>NC_069780.1:158797270-160047270 GCF_027406575.1 Nycticebus coucang | reverse complement strand
TGATTGCATATCACAGATGAGCTTCCCCTTTCCTTGAAGTTGTACATTGAAACTGTTGAGTAGCTCTGTTACATCTGTCAGAAAGGCAAGGTGCCATTTCCATTCTGCATCATTGAGCTCTGGTACTCCTTTGTTTTTTGAAAGCAGAAAAGCTGTGATCTGTGGAAGTAAGTCATAGAAATGTTTCAAAACTCTCCCCCGACTCAGCCAACGGACTTCTGTGTGGTACAGAACATCTTCACAAGCAACATTTAGCACAGACAGAAATTCTTAAAATTGTCTGTGGTTTAGTGCATTACCTCTAATGAAGTTAACACAAGATACCACAGTTTTCATAACAGAGTCCCACTTCAGTGATTTACTACACAGTGCTTGTTGGTGGATGAGGCAGTGTATGGCTATTGGATGAGAATGGTTATGTTTGTCCATCTCTTGGTTAATGCGAGCAATTACTCCTTTCTTACACCCCACCATGCTAGGAGCACCATCATTTGTCACACTGGCTAATTTTGCCCAGTCCAGCTCTAAACTATTCACAGTTTGGCAAACCTTTTCATAGATATCCTGTCCTGTAGTTGTTCCTTTGATGCTTTGCAGTGCAGCAAACTCTTCTGTGACTTCGAAGTAGTCATTCGTTCCACGAATAAAAATTAGAAGTTGTGCAGAATCACGAACATCATGACTTTCGTCGAGTGCCAAGGAAAAATAGGAAAGTTTTTTTGCAGAGTTTTGCAAATGCTGATGCAAATTGTCTCCCATTTCTTCAATCCTTTGTGTAATTGAGGGTCCTGAAAGACTCACTGTACTAAATAAATTGGCCTTCTCTGGACACATCTGTTTGGCAACAGAAAGAAGCATTCTTTAACAAATTCTCCCTCCACAAATGGTCTGCCAGTGCACGCTATTAGCTTGGCAACTTGAAAACTTACTCGCAGTGATGAAGTATTTAGCTGTTTCTGCTTCACAAAAGTATTTTGCTGAGTTGTCAATGTACATTTCAGTTTTAATATTTTATCTTTTCTCACTTCTCTGACCAAACTATCACATTTATCTTTATGTTGAGTTTGATAGTGTCAATGCAGTTGTATTCTTTGAACACAGACACTATATTCTGGCATATCAAACACACAGCTCTTTCCTTGTGCTGCATGAAAAAGTAATTATAAGTGTACTGTTCTTTGAATATCCTACATTCCGAGTCAATTTTTCTCTTTCTTGATATCATTGTTTCCTAGGGATTCCAAATTGCTATTTGTAAAATACTAATATATATATACAGCACTCCAGTTTGGCCGGGGCTTGGCTTGAACCCACCACCCTCGGTATATGGGGCCAGTGCCCCACCGACTGGGCCACAGGCGCCGCCCTATATACAGCACTCCAAAAACAATATACCAGCAATAACTTTGCCCACACAGAGACATATAGACTGCATTGCCCATCAATGTAGTCTGATCAGTATCCATCAATGCAGTCTGATCAGTGTCCATCAATGCAGCCTTGCAGGTCCACATCATTTCAGCCTCACCAGTGCCCATATGGTGGAACTCCGCTTCTACCTCAAGCTCACACTGGTGCGGTGCGGGAACAGGCACAATGACAGAGCCAGTTCCTCCACCACCTTTCCAGTTCATACTACCCTGTGAGAACTCGCACAGGAATCTGATAGAGTAAGAAGACCCATCTGATCAGATCCCACTGCAGGAAAAAAGAAGGCATGTATGCCTTTTTTCTTCCAAATCTGCTCAGAGATCGCAACAGTGTGAACCGGGGCTTACACAGCACACAACATACAACATCATACACAACTGAATAGCAATAAGAATATAAATGCACTTACTGTCAATTAAATTGGGTTTTCTACTCCTTGGCTGTCTGCAGAGCTGGATTAAGTTCCCATGGGGCCATAGGCAGATTACCAGTTTTGGGCCCCCATGCAACAACACTGAGCACTGACCATTTGCAGTAACACTGACTGCTGACCATTTGTGATAACACTGACTGCTGACAATTTGCATTAATACCGAGCACTAACAATTTGCATTAACACTGAGCACTATTTGCATTACCTCTGAGCACTGACAATTTGCATTAGCACTGAGTGCTGACTATTTGCATTATTACTGTGTTGCAACTGCCCCCAGAAACCTCCCTCAACCAACTAACCAACTTAAAAAAAAAGGCTCTTCTAACTTAAAAAAAAAAGGCTCTTCTAACCTCAAAAAAGGCGCCCCCATCTGCAAAAAAAAGGCCCTACTAACTGCAAAATAATAAAAAAAAATAGACCTCCTAACTTAAAAAAAATAAATAAATCCTAACTTGTTCTTACCTCAGTCCTTAGGCAGCAGCAGGCTCTGCACAGGCAACCTGGTGACTCCTCCGATTACACCAGAGACTGAGAGGAAGAGTCAAGAGACAGAGAGAAGGAAGGTTGGGGAGAGACAGAGAGAAGGAGCGGAGTCGGAGAGTTGGCGCACATTCCACACATGTGCACTGTGGCTCGGGGCGAGTAGGCTGCTAAGCATGACAGGCAGGGTGGCAAAAACACCTGGCGGACAAGATAAATGTCCTCGGCGGGCCACATGTGGCCTGTGAGCCGTAGTTTGAGGACCCCTGGGTTAATGTTTTTAAACACAAATATAGTTCAATTTTAAGAAAGTTAAAACTGGCAATAAACATTAAATGTAACTTCATTCTTTGAATATGGTTACTATACTTATCTAGGAATTAAAGAGCATTAATTTATTGAATGATTTTCTTTCAGCTGCTGAAAAGACAAACTATTCATAAAATATTAATAGATTTCATTCTATATCTTTTCATTTCCTATTGTCATTCTAGAAAAATTTCATTACAATTGAAGTTATAAATTTCAGGAAAAAAAGAAATACTCAAATTACTTAGGAAGATAACAGTATACAACTCTGAGCACAACACAGATCTTAAATTCCTGTTTCTTAAGAACTTCAAGTTTAGCTCAGCATTTTTATACAGCATCCTGAAGAGTGTTAATCAGTTTTACAGATGGCCAAGTTGTGTTCAAAAGACAGATTATTTCAGCTAGCTGTTGGGAAAATTAAGAGACAAAAATATAAATAACTTGGCAGCTTTATGAATAGAAGCATCATTCAAGACTTAGAGAAAATAAAGGTGAGAAGGGAGATAGGGTCCAGATGGCAGGAAGAATTGAAGCTTAGAGAGAAAAGCAAAACTTGAGTGAAAAAGAGCCTCAAGTGAGGAGAAAACAAAATTTAGAAAAAGAGTATAAAAGAAAAAGCATCAAGTACAAAAGAGTTGCATGAAGAAAAATCAAGTTGCAGAACAGGGAACTAAAAAAACCTTCATTCTGGGCGGCACCTGTGGCTCAGTGAGTAGGGCGCCGGCCCCATATACTGAAGGTGGTGGGTTCAAACACAGCCCCGGCCAAACTGTAACAAAAAAATAGCCAGGCGTTGTGGCAGGCGCCTGTAGTCCCAGCTGCTCAGGAGGCTGAGGCAAGAGAATCGCTTAAGCCCAAGAGTTGGAGGCTGCTGTGAGCTGCGTGACGCCACGGCACTCTACCGAGGGCCATAAAGTGAGACTCTGTCTCTACAAAAAAAAAAAAAAAAAAAACTTCATTCTTTATCTTCCACACAGTGAACATCGATGCTTGTCTAGAAAGCCGTAGGTACCATGTTTAGCAACCTGTGACTTACAGAATCCCTGCAGGGCCTGAGCAGACCTAAGTACATTCCAGCGCCCTGCCACCCATCCAGTGGTTTGGGCTAAGGCAGCTTTCCCATCTCCAGTTCTGCCAAACCGGGTGCCTGCTCACTAGACCTTTTCTGTCCAATCCTTAGCCAACCAAGAAATTTTCTACATCTCTATGTTGGGATGATTTGGTTGAGATAACATGTAGACACTCTTGTAATTGTATCTTAAAAATTTTTTTACTTTTAAAAATTGTTAAATTATTATCAAAAAAATACGTTTGTCTATATTATGAATTAGAGCATATTACAAGATGATAACTAAAACACAGTCCCGTACCCCAGGTACAATTACTTTCAGCTCTTGGCTGTTTGATCTCTTACCCTATGTCCATATAATTAGCCTGTGTTACCAGTTCTTGATTTATTAATTTTAGACAGAATCTATTGACTTATAGCTGGGTGTTGTGGCGGGCCCCTATAGTCTCAGGTACCTGGGAGGCTGAGGCAAGAGAATCACGTAAGCCCAAGAGTTTGAGGTTGCTGTGAGCTGTGATGCCTCAGCACTTTACCAAGGGTGACAAAGTGAGACTGTGTCTCAAAAAAAAAAAAAAAAATCTGTTGACTTTTATTATAGGTGAGGATATAATTCTCTTACCCTACTCCCTCCCATTTCTTCTTTCATTTTTGCAATATAATGTGTGGAAGGAAATTAAAGCACCATTTGCAAAGCTCTTTATTCAAAACTTCCAGGCATGAGAAAGCTCCTATGAGAATCTACTTCGGTTAAATGTATCATAGGACTTTAGCCAGGCCATCCAAAGTTCAGCTGGTTTCAGATACAGTTGTTCAAGGATGACTCTTTGAAGAAGGAGGAGTTGTTCTTGGAGATTAGCAGTTGTTACTTGGATAATTTGGATTTTATGGAGGGTGTAGGGGGTGGGGGACTGGGAATTAAGGTCATGTGCTAGGATAGTGAGGAAGAACAGCTGTAGAGGACAGGACTTTTGTGGATGATCATGGAAAATGTTCAGTTCTTTTGTGTTTCTCATAAATTATATCACCTTTTAAATTAAATCCATATTGTATTTACATTGCTACAACTGTGTAATTGTTCACTGCAAATCTAAGCTGTGATCTATGATTGTAATGGTTTTTTGTACAACTTTTTTGGAGAAAATAATTATTATTTTCATTTGCTTCATTTTTAGGAATCTAATGGTACTTCTTTCCACATACAATATAATGGCTCTGTAAAACACTTCAAAATACATTTTCTTCAAAATATATAAGGCAATCATTAGTTCCTTCTTGGTCCTTACCTCAGCCTTCCAAACTAATTTCTATCCCTAGTGCACGCTGGCATTCTGACACGTCCCTTCTCTTTTCTCTCTCTCTCTCTCTTTTTTTTTTTTTTTTTTTTTGTTGCAGTTTGGCCAGGGCAGAGTTCAAACCCGCCACCCTCAGTACATGGGCCGGCGCCCTACCCACTGAGCCACAGGCGCCGCCCCACATGTCCCTTCTCTTCCCCTCTGTGCAGACACCCTGTTCTCTTGTATTCCTCTTTCTCTATATATGCCTGCATTTTATGGAGCACATAGTCTAGTAGGTCCTCAAGAAAAAGTTATGGGAAGTAAAGTTTTGAGACTTTGCATGTATGAAACTGTTGCTATTTTACTTTCACATTTAACTGATACTTTGCCAGGGTATAGGATTCTAGGTTGGAAATTAATTCCTACAAATTTCTAAAGGTATTGAGTCATTGTTTTCTTGCTTCTAGTATTACTGAAAAATTCAGTGCTATTCTCATTTTAACTCTTTGCATGAAATTAATTCTTTTTCTCTAGAACTGTGTAGTAGTCTCTCATTTTATGAAATTTCCCTATGGGTGCACTTGGTATGGATCATGTTCATCTCCCTAGTGGGCCCTTTCACCCTAGAAACTCATGCCCTTTACTTCTGGGAAATTAAGGAGAAACTTATTTGAAAAGTTGTTCTATTTTATTGGTTACTTTTCCTTGTAGCATGTTGATAATTGTTGATTGCATCAACTGAGGACTTTTAAGTTTGAATAACTTGGTCGCTGCCCTTTAGAATTACATATGCTGCTCATTAGATGTTGTCTTTAAAAAAATTGTTTCTGGGGAGGAAAAGCAGAAAGAGGGATGGAGGGAAGGGGGTGGGGCCTTGGTGTGTGTCACACTTTATGGGGGCAAGACATGATTGCAAGAGGGACTTTACCTAACAATTGCAATCAGTGTAACCTGGCTTATTGTACCCTCAATGAATCCCCAACAATAAAAAAAAAAAGAAAAAAACTAAAAAAAAAAAATTGTTTCTACTTTCATTTGTATAGGAGTCATACCCTTACTAATAATTTTGTTGTTGTTGTTCATTTTCATTTTTTGTTTTTGAGACAGAGTCTCACTCTATTGCCCAGGGTAGAGTGCTATGGCATCATCATAGCTTACGGCAACCTCAAACTCTTGGGCTCAAGTGATTCTCTTGCCTCCCCCTCCTGAGTAGCTGAGACTACAGGTGTCTGCCACCATGCCTGGCTAGTTTTTCTATTTTTTTCAGCACAGTCAGGGTCTCGCTCTTGCTCAGGCTGGTCTCAACCTCCTGAGCTCAAGCAATCCTTTCACCTTGGCCCCCCAGCATGCTAGGATTACTGGCATGAGACACCACGCCTGGCCCAAATTATCTATTTATGTGTCTACCTTGCCCCACTAGCCATTTATTTAGTCATATCTACATTGTTCATGGGGAGTAACTTGTACAATTAATCATGAAATAGGCAGGAGCTTGAAAATAATGTTTGCTGAACTGAACATTTCATCTTGACATTGGGGGAGTATTCCATTGTAGAGAAAAAGGGGAGCAACCCTTACCCTAATCATGTAGGGTAAGGGTCAGGGCAAGGAAGTAGGGGAGAAAATGATCTGTGTTTTATCCTCCTCCTTTCTTACAGCATCTATTGAGTGAGGCTTGCCTGTGACACACCCAGCTCCTGCTCATGAGACCATGTGAAGTCACGTCATCTGGCCTGTGCAAAGCACAGACTCAGAGGTCATATAGGCCTAAGCTTGAAATTAAACTTGGATTTTTATTGCCTGTATGACTTTGTACAAGGCATCAAAACCTTGTGAAGTTTATTTTCTTCATATGAAAAATGAGGGCAACAGCAGGTACCTTTTAGGGCTTTTGTAAAGATTAAAGAAAATATGTATAAATTAATTGGAATAAAATAATAACGGCTACTCTTCTAAGTTAAGAATGTGTCCTGCTGCAAGAAAAAAAGAAATTTCCTACTTAACTAAAAGTATTTTTTTTTGCAGAATAAGACGTCTAGATAGGCAATTGTTAGGTTTGTTCTAGCTGCCATCAGAACCCTCATTTGTTCCCACCTTTCTGTTCTGCTGTCTTTCCTTTTGCCCTCAGATTTATCACTTCATGGTCTGTAGGTAGCTACTACAGCTTCAGACAAGTTCCACACAGGAAGGAAGAAAATTAAAGGAGTTATGCTAGGGGCAACTATCTCCTGTTAACAGGAAAGCACAAATGACCATAAATGCCTCACTGATGTCCCACTCACTGGCCAAAATTACTCCTCATGGCCATCCCTATTTGGAAGGAAGAAAGGGAAATTGGGCCCGCCAGCCTGTAAAGAAGGCAAGGCAAGAAGGGGAGAGACGGTAAAGATGTTGAGTGAGCCAGCCAGCGTACAGTACCACTCACCAACACGGTGCCATATGTCCCAGTTCCTCAGGGTAGCCCTGGTTTGCACCTGTTTTCCCAGTGAGACTGTTAATAGCACCCTATTCTACTCTCAAATTGTCTTGGTTTGAATAATAGATTCTATGTGCACCCCACTTATTGAGCACTTGCTATTTATTATAGGTTCTCGTTAAGAAGTGTTCAGGGAGGTGTATCACCAAAGCCTGAGAAATAACTGGGCCAGCACAGTTTCAGAAATGAAATGGTGTACAGGCAGTGCCTGTAGCTCAGTGGTTAGGGCGCCCGCCTCATGCACTGAGGCTAGTGGGTTCAAACCTGGTCCAGGCCAGCTAAACAACAATGACAACTGCAACAAAAAAATAGCCAAGTGTTGTGGCAAGCACCTGTAATCCCAGCTACTTGGGAGGCTGAGGCAAGAGAATTGCTTAAGCCCAAGAATTTGAGGTTGCTGTGAGCTGTGATACCACAGCACTCTACCAAGGGCGGTATAGTAAGACTGTCTCAAAAAAAGAGAAAGATTCAATAATCTTGTGGGGACCTCCACTTTGGACTCCCTAAAAGTCCCTGAGTGTGCTTGGTTATCAAGGGAAACATGAATCAACCCACCTACTTGGAGGCTCAGGTTTGTGGGTTTAGGGAAGTGTTAAGCAGTAAGAATGCAGAGGAAAACTGAGACAGGACTGTGAAGTGCCTGGAGTCCAGCTGAATGTTTGCTTTTGGCAGAGGGAACAAATTTCCTAAGCATGTGGAAGGAAGGTCAGAGTGATAAAAAGTTGTGCCAGATGGGTTGGAGGGAAGAAAGGCTGACAAGAGAGGAGACTTGGTTCATTCCAAGTTCTGAGCTATTTTGCAATGTTCAATGATCTTGCTCTACCAACTTACCTGGCCTACAGAGCAGAGGGACAGTCTTCAGGAAGCCATGTCCCAGGCTTAGCTCGCCTATGGCTGGCTTTGTGTCCTGGGTTTTCCAATGGCACCTCACAGGTCTAATCATTTGGACACAGTCTCTTGCTGGTTGTTTTTCTTTTTCTTTTTTTTTTTTTTGTAGAAACAGAGTCTCACTGTACCGCCCTCGGGTAGAGTGCCGTGGTGTCACACGGCTCACAGCAACCTCTAACTCTTGGGCTTAAGCGATTCTCTTGCCTCAGCCTCCCAAGCAGCTGGGACTACAGGCGCCCGCCACAACGCCCGGCTATTTTTTTTTTGTTGCTGTTGCAGTTTGGCCGGGGCCGGGTTTGAACCCGCCACCCTCGGCATATGGGGCCGGCGCCCTACTCACTGAGCCACAGGCGCCGCCCTGCTGGTTGTTTTTCAACTCCAGTTCTCCTACTCCATTTTGCTACTACTGGAACATTGCTTGTGGCCCTCGGCTTTGCCCCTAACCACCTCCTTCTCCCTACACCTTGCTTCCTCCGCTACTTAGCAGCTGCACTCAGACCTTTCTAGCCCCACTTCCCAGGGAGAGCAATTCTTGGTGATCTAAGATTAAACTTATGCTACCACTGCCAACGTTTGAATATACCTGTAGTAATGTAGTGCACTGATCTATAGTGTTCTTTTATTGAAATGTGCTGACATTGGCAGAGCTGGTCTCAATTCTCCATAAAAATATCTCCTTTCTAGGGCGGCGCCTGTGGCTCAGTCGGTAAGGCGCCGGCCCCATATACCGAGGGTGACAGGTTCAAACCCGGCCCCGGCCAAACTGCAACCAAAAAATAGCCAGGCGTTGTGGCGGGCGCCTGTAGTCCCAGCTGCTCGGGAGGCTGAGGCAAGAGAATCGCTTAAGCCCAGGAGTCGGAGGTTGCTGTGAGCTGTGTGAGGCCACGGCACTCTACCAAGGGCCATAAAAGTGAGACTCTGTCTCTACGAAAAAAAAAAAAAAGAAATTCTACTTGGTTATACTTTTATAAATAGACTACTAGATTTAATTTAAGTACGATTTTATTTTACACTTTTGGAATCTATATTAGTGAGTAAAACCAGCTTTTATTTTTACTTTCCTATTTAGTCTGTTAAGCTTTTTTTTTTGAGCCAGAGTCTCACAATGTTGCCGTCGGTGGAGTGCTGTGCCATCACAGCTCACAGCAACCTCCAACTCTTGGGCTTAAGTGATTCTATTGCCTCAGCCTCCCAACACTCCACAATACCCAGCTATTTTTTTTTGTTGTTGTTGTTGCAGTTGTCATTGTTGTTTAGCTAACCTAGGCTGGTTCGAACCCGCCACCCTTGGTGTATGTGGCCAGCACCCTACTCACTGAGGTATAACTTGTTTCTCCTATAGAGTGTATATATGTATTTTATTTGTTTACAACTTCTGCTGAGACATTTGGACTCATTTAGCTTCATTTGGATTCATTATTTAATAATGATATTAAATCATGAATCATTCTGGACTTTAGCTATATGTGTACAGGTTGCCATCAAATCACATAAGATTATATAGAGTTTAATCATTTTGAATATTTGGGTTTTTTTGTTTTTGTAGAGACAGAGTCTCACTTTATTGCCCTCAGTAGAGTGCTGTGACGTCACTCAGCTCACAGCAACCTCCAACTCCTGGGCCTAGGTGATTCTCTTGCCTCAGCCTCCCGAGCAGCTGGGACTATAGGCGCCTGCCACAACGCCTAGCCATTTTTTTGTTGCAGTTTAGGCTGGGACACCCTCAGTATATGGGGCCAGTGTCCCACCCACTAAGCCATAGGTGCCGCCCTCATTTTGAATATTTGTAATGAGAATAGCAAGTCCATTACAAAGTTGGAAATAAAAGGTAATTTAATTTGTGTATTTGCTATCACTAATTGTCCCAATGGTTTATTAAAAACGAAGCTCACCAGGCACAGTGGCTCACACCTGTAGTCCTAGAGGAGGCCTTTGGGAGGCCAAGGAGTTCTAGACCAGCCTGAGCAATATGGAGTGATTCTGACTCAACAAAAAATTAAAAAATTAGCAGGGCATCATGGCACATACCTGTAGTCCCAGCTAGAAGGCTGAGACTGGAAGATCAACTTGAGCCCAGGAGTTCAAGTTTATAATGAGCTCTATTGATGCCACTGCACTCTAGTCTGGGCAACTAAGACGAGACCCTGTCTCAAAACAGACAAAAGCCCTTTACTAGATTTCATGGCAGAGGCCCATCTTGTAGAGCATTCTGTTCCACTGCATACCAGATGGAGGCAGCAAGTGGAACAGGTGGACCTGGACCTGCCCTGTCACTCATTGTCTCTCTGAATTTGGACAAACGCACAACCTCTCTAAACTTTAGCACATCATCAACATAGCAGGAATTTTAATATCTGTCTTACAGAGCTTGTTTCAATGATTAAATCAATAGCACAAGAGTATTTAGCAAAATGTCTTGTGCTTAATAGAAGTTGCTTTTAGTATATAAAACTTTTCCTGTTATATTGAATAAAATGTTAGGAATATTATTCTAACATCATCTAAAAGAATGGCTACTCCAAATGTCCTTCAAAGCTTGCTATTAATTTGTGGTTTACATTTTAGCGGCTTTCATATGTTGTTTCACTATATTATGTTTGTGCTATTGTGTGAAGTGGAACATAATGCTCTACGAGATGGGCCTCTGTCATGAAGGCTGTAAAGGGCTTTTGTCTGTTTGTTTTTGTTTATTTGTTTTTAGTAATGTTTATCTGGTGCCTGCCATACCCTATGTTGCAGAAGATGCTGGAGAATATTGAAGATACGCAGATAAATAAGCAGCAGAAGATCAGTCTTAGAGATGCTAAACGTGGGCGTCGTATCAATTCATATCATCCAGGAGGGAGCAGAGTTCAGTAGAAATACTGAGGCTAGAGCAGTTAACTGGGCAAAAACTCAGGGAGGAGAAAATACCGGGAAGGTGATACTCCAGGAGGATTTTTTTTTTTTTTGAGACAGGGTTCCACTATGTTGCCCTCGGTAGAGTGCTGGGGCATCAAAGCTCACAGCAACCTCAAACTCTTGGGCTTAAGAGATTCTCTTGCCTCAGCGTCCCAAGTAGCTGGAACTACAGGCGCCCGCCACAACACCTGCCTATTTTTAGAGATAAGGTCTGGCTCTGGCTCAGGCTGGTCTCAAACTCCTGAGTTCAGGCAATCTACCCACCTCAGCCTCCCAGAATGCTAGGATTACAGGTGTGAGCCACCACGCCCAGCCTCCCAAACTCCTTTTAATGTTTTCTCCTGAAACAAAGGCAGGCTTGTTACAAGTGCCCTTAAACCAGAGCACCTCTCTGGCTGGAAAATTTTCTGAAAAATTGTGGGTTTGGTGAGATGCCCCATTGCTTTTGACAACACTCTAAGGTTCCCAGTGAAGCACACCTCAAATGTGGGTAGACATTCCTAAGAAGGCTGTGTGAGCTGGAGGCTTCATAATGTCTACAGGCCAGCATGTGTTCCAGCTCACAGACAATAAAAACAACCTGATTATGGTTTCCCCTTGGAAGGCTGCCGAGGTTAAGATGATTATACTAAGAGTAAAAGAGGCTCCATTTTCCCTCCTTTTTATTTTCAGGGTGTGATGTGTTTGAAGTTTCCAGCAGCATTTGCTTCAGTTTAAAGCATGAGAAATAGTTCCTGCTCTATTTTCAGTCGTCTCTGTCCTTTTTGATTCCTCCAAACAGTTCTGCAAATATACACAGCCATGCCTTTGCCCTTCTCCCCGCTGCTTGCCTTTATGTTTACTCTTCCCCAGGGGAGCCAAAACCAACCCTAATTAGCAGTGAGTTAAATTCTACTTCTAGGACACTAAAGGGTCAGTATTTGCCCACGGTGTCCCTAGTCCCTTTCCCCCAAAGATCCAAGACTTACATAGTTAAATATCCGGCCCTGAGGAAAAGTTCTGAGATCTGCTTCATTTATGCAATTTATTACTAAAGGTTTACCTCCTCTATCATAAAATGTCCTGTCATGCCTGGACGGCTTTACATATCTACCTTTTCTTTGTTTGTTTGAGATAGAATCTCACTCTTTTGCCCTCGGTAGAGTGCTGTGCTGTCACTGCTTACAGCAACCTCAAACTCTTGGTCTCAAGTGATCCTCTTGCTTCAGCCTCTCAAGTAGCTGGGACTAAAGGTAACTGTCACAATGCTTGGCTATTTTTTTTTTTTAGAGACGGGGGTCTCACTCTTGCTCAGACTGGTCTCAAACTCCTGAGCTCAAGGGATCCACCCACCTCACCCACCTAGAATGTTAGGATTCCAGGCGTGAGCCCCCACGCCCCGACCTTCACATATCTACTTTTCCCTGCCTGGATCACACTTGCTCTTTTCTTATTCAGCCTTCAAGATCCTCCTGGAAGGCTTGGCGCTTGTAGTTCAGTGGTTAGGGCACCAGCCACACACACCGAGGCTGGTGGGTTTGAACCCGACGAGGCCTGTTAAACAATAGTGACAACTGCAACCAAAAAACAGCCGGGCATTGTGGTGGGCGCCTGTAGTCCCAGCTAGTTGGGAGGCTGAGGCAAGAGAATCGCTTAAGCCCAAGAGTTTGAGGTTGTTGTGAGCTATGACAACAGACACCTACTGAGGGTGATGAAGTGAAACTCTGTCTCCAAAATAAATAAATAAATGGAATTTGGGGGTTTTGTTGGTTGCTTTTAAATTTTTGTGTTTTCTTTTTCATTGTAGAACAGTTGTTTGTAGTATTTCTCTTTTTATTTAGCCAAAAAAGGATGCCTGTGAGAGAAGTATCTATTTCCGTATCTTCTTAGATCCATATTCCTTTTAAAATATCTGTACAGTTCAAGTCAATTCAACCAGCTTTTATAGACTGTTCCTAGGTACTGGGTACCCAGAGTCCTGAAATGAATAAGATCGGACCTGTCTCATGGGAAACTTATTGTGGTAGGGAGGGCATCACTCACACAAATAACTGAAACCCCAAACATTTTAAGCTGAATTTCTGAATACTAGGTAGAATTTCCATTTGATAGTTGATATTTTAAAAAAGGATGAAATGTAAAATAAGAATTTAAAATAAACTTTGTGTTTGGCAAAAAGAAAACCTGTTTTAGTTCATGTATATTTTCTTTATTCCATAAACATGTTTTGAGTACCTGTGATGTGCTGGGCACTGTTTAGAGACAGGCATGAATTAAAAAAAAGGATTTTCTCTCCCCTCACTATCCTCTTCATCTAGACAAGTGAACAGATATGTGTGTACAAAAAATTGTGTCACAAAGAGACATTTATCAGAAGAGGTACACAAAAGATTCTGGGAGCACTTTGAGCTTAAGGGAGTCAAAGAAGACTTCACAGAGGAATAGAGATTTGCAGGTTCAGTGGAGAACGGTTTGAAGAAAATCGTCCATGCAGAGGCAATGTTGTGTACAAAGGCATAGAAACATGAAACCGTGTGGGATGTTTATGGGACCTCAAGTATCTCTTCTTTTTGGAGACAGGGTCTTACTCTGTCACCCTGGGTAGAGTGCCATGGCATCACAGCTCACAGCAACCTCAAACTCTTGGGCTTAAGCGATTCTCTTGCCTCAGCTTCCCAAGTAGCTGGAACTACAGGTGCCCATCACAGTGCCTGGGTGTTTTTTAGAGATGGGATCTCGCTGTGGCTTAGGTTGGTCTTAAACTCTGGAGCTCAGACAATTCACCTGTCTCTGCCTCCCAGGGTGTTAGGATTACAGGTGTGAGCCACCACACCTGGCCTAAAAGCTCTTTAGACCATGCAATGGAAATCGGCTTTTATCCTGTAGGCTTTTTTTTTTTTTTTTTGAGACAGAGTCTCATTTTGTCACCCTCAGTAGAGTGCTGTGGCATCACAGCTCACAGCAATCACAAACTCTTAGGCTTGGTGATCCTCTTGCCTTAGTTTTCCATTTTTAGTGGAGACAGGGTCTTACTCTTACTCAGGCTCATCTAAAACTACTGAGCTCAAGGGATTTACCTGCCTGGGCCTCCCAGAGTGCTAGGGTTACAGGCTTGAGCCACTGGGCCCTGCCTTATCCTAAAAGCTTTTCTTTTTATTATTATTATTATTTTTTGAGACAGAGTCTCATTATGTCACCCTCGGTAGAGTGCCATGGCATCACAGTTCACAGCAACCTCAAACTCTTGGGCTTAAGTGATTCTCTTGCCTCAGCCTCCCAAGTAGCTGGGTCTACAGGCTCCCACCACAATACCTGACTATTTTTTTGTTGCAGTTGTCATTGTTGTTTAGCTGGCCGGGGGCCGGTTTCTAACCCGCCAGCCTGGGTATATGTAGCCAGCACCCTACCCACTGAGCTATGGGTGCTGCCTCCTATAGGCTTTTTAATAAAGATTTTAAACTGGGCAGTAATGTGGTAAAATCTTCATTTTGGACTACTCAGGTGGTTTCCTGCAGAATAAAGTTGGGCTTGGCAAGACTGGGAGTGGAAAGGCCTGTTGGAAGGTGCGTCTAGCCACCTGGGCACGAGATGGGTTAAGACCATTAGAAGCCAAAACACCTCATCTTTTTTTTTTTTTTTTACATTTAAAAAAAAATTTTTTTTTTGAGGCAGAGTTTATTATGTCGCCCTCCGTAGAGTGCTATGGCATCACAGCTCACAACAACCTCCAACTCCTGGGCTTAGGTGATTCTCTTGCCTTAGCCTGCCAAGTAACTGGGACCACAGGCACCTGCCACAACACCCAGCTATTTCTCTGTTGCAGTTGTCATTGTAGCTTAGCAGGCCCGGGCTGGATTTGAACCTGCCAGCCTCGGTGCATGCGGCTGGTGTTGTAACCACTATGCTACCGGCGCTGAGCCCAAAACACTTCATCATGACCCCAGGCAACTCAATTCAAGGAAAGCATAAAATTCTAACAAAAGCCAAGTTCTGATTTTTTTTCTCAGAATGATTACTTATGGGCACTAAAAACATATATTAAGTATCAAAATATTTTCAGACTTTGATTTCCCTGACTCTGGGATGCCCCAGTCCGCTTGCACCCTAAACATGTGCATCTCTGTCTGTTGTGGGAGCCAGTCCTGCCCAGGGGACAGCAGCTGCAGGAGAGGTAGGCTGTGAATGCTTGAAAGGACGGGGGTGTATGGCAGTGGGAGGATGGACAGGATAACAGGATCGGGTGAGGGGAAGACAGGCCTGGGAGGGTACCCAGGTTTCCTGCTGGGCTGAAGGCGGCGCGCTGCTTCTGGGTTTCTATGTGCATCATTCCGGCCCTGGCAGAGGCCCGCTCCCAGGCAAGCGCAGTCCCAACAAGCTCCTGCTGCAGAGTTCCTCCATCCTTGGCGCTTAGTCCAGGCTCTGGTGGGTATTTCAAAATGCTCTCATCTGAGATCCCAAAATAAATCCTTCCACAGACTTTAAAATCCCCAGGACCGGATTCAGCCTGTGACATAACCATGGTTTCAGCACTGCTCTGTCAGGAGGCTCCTGGCTCAGCTCTGCTCAGGCCCAGGATGGGAGGGCTCAGTACCTCCAGCCCTATCCCCATTCCTCTCTTCCATCTCCCACCTGCCCCCTTTTATCGGCTACTCCATGCAAAGTACGCTGGGCCCCTCACTCGCTCTGGGACTGTGGCTCAGCAACAAAAGGAGAAGATGCAGCCTGACAGAGACACGAAGCTTCCCACCTGGGAACAGGTCTCAGCAGCTAAACACCAGCATCCTCTGCGATTGTTCCTGATTGTTCTAGAGCATCAAGGACCTTGTTGGGGAGTGCATTTATCATGATCCTGGCTCTCGTGTTCATTGCACTGTTTCCTTTCAGGATTCCCAAAGCCCTGACTTCAAGAGAAACAAACAAAAGCAAATTCTGGGTACATACCACATATCTCCTCCTTTATAGCTTCAGCCTCCCAGTGTATGGGGTACAGGCTGCCCTAAGTGCCATTGATCGGTTTCATCATCAGTCTTTGAGCATCCACCTCTGCCTGGGGGTGTATTCTGTAGTCAAGTGGTAACTGTGTCACCCTTTTAGCCCCTTGATTGATAGGATACTTGATACTGTTTCTTTCTAAGTCATCCTATTTCTGGATTCAAAACCTGAAAAAATCTCAGTTTTGGAGTGCTGGACTCAGCCTTTTCAGGTAGCTGGGCCAGTAGCTGTGTCAGAGACAATTCATTTTGCATACACTGTCATCAGAGATAGGCCACATTCCCAGACAGCAGTAGTGATAAACATATATTTTTACCCCTTAAGCCAAGCAGATCTCTGTGGTAATTGTAAATAGTCAAAAACTACAACATTTAACAGCAACAAAAGCCACACAGAATTATATATCCGAAAAGGTACAGAGCTTGGATTCTCTACCTTCACCCCAGTCTCATTTTCCTGCCCCCTGGCAATGGTTGGGACCCCTGCATGCAGAACTTTTCCTGCACTTTGCAGATGTCTTTCCCTATACATCACATTTTTATCATACATTCAACCCTTTTTTATCTCATGGCACACTTGAACCTATAGTTAAACTTCCGTAGCACACTTACATTATGTTGATCAAAAAAAAAAAAGTTAAAAAAACAGAATATAATTACTATGGTTTGAACTTCTTTTGAAAATAATTTAATTAATGTTCTTTAAAAAGTGCATTGGTGTGCCACAGCATACTGGGTGAAAATCACTGCTGTATATGAATAAATGTCTACTTACATTAATAGTGATTACCATTATGAAGTTCTCAGAAATGTGCACATTTCATGGACCTCAAGGTTGTTTTCCCTGCATACAATTAAATGTTCACAATTAGAAATATTCTTAAATTTCAAGTTGTACGGAGCTGGGGCTGGAAGGTAGCTGTGGGCTGAGACTAACCGCAGAAATCTTCTCAAGGCACGCTTGGAATCTTTTCATTTCAGTCTGTGATCTTTTTGGAGTTTTTCTGCATTTAAATGATGTCTAGTCTCTGGAGCTCAAGTTTTTTGCTCCTGAGCTGCCCTGTGAGATGACAGATCCTCATTATCTACTTTCACTTGCCTCCTTGGGGACATTTTTTCAGCCAGAAATACCAGGTCAATTAGCAAGCAGCATGGAACAGCATGTAATTCTCAGAACTGGCTGGAAAGCCTTCTGGCTCCCTGGTGGGCAACACTTAAACTGCCTCTCCAACATTGTATAATTGCTTTTTCAATCAGCTGCACTTCGGTTCCGCCCTGGGGAGAAAAGCATCTCTAATTACATTTGCCTTTCTCTACATCACTCACGAAGGTCCCCATGCAGATGCCTGTGCCCCGTGGTTCTTGGAGTTGTAGAGTCCCAGCCTGCAGAACACTTCTATTCCTTTCCTTTTGGACAGCAGTTCATTTTGTTTTTCCAGCCAGTAGGCCTGCGTGACCTCTGACTTCATGAATCATGTTCTTTTATGCGTTTACATTATTATTTACTCAGCTCCCTTTAGAGGCAAGGCCAGTTTGGTTTTGGCATATTTTCTCTTCATGAAAAGTCCAGAATGACTGCAGGCACCTATACGATTTATGAATTTGTTGCCTCTCTAGAGGTTTTTCTGTTTCCCATCAAGATGAGTATTTGTTTGATTTTTTTTTTTAAATAGCAACTTTCTTTGATATGCCTATAGGTATAAATCTGTAAAGAAATGCAAACACCCTTTGTTACCGTTTTCTTTCCTGAGTAGCATTTACAAACATAGAAATGCTGTTTCATTTGGATTAAGTAGTTTTTTTTTCTGAAGACCTCAGGAATGGTTTTCTGTGAGACAAATTGAGGGAATGTTGTCTATAGAAACCACTGAGTTTGCTTCTGTCTTGTTTCGTGCCTAAGTGAGCCCCTGTGAATTTTAAACTGTTGTTCATGACAACAGAGGAAAAAGTTGCATCAGCAGAGAAATCGGATACAAAGGCCATGAAGAAAAAAGGGTTGCCTTTTCCGACTGGGAGACAGGATTTGGGTTTACGTGGGAATCCTTTGAAATCAAGACATTTGATACCTTTCAGTAGCGCAGGAAAGAACATTATCAGAGATCGGGTAGAAAGAAAGATACAGTAGAAAGGTTGAATATATTACTTTATTTTCATCACTGCATGCAAGAATCTACACATTAGCTTGGCTCCTACAGCTAGTGAGTAGGGTGCCAGCTGCATACACCAAGGCTGGCGGGTTCAAACCTGGCCCAGGCCTGCTAAACAACGACAAGTGCAACAACAACAACAACAGGTGCCTATACTCCCAGCTACTTGGGAGGCTGAGGCAAGAGAATCGCTTAAGCTCAAGAGTTGGAGGTTGCTGTGAGCTGTGATGTCACAGCACTCTACCGAGGGTGACATAGTGAGACTTTGTCTCAAAAAAAAAAACAAAACCTACACCTTGTCCCTTGACTCCCCCCCCCAGTCAAAGTGTACTATATCCCACTCACATTGCTTGGATCTCTGAAGATTGATCTCCTTGCACAACTAAGGTTTGTCATGCTGTGGAGCTACATGTCTCTTTCAGTACATTTCTTTAGTGGGAACATAGAATATACAGTTATCCTTTGGTATCCGTGGGGATTGGTTCTGTGACACCCCCCCATGCTAAAATCCATAGATGCTGAAGTCTCTCTTATGAAATGTTGTAATATTTTAATATAACCTGCACACATCTGTATGTGTACCTGTATACATTAATCATCTCTAGATTACTTGTGGTACTTAATACAAGGCCTGTGATCACTTTATCACATGGATTCAACATAATACTCAAAGGGCAACAAATTCGTTTTGCATTTTAGAACTCTGTGAAATTTTTCTTCTCCCAAATATTTTCGATCTGTGGCTGCAGAACCCACAGATATAGAGATGTTGACCTAAAAGGAAGAAGCTGAGGCACAAAATATAATTTAGAGACTTTTCTTGAACCAAAGTGAGGACAGCCTCCTGGAAGACTCAACTCAAGTAATCTTGGGTATGAGCTCCCTTCAGCCTTTGTTACAAGCAGGTTTTTATTTTTATTTTATTTATTTTCAGAGATACCTTCTGTCTTGTATAAGCCCAGGCTGGAGTGCAGTGTACCAATCATAGCTCACTGTAACCTCAAACTCCTGGGCTTAAATAATCTCCTGCCTCAGCCTACCAAGTATCTTGGACTACAGGTGCATGCCACCACATCCAGCTAATTTTGTAAATTTTTTGTAGCAATGTGGTCTGGTTACGTTGCCCAGGCTGGTCTAGAACACCTGTCCTCAAGCAATTGTCCCAAAGTGCTGGGGTTCCAGCCACCACACCCAGCCTCAAACAGATTGTTCTGGGTCCTTTTTTTTTGAGACAGAGTCACAGTCTGTTTCCCAGGCTACAATGCCATTGTGTCAGCCTAGCTCACACCAACCTCAAATCCCTGGGTTCAAGTCATCCTTCTGCCCCAGCCTCCTGAGTAACTACCCACTGTAGGATTATAGGTACCCACCACAATGTCTGGCTGATTTTTTCTATTTTGAGTATAGATGGGGTCTCTGATCTTTCTGAGGCTGATCTCAAACTCCTAAGCTCAAAGGATCCTCCTGCCTCAGCCTGCCAGAATGCTAGAATTATAGATGTGAGCCATGGTGCCAGGTTCTCGTTAAGTTTTGTGTTTTTTTGTTTTTTATTTATTTATTTATTTAGTAGAGACAGAATTTCACTTTATCGCCCTCGGTAGAGTGCCATGGCCTCACACAGCTCACAGCAACCTCCAACTCCTGGGTTTAAGCGATTCTCTTGCCTCAGCCTCCAGAGTAGCTGGGACTACAGGCGCCCGCCACAACGCCCGGCTATTTTTTGGTTGCAGTTTGGCCGGGGCTGGGTTTGAACCCGCCACCCTCGGTATATGGGGCCAGCGCCTTACCGACTGAGCCACAGGCGCCGCCTTGTTGTTTTTTTTTGTAGAGACTAACTTTACCACCCTTGGTAGAGTGCCATGACGTCACAGGACTCACAGCAACCTCCAGCTCTTGGGCTTCGGCGATTCTCCTGCCTCAGCCTCCCGTGCAGCTGGGACTACAGGCGCCCACCACAACGCCCCGCTATTTTTTTTGTTGCAGTTCGGCCGGGTCTGGGTTGAACCCGCCACCCTCGGTATATGGGGCCGGCGCCCTACTCACTGAGCCACAGGCACCACCCTCTTGAATAAGTTTTTAAAGGCAAAACAAGGGCCGGAGAGTGGGCTGATACAAAGTTGTTAGGAATTCTGACTGGTTTACAGAAGTAACACTGATTAGTGATTGGCTATACATAGTTAAGCTGGGTTGTGGATTACAGTATCTGGTGAGGCACTGTTGGGTTAATTTATACTACCTGTGGCAACACCACTCAGTTACAAGAAATGCATACATAGCTCAAGGTGGGGCGGGGGAGTAGGATGTGATTGCTGTTTCATTTTAATGCCTCTCTGGGCCTGATAATTAAAAGGGACTCTCATTTCTCAGATAAAAGTTATTTTCTTTTCTCAGATAGCCAACCATAATGTGAGCTGTTGATTCAGTCTGATGTGTTCATCTATTTGTCAGTCTTTACAGACTGACCTGGTTACTGTAGCTATTGAGAATATAGTCCACATAAATCAAACATGATCACCTCTCTTAAGCCAACAATCTGGCTCGGCACCTGTGGCTCAAGCGGCTAAGGCGCCAGCCACATACACCTGAGCTGACTGATTCAAATCCAGCCCAGGCCTGCCAAACAACAATGACGGCTGCAACCAAAAAATAGCCAGGCTTTGTGGCCGGCACCTGTAGTCCTAGCTACTTGGGAGGCGGAGGTAGGAGAATCACTTGAGCCCAGGAGTTGGCGGTTGCTGTGAGCTGTGATGCCGGGAAACTCTACCCACGGCGACAGCTTGAGGCTCTGTCTCAAAAAAAAAAAAAAAAAAGCCAACAATCTATTGAGAGATGTGATTCATAACTGTCCAAAGTGGTGGAGAAAAATCACAATGCCAGTCACAGATGTTGGAAGTACACAGGAGAAGTCTACCTGGTTAACGGTGAGTGGGAGAAGCTTCCTGGAAAAGCTATCACTGAAATAAACCTTAATGGAGCAGCAGAGGTGCAGAGGTCTGCAGAAGGTAGGAGTCTGTCTGAGGCCTTCAAGTAAGAGTGTGGAGACCAGCGTGGCTGCAGAGGAGCATCTGAGCAGGAGATTGAGAAGGTGACCCCAGGGAGGAAGGGGACCACATTGCGTAGAGCCTTAAATGTCTTTTTAAGGGTTTTAGGTTTTACTGTCATTGAGATGGGAAGCCATAAAAAGGTTTCAGTAGAGAAGTGACATGAGCTGACATTTTTTAGAAGGACCTTGCAGGATTCTGTGTTTGAAACAAACCCTGTTAGGGGTGGGCAAAGGGCAGGTAAGGACAGAAGCTCTGAAACCAGCTATAGAGGCTGTAACTGTAATCTGATCAGTTCATCTAAGCTCATGATGAGGGGTACAGCTCAGTGATACAGCATTTGACTGCAAAGCTGCTGGTGATTTCAACTTGGTGGTAAGTGATTGAGTTCTGGATATATTTTGAAGGTAGAACAAATAGGATTTGCTGACGTGAGATATGAGATAAAGGGAGGAGAGAAAGTTTTTTGCTTCAGCTAAAGGATAGGTTGCTGTTATCAATATGGGGAAAACTTATAAATAATTCTGGAGAAGAAAACCAGAAGTTTTCTGGTTTTTCTTCTACTTGAAATATAAGCGATTACTCCCCAAAGAACAGGTAAATTCTCCTAAAGAAAAATCAGTTGCGGGACCTGGGTGAAGATAAAGTCATCCTCTGAGTGTCCAGTGGATGGACCCTCCCAGCCTCAGGGCATCAGGCCTGCTCTCTGGGCAGCTTTTGAGGAGGCCTCACTCTCATAAATGAAGTAGAAAAAATATTAAGTCAAGGACCAGAGTGTGGGATACAGATCTCACAGGATAGTAGCAAAGGGAAATATGCTGTGGTGGTCTGGAGTAGTCAAAAAGACTTCTAGAAGGAAACAGGACAGGAGCCATCTCCACAGGGTGGGAAATACTTGGATAGAGAGGAAAAGCGGCAAAATTGTGGGAATAAGCAGGTGGCACTCAGGACACAGATAGTCCCTGCCTGGCTGGAAGAACTGTTGGAAGGATTTAAAAATAATTGATTAAAAAGACAAAAAGAGGCTTGGCACCTGTGGCTCAAGCGGCTAAGGTGCCAGCCACATACACCTGAGCTGGCAGGTTCAAATCCAGCCCAGGCCCACAGAACAACAATGACGGCTGGAACCAAAAAATAGCTGGGCGTTGTGGCGGGCGCCTTTAGTCCCAGCTACTTGGGAGGCAGAGACAGGAGACTCGCTTGAGCCCAGGAGTTTGAGGTTGCTGTGAGCTATGATGCCACGGCACTCTACCCAGGGCAATAGCTTGAGGCTCTGTCTCAAAAAAAAAAAAAAAAAGACAAAAAGAATTGGTGCCTGACACGTAGTATGTACTCATTAAAGGATAGCTAATAATATTTATTTCTTTTGTTTGTTTGTTTTTGGAGACAGAGCCTCAAGCTGTCACCCTGGGTAGAGTGCTTTGGCGTCACAGCTCACAGCAACCTCCAACTCCTGGGCTTAAGTGATTCTCTTGTCTCAGCCTCCCAAGTAGCTGAGACTACAGGCACCCGCCACAACGCCCGGCTATTTTTTGGTTGTAGTTGCCATTGTTCTTTGTCAGGCCTGGGCTGGATTCGAACTGCCAGCTCTGTCATATGTGGCTGGCACCTTAGCTGCTTGAGCTACAGGCGCCGAGCCCTAATAATATTTCTTATATTGGAGGAATAGACGGAGATGAAACGGTGTGTAAAACTCTCCTGACTCCAGCCCCACCTTGCTGGTCATGTCTCCTCCTCCATGATGCCCTTTGGCCTTTCTCCTTTTCTGGGTTGTCTTCTGACCTTTCTCTTAGAGCACCTTCAAAGCTGACTTTCTAAATTGTTTGAAAGTGGAGGAAAGGAATCAGACTATAATATTTCAGTATGTCCATTGAGGTTTATGGGTTTTTAATAATCTCATCCATGTGGATTCTACAAAAGTCCAGAAGATGGCAATGTGACACTTGGACTACAGGGTGTTGTTTTTTCCCCACATTGTTTTGGAATTCACTCCATATTGTTAAGTTTGGGATCTCAGAAGATCAAGGCTAGAATGATCTACAAATATAATGGGGTCCAACACTTTTACTTGCCAGTAAATATGCTGAAGCCTAGAGAGGAGAAGAGACTTGCTCAAGGTCACAAAGACATTTAGTGGGAAAGCCAAGACTCTACCTTGTTGTGACCTTACATCAGTATCACTCCATGACCTCACTTGGTTGTTTGATTTGGGGACTCTCCTTCAAAAACAGAGTTTCTTAAACTGTATCATCTACTAAAAAGTTTTATTTTTATTTATTTATTTATTTATTTTTGAGACAGAGTCTCATTATGTTGCCCTTGGTAGAGTGCGATGGCATCACAGCTCACAGCAACCTCAAACTCTTGGGCTTAAGCGATTCTCTTGCCTTAGCCTTCCAAGTAGCTGGGACTACAGGCGCCCACCACAACACCTGGCTATTTTTTTGTTGCAGTTGTCATTATTGTTTGGCAGGCACTGGCCAGGTTTGAACCCACCAGCCTTGGCGTATGTGGCTGGCACCCTAGCTACTGAGCTATAGGCTCCGAGTCAACTAAAAACTTTTAAAGAAATAAAATTCTCACAATTCCCTGGTTGAGACTTAAATTGTTATATTATGAATAAATATAAACAAAAATTTTACATTAAAGATACTGAAAAACATACAAATATGAAACTCTATTTAAATTTCTTTTACCTGGTTGGTTGCCCATAGCACAGTGGTGGCGGCACCAGCCACATGCACCGAGGGTGGTGGGTTCAACACCCCCAGGCCTGGTAAACAGCAGTGACAACTGCAACCAAAAAAATAGCTGGATGTTGTGGCAGGCACCTGTACCCAGCTACTTGGGAGCCTGAGGCAAGAGAATCCCTTAAACCCAAGAGTTTGAGTTGCTATGAGCTGTGACGCCATAGCACTCTATTGAGGGTGACATAGTAAGACTCTGTCTCAAACAAATAAATAAATTTCTTTTTCCTTAAAGTTTGTAAGCAATCATTAAAAAAAAGAAATTTACCACATAGAAACAAACTTGTACTTTTTTTTAAAGTGACATATTATGTGCATCACCTTAGTTTCTTTCACATGGCCAATATTAAATAAAAATTTGTGAATTTAATTTGTGTGAAGGTATAAATAATTTAAAGTATTTTGAGTTGGCCAGGCATGGTGGCTCATGCCTGTAATTCTAGTACCGTGGGAGGCTGAGGTGGGTGGATTAAAGCTCAGGAATTCGAGACCAGCCTGAGCAAGAATGAGATGCCCATCTCTAAAAAATTAGCCTGGCATTGTGGTAGGTGCCTATAATCCCAGCTACTTGGGAAGCTGAGGCAAGAGAATCACTTGAGCCTAAGAGTTAGAGGTTGCTGTGAGCTATGATGTCACAGCATTCTACCAAGGGTAACAAGGTGAGACTCTGTCTTTAAAATAAAATAAAATAACATGAAATGAAATAATAAAATAAAATATTTTGAGTTATCAGAAAACCGAAATCTGAAGTCTCTGCAATTGGTATTCTATCACTGGCCCACTGCACTTTATCTGTCTAACTTCTACATCTGTATCCTTCTATAACTATAATTATCTGTCTCTGTATCTATTTGTATCTATGTATAACTACTTCATCTATACCTATCTTTACCGTGATAAATAAAGATATAAATTAAAATTGTAAAACTTTCGAACAATACAGAAACATAGGAAATAAGAAATTAAAGCTCTCTTGCATAGACATCGGATTGCCATAACAAAGATCAAAACAACAAAGGCATACAAAATAGCATTTTATTTCTCTCACATCACAATGCCACCTCTTACTTCCCTCCACAGCTGGGTAAATATTTAAGAATTCTCAGATGTGCTGCTTCTTCTGTGTGAAGGGATCACTTATGAGGTATGGGAAGCTCTTAACAAAGCTTTCAAATCCACTTGAACGTTGTATGATAATAAAAGAAAGAGCTTTTGCTCTGCAGCACTCTTTTTTTTTTTGCAGTTTTTGGCCGGGGCTGGGTTTGAATCCTCCACCTCTGGCATATGGGGCTGGCACCCTACTCCTCTGAGCCACAGGCGCCATCCTCTGCAATACTCTTTTTCTTACCTATGACTTGGCTTTGCAGCCTGTTGCCATGATAGACTTTTTTTTTTTAACTTCCCAAAGGGAGAGGAGGGCAGGACAGGAGAGTACCAGTGTGGCTGCAGAGAGGGAAGGCAATTTGCTTTTTTTTTTGAGAGAGAGTCTCAAGCTGTCACTGTGGCCCTGGGTAGACAACCTCAAACTCTTGGGCTTAAGCGATTCTCTTGCCTTGGTCTCCCACGTACCTGGGATGACAGGTGCCTGCCACAACACCCAACTATTTTGTTGTTCTTATTGCAGTTGTCATTGTTTTTCCAGCTGGCCCGGGTCAAGTCCGAAGCCGGCAGCCTCCGCAGCCTCTTTGGATGTGTCTGGCGCCCTACCCACTGAGCTACGGGCCCCGCCCCCATGATAGACTTTTTAGTTTTGCTCAAATAGAACAGGAGGTTTTTCTAACATCCCCCAAGGCCATCACTCAAGTGCATTCTCTGCTTCTCAGTTAGCCCACTACTTTAGAGCTGAAGAAAGTTATAAGGCAGCAAAAGAGCAGTTTCTGCTTTGACTTGCAAATATTTTTAATCCCCTAAAAATAAGCCAAGAGCTGCAAATAGGCATGAGTGTTCCTGAGCCATTTTCTAAATTAGTTATTTCTGAGGAGATGAAGAATACATCTTGTTTCTCTCCTCAGGGCCACCTGCTTGTGATTCAATTCATGATTCCACTTGGTATCTTAATGCCAGTCCTTGTTTGGAGGTAGGCATAGTCCCTCAGAGAAGATGGAAAGATTTATGTTTTGGAAATAAACTATAAATGAGATGAAATCTCTATAGGAAAGGGCCTGAGTTTCTTCTGAATCTCTATTATGACATGACAATTCTGCTCTTCCTGTGCCTGTAATTTCTGATTTCGTGTGTTACAAGGTTTACTGAAATAAAGTTTTCATCTTCATGGAGCTAACAGTCAAGAAATCAAGGGCAACTTTTTAAATTTCAGTTGGACTTAGTTTTTTTTTTTCTTTATTTGTGTCTGTGAAAAAGAAATGACAATGCATTACTTTATAGGGTTGTCATATCATGTCATTCATCCATTCTTCAGTCAGTCAGTAATGCACTGTTGAGGCCAGGCACAGTGACACATGGACACCAAGGCAGGTGGATTGCCTGAGCTCGGGAGTTCAAGATAAGCCTGAGCAAGAGGGAGACCTTATCTCTAAAAATAGCCAGGCATTGTGGCGGATGCCTGTAGTCTCAGCTACTCGGGAGGCTGAGGCAAGAGGACCACTTAAGCCCAACAGTTTGAGGTTGCTGTGAGCTAGGACACTATAGCACTCTACTGGGGCGACAAACTAAGACTCTGTCTCAAAAAAAAAAAAAATGCCACTGTTGGCTTTATAAAATACCTAGCACTTCAAAATTACAAATACTGGGCAGCGCCTGTGGCTCAAAGGAGTAGGGCACCAGCCCCATATACTGGAGATAGCAGGTTCAAACCTGGCCCTGGTCAAAAACTGCAAAAAAAAGAAAAAAAAAATGACAAATACTATGGTTTTTGATTTATCAAATTTTAACAATTGTTTTAAACATTGTATTATAAAAAAAATTTAAACATACACAAAAAAGGCCCAAAGAACATTATAAGCTTCCATGTGCTTCACCCAGCTGTGCATCACCCAGCTTGAAAAGTTACCAGCTCATGGACAAATTCGTTTCCTTTAACTCCTTATCCTTCCCTCATATCCTGATCACTTTGAAGCAAATTCCAGACATATCATTTTATCTAACAATCATTTTTAAAGATTAATGTTTCTTCTCATTCAAAACTTAATTAAACCCTTTAAAGCTTTTTTTTTTGAGACAGAGTCTCAAGCTGTTGCCCTGGGTAGAGTGCTGTGGCATCACAGCTCACAGCAACCTCCAATTCTTAGGCTTAAGCGATTCTCTTGCCTCAGCCTCCTAAGTAGCTGGGACTGCAGGTGCCCACCACAACACCTGGCTATTTTCCGATTGTAGTTGTCATTGTTGTGGCAGGCCTGGGCTGGATTTGAACCTGCCAGCTCCAGTTTATGTGGCTGGTGCCCTAACTGCTTGAGCTACAGGCCCGAGCCCTTTTAAAGCATTTTAAATTGCATTTATAATTTATTTCATTTCCTTTTAAAGAACTTTATTGGATTAACAAAAACAACTTCCAGAATACTAGGAATTCTTATGATGATTTTAACATATAAACAGGATAAATCTTAAATTCTTTCAAGTATATTTCAATTTAAAAATAGTAAAATTTCAACTCAAAATCTCGGGCAGTACCTGTGGCTCAGTGAGTAGGGCGCGGGCCCCATATGCTGAGCGTGGCAGGTTCAAACCCAGCCTCGGCCAAACCGCAACAAAAAAATAGCCGGGCGTTGTGGCGGGCACCTGTAGTCCCAGCTGCTCAGGAGGCTGAGGCAAGAGAATCGCGTAAGCCCAAGAGTTAGAGGTTGCTGTGAGCCGTGTGACGCCACGGCACTCTACCTGAGGGCGGTACAGTGAGACTCTGTCTCTACAAAAAAAAAAAATAATAAATAAGTAAAAATAGTAAAATTTCAACTCAAAATCTCATCTACATCAATTATTTAATTCATCATTTAAAATTAGAATCACAAAACTATTTTGTTATTTTTATTATTGCAAATTATCTTCACACAGGTACACTAAAATACTAATTTTCTATAAGATCATTGAAATTAGAAATATTGATTCTGTGGAGGTTGAGTTCCTTGTGAAACATTTCTGTTTTCAATGCTAAATCTTCCCAGATTAAAAGATACTTAATCACTTTGAAACTACTGTGCCATCTCAGACCCCACAGATATGGGTGTCTCCCACCCAGTCTGCTGTACTTGTGGATTAAATTAAACTATTTTCTATTTCATTATGTACTGAATTATTACCATAATCATCACAGTTATGATAATATTCTTACAGATATTTCTTGAAAGTTGATTATTGTGTATTTGTGTCCATCTCTGAAGTTAGGTTTGTAAGAAAAATGCCAGTGGGCGGTGCCTGTGGCTCAGTGAGTAGGGTGCCGGCCCCATATTCCAAGGGTGGCGGGTTCAAACCCAGCCCCGGCCAAACTGCAACAACAACAACAAAATAGCCAAGCGTTGTGGCGGGCGCCTGTAGTCCCAGCTGCTCTGGAGGCTGAGGCAAGAGAATCGCCTGAGCCAAGGAGTTGGAGGTTACTGTGAGCTATGACGTCATAGCACTCTACCAAGGGCGGTAAAGTGAGATTCTGTCTCTACAAAAAAAAAGGCATTCAGTAAAAATTGAGCTAAATGGTTAAATCAACTTAGGCAACACTGAATTAGAGATTCAGTGTTCACAAACAGAGATTAAGTGTTTTCTAAACACTACAAGACTGTGAGGTACTAATGCCAATATCTAAGGGAGGTATAATATGCTGCAGTCCCAGATGTATTTGACTACTAACCTATGGTCTGTTCCCTAACCCCCTTTTTTGAATGATTCTCCTATAAAACCTAGAGCTGAACCTGCAAATTGGCATGTAAAGGCCAAATCTGGCCTAACAGTTCTGTTTCACTTGAGCCACAGTGTTTTAAAAATACTTAATCTACCCTTTAAATATTGAGAGAGGTTACCAAAAAATTCTTTATTTTGAGACAGTCTCACTCTATGGCCCAGGCTGGAGTGCCATGGCATTAGCTCAGCTCACAGCAACTTCAAATTCCTGGGCTCAAGCTATCCTCCTGCCTCAGCCTCCCAAGTAGCTGGGATTGTAGGCACCCACTGAGATGCCTGGCTAATTTTTCTATTTTTAGTACACATGGGGTCTCGCTCTTTCTCAGGCTGGTCTTGAACTCTGGAACTCAAGGGATACTCCTGCCTTGGCGTCCCAGAGTGCTAGGATTATAGTCATGAGCTATCGCACCCAGACTCTGAAAACTTCTTCTTCTTCTTCTTCTTCTTTTTTTTTTTTTTGGTAGAGACAGAGTTTCACTTTGTCGACCTCGGTAGAGTGCCGTATTGTCACAGCTCACAACAACCTCCAACTCCTGGACTTAGGCGATTCTCTTGCCTCAGCCTCCTGAGTAGCTGGGACTACAGACGCCCACCACAATGCCCAGCTATTTTTTTGTTGCAGTTTGGCCGGGGCTGGGTTCAAAACAGCCAACCTCTGTATATGGGGCCGGCGCCCTACCCACTGAGCCACAGGTGCCGCCCTGAAAACTTCTTGATTGCCAGTGTCTTCTCAGGAATTAAAAGGTCTGGCAAAAGTATGGCTACCCTGGCTAAAGCTGAGCCAGGGCTGACGCATCATGTCGGCCGCAGGTGCTGCACTAGGTCATCAACAGAGAGCACCTGCACTGTCCTCCTGGGCCTGAGTCTGTGGCCTTCGTGGTCAGGGCCCCCCCTGAAGTGTAGTAAAACTCAATACGGGGGTGGAGCTGATGTAAACCCATCAGACGGGGTGGACTGACCACAGATGGCGAGTGGGAGTGGAAGTGGAATGGTGTGGACTGAGTGGCTGGGGACAGTCGCCTCTGAGATCAGGTAGAGGCGAGGTGCAGTCACAATCAGCACTGCCATCCTGGGGTAGAGCCAACCCAGCTGCTTTCCCATTTGCTTCAGAATTTCCCCTCTGGCCTCCATGTGGATCTTGACCTGCATGTTGAGAAATAAGGTAGTAGGCCAAAAGCTAGGCTGATACAAAGGTTTTCTTTTCTTTCTTTCTTTTTTTTTTTTTTGGCTGGGGCTGGGTTTGAACCCACCACCTTTGTCATATGCGGGCGGCCACAGACTCCTTTGAGCCACAGGCACCACCCCGATGCAAAGGTTTTCTAAACTGTAAAGCAGATTTTCAAATTAATCAAGTGTGGTAATTATTTTCCTTGAGGGTGCACCATGCCTAAAGAGGATTCCAGTCGGGTTTGGCTATCATTGCATCTTGTTGCCACACATAGAGTAAACCCAGCTTTTTTCTCTAAGCAAATGGATGCCTGGCCTTGTCATGAAGAGATTGTAAGTCTTGGCCAGAAGTTTTATAATTTAAACTCAGACAAAGAGAACAAAGGCGAGATAGTTTCCACTGATATTATTTTCACAGTGGGTTGCAAGTCAAGAAAATAAATTACTAAGTAAGCTCTGTTTTCTTTAATCTTATTTAATGCTTTGCTATGCAGCAACACCAAGGTAATAATTAAGGACCATTCTGCCTCCTCCAGAGGCTTTGATCTACAACGATGTGACTCCATATTTTTTGTCTGGTTGGATTTCTAAGCTCTTACTAATGTCCATAAAAGTTGGTCAGAATCAAAAGGGCAAAAGGCAAAACAACAATAAAACCTCCACCTGCGTCTGAGCAAAGGGGAGATGACATTTACAACTAGATATGTCATAACTTCCATTATTTGCTTCTTTTTCTTTTCTTTTCTTGTCTTTTCTTTTTCTTTCTTTCTTTCTTTCTTTCTTTCTTTCTGTCTTTCTTTCTGTCTTTCTTTCTTTCTTTCTTTCTTTCTTTCTTTCTTTCTTTCTTTCTTTCTTTCTTTCTTTCTTTCTTTCTTTCTTTCTTTCTTTCTTTCTTTCTTTCTGTCTGTCTGTCTGTCTGTCTGTCTCAAGCTATTGCCCTGGGTAGAGTGCTGTGATGTCACAGCTCACAGCAACCTCAAACTCTTGGGCTTAAGCAATTCTCTTGCCTTAGCCTCCCAAATAGCTGGGACTACAGGTGCCCGCCACAAGACCCGGCTATTTTTTTTGTTGTAGTTGTCATTGTTGTTTGGCAGGCCCAGGCTGGGCTTGAACCCGCCAGCTCCAGTGTCTGTGGCTGGCGCCCTAGCCGCTGAGCTACAGGTGCCGAGCCTATTTTCTTCTTTTTCAACATGATGTAGCTTGATGTTTTGGGATATTGCTAGAAAGCAGTCAAAATATATATGACTTTTAGCAATCCACAACCTGTACCCAGGATTTCTGTTTCCAGATAGCTAAGAAAAATCTTTAGAAAAAAAAAATTCTACATGAATACTCTAAAGGAGTATTCACATACCAATAGGGATATACAGTTAAATAGTATTTATCTTTTGTTAGATTTTTTCTTCTATTTTTTTAAAATTCTATCCGCATGTATGAAAATCCAGGTTTTTTTTTCTGATTCATCACATTTTTTTCAAGAGATGGGATCTCACTCTGTCACTGGAGTGCAGTGGTATGATCACAACTTGCTGCAGCCTTGAACTTTGTGCTCCAGGGATCCTCCTGTCTTAGCCACTTGAGTAGCTGGGACTCCAGGCATGTTCCACTGCTAATTTTTCTAATGTTTATAGAGCTAGGGTCTTGCTGTGTTGCCTGGGCTGGTCTTGAATTCCTGGGCTCAAGTAGTCCTGCTGACTCTGCTTCTCAAAGTGCTGGGATCACAGACTTGAGCCTCTGTACCTGGCCCCATTCATCAGTATTTCTGAAATTTCTTAGATGAGTTGGCAACTCAGGTACAATGGAAACCATATTGTTTACTTTTTTTGTAGTACCATTGTGTAACTGGAAATGCTAATAATTAGATATTGGGCTTTCTGAATTGATAACCCAGTTTTCTTGTCTTCTATATTGTTTCTCTCTTCTGGATTTTCTTCCCCACAATTCTTCAATGAAACTCTTTAATTTCCAAGAGAGCTCTTTCTTGTGTGAGTTGTGTCTTATTTATTTTTTAGCATTTTGTTCTGATGTTGTGGATGCAATACTTATGTTTTGCCTTCTGCTTCCTTATTACTCTGTTTTCTGCAAGTTTCTTTTTGTTCGGATAGTTGCTGCTTTGACTGGTGGATGTGTTTTCTTTCTTTCACGTTAGAGCCTTTCCTCTGCTGTCTGGTGCCAGTAGTTCTCAACCTTCCTAATGCCATGACCCTTTAACACAGTTCCTCATGTTGTGGTGACCTCCAACCATAAATTATTTTTGTTGCTCCTTCATAACTGTAATTTTGCTACTGTTATGAATTGTAATGTAAGTATCTGATATGGGGGATGTGTTTTCATTGTTTCAAAGGGGTCACGACCCACAGGTTGAGAACCCTGCTTCAGTAAGGGAAGGCACTACAATGTGATTTGAAGCTCCCTGTATGTGCATGAATCTGGCACCTAGAGATTGTGCAGTAGGTAGGTGCTGGGTGGCTTTTTTGTCGGAGAACCTCCCCACATGTAGTCCCAGGTACTCAGGAGGCTTGTGCAAGTTGATCCAAAAAAGGAATCCCCTGCCTGGAGGCTTTTAGGCTTGTTTCCCTCTGTTCTAGAAACTACAGGTGCAGGTAGAAGAGAATCTGAGGGATTCCATTGCTCAGAGTTTTATCTAATCCTCTCTCATGCGCTTTGTGTTCCCTGGGCTGTGAATGGGGTGGGAAAAGTAACAGCCTGCCTTTGAGGAGGGAAAGTCTGTGTGCTCCCACTGCTCCACCTTCAAAGAATTCCCTTGTTTGTGTCCTCCCTGCCTCCAATTAACGTAGTTGGTCTCTTCCTGTTTGAAGTCTTGTTGAGGACCCGGAAAGGTGTATCTCATTGGCATGCCCTTATATAAAATTTGGCTTGGGGTTCTCTCCACCACCTTTTCCAAGGTGCTTACCACTCCTCAATTTTCTTTCTAGCTCCCCCCAAATGTGTTCCATTTCCACCTGCTGCTATCTCCTCTTTTGTTCTCTTTATACTTGTGGCCTTATTCCTTTCTCCTATTTTGTCATTTTGAGGGTTTCTGCAAGAAAGTAGAGATAAATTAAAGCATTAAATTCTCTATATTGGGTGGCGCCTGTGGCTCAGTGAGTAGGGCGCTGGCCCCATATACCAAGGGTGACAGGTTCGAACCCGCCCCGGCCAGCTAAAACAGCAGTGCAACAAAAATAGCCAGGTGTTGTGGCGAGTACCTGTAGTCCCAGGTACTCAGGAGGCTGAGGCAAGAGAATCACCCTAGCCCAAGAGCTGGAGGTTGCTGTGAGCTGTGACACCACAGTACTCTACTGAAGGCAACAAGGTGAGACTCTGCCCCCTCCCCAACCCCCCGCAAACAAAATAAAATAAATTCTCTATATTTCTTCTCGGTGCCTGTAGCTCAGGGGTTAGGGTGCCGGCCACATACACCGGGGCTGTCAGGTTCAACCCTGGCCCAGGCCTACTAAACAACGATGACAACTGCAACCAAAAAAAAACCAGCCAGGCATTGTGGCGGTCTCAAAGAAATTCTCTTTATTTCACCACAAGTCCCTCATTATCTTTTTATTTTAAAAGCAACCTATTAGGGTGGCGCCTGTGGCTCAGTAAGTAGGGCACCGGCCCCATATACCGAGGGTGGCGGGTTCAAACCCAGCCCCAGCCGAACTGCAACAAAAAAATAGCTGGGTGTTGTGGTGGGCGCCTGTAGTCCCAGCTGCTCGGGAGGCTTGGGCTTGGCAGAAGCCCAAGAGCTGGAGGTTGCTGTGAGTCCTGTGATGTGATGGCACTCTACTCTGTCTCTACAAAAAAAAAAGTAGATCCCAAAATATACTCTTAAGATACATCAAACGGCTTGGCACCTGTGGCTCAAATGGCTAAGGCGCCAGCCACCTACACTTGAGCTGACGGGTTCGAATCCAGCCTAGGCCTGCCAAACAACAACGACAGCTGCAACAACAACAACAACAACAAAATAGCCGGGCATTGTGGCAGTGCCTGTACTCCCAGCTACTTGGGAGGTGGAGGCAGGAGAATCACTTGAGTCTAGGAGTTAGAGGTTGCTGTGAGCTGTGATGCCACAGCACTCTACCCAGGGCGACAGCTTGAGGCTCTGTCTCAAAAAAAAAAAAAAAAAAGCAACCTATTAGATACTAGATAATCACATATGAACTCTGTGAGGTGGCAACACATTACATGATTTTAATTGTTTTCTTTTTAAAGGTAAATACATTCACATGGAAAAATACATATAAATCATGCTTTTGAAAAAGCAGTGAAGGGCGGCGCCTGTGGCTCAGTGAGTAGGGTACCAGCCCCATATGCCGAGGGTGGCGGGTTCAAACCCAGCCCCGGCCGAATTGCAACAAAAAAATAGCCGGGTGTTGTGGCGGGCGCCTGTAGTCCCAGCTACTCGGGAGGCTGAGGCAAGAGAATCGTGTAAGCCCAAGAGTTAGAGGTTGCTGTGAGCCATGTAACGCCACGGCACTCTACCGAGGGCCGTACAGTGAGACTCTGTCTCTACAAAAAAAAAAAAAAAAGAAAAAGAAAAAGCAGTGAGAAGTACACCCTCTCTACACCAATACCCAGTCCAGCAATTCTCCTCCCCCGACGCTTGTTTCTCTGCCATTCTCTCCCCGTTTTACACTCACCCTAGTACTATATACACATTCTTCCCACCTCTTAACAGTGTATCTTAAAGACTATAATTCATTCCTTTTCACAAGTGCATAGTAATCCATTATATGTTGGTACACGTGTGTGTATTATAATTTACTTAACTAGGTCCACACTGACAAACATTTATTTCCTTTTTTTTTTTTTTGAGACAGAGTCTTACTTTGGTGGTGTCATGGCTCACAGCAACCTCAAACTCTTGACCTCAATTCATTCTTTTGCCTCAGCCTGCCAAGCATCTGGGACTACAGGTCCCTGCCACAATGCCTGGCTATTTTTTGGAGCTGGGGTCTCGCACTTGCTCAGGCTGGTCTAGAACTGGTGAGCTCAGGCAATCCATCCACCTCAGCCTCCCAGAGTGCTAGGATTACAGGCATGAGCCATCGCACCCAGACTATTTACTTATTTAATTTTTTAGAGACAGGGACACACTTTGTCCCCCAGGCTGGAGTGGTGTGCCATGATCACATCTCACTGCAGCCTCGAACTCTTGGGCTCAAGCAATACTCCTGTCTCAGCCTCCTGAGTAGCTGGAACCTCAGATGTGTGCCACCACATGCAGTTAATTTTTCTTCTTCTTATTTTTTTTTTAGAGACGGGGTGTCGCTATGTTGCCCAGACTCGTATCAAACTCCCACACTCAAATGATCTTCCCTCCTCAGCCTTCCAAAGTGTTCAGATTATAGATGTGAGCCACCTGGTAAACATTTGAACAGTTTCTTGGTTTTTGCAACAAAACAATGCAGTTATGAATATAATCTATCCATCTTTATGTAGAAATGCATGCATCTTTGTGCATGTGTGAAAGAAATTCTAGAAGTAGAATCATTGAGGCAAAGGACACATACACTTATAATTTACTAACTATAGACAAATTGCCCTCCAAGCAGTTGAACCAATTTATACTTTGAGTAACAATGAATGAGAGTCCTTGTTTCCCCACACCATCTCTCACTCACCAGTGCATTATCAAAAAAATTTTTGCTTTACTCTGAATCTCACCATAACTAAAAAAGAAAAAAAAATGTTTTTGTTGTTCCCAAATTTAATATGTGAAAACTCTAATTTTAATGTAGTTTTTAAGGGCTGTAAAGTGAGATTGAGGTTATAAGTGAAATTAAGCATCTTTTTGTATATTTTAGAACCATTTATGTTTTCTGTGACGTGTTTATTCATTCTTTATCTTTTTGGGATATTATCCTTTACTCCTTTTGGATAGTAGAATATTTCTTATCATTTCATAACATTATTTAGAAAATTTAGCCCTATGTCTGTCAACTATCTTGGAAAGTTTTCCCTACTAGTTTGTCATCTGATTGATTTTGTCTGTATATGATAGTTTTGGGCAAAATGAAAGTTACAATTTTATGTGGTCAAATTCATGTTTTCTTTTATGGCTAGCTCTGAAATCATACAAAATTCTGATTTGTTTCTACTGTGTTATGATTTTTTAAAATTTTATATTTACTTAGGTAATTTATTTGGAATTCGTTTTGAAGTGAGACAGGAGTGAGACAGTGGTTCATTTTTTCCCCCCAGTTAGCTTGGTAACTGTCAATTGTACTTTATCCTTAATACAAACCACAGCAACATTTGCAAAAGTGTGAAAATGTCTTTATTTGATATAAACAGAAGGTTACTTGTCTCCTTGACTGTTAAGACAAGACAAATGACTCAAGACAATTTTGCAAGAAATTTAATTTGTGGGTGTAATCCAAGACCTGGCCACACTTGGTAATTGTGTCTAATGCCTGTATGTCAAATTAGAAGGAGGAAGAGAGGAATTCCTGAGAGACACTTGAAGTCTAAAACCACATTGGAAATCCAAAGGCCTGAGTAAAGTTCAAGATACAGAGCCCAAATCAGGAGAATTAGGGAACCAGGGAAGCAGAGAACAGTCCTGGACCAACAGGAAGGGTGGAGAGGACACAGGTGCAGAGGGAGGCCTGAGGCCTGAGCACTTGGGGAGAGCTGGTCCTTTGGAAGGGGCCTGGGTGGAGGAGATTTGCATTTCTAAACAGCCCCTTGCAACAATTCTTATTGGGATGATGGACTTCAGACTAAGCTTTCACCTCCACGAGATGGTGGGGCAAGGAATCCTAATAGCTAGTAAATTGTAGCCTAGGCCTTAGAAATGTGGGCAAAAATAAGCTTTCTGAGATAATTAAATAATGGGATTAGCTTAAAAATGAAATTATTTACCTCTACTATTCATACCTCCATGTAATGGTAGTTGGTAAGCTAATACCTTCTTCTTCAAACACTTTCATTGAGTAATGTCAGGCATCTGCATAGAACTCCGCATGACAGAGAAGAGTATAGCCCTCCAGGTGCTTATCTAGTTGGGGTACAAGCAGATCAGGACAAGAGACAAGGACAGCACAGTGACAGGCCCTCTGAGAGGACACAGCTGGGAAGCTCTTCATAGCATCTGGTATAACACAAGGTGATTAATTGCATTGTGTTGAAATCCGTTTTGTCTATTTGCTTAGATTAAACTAAACTTTTTCTCAGAATGATGGTTACTGCTACTTCACATCTAGTTTCTTATAAGCTTCACCGTGTCTTTCTGACAGGAATCTGAGGAGATCTAATGCCACTTGGCCTTCACAGAGATGCTTTTTTTTCTTCACAGAGATTCTTTTTTTTTTTTTTTGTAGAGACAGAGTCTCACTTTATGGCCCTCGGTAGAGTGCCGTGGCCTCACACAGCTCACAGCAACCTCCAACTCCTGGGCTGAAGCGATTCTCTTGCCTCAGCCTCCCGAGTAGCTGGGACTACAGGCGCCCGCCACAACGCCCGGCTATTTTTTTGTTGCAGTTTGGCCGGGGCTGGGTTTGAACCCGCCACTCTTGGTATATGGGGCTGGCGCCTTACCGACTGAGCCACAGGCGCCACCCCTTCACAGAGATTCTTAACCTGAGGTCCAGGGAGAGATAGGTTTCAGAGTGTCCTTGAGCCTCTTAAAATTGGATGTGGATTGTGTGGGTTTGCTTTTTCTCTAGGTGTAGGGTCATAGATTTCATTAGCATCTCAAAGGAGCAGGGCTCAGTGGCATGCCTGTATTTATGCATACCGGTTACTTTGGAAGGATTGTTTGAGTTGGAGGTTAACCTGGGCAATATAGTGAGACACCCCCCACCCCCCAATCTCAAAAAACAAAATAAGAATCTCAAAGAAGGCTGTAACACAGGACAATTAAAAATCAGTGACTTAGGGTCGGCGCCTGTGGCTCAAGTGGCTAAGGCGCCAGCCACATACACCTGAGCTGGCGGGCTCGAATCCAGCCTGGGCCCCGCCTAGCAACAATGATGGCTGCAACCAAAAAATAACCAGACGTTGTGGCAGGCGCCTGTAGTCCCAGCTACTTGGGAGGCGGAGGCAGAATTGCTTGAGCCCAGGAGTTAGAGGTTGCTGTGAGTGGTGATGCCACATCACTCTACCCAGGGCGCGAGCTTGAAGCTCTGTCTCAAAAAAAAAAAATTCAATGACTTAGATTTTCCTTACCCTAATTAAAGGTCTTTTATCTTAAAAATGTTTTTATAAAGCATTCTAATCTGTCTCTAACCTAGACATGTGTTTAGTTACTTCTACCTGGCCCCTGTTAAGCCTCTGTCTTTTATCCTCCTTTTATTAAATAGACTCCTCTCCCCCACTCCAGAAACAGGGGCAGTAATGGACATCAGGCTCCTCCTTACTTCACTTATGATTATTTGGCCACCCCATCCTTAACCCATATAGGAGACCCTATTCTTAATTGTAAAAATGTGACATGGCTTGGTGCCTATAGCACTGTGGTTACAGTGCACTGAGGCTGGCGGGTGGGAACCCTGCCTGGGCCAGCCAAACAACAAGGACAACTGCAACCAAAAAATAGCCGGGCGTTGTGGCAGGTGCCTATAGTCCCAGCTACTTGGGAGACGGAGGCAAGAGAATCACTTGAGCCCAAAAGTTTGAGGTTGCTGTGAGCTGTGATGCCACAGAACTCTATCAAGGATGACATAGTGAGACTCTGTCTGAAAATAAATAAATAAATAAATAAATAAATAAATAAATAAATAAAAATATGGCATCCTCAAGCAGAGTTGGCAATCCACATTTCCAAGATAATCTCTCATGTCTTTGGTCAAGTTTTTGGTTTGGAACTTTCAAGTTCAAAAATGCAGTTCAAATCACATTTATTTAGTGGACGCTTTGTAACATCACACTCCATGTGGTGGGCGAGGGTAACGGAACAGGATAGACAATGAATTAAACCCAGTTCCCACTTTCATGTTGATGAGCCATTTCGGAAAATGAATGAAATGCTGTGGGAATTGGAGAGAAGAGACTATTTCCTACTGGAGAATGCAGAAGAAAAGTCCTAAAGACATTGCAGCAGGGCAGTATTTCTTATCATTGACAGTGGTGTAGTCTTATTTATCCTCCATTCCCACATCTTCAAAATAAGGTGCTGGGCCGAGAAGGGACAACCAGAAAAAAAATTCAAAAGTAAGCATAGGAGGGGCGGCGCCTGTGGCTCAGTGAGTAGGGCGCCGGCCCCATATGCCGAGGGTGGCGGGTTCGGACCCAGCCCCAGCCAAACTGCAACCAAAAAATAGCCGGGCGTTGTGGTGGGCGCCTGTAGTCCCAGCTGCTCGGGAGGCTGAGGCAAGAGAATCGCGTAAGCCCAAGAGTTAGAGGTTGCTGTGAGCCGTGTGACGCCACGGCACTCTACCAGAGGGCGGTACAGTGAGACTCTGTCTCTACAAAAAAAAAAAAAAAAAGTAAGCATAGGAGAAAAATCAGCCTTTTATCATAGAATGACAACGAAGGAGTAGAAGCAACTAGTAGAAGAAAAGTTGTACAAGAACATAAATCAGTAAGGGAGACATAACTATTAATTGAATAAATATAAGAGAAATTGAAAGCTGACAATAATAGAGAATATTGTCATCATTGCTGTCAAATCATTGCTTTCTAAATCTGGCTTTTTTAAAATTTATTTATTTATTTATTTATTGTTGGGGATTCATGAGGGTACAATAAGCCAGGTTACACTGATTGCATTTGTTAGGTAAAGTCCCTAGCAATATGCATATTTTCCTAAATTTTAAGAAATAAAAAAGTTTTGCAAGAAATTTGTACAGACTGTAGGGCTTTTCTACAATGTAGATGGAGGGGTGTTTTTTTTCTTCTTACTAAATCATGATCAAGCATCTACTACTGATATACACATACAAGTCATACCAGAAATGTGTGGAGTGCTTTTAGATCGATGCTCACAAAGCAGTTTCATGATCATTATAAATCCTGCACAGTGTATTAGCATGGCTAATAATTTTCTTCCTCTGTATTCTTAGGATGAACCAAGACCTGCCAAACTTTTGAGACAGCTCACGGCTTAAAGGAAGGCTCATCTAAATAAAGGCCGGCTAAAGTGACATTGCAGGGATTTAATCCTTCTCTGGCCGCCCGTGTGACCAGAGGGCTGGTTTGCAAGTTTCTTCTTTCCTGGGGTCCAGCCGATTAGGTATCCAGCGCAGCTGAACAGCAAGAGAAGCGCAAAATGAAGGTCAGAGATAAGCACTGGAGACAGGGACTCGGGGGGCTTTCGGGGGCTTTTACACACCAGAGTGCGAGATTCCCGGGCCATCAAGGGAAATAGCAAACTGGAGCCTTTGTCCCAGGGCACAGCCACCTACCCCAGAGCATCAGACTACACGTTGTCGCCCGAAGATTCCCGGAGTCCCATCAGGGAAGGGGCTGTGGTAACTGGGTGCCTCATTGCACGGGTTGAGCTGCAAGTTCAACGTGAGGGAAGGTGGGAAACGTCTCGAGTGAGGCGAGGGGGGAGAGCGGCCCTGGGCTGGGCCGGCCGGACCCGGCTGCGCGCTCGCCCCGCGCGTCCCGCTGAATCCCTGAGGGAGGCCGCTCGGGAGCGTCCGCCTGGCGGGCGGCTGCCCTGGACCCCGGCGCTGGCCGTCCTCGGCGCGCACCCCGCCGCCGCCCGGCCCCCCGCGCCTCTCCGCAACCTGCCCTGGACCCCTGGCTCCCGGCTGACATGGAGACGTGAGCCTGCCGGGGACGATGACTGCAGTGTGCGCGAATGGAGGCGGCCTGGTGAACCCCCACTACGCCAGGTGGGACCGGCGCGACAGCGCGGAAAGTGGCTGTCAGGCCGAGTGCAGCAAGGAGGGTGAGGAGGAGGAGCCCCAGCAGCTGACGCCCTTCGAGAAGCTCACTCAGGACATGTCCCAAGATGAGAAGGTGATGAGGGACATCACGCTGGGGAAACGCGTCGGCTTCTACCGAATTCGAGGGGAAATCGGAAGTGGGAACTTTTCCCAAGTCAAGCTCGGAATTCACTCCCTGACCAAAGGTAGGACCTGACTTCCTGAGGGTCATTCCCTGTGGAATCCGCGCCTGGTGTGGGGGCGGAGTTCCCGGGCCAGGGAAACAAGTAAGGTGACCTCAGCTGAGCCTGAGTTCTGTGCCAGCTGCCTTCCGTGGTCAACCCAATTAATTTAATAAAAAGATCAGTCTCTTTATTTCCAGTTTGCAGTAGGGAAACTGAGGTCCAGAGAAGTTAAATGTGGCTTCAGTAGTTCTGTCTTCTCCAGTGATGCCTTCAGAAGCAAAGTGGAATGTGGCTTGTTTCCAAGATAACGCGTATACCCAGCCTGTACTTAGAGCTTCTATATACAGGGTGGCCATAAAGTTCGTGTGCGATTTAAAATAATGTGCGATTTTAAAAATGCACACGAACTTTAAGGCCACCCTGTATATATTTGAGTGTCAGGAACAATAGCACACAAGAGACTTCCCAGGGCCACTCTCTCTGAATAGCAGAGTCCAGTTTGCCCTTCTAACCAGAGGCTGCTACTTCTATAATATGTGGGAGAAAGGGATTTGATCTCTCAGGATCTTTCCTTCTTGGGTCTGCCTGTCCTCGGTCTCCTTGTTGGGAGGCTCTTCACTCCACACTTGCTTGGCTACCCAGTCTCTCTGGGATTCTTCTGGCCTCAGGGAAGAACTATATGGACAGCCCAGCGCCCCTTTGCAGCTCCAGCCCCATTGTGAGCACTTCCCCAAGGTACCTGTAACTTAGCTGAAGCCTGGTGATTGTCTTAAGAGTTACAGGACAAAAAAAAGAACACTTGCAACTAAGCATAATTTAGCAAGTTCCTAAAGCCCATAGGCTCTACCCTTGCCCAAGAATCCCTTGCTGATAAGTTCTCTGCTTGGACTCAGCCTGCTACCATATATCTAAGGTCTCTTTTTATAATATTAGAGTTGTCTTTCGTTTTCTTTTCTTCTCCAACCCGCGATCCCATGCTCTTCCAATCCCTGAGCTAGGCCCTACACACATGCCCTGCCCCTTGGCCCACTCTGCCCACATGTTCACTTCCTTGCCCCTTGGGAGCTCCAAGTCCCCTTCCATCTTGCTCTGAAGCCTGAGTGTCTGGGTTCATGTCTTCACATCTTGGCTTCTCTATTTATTTACCTGAATTAGTTAAAATACTTCTCTGAGCCTCAGATTCTTCATTTACAAAACATAGCCAATAACATAGGGTGTCATAAGGGATAATGAGCAAGTGCTCAATGAATGTTAGTTATTGGTATTATTTTGCAGAGTTGCTTTAGCCGTGTCTTGCCTTTGTACACCAAAGATCAATTGAATTGTCCTTATCAACAAAAATTCTCATCCATCCCCATACAGAAACTGAGATCAATTTAGCTGCCTTTCCCTACCACCATGGTTTTGAATTCTGACTGCACATTAGAATTACTTGGGGAAGTTTAAAAACCAAAATCAATGCCCAGAATCCACCTCCAGAGCTATAATTGGTCTGGAGTGGAACTAGACATGGATATTATTTTAAAACTCTCCAGGTGATTGTAATAGATTCTAATGGATTCTAATACAGAACTAACACTTGCCTACAGCAGTTAGCATATACAGCAGTTAGCTTTTAAAATAGTAAAATGTTGTTGACATTTAGTATCCATTTGTTGTTGACAAATAGCATCTATATGTCACAAATGGATAACCCAGGTATCATTTATATTTTAAAATCAATTATGAAGTATTGTGTCCGGTTTCCATGCTACATTTAACTTTCAAATTTCATTTCCCTTTGGATAATATTCATTTATAATTCATTGAGGCCAACAATAGAAGTACTAAATTAGGGCAGCTCCTGTGGCTCAGTGGGTAGGGTGCAACCCCATATACTGAACATGGCGGGTTCAAACTTGGCCCCAGCAAAATTGCAACAAAAAATAGCTGGGTGTTGTGGTGGGTGCCTATAGTCCCAGCTACTTGGGAGGCTGAGGCAAGAGAGTCGCCTAAGCCCAGGAGTTGGAGGTTGCTGTGAGCTGTGACTTCACTGCACTCTATGAGGGCAATAAAGTGAGACTCTGTCTCTTAAAAGAAAAAAAGTTGGAAAAAGGAAAAAACATCCTCATTCAGAAACTTACTGGGCATCTGACATAGGGCACCTTAGTTAACCTTTGGTCCTCATTTGCCTCAGCAATATAATAGAGATAATGATTCTTATCTTAAGAGTTGTTGGAAAAATTATAAATTATAGGTAAAGTACAGGGCACATTGTAGCCACTCAATGGACAGTAGCTAATCATTGGTACAACTTTATTTTTTACTTAAACTTATTTCAAAAGGAAACATAATATTATTACAATAATGAAAAACCAGCCTCACTTGCTGGTTTTAGAAGGTAATGGTAAAAAAAAAAAAAAGAATAAAAATTTAACAGCTTTCAAGGAAAATGACCAAGTAATAGAAATTAATGTTTAAAACATGCTAACAACCGATCTCAGGCTTTCTCTTTGCCATAATTAGGAAAATCAAAGAAGCATTGAAATGGGAATAATGTTTTTTATGCCATGGTTCAGTGCTATTTAAGGCTGTTTCCATGCACTAAAATCATTTCTGCCTCACAAGTGTTAATGGTTCCACTCTAGGAAACAGTGACATCTGGTCCTCCTGTGTTTTATAAATGAGGAAGTAGAGGCACAGAAGTGGCTGTCCCAAGGTTTAGGAACTCACCTGGAAAGGGGATGTTAAGTTCAGGGAAGTTTTACCAAGCCACAGCTTTCTCTGCTACCCTGTGGTTTCTAATTTCTATTTATTTCTACTGATGAATCTGTTCCATCTTTCTACTTCTTTCTGCAGAGTGGCTTTCTATGCTTCATTATCAGAAGGCACATCATAGCCAGGAATGGTTGTTGCCAGTCCCACGTGTCCATGACCTCTCAGCTTTGTTGGCCATCTCCATCCCACTAATTTCATTCTATTTCTGTTCCAATTTTAAAGGGAGAGTATGTGTGCTCACTTGCCAGCTGGTGATAAGCCACCTCTGAGTCAAGGGTTGACCTGTGTCAGTAAGCTGTCACCCTTAGAGTCACATGCCCACTGCTCTCTCTACAGAGTCTGAAATCTAAAGAAGTATGTCTGAGAAAGGAGCAGAGAGGGCAGCAAATGGGTGGACATACCCGCCACAGAGACATTAACCAGCTAAGCCGAGAGATCTCGACTAGCCAGGAGCAAGAACGTGCCCAATGCTGTAGATAGGTTATTATGTGAAAATGACACAGGGCTGGCGCTCTAACCAGTCTAACGTGGTATGTGCAAAAGATGGCAGGAGAATGGGTCGTGGTTTGTGTAAATCTGGACCCTGGACAAAGCCAACTTGTCCAGAATTGTCATGAGGTTTTCTAGGAAATATGAATAGTCTGGAAAAGATAATGGAGGAAATTCCTTAAAAAAGAAAAAAACAAAGCAAAGAGTTTTCACTGCGGGGGGAAGCTCCCAGGACTCAGTTCTTGAGTTTTAAATGCTTGTTTAGGACAGTAGTTTAAAAAAAGACACCAGCGGCTCTGGCTCCAGCGTGGGTCTCTGCTGGCGTAGAGTCTCTTGGGTCCTGCATGTTGATAGGGCAGGCTGAGAGCCATCTTGAACTCCTTTTTAGGTTGATTGGAAATTTCTCAAAAGAGATGATACCCTCGGCTTCTGAATATTTTATGTCCCATCTGTTGTCACGGACAGAAGTAGAAGAGGCGGCCGTGTGTGTGCTTCCTGTCGCTGGCCCTTCCGACCTCTCACTCCTGTCTCATGTTTCTACGATCCTTTCTTCCCCTCTCTCACTTCATTTATTTATTAATTCATTTCTGTTTTGAAAAAACATAGTAACCATCTCCTGAGGAATCTACTCTAAAAATAAGTCCTTGTACATGTCTCAGAAATACTATAACTATTGTAGTATTATTTATAGTGTTACAGCGACCTAATACCTTACAGGAATGTTTAAGTAGAGGAAAGCGTGTATAACAGACAGAAGGTCACACAGCCAGCAGAAAGCACAGTTACAGGGGGACATACAAGGGAGTACAAACGCCAAGTGCAAAACTGAGCGTGCACTGTGATGATAATACCCTGGGTCCTTGTGAGGATGGAATGAGACCATTCATTCAGCAAATACCTGTTGAGTACCTCGAGTACCTATTGTGTAATGGACCCTAGTCTAGTGACTGGTGTTACAGCAGTGAACAAAACAGACAGCAATCTTTGTCCCTATGAACCTTGCATTCCAGTGTGAGAGACACAAAAATAAGTTTATAAAATGTTCATTATGTTAAGTGATAAGAAAGATAATAGAGCAAGAGGGGAGATTGGAAGCATTGAGGGCTGTGGTTTGATATTAGCTGGCCAGGGACAGCGTCACTGAGGAGGTTGTAATTGATCTGAAAGAAATGAGGGAACTAGCTATTTACCTATATGGGAGAAATCATCAGGCAGAGAGTACAGCAAGCATCAGCGCTTGGATTATTCTTGATACAGCCAAGAGCGATGAAGGCAGAGAGTCGCAGGGGGCAGATGGTGGAGAGCCAGGTGTGCCAAAGTTAGGAGTCTGGCTTTTCCTGGGAGTGAAGCAGGAGTCCTTCTAGGGAGCAGAGGACTGACGTGATTTGGCTCAAGGTTTATCAGGATCACGCCGGCTGCTCTGTTGAAAATAGGCTATAGAGGCGGCGCCTGTGGCTCAGTGAGCAGGGCGCCAGCCCCATATGCCAAGGGTGGCGGGTTCAAACCCAGCCCCGGCCAAACTGCAACAAAAAAATAGCCGGGTGTTGTGGTGGGCGCCTGTAGTCCCAGCTACTCGGGAGGCTGAGGCAGGAGAATTGCCTAAGCCCAGGAGTTGGAGGTTGCTGTGAGCTGTGTGATGCCACGGCACTCTACCGAGGGCAATAAAGTGAAACTCTGTCTCTACAAAAAAAAAAAAAAAAGAAAGAAAATAGGCTATAGAAGGCAGAAAAGGAGAGGTCAGGTGGGAGCTTTTTGCAATATTCAAGCAAGCAAGAACAGTGGCCTGGACCAGGAAGGGAGCAGTGTAATGCTGAGAAGCAGCTGGAGTTTGGCTGTATTTAAAAGGCCAATGATAACAGAATTTGCTAATGGATTGAAAATGGAATATAAAAGACAAGAATTAAATATTCCAAGGCTTTTGACGCAGGTAAGCACAAGAATTAGTTTATACTTACTGAAAGGGGGAAGATTGTAGGAGCAGGTTGGAGCTGGGGGAGCTGAAGAGTTCAGCATTGAACTTGTTCTGACTGACGTGCCAGTCACACATCTGTGACACTACAGAGCAGATGCTGTTGGTGCCTCACCCGCGTCTCCTCGGACCTTACCATTTCAGTGCACACAGGCCTCACCTCCAACTGCTAGCCTCTCCATCCCTTTGCCTCTCCACTTTCTCTAGCCGTTGGAGCCTGCTCCACCCACATGCACAGCAGGCCAGAAATACACATCCCCCGGGGGAGTGGCCAAAAACCACTTGCTGGCAGGAGATGATGTCTGAGCTCCAGCACTCTCCTTCTCCTCATAGTGAAACTCCAGCGTGGTAACTCTTAGTGGGATTCCCTGGGGACTTCCTTAGTCACAGACCCTTTATTGCCTGTCTTCCCTTTCCTGTCTCAATCCTCCCTCTTTTACTTGTGTTTCCTGGGATCACCTTCCATATAAACTACTTGCACTCGAGTCCCTGCCTGGGGATTGCTTCTGGAAGAACCCAAACTAACGTAACACCCGGTGGGCACGTGTATTTCTGTTTCTGGAATCACCAAGGAAGTGATTGTAGAGAAGAGGTCTAAGTACTGAGCCTTCAGGTCTCCAATATTTGGGGCCTAGGGGAATGAAAAGGACACAGCTCAGAGCCTTTGAAGAAGAGGCAGGAAGGAAAAAGAACCCCGGAAGTGTGCATTGTCTTAGAAACCAGGCAATAAGTGTGGCCTTTGGAATGAAGCTTGAGAACTGCCCACTGGTTTCAGCAATTTGGTGATCACTGGTGACCCTGAGGGGAGCACTTTTAGTTGCATAATTTCTTGAGTTCAAGAGATAATGAGGGGAGAATTGGAGACAGAGAACTAGAACCAACTCTTTAAAGGAGTTTTACCATAAAGGGAGTGAGAGAAAGGGCTCTGATGCTGGAGGGGGAAGTGGGGTCATGAGAGGATTATTGTGATTTTTCTATATGATGTTAGCATGTATCAACATGCACGCAGAAGTATGGAAACCATAGCCATGCAGCTCAATGAATTTTCCAAACGGAATGATCTGTATAACCACCCCCAAGATTAAGAAAGAGAACATTTCCAGTACTCAGATCCCCTTCCCATGCCCAGCCTTCCCTCTAGTAACGAGATCCTCAAGCCTAACCACTATCCTTATGCCTAACATCATAGGTTGCCTTTTTCCTGTGTTAAACTTTATCAAAATGGAATCATACAGACGTATTCCTTCGTCTTGCTTCATTTCCCAGTGTTAAGTTTGTGAATATCGTCCATATAATTTTGTGTATTCTAGGTGCTTTGTGCTCTTTGCTGTGCAGTCATCTGTCAGATGAATATAACAGTTTATCAGTTCAGCTGTTGATGTGGATAGTTTCCAGTTTGGGGCTATAATGAATAATGTTGCTATGAACATTCTAGTTTAAAACTTTTAGTATTACTTTGATGCCTAAAAAATAAGTTCAAAAGCTTTATTGTGCTGTCTTGTTTACTGTTTAGTAATCCTGATTGTTTCCCATATAGTTACCCAAGGGGAAACCTGACGCCCCATCGTTATACTGCATAATCTCTGCCCACGTGTTTTTAAATTCTTCAGCTTGGGGAATGTCTCTTGGTGTGTGTTTTAGCCATGGTGTGTGTTTTTCATGGTGGAATTTACCAAAAGCTAGCTATTTTTTGTTAATAAAGGGCAACTTAGCCAAGTTTTAAAAAAATAATAAAACTTTTAGTAAACCTATGTATGCATTTTTATTGGGAGGATTTTTTTTTAAAGATGAGTTAATGGCCTGAATGGGTGCTGATGGAAATGAAACAGTAGAAAGGGAAACTCAGTGATGCAGGAGAGAAGCCTGTCATTTTGTGGATGAGAGTGGATGAGAGCCTATTCAACATGTAATGGAGTCTTTTTTTTTTTTTGTAGAGACAGAGTCTCACTTTATGGCCCTGGGTAGAGTGCCGTGGCCTCACACAGCTCACAGCAACCTCCAACTCCTGGGCTTAAGCTATTCTCCTGCCTCAGCCTCCCGAGTAGCTGGGACTACAGGCGCCCGCCACGACGCCCGGCTATTTTTTGATGGCAGTTCAGCCGGGGCCGGGCCTGAACCCGCCACCCTCAGTATATGGGGCCGGTGCCTTACCGACTGAGCCACAGGCGCTGCCCGTATATGAGTCTTAGTTGGGCCTTAGGAAGGAGCAGGGACTGTTTATCCCAAGTAGCAGGAAGGAAGACAGAGTTGATGGGCACGGATTCAGGTAGGCTGGAAGAAGTGGTAGGCAGAACTGGAGGAAATTATCTTCTGTTGCTTTCTTTACTCAGTAAAGTAGGAAGCAAAGTGCCAGCTATTAGTGAGGAGTAGAAGAAGATTTTAGAGAGTTGATGAAAGGAAAGAAGCCGTGAAAGAAGTATGCAAAGGAAAGAGCATGTCTGCCAGAAGCTTTAAAGGCCTACTAAGGTTAGTGGCCACAGATCAAGAGTGAGATAAGCCATCACGTTCAACTGTGAGGGTGCAGGCCAAGAGTAGGCAGGGAGCTGGGTTTAATCAGGGTCAGGAGTGAGCTGAGCAAACACAACAGTGTGGGAGAGGAACTTAGGGAGTGTCCCAAAACATTATGACAATAACGAGGTCCTCTTCCAGGGAGTGCCACCATCCTCCCAGCTGCTCAACCCAGAAACCGGGCCTTCTTCCTCAATCCTAACGGCCAACATCAAGTCCCATTCATTTCGCCTCCTGCATTTCTTATCTTTTCCTGGTTGGATTAAACCACTGTAATTTGCAAGCTTATATCGTTCCTCTCCACAGCAGTCAGAGGCGATGTTTTGGAAATCGCAAGCCTGACCATGTAATTCCCTGCCTATAACCTAGGGGCTTCCCACTGCCCTAATGTGAGGTCTAGGAAATGCCTCACAAGACCTTCTCATATAGCCTCATCTTGGCTTATGTTTCCCTTCATTCCCCAATGTGCCAGCCTGACTGTCTTATCTCAGTCCCTCAATGGTTGTCATCTCGAAAGTAAAGTATGCCCCAGGTGACACCTAAGATGACTATGGGGTGGAGGAAACATATTAGAACTTCCATTTATATCCTCTTTTAAATTTTTATGTTTTTTATTTTATTATATATTTATTTTTAGAGATGAGGTCTTACTCTGTCCCCCAGGCTGATGCAGTAGCTTGATTACAGCTCACTGCAGCCTCATTCTCCTGGGCTCAAGTGATTCTTACACCTCAGCCTCCTGAGTACCTGGGTCTACAAGCATGAGCTACCATGTCTGGCTAATTAAAAAAAACTTATTGTACAGAGGAGGTGTCTCACTATGTTGCCCAAGCTGGTCTAAGTCTTGAATACCTGGCCTCAAGCAACCCTTCTGCCTCGGCCTCCCAAAGTGCTAGGATTACAGGCACGAGCCACTGTGCCTGACCTCTATGATTATATATATGGAAAATGTGTACCATATTAGTGGTATATGCACATAATTTATAAATAAATATATGTATATGAGAGTAATGCTCAAAAATGTTTTCTAGATAAAGGAAGCCAATCAAAAAAGCTTGTAGACCATAACCCTAAATTAACAAGTCATTCTTGCCTCAAGATCCTCTCTCTTAACTCATTCCTACTTTTAGAACCTCTCTCTCATTCCTCTAAGTCTTAGGCTCCAGAGAAAGTGTTAAAAATCTTCCCTGGCCCCAGACTAGAGGTACATCTCCCTGTCTTATGCCCTCATTACCTGGGGCACTTTTCTCCCCAAATTCCCTGTATCTGATATCTCCCATCTGCCCATCCAGATCTATTCACCTGTCTTTATTCTGGTCTCAGCTCAGACTATATCCAGTCTCCCTGGTCTGCTGGGATCCAATTGCCTTTTGTCTCTAGGGAGCTCTGGTAGGGTATTAGAGGAAGGGGGGCTGTTCCCTATTTCCCCAGCCCCTCACTGTAGGATTGACTCAGGCTGGCTGTGTGTCTAGACACTACCCAATAGTCTCTTTCTAGGTTCTAATATTTGCTCCTTCCCCTTATCCCCTTGGTCCTATAGACATATTTTGCTTGGCTTTGTCTAGGTTTTAAAATTTGGATTAGTTGTTGATATTTTATACTTGGAAAGTTTTACATACAATTTAGGATATCTGACTTCTCTTGAAAAAAAATCAAAAGATTTGACAGCTGAGCCTACATTCCAAATAGTGACCCTACGTGGTGTTGAGCAGTGAGTGGCTGCCCTTTCCATGGGGGCAGGTACTCCTCAGGACACCACTGTCCCCTCACCCCCAAACAACTCCCTATTGCTTACAATAACCCTGCTGTGCTGATACCATCCTGGACTCCAGAGATGCTTGGGTCTGTGAGTCCTGGTTTGAAGAATGTGTTGTCTACTAGGTGGGACCTGTGTCAGACTCCTCATCAAATTTGGAGAAAGGAGAGGTTGACCTCCCAGATCTGTCTACTTTTCTCCTGCCACCACCAAGAGTCCTCTCTTGGCATTTCTATAAGCCCCTCCTAAACCACACCCTGCTCTCAGCTCAGTGTTCCTCTCTGCATTACCCACCCTGCTGCCAACATGCTCCTAGAATGGGGATGAGATTATAACCCTCACCCTTAAAACCTTGTTATGTCTCCCAGTAGTCTAAAGACAAAGGCCGCGCTTCCAAAACAACCCCCAAGGCTTCGGGTTCTCTGACCCGGGCCTACCGTTCCAGGCTGACGAGGCTGCTGCGGGGCCTCTCTCCTCACCTCCTGGGCACAACGTAAGCATCTTCACCCAGGAGGCCTTTCCCTCTTCCTTCTGTATCCTCTCTTCTCCTCTGCCACACCTGCAGAACTTTTCTTTTCTTTTTTTTTTTTTTTTTTTTGGCCAGGGCTGGGTTTGAACCCACCACCTCCGGCATATGGGGTAGACAAGCGTCCTACCCCTTTGAGCCACAGGTGCCGCCCCGAAGAACTTTTCTTAAAGTCTTTCTCTCTCGCCGGACTGTGAGGACAGTGCTTATCTTTTTCACTGTATCGTAGGTGCTCTCTGAACATTTGTATATTTAGAGACCTACTTCTCCATGGAACAGAAGTTTCTACCACCAAGTGACAATGTGGATACCAGGGATTTAGAGATGTTTAATATGATTACACATTTGTGTTGTGAGGCCTGGGGTAATGTGAACCCACACAAAGTGAGGGGATCGAGGCACAGAATTTAAGAAAGCACTCATCCTCACACCTCTCCTCTGCAGTCTAGCCCTGGCCCTGGGATAGCTAAGAACCATGCAAGGAAAAAAAGAAAATCAGAATTGTGCTAAAGGGGGGTTTGTCACGGTAGCCTGACATACGCCACCCAATTCTTCAACACTAATCCTGTGAGGAGTGGTGTGTGGTGGCCGCAGGGCAGAGGGGCAGAGGGGCGTAAGGAGGGTGCAATCACCTGCCTGAGTCAGTGGCCCTGAGAACGAGGTGAAGCAGTGGGCTGCTCTACAGGAAATGTACAAGATCCAAGGGTGAAATTCGTTATTCCCACCCTTAAAATAACAGCTGACCCAATGAGTACTCAGAACTGAAGTTTCCGTTTCAGGTAAATAACTGAAGGGAATCTAAACCCTAAAGACTGAAAAGTAGAAAAGATGAGACCGGGAGGAAGGATGCCAGAGCATCGCTGTCGGAGGTTCGTTTGTGGGGCTGCCTGCCTGCCAACTAGCGCTGGCTGCTTTAGACACCAGTGCACGCTGCCTCTTTCCTTTCCAGAAGCCCTAATGGACTGCCTTTAATGAACCAACAGCACTTCTAGTTAACCTAGTAGTGCCTATTTTCATGGCAATAACCCCCATACCAAAGCTCGTCAAAGCCCTTTTTTTTTTTTTTTTGTAGAGACAGAGTCTCACATTATCGCCCTCGGCAGAGTCCTGTGGTGTCACAGCGCACAGCAACCTCCAACTCCTGGGCTTAGGTGATTCTCTTGCCTTAGCCTCCAGAGTAGCTGAGACTATAGGCGTGTCCCACAATGCCCAGCTATTTTTTGGTTGCAGCTTGACCGGGGATGGGTTTGAACCCGCCTCCATCCGTATATGGGCCAGCACCCTACTCACTGAGCCACAGGCGCTGCCCTCGAAGCAGTTTTTTGAAGAGTTGAACAGATACTCTGTGATCCTGTTCTGTTTACCTGCCTGATAACTTCCTTCTTTTCTTTTTTCTTTTTCTTTTTTTGCATTTTTTGGCCAGGGCTGGGCTTGAACTCATCACCTGTGGCATATGGGGCCAGCGCCCTACTCCTTTGAGCCACAGGTGCCACCCCACGTCCTTCTTTTCTAATAGAAAGTTTGACCCAATTTAAACCAAAAAATGAACAATGTTTTATTTTGGCATCGCTATTCATTTATTTTCTTACATGAATCATTTTCATTATACAATTAGTCTATATTCATGGTAGAAAAAATAGAAAATACAGATAAGCAAAACATAATTTAAAGGAAAACCATCTGTGATTCCCCAATTAGAAGATAATTGTCTATTCTAAACATTTTGCCAGATTTTTTTCCTATGCAAATATGTACTTTTCCTTACTTGTACATTGAGTGTTTTTTCATATCAATAAATAGAGATCAGGGCGGCGCCTGTGGCTCAGTGAGTAGGGCGCAGGCCCCATATACCGAGGGTGGCGGGTTCAAACCCGGCCCTGGCCGAACTGCAACAAAAAAATAGCCAGGCATCGCAGCGGGCACCTGTTGTCCCAGCTACTTGGGAGGCTGAGGCAAGAGAATCACCTAAGCCGAGGAGTTGGAGGTGGCTGTGAGCAATATGACCCCATGGCACTCTACTGAGGGCAATAAAGTGAGACTCTGTCTCCACACACACACACACACACAAAAATAGAGATCAATATCATCATTTTTGATGGCTGCATGGAATGGCATTATAAAATTAGATGAGCTGCAATTTATTTATTATTTTTTCTTTTTTTTTTTCTTTAAGAGACAGAGTCTTCACTTTGTTGCCCTCGGTAGAGTGCCATGGTGTTACAGCTCACAGCAACGTCCAGCTCATGGGCTTAGGCAAGTCTCTTGCCTCAGCCTCTGCATAGCTGGGACTATAGATGCCTGCCACAATACCTGGCTATTATTTTGTTGCAGTTTGACTGGGCCAGGTTCGAACCCACCACCCTTGGTATACATGAGACAGAATTTCACTTTGTCACCCTTGGTAGAGTGCTGTGGCATCATAGCTCACAGCAACCTCAAACTCCTGGGCCTAGTGATTCTCTTGCTTCAGCCTCCCAAGTAGCAGGGACTATACAGGTGCCCACCACATTTTTAGAGACAAGGTCTCACTCTGGCTCAGGCTGGTCTGGAACCTGTGAGCTCAGGCAATCCACCTGTCTTGGCCTCTCAAGTGCTGGGATTAAAGACGTGAACCAGCACTCCCAGCTGAGCTGCACTTTATTTTAACCATCTCTCTTGCTGGATACTTAAGCCATTCCCAGTATCGTAGAAGCCTTCTTACACGTGCATCCTTGTACATGTGTCAGAAACACGTCAAAAGTGAAATGCTTGGGAACAATTGCACGGGAACAAATGCACGGGAACAATCATTCTTTAGGATTTCAGTCTGTTATCCCAGGTACAATCCAGAACCATTGTACTGATTAATCCTCCCACCAGCAGCCCATTGCAGTGCCGATTTCCTCATGCCCTGGGTCGGCACGGAGTACTGGTGCACCACGTACATGACATCGTGTGCCGTACCCTGACAAATGTCCAATAAAACAGTCCATGCTCGGAAGGAAGCCAGAGAGAGACAGATGAGGGAGTTGGTGTGGACAGGCCAAGGAGCTGAGATTGCAGAACACTGGAGCTCTGAAAGTAAAGAATCTGGACATTGTGTCATCGTAGGACAGGTGTCACAGAAGGCTCCCTAGACAGGTTAATTCTGAGGCTCACCTGGAAGGATCATCAAGAGTTAACTGAGTAAAGAACAGGGAAGGAACAATGGAGAGAATGATCCAGGTAGAGGAAGGGTCCCAGGCATGAATGTTCAGTACCTTTTCAGAGAACAACAAAAAGTTCTGTAATGGTTGGATTAAAACATGCATGGGAATTGGGGGTGGTGGACAGCGATGATGGGCAATGAGCATCAACTTTATCTGGAAAATTCCCCTGGGAGGCAGGATTTGGCATCAAAACCTGTGTGTGGAAGACTAGGGCTGATGCAAGGGAAGAACTCAAGAATCCTTTGCTAAGCAAAGGAGCATCAACTTTATCTGGAAAATTCCCCTGGGAGGCAGGATTTGGCATCAAAACCTGTGTGTGGAAGACTAGGGCTGATGCAAGGGAAGAACTCAAGAATCGCCTTGTCTTTGCCACTGATGCACCCTCGAGCTTGGAGCAGCCACTCAATAAAAGGGCTTGTTTAAATCCCTTCTGGTTCTAAACGTCTGTTCTCTTGTGAACTCTGGCACATCCTTTGATGTTTTGTTTTTGTTTTATTCAGAAAAGGTGGCCATCAAGATCCTGGACAAGACCAAGTTAGACCAGAAAACTCAAAGGCTGCTCTCCCGAGAAATCTCCAGCATGGAAAAACTGCACCATCCCAATATCATCCGCCTTTATGAAGTGGTGGAGACCCTATCCAAGCTCCACTTGGTGATGGAGTATGCAGGGGGTGGGGAGCTATTTGGGAAGATTAGCACTGAAGGGAAGCTCTCTGAATCAGAAAGCAAGCTCGTCTTCTCCCAGATCGTGTCTGCCGTGAAGCACATGGTGAGCAGGGGTGGGGAATGATGAGAGTCTTACTCCTGTCCCACCTGCCTTGGGAGCATGGGGCTTTACTCCCACTCAAGCATCCCAGAGGGCTGTAGTCCTACAAGGGCAAAGAGTAGTCCCTTCTGTGAGCATCAGAAAGTCTGGCTGAGATCATGCTCCTTGCCTTGGAAGCAACATCCCAGGGATCTCCAGTTACACAGCAGCCTTCTGGCTTCCATGACAGTGGGCAGGAGTCACTGGGCATAGCCAGTGAACATCCCCCACTCCCCAGCACACCCAGCCTCTTATCTGTTACCCAGTTAGCTGGTCCTTACTGCTTCTTGGTCGTGCCTTTCTAAATCTGTCCAGGATGCCCTCTCGCCTCTCAGCATGTCTCACTTTCCAAATCCCACCCACACCTCCTACTGGCTCAGTTGTCTCTCTCTGTGAAACTTTCTTCTTGCCCACAGTGAGCTCCCCGGGCTCTTATTGCCTCTGTGCCCAGCAGATTAACACCCGATTGTGTTGTTCTTATTTTAGTTCTCTGATTACTTCTCGCTGTAATTCTGGAATCCTAAAATGTACTCCCTAGTTCCTCCAAGAACTGGTTGTTTTGTGCCCTCTCTACTGTTGGCTGTGTTGCTGGGTACACGGGAGGAACCCGACTTGCAGACCTGACTCCCACTCTCACGAGTATGTTTTGGCCACTCTCCTTACCCAGATCCCAGTTGAATGGGTCTGCCCAACTAGTGGAAAACAGACGCTTGTTGGGGATCTATTATAGTTGAGAGGCTGTTTCTAGTTCATTCCTCTGCCTGGATAGTTGTAAGGGGCAAGATTGGGATTGGTGAGCTCCTGGCCAAAAAATTTGCAGGGGAATTAATAACCTACAGGGAGGAGAGGAGGAGAAAAGAAGTGAGGCAGAGAGGAGAACTTGATGCAGTGGTGGTGGGTGTTGCAGACCTGTAGTAAACCACTAGTCATCATTTAGCTGTCTCTGTGCTCCACATGGTCCTGGCCCAGGAAATAAGCCCATACCAAGTAAGGGAACAATTGGGCCATGAGTCTTCCACATCCTACTTGGAAGAATAAACTGGTGGGAGAACAGAAGAGAATCCAGCGATAGAGGATACAGACCTTAGTTCTTGGAAGCTCTACCATTTCTCTTACTACTCTGGGCTCTGAAAAGAGCAAATGTGAATTATACACAGATCCAAAGTTCACTGTGTTTATTTATGTGCCAAAACCATGCTGAGCACTGTATAGTTCTCACCAAAGCTGTATGACATTGTTATCTGTATCTGATTTTATAAGAAGAAAACTGACCCTCACCGAACACAGTTGGTAGAAATGAACCTAGAACTGACCAGATTCAGGGTCAGCCAAGATTCTTACCATAAGAGGCCCCCTCAGGAAAAGCACATGAAGCTATTTCTCTAGCGCCCATTGGGACTGAAAAGGTCAAAGGTCCTCAGAAGATTGCATTCAGAATGCAGTCTGGATCCAAAATCCAAGTGTGAGAGGGAGCAGGTGTCCACAACCCACAGTACAACCTGTTGCTAGAGCCTGGCCAAATGCAGGCTCCTCCCTTCTACTGAATTCTGTAAAGATAAGGGGGTCCACACAAAAATGCAAGGCTGGAAAGTTTGAGGAGGGCTCCAAGCTTTCCTGATCTCAGCCCCCATCAAGAGATTCCCTCAGCCAGAAAAACTCATGTATGACCTAACAACTAAGGATGACTGTTTCATTATGCTTCAGCACAGGTAGGTTCCTAAGTCCCAGGTCTTTTTCTTTTTTTTTTTTTTGAGACAGAGTCTCACTGTACTGCCCTCAGTAGAGTGCTGTGACGTCATAGCTCACAGCAACCTCAAACTCTTGTGCTTAAGCGATTCTCTTGCCTTAGCCTCTGAAGTAGCTGGGACTATAGGCACCCACCACAGTAGCCCAGCTATTTTTTGGTTGCAGTTGTCATCGTTTGGCCTGCCCCTGCTGGGTTTGAACCCTCCAGCTCCAGTGTATGTGGCTGGCGCCTTAGCAGCTAAGCTACGGGCGCTGAGCCTAAGGTCTTATTTCTGGTTCATGAGTCAGCATGTGTGAAGCAGACTTCAACCCTCAGCCCATGGAAGAATAGAACCTTTGGTCTGTTTTAGGGGTGTGGGCATTACATTGGACTGAAGGTTATAACAGGGTTTGTTATGGTGATTTAAGCTGATTCCCATTGAATTTTAGGTATTGCGCCATCACCAGTTCACTCTTTCAAAGAATTTAATACCATTTTTTAATTTCAGAATTTTATTTCGAAAATAACTTTCCCCTATGTCTTCTTCCGCAGCATGAAAACCAAATTATTCATAGAGATCTGAAAGCAGAAAATGTATTCTATACCAGTAGCACTTGTGTGAAGGTGGGCGACTTTGGATTCAGCACAGTAAGTAAAAAAGGTGAAACGCTGAACACTTTCTGTGGGTCTCCTCCCTACGCTGCGCCTGAACTCTTCCGAGACGAGCACTACGTCGGCATTTATGTGGACATCTGGGCCCTGGGGGTGCTTTTGTACTTCATGGTGACAGGCACCATGCCATTTCGGGCGGAGACTGTGGCCAAACTTAAAAAGAGCATCCTGGAGGGCGCATATAGCGTGCCTTCGCATGTGTCGGAGCCCTGCCACCGGCTCATCCGAGGAGTCCTTCAACCGACGCCCACGGAGAGGCACGGGATTGACCGTGTCATGAAGGACGAATGGATGCGAGGGGTGCCCTACCCCGCCCCTCTGGAGCCTTTCCACCTGGATCCCAAGCATCTGTCAGAAACCAGCGCCCTCAAAGAAGAAGAATGTGAGGTCAAAAGCACGTTAGAGCATTTGGGTATTACAGAAGAGCATATTACAAATAACCAAGGGAGAGACGCCCGCAGCTCAATCACAGGAGTCTACAGAATCATTTTACACAGAGTCCAGAGGAAAAAGGCTTTGGAAAATGTCCCAATAATGATGCTACCAGACCCTAAAGAAAGAGACCTAAAGAAAGGATCCCGGGTCTACAGAGGCATAAGACACACGTCCAAATTTTGTTCAATTTTATAAATTACATTAGACTGCTGGTCTTTAACCAAGATCATTATTGCTTTTAAATTTTTTCATGGATAATCTGAGTGGATACATTTTTGTAATTTTTAAATAAATTTAAATTTGAGATACGTATTTTTTTTCCTTCAAAAAGTTTATTAGCCCAGATTCTGGCTTGATTTGGGATGTTATTCACAAATTCCAGCATTCATTCGTTTAATCAAGAAATATTTGGGCTGGCATCTGTGGCTCAGTGGGTAGGGCGCCAGCCCCATATACCGAGGGTGGCGGGTTCAAACCCAGTCCAGGCCAAAGTGCAACAAAAAAATAGCCAGGTGTTGTAGAGTGCACCTGTAGTCCCACTACTCAGGAGGCTAAGGCAAGAGAATCGCCTAAGCCCAGGAGTTGGAGGTTGCTGTGAGCTGTGATGCCACCGCACTCTACTGAGAGTGATAAAGTGAGACTCTGTCTCTATAAAAAAAAAAAAAAAGGAAAGAAAAAAGAAAGATTTGGTCAGTGCCTCCTACGTGGTGGTCACTGTTTAAGGTGTGAGGAAACAGCAAAGAATAAGATAGGCCAGGTCCCTCCTCTCGTGTGCAGGACATTCCAATACAGGATAGAGGCACTGACAGCTATGTCAATAAAAAAAAAAAGGAAAAACATCAGTGATAGATGGCATGCAGAGAATTCAAAAAGGCTGATCTGACACTAGAGACTTGCTACTTTAGTCATAAAGAAAGGCCACTGGCTCAGCGCCTGTGGCTCAAGCGGCTAAGGCACCAGCCACATACACCTGAGCTGGCAGGTTTGAATCCAGCCCGGGCCCACCAAACAACAATGACGGCTGCAATCCAAAAAATAGCCGGGCATTGTGGTGGGTGCCTGTAGTCCCAGCTACTTGGGAGGCAGATGCAGGAGAATTGCTTGAGCCCAGGAGTTGGAGGTTGCTGTGAGGTATGATGCTATGGCACTCTACCCAGGGGGACAGCTTGAGGCTCTGTCTCAAAAAAAAAGCAACTTGAGTCGATGTCTGTCTGAGAGCTGTATGAGAAGCAGGAGTGACTTGCAAAATGCCAAGAGCATTCCAGGCAACTAGGAGTTTCAGACTGGGTCCCCTCACCCACCCCCTACCCCAAAACACAGCTTAAACAAAGGCTGCCAGATAGAGTTTATTTGGGAAATGATCCCAGGGCATGGGGGTGAGGGACAGGGGAAATAGCCAATACACAGACACATTAGCAGCTGGGCAGTGCTACAGGTGACCAGTGTTCAGTTTTACAGGATCCTCTGAGGAGCCTTAAGAAACACACCTCAGGAGTCTGCCCAGGGTATGATAGGAGAGAGCATTTATTCATAAGCTTCTGTCTGGCATTGTTCAAGGATGGCCCATAGTGTCACCTGCCCTGCATTTCTGGATTGTGCTGAGTGGTTCACTGTGCTTCCCATGCCTTTGTGTCAGAGCACCCTTAAGTGGAAGAAAGAGGAACATAGCACTGGCCTGAGACAAGGTATGGTCAGATAGAGCCTGCATGAAGCTGCCCAAACTTGTATGGAAATGGTCACGGCATTTGTGGCTGGAGAGGGATTTGAGGGCTCTGAACTGGTGCACAGAAGCTGGTGGACACTGCCCATCCCGACCCTGTGCTCCCCTCAGATGCATCTCCGTTAAGTCCCCTCCTTCACGTGGGACCTAGAAGGACTTAATGCAGTAGGTGAGTAGAATGAGCTGCTGCTGTGGTTCAGGCTCTAGTGCATCAGAGTCACCAGGAGGGCTTGTTGAACACAGCCTGTTGAACACAGATGTTTGGATTCAGAACATCTGGGGTGGGGCCCAAGTATATGCACTTTACTGTTAGTCAGAGGCCAGACTTTGAGACCCACCAAGATATGGTCAATTACTGCAGGTGGTCCTGAGGCTATAATTGGACCCATTCCCCTTCCTCCATCACCCATTTTAAATTTCTCTCAACTTTGGCAGCATTTCAGGTGGTCTAGATTGGGTAGTGTGACCCAGACCTTCATAATTAAAGGATCTGAGTCCTTAGTTGCAGTGATTGCTGTTGGTCACCTGTTCACCACCTGTTTGCTATGATTACAAGGACCCAAAGGGATGCACCAGTGAATCTCTTGGGCTCCAGACATAGACCTCCTTAGCGCCTTATGATCATCAGGGTTAATATCACCACCAGTGTAATATCCCCTTTCTTTGCCTGCTTGTCCACTGGCACAGGGAGGCCAAAGTGATTATGTGACTTGTATAGATTCCAGTTCACTGGAACTGTTATTTGGTCCCCTGATGAACGTGTCCCCCATACCCTGGGAACTAAAGCCTTTAATTTAGCTTAGCCTAGGTTGTGGTGTTAGTGGAATTTCTTCTTCAGTATGTCCTTGGTCTCGGGGATTCAAAGAGTGAACCTACGGACCACAGATCAGTAGTAAGATAGGAGTTTATTAGATAGAAAGGAATACAGAAGCAGTAAAAATGCACCAGAGCTTCTGGCAAAGGGGGAAAGACCCAAGTAGGAAGTCTCTCCAAGTCCTTTGTCTAGGGGTATATATTGTCTGGAGAATTACATTTTGGCTAGGATTTGGTAGGTGGAAAAATACCTTTCAAAGTTGAATGCAGTCCCTCCCCTGGGGCAAGGTTTTCAGGTTTTTGCAGTTTTTGTTTCAGGGAAGGGATTGGGATGTGTGCTCCTTACTCAAGGTAGAACCACCTAAAAAAGTCTCAAGCTGCTTTGTTCATGATCAAGAGCCCAGAGGGTGTGGCCTGGAAAAGGCAGCCTGTTTGTGCCTGGAAATGGGGGGTCTGATTTTTGAGCTCACCTGGGCCAAGAGAATGGGAGAATTCCTATAGTCCCGAGTGGGGGAATCCTGTATCAATGGGAAAGAGAGGCATAAATTCATCAAATGAGTCACTGACAGTGAGGGTGAGAGGGGCCAACCCTACTTCCATTTACTGGTTTCCAGAGCTGTGTGTTTTAATGATAGGGGATATATATCAGTCATTGTTAAAACATGTAGACCATATTCCAGAGGCCAGACCCAGCCCTGCAGGTTATCGTCTCATATCTGGTGCTCTAGCTGACAACTTCTGATGATGAGACAGGTGGTGAGATGAGAGCATCCTGTGTTCATGTGCCCATTGCCCGTCTCCTTTATCAAAAATGTAGTCCTGGGCGGCACCTGTGGCTCAGTCAGTAAGGCGCCGGCCCCATATACCAAGGGTGGCAGGTTCAAACCCAGCCCCGGCTGAACTGCAACCAAAAAATAGCTGGGCGTTGTGGTGGGCGCTTGTAGTCCCAGCTACTCGGGAGGCTGAGGCAAGAGAATAGCTTAAGCCCAGGAGTTGGAGGTTGCTATGAGCTGTGTGATGCCATGGCACTCTACTGAGGGCCATAAAGTGAAACTCTGTCTCTACAAAAAAAAAAAAAAAAATGTAGTCCTTGAAGCAATGTCATGCGAGATACCATGGCAGTGATCAGGGATTCTCCATGTCTTAGCACAATTTTATTGGAGGACACAGTGCCAGTGGGAAAATCACACTCACATCCTGATATCAGTTCCAGTAAGGATGAGTTGCTGCTGTGCCTGTCTGAATTTATGACTCCACAGATCTGATAGTGTCCAGTCCATATGCTGACACTTGTTTGCTTAGTCCAGGGGTCTTCAAACTACAGCCGCGGGCCACATGTGGCCTACCGAGGACATTTATCCAGCCTGCCAAGTGTTTTTGCAGCCCTGCTGCCATGCTTAGCAGCCAACTCGCCTCGAGCCACAGTACGCATGTGTGGAATGTGCGCCAACTCTCCAACTCTGCTCCTTCTCTCTGTCTCTCCCCAACCCTCCTTCTCTTTGTCTCTTGACTCTTCATCTCAATCTCTGGTGTAATTGGAGGAGTCACCAGGTTGCCTGTGCAGAGCCTGCTGCTGCCTAAGGACCGCAGCAAGCACAAGTTAGGATTTATTTATTTTTTTTGAAGTTAGGAGGTCTATTTTTTATTTTATTATTTTGCAGTTAGTAGGGCCTTTTTTTTTGCAGTTAAGGGGGGCCTTTTTTTTCTGAAGTTAGGAGGGTTTTTTTTGCAGATGGGGTGCCTTTTTTTGAAGTTAGAAGAGCCTTTTTTTTGAAGGTAGTTTGAGAGCCTTTTTTTTTAAGTTGGTTAGTTGGTTGGGGGTAGTTTCTAGGGGGGTTACACCACAGTGATAACGCAAATAGTCAGCACTCAGTGCTAATGCAAACTGTCAGTGCTCAGAGGTAATGCAAATGGTCAGAGCTCAGAGGTAATGCAAATAGTGCTCAGTGTTAATGCAAATTGTTAGCGCTCAGTATTAATGCAAATTGTCAGCAGTCAGTGTTAATGCAAATGGTCAGTGCTCAGTGTTATCGCATGGGGGCCCCAAATTGGTAATCTGCCTAGGGCCCCATGGGAACATAATCTGGCTCTGCAGACAGCCAAGGAGTAGGAAACCCAATTTAATTAACAGTAAGTGCATTTATATTCTGATTGCTATTCAGTTCTGTATGATGTTGTATGTTGTGTGCTGTGTAAGCCCCGGTTCACACTGTTGTGATCTCTGAGCAGTGCGAGTTCAGCCATATGCTTGTATGGCTGAACTCGCATTAGATTTGGAAGAAAAAAGGCATATGTGCCTTCTTTTCTCCTGCAGTGAAATCTGATCGCATGGGTCTTCTCACCTGTGCGAGTTCACAGATTGCAGTGTGGTTTGCACAGGGTAGTGTGAACTGGAAAGGTGGTGGAGGAACTGGCTCTGAAATCATGCCTGTTCCCACACCGCACCAGTGTGAGCCTGAGGTAAAAGCGGAGTTCCACCATATGGTTACTGGCAAGGCTGAAATGATGTGGACTAGCAAGGCTGCATTGATGGACACTGATCAGACTGCATTGATGGGCAGTGCAGTCTATATGTCTCTGTGTGGGCAAAGTTATTGCTGGCATATTGTTTTTGGAGTGCTGTATATATATATATATATATATATATATATATATATATATGTATTTTACTAATAGCAATTTGGAATCCCCAGGAAACAATGATATCAAGAAAGAGAAAAATTGACTTGGAATGTAGGATATTCAAAGAACAGTGGACTTATGATTACTTTTTCATGCAGTACAAGGAAAGAGCTGTGTGTTTGATATGCCAGAATATAGTGTCTGTATACAATTTGCGTCGACACTATCAAACTCAACATAAAGATAAATGTGATTGTTTGGTTGGAGAAGTGAGAAAAGATAAAATATTAAAACTGAAATATACATCGACAACTGAGCAAAATACTTTTGTGAAGCAGAAACAGCTAAATACTTCATCACTGCGAGTAAGTTTTCAAGTTGCCAAGCTAATAGCGTGTACCGGGAGACCATTCGTGGAGGGAGAATTTGTTAAAGAATGCTTCTTTCTGTTGCCAAAGAGATGTGTCCAGAGAAGGCCGATTAATTTAGTACAGTGAGTCTTTCAGGACCCTCAATTACACAAAGGATTGAAGAAATGGGAGACAATTTGCATCAGCATTTACAAAACTCTGCAAAAAAACTTCCTATTTTTCCTTGGCACTCGACGAAAGTCATGATGTTCGTGATTCTGCACAACTTCTAATTTTTATTCGTGGAACGAATGACTACTTCGAAGTCACAGAAGAGTTTGCTGCACTGCAAAGCATCAAAGGAACAACTACAGGACAGGATATCTATGAAAAGGTTTGCCAAACTGTGAATAGTTTGGAGCTGGACTGGGCAAAACTAGCCAGTGTGACAAATGATGGTGCTCCTAGCATGGTGGGGTGTAAGAAAGGAGTAATTGCTCGCATTAACCAAGAGATGGACAAACATAACCATTCTCATCCAATAGCCATACACTGCCTCATCCACCAACAAGCGCTGTGTAGAAAATTACTGAAGTGGGACTCTGTTACGAAAACTGTGGTATCTTGTGTTAACTTCATTAGAGGTAATACACTAAACCACAATTTCAGAAATTTCTGTCTGCGCTGAATGTTGCTTGTGAAGATGTTCCATACCACACAGAAATCCGTTGGCTGAGTTGAGGGAGAGTTTTGAAACATTTCTACGACTTACTTCCACAGATCACAGCTTTTCTGCTTTCAAAAAATAAAGAAGTACCAGAGCTCATTGATGCAGAATGGAAATGGCACCTTGCCTTTCTGACAGATGTAACAGAGCTACTCAACAGTTTCAATGTGCAACTTCAAGGAAAGGGGAAGCTCTTATGTGATATGCAATCACATGTGAAAGCATTTGAAGTGAAATTAGGCCTCTTCATCAAACAAGTGAAGGAGGAAAATTTCTGCCATCTCCCCACAACTCAAAATCTATTAGCGGAAAATCCATTGGTTGCATTCCCAAATAAAACATGTGTGAATTCACTGGAAAAGTTGCAAAAGGAGTTCCAATTTAGATTTAAAGAGCTTCATCTCCATGAACAGGACATACAGCTTTTCCGTAACCCATTTTCTATTGACATTGAACATGTGGATACGATTTACCAAATGGAACTGGCTGAACTGCAGAATTGTGACTCTCTGAAAGACACATTTAAGTCAAGCAGCCTTCCCAATTTCTATGCATCTCTCCCCTCTGAGACATATCCTCATCTCAGGAACCATGCACTCAAAATGGCAACCATCTTTGGCAGCACTTATGTCTGTGAACAGACTTTTTCCAGAATGAAACATCTGAAATCTCCAACCAGATCTAGACTAACTGATGCACACTTGCATCACTCGTTAGGACTAGCAGTGACAAATATGGAACCAGACATTGACCATCTCATTAGCCAAAAGCAGACCCATAGTTCCCATTGAAATACTGGTAAGTTTGTTGATTTAACTTTACTTGTTCTTCATTTTAAATATTGTATTTGTTCCCATTTTTTACTTCAAAATAAGATATGTGCAGCTTGATTGCACTAATGTACACAGCTATGATTTAACAATAAAAAAATTAAAAAAAACAAAAAACAAAACAAAGTAAGATATGTGCAGTGTGCATAGGAATTTGTTCATAATTTTTTTTTTAAACCATAGTCTGGCCCTCCAACGGTCTGAGAGATAGTGAACTGGCCCCCTGTTTAAAAAGTTTGAGGACCTGTGGCGTAGTCCCATGGCATCCCATAATCAGCTACTCAGTCTCTCCTGAGTCCCAGTAGCACACAAGGAACCTGAGTACTTAGTTCTCTATTGCAGAAACCAAGGGGCCTTCCTCCATGTTCCTAGAGTAAGGGCCATGCTGTGACCTTTTTGGGGGGGCTTGCCAGGGGCTCCACACAGTATTGCTAACTGCCATGCAGATAGCCCAAGTAATAACTGTTTGCTCAAAAGCTTGAAATTGCTGTGACTTTCTTTTGTGGGATCCACTTGAAACTACCACCCCCTGATAAATGGGACCTAATAAATCCTATGCCTCTATTTAGTGCTATGAGGTGGAAGGTGCAAGAAATTGTCCTTTACTAAAGAAGGAATATCTAAGCATGGCTCAGCTCATTGGTTTTCTAAACTTCAGCAATGTAGCATGCCCCAGCTTCTTCGTGGAGTTTACCATGCACACTCTGGGTCATGTAAGTGTTACTAGGGCATCTGGAATACTTGCCACTTCCTGATGGCCAAATCCGCCTTGCATGCAGCCACAATATAGGACAACATACATTCTGCAGAATACTAAGATGATCAAGGTCCTTTTAGATTTACCATTGCTTTGGGGCAATAGAGTAAATAAGAACTGCTGTCCATCCCAGAGCAATGTGAATGGCTTTTGATTCACCTTTCTGAGAAAAATGCATTTGGCAAATCAATAGCTGACAGCAAATGTCAGAGGCTTGCAGTAAAGACCCACATCTGACATGGCAGCTACAACTGAGACTAACGGCCTCGTGCATGCAAGGGCCGCAGGTACCAGAGGATCCAACACTTATCTTCCATTTTCACCTGTGGATGACAGTCTCTGTCTCAGCAGTGACTGTGCTGGCCCCTGCTTGCTGCGGTTACCACCACCCTGCTCACCAACACTGTGTCAGTGTTCTCTTTATGTTCTAATCAATTACCCCAAACTCAGTGATTTAAAAAACACAAATCTATTAGTCCTGTAAGATAGAAGTCTGACATGGGTCTCCTGGGCTAAATCAAGGTGTTTTCAGGACTGTGTTCCTTTCTAGAACTTCTAAGGGAGAATCCACTTCTTTGCCTTGTTCCACTTCTAGAGGCTGCCCGTATTCTTTGGTTCATGGCCCCCTTCTTTCATCTTCAGAGCCAGCAACGTCCTATCTCCCTGATCAACCTTCGTAGTCACTCTCCCTTGCCAACAGTCAGGACAGACTCTTTGCTTTTAAGAACCCACCCATCAAAAAAATAAATAAATTAAAAAAAAAAAAAAAGAACCCACCCATCTCAAGGTTCTTTTTTTTTTTGAGACAGAGTCTCACTATGTTGCCCTGGGTAGAGTGCTGTGGCATCATAGCTCACAGCAACCTCCAACTCTTGGGCTTAAGCAAGTCTCTTATCTCAGCCGCTTGAGTAGCTGGGACTACAGGGACCTGCCACAACGCCCAGCTATTTTTGCTGTTGTAGCTGTCATTATTGTTTAGCAGGCCTGGGCTAGGTTTGAACCTGCCAGCCCCGGTGTATGTGGCCAGTGTCCTACTAACTGAACTACAGGTGCCAAGCCCATCTCAAGGTTCTTAGCCTTAATAATGTCTGCTTTTGACATGTAATATATTTATAGATTTCAAAAATGGGTATCTTTTGTTAGGGCTTGGGGCATCATTCTACCTATTACAAATAAGCTTTTTGTCACCTGGAAAATGGACCTGCTCCAATCTCATCCTTTCTAGGACCATTCTGGGTAACAACTGCCTTATTCTCTAGCCTGGATTCTCAAAAAAACAGAGCCTGAGATAAAAGCTCATATGCTAGTAATGTACTTGGGAAATGACATCAGGGTACAAGAGTGATGCACAGGAGTGAAATAAAAGAGGAAAGGCAACATAAGAATGTTATTTTCGGGCGGCACTTGTGGCTCAGTGAGTAGGGCGCCGGCCCCATATGCCGAGAGTGGTGGGTTCAAACCCAGCCCCAGCCAAACTGCAACAACAACAACAACAACAACAAAAATAGCCGGGCGTTGTGGCGGGCGCCTGTAGTCCCAGCTGCTCGGGAGGCTGAGGGCTGAGGCAAGGAATCACATAAGCCCAAGAGCTGGAGGTTGCTGTGAGCCGTGTGACGCCACAGCACTCTACCGAGGGCAGTAAAATGAAACTCTGTCTCTACGAAAAAAAAAAAAAAGAATGTTATTTTCGAATTGGCCACAGGCCACTGCTAAATGATTCTGTAGCATCTTCTGAGAGATTTATGAAATGCCTTTCAAAACTGTCCAGGAGATGAAAGCAGTAAGCACTTATCCACTAGCAACTTTCCACCATTGGTCCATGGGCATTTAACTCCTCTGTACTTCTGGGTTGTGAAATTGTACCAAGAGTTCAGTAGGGATTTCGTCTCAGAGAGGGCAAAGTGAAAGATATATAGCAAGGTTCCCAAGGGAGGTGCCATCATATTTTCTGAAAATCTGGTCAAACACCATAGAATTGGTTGCTACACATAAAAAAAAAAAAAAAAAAAATTGGTTGCCACAGCAGCATTGGAGTAGAAGACAGGGCAGAAAAGACCCAAAGTGGAGGTCAAAGTTTCCAATGCACACAAATCAAAGGCTTTACAACTGGAAAAACTTGGTGTGTTTGCAGAATGGAAGAGAAGGCAAAGAGAATGAAAATATATGCAGCCTTGGTGAGTGTGTACTGAGCTTTAGCAGGCAAGGACCAAATCCCACAGCAGTCTGTAAGCCCAAATAAGGAATTTGATACATAGAATGAAAAGTGCTTAGTACTGAGTATGGTAGTCCAGAAAATGCATTGTTCATATTATAAACTAGAACACTGATATATAAACCATCTGAGAATTTATAGCCCTAATCTTTAGTGTCAAATTATTGCCTTTTTTATAAAGATAATTTGGGGAAGAGAAAAAAAAAAGCACAGGTCCACTAATTTCTCCCATCACCAATTAAGAAAAAATGAGGAATCTATGATTTAAATGAGCAATTGCTAGAATTTTTAAAGGGTTCACTGTCATGTCAAGAATGCATAGCTTTTGGGCAGTGCCTGTGGCTCAGTGGGTAGGGTGCCGGCCCCATATACCAAGGGTGGCGGGTTCAAACCCAGCCGGGGCCAAACTGCAATAAAAAATAGCCGGGCGTTGTAGCAGGTGCCTATAGTCCCAGCAACTTGGGAGGCTGAGGCAAGAGAATCACTTAAGCCCAGGAGTTGGAGGGTGCTGTGAGCTGTGATGCCATAGCACTCTACCCAGGGCAACAGCTTGAGGCTCTGTCTAAAAAAAAAAAAAAAAGAATAAAATATTAGTAGGAGAAAAAGTTAAGTGCACAAATAGAGAAAACACACATTCCATAAAGAAGAAAGGAGAGAATACTTAAAGCTGTTAGGATCCTAGAATCTGCAAGTTAAAGTAACCTTAGAGAGAATACTGACCTCTAATTGACCTAAAAAATAATTACTAAGTACCAAATCCACACGACATGATGTTAAATTATGAGCTAATTAATATTAGAAAATATATGATCTGGTTTAATTTCTAATTCACAGAATCCTAAGAGTCAATAGGACTCCTAAGGGACTACCTAATCCAGTCCTACTGCCAATGTAATATTGGGATCACTAGCTACACAGGAGGGCCTCTTAGACTGTAGGTGGTAGCTGGTAGTAGGCAGGTCTGTATTTGCCATAAATTTTGCTTTTATTATTTGCAGAAGTAACCTAATAAATAATAAATGGCCAACCCTTAGTCTTAGGTTTTTTTAGGAAAACAGTGACTCGCTTTAGAAATATCTGTAATTGACTCCATAGAGAAAGATGGCAGCCGAGTAACAGCTTCCTTGCATCTGGGCACTGTGAGTCTGGGGAGATAGGATTCCAGGCATCTCTGGCTGGTGGGAACTGCCTATTATCACTCGTATCAGGATACAGGGAGTCAGCGAGAGACTTCTGGACCCCAAGAGGAGGACTAAAACAGTGGAAAACCGGCAAGTGGTCGCGTGTGTTCAATCCGTCTAAACCCGCCCACAACTGTAAGTTCAGTAGCAGCGAGACTGCAAACCAGAAAGGCCTTACCTGTGAACTGTTATGATGTCCTTGGGCTTGGCACTGAGTTGAACTGCCCTGGGGAAGGCCTGAGCGGGAGTGCGGAGAACTTTGGCCGTTGTCTAGGGCCCCAGTCTGAGCCGCTGAGCCAGACGGAGCTAATAGTGTTTGGCGGTGGGTCACACGGAACCATTGCCAGTGATCTGCCCCGGCAAGCTCTGCCCTCAGGGTCACAGAGCTAGAAACGGGTGGGAGCTGGTAACCCAGCAACCAAGTAGCCTAAGGGTGGGGTCTGAGCCTCCTTGCAGCCCTAACCCTCAGGGGCAGAGGGAGACCAATTTTGGCACACTGGGTAAACGGATAGCCACTTCAGCAGTGATTCCAGCGAGAAAGCTGGGAAAGCTTCTGCTCAGCAAGTTTACAAGTTCAAAGTGCCTTTTAAGTGGGCTGAAGAGAGATTTAGGGTGTCTACCTGCTGGGGTTTGAGAAATCAGCAGCCTCCAGTCGTATCAGAACTGTGACTAACATCTCATACCCCAGAAGACCACGTGTTGCCCAGACAATATTCAATAACATATACAAACTGCTTTGTTTTTGGTTGTGTACTTTTTTCTTTTTTTTTGTTTGTTTTTTTTTTTTGTTTTGTTTATTTAGACGTTGTTGATGTTCTTTTGTTTTTTAATTTCAATCTTTTCCATACAGATCCCTTTTTCTTTCTCAATTTTTCTAGTTTAATTATAATTTCCCATTGCTGCCTTTTTTAATAACTACAACTTCATTTTTGCTAGTGTTTCTACTGCTATCATTTGGTTTTTCACCCAATTGTATCCCCGTAAAGTTTTCTGTTTGCTTGTTTTGGTTTGATTTATAGCATTTTTGTCTTTCCTCTCTACTTGGTGGAGGTGGGGTACTGTGTCTGATCAGGTTAGCAAAGAGCTGCTGACCTCAAGGGAACCACCCAACTGGGCACTCCCAGAGGTGGGTTTTTTTAAGGTTGTGTCAAAGTACCCTACTGTACACCTATATTGCCCTGTCTCCCTCTTTCTGTACCTCTCTTCTTTTTGTCAATATTCCTTATCCCCACTCCCTCTCCTTTCTCTATCTTTCTTTTTTTTCTTATCACTCGGTCCTCCTTTCTTTCATCCCTTTTTTGCTCCTCAACCTTCTCACCCTTCTGGTCCTGTAACCCTTAGTCCACAGGCACAAGAACTTAAAGAGCAAGAGGAAGTGAAAGGAAAATTAGGGCAAGGAAACAGATAAATCACTCATGAGGAAGAATCAGCAGAAAACTCCAGGCAACATGAAGAACCAGTCCAGAACAAGCCCGCCAAGGGACCATGAGGTAGCTACTGCAGAGGATTCCACCTATACAGAAATGTTAGGAATGACAGAAAGGGAATTTAGAATACACATGTTGAAAACAATGAAAGAAATGATGGAAACAATGAAGGAAACTGCTAATAAAGTGGAAAATAACCAAAAGGAAATCCAAAAACAGAATCAAATCAGAGATGAACGATATGAAGAATATAAAAAGGATATAGCAGAGCTGAAGGAAATGAAACAGTCAATCAGGGAACTTAAAGATGCAAAGGAAAGTATCAGCAACAGGTTAGACCATGCAGAAGAAAGAATTTCAGAGGTAGAAGACAAAATTTTTGAGATAACTCAGATAGTAAAAGAGGCAGAAAAGAAGAGAGAGAAAGCAGAACGATCACTGTCAGAATTATGGGACTTTATGAAGCGTTCCAACATACGAGTTATAGGATTCCAGAAGGGGAAGAAGAATGCCCCAGAGGAATGGAAGCCATACTAGAGAATATTATAAAAGAAAATTTCCCAAACATCACCAAAGATTCTGACACACTGCTTTCAGAGGGATATCGGACCCCAGGTCGCCTCAACTCTAACCGAGCTTCTCCAAGACACATTGTGATGAACCTGTCCAAAGTCAAGACAAAAGAAAAGATTCTGCAAGCTGCCAGGAGTAAGCGCCAGTTGACCTACAGGGGCAAATCCATCAGAGTGACTGCAGACTTCTCTAATGAAACTTTCCAAGCAAGAAGACAATGGTCATCTACCTTTAATCTACTTAAACAGAACAATTTTCAGCCCAGAATTCTGTACCCTGCTAAGCTAAGCTTCAAAATTGATGGAGAAATCAAATCATTTACGGATATACAAACATTGAGGAAATTCGCCACAACAAGACCAGCTCTACAGGAAATACTTCAACCTGTTCTGCACACTGACCACCACAATGGATCAGCAGCAAAGTAAGAACTCAGAAATCAAAGGACAGAACCTAACCTCCACACTGATGCAAAAGATAAAACTAAGCAATGGACTCTCACAAAATAAGACAAATAGAATACTACCACACTTATCAATTATCTCCATAAATGTTAATGGCTTGAATTCCCCACTGAAGAGACATAGATTGGCTGACTGGATTAAAAAACACAAGCCATCCATTTGCTGTCTGCAAGAAACACACCTGGCTTCAAAAGACAAATTAAAGCTCCGAGTCAAGGGTTGGAAGACAATTTTTCAGGCGAATGGAATTCAGAAGAAAAGAGGAGTTGCAATCTTATTTTCAGATACATGTGGATTTAAAGCAACTAAAGTCAAAAAAGACAAAGATGGTCACTTTATATTGGTCAAGGGAAAACTACAACAAGAAGACATTTCAATTCTAAATATTTATGCACCCAATTTAAATGCTCCCAGATTCTTGAAGCAGACCTTACTCAGTCTGAGCAATATGATATCTGATAATACCATCATAACAGGGGACTTTAACACACCTCTTACAGAGCTTGACAGATCCTCTAAACAGAAATTAAACAAAGATATAAGAGATTTAAATGAGACCTTAGACCAACTATGCTTGATAGACGCATATAGAACACTCCACCCCAAAGACAAAGAATATACATTCTTCTCATCACCCCATGGAACATTCTCCAAAATTCATCATATCCTGGGACACAAAACAAATATCAACAGAATCAAAAGAATTGAAATTTTACCTTGTATCTTCTCAGACCATAAGGCACTAAAGGTGGAACTCAACTCTAACAAAAATGCTCAACCCCACCCAAAGGCATGGAAATTAAACAATCTTCTGTTGAATAACAGATGGGTGCAGGAAGAAATCAAACAAGAAATCATTAACTTCCTTGAGGATAACAACAATGAAGACACAAGCTACCAAAACCTATGGGAGACTGCAAAAGCAGTTTTGAGAGGAAAATTCATCGCTTTAGATGCCTACATTCGAAAAACAGAAAGAGAGCACATCAACAATCTCACAAGAGATCTTATGGAATTGGAAAAAGAAGAACAATCTAAGCCTAAACTCAGTAGAAGAAAAGAAATATCCAAAATCAAATCAGAGATCAATGAAATTGAAAACAAAAGAATCATTCAGAAAATTAATGAAACAAGGAGTTGGTTTTTTGAAAAAATAAATAAAATAGATAAACCATTGGCCAGACTAACTAGAAATAGAAAAGTAAAATCTCTAGTAACCTCAATCAGAAACGATAAAGGGGAAATAACAACTGATCCCACAGAGATACAAGAGATCATCTCTGAATACTACCAGAAACTCTATGCCCAGAAATTTGACAATGTGAAGGAAATGGATCAATATTTGGAATCACACCCTCTCCCTAGACTTAGCCAGGAAGAAATAGACCTCCTGAACAGACCAATTTCAAGCACTGAGATCAAAGAAACAATAAAAAAGCTTCCAACTAAAAAATGCCCTGGTCCAGATGGCTTCACTCCAGAATTCTATCAAACCTTCAAGGAAGAGCTTATTCCTGTACTGCAGAAATTATTCCAAAAAACTGAGGAAGAAGGAATCTTCCCCAACACATTCTATGAAGCAAACATCACCCTGATACCAAAACCAGGAAAAGACCCAAACAAAAAGGAGAATTTCAGACCAATCTCACTCATGAATATAGACGGAAAAATTCTCAACAAAATCCTAGCCAATAGATTACAGCTTATCATCAAAAAAGTCATTCATCATGATCAAGTAGGCTTCATCCCAGGGAAGCAAGGCTGGTTTAACATACGCAAGTCCATAAACGTTATCCACCATATTAACAGAGGCAAAAATAAAGATCACATGATCCTCTCAATAGATGCAGAAAAAGCATTTGATAAAATCCAGCATCCTTTTCTAATTAGAACACTGAAGAGTATAGGCATAGGTGGCACATTTCTAAAACTGATTGAAGCTATCTATGACAAACCCACAGCCAATATTTTACTGAATGGAGTAAAACTGAAAGCTTTTCCTCTTAGAACTGGAACCAGACAAGGTTGTCCTCTGTCACCTTTACTATTCAACGTAGTGCTGGAAGTTCTAGCCAATACAATTAGGCAAGACAAGGAAATAAAGGGAATCCAAATGGGAGCAGAGGAGGTCAAACTCTCCCTCTTTGCTGATGACATGATCTTATACTTAGAGAACCCCAAAGACTCAACCACAAGACTCCTAGAAGTCATCAAAAAATACAGTAATGTTTCAGGATATAAAATCAATGTCCACAAGTCAGTAGCCTTTGTATACACCAATAACAGTCAAGATGAGAAGCTAATTAAGGACACAACTCCCTTCACCATTGTTTCAAAGAAAATGAAATACCTAGGAATATACCTAACGAAGGAGGTGAAGGACCTCTATAAAGAAAACTATGAACTCCTCAGAAAGAAAATAGCAGAGGATATTAACAAATGGAAGAACATACCATGCTCATGGATGGGAAGAATCAACATTGTTAAAATGTCTATACTTCCCAAAGCAATCTACCTATTCAATGCCATTCCTATCAAAGTACCTACATCGTACTTTCAAGATTTGGAAAAAATGATTCTGCGTTTTGTATGGAACCGGAAAAAACCCCGTATAGCTAAGGCAGTTCTTAGTAACAAAAATAAAGCTGGGGGCATCAGCATACCAGATTTTAGTCTGTACTACAAAGCCGTAGTGCTCAAGACAGCATGGTACTGGCACAAAAACAGAGACATAGACACTTGGAATCGAATTGAACACCAAGAAATGAAACTAACATCTTACAACCACCTAATCTTCGATAAACCAAACAAGAACTTACCTTGGGGGAAAGACTCCCTATTCAATAAATGGTGTTGGGAGAACTGGATGTCTACATGTAAAAGACTGAAACTGGACCCACACCTTTCCCCACTCACAAAAATTGACTCAAGATGGATAAAGGACTTAAATTTAAGGCTTGAAACAATAAAAATCCTCAAAGAAAGCATAGGAAAAACACTGGAAGATATTGGCCTGGGGGAAGACTTCATGAAGAAGACTGCCATGGCAATTGCAACAACAACAAAAGTAAACAAATGGGACTTCATTAAAGTGAAAAGCTTCTGTACAGCTAAGGAGACAATAACCAAAGCAAAGAGACAACCCACACAATGGGAAAGGATATTTGCATATTTTCAATCAGACAAAAGCTTGATAACCAGGATCTATAGAGAACTCAAATTAATCCACATGAAAAAAGCCAACAATCCCGTATATCAATGGGCAAGAGACATGAATAGAACTTTCTCTAAAGAGGACAGACGAATGGCTAACAAACACATGAAAAAATGTTCATCATCTCTATATATTAGAGAAATGCAAATCAAAACATCCCTGAGATATCATCTAACCCCAGTGAGAATGGCCCACATCACAAAATCTCAAAACTGCAGATGCTGGCGTGGATGTGGAGAGAAGGGAACACTTTTACACTGCTGGTGGGACTGCAAACTAGTACAACCTTTCTGGAAGGAAGTATGGAGAAACCTCAAAGCACTCAACCTAGACCTCCCATTCGATCCTGCAATCCCATTACTGGGCATCTACCCAGAAGGAAAGAAATCCTTTTATCATAAGGACACTTGTACTAGACTGTTTATTGCAGCTCAATTTACAATCGCCAAAATGTGGAAACAGCCTAAATGCCCACCAACCCAGGAATGGATTAACAAGCTGTGGTATATGTATACCATGGAATACTATTCAGCCATTAAAAAAAATGGAGACTTTACATCCTTCGTATTAACCTGGATGGACGTGGAAGACATTATTCTTAGTAAAGCATCACAAGATGGAGAAGCATGAATCCTATGTAGTCAATCTTGATATGAGGACAATTAATGACAATTAAGGTTATGGGGGGGGGAAGCAGAAAGAGGGATGGAGGGAGGGGGGTGGGGCCTTAGTGTGTGTCACACTTTATGGGGGCAAGACATGATTGCAAGAGGGACTTTACCTAACAATTGCAATCATTGTAACTGGCTTATTGTACCCTCAATGAATCCCCAACAATAAAAAAAAAAAAAAAGAAAAGAAATATCTGTAATTGTCTATTTTAAATCTCATATAAACTGTATGGATATCGTGTTTGTTTTGTTCTGTTTTTTTGAGACAGAACCTCAAGCTATGGCCCTGGGTAGAGTGTTGTGGCATCACAGCTCACAGCAACCTCCAACTCCTGGGCTCAAGCGATTCTCCTGCCTCCACCTCCCAAGCAAGTGGGACTACAGGTGCCTGCCACAACGTCCGGCTATTTTTTGGTTGCAGCCGTCATTGTTGTTTGACAGGCCCAGGCTGGATTCGAACCTGCTGGCTTGGGTGTATGTGGCTGGCACCTTAGCCACTTGAGCCATAGGCGCTGAACCAATGTTTTATTTATATATTTTTTTTTGAGACAGAGTCTCACTCTGTCATCCTTGGTAGAGTGCCGTAGCATCACAGCTACAGCAACCTCAGACTCTTGAGCTTAAGTGATTCTCCCAAGTAGCTGGGCCTATAGGCACCCACCACAACACCCAGCTATTTTTTGGTTGTAGTTGTCATTGTTGTTTGGCAGGCCTGGGACGGATTGGAACCCACCAGCTCCAGGTATATGGCCGACGCCCTAGCCGCTGCTGAGCTACAGGCACCGAGCCAGACATCATGTATTTATAGGAAGGTTTATACATGCTTACAGTTCAATTTAGGAATTAATATTTTTGTCTAAAATGTAAGAATAGAAATTGTCAGTATAAATTCCTCCATAGGAAGGATTAGCTCCTATTCATACTAGATAAACAGTTCCTTACAGGCAAGACCATATATATTGTACATTTTTTATTTTTGGCTTAATCAGAGTGTCTTGCTTATGTTACATTTCAAGTATTTGTGGAATGATGAGTGAATGAACTAAAATGAAATGAATGCCCACATTTAAAAATGGAGTATTAGCTGATTTCTAGCCTAAATTCACAAAGGAAAAAGAACACTCAAATATCTGAAATATTTCTCTAAAACTTTATTTCAAAGTTATTCACCTCACCATTCATAAGGTGTATGGTTAATGCTTTGTGCCAGTATTACCTGGCCTGCCCATTGCCAGCAATGGACTTTGAGAAAACCCATTTCCTGGCACCCAAAAGTTAAATTACTCTCTTTAAATCATACCAAACTCGCAATACTTGAAAAGTATTACATGCACCATTTTCCCACCATTCTTTAAATCTGAACTTACATTATTAATCTACATCAGTGGATGTTAAAATGAAGTCATTTTAACAAATTATGACTGTACAAATCAAACTACTGCTAGTTAATATTAGACAAAAGTATCTTACACACATTACATATTACCTTGCAATCACAAACATTATATTTCATATTTGTGTATGTTTATTTTAGATAACTGAAACTTCACAGAATTTAACAGCAAATGAAGTTTAAAAAATTTAGTTCTGTACATTAGTTCCAACTATCTGTATTTTACAATCAATAAGGCTCATATCATAGTTCAGCACCAAAAAGATCTACAAAACCGTCTAACCAATTTGATTACTCATCCCATGTATCACGCTTTTTTTTTTTAAGGTCAAAGTCTAAGAAAATGTTTTATAAATCTTACTTCCAGATCGTGAAGTGGAATACTCCCATTGGCTAGTCAGACTGTATAAAAACTTGGCTTGTATGTCCTCATTTTCATTGAACAGATACATTTCCCCCATCAAAAACGGGGAAAAGATCTCTCTTATACCATGAATTCAGTTGCCGGTCTGTAAGTTGAATTTATAACACTGAAGCATCATCAGTAACCTAATAAATGCACTCCTCCATCTTTCTTTTCCATTTTAAATTTATAAAAAGGCAGTCAGAAAAATTTTTCATTTATCTTTTAAAATAAGGTGCAAAGAAGAATTACAAAAACAAACTTCCTCATACACACCTTTGAAATGTCTCAATGTTGTTCAGTACAATCTACCATGAACTGAGAGGCACAGCCAGAGCAACTGCCACAGCTCCCAACACACCGCATTTTCTATCCCTGAAGCCTGCTCAATGGTAGTGTCTCTCTCTCTGTTCAGAGGTCATTACAAAAATTTTTGTCACTGCTGGCCTAGACTTAAAGCAACATTCTAGATTCCAGAACCAATAGTATTACCCCAACTCTTCTTCCTCAAGGTTTACTAACATTAGAAAAAGCTCATGTTTTCAAACAAGGCTGCACATATCACATTTTAAGACATTCCCCAACTAGAAATGTTTTTAAAGAACCACAGGACTTTCAGCAATCTTGCTTGTAAGTATAAAATTCTTACGTGTTTAAAAAATTTACATTGGAGACTAATAAATCTGTTTTCTTCTGACAGAACCACACAATTCATTATATCATGTTTAAAAACTAAACTTCATGCATACAAATGGCCAGAGAGGTATGAAATCTTACAGAGCCCTTAACATCATCATTCAAGCACATATGGCATTGGCTAGACCAAACAGGAAGCATGTCAACAAATTGAGAGAAAGACTTTCCCAAGAACATGATAGCTCTCCAGGCTCCATGTCAGTCACATAAAAATTTAAGCAACAAAATTGTCCCCAGACATCCCATTCTTCCAACCATTCCCATACCCCCACCTTTACCTCACCCCCACACTGAAGTCTTACACCACACAGAATATCTTAATGTTCCCCGTTACTAATGACAGCTGCTTCAGGTTCTGCTGCTGTGGCAGGGAGTCTTGGCACTTTCTTAGCTGGGCTTGGAATATGCTAAAAAAAAAAAAAGTTATTGGCTGTTAAAATTTTTTCCTCCTAAGAATCATGGCAATAATTAAATTTCCTGTAGTGAGACTAATTTTGGAGAGGTTTATGCTAAATGTAAATTATTATTATTATTCTTTTCAGAGACAGAGTCTTACTCTGTTGCCCTCAGTAGAGTACTGTGGCATCATAGCTCACAGCAACCTCCAGCTCCTAGGCTTAGGCAATTCTCTTGCCTCAGCCTCCCGAGTAGCAGGGACTACCAGCGCCCACCACAACATCTGGCTATTTTTTGTTGCAGTTTGGCCGAAGCCAGGTTCGAACCCACCACCCTGGTGCCCCACTCACTAAGCCACAGGTGCCACCCACTAAATGTAAACTCTATATAACTTTTCATGAAGGGAATTAAATATCTATTCCTCAACTTATAGTGAATACTGGGGATGGCAGGTTCAAGCCCACCTCTGGCCAAAACTGAAAAAAAAAAAAAAAAAGTTATGGTGAATTATACAATTATCCACATAGCAAGAGAGAGGAAGGCCACAGAGACCCACCATAGGTAGCATTTTACTTGTTACCTCTTATATTTGCAACTCAAATATAGGTGCCTTGACTTGCTACTTATTGGTATAAATAGTAACACCAAGGAACAAGACTATACATTTACCCAAGTTGTGATAAGCAGATAACATAAATAACCCTAAGGTTATAAACCTTGAAACCTGGCTTTATCACTTATAAGCTATGATCATGGGCAAGTAATTTAATTTCTTGGAGGCTCATCTCCAAAATGAGCCTCCTCGAGGTATCATTTATAAACCTCGAGGAAGGTTCCGTAAGGATCAAGTAAAAAAATGTTAAGAAAAAAGTGTCTAGCAGGTAATAGGAATTCCAGTCCTAGCTATGACTGTTACTTCTTGACAATGTGGAGAGGTCATTAAATATGAAATGTCCTATTTCAAATCAAATTTACTTTATTATATCTCAAACAAGAAGCAGTACACCAGCCCGAACAATAGCGAGACCTCGTCTCTAATAATAGCTAGGTGTTGTGGCAGGAACCTCTAGTCCCAGCTACTTGGAGACAAGAGAATTGTTTGAGCCCAAGTGTTTGAGGTTGCTGTGAGCTATGATGCCACAAAGGAGACTCTGCCTCACAAAAACAAAAAAAAGCAGTACAAGCAAATATGCGCCTTAACTATCGACGTAGTTTTGCCATCTTATTTTTTTTTTTTGGCCAGGGCTGGGTTTGAATCCGCCACCTCAGGCATATGGGGCCGGCGCCCTCCCCCTTTGAGCCACAGGCGTCACCCTAGTTTTGCCATCTTAAGGGTAGCTTAAAGGCAGCAGTCAGGAGAGTAAAATTATGAAAGGTGTTTTCCACAACTTGTTGAGAACTGAGTATTTTTCCTTGTAAGAAGCGGTCCAAAGCCTGGAAGAAATGGTAGTCAGTTGGTGCAAGGTCTGGTGAATACAGTGGAGGACAGAGTTTCTAAGTCCAGCTTTTATAGTGTAAGCAGCATTGTTTGTGACATGTGGTCAAGCATTGTCTTGCAAGAGGACTGGCCTGTCTCTATTAACTAATCTTGGCTGCTTTATTGCAAGCATCGTCATTATTTCATCCAATTGGTTGCAGTAGACATCTGCTGTAATTGACTGACCAGGTTTCGTGAGGCTGTATATAGTGAATAATATCAGTGCTGCACCACTAAGCTAACACACTCTTAGCTTTTTTGATGAATATTCAGTTTTGGATTGTGCTTTGGCCCTTCACTTTCATCCAACTGTTGTGCCAAATGCTTACAATTGTCAAAAAGAATCCATTTTTCATCACATGTAATGAGGTGTAGAGATGGTTTGCCTTTATGTCACGACAGCAAAGAAAGGCCAGCTTTGAGATGATTTCTCTTCTAACACTCAATTTTTAATTCATGTGAAACCCATGTGGAACCCGTCTATCCAGCTTTTTTTAGCTTGCCGATTTGTTTCAAATGGTCCATTACTATTGGAATAGTAACATCAAACCTTGTTGCTAATTTAATTGACCCATAGGTTGAGATAGACTCACTTCCACTATAGCCTTACATGGCTCCTTTTCAAGATTAAAATCATCAGAACAGAACTTCTCAAACCAGAGATATACCATCAACTAAACTTTTGATTCAAAATTGGACATTTCATATTTAATGACTCATTAGCCACATTCTTCTCATTTTACTGCTATTTCCAGCTGTCTGCTGCATTGTTCCATGATGAACTCACATTCAAAAATAACATGAATTTTTGACTTAGCCATGGTTTCATAAAAATTGCTGTGAAAAAAAGTCTGAAAAATAGGCTTGTAGCTCTGTCTCCAAAAATAAAAAATTGAAAAATAATCACAAGCCAAAATATGCTTGTGAAAGAAGGATGCACCTTCACAATAAAAATAAAACAAGATGTGTCAAAGTGAAATATCAGAGATCAACTGTCAAACTTAGTACTTAAGGAAATTGGATTATTTCATACTTAATAACCTTAATAGATTTTGACCATGGTCTGAGATAAGACGTGAGGGGCTCAACACCACGCCTGCCCTCTTTCTCTCACCAAGACACACACCACAAATGAGGCTTCTCTCTTAGTCTTTCTATAAATTCTGATCTTATTAATAAAATCTAGTATTTACTGTTCACTTTTTAAATGCTAGTACTTCAAATGCAAAGAAATACTTTCTGCAACTATGGGACAGCTGAAATCTAATCCCAGAGCCCTTTCTCTGAATTTTTCTGCCTTACTGACTTTCCTTGAGTTGCTAAATCTCACTTAGGTCTCCTAACCCTGAGCTCTGGGGATCGAAACTTTCTACGCTGCCAAAGAATAAGATGAACACAGTGAGCTTTATTCACCTCAGTTGCTGTGTTTGAATGCACAAGTCCCACTCCTTCATCCAAAGTGTCATCATTTGGAGATGGACGCCGAGCGTAAGTTCTTCTGTGCTTTTCATCGACTCTAACTAGGTACCATGTTCCTCCAAAGAGTGAATCTATAGAACCCTGGGGAATATAGTTGACTACAGGAAAAGCAGAGAATATCTAAAATTAGTTATGACATAGAACTCATCTGGTAATAAAACTAAAGAAGTTTCATATATCCATATATTCAATTTTCACTGGCATCAGATTAGTACTGAATAAAGCCTTGATATCCTTATCGCATATCTAATATTTTTATTGTTACTGCAGCCCTCAGATAAACTTTTGGCTTTACGTAAACACAATTTAATATTTTTACCCAAATGATGGGTGTCCTCTCTGAGCTTCATGGTTTCAGCAAAGATATCTGGTGCCACACAAGTTCTTGAGTCCAGCCTTGATTTAAGATCACACAAACTTGCTGTTATCTTATCAAGAGCAGACCCTAAAATAGTAAATAATTCCAACATTAAAAACCTGAACAAAATCTTATGCCCAAAAAAAGCCTAAATAAAATGTTGCCAAATGAAAAAAAAAAAGAAAACAAACCAACCTTTCACTTCTTTTAGATCTACCAGCTATTTTTTAGTTAAAAGATGGTATCTATTTAACAAACTTCCTATGACTTCTGACTAGACATTTTTTTGTTACTGGCCAGCAGACAAGTCAGGAGATAAGAGTTTGAAACTATAGGCTAGGGCGCTGGCCACATACATAAGGGCTGGTGGGTTCGAACCCAGCCCAGGCCTGCCAAACAAAGTGACAACTACAACAAAAAAATAGCTGGGCACTGTGGCGGGCGCCTGTACTCCCAGCTGCTTGGGAGCCTGAGGCAAGAGAATTATTTAAGCCCAAGAGTTTGAGGTTGCTGTGAGCTGTAACGTTACAGCACTCTACCTTGGGTGAGACTCTGTCTCAAAAAAAAGGCAAAGTTTTCATCAGTTTTTCTCTACGTTTTTGTTCCCTCTTACTCAGGAAAGGCACAAAAGTTTCCTTAAATATAGGCAAGACTATAAACCTATAAAAACTAGATAACTTGGCTGGGTGCAGTGGCTCACCCCTAGCACTATAATCCAAGCATCTCTATTAGAAGTAGAAAAACTAGTTGGGTGTTGTGGCAGGTGCCTGTATAGTTCTAGCTAATGGGGTGGCTGAGGTAAGAGGATTGTTAGAACCCAGGAGTTTGATGTTACTGGGAACTATGACACCATAGCACTCTACCCAGGGCTATAGTGTGAGACTCTATCTCAAAAAAGATTTTAAAAATTATATAACTTAATCCTACTTTTTATTCTATTAGGGCAGATTTAAGTATAGCAGGAGTGTCAAACCTTTGTTTTCTCTGTTGCACATTGGAAGAATAAGAGTTGTCTTAGGCCACACATTAAATATAAAAACACTAACAAAGGGTGGCACCTGTGGCTCAGTCGGTAAGGCGCTGGCCCCATATACCGAGGGTGATGGGTTCAAACCCGGCCCCGGCTAAACTGCAACCAAAAAATAGCTGGGCATTGTGGCGGGCGCCTGTAGTCCCAGCTACTTGGGAGGCTGAGGCAAGAGAATCACTTAAGCCCAGGAGTTGGAGGTTGCTGTGAGCTGTGTGATGCCATGGCACTCTACCAAGGGCCATAAAGTGAGACTCTGTCTCTACAAAAAAAAAAAAAAAACACTAACAAAAGTTGATTGGCAAAAAAAAAAAAACCGGTCCATTCATACTTTTCCTGGTATCTGACACCACGGAACTTTTGGAAGTAATGATAATTAAAATATAATCATCTATGGGACAGATTGAAATGTTCACTTGAGAAGCCCACTAAATTAACATCATCATAGTACGTTCTCTATACCTCCTTGTTGAAAGACTTAGCACTTACCTGGTGTGGCGTCTTGTGTAACTTTAAGAGAGTACAGGGTGGCAGCCAAGCCAGAACCATAGGAGAACACTCCAATCCTCTTCCCGGCCAGTTGCTGAGGGGAGTACCTCGGTAGGGTGCAGAAATAGTTAAGAGCTGAACTGATCTAAAAGCTACACTATATAGGAAGCCATACAAGTAGGAATAAAAATTCAAACTATAGGGTGGTGCCTGTGGCTCAAAGGGGTAGGACGCCAGCCCCATATGCTAGAGGTAGAGGGTTCAAACCCAGCCCCGGCCAAAAACAGCAAGAAAAAAAAAGAAAAAATTCAAACTATAGGTTAAAGTAGAGATCCAATTTCAAGTTGTAATATTACAATAAGCTCACTGAAAATAAAGAGTTTTTATCTTTTGGGGAATGATGGGGATTATGAAAATTATACCACAACATAAGTTACTTCATCAACCAGGGATTTTTTTTTCCTTCTTTTTTTTTTAATTTAAGATTAATATAAAGGTACAAATGTTTAAGTTACATTGTTTTTATTTCTAAGGTAAAGTTCAAGTTGTAGTTGAGCCCTTTACCCAGGGGGTTTGCTGAATATCCTGACATTATGCACATTAGGTGAGAAATTGCCAATCACCCTCCCTCCTCCCCTTCCCCCTCCCCCTCACTAGAATATACTTGTGCATCATTCAGGGATTTATGGTTCAACTGTAGGCTAAGAATAATAAAACCAAGGTTGGGCATGGTGGGTCATGCCTGTGATCCCAGCACTCTGGGAGACCAAGGCAGGTGGATTGCTTTAGCTCACGAGTTCGAAACCAGCCGGAGCAAGAGTGAAAACACCCACCCCACCCCATCTCTAAAAAAAAAGGCAACACCTGTGGCTCAGTGAGTAGGGCACCGGCTCCATATACCAAGGGTGTCAGGTTCAACCTGGCCCCGGCCAAACTGCAACAAAAAATAGCTGGACATTGTGGCGGGCTCCTGTAGTCCCAGCTACTTGGGAGGCTGAGTGTAATCGCCTACGCCCAAGAGCTGGAGGTTGCTGTGAGCTGTGATGCCACAGCACTCTACTGAGGGCGACAGGGTGAGTCTCTGTCTCTAAAAAAGAAAAAGAAAAAAAAAAATAAAGACTGGGCGTTGTGCTGGGCAACTGTAGTCCCAGCTACTTGGAAGGCTGAGGCAAAAGCTTGAGCTCAAGAGTTTGAGCTTGCTGTGAGCTGTGACACCATGGCAATCTACCAGAGGCAAGAAAGTGAGACTCTGTCTCAAAAAAAAAAAAAAAAAAAGGATAATAAAACCATTAAAATAGGAGCCAGGAAAGCCAATATGAAATTAATAAATACTGGAAGAAATGTAGCCTCTACCCATATATCCTTCAAGTCAATGAACAATAGCAGATTAAAGAGCCTGAAGACAAGCATTGTGACCTACCAACAATGCACCTGACATGAGATTTGGTCTTAGAAATCTAACCTACTCAAAGAACGGGAGTTAAGTAGGTAAAATGTATACTTACTGTGCTAGAACAGAAGCAAGGGAACCATATACTGAAGATGTATACATATTTCCATTTTGATTTGATACAAGCAAAGATGCCTTTGTTTTCTGATTAAAGAGTTCAGAACTAGCCTTCATAAATGCCTTTTCCACATCTCTATCAAAGTAGGTATCTTCTAATTTAACATCTCTGAAAGAGTTACCAAAAAGACAATTTTATGGTGTTCAAAGCCTATGTTTTTATTACATTAAGATAGTGGATCTAATTAATATTCAAATATATAAATATGTATGATTCTGTTTTCTCATTTATTAAAAGCCAAGTAACAGGCTCAACGCCTGGAGCTCAGCGGCTAGGGTGCCAGCCACATACACCAGAGCTGGTGGGTTTGAATCCAGCCTGAGCCTGCCAAACAATGACAACTGCAACAAAAAAATAGCCGGGAGTTGTGGCGGGCGCCTGTAGTCCCAGTTATTTGGGAAGCTGAGGCCAGAAAATCACTTAAGCCGAAGAATTTGAGGTTGCTGTGATCTGTGAACCATGGCACTCTACCCAGGGTGACATAGTGAGACTCTGCTCAAAAAAAAAAAAAAAAAAAGCCAAGTAACAGTATGCTAACTGCAAAAGAAGACATAACAGTTTTATATGTGGTCATTATTCTCAAGGATTTTTATAATCAAGTTACGAATACTTGATTCAGTGGGTTAATGGACCCACTAAGGCAAACAGAATACTATTTCAAGTCCATAATAATGTCTACTTAGTTTTTAAAAAGTCATGATACTATAGAAGCCAAATCTTAAAGGTCAAGTAGAATTTTATCAGATGAAAAGGACATAGGCAGAGAGAAACAGAATGAATTTAACATGAATAGCATGTTAAGGAGCCTAAAAAGAAAAACATGGGTGAGTATGAAAGTGGACTTTAACAGTGCTGTGTGCAGGATGGCTAGAAAGGGCCTGTTGTGAATATAGGCACTTGTGTAGTTATTTTATCGTGGTGACAACTGGAACAGAGATAAAAGGAGGAAATCAGAAAATCTTAGTAGAAGTCACTAAAGAATTCACATGATTAAGTAAGCTACCACCTCGCTCACACTCAGTTCCTTAACAATTGACCTACATAGATTAGACCAGATGACTTCTAAGATCCTTTTGACTCTAAAATTTCCAGATTTGTATAAATAATTGAACAGATATAAAAATGTTCTAATATAGAAAGGGAAAAAGCCATAGTAGCTCCTCTTACCCAAAAGCTTCCAGACCACTATAGATACTATTTTTATCTCTGTTCTGATCATTAAGGAAGTCATTCAGCAACATCCGAGCTAGAGATTTCTGAACCAGTTTACAGTATGGTGAGTGAAAGATCATGAAGCCAAAATCATTCAAGGTAAAATCTTTATCATTTCCCTCTGAAAGACAAAAGAGAAGTCTAAGGAAACTATGAAATTCTTACAAGTCATAAAACTTTTAAGTCTGAATTTAGAACAAGGCTAGGATGTTTTTATCTCCTTAAACAGCAACCCAAAATGCACTGTATAATAAAATTTCTCTGTAGTTTAAACATATAAAAGACATCTAGAGATGAATCAATATATACTACAACATCACTGATTTTAAAATTTAGGAGTCATAACATATTAGAAGTTTATGTATATTCAATCTAGTGGTTTGCACAAGTGTATTTTTTTAATAAAGTATTATAAAAAAGTTAAATAAAGTAGAAAAATAGCAAACTACATAACTTATAGCATGGATAAGTAATTTCATGCCACTTTCATTTCAGTTTAGTACATATACACAATGAAAAATGTACATCTTAATTGTGGGGCTTAATAAAAAGTTAGAAAAATCACTGTCATGATAATACATACTAACAAATAGTATGACATTTTACATACTGGAAGACTGTTTCTTATCCAGAGCCACTATGTTCCTTAATACTTGTTATTAAATATTATTTTTAACCCTTTCTCACAACCTCTAAAAAGCAAATTGGACTATGTAAAAAATATACTTTATATGATACCATGTACTGTAATAGCATTAATTCAACTACTATCTTTTTCAATGCTTTAAGAATTTTTTCAGGGTTAAAGACTGAGATTAATAATAACAATGAAAAAGAAAACAATTCATTGGCCAAAAATAAAGAGATTATTGGTAAAGGAGGAATCATCTTATTGTATATTCTGTATAGTTTTCTCTGAATCACAGTTGTAAACTAAAACTTTGTTAAAATACCTCTCTCAAAAGATGAACAAAATTCAAGCTACTTTTACTCCACTTTGATTTTCTTACATGGGGTAAATCAATCTAAGCATTTTTGCAGCGATATACCTCATTTTCAAAAGTTACCTCTTCTAAATTCCATATCCCCAGAAACCATGGAAAAATGTTGTTTGGTAGATGAACGAAGGATGCCTTTTTCACCAAAGACGCCTAGGACAGTGCACTGCCTTCCAGAGATACCAAAAACCAAGGAAAATGGGTAAAACTCACCTTTCTGCCACTTGCTATGGATCTTTTTGCAGTAGACAGAATAGCAGCGGTCTAATGCACTGAGGTAGCACTGTATGGAGAGTTTTCCATCTACTATAGGATATTCGGAGAGCATATCAGGCTTGTAGAAGTCATAGGCATGTTGCATATGTGTCCCACGCAGCCCTATTAGAACCAAAAAGGAAGACGTCTATGTATTTCTTCTGCTTCTTGATGTTTGTAAAATATGTTAGTAAGCATATTGCATTATGTAAGGACCATTCTTGACTATTTAATCAACTCTCACCCCTTATAGCATAGAAATCTCATGGTGAAGCCAATATAATTTTTTATAATTTTATAAAAATATATAAATTTTTTATAATTTTATTTGTTTTCTCAATGCCCAACCTGTCCACAGAAAAAGCCAATATAACTGAAATGAAACATAATAGTATCCACAGAGTCCTGTGACTCCCTATTGATATACAACTTTTCATGCAACTCGCATAAGTCAAAATGGGAGTTCATAGTAGCTCAACTGAACTGAAGACAAATTAAACTTGCCAGTGCCTACGAGCAAGTTACTACATAAGCTGTTACTTAAACCTGATTTTGACCCATTTCATCTCTCTATAATGTAGGGATGACACCACCTACCTTATAAAATTGCTTTAAGTAAGATAATATACATAAAGCACTTAGTAGATAGTGCCTGCCTTTAATGAACACTCAATAAGTGTCCTGTTTCTATTGTGCTACTAAGAAAAAAAAAATGCTTTCCAAAATACTCACCTCGTTCAAAAATTAAAGGAGCATTTGGCCCAATTAGCATAGCCACGGCTCCAACTCCACCTGTAGGTCTAGCATTTCCGGTGGCATATACAGCAATATCTCCTGCAATCACTAGGGCATACCGTCCTGAAAAATAGTTTTTGTTATTTCACAAGGTGAGCAACACTATAAATAAATGTAAAATTCAAGACTATTATACTTTCCCCAGGATATGCTTTCCCTATCTTTGATAAAGAAAGAAAATGTTCTCAGGCTTGACGCCTGTAGCTCAGTGGCTAGGGCGCCAGCCATGTACACCAGAGCTGGTGGGTTCAAATCCAGCCCAGGCCTGCCAAACGACAATGACAATTACAACCAAAAAATAGCTGGGCATTGGGGCGAGCGCCTGTAGTTCCAGATCCTTGGGAGGCTGAGGCAAGAGAATCACTTAAGCTCAAGAGTTTGAGGTTGCTGTGAGCTGTAACGTCACAGCACTCTACCAAGGGCAACGTAGTGAGAATCTGTCTCAAAAAAAAAAACAAACAAAAAAAAACTTGGCGCTTGTAGCACAGGGGTTACAGTGCCAGCCACATACACCCAGGCTGGCGGGTTCGAACACACACACCCAGCCTGAGCCAGCTAACCAACAATGACAACTGCAACAAAAATATTGCTGGGCATTGTGGTTAGCGCCTGTAGTCCCAGCTACTGTGAGGTGTGACATCACAGCACTCTACCGAGGGCGACATAGTGAAACTCTGTCTCAAAAAAAAAAGAAAAAAAAGGGGCGGCGTCTGTGGCTCAGTGAGTAGGGCGCCGGCCCCATATGCCGAGGGTGGCGGGTTCAAACCCAGCCCCGGCCAAACTACAACAAAAAAATAGCCGGGTGTTGTGGCGGGCGCCTGTAGTCCCAGCTGCTCGGGAGGCTGAGGCAAGAGAATCACGTAAGCCCAAGAGCTAGAGGTTGCTGTGAGCCGTGTGACGCCAAGGCACTCTACCTGAGGGCGGTACAGTGAGACTCTGTCTCTACAAAAAAAAAAAATAATAATAACAAAAAAAAAGAAAGATTTTTTTGGAGGAAACAGAGGCATGTAACATACCATCCCAAGAGCTGGACTCAATCCAGTTAACAGCATTAAAGACAGCAGCGGTGCCTCCATAGCAAGCATTAGTTGTATCGATTCCTTCTATATCTGTATTGCCAGATTCCTCAAACAACTGCATCAAGTTAGTCTTCACTGACTTTGATTTGTCGATGATTGTCTCTGTTCCAACTTCTAGTCGTCCAATGCAGTCATAAGAAAGGTTATTCCTCTCCATGAGATTCTGAACCACAGTCATGCAAAGAGAGTTGATATCTTCTCTGTCAGTGCAGAAGCCCATCTTGGCCTGGCCCAAGCCAATGGTATACTTTCCAGCATCTACACCATCATATTTTTCCAACTCTGTTTGATCAACGTATTGAGAAGGAAAATAGATCTCAAGGGCAACAATTCCCACATCTTTTGGCCAGCAAGCTTCTGCATTCAAAGGAAGTGACCCAGGCATGGTGAAAGAGCTTTAGAAAGAAAAACAGAAAAAAACATTGTTTTAGGGCGGCACCTGTGGCTCAGTCGGTAAGGCGCTGGCCCCATATGCCGAGGGTGACGGGTTCAAACCCAGCCCCGGCCAAACTGCAACCAAAAAATAGCCGGGCATTGTGGCGGGCGCCTGTAGTCCCAGCTACTCAGGAGGCTGAGGCAAGAGAATCGCTTAAGCCCAGGAGTTGGAGGTTGCTGTGAGCTGTGTGAGGCCACGGCACTCTACCGAGGGCCATAAAGTGAGACTCTGTCTCTACAAAAAACAAAAACAAAAACAAAAACAAAAAAAAACATTGTTTTAGGTTATATGCTGATTTTCAAGTTCAACACTGAGAAATAGATATTAAGACTTCAACAATCACTTCAGATACTAGTTTTATTTCTCTAAATTTCACAATTGTAAATATGAGGTAGCAATTTTATGAGTGGCATACTGCCATTTAAAATCTCAGTCTTGGCTCGGCTCGGCGCCTGTGGCTCAAGCAGCTAAGGCATCAGCCACATACACCTGAGCTGGTGGGTTCCAATGCAGCCGGGGCTTGCCAAACAACAATGTCGGCTGCAACCAAAAAAAAAAATAGCCAGGCATTGTGGCAGGCGCCTGTAGTCCCAGCTACTTGGGAGGCGGAGGCAGGAGAATATCTTGAACCCGGGAGTTGGAGGTTGCTATGAACTATGAGGCCACGGCACTCTACCTAGGGCGACAGGTTGAGGCTCTGTCTCGAAAAAAAGAAAAAAGGCAGTAAAATAAAATAAAATCTCAGTCTTGGCTCGGGGCCTACAGCTCAAGCGGCTAAGGCGCCAGCCACAAACACCAAAGCTGGTGGGTTCAAATCCAGCCTGGGCCTGCCAAACAACAATGACAACTACAACCCAAAAATACTGGGCATTATGGTGGGTGCCTGTAGTCCCAGCTACTTGGGAGGCTGAGAGAATCGCTTGAGCCCAGGAGTTGGAGGTTGCTGTGAGCCATGATGCCACAGTACTCTACTGAGGACGATAAAGTAAGATTTTGTCTCTAAAGAAAAAAAAAAAAAAATACAGTTCCTGTGGGTTGCAACCCACAGGTTGAGAACACCTGGATTAGATAAATAATAGGTCAGGAGAACTAGCTAGCTATGATGAAGTTTTGAAAGTTCTGGTATGCTGATGCTAGGAATTTCATCTTCACCAGGAAAATAATAAGAAGCCATCCAAGAGTTTCAAAGAGGAATAATACAGTCATATTAGTTATACAGTCATATTAGTTGACAGATCAGCGTTCTCCCCACTCTCAAGTCAATTCAGTGGAGGGCAAACATTTTAAAAAATGAAATAAAAAAGAATAATTGGACTGTATGGCACACAGCAAATGTAAGGTTTTTATCCTGAAACTTTTGTTTCAATCATTCACACAATACTTGCTTGTGCTATAAAGTATATTTCTTTACTGGGAGGTCATAGTTATTAAAAGTTTGAGAACCACTGTTTCATAGTCACTGGTACTGTGTAGAAAATGGATTTAAGTTAGGAAGCCGATACAGCAGTGCAGATAAGACATAGGTCACAAACTAGAGCAATTACAACAAGTGGGGCAAAGAGGAACAGTTTCAAAAAATATAAAAACAGGGCGGTGCCTGTGGCTCAGTGAGTAGGGCGCTGGCCCCATATGCCGAGGGTGGCGGGTTCAAACCCAGCCCCGGCCAAACTGCAACAAAAAAATAGCCGGGTGCTGTGGCGGGCACCTGTAGTCCCAGCTACTTGGGAGGCTGAGGCAAGAGAATCGCTTAAGCCCAGGAGCTGGAGGTTGCTGTGAGCTGCGTGAGGCCATGGCACTCTACCAAGGGCCATAAAGTGAGACTCTGTCTCTACAAAAATATATATATATATATATATATAAAAACAGGAAAAAATTGGCAAAAATTGTGATTGACTAAATGTTAAGAAAAGAGGAGTCATTAAGATGACTCAGATTTCTAGCCTCGACTGTTTTACCACGTGACAGGCGCACTGACAGATACGCGCGCACTGAGAACAGAGAGGTACCCCTCCACTTTGCTCTACCCCCTCTTCTTCCACACAAACCCTGTTTTCTTCGGTTCCTTCTGTCCTTTCCCTGTTTAAGTGGAGTTCAGCCAACCCAGTACTCAGAACTACCACTGAGAAAGTGAAGAAAAGACAGGTTTAGACAAGCTGCCTTTGTTACGGTCATTTTACCCAACACCATCAGACATTTTTCCAGATTTTACTTAAGATTCTCAACCTTAGCTTATGTCTACACTAGAAAACAAACGAATTATCAAGGATAAATGCTAAATATAACCCAATTTCCCCATCCCACAACTACTTACCTACATAACCCTCCCTCTACTCTCTACACTCAAAATTATTCACTAACTCAAATTGTTTTGTGCTTTCTTCAACAACCCACTTCTTGCTTGTTTATTCAAATCCTGAATAGCCCTAGCATTAAAGAAACCTTTCTAAGTCAATCAACCCGAGAGTGTTCTTACCCTCTGCTAAATTCATAACACCATTCATTGGACAATTACAAATTCATTGGACAATTACAGATTACCTGGAGCATTTCTTGCATCTCCTTCTATGTGGTCATATTTCATCAGCTAAAAGTCACACTTCTTTTCTTAACATTTCTGAAATCAGGGGCCAGGTGCAGTGAGCCAGCCTGAGCAAGAGTGAGACCTCATCTCTAAAAATAGCCAGGTGTTGTGGCAGATGCCTGTAGTACCAGCTACTTTGGAGGCTGAAGCAGAACTATCATTTGAGCCCAAGAGTTTGAGGTTGCTATGAGCTATGACACCACCACATTCTCCCCAGATGGAAAGTGAGACTCTTGTCTCAAAAAAAGAAAAAAAATAAAACAAAAACACTTCAAAAATCAGGATTCCTCTTACACAGAAGGCCTTATCATGCAGGCATTGCTTATGCATGCGCAAATAACAAAATTGCCAGCATCAACACTTTCAGGTGAAGGTTGATAGCCTAAAGGGAATTCCCAGAAACAATACTGGAGCACTCTTTTCATCCATCGTAACCAAATAGAGGGAGTAGAAGGTTGGTGAATCCCCAAGCAGGAGTCAAAGTAGGCTGGCTTTGCGTTATTTGCATAATTGCATAATTACAAAGCCAAAGGCCAGCACCAAAGTCTTTTGGTCTTTTATGGACTCTTTAGAGGACCGCTGTACCACCAACACTCTTGCTGGCACACAGTATAATGTATGACTCAGAAATGACAGACTCTAAAATGGAAAATTTAGTGATTCCTTAATATGTATTTTTAACTTATAATTTCCTTTTTACTGTATGTGCAAGAGAAATATGTAACAAAAATCTATGTTTAACTGTAGAAGACCTCTTCTGATAAGTACAAATACAAATTCAAAGTAACCCCCCAAAAGCATCATATTTTAATTTACTTGGCAATGAAATTTATTGCATCCCAGATTCTTTAGCTAGCATGAAATACAGCATTCAGCATTTCTACTATTTCATTGTCCAAATAATGTGTATTATGGACATAATGTTTATATCCCAACCCCCCAAATTCTTAAGTTGAAGCCCTAGCCCTTAACGTTATAGCATTTGGAAATGGAACTTTTGGAAGATAATTAAGTTTAGATGAAGTCATGAGGGTGGGGTGGGGGGGGCTCATGATGGGATTAAGTGCCCTTATAAGAAGATACCAGAGAGCAGCTCAGTGAGTAGGGTGCTGACCCCATATACCAAAGGTGGCAGGTTCAAACCCGGCCCCAGCCAAACTGCAACAAAAAATAGCCGGGTGTTGTGGCAGGCGCCTGTAGTCCCAGCTACTCGGGAGGCTGAGGCAAGAGAATTGCTTAAGCCCAGGAGTTAGAGGTTGCTGTGAGCTGTGACACCAAGGCACTCTACCAAGGGTGATAAAGTGAAACTCTGTCTCTAAAAAAAAAAAAAAATGAAGATACTAGAGAGCATTCTTTCTCTCTCTGCTTCATGTGAGGGCACAGCAGGAAGGCAACCATCTGTAGGCCAGAAAGAAAGCCTTCACCAAGAACCAACCATGTTGGTACCCTGACTTCCAGCCTCCAGAACTGTTGAGAAAAATAAATATCCACTGTATAAATCACCCAATCTATGGTTTTCTTGTTATGGCACCCAAGGAGATTAATATAGTCTGGTCACTTCAACTAAGTCTAAGTTCCTTGAGATCTCATTTCTTACTTTTGAATGCCCCACTTTACCAAGCATAGTATATATACTGTTACTACTCAATTCCATAATGGGGAAAACAAACAAAACCTTTGAACACAATAACCTATTTGCCAATTATATATTCTTAACCCCGAAATTCCTGGCCATGGTTCTGTATTCAACACAGGGAAAACAATGTCATCATCAACATTCAGGGATAGGAGCATAAAGAAGGATTAAAGGAGGCTCATTCTAGTTAAAACCCTAAAGCTAGGGGAGGTTAAAAATAAGGCTCTTACAACCCTGTCCCCTTTATCTTCAACTCTTTTTCTGTATCTCAAACTAAAATGGAAGACTACTCATTTTCTGGATATGAGGCATTTAAAATGCTTAACATCCGTCCTCACTCTGGGCCTCAATAAAAGAAACTCTCCCCATCAATTTCATGGTAACCTAAAGTTGGTATCCACTTTAATGCAGTGAAGTTGAAATAAAGAATAAAGGGGCTAAAGTCACTAGGCACAGATGCTAAATTTATAGTAAAATAAAATTATCTGTGTAGGAAAGAGCTCTGAAACTAGTGCTAAAAAGACCAGTCCATATACTTATAAGCTAGGTACTCTACCTACATGCTATCTCCTAAGGCACCAAAGTAGAGGCAGTAGGAGTTACACTCTTCCCAGCTAGTCCCATACCTAAGGAATCCTTTATATTCTTTTCAACTCTTCAAACTAATTTTAACATGCTGGGAACAGTGTGATTTTCTCTACCTAGACTAATGAATAGTAATGCTTTTGGAAATAAAATGGACAAATATATCTTTCTGAAGGTATTAACAAGTTTGTAATATACTTACTAATAAATTTAATGAAGACTTCTTAAGAGTATAATGTAGCAACACTGTCTACATATTTAATCATCCTTTATAATGCTTATAAAATTCTCTACAAAAGGCTGGACATGGTGGCTCACACCTGTAATCCTAGCAATCCAGGAGGCTGAGGAGGGTAGATTCCTTGAGCTCAGGAGTTTAAGACCAGCCTGAGCCAGAGCAAGACCCCATCTCTAAAAAAATAGCAGGCATCATGTCAGGCACCTATAGTCCCTGGCTACTCCGGGGGCTGAGGCAAAAGAATCACCTGAGCCCAAGAGCTGGAGGCTGCTGTGAGTCGTATCACTCTACTAATAATGACAAAGTAAGACTCTGTCTCAAAAAAAAAACAAAAAAAAATTCTATAAAAAAATACAATGCAAGGCTTCAATTCTAGAATTAACCTCGTATTTGTCATAGTCAATTTTTTTTAATTGTTTCAGGTTCATTGAGGGTACAAAGAAAGAATTAGGTTCCGGGCGGCGCCTGTGGCTCAGTGAGCAGGGCGCCGGCCTCATATACAGAGGGTGGCGGGTTCAAACCCGGCCCTGGCCAAACTGCAACAAAAAAATAGCCGGGAGTTGTGGCGGGCGCCTGTAGTCCCAGCTACTCGGGAGGCTGAGGCAGGAGAATCGCCTAAGCCCAGGAGTTGGAGGTTTCTGTGAGCTGCGTGAGGCCACGGCACTCTACCGAGGGCGATAAAGTGAAACTCTGTCTCTACAAAAAAAAACAACACTTAAAAATAAAAAAAAATAAAGAATTAGGTTCCACTGTTTGCATCCCCACTCCCAAGAGGTGTGCAATAATAATACTGACAATACTTATAAGTTTTAACTCCATTACTCTTAAACCTCTTAGACGTTAAATATGTGACTTGTTTCATTTGAAAAAAAATAAATATATATATAGATTAACTAAAATAACTCACATACCTCAAATTCTAAGTGAATCATGACTCTGACCTTAATGAAATTTTTTTTTCATTGTCTGAGTCAACTTCACTCATTCTCTCAGGGTTTCTGAAAGCCAATATGTTAACATTATGTTCTTGGTAAAAGGTTATCTAGGCTTGATGTCTGTAGCTCAGCAGCTAGGGCACCAGCCACATACACTGGAGCTGGAGGGTTCGAGGCAGCCCGGGCCTGCCAAACAACAATGACAACTGCAACCAAAAAATAGCCAGGCGCTGTGGCAGGCACCTGTAGTCCTAGCTACTGGGAGGCTGAGGCAAGAAAATCACTTAAGCCCAAGAGTTTGAGGTTGCTGTGAACTGTGAACTGTGAACTCTGCTAAGGGCAACGTAGTAAGACTCTATCTCAAAATAAATAAATAAATAAATATAAGGCCATCTAATTTATTAAAATAAAAAAAACAAAAGGCCATCTAATTTGAAATATTTAGCTTTTGGTTGAAATTGAAAGTGATTAAGTACAGAGGAAAATAAATACAGGGAAGTAAATGCTTTCATAGTATATAACAGAAAGTTGATTAAGTTTCTGGTCTAAAATGTTACTTTTATTTATCCTATTAAGCACATGCTCTTATGTTTTCCTCTCAAATGCTTTCTGAAATAAGCCAGATATAAATTGGGGGGTAGGGGGCAGACTAGATAAAGGTCTGTGGTGCTCACATTATGGTGGTTAACTCTTTATCCTATGAATGGATATTCTGATTAATTCACTATTATAAAAACAAGTCCTAAAAATTTTCTAAATAAAATATAATTTTAAAAACCTGATAATTAAAAAAATTACCAAGACATATTTTTAATTTCTTGCTGATAATGTATTTCATTTTTCAGAGTATTGTATTTACAATAAAAAGTAGAAGCAGGATAATGAAGATTTTGTATTTATAATAAAATATATATATATAAAAAATATAATAAAATATATAAATTTTATTTTTAAATTTCATCTTTAAAAACGAAGGAAAGGGCTAGGTGCAGTGGCTCATGCCTATAATCTTAGCACTCTGTGAGGCCGAGGAGGGTGGATTGCTTTAGCTCATGAGTTTGAGACCAGCCTGAGTAAAATTGAGACCCTGTCTCTACTAAAAATAGAAAAACTGAAGCAAAAGGATTGCTTAAGCCTGAGCTGGAGGTTGCTGTGAGCTATGATGTCAGAGCACTCTCCCCAGGACAACAGCTTGAGACTGTCTCAAAAAAAAAAAAAAAAAAGAGGTAAGGCCAGGCAATGCGGCTCATGCCTGTAATCCTATCACTCTGGGAGACTAAGGCAGGTGGATTGCCTGAGCTCACCAGTTCCAGACCCGCCTGAGCCAGAGCGAGACACCACCTCTAAAAATAGCCGGGCATTGTGGTGGGTGCCTGTAGTCCCAGCTACTTGGGAGACTGAGGCAAAAGAATTGCTTTACCCCAAGAGTTTCAGGTTTCCACCACACTCTACCAAGGGCAACAAAGTAAAACTCAGTCTCAAAAAAATAAATTAATTAATTAAAATAAAAAAGGAGGTAAAAAGTACACTTCTACCACAGAACTCTGTTAACCTTTCAAATCTTTCAACAAAGAAGTACCAACAGATGACCATAATCCTTTCTAAAGTGAGGGCTCACTCCCCTCAGAGGGACAAAAGGAGTTCCACGTCCTATTTTCAGAGTGGGCAAATGAAAATAAAGAAGGCTTTAACAATTTTTGGATGCTCCCTACTTAGGACAGAAAAAGGACCACCATAAACCTCTGAAAAGAAATCTTGTAATCCCAGCAATTAGGAGGCTAAGGCGGGTGGATTGCCTGAGCTCATGAGTTTGAGACCAACCTAAGCAAGAGCAAAACCCTGTCTCTAAAAAATAGCTGGGCACTGTAGCAGGCACCTGTAGTCCCAGCTACCTGGGAGGCTGAGGCAAGAAAATCGCTTTAACCCAAGAGTTGGAGGTTGCTGTGAGGTAAGATGCTACGGCACTCTTCTAAGGGTGACCAAGTGAGCCTCTGTCTCAAAAGAAATCTTGAAATGAAGGAGAAAGGGGGAAGGGAGGTAAACTAGCTGAGGATCCAGAGAAGTCCTGACCTTGCACCTCAGCAGCTATGCAAGGGAGGGACTTCAGCATTAATCAGTCTCCTGGACTATTATGCCAGCGTCCTCTAATTGAGCTCTGCCTCTGCTTTCTCCTCTGTTATAAGCCAATTATCGTTCTCAAATATACATCCGATCTTTGCCAACATACTACAGGTAGACCATCTCCAATCCAAAAATCTAAAATCCAAAAGGCTTCAAAATCTGAAATATTTTGAGCATCAACATGATGCTCAAAGGAAGTGCTCATGGAAGCATTTTGTATTTAAAAATTTTAGATTAGGAATGTTCAACTAGTATGTTTTCTGTAAATATTCCAAAAAATCCCAAATCCTGAACACTTCTGGTTTTAAGCATTTCAGACAACAGATACTCAGCCTGTATTTCAAATATTGCCAAGTTTCTCCTCTTTTAAGATCAGCCTCTTTACACTAGATAAGGAGTTTTGTAGAGCAGGAACTATGATTTGTTACTTTGTTAATCTTTGGGTCCTTGTTACCCAGCACATTGTTTGGCTTATCATAGATGCTGAATGTTGAACAAATGAAACCCTATTAGCCTTCTAATCTAAACTCAGTAAAAACACAACAAATGAGGGCTGCGCCTGTGGCTCAGTGAGTAGGGTGCTGGCCCCATACACTGAGGGTGGCAGGTTCAAGCCCAGCCCTGGCCAAACTGCAACAACAAAAAAAATTGCTGGGCACTGTAGCGGGCGCCCATGGTCCCAGCTACTCAGGAAGCTGAGATAAGAGACTTGCCTAAGCCTAAGAACTGGAGGTTGCTGTGAGCTGTGACACCATGGCATTCTACCAAGGGTGACAAAGTGAGACTCTGTCTCTAAAAATAAATAAATAAATTATTAAAAAAATATATATATATATACACACATACATATACATATATATATAAAGAGGGCAGTGCCTGTGGCTCAAAGGAGTTGGGCGCTGGCCCCATATGCTGGAGGTGGCTGGTTCAAACCCAGCCCTGGCAAAAAAAAAAAAAAGAGCAGTATCCTATGAGAAATGCTCCATGGCATATGAGAAAGCAACAACTCTAAATAATTATTGGTTTAAGTACATTTGCAATTACTATCCATTATCACATAATTTTAAAGATTTATCCATAGCCCAGATACCTATCTTTTGAGGTTTTGTTTTAAAAAGCGCTATTGGCGGGCGGCGCCTGTGGCTCAGTTGGTAGGGTGCTGGCCCCATATGCGGAGGGTGGCGGGTTCAAACCCGGCCCTGGCCAAACTGCAACCAAAAAATAGCTGGGCGTTGTGGCGGGCGCCTGTAGTCCCAGCTACTCAGGAGGCTGAGGCAAGAGAATTGCTTAAGCCCAGGAGTTGGAGGTTGCTGTGAGCTGTGTGAGGCCACGGCACTCTACCGAGGGCCATAAAGTGAGACTCTGTCTCTACAAAAAAAAAAAAAGCGCTATTGGCAGACATGCTTACCTGTGATTGTTTCTGATTAAATAGTTAATGTAGTTAAATTTTATGAATTTTTTCTCTTATGAATGAACACTGATTTTAAAAATTAGTAGTTTCTAGATTTTAAACATTAGCCTAATAAACAATTTAATTAGCCTCCCGCAGTATTATGGCATTAACTAAAATTTGAAGATAAGGTATAACATAACTCCAAAAAAGGATTTTAAGAATGTGTAGTACATGCAGATGATTATTTGCTCTGGGATAAAAATTAAATGTTCCCCTTCTAGTACTTTCCTTAAGTAGCATGACAGGATGCCATACCTGTGTGAAGGACAGAAAACTGCAGTCTCCAGGTCTGTCACTGTTTCCTCCTTCGGGCACTAGGAATTTCAAATAAGAACTTCTTTTAAAGTCAGCATATTTGAATTTGGATAGTGATTTATGATTGCAATTCAAAGTGAGTTAAAATAAGCATTTCCTTACCTAATTATATTATATAGAACAGAATTTGACATTTGCTTTGAAAAAAAGGTACTTAGAGTTTATGAAACCTTTTTTCCCCTTTTTTTATGAGCCCTTATACTGGTAGGTTCAGTCCTGGTAATAAACTGAAATAAGAGTCCCTTATCACTGATTCAGGTTTGAAACGAAACTTTTCAAGAATTCGGGGGAAAGGAACGTAAATAAGTGGTACTGGTCTAGCAAATTTCTGAAGCTAAGAGACATACATATTTGAGAGCTTGTTCTGCACTTACAAGCCTGTGGCTTTCGCAGCAATTTTAGGCCTCAAATTTCTCATCTGTAAAATAAAGCTAATATACCTGCACTCCCCCACTCATTGTGAAAGATTATAGAGAAGATAAAATATGTAAGGCGGCACCTGTGGCTCAGTGAGTAGGGCACCGGCCCCATATACCGAGGGTGGCGGGTTCCTATCCAACCTCAGCCAAACTGCAACAACAATAAAAAATAGTCAGGTGTTCTGGCGGGCGCCTATAGCCCAGCTACTGGGGAGACTGAGGTAAGATAATCACCTAAGCCCAAGAGCTGGAGGTTGCTGTGAGCTGTGACACCATAGCACTCTACCGAGGGTGACAAAGTGAGACTGTCTCCAAAAAAAAAAAAAAAAAGATAAAATATGTATATAAAGTACCAATACACTATTATTATCCTAGTTCTTATTAGTATTTTCCCAACAAAATAAAGGTATCTTTTCTAACAAAACCTCATTTTCATTCATTTAATCTAAAGCTTTACTCTCTCCAATCTGCCTGAGTTCGAGACCAGCCTGAGCCAGAGTGAAACCTCATCGCTAAAAATATCCGGGAAGCTAATTGGGAGGCTGAGACAAGAGAATCACTTGAGTCCAAGAGTTTGAGGTTGCTGTGAGATATGATGCCATGGCACTCTACCAAGGGCAACAAAGTGAGATTCTGTTTCAAAAAAAAAAAAAAAAAGTCTCTTTAATTATATATACACTTTGAGAAAAATCATATATCTTTTGTTCTTTTTTTTTTTTTTTTTTGAGACAGAGCCTCAGGCTGTCGCCCTGGGTAGAGTGCTGTGACATTACAGCTCACAGCAACCTCCAACTCCTGGGCTCAAGCGAGTCTCTTGCCTCAGCCTCCCAAATAGCTGGGACTATAGGCGCCTGCCACAACGCCCGGCTATTTTTTTATTTTTTTGGTTGCAGCCATCATTGTTGTTTGGCAGGCCTGGGCTGGATTTGAACCCGCCAGCTCAGGTGTATGTGGCTAGTGCCTTAGCCGCTTGAGCCACAGGCGCCGAGCCCTGTTCTTTATTACACTTTTGTCCTCTGCAAATTAAGAAGACCACAGGGACAAGTTCTCACTCGTAGGGAAAAACATGATTCCCTCTCCATGTTGAGACTACTTAAATAACTTAATAATTCTTTTTTTTTTTTTTGTAGAGACAGAGTCTCACTGTACCGCCCTCGGGTAGAGTGCCGTGGCATCACACGGCTCACAGCAACCTCTAACTCTTGGGCTTACGCGATTCTCTTGCCTCAGCCTCCCGAGCAGCTGGGACTACAGGCGCCCGCCACAACGCCCGGCTATTTTTTTGTTGCAGTTTGGCCGGGGCTGGGTTTGAACCCGCCACCCTCGGCATATGGGGCCAGCGCCCTACTCACTGAGCCACAGGCGCCGCCCAATAACTTAATAATTCTACTTGACGTCACATACGTATATGCATTTGATGCTACTTATGTTAAGGAAATTTCCCGTGAACTGCCAATATTGACTCTTTCTATTTCATTATTTAACTTGGAAAAGGAGGTTAGGTGGGAGACAGAGAAAGAACACAGGAACAAAGAAGAAAGAAATAGAAAAGAAGATTCAGGGAGGGAAGAAGGCTATGCTACTTAGGGATCTCATGATCAGAGTTCATATGATCACTTGTGAAAGAAACTCAGAGGAGAGGGGCTTGGAGACCAGCAAAGAAAATGGAGGCAGTAAATGGCACTTTGGGAAAGAACCAATCAGAGAAGGATTAAGCTTTCTGTTCTCTTACGCAGTTGTTGGGAGGGTTTTCCATCTTGGCTACACAAGTACGGCCAAAGTCTCAAACAAGTCATTAGCTTATTCTAACAGGTCTTTTCAAAGCAAGTGATGGAAAGAAGCAACCAGAGCAGGAAACAGTTAATGAATAACAAGTAGTCAGGCAGGTTACTAGGAAGGGAAACTCCTAAGACATAATATATTATACTGACATTTTGAATTTGGCAAAGACTGAATAAAACTCAAGAATGATCAGAGTGCCTAGGGCCAATCACGTTCATATATATAATGGGGGTTTCCTCTGAAGTTTACTCAGTGTCATAAATTCTTCCTCTGGCTCCCTCCTTATCCTTGATTCAAACAAGTGGTTAGAGAAGTTCATTCAGTATACATTTTGGTACATGATAAACTATAAACAGGTTATCTCCTAATCTTTCTCATTGTTACAGAAGAAAAATCAAAAAAAATTGAGAAGGAGTGAGCAACCCTTCCTCCTTTGGAACAAGCAAGCCAAAATTGTTAAAAATAGACCTGCACACTCTTGTGTAGTTTCCCAAGTAAAAAACATGGAATCCCTGCCTTCCCCTACAGTTACTAGTCTGCCAACCAGAGATTCTGTTCATACTTTGAAGCCCTGTTCTAAGCTACCTCTTCCAGTAAGGGTTCCTAAATAAATCCCATAGAAAATGAGTTTTCTGGCCCAGTGCCCATAGCACAGGGGTTATGGCACCAGCCACATACACCTAGGGTGGCAAGTTCGAACCCAGCCTAGGCCACCTAACAACTATGACAACTGCAACAAAAAAATAGCTGGATGTTGTGGCGGGCACCTGTAGTACCAGCTACTTGGGAGGCTGAGGCAAGAGATTTGCTTAAGCCCAAGAGTTTGAGGTTACTGTGAGCTGTGATGACACGGCACCTCTACCGAGGGTGACAACTTGAGATGCTGTCTCCAAAAAAAAAAGAGTTTTCTAATCAAAGACCTGTACTTCTCCTATACAGGTATGTCATTCACACCCAAGACTTCACAGCCTATTCTCTATGGGAAACTAGCAGTCTTCTTACTCACACTTGTTTCCTAGACTACTGTTGAGAGAGGGGCTGTATTTTCATTCTTTTAAAATTCCTTTGAGAGCTTGGAGTAAAGGAAACTCAAAGCCGTTTTTTTTGAGTAGTTGAATTTTGAGTTGTGACAACTACAGGACAAATCTCCTTGATTCAAATGACTGTAACAGCCCTCGCCAGTAAGCTCTTTTTGCAGTCACTCTTGAAATGAGATATAGCACCACCAGGTTAAGAGAATTGGGTCTATCCTGCTACTACTCAAAGCAGATGGCAGATTTCAACCTCAAAAATGTAAGGAGCCCAAATGGGATCAAAAGAAGCATTTGTTAGCTCTTCCAATCATTCTCGTATGCACCCACATACGACCACAAGCCCTGTAAAGATGAAGACTGTGAGCTCTGAAAGGTTAGCCTCTCTTCTGTGACTCTACACTCACATAACAGATACCAACTGAGTGCCAACATATGCCAAGCATTAGAACGAATATATTAAGAATTTAGCTCTAGGCTCAGTGCCTGTAGCTCAAGCAGCTAGGGTGCCAGCCACATACACTGGAGCTGGTGAGTTCAAATCTAGCCTGGGCCCACCAAACAACAATGACAACTACAACTTAAAAAAATAGTGTTGTGGCGGACGCCTGTAGTCCCAGCAACTTGGGAGGATGAGGCAAGAGAATCACTTAAGCCCAAGAGTCTGAGGTTGTTATGAGCTGTGACACCACGGCGACAGACAGCTTGAGACTCTGTCTCAAAAAAAAAAAAGAATTTAGTTCTAGTACCATTTCATTAGATTAGGCAACATGTTTCTCACCTTTTAAAGTTATACCACCTTCTTGAGAAACAAAAATATCATACTCTTCTATGATATTTGATTTTGTAGTAACTCAGCACACAACTATAAAACTATTCCTTTCTCAACGAAAAGAATTCGTTGAGTGATTCTGATATATATGGCTCATCAACCTCCTCCGGCCACATCTCCCCACATCCAGTTCCACTGGATTATGGAGGAGTCAATCAGGTTTTAAATCATTCTAGAGGACCTAGGAAACCCATGTTACAGCAAAGCAATATCAGAGGTTTTGCATTTCTCTGATTAAAGCTATTTAAAATCAAAGTAAAAAAAAAATCTCAAAAATCAATCCCACAGTTAAAAGAAACAAGATGTAAAAGCAATCTGGAGGAATATTTAAGAAGAAAAAACAGACTGGGCGTGGTGGCTTATGTCTGTAATCCTAGCACTTTGGGAGGTGAGGTGGGGGGACTGCTGGAGGCCAGGACTCCAAGACTGGCCTAAGCAAGAGAACCCCATCTCTACAAAAAAAAAAAAAAAGAAAGAAAGAAAGAAAAATTACCCAGGCATGGTGGTGCCTGCCGGTAGTACCAATCTAGAGGTAGCATTGCTTGAGCCCAGGAGTTTGAAGTTGAAATAGAAAAAAAAAAAAGCAATAGAGAGAGAAATAAAAGGAGTTTGAGGTTGGAGTGAGCTATGACAATGCCACTGCATTCTAGCCCAGATGACCGGGAAAGACGCTGTCTCAAAAAAAAAAAAAAAAAAAGAGGAAAGCCCAAATTGTCATGGTCTATGGCTCCAAACATAAAATATTCTTTATACCCCCCTCCACAGCTTTGGAAATGTCTTCTGAGAACTGGGGTTACTGACAACACTAGAATTGAACTGAACTAAACCAGAATTGAATAAAGGGGAAACTTACAAAGTTAAGAAAGAAATATCTACAAAGGTAAACACAAAGAAAACCTTTCTCTCCTACAGGATGTGCTATCCTGCCTTCCTCCACACAAAAATAACAAATTTAAAAATAATGTTTTGATTAAAGAACACGAAGTACTTAGATGTCTCAAACTAAAAACAACCATTGGCACAGACACATGTTAAGGACTTTCAATCTGCCTCCCCTTTAATAGCATCTGTGCAATAAGTCCAAAACCCATCTCAGAAGGAGAAATCTGTATTAATTTTGTTTATCATGGCATTGTTTTTCACCATTCTTCCCCTAACTATAGCAAATGTTAGTTAACAGCCACCGAAGCACATCATCCTACTGCGGAAGGTTGGCAAGAGCATTAGTGAGAGTGAGGGACTGCAGCAGAGGTAAGCAGTGAAAGGAGCCAGTGATGCTCTAAGAGTAAACATGACAAGCAAGGACACCCTCACATTACCTGTCCCCCAAAGCCTTCCTCTAGGGTGGTCAGAATAATCTCTCTCTACCACTAGTCAAGGTAACCAATTGTGTGAAGCCTCTGTGGGTGCCTGCGCATTACAACATTGTATCACCCCAGGATGGTCCTGGAACTATTAGCGAGAAAGAGGCGCAACTAAGAAAACCTATATTTTAAAAGGTTTAAAATATAAACCTTTTATATTTTAAAATATAAACCTTTTATATTTTAAAAAAAATATATATATATTTTATCTATGGCCATAAAAAAATATATATACATATACGGAGGCAGAGAGGTAGGAGGCAGTGATCTATGAGATCTGAAGCAATCACACCGAAACTGTACAGAGCCCCAGTACCCAGGTCTAAATCACGGTTGTGACGCTGCACCTGAGCTGCTCACCTCCCTTCCTTCCATCAATTCTCTGTATGCGGCGGCAGGAAGACACACCCCCCCTGCCAACCTGCCAGTCTCTATCTAAGGAGAATCATGCCCGTCCTTCCGAGTCCAACCTTAACCCAAGGCTCTGGGAACGCCCTGACAGCCCAGTTTGCTTCTCTGCCCCTCCTGACGCCCCCCAATCCTCTCTTGGAGGTCAAAGCCACCTCTCTCCACCTCCAACTCTCATGTCATTAGAACACCTAGCCCTCAACGTCTTTCCTCCTTCTGCCCTCGGCTTCGCCTGCCCACACCAATGTCCTCGGCCCCTTCTTAGACAAATCCTGGGCAAAGGAGTTTCTCCACAGCCCCCGGCCGACGGAGCCCCATCCTCCCGGGCCAGGTCCACGCCTCCGCCTTGACCAGGAGCCCCAGCTCCTTCGGGCCTAGTCAAGGACACCGCCTCCCGCTAGCGCACACACCCTGCCCGCCGGCCTCTCAGCAGCCTGGCTCTCCTCCCCCGCGTGGGACACTCACCCAAACGTGACCGAGCGGCGGCAGAGGAAAGGCAGCAACCCGCGAAAGGAGAGTACGCGGCGCCGCCCCTCTGCCACCAGCTTTATAGCCGCCAACCTACCCAACTCCGGCACAGCCGGGAGTCGGTGGGGGGCGGGACAGTGACTCCAGGAGCCAATCACCGCCGGCAGAGTAACCTGGCAGTGCCCGCCCACCAGTCCGGCTTCTACCAATCGGAAGGAAACTAGAGGAGGTGGCTAGCCAGAGTTTTCCCTCGTGGCTGAAAGGATGGGGGAAGGGGCGGGGACAAAATCGGAGGGCTGAGGAAGTGGGGTGAGAGAGTGACGTAGAGTGGCACGAGAGCCTTCCTGCCAATGACGGAGCAGCGAGAGACGGCGAGAGCCAACGGGAGCAGAGTGAGAGGGCCTCCGACCAATTAGAGCTAAGTGAGAGGAGATGAGGGCCAATGGGGACTCCGCGTCCCATCACTGGAGAGATGGTCAAGTGTGGGAGGCGAGTTGGTCCCAGCTTGAGAGTCTATCAGGTTGCTAAGCAACCGGAGCTAGTCTTCACCTGAAAGATTTTTGAAATACTGTATTTGATTTGATTTAATCCTAACTTTTTTTTAGCAAAGTACCTGGGTTACAAGTTGGAGCAGGATACTTCACTCAGAATTTGTTTGTAAGTGTTCTGAATTCCGATTTGTAAATACCCAATGTTGTCACTTCTATTAAAAAACCTCCTTAAGTTAAAAAACCAACCAAACCATACCAAAATAAAATAAAACCCTGTTATTGAGACTCTTACTCCTATTTAAACCTAAAACAAGATAGTTTAGGAGAGTTAAGCATCAGTGAGGAGGGTGCAGTACATTGCCTGAGAAGGGATGTTGATCCTGAATTCAAAGGTTTTTGCCATCCGTGCACTCTGAGAAAGGGACTCCCTCTGGCCTGTTCTCTGTACCTTCTAAGCTCGATATGTGGTAGATAAAAGGTTGTGCAAAGAAGGAAGGTGCCCCCATAATTCTCAGCATAGTGAATCCACAGGATAAGGACTGCCTAGCTCCCCCAGAGCATGGGGTGCAAATCATTGAAATTCCATTTGGGGGAATCCAAAGGATAGTTAAGGCCTTGCAATAAACTCTTGCAATAAAGGCCTCTACCTGGCCTTTTAGTCAAAGAGAGAAACCACAATACTTAGCTTTGGTATGGGGGTCATGAGCAAGGTTTAGAGTTACTTGTATCTCTCCCCATATCAGTTTCATTACCAATTTCATTTATTAACATTAAATAACATTTATTAACATGAAATATTAAATGAGCCTGTTCATTGATAATTCTGTGCTTCATACAACTACTGTTGGGTGAAATTTATTATCCACTATAGATACTAAACTAGTAAGAGACATTCTCAGTAGCAAAGTGGCAAAGTATGTTGGAAATAGAATCATTGTGAAGTGGTGAAGTAAGTTACTTGTGGGGAGAGAAGAAAACCACACAATAATGGTTGTTACTTCATAGTACTGTTACTGAAGGAACAGGGTCCTGGAGCCTGTCACTGTCAGCCACTCTGGAGAGACAGGGATAGGTCCACCAATCTTTGTCAGAAGGCCAGCAATTCCGGAGATAGTGAGAGTAGCCTCTCCAAGGCTGTTCTGTTCTTCCCTTTCCAAAATTACAGTTTTATACATAAAAGTTCAAAGCAAAGACCACATTAACCCTTATTTTAAATAATAATCAGCATAATTCAGTGACCTATTACAACATTCCAATTTAAAACTTAATCGCCTAGGCAGCTCTGGTAGCTCAATGGTTAGGGCGCAGGCCACGTACACCCAGGCTGGTGGGTTGGAACTGGCCCAGACCAGCTAAACAACAATGACAACTGCAACAAAAAAATAGCCGTGCATTGTGTCGGGCGACTGTAATTCCAGCTGCTTGGGAAGCTGAGGCAAGAGAATCACTTAAGTCCAAGAGTTTGAGGTTGCTGTGAGCTGTGATGTCACCGCACCTTATAGAGGGCGACATAGTGAGACTGTTGTCTCAAAAACAAAAACCAAAAAACCCCAGCAAACTTAACTGCCTAAATCAATCCACCTAAACTACTCAAGATAACCATCCTTAAGGTGGTTTACAAAACAGTAAGAATGGGAGTGGCCACATACACAGGGCTGGAACCCAGCCTGGGCCTGCCAAACAACAATGACAACTACAACAACAACAACAAAAATAACCAGGCATTGTGGCTGGTGCCTGTAGTCCCAGCTACTTTGGAGGCTGAGGCAAGAGAATCTCTTAAAACAGCCAGCCCGGTGGCTCACATCTGTAATCTTAGCACTCTGTGAGGCCAAGGCAGGTGGATTGTTTGAGCTCATGAGTTCAAGACCAGCTTGAGCAAAAGTGAGACCCCGGTCTCTACTAAAATTAGAAAAACTGAGGCAAGAGGATTGATTGAGCCCAAGAGTTGGAGGTTGCTGTGAGCTTTGACACCACACCACTCTACCCAGGGCAAAAGCTTGAGACTCTGTCTCAAAAAAAAAAAAAAAAGAATGAGAGACAGGAGGTAAAGGTTGCTCAGGACCTAAACCAACCAGACCAGCTGTGTCACATTTGCCTTAGCCTGACCGACTCCATCTTATTCTTACTACATGTGCTTTCAGTATTACCCATGACTCTCACTCTGTTCTAGAATTTATGTCATTTCATACCTACAAAGTTAGTAGATGATAAATAGAAAGAGACATTGCTTGATTGTGATCAAGGGCAATTTGGTTTGCAGGTAGGAGATTAAAATTCCTGACATATTAGAATACAAGAAAGAAGATAAAAAGAGACAGCAAAGGGCGGCGCCTATGGCTAAGTCGGTAAGGCGCCGGCCCCATATACCGAGGGTGGCGGGTTCAAACCCGGCCCCGGCCAAACTGCAACCAAAAAATAGCCGGGCGTTGTGGTGGGCACCTGTAGTCCCAGCTACTCGGGAGGCTGAGGCAAGAGAATCTCTTAAGCCCAGGAGTTGGAGGTTGCTGTGAGCTGTGTGAGGCCACGGCACTCTTAAGTGAGACTCTGTCTCTACAAAAAAAAAAAAAAAAAGAGACAGCAAATAATTTCAACCTCAGGAGCAGACAGTAGGAAATGATTAGCCAAATAGTCATGACGATGGCCGTCTTATACAACTGGAAATTTCCACAAGGCATAGACTGTCTTTTTGATCAAAGTAGTCTTCTTAGGGTGCCGGCTCCATATACCAGAGCTGGGTTCAAAGCCAGCCCTGGCCAAAAAACTGCAAAAAAAAAAAAAAAATTAGTCTTCTTAAGCAAAGTGAGCATGGTTATTGATTTTTGGGAAGCTGAACAATGGACAACAAAATCAGTAAGTAATCAATTGAATTTTTAAAAGCCACAGTCTGGGATCCTATGAAATAAAACAGTAGATTATACCAGCCAATACAAATGTTAGCTATGACCAAAGTATACATATATTTATGATTGTGTGTGTTTTTTTTTTTTTTTTTGCAGTTTTTGGCCAGGGCTGGGTTTGAACCCACCACCTCTGGCATATGGGGCTGGCTCCCTACTCCTTTGAGCCACAGGTGCCGCCCATATGATGTGTGTTTTTTGAGCTTTTATTTGATACACTCACAGTGAAGCCAATGTCATACTTGAATGTGCATCTTAAGACCTAGTACGATATATGTTTTATTATAATGTTTCTAAATTTAATGCTGAATATTATTGGTCAAGCATTGTAGATGCTGTACATCAAAGGTAAAGTATAATTTATTGTACTGCCCTACTTTGAAAGGGAAAAAGAAGCTGCTTGGGAGGCTGAGGCAGGAGAATCGCGGAAGCCCAAGAGCTAGAGGTTGCTGTGAGTCCTGTGTACATCATGGCACTCTACTGAAGGCGGTAAGGTGAGACTCTATCTCTACAAAAAAAAAAAAAAAAAGAAAGGGAAAAAGAAGCTTCATAAGAAGCAGGAAAGTATTATAATGATAACATTTAGTATTACAAATTCATCTGTTGAACAAACATTAATTTTTACCTGCTCTGTGGTGGGGATAACATAAGAGCTCTATTGTTCAATAAGGGTAGTACTACATGTGAAATTTAGTAAATGTAGACTATAAATGTCTTACACAATAACTAAGAAAATGCCAGGAAGGTTATGTTAACCAGTGTGGTGAAAATATGTCAAATGGTCAATAAAGCCAGTGTATGCTGCCCCATGATCGCATTAATGTACACAGCTATGATTTAATAATAAAAATAAGTAAATAAGGGTAGTACTAGCTACATGTGGCTATTTTGCATTTGAAAAGGAGCTAGCCCACAGTGAGATGGACTACAAATGTAAAATACACATCAGACTTTAAAGACTTAGTCCAAAAAAGTTTTCTAAATCTCATAAATAATTTTAACATAGATCACATGCTTAATGATATTTTGGTTATATTGAGTTGAATACAATGTATTAATAAAACTAATTTTACCTGTTTATTTTGAGTTTTTAATGTTGCTACTAGAAAACATGGTTATCATTTGTGCTGGAAAATGGAATACATAATTGGAAGATATAGATTCTCTCCTCAAAGAGTGCATAGTCAAACGAGAGAGACATAAATATGGCAAGGGGTTGGGTTTCATACTACAACTCGAAAGCAAAAGTAAAAAGGCACCAATCTTTACTTTTTTTTTTTGAGACAGACCTCAAGCTGTCACCCTGGGTAGAGTGCTGTGGCATCATAGCTCACAGCAACCTCCAACTCCTGGGCTTAAGCGATTCTCTTGCCTCAGCCTCCCAAGTAGCTGGGACTACAGGCGCCTGCCACAATGCCTGGCTATTTTTTGGTTGCAGCCGTCATTGTTGTTTGGTGGACCCTGGGCTGGATTCGAACCTGCCAGCTCAGGTGTAGGTGGCTGGCGCCTTAGCCACTTGAGCCATAGGCGCTGAGCCCAATCTTTACTTTTTTTTTTTTTTTTTTTTGTAGAGACAGAGTCTCACTTTATGGCCCTCGGTAGAGTGCTGTGGCCTCACACAGCTCACAGCAACCTCCAACTCCTGGGCTTAAGCGATTCTCTTGCCTCAGCCTCCCGAGTAGCTGGGACTACAGGCGCCCGCCACAACGCCCGGCTATTTTTTGGTTGCAGTTTGGCCGGGGCCGGGTTTGAACCCGCCACCCTCGGTATATGGGGCCGGCACCTTACCGACTGAGCCACAGGCGCCACCCCCAATCTTTACTTTTTGTAGGGAAAATATCCTTTGCAGTCTCTTTCTCACTCGGTAATGGGTAGGAGGGAGTGGAGTGGAAAAAAACTCAGATTTATAAATTAAAGGTATCTGTGCTTCTTCCAGTTTAAACCAGCTTAATTTTCCCTAAATATTCAGTCAATTCAAAGTTTAATACAAGGCTATTTCTCAAGCCCTCTACTTGGCAAGATGGCATCTGGGTTTTACAGAGCTGACTAGGTTGATGTTGTATCAGAAGAGAGGGCTCTGCCGTGCACACGGGTTCCTGTATCTGCCCTTTGCTTACCAGGATCCTGCTTTGGCTCCCTTTATGCAGTGGAATCCTAAGGCTCATTAACAGCTTTCATTTGGTGCCCTAGTCAGCCTACTGAGCCTCTTTTTTCGGCAAAATCCCTCAACCCTGCCAACCAGAATTTCAGCCCTTTTCTTTCATCTGCACAACTCTAGCAACTTCTATAGTCCTTCCAACAACTCAGGGGAGGCTCAAGGCCTCATAGAGACCTAACTGCACGATGACACTATTCTACCCCATGGATACTCCAAAGTAGGCCTGTGGTTTCCCAGGAGATATTCTCCTGTCTCCATCCTGCAAAGTTCTTAGTAGGAAGTGGATTGAAAACCTCACTGAATTAGCATTCATACTTTGACAACCCAGTATTGTTTTTTTTTGTTTTGGGGGGATTTTATGAGACAGAGTCTCACTTTGTCACCCTTGGTAGAGTGCTATGACATCATAGCTCACAGCAACCTCAAACTCTTGGGCTTAAGTGATTCTCTTGCCTCAGCTTCCCAAGTAGCTATTTTGAGAGACAGGGTGTATGTGTGTGGGAGGTGTCTCGGCTCTGGCTCAGGCTGATCTAGAACTCCTGAGCTCAGGCAATCCACCCGCCTGGGCCATCCAGAGTGCTAGGGTTGCAGGTGTGAGACACTGCACCCAGCCCAGTATTGTTTTCAACACTGCCTTCCTCTAGGGTTTTACCTCTTCTCCTTCCTCTTTCCGTTATACTGATCAAAGGGTTACAACCGTGAGAAGATGCATAAGAGGTATTTTAAAACACTACAATTAGCAAGTACACTGTAATTCAAGTGCTACACAAAGCAGCATGCCCAAAGGACAGTGGAAGTTCAAAGGAGAAGTATCTAATCCAGTCTGAGGGTTAAGGAAGCCTTCCCAGAGCAGGCGTTATCCACTCGTTTGTCACATTATAAATCTTTATTGAGCACTACTGTGTGCCAGGCACTGTTCTAGATTTCAGGGTTATATGTGGTGAAAAAGAGAGTTTGTGATCCAGTCAAGCTTAGTGGGAGACAACAGGATATAATATAAGAAGAATAGTAAATGAGCTGAGGTTTCTTCAGGTAGTAATGATCCTATGAAGAAAATAATGTAGTTAATGGGCGGCACCGGTGGCTCAGTGGGAAGGGTGCCCGCCCCATATTCAGAGGGTGGCGAGTTCAAATCCAGCCCCTGCCAAACTGCAACAAAAAAATAGCCAGGCGTTGTGGCAGGCGCCTATAGTCCCAGCTGCTCCAGAGGCTGAGGCAAGAGAATCGCCTAAGCCCAGGAGTTGGAGGTTGCCGTGATGCTGTGATGCCACGGTACTCTACTGAGGGCAATAAAGTGAGACTCAGTCTCACTAATTAATTAATTAATTTAATTTAATAAAAATAATGCAGTTAATGAAATAGTAAATGACTGTGGAGTGGGTAAGGGCATGAAGTGGTTAGGAAAACACTCTCGGAATAGTTATACTTAAGTAGAGACTCGAAGGATGAGGTATGTGGCCAGTCTAGGAAGCTCTGGGGACAGAGTGATGCCAGGGGAAGGAGCAGCAAGGGTAAAGGTCCTGCGAGAGGAACAGGCTCAGCTTGTTTGAAGGACGGCAAACAAAGGTCCATGTGAGTTTTGAAGGACCAACAGGACTTATCTGGGTTGTGTACCAGGGGTAGGAGAAAAGGAGGGGGATAGGAAAACATTGCCAGGAAAGGGATCTATAAGCTACACAAAGTGAGGACTGAAGCTTTCTTTAATCAAGAGTGATTAAGGCCAGGCGCGGTGGCTCATGCCTGTAATACTAGCACTCCAGAAGCCGAGGCAGGTAGATTGCCTGAGCTCACAGGTTCGAGACCAGTCTAAGCTAGAGCTCAACTGCATCACTAAAAATAGCTGGGCGATCGGAGGCGCCTGTAGCTCAGTGAGTAGGGCGCCGGCCCCATATGCCGAGGGTGGCGGTTCAAACCCAGCCCCAGCCAAACTGCAACAAAAAAATAGCCGGGCGTTGTGGCGGGCGCCTGTATTCCCAGCTACGTGGGAAACTGAGGCAAGAGAATCGCTTGAGCCTAGGAGTTTGAGGTTGCTGTGAGCTGTGATGCTATGGCACTCTACCCAGGGACCCTATGGCTCACGCTTATAATCCTAGCACTCTGGGAACCCAAGGCGGGTGGATTGCCCAAGTGCATGAGTTCGAGAGCAGCCTGAGCCAGAGCAAGACCTCCTCTCTAAAAATAGCCTCGCGTCCTGGCTGGTCTGTAATCTCAGCTACTTGGGAGGCTGAGGCAACAGAATCAATGGAGGTTGCTGTGAACACTCTACTGAGGGCAACAAAGTGAGACTCTATCTCAAAAAAATAAAAAATAAAAATAAAGAAAAATAAATCTTTGATTGGTAAACATGAAACTGGAAAGAGAGTTAGAATATAGCTCTTGGGCTCGGAGCCTGTGGCTCAAGCGGCTAAGGCACCAGCCACATACACCTGAGCTGGCCGGTTTGAATCCAGCCCACTCCCCAGACAACAATGACGGCTGCAACCCAAAAATAGGCGTTGTGGCAGGCGCCTATAGTCCCAGCTGCTTGGGAGGCTGAGGCAAGAGACTCACTTAAGCCCAGGAGTTGGAGGTTGCTGACTAAGGGTTGTAGCTGTGATTACAGGTACCCGCCACAACGCCCGGCTACTTTTTTGTTGCAGTTTGGCTGGGGCTGTGTTTGAACCCGCCACCCCATATATGGGGCCGGCGCCCTACACACTGCGCCACAGGCACCGCCCTGATTCTCCTTTTTGATGGCTGACCAACTCCACTTCTAGCCTTCAATTTGCTAAACAAATTAGGACCTCGATCAGGTGAAAGTCTAGTCTTAACTGCCTGGGTAATATTTAGCTTCTTTAAAGTAAGTGACTTTTTCTACCTCTGCTCCAATATGTGTCAACTTTGAAAGCTTAAACTTTAGCAGATGATCCAGCTTCTGACACCTTAGTGGGGCACTTCACTGTAGACTTTATGTACTAAAAGCATATCCCACCCTCACTTGTAGTCTGTGGGAGGAATGTATTAGTGTAGCAGCCAGCTGACAATAGCATGAATTATACAATGTGGTTACAAGTGAGTCATCCCAGATTATTTGGAGAACATAAGTCGACATGAATGTTGAGGCTCAAAGCTGAGAAATAAAGAGGCACTAAATAAACACCTTAAAAGAGCAATCTGGGACCAGATATGTTCCTTCAAAAGGCTTTCAAACTGGTGGAAAAAAAAATGAAAAAAACAAACAAACCTTTTTTACAATCAGCCACTACCTTCTCTACCTCTGCAATCTAAAAGAAGGAGCAATAGGTGAAGACATGAAGGGAGGGAGGGCCAGGAGTCATTAGCCCTGGGGAGAGGGCAATTTCTTCCTACCCTGCGGAAGATGGGAAGCAGGTACATTCCCTAATCCCCCAGGGCAAATCAAGATTTGGAGTTTTTCTAAGTAGAAACTGGCAAGTAGAAACTGACATTTCTCTCCTCCACTGGCTGATTGCTGAGCTATTGGGTGAACAGGCCTTGTCCCACTGCTGCCTGTGGAGCACCATGAGGCAGAAAAGGCCCATTCTTGGAAGAACTTGACATATACCAGGGAAGCTGAGAAGCATATGTAAACCTAGAAATTGGTGCCTGCTTTGGGTCTGTAGATTTTTTTTTTAATGGTCATTCTGTTGTACTTATTTTTTTTTTAATTTCAGATTAATGTAAGGGTGCAATTAGGTTATAATGTTTGCATCTGTTAGGAAGAATCCCTGTTGAAGTGTCCCACAATCAGAAGGTGTGCCAAATACCCTTACATTGTCCCCATGAAGTGGAAGCACACCCCTCCCTCCCTCTACTCCCCTATCCCCGTCCCTCCTCTCTCTCCATTTCCTCTTCTCTCCATCCCCCTTCCCACATCATAAATTGAACTGAGTTTTTCTCTTATGGGGACATGTATTAGATCGTCTACTGGCTTCATATTAGTGTTGGGAACATTCGATACTTGCTTTTCCATTCCTGTGATACTTTACTAAGAAGAATGTGTTTCAACTCTACCCAGGTTAATACAAAAGATATAAAGTCTCTATCTTTTTTTCTTTTTTTTATTGTTGGGGATTCATTGAGGGTACAATAAGCCAGGTTACACTGATTGCAATTGTTAGGTAAAGTCCCTCTTGCAATCATGTCTTGACCCCATAAAGTGTGACACACACCAAGGCCCCACCCCCCTCCCTCCGTCCCTCTTTCTGCTTTTCCTTCCCCCGACAAAAATGTTCATCATCTCTATATATTAGAGAAATGCAAATCAAGTCTCTATCTTTTTATGGCTGAATAGTATTCCCTGGGGTACATATACCACAGTTTGTTAATCCATTTCTAGTTTGATGGGCATTTCCACATCTTGGTGATTGTGAATTGAGCTGCCATAAACAATCCAGTGCAGGGGCGGCGCCTGTGGCTCAGTGAGCAGGGCGCCGGCCCCATATGCCGAGGGTGGAGGGTTCAAACCCAGCCCGGGCCAAACTGCAACAAAAAAATAGCCGGGCGTTGTGACGGGCACCTGTAGTCCCAGCTGCTTGGGAGGCTGAGGCAAGAGAATCGCGTAAGCCCAAGAGTTAGAGGTGCTGTGAGCCGTGTGACGCCACGGCACTCTACCCGAGGGCGGTACAATGAGACTCTGTCTCTACAAAAAAAAAAAAAAAAGAAATCCAGTGCAAAGGTCCTTCTGATAAAATGATTTTTTTTTCTTCTGGTTAGATGTCTAGTAATGGGATTATGGGATCAAATGAAAGGTCTATTTTGAGTTCTTTGAGGATTCTCTATACTTCTTTCCAAAGGGGCTGTATTAGTTTGCAGTCCCAGGGTCTGTAGATTTTTTTTTTTTTTTTTTTTTTTGAGACAGAGCCTCAAGCTGTCGCCCTGGGTCGAGTGCCATGGCATCGAGCTTACAGCAACTTCCAACTCCTGGGCTTAAGGGATTCTCTTGCCTCAGCCTCCCAAGTAGTTGGGACTACAGGCGCCTGGCTATTTTTTGGTTGTAGTTGTCACTGTTGTTTGGCAGGCCTAGGCTGGATTCGAACCCGTCAGCTCTGGTGTATATTGCTGGCGCCTTAGCTGCTTGAGCTACAAGCGCCGAGCTGGTCTGTAGATTTTTTATTCATCTTTTTTTTTTTTTTTTCCTTTTTTGCAGTTTTTGGCCAGGGCTGGGCTTGAACCCACCACCTCCGGCATATGGGGCCAGCGCCCTACTCCTTTGAGCTACAGGTGCCGCCCTGGTCTGTAGATTTTTGAGAGACAAACTTGTTGGAATGGCCACATGAGGAAAGGAAGAATGGCCTATGGTTCATCCATCCAGTTCCTGAGAAAAAGATAAGGGAATTCCTCTAGAGTAGGACACCACAACACTAAGACAACATGAAAGAGAACTTTATGTTTCCCTTGGCCTTAGGTAAAAGTGCCCATACCATAGAACAGGCAGAGCAAGAGCTGTGGCTAGTAAGTACAGACCTTGCTAGGATTCTGCTTCTCCACCCCCACAGTTTTATTTGACTTTTGTTTTAGGCTATTTCCTCACATCATAAGATGGTTACACCAAGTTTTTACATGCTTACTTACATCGTGTCCTCATACAACAATATCCAAAGCCTGGAAGAGAGGAATCCCTAAATCCCTTTGGAAGAGCAAAGAAAATTTTTTCAGAGATCCCCCATAGACTTCCCTTCCTGTCTGATTGGGCAGAATCGCATCACATGCCCTTCCCTTATAGGGGAAATACAAATAACAAAATTAGCTTCAGCTTTCCCTAAAAAATACTCAGGATTCTGTTTATAAAGAAGATGGAGTATGGCTGGGCGCCCGTGGCTCAGTGGTTAGCATGCCAGTCACATACACCAGAGCTGGTGGATTTGAACCTGGCCCAGCCTGCTAAACAACAATTGCAACAAAAAATAGCCAGGCATTGCGGCAGGTGCCTGTAGTCCCAGCTACTTGGGAGGCTGAGGCAAGAGAATCACTTAAGTCCAAGAGTCTGAGGTTGCTGTGAGCTGTGATGCCACAGCACTTTACTCAGGGCGACATAGTAAGACTCTCTCTCTCTCTCAAAAAAAAAAAAAAATACACATATATATATAAAATATATATATATGTGTGTGGTGGGTTCGAATTTAGCCCAGGCCAGCTAAACAACAATGACAACACAACAACAACTATGTGTGTATATATATGTCTGTGTATATATAACACCCACATATATATAAATGCGGAACTTTGTATTTCATTTCTCTGGTAAACATAAAAGTACTGCAGAACACAAAATTGTGGATTTTGGCACTACTATTTTAATCCATGCAAACATTTGCTTATTTACACTGAAAGAAAAAATAGTTGAGCATATTTGTCTTTTTTTCCTCTTGACTTCTTAACATGTTGTGCCCAGGAGTTCCACAAAGACCACACTGTCAAACAAGCCAAATTTACAGCAGAGGCCTTTTTTTTTTTTTTTTTTTTTTGTAGAGACAGAGTCTCACTTTATGGCCCTCGGTAGAGTGCCGTGGCATCACACAGCTCACAGCAACCTCCAACTCCTGGGCTTAAGCGATTCTCTTGCCTCAGCCTCCCGAGTAGCTGGGACTACAGGCGCCCGCCACAACACCCGGCTATACAGCAGAGGCCTTTTATTGAAGAGCTGGGCAGCGACTGCCTCAGTGTCCCAACATGAGGTTTCTGAGAGCAGCCCCAAGGGCTTAAAGGGTCGGGCTTGTAAGGCCTGGTCTGCATTCTGGTCAGCACGCAGGCTGTCCAGCTGCATCCAGGTAGGATAGCAAGCAAGCATTGTACAGAAGCAGAATTTTGCGGTTAGCTATCTGTCTTACTTCTTTGTTTTAATATTTTCCCCCTATACATCTTAGTTTCAGTATTTTCCCCACCTGGTATTGTTTAAAAGTCAGTCTGGGAACAGTTTATACCTCCCAGTTTGTTTCCCAGGGAGCTAGCCAAGCAAGAAACTGGGAATGAACTGGAATCAAGAAATTAATTAGTACTTTCTTATTTACCTTGGGAGTGAACTAGACTTCATTTCTTTTTTTGAAAGCTTGCAGTCCAGAAATTTGCCAGGAGTTAACTGGTATTTTTCCATTATAGCCTAGGCCTAACATTTTTTTCTTTAGGCTATGCCCACTAACATAGACCTATTTTCACTATTTAGAGAATCCCTCATGAACGCTCCTTGCTGTCTTCATCCCACAATCTGAAGATGGGAACACCAGATAATCACTTTCCCAGATCATCTAACAGTTGCAGAAGAAGCACTTGACCTGGATTCAGCATGTCAGGCCATCTGGGACTTTGGATCTGAAGCCAGTTTTGCAAAGAAGCAAGGAAGTGGACAATTGTTTCTGACAGGGGTTACCAAGGCTGTACAATCCATTTGTCAGGGACAAAGGCCCAGAGTGCGTTCAGGGCTAGTGGTGCAAGCCACAGCACCAGTATCCTGCAGAGGCAGCAGGGTCTTCCTGACTGGTGTCAGGCTGCTGTGCCGACTGACCAGCCACCCTTCTTTCTACCTATTTTCTTATCCTGCTTCAGTCTTCCCTGAAATTCTCTGAGATGTCTAATATACTTTTAATAAATCCCTTTTCTGCCTAAATCAGCCAATTTGGTGTCTAATACAATAATGGCTAACTCTTAGGCCAGGCATCATGGCTCACACTTATAATTCTAGCACTCTGGGAGGGCAAGGTGGACAGATTGCCTGAGCTCAGGAGTTGGAGACCAGCCTGAACTAGAGCGAGACCCATCTCTAAAAATAGCCAGGTGTTATAGTAGGTGCCTGTAGTCCTAGCTACTTGGGAGGCTGAAGCAAGAGGATCACTTGAGCCCAAGAGTTGGAGGTTGCTGTGAGCTATGATGTCATAGCACTCTATATAGGGTGACAAAGTGAGACTCTGCCTCAAAACAAAAACAAAAACAAAATCAATAATGGCTAATTATTGATGATTATACCTTTCTGAAATGTTGGACATTTTATGTTATAAAAAAGAAAAGAGGGTGGCGCCTGTGGCTCAGTCAGTAAGGCGCCGGCCCCATATGCCGAGGGTGGCGGGTTCAAACCCAGCCCCGGCCAAACTGCAACCAAAAAATAGCCGGGCGTTGTGGCGGGCGCCTGTAGTCCCAGCTACTCGGGAGGCTGAGGCAAGAGAATTGCTCAAGCCCAGGAGTTGGAGGTTGCTGTGAGCTGTGTGAGGCCACGGCACTCTACCGAGGGCCATAAAGTGAGACTCTGTCTCTACAAGACTCCAGGCTTTGCGCCTATAGCACAGTGGCTACAGCACCGGCCACATATACCAAGGCTGGCAGGTTTGAACCCAGCCCAGGACAGCTAAACGACAATGACAACTGAAACAAAAAATAGCCAGGCTAGGGAAGCGCCTGTGCCTCAGTGGGTAGGGTGCCGGCCCCATATACCGAGGGTGGTGGATTCGAACCCAGCCCCAGCCAGCTGAAAGAGCAATGAGAATTGCAATGAAAAATAGCTGGGCATTGTGGCAGGTGCCTGTAGTCCCACCTACTTGGGAAGCTGAGGCAAGAGAATCGCTTAAGCCCAAGAGTTTGAGGTTGCTGTGAGCTGTAAGCCCTATCAAGTGCAATGTAGTGAGACTCTGTCTCAAAAAAAAAAAAAAGAAAGAAAGAAAGAAAGACTCCAGTGTTATTTCATTACCCATATTGCTACTGGGAGATTATGAACATGGTTGTTTTTTTTTTTCAATTTCAGGTTAATGTGAGGGTACAAACAACTAGGTTACAATATTTGCGTTTGTTAGGTAGAGTCACTCTTATAGTTATGCCCTGCATGAATATGGATTATTGTTAGGTATGTGTTATAATCCTGTCTTTATTAATCAGTCCTTGTGACATCCAGAAAAATAACATAAAAATAGCAAGGACCTTGCTGAAGGGAGAGGCATGTGGCGGCATCATTGTAAAATACTCCTGTTCTCTCCGTACCCACTTACTTCCTCCTCCCCTATTTTTTGCTCTTGCTCAGGCTGATCTTGGAACTTGTGAGCTCACCCAATCCACCTGCCTGGGCCTCCCAAAGTGCTAGGATTATGGTACCTGACCAGCCCTTCACTTTTCAAAGAGATTTTGAAAGCACATGTAGTCAGAATAAGATAGTCTGTCGGGCTGGGCCTGTGGCTCGACAGGTGGAGTGCCGGCCCCATATACCGAGGGTGGAGGGTTCAAACCCAGCCGGCCCCAGCCCAACTGCAACAAAAAAATAGCCAGGCATTATTGTGGCAGGCGCCTGTAGTCCCAGCTACTTGGAAGGCTGAGGCAAGAGAATCCCCTAAGCCCGGGAGTTGGAGGTTGCTGTGAGCTGAGACACCACAGCACTCTACTGAGGGCGATAAAGTGAGACTCTGTCTCCAAAAAAAAAAAAAAAAAAAAAGGGCGGCGCCTGTGGCTCAGTTGGTAAGGCGCCGGCCCCATATACCGAGGGTGGCGGGTTCAAGCCCGGCCCCGGCCAAACTGCAACCAAAAAATAGCGGAGCGTTGTGGCGCGCACCTGTAGTCCCAGCTACTCAGGAGGCTGAGGCAAGAGAATCGCTTAAGCCCAGGAGTTGGAGGTTGCTGTGAGCTGTGTGAGGCCACGGCACTCTACCAAGGGGCCATAAAGTGAGACTCTGTCTCTACAAAAAAAAAAAAAAGATAGAGTCTGCTGTCAGGCTAGGGAAGACATGAAACAGCTGGTTGGGTTGGTTTAGGTCCTGCCTTACCTTCACCTGCTGTCTCCCATTCTTACTATCTTGTCAATTTAGCTCCCACCTTAAAGGTACCTATGTTGAGTAGTTTAGGAAGATTGATTGAGGAGATTAATTTTTTTTTTTGACACCAAGTCTCATTGTGTTGCCCTTGATAGAGTGCCGTAGCATCATAGCTCACAGCAGCCTCAAACTCTTGGGCTCACGCGATTCTCTTGCCTCAGCCTCCCGAGTAGCTGGGACTACAGGCTCCCACCACAACACTCAGCTATTTTTTTTAGAGATGAGGTTACGCTCTGGCTCAGGTTGGTCTCAAACCTGTGAACTCAGGCAATCCACTTGCCTTAGCTTCCCAGAGTGCTTGGACCGGAGATTAATTTTTTTTTTTTTTGAGACAGGGTCTCACTGTATCACCCTGGGTAGAGTGCAGTAGCATCACAGCTCACAGCAACCTCAAACTCTTGGGCTCAAGTGATTCTCTTGTCTCAGCCTCCTGAGTAGCTGGGACTATAGGCGCCCACCACAATGCCTGGCTATTTTTTTGTTATTGTTGTCATTGTTGTTTAGCTGGCCCTGGCCGGGTTCAAACCCACCAACCCCAGTGCATGTGGCCGGCACTCTAACCACTGATTTACGGACGCCAACCCCAGAGATTAACTTTTAAATTGAAATATTGTAATAGGTCACTGAGGTATGCTGATTATTATTTGAATAGGGGTTGGTGTGGTCTTTGCTTTAAACTTTCATGTATAAAACTATAATTTTAAAAATGGAAGAACAGAACAGTCTTGGAGAGGAGACTCTCACTGTTCTCCAAAATCCTAGTCTTCTGACAAATAAAGTTCAATGGACCTATCCCCATCTCTACATATTGACTGAGAGTGACAGATGGCTGGACCCTCTTCATCCAGTAACAACCTGACCTTGCTCAGGAGGGCAAGTCTATAATTCAGAGATTCAGTATTAGGATGCTGATGGATACTATACACCTAGACCATGTCCTTTACCTGGACTCTTAAATACAGGTGATACTTTAGTCCCACTCCACAATTGTTTCAGAATTTAACAGCCCCCTCACACTAGAACAGATTTTTCCATGTGTACTTTAAGAGTAAAACTCTGTAGGTTTCATATTTGTCTCTGTTACTGTTTTTTTCTTCTCATCTCCCTCTGGATCCAGTCAGGAAAATAAAAACACAGTAACTTAAACAGCAAAAGTTCAATATAATGAATAATTAACTAAATGAGGTGACTGGTGTGCAAAAGATTGACTAGTCAGGAAGTGAAGTCTAAAGAATCTAAGGATAGCAGATACAAGGAGCAGCCACTATCCCTGTATCCCTAAGGTGATATAGAGGATCTAAGGAAAAACACCCCTACCAGGCTAAGGTCCAGACTTTGTTAGAGAGAAGTTGGCTATGGCTCATGGAATGTCCTCTGAAATTTGCTGGACATTCAGTGTTGTTGGGCTCACCAGAGGCATTGAGCTCAAAACTGCACAAGGCCGGGAGCCAGTATGGGGAAAAATGGAGAGCTGCAGGCCTTTGGGTGCTACTACCCCACCCAACCCCACCCTCACAGCCCTAAGGCATTAAGCTCCTGCAGGAGCCTGTTGGGAGGAGCCCAGGAAATCAGGAAGCAGAAACCTTTTTTCACCTTTAACATCTTTTTTTTTTTTTTTTTGTAGAGACAGAGTCTCACTGTACGGCCCTCGGGTAGAGTGCCGTGGCGTCACACGGCTCACAGCAACCTCTAACTCTTGGGCTTACGCGATTCTCCTTCCTCAGCCTCCCGAGCAGCTGGGACTACAGGCCCCTGCCACAACGCCCGGCTATTTTTTGTTGTTGTTGCAGTTTGGCCGGGGCCGGGTTTTAACCTGCCACCCTCGGCATATGGGGCTGGCGCCCTACTCACTGAGCCACAGGCGCCACCCGCCTTTAACATCTTTTTATTTTTTATTTATTTATTTTTGAGTTACTTATGCATTCAGATGATATTGCTAAGTTTTCTTTTTTCTCTTTCTTTCCTCCCTTCCTTCCTTCCTTCTTTCTTTCTTTCTCTTTTTTTGAGACATAGTCTCACTATGTTACCCTGGGTAGACTGCTGTGGCGTCACAGCTCACAGCAACCTCAAACTCTTGGGCTTAAGCAATTCTTTTGCTTCAGCCTCCCAAGCAGCTGGGACTGCAGGTGCCCACCACAACACCCAGCTATTTTTTTGTTGCAGTTGGTTAGTTGGCCCAGACTGGGTTTGAACCCGCCACCCTCGGGGTATGTAGCTGGCACCATAACCAATGTATTACAGGCGCTGAGCCATACTAAGTTTTTCTTGTTACTCTTTTATTTCCTTCCCCAAAACATTTTGTTCTTGTTGTTCCTTTTCTTAGGCTTCCTATCCTTATGGATTTATGACTTTTTTTTGAGACAGAGTCTCAAGTTGTCACCCTGTGTATAGTGTTGTGCCATCACAGCTCACAGCAACCTCCAAATCTTGGGCTCAAGTGATCCTCTGCCTCAGTTTTTCTATTTTTTTTTTTTTTTTTGTAGAGACAGAGTCTCACTGTACTGCCCTCGGTAGAGTGCTGTGGCATCACACGGCTCACAGCAACCTCTAACTCTTGGGCTTACGCGATTCTCCTGCCTCAGCCTCCCAAGCAACTGGGACTACAGGCGCCCGCCACAACGCCCGGCTATTATTTTTGTTGTTGTTGCAGTTTTGGCTGGGGCTGGGTTTGAACCCGCCACCCTCGGCATATGGGGCCGGCTCCTCACTCACTGAGCCACAGGCGCCGCCCCAGTTTTTCTATTTTTAGTAGAGATGGAGTCTTGCTGCTGCTCAGGCTGGTCTCAAACTTGTTAGCTCAAGCAATCCATCCACCTCAGCCTCCCAGAGTGGTAGGATTATTACAAATGTGAGCCACCACGCCCAGCCTGGATTTATGACTTTTTAGAAAATCCATTTACTGTCACTTAGTCAGTTTTTGCAAGGGAGCAAATATCAATGTATATTCAGTTCATGTCTTAGAAGTCTCTCTCCTGTTTTTAAGTGGCTCATCTGTAGAGTTCTATGGCATCATAGCTCACAGCAGCCTCAAATTCCTGGGTTCAAGTGATTCTCTTGCCTCAGCCTCCCGAGTAGCTGGGCCTACAGGTGCCTGCCACAACGCCCGGCTATTTTTAGAGGCAGGGTCTCACTCTGGCTCAGGCTGGTCTCAAACCTGTGAAGTCGGGCAATCCACCCGCCTTGGCCTCTCAGAGTGCTAGGATTCCAGGTGTGAGCCACAGTGCCCAGACCACATGTCCAATTCTTAGGAGACTCCATTGAAGCTCCACCAAAGTTGAGGGAAGGAAATAAAAACACACCTCCCTCCTCAGTGGTCCTTTAATACAGTTCTATGGGTCGCAACCCACAGGTGAGAACCACTGCTCCAAAGAAATCTTCCTTCCTGACCAAATGGTCTCTTGAATACTTCTCTTTCAACTCATTCAGAGGTCAACTAGAGAAACAGAACCGGCAAGAAATATATGCATATCAAGAGATTTACTGCAAGCAGTAGACTTACATGATTATGGAGGCTGGGTAGGCAAATCCAGAGGGCAAAACCCATCAAGAAAGGCAGGCTGGAACTCTCACATAGGAGCTGAGGCTACTGTGGAATTACTCTTTCCTTGGGGAAGTCTCAGTTTTGCTCTTCAAGCTTTTCAACTGATTGAATCCAGCCTACCCAGATAACTCAGATAATCTCCCTTAACATGAAGCAACCCTGGACATTTATCACAACTATAAACTGCCTTCTCAGCAATACCTAGATTAATGTTTGATTGTATAACTGGGGCCTGTAGCCTAGCCAAGTTGACACATAAACCCAACCATCACATCCTTATTATGGGTTGGGTATATTTAGAATTGTGAAACCATTTTGTTCAACATTATCTGGAGTTTTAGACAAATTTGCAAAACTGTGCTTTTATTAAGTGACTTTTTGTATAAACTCTTTGGTATTCTGGAAAAAAAGAATAGAATTGTGAAACCAAACTCTTGCTTGTTTCCCCTGAAAAATCTGCATCTCATCTAGCATTCACTTTCAAACTTTACATCTATCATACCAATTTCATTTCCATATATGCCATGATGATCAGCGTAAGAGAACAGTCCAGACGACTGCACCTCTTGCCGCATCCTCCTCTCACTTCATAACTCACTGCTCAGAACATCTCTTGGTTTTCCTGGTTCTTAAACTAGCTACAATCTCCGCATTCACCCTGATGACGGCTCATCCCTCTTGGCTCACATATTTAATAATTCTCCTGGCTAAGCCTGTGTTATACTACTTCAGCCCCACATTCTCCTAGACCACTGTGGATCTCCCAGTCTGTTCCCACCTTGTTCAAGGGACATGCCTTCCTTCAACGCATCTTTATGCCTTCACACAGAGCCTAAAGGCTGGTTCTATGTTCTTGCCACTCTGCACTGGAAAATACCAAGCCAGGAAAAAGTCCCACATCTTCTCTGAACAATCTTCTTCTCATTACTCAGAGAATTAAACACCAAAGCCACAGCCATCTAAAGCCCTTCATCTGTAGCATTCTGGCCATTCTTGCAAAATTGTCTTACCAAACCAAATGATTTGCTCCTCCTCAAGTGTAATCTACATATTCCCACATTTCTGACTTGGTTTTTGCTCTTCCTCATAGGGGTCCTCAAACTTTTTAAACAGGGGGCCAGTACACGGTCCCTCAGACCGTTGGAGGGCTGGACTATAGTTAAAAAAAAAAACTATGAACAAATTCCTATGCATACTCCACATACCTTATTTTGAAGTAAAAAGACAAAATGGTAACAAATACAATCACACCGCCTCATGTGGCCCGTGGGCTGTAGTTTGAGGACGCCGGGACCCCACCCAAATTTCACTCATCTTCACTTTGTAATGCTCAAGTTATGTTTGACTTCTGCAATTACAATAGATACAACATACAAAAAACGAGGTAGAAAATGTCATCGGTTGGCTCAGCGCCTGTGGCTCAAGCAGCTAACGCGCCAGCTACATACATCTGAGCTGGTGGGTTTGAATCCAGCCCAGGCCTGCCAAACAACAATGACGGCTGCAACCAAAAAATAGCCGGGCATTGTGGTGGGCGCCTGTAGTCCCAGCAACTCGGGAGGCGGAGGCAGGAGAATCGCTTGAGCCCAGGAGTTGGAGGTTGCTGTGCGCTGTGATGCCACGGCACTCTACCCAGGGCGACAGCTTGAGGCTCTGTCTCAAAAAGAAAGAAAATGTCATCGGTATTTTTGTTGTTTTGTTTGTTTTTCTGAGACAGAGTCTCAAGCTGTTGCCCTGAGTAGAGGGCCGTGGTGTTATAGCTCACAGCAACCTCCAACTCTTGGGCTCCAGTGATCCTCTTGCTTCAGTTTTTCTATTTTTAGTAGAGATGGGATCTCCCTTTAGCTCAGGCTAGTCTCGAACTTGTTAGCTCAAGCAATCCACCTGCCTCGGCTTCCCAGAGTGCGAGGATTACAGGTGTGAGCCCCTGAGCCCAGCCCATGGCAAGATTTTTTAAAGAAATTTCTTTAAATTATTTACACAGCAATCATTGTAAGTTTATTAGCTCGGAATACTATATGCTGCCTGCTATGTCTTCACTACTTCTGATCTGTCAGACAGAAATATGGAAAGATTTTTTGATTTTGAGATTTGATTTGGGGAACAAGAAATGTTGAATTTCTCCTTTTACGCCTGAGAAGTAAATTGAGCCCATTTTGGAGAGAAGAGCTATTTCTAACGTAAAAGATGGATGTATGTGTAGTAAGTGGTTCAAATCTAAGATTTGTTCAGGCATGCTCCTGTAGGGAAACAAAACCTGGCGGCTGTCATCTGTGATCTACATAATTCAGCTACCTGAAATAATGTCTTATGCAATCAGTAAGACTTGCTATACCTGTTTGGGGTATAAATACAGCAAGATTTCTTTTATTGTTTCATTCAATTCATGGCAAATCAATTTACCTTTATTCACAAAAACTAGGGTATTTCCTTTTCTTTCTTTCTTTTTTTTAGAGACCAAGTCTCACTTTGTCGCCCTTGGTAGAGTGCTGTGATGTTACAGCACCTCCAGCTCTTGGGCTTATCTCAGCCTCCCGAGCAGCTGGGACTACAGGCACCTCCCACAACACCTGGTTATTTTTTGCTGCAGTTTGACCAGGGCCGGGTTCGAACCCTCCACCCTCAGGATATGGGGCTGGTGCCCTACTCACTGAGCCGCAGGCGCTGCCCTAGAGTATTTCCTTTTCAAAGCCTCTTTATGTTATCAAATGGAGAGTGTCCGGCCCCCTGTCACTGTCAGCCAATATGCAGAGACAGGGATAGGTCCCCCAAACTTTATTTGTCAGAAGGCCAGCAATTCTGGAAAAAATGAGAGTAGCCTTTCCCAGACTGTTCTGTTCCTCCATTTCCAAAACCACAGTCTTACACATAAAAGTTCAGAGCAATGGCTCGGCACCTGTGGCTCAAGCGGCTAAGGTGCCAGCCACATACACCTGAGCTGGCAGGTTCAAATCCAGCCAGGGCCACCAAACAACAATGATGGCTGCAACCAAAAAAAAAAAAAAAAAAAAAAAAGCCAGGCATTGCGGCAGACCCCTAGAGTCCCAGCTACTTGGGAACTTGGGAGGTGGAGCCAGGAGTATCGCTTGAGCCCAAGAGTTGGAGGTTGCTGTGAGCTGTGAATGGCACTCTACCCAGGATGACAGCTTGAGGCTCTGTCTCAAAAAAAAAAAAAGTTCAGAGCAAAACTCTGTTAACCCTTATCTTAAACAACAATAATTAACCGTTATCTTAAACAATAATCAATCAGCCTAACCCATGACCCAAAACAACATTTCCAATTCAAAAGTTAATCTCCTAAATCAATAGCTCTAAACCATTCACATACACACTTTCAGCTGAATTTATAAAACAACAAGAAGGGGAAAATGAGGTAAAGGTCACTTAGGACCTCACTTAGGACCTACACCAGCCTGACCAGCTGTGTCATCTCGGCCCTAGCTTGACTGACTCCATTTTATTCTCACTACATGTGCTCTGTATGTCCTCCACCTGAATAGTCCAAGAAATCAGTCCAAAGCAGGGCACTCCTATTTTTTAGACGGGAGGTAGAGAGAAAGATTTGAGTTTCTCAGCATGCTCGCTGTGGTTGCTACCATAGTGTTTTGTTACTCAGTTCCAGATCCTGATCCTTTTTTTAGCATCTTTTGCACTCAGATATTCACTGAGCACCTTCCACATACTGGATGCTGGGCTGGGCGTCAGGAATATGGCAGGCAACATGCTGTGGCTCTGTCCTCATGAGGCTTCCCAATAGCTTGGGAAGTGATATGTCTTTACCATACCAGCTCAGGCAGGTACTCCATGGTTGAGTAGCACAGTAGCATCTCTCCTGGGTCATGCACGGGCTCAGACACTACACCCTAAATGGCAAAGTCTTGAGAGTTTTGACTCTCAACCATAAGCCAAAGTAGAAAGAATGCTCCTGCAGGCCCACACATTGGATCCCTGGGGTCAAGCCTGAGTGATCAAAGCTTCTGCTCCTCAGGTGACTTTTCCTTTTCTGGCAATTAGGGCCTGCCAGCAGACCTTAGGGGGTTACCCTGACAGGTTTTCCCTAGCTCCAATTTCAGCAGCTCAGTTTAGAGTGTTGTCCCCTTTCCCAGACAGCTCTGACCTGTTTATGCTAATTACATATTTTATCCTCAGAATTTTTGTAAATCAGTGGAAGAAACTGCTGCTGAGTCATAACAGGGAAAGGAACATCTTATCTTACCGTGACTTTTGTGTTTACCTTATGGTAAACCTTTGTGTTTAGGAAGCAAATAGAAACCACTCAAGAAAACCTTCCCAAAACAATTGAGCCTAGCAGTGAGAATCACCAATCCAGGGTAACTCTATCTATGCCTAGAGGATAAAAAAAGAGGCTGAGATAATTGAAACAGTAACTTGCAACTCCAGTGAAGTCTTATTTATAGGCCTTATTTTCTAATTAACACTGTGATTTTCTTTTTTTCTTTGAGACAGAGTCTCACTATGTTGCCCTCAGTAGAGTGATGTGGCCTCACAGCTCACAGCAACCTCCAACTCTTGGGCTTAAGCGATTTTCTTGCCTCAGTCTCCCAAGTAGCTGGGACTACAGGCGCCCACCACAACGCACGGCTATTTTGTTGTTGTTGTTGCAGTTGTCATTTTTTTTTAAATGTTTTTTTAGAGACAGAGTTCTACTTTGTTGCCCTCTATAGGGTGCTCTGGCGTCACAGCTCACAGCAACCTCCAGCTCTTGGGCTTAGGCGAGTCTCTTGCCTCAGCCTCCCAAGTAGCTGGGACTACAGGCGCCCACCACGATGCCTGGCCATTTTTTCATTGCAGTTTGGCCGGTGCTGGGTTTGAATCCGCCACCCTTGGTATATGGGGCCGGCGCCCTACTCACTGAGCCACAGGCGCCAACTGCAGTTGTTCTTGTCGTTTAGCTGGACTGGGTCGAGTTCTAACCCACCAGCCTGGGTGTATGTGGCTAGCGCTGCAACCGCTGTGCTATAGGTGCCAAGCCCCCTTCATCCTCTAATAATAAAACAAGAATTAAGAAAAAAAATAATTTTCACTGGTCATATGGCCCCAAGCTAAGCACTATATTTCATTTTTCTCCTGAAGTGGGTGATCATGTGGCTAACTACTGGCCAATGGTATATGAGGGGTGGTATTACATCATCATGTTCTGGGAGAAAGATAAGCAGAAACAGAGATAAATTCATTTTATGGAAAGAAGGCTGATGTCAGAGCTGCAGTGAACACGTAAAAGGGCATAGAAATTCTGATATTAAGAAGAGCTTGGGGCTTGGTGCCCGTAGCACAGTGGTTATGGTGCCAGCCACATACACTGAAGGTGGCGGGTTTGAACCCAGCCCAGGCCAGCTACACAGCAACAAAAAATAGCCGGGCATTATGGCAGGCACCTGTAGTACCAGCTACTTGGGAGGCTGAGGCAAGAGAATCGCTTAAGCCCAAGAGTTGGAGGTTGCTGTGAGCTGTGACACCATGGCATTCTACCCAGGGTGACATAGTGAGACCCTATCTCAAAAAAAAAGAAGAAAAGAAAAGAAAAGCTTGCCTCGGCGTTTGTAGCACATTGGATATGGCGCCAGCCCCATACATCAAGGCCGGCGGATTTGAACCTGGCCCGGGTCAGCTAAACAACAATGACAACTGCAACAAAAAATAGCTGGCTGTTGTGGTGGGCGCCTATAGTCCCAGCTACTTGGGAGGCAGAGGCAAGAGACTCGCTTAAGCCCAAGAGTTTGAGGTTGCTGTGAGCTGTGATGCCATGGCATTCTACCCAGGGTGACATAGTGAGACTCTGTCTCAAAAAAAAAAAAAAGAAAGAAAGAAAAACTTGAGGGACTGAGTGTGGTGGCTCATGCTTGTAAAACCAGCCCTCTTGGAGGCCAAGGTGAGCAGATTGTTTGAGTTCAGTAGTTCAAGACCAGCCTGAGCAAGAGCGAGACTCATCTCCAAAAATAGCCAGGCATGGCTCAGTACCTATAGCACAGTGGTCACAGTGCCGGTCACATGTACCCAGGCTGGCAGGTTCCAACAATGACAATTGCAACCAAAAATGGCTGGGTGTTGTGGCAGGCACCTATAATCCCTGCTACTAGGGAGGCTGAGGCAAGAGAATCACTTAAGCCCAAGAGTTTGAGGTTGCTGTAGACTGTGATGCCACTGCACTCTACTGAGGGCAACATATTGAGACTCTGTCTCAAAAAAAAAAAAAAAATAGCTAGGCATTGTGGTGAGTGCCCCTGTAGTCCCAACTAGTGGGAGGCTGAGGCAAGAGGAAGAACCCAACAGTTTGAGGTTGCTATGAGCTACAACAGCACAGCACTCTACCAAGGGTGACCAAGTGAGACTCTATCTCAAAAAAGAAAGAAAGAAGGACGGGAGGGAGGGAGTGGGGGGTGGGAGAAGGAAGGAAGAAAAGCTTGAAAACCCTGGAGCTCAGGGGCGGCGCCTGTGGCTCAGTCTGCAACCAAAAAATAGCCGGGCGTTGTGGCGGGCGCCTGTAGTCCCAGCTACTCGGGAGGTTGAGGCAAGAGAATCGCTTAAGCCCAGGAGTTGGAGGTTGCTGTGAGCTGTGTGAGGCCACGGCACTCTACCGAGAGCCATAAAGTGAGACTCTGTCTCTACAAAAAAAAAAAAGAAGAAAACCCTGGAGCTCAGTTACACTGGGTTAACTTAACATACTCTTGTAGGCCAAATCTTGGCAGAATTTAGCCTCCAGCAAGCTTCTCAGTCTTCAGCAGAAGCTGGTTTTCACAATAACGAGTGACTGCTCTGAGGTTGCTTGTTTCATTGTAGTTGGCCAAGCAAGAGGTCATAGTAAGCATTTATTGATTGCCTAAACTCTGGATGAAGGAAGGAGGTGCTGTGCCACTGCGGTAGTTTATGTACAGGTAGAATGGCAACACGTGGAGCTGCAGTAGACCAGTGAATCGAGTTGTCTATCGGTGAATTATGAGGAAGAGCATAGTACAGCATTAGGTGAGATGGAATGAGCTCAGAGTCTCCCCAATTTACCAGAGGAAATAATGATTTTTACAGTTATTTTGAGAATATGCTAGAATTGGCTCGGCCTGTGGCTCAAGCAGCTAAGGCGCCAGCCACATACACCTGAGCTGGCGTGTTCGAATCCAGCCCGGGCCCACCAAACAACGATGGCTGCAGCCAAAAAATAGCCAGGCGCCTGTAATCCCAGCTACTTGGGAGGCAGAGGCAGGAGAAATCGCTTGAGCCCACGAGTTGGAGGTTGCTGTGAGCTATGATGCCAGCACTCTACCCAAGGTGACAGCTTGAGGCTCTGTCTCAAAAAAAAAAAAAAAAGAAAGAAAATATGCTAGAATTGTCAAAAGAGCATCAATTGGCTATATAATTATGAATTGTATGTTGTGGTTATATTTGCTCTATGACAGCATAAAAATTCAGATCTCAGAGGAATGGGGACTAACAGTACATTTAGGTCATTCATCTTTGTCCACTTTTCCTCATTTTCTAGTTGGGCTTCATACTGTGAGTACATGGAAGCATTCTGTATTGTCTGCTTGCCATCCCAGTTTGGGCTAGAGAAGTTAATGAATGTTTAATGGTGCTATACAGAAAAATCCATGTTTCTACAGAGTGGAAGACCTTTCTAACTTAGATTATACTGAAAACTGCAGTAGTCTTCCTATCAAAAAGAGTAAATATAAAACTCATCCCAGGGTAGCCAGAATGCAAACGCTGCCATCAGAAATAGAAAGCTGGGGGGCTATGTTGACAGAAAGGCCATCGCCAGCTTTTAGATATCTAAAGCCAAGCATTTTGCAGTCATTGAAGGACACTACAAATACAGTTGATGTGAACTCTGCTATTTAAAAGTATTAGAACTATCAACAGCTTTAAGTGCACAAATGGAGGATTCTCGGCAATTCTTAGGAGAAGCCCTAAGACTTCAAATGAGTGACTGAAAAGCAAGACTGGTAGAAGATACATAAAAGCTTGGATGGCTATCCCCACCTGGGAAAGAAGTAAAGAAGTAGCACAGGAGGAAGTTGTGTTTCTTCAGGGTTACATCACCGCAAAAGTGAATTACACAGTTCATTCTTAGCAAAGGATATTACATACTAGCACACTACTTGGCTCTGTGGACAGCAATACTTAGGGTGGCATACACAAAAGTGCTATTAATTGGTTGCATTAATTTTCTATTTCTGCTTAACAAATTTCCACAAACTTTGTCACAGCTCACAGCAACCTCCAACTCCTGGGCTTAGGCAACTCTTGTAGTACGCCCCCCTAAGTAGCTGGGACTACAGGTGCCCATCACAATGCTGGCTTCGGACCTGACACCCTCGGTATATGGGGCTGGCACCCTACCACTGAGCCATAGGCGCCACCCTACTTTTCTTTTTTCTTTTTTTTTGAGTCAGAGCCTCACTTTGTTGACTTTGGTAGAATTCCCTGGAGTTATAGCTCACAGCAACCTCAGACTCTTGGGTTCAAGTGATCCTCTTGCCTCAGCCTCCTGAATGGCTGGACTACACGCACCTGCAGCACTGCATTCCCTGCTGGAGATTCTGGAGAAGAATCTGCTCCAAACTCATTCCTCACTTGATGTTGGCCAGAAGGCAAGAAGCAATCCAAGCTCATTCTTGAAGCTGGCTGTGCATGTTTGTAGTTATAGGAGTGAGGTTCCTGTTTCCTTACTGTCTGTCCTCTGGGGGCCACTCTCAGCTCCCTGAGGACACCCGCATTCCCTACAACACCGCCCCATCTATCTTCAAAGTCCACAATGGTATGCTGAATCCTTCTTGAGCTTTGACTCTCTCTAACTTCCCTGTCTCTGATCTCTAGACCCATATTTAAAGGGCTCCTGTGATTATATTAAGTCACTACTACCTCTGTAATCTATCTTAAGATAATGGTTTATGACCTTAACTACACATGCAAAATACTTTCACTGCAAGATGCAGATTAGCATATGAGAGGTATATGTATAGGAGGGAAGGAATTTTTGGAAGTCATCTTAGAATTTTTCCAATTACATTGTTTTTTATTTATTTTTTATTTCGAGACAGAGTCTCACTTTGTCACCCTTGGTAGAGTGTCATGGTGTCATAGCTCACAGCAACGTCAAACTCTTGGGCTCAAGGGATCCTCTTACTTCAGCCTCCCAAGTAGCTGGGACTACAGGTGCCTACCACAATTCTGGCTATTGTTAGAGATGAGGTCTCCCTCTTGCTCTGGCTGGTCTTGAACATGTCATCTCAGGGCAATCCACTGACCTTGGCCCCCCAGAGTGCTAGGATTACAGGCGTGAGCCACCACTCCCGGCTGCAAAAGTAGATTTTAGAATTTAAAAACAATATGGCCGGGCACAGTGGCTCATGCCTGTAATCCTAGCTTCAGCCTAAGAGTTTGAGGTTGCTTTGAGCTATGATGCCATGACACTCTACCAAGGGTGACAAACTGAGACTCTGTCTCAAAAAAACAAAAAAAAATAGGTGGGCGTAGTGACTCGTGTCTGTAATCCTAGCACTCTGGAAGGCCGAGGCAGGTGGATTGCCCTGAACTGACAGGTTTGAGACCAGCCTGAGCCAGAGTGAGATGTTGCCTCTAAAAATAGCTGGGCACTGTGGCTAGTGCCTGTAGTCCCAGCTAATTGGGAGGCTGAGGCAAGAGAATCGCTTGAGCTCAAGAGCTTGAGGCTGCTGTGAGCTAGGATGCCATAGCACTCTATCGAGGATGACAAAGTGAGACTCTGTCTCAAAAAATAAAAATAAAAAAAAATAAAATCTACATTTGCTTCTAGACCAGTAGTTCTCCCCTACTGGGGTGGGGAAGATTTTGGTACTCCTCCTCAAGGGACATTTGGCAATAGCTAGAGATACTTTTGTTTTTATTTATTTATTTTTCTTGCTGCAGTTGTCATTGTTGTTTAGCTGGCCCAGGCTGAGTTCGAACCTGCCAGCCTCGGTGCATGTGGCCAGTGATATAACCACTGTGCTACAGGCACCAAGCCTAGAGACATTTTTGGATGTCACCTAGTGGGTAGAGGCCAGAGATACTGTTAACCCACCTACAATATATAGGAGAATCTGCAAATAAAGAATTATGCAATAGCTGGGTGTTGTGGTGCGCACCTGTAGTCTCAGGTGCTTGGGAGGCTGGGGCAAGAGAATCGCTTAAGCTCAAGAGTTTGAGGTTGCTTTGAGCTGTGATGCCATGGCACTCTACCAAGGGTGACATAGTATGACTGCATTTCAAAATAAATAAATAAAGCATGAAAGTTGATTATTATTACAGTACAGAGTTACAGTTATCAACCTCAGGCATGTAAATGTATAGTTGATGTAGCCTGAGCAAGAGAGAGACCCCATTTCTACAAAAAATACAAAAATAAGCTGGGTGTAGTGGTACATGCCCGAAAGTCCCAGCTATGCAGGAGGCTAGGGCAGGAGGATCACTTGAGTCCATGAGTTTGAGGTTGCAGCAAGATATGATGGTGCCACTGCACTCCAGCCTGAGTGACAGAGCAAGATCCTATCTCAAAAAAAAAAAAAAAAAAGTATAGCTGATGTAAAGCACAAGATGAGAAATAGGAAGATAAGAGGAAAAGGAAAAGAGTATGATATATTATCTTTAACTTACATAAATATTAATGAATGGAGAGTGGGTATATTATTCAAAGTTATAAAAACAAAGAAATATAACAGTAATAAAACATAAGCCCTAGGGTGAGGAAAGGAAAAGGGAAGGGAAGTGGGGAGTAATAAGGAGGCAATAGATACTGCCACAAAGCAACAAATAAATCATACTTTAAGCATTTCATTTGAAATTATGTGGGTAATCACTTGAATTCAAACTTCTAGAAGGGTTAAGAGAGGTTGCCTTAAGGAGTAGGACTGGGAACAGGGATGTTATTGTAGAGGATATTATTTTTATTATAAATCTTTCTGTACTTTTGATTTTCTTTTACCACAAACCTGTATTACTTTAATATAAAATACAGTTTTTTTTACAAAAAGAAAACTTAGGGGAGTGACCTGGGTCATTTACTCATAACAGTGGCAGTGAACAGTAACGGTATTTACTCACAGTACAATAATAGTACCTAGTATAGTAACAGCGATACAATATTTTAGTAAGCACTTGTGACAGCCTATAAAATGCAATTTATTTAAGAATCTGGTCTCTCAGGTACACTTTCCTCAAACAAAGTTTCAATTGCATTTTTTTTTTGTAGAGACAGAGTTTCACTTTATCGCCCTTGGTAAGAGTGCTGTGCCATCACAGCTCACAGCAACCTCCAGCTCCTGGGCTTAGGCGATTCTCTTGCCTCAGCCTCCCCAGTAGCTGGGACCACAGGTGCCCGCCACAATGCCCGCTATTTTTTGTTGCAGTTTGGCCGGGGCCGGGTTTGAACCCTCCACCCTCGGTATCTGGGATCGGCACCCTACTCACTGAGCCACAGGCGCCGCCCTTCAGTTGCATTTTGATTTCTTTTTTTTTGAGACAGAGTCTCACTATGCTGCCCTCAGTACAGTGCCGTGTAATCACATCTCACAGCAACTTCAAACTCTTGAGCTTAAGCGATTCTCTTGCCTCAGCCTCCCAAGTAGCTAGGACTATAGGCACCCACCACAATGGCTGGCTATTTTTTGGTTGTAGTTGTCATTGTTGTTTGGCAGGCCCGGGTTGGATTCGAAACCACCAGCTCCGGTGTATTATGGCTGGCACCCAATTGTGGATCTGGGCTGAGCAAAGAGACAAAATTGAAAATAATTTGTTGGGGCAGTGGCTGTGGCTCAAAGGAGTAGGGTGCCGGCCCCATATGCCAGAGGTGGTGGGTTCAAACCCAGCCTTGGCCAAAAACTGCAAAAAAAAAAGAAAAGAAAATAATTTGTTGCTTGAAAGACTTAGAGGCTTATCTCTACCACTTACTGTGTGACCTTGGGGAAGTCATTTTACCTCTAGAAGTCTCAAGTTTCCCTATCCATAAAGTGGAAATATTAATACAAAGCTTACAGGATTATTGGTGAGAATAAATAAATCACATGTGATATTAGTGTCAATGAGAGTTACACTAATTTTGCCAGTCTTGTGGGTATTTAATCTACGTCAGGCTCAGAATTCTGTGTGTTCCATTGGTACTCCGTATCATCTTTATATCACTGCCTGGGACTAGCTAGCAGGCAGGCCCAAGACTCCTGATGCCTGATAGATGTGTCTTTATTCTTGGGGGGATGCCAAGTTATAAATCAAAAATAAATTAGGACTGAAGTGTCCTCTCTATTGGCTGTTTATAAAATTGGGCTCTTACTATGTATCTCAAAGTCTCCGTGGACAAAAAGGAAGCCAGAAGAGGTGTGGCACAATAGGAATTGGCTCACAGAGTATTGGGAAAAGTAGGAGTCAAACGATGTAGACTCCATGTTTAGGCAGAGTGTAAAATCTGCCCCACGGGACGGACCTCTGCACCCCAATGAAGCTCCCAGACTGGGAGGCAGAAAGTTCTGAGGGGCAAGGCAGACATTTTTTTTCAGCATCAGAATTTGCCAATAGAAACAACAGTAGCTACTCAAACTAGGTGTTTTAAAGTGGTATTCAGCTTAAACTTTTCTATTTAGAAAATAAATCTACTGTTCATGAACTCTAAATGGCACAATAAGAAGTCTACAAATTCACATAGGAAATTCTTAATGTTAAATATAAACCTGATCATAAGAAAACAATCAGAGAAACCCAGAATATGAAATAGAAGGAAAAAAAAAAGCTGAGAGATTTTCTTAGATTGAAAGATAATAAAGATAGCCGGGCGTTGTGGCGGGTGCCTGTAGTCCCAGCTACTCGGGAGGCTGAGGCAAGAGAATCGCTCAAGCCCAGGAGTTGGAGGTTGCTGTGAGCTGTGTGAGGCCACGGCACTCTACCGAGGGCTATAAAGTGAGACTCTGTCTCTACAAAAAAAAAAAGAAAGATAATAAAGAAATAAAACAATCGCAATATGTCAACTTTGATTGCTTGTGAAAAAACTATGTAAAATGCTCTGAAAATAATTGGTGAAATTTGAATATGAACACACTCTCTCTCTCTTTATATATATGTGTGTGTGTACATATATATGTATCTATATATGGTAAAATTATTAATTTTTTAGGTATAAAACTGACAATGTGATTATGTGGGTAAATGTCTTTATCCTTTGGGGGATGCCAAGTTATATATCAAAAAGAAATTAGGACTGAAGTGTCATGATGTTTGCAACTTATTCTCAAATGATTTAGCAAAAAAGTGATATATATACAATATTTTATAAATACACATACAAAGGAGAAGAGAGAGAGAAAATGTGGCAAAATAACAATGATTAAAATAGATGAAAGATATATAGGTATTCATCATGCCATCCTTTTAATTTCTCTATAGGTCTGGAAAACTTCCTAATAAAAAAGTTGGAGAAATTATATCTACATGCTCTTTCCATTTCATTTTTCAGTTAAATATATTATTGGCTACATTTGCATATTGTACAATTATTCATTTTTTAAAATCTGTTGCCTGCCAATAAGGAAAATTCAGGTGACAAATTTATAACCAACCATGGCCAAGTTCACTGGTGGGATCATCTCTGTAGATTCCTTTGTAAACTCTCTAATAAGGAGTTTTAGGGCCATAGATTCCATGTTTCCTCTGATGTGCCCTGTTACTGTTCCTCTTGCCTTGGGGTTTTTTCTTATGGCAAAGGTTGCCTTTTCCATTTTTCTCGGCTGCTTTCATCCACTGCTTAATAGTATGGTTGTGTGGGCTGGCACAGATTCTTCTGCGTTTGACATGAAGGCTGCCAAGGAAGGAAGAATACAAATCACTGATAGAAAATACAGATAAATAACAACTCAGTGACTTATAGGCAGCTCCCACTTTTGGACATTATTTTCTTAGGGACTGAATCCTCACTTGAGCACCTCAAGTTTCTATCTTGACTTTACTCTGCTGCTTGTGGGTCCTCAGCTATCAGCAGAAAGTATTAAAAAAAAAAAAGGAGGAGAAGGAATTGGATAAAGAGGGAGGGGTAGAGGAACGATAATAAAAATCAAGTGAAAGTAACTCTTCCCTGACACCAAGCTTCACCCCCCAAAACGAATTCATCCCCACTGCCCACCTCAGACATAGCCTTCCTCATGAGGTTTTTCTGAATCCTCTTAGCTAAATGCCTTCTTTTTTCCTTTGTGTCTTCATGGTGAGAGTCACATCGCCTTGTTCTTTTTTTTTTTTTAAAGAGGAAGGGCTTTACTTCAGCTGGTGGAGCTATGGCACAGAAGAATTCAAAATGGCCGGCTGGCTCAGTCTTCTTTTTTATCCCCAGTCACAAAGTTCCAGCCCACCGGTACCTTTCTCATTCATCAATTTGAATCAAGCTGGAGAAGCTGGCTCCAGCTTTTGCAGAATCCAAAGCAAACTTAAGTTTCCAGGTCTCAGGAAGTTAAGTTTCTACAAATTCCTAAGAGCTGAGTCACCACTGGGAGGACCTTGCAGGTGTATCCTTAGGTTCTCCTTGAGAAGACCTCTCTTCTCTTAGATCTTACTTTTTCTGGATATCCTCTCTCATTCCCTCTTTTAAGACTCTCTCTCTCTTTCTCTCTCTCTCTATATATATATTTATTTATTTATTTATTTATTTATTTATTTATTTTGAGACAGAGCTTCAAGCTGTCGCCCTGGGTAGAGTGCCATAGCGTCAGAGTTCACAGCAACCTCCAACTCTTGGGCTTAAGCGATTCTCTTGCCTCAGCCTCCCAAGCAGCTGGGACTACAGGCGTCTGCCACAACACCAAGCTATTTTTTGGTTGCTGTCATTGTTGCTTGGCAGGCCCAGGCTGGTTTTGAACCTGGGGCTGACGCCCTAGCCACTGAGCCTCAAGTGCCTTCACCATACATTTTCACCATTTGTACCACCTTTCTGTAAAATCTAAGGCACAGAGGTATCTCTGATCTGTCCTATAGTTTCTTTCCCAGCACGTAACGCTGCAATCCCTTCTCATGGCACTGCAGGCATTAAACTTCAGAGTCACCTGGCTGGGCTTTCCTATTTCCCTGGTCTGGACCAGCATTCAGATTTCAGGGACTGTGACTCTTCTTGGGCCTTCTCTACTCAGGCCTTAATTGTACTGTGGTGGAGGGCTCCGTGAGGTTGTAATATACATATGGGTTTTCACCTTTCTCTGTGTCACATATTGAGAATTGTATCAGATTATAAGTACAAGTTCCCTGTGGGTGCCTTCACATTCATAAAAGCTTTTAAAGAGTCCCTTTTGTCCCATCTTAGTGGTGCAGGTGCACAGATCATGTCACTTCTCTTTAGGCACTAGCTTATTCTGTCTTTTATTTGAGTACTTGTCTCATCTCTCCTACTAGAGTTAAACTCCTTGAGGGAGGAATAGACTACAAGTGTACTGAAGTGTCCAAAAGCATTGGCTCGGCACCTGCAGCTCAGCAGCGAGGGTGCCAGCCACATACACTGGAGCTTGAGGTTTCGAATCCAGCCCGGGCCTGCCAAACAACAATGACAACTGCAACCAAAAAATAGCCAGGCGTTGTGGCAGGCATCTGTAGTCCCAGCTACCTGAGAGGCTGAGGCAAGAGAATCACTGAAGCCCAAGAGTTTGAGGTTGTTATTATTTTTTTTTTTTTGTAGAGACAGAGTTTCACCTTATGGCCCTTGGTAGAGTGCCATGGCATCATACAGCTCACAGCAACCTCCAACTCCTGGGCTTAAGCGATTCTCTTGCCTCAGCCTCCCGAGTAGCTGGGATTACAGGCCCCCGCCACAACGCCCAGCTATTTTTTGGTTGCAGTTCGGCTGGAGCCGGGTTTGAACCCACCCACCACCCTCAGTATATGGGGCTGGCGCCTTACCGACTGAGCCACAGGCGCCGCCCTGATGTTGCTATTAACTATGAAGCCATGTTACTCTGTTCAGGGCGACATAGTGAGACTCTGTCTCAGAAAAAAAAAAAAAAGAGAAAAGTACTAGGCATTAACCAACTCACTGTTGGTTGAGTGAAAATTGTTCAAAATAAGGACAGTCTGCTTTTGTTTCCAATAAAACAATTCATTAAAATATTCTAAGCGGGTGGTGCCTGTGGCTCAGTGAGTAGGGCGCCAGCCCCATATACCAAAGGTAGTGGGTTAAAATTTGACTCCAGCCAAACTGTAACAACAATAAAAAAAAAAAAAATAGCCGGGTGTTGTGGCAGATGCCTGTAGTCCCAGCTACTTGGGAGGCTGAGGTAAGAGAATCGCCTAAGCCCAACTGTTGGAGGTTGCTGTGAGTTCTGACGCCATGGCACTCTACCGAGGGCAACAAAGTAAGACTCTGTCTCTTAAAACAAAACAAAACAAAAGGCGGGGCCTGTGGCTCAAAGGGGTAGGGTACCTGCCCCATATGCTGGAAGTGGTGGGTTCAAACCCAGCCCTGGCCAAAAACTGCAAAAAGAAAAAGAAAAGAAAAGAAAAAGAAAAGAAAAATTCTAGGCATTTATTAACATTTTACTACAATATAGATTTATTCCACAGCTCAGAATTTGCTTTCATTTTTATTTTTCTATATGAAGTTTTCACACTGGGGTGGAAGAACCTTAGGGAACAATCTACAATTTCTGGTAACTAGAAGAATTTCTTGTTATAAAAGATATTGTTGGGTGGTGCCTGTGGCTCAAGGAGTAGGGCGCCGGTCCCATACGCCAGAGGTGGCGGGTTCAAACCCAGCCCTGGCCAATAACCAAAAAAAAAAAGATATTGTTACTTTTCATTCTCCACCAAGGGCCATCAGCTTTTATCAAATGGTACAAATACCTCTGGCCTTACATATGCCATGTTTCAGTGTCCAGATATATCTGTCATTCAGGGAAGAAACAGGAAGATGAGAAGTAGGCCGCCATTTTTCCAGGTGACCTAACTGGAATCATTACCAGCTAAATGGGGACTCTTGAAAAGGGGGGGAAATGAGGAAAGCTGTAAATGATCTCTAGTATAATAAACCCAGCATGAAGGGAATGGTAATGTGAAAGAAGTGGGGCATCTTAAGAGGACAATACATGCCCTAACTGATTAGATTGAGAGGTTTTCAAAAGAAAAGCTAATTCTCACCGTGGCCAATTGGTTGGCTATTATAGAAGAAAACTTGGCTATAGCACTGCTGCAGAGGAAAGAACAACCTAAAAAACAAGAGCATTGGGCGGCGCCTGTGGCTCAGTCAGTAAGGCGCCGGCCCCATATACCGAGGGTGGCAGGTTCATACCCGGCCCCGGCCAAACTGCAACCAAAAAATAGCCGGGCGTTGTGGCGGGCGCCTGTAGTCCCAGCTACTTGGGAGGCTGAGGCAAGAGAATCGCTTAGGCCCAGGAGTTGGAGGTTGCTGTGAGCTGTGTGAGGCCATGGCACTCTACCGAGGGCCATAAAGTGAGACTCTGTCTCTACAAAAAAAAAAAAAAAAAAAAAAAAAAACAAGAGCATTAGTACAGTCTCCTCTCCCTGTGGTATCTGCAGGAACCTAAACACATAAAGATTTCAGTGACATGCAGATAAGTCCATGAGTTACACAAGAGAAAAGTAGGACTCAACTCTATTATTAAAATAATGGCAATGGGGCCAAAGGAGAGAATGGGATGGGGCAAATATAGGCAGAAGACTCAGAGAGATGATGGGCCCTAGAAAAACAGGCAACAAGCACTATGGTGGACTGTCTTTTTTTTTTTTTGTAGAGACAGAGTCTCACTTTATCACCCTGGGTAGAGTGCTGTGGCGTCACACAGCTCACAGCAACCTTCAACTCCTGGGCTTATGCAATTCTCTTGCCTCAGTCTCCCGAGTAGCTGGGACTACAGGTGCCCACCACAACACCTGGCTATTTTTTTGTTGCAATTTGGCCAGGCCGGGTTTGAACCTGCCACCCTCCGTATGTAGGCCCGGTGCCCTATCCACTGAGCCACAGGTGCCGCCCCACCTTGGAGAATCCCCTAAGCCCAGGAGTTAAGAGGTTGCTGTGAGCTGTGTGAGGCCACAGCACTCTACCCAGGGTGATAAAGTGAAACTCTGACTCTACCAAAAAAAAAAAAAAAAAAAAAATCAGCTACCAGAACATAGCTCCCCGGTGTAAAAAGCTATTATGTTTTAGAATCCTAAAGTCTAAAAATTGCTTAAACCGCTACTTTTTCCCATGTGTATTTCATTGGGATGCAGTAATGTTGGGAAAGGAGGTAGGGTAGCTGATTCTATACTCCCTCCCCTACCCCAGCTCCATGGTATTATGATGGGCACTGATTCCCACTCTCCCTGTTGTGAATTTCTCTGTGGAGAGTTTTGACTCCCAAGAAATTATGAAGGTAATCCTCTGATTTGTTTTTGTTTTTTAAACCACAGGAGGGTAGCTGGAGGCAGTTTCATGGATCTAGAGGGTTGGTCCTGCCATAGTCATTACGGATTTAATTTCCCCTAAACTTTCTTTCCTTTTCTTTTTTTTTTTTGTTTGTTTTTTTTTGCAGTTTTTGGCTAGGGCTGGGTTTGAACCCGCCACCTCCGGCATATGGGGCCGGCGCCCTACTCCTTTGAGCCACAGGCGCCGCCCAGAAACTTTATTTCTTTACCGTTCTTCTACACACGACAACCCTTCACAACAACATCTGAAAAACTGCTCAAGCTTCCCTGATAACTTTATTCAAAACCCTTCAATTTGACCAGATGTCGTGGCTCACACCTAGCACTCTGGGAGGCCAAAGGAGGTAGATTGCTTGAGTTCAGGAGTTTGAGACCTGCCTGAGTAAGAGTGAGACCCCATCTCTAAAAAAAAAAATAGTTGGGCGTTATAGCGGGCACCTGTGGTCCAAGCTACCTACTTGGGAGGCTGAGGCAAGAGAATCACTTGAACCCAAGAGTTTCAGGTTGCTGTGAGTTATGACATCAAGGCACTCTACTGAGAGCAACAAAGTGAGACTCTGTCTCAAAAAAAAAAAAAAATGATTATTAAAGGGTGTGAAACAAAGGACCTCTTTCTAAGCAGAAAAGGAAAAGAAACTGAGAGAGTTCACTGCTATTGTTAATGCATGCTATTTGGGAATTCCAATGTTAACAATGTTCTCTGCATCTTAAACACCTTTCTCAAACTTTGAAGTCTTTTTTACACACTCAAGATCAAGGGATATTTACATGAATAAAGAAGTGCTCTGGCTCGGGGCCTGTGGCTTAAGCAACTAAGGCACCAGCCACATATACCTGAGCTAGTGGGTTCGAATCCAGTCCTGGCCTGCCAAACAACAATGATGGCTGCAACCAAAAATTAGCCGGGCATGTGGCAGGCGCCTGTAGTCCCAGCTACTTGGGAGGCGGAGAATCGCTTGTGCCACAGCACTATACCCAGGGCAACAGCTTGAGGCTCTGTCTCATAAAAAATAAATAAATAAAGATGTGCTCTGTATTAAAACAGTTTGAAAACAAGAGAATCTTTATGTTGAACATTAGAAAGCACAACAGAGAGAATCCATAATTTAAAAAATTAAAAAACTCCCTCAATGGGGGTGGCGCCTGTGGCTCAAAGAGTAGGGCGCCAGCCCCATATATTGGAGTTAGTGGGTTCAAACCCAGCCCTGGCCAAAAAAACTGCAAAAAAAAAGAAAAAAAAATTCCCTCAATAAATTCCCAACAATAAAAAAATTAAAAAATTAAAAAAATAATAAAGAGTTAAATCTAATTTGAGATCAGGTCATAACAACTCTGTACTCTTTAGCTTTCTTATCAGTACAGAGGGGTCAATTTACAAATTTCTGCTTAAATAAGGTAAGTATTAATAGACCCAGTAATCCTAGCACTCTGGGAAGCTGAGGTGGGTGGATAGCTTGAGCTCACTAGTTTGAGACCAGCCTGAGCAAAAATCAAGACCCCATCTCTACTAAAAATAGAAAACCTGGGGCAAGAGGATAGCTTAAGCCCAAGAGGAGGTTGCTGTGAGCTATAATGCTATGGCACTCTACCCAGGGGGCGACAGCTTGAGACTCTGTCTCAAAAAAAGAAAAAAAGAAAAAGAAAAAAAATTTTTTTTAATTCAAAAAATATTTTTAGACCCAGAAGACTGACTTATAGTTCCTCTTTCATTAAAACTGAGCTCTTTTTAAAATGAAGATTTATGTTTTTGAATATATTTCCCCTTGTCAAAATGGACTGTCATTTCTGTCCCTGTGCTTTTCAGAGCCTATTTCACACCTGTTCATTCCAGGTGTGAGATACTGATCTGACGATCCTGTTATCAGTAGCATCCCCTGATAACTCTCAGAATCTCTCTCTTACTCTTATACAACCACTGAAACTTTCTATGTTTTTTCTCAAAGTCTTCCTGGTAGTTCCACAGGAGCCCTTAATAGCTCTTAAGTCTCTTTTAATCCAAGATGATGTATGCCAATGAAGTGGAAGGAATAGAGAGGAGCTGAAAATTTGGTGTTTCTGGGAACAGCCAGAGCAATGTCAGGCAGATTTAGTTCAGTTGTGTCTACCCGACAGAGATATTCATATGTTTCTAATCACCTACAGCATTGCCTATCCATGAATAGTCTTATGCATTTTTCACTCTCCAACTTTACCAATAGTGTTCACTAAATAAAAGACTGGTACAGTCTTGACCAGGCACATACTAAGGAAGTTATTCAAAGAAAGTAGGAACTTGAAGCTCCCCTCAGCAAGCACCTGGTTAGTATGCAGGCCCTAGACTGCCATAGGTTATTCTGGTTTGCAATGACTAAACCACCAGACCGATCAATCCAAGAGATGGCTTTGACTGAGGTGGGGTCTTAAGGAAACATATGGCCCTTCAGGTCCCTAAATTCAGTCTTTTGAGAGAGCATTTTATCGTTAGTCTCTTGGAATGACCTTGGAGGCTATATAGTGCTCTGAACCAAGAGACCTGGGTTCATATCCTGTTTCTACCCTTCACTGGCTGGGGGACTATGTAATCTCAGACACAGCTTTCTCCCTTATGTAACGGGGAGACGGTTTATGCCTTTCTCACAGCCGTGTTGCCAGAATCCAGATTTGCTACATACCAATGCAGTTCAGATGCTGGAGCCTCTGCAAAGATGTTAGGTACATATAAATAAATCTACTCTACACAGAGTAGATTTGGAAGGGTTCACCATGAGCCAACACCCCAGAATCAAAAGCAGAGAAAGGCATGTCTGATTGCACTTGTGGGTGGTACCTGTGACAAGTACAGAACACTTTGACACTTGTTTTTGAACCTGATAATGACAAACTGTGTGGAGCACACAGAAACCCATAAACCTTCCTGGAAAAAGTTACTGTTTAAGCCATGAAATGTAAGAGTCACCTTCTGTTTGGGGTTTTGTTTTTCTCATTTTGAGTCTCCCTCATTTTGCTTAGGAAAGTCGTGAATGTTTTCTGGTGGCTGAGGCATGCAGCCCTAACCACAGCACACCAGTGGGGGGAGTTGGATGGCTGGTGTGGGGTCCAGGACATGGATGCCCAAAGGACACAATATTTACTTTCCCCACCCTTGTCTAGATGATTGTTTGTGTTGCCAATGAAGTAAACCCTTTCTGGGCGGCACCTGTGGCTCAAGGTGTAGGGCGCCGGTCCCATATGCCGGAGGTGGCGGGTTCAAACCCAGCCCCGGCCAAAAAAAAAAAAAAAAGAAGTAAACCCTTTCTAACCTATTGTTGCTTGGACGGGGAAATCATCTCAGGGCACCTTTAGACCTCCCTGCTGAAGAGCACTCACATGACAGCAGCTAAGTCACAGTCCCCATCAGCTCTCTGGATGCGACACATATTCACTCTTTCCAGAAGCCTTCTGGAAATATGATGTGAAACCTCGGTGCAACAGCTGGAGGCAATGGGAAGTATGGCTAAAAGAAGAAAAGAAAGGAAATGTTAAATCTTAAAATTTATAGAGCACTGTGCCTGGTTCTCATTTTAAAGAATTCAGAGAAACAGAATGTTAATCCACTTCAGCAATGGGAAGCTACTATGGAAGGCTTTGCTAATACAGACCTGGGTCAGGACATGTTCCTACTTTTGGAAATTAAACTGTGCTTGTAAGAGATAAAATGTAAATCTTAGGCAAATTCAGAAAACAAGTGGAAGGGATTTTTTTTTTTTTTTTTGAGACAGAGCCTCAAGCTTTTGCCCTGGGTAGAGTGCTGTGTCAGCACAGCTCAGGGCAACCTCTAACTCCTGGGCTCAAGCGATTCTCCTGCCTCCACCTCCCAAGTTGCTGGGACTACAGGTGCCCGCCACAATACCCGGCTATTTTTTTTTTTTGGTTGCAGCCATCATTGTTATTTGGCGGGCTGGGCTGGATTCAAACCCGCCAGCTCAGGTGTATGTGGCTGGCGCTTTAGCCGCTTGAGCCACAGGCGCCGAGCTGGAAGGGATTGTTTTTTTTTTTTTTAAAAGCTGCAGTGAAGGGCGGCGCCTATGGCTCAGTCAGTAAGGTGCCGGCCCCATATACCGAGGGTGGCAGGTTCAAACCCGGCCCCGGCCAAACTGCAACCAAAAAAAATAGTCGGGCATTGTGGCAGGTGCCTGTAGTCCCAGCTACTCGGGAGGCTGAGGCAGGAGAATCGCTTAAGCCCAGGAGTTGGAGGTTGCTGTGAGCTGTGTGAGGCCACGGCACTCTACCCGAGGACGGTACAGTGAGACTCTGTCTCTACAAAAAAAAAAAAAGCTGCAGTGAAGCTAGCTGGGCTCATCAAAGATGAGAGGAGTAAGGCCAACAGTGTCCCACACAGCTTGGAAGAAAACAACCACATGAGCCCTTACAGCAGGTTTCAAAGTTTCCCAGCAGGGAAGGACTTGGCTGAATAATGAAGGATTTGGATAGATGAAGAAAAATAGGCCACTTTGTCTGGGAAGGTGAGTAATGGTAGATATGGTTCAAAAGACAGACTGAGATCATAGCACTGAGGCCTTGAATGCCACTCTAAGGGGCTTTAGCTTTTATGAAATGGGGACCACTAAAGATATGAGACAGAAAAAGGAAAATCTGAGCTCAAGCAGCTAAGGCACCAGCCACATACACCTGAGCTGGCGGGTTCCAATCCAGCCTGGGCCTGCCAAACAACAATGATGGCTGCAACCAAAAAATAGCTGGGCGTGGTGGTGGGCGCCTGTAGTCCCAGCTACTTGGGAGGCAGAAGCAGGAGAATCACTTGAGCCCAAGACTTGGAGGTTGCTGTGAGCTGTGATGACATGGCACTCTACCCAGGGCAACAGCTTGAGGTTCTGTTTCAAAAAAAAAAGAAAAGAAAAGGGCCGGGCGTGGTGGCCCACGCCTGTAGTCCCAGCGCTGTGGGAGGCCGAGGCGGGTGGATTGCCTGAGCTCAGAGGTTCAAAACCCATATGAGCAGGAGTCAGCCAGAGTAAGACCCCGTCTCTACCAACATCAAAAACAGCCAGCACCGCAGGAGAAAGAAGAAAATCAACAAAAAGGAGTACTTCAAACAAACATGAACAAGCACACTGAAATTAAAAAAAAAAAAAAAAATTTAAAAAAAAAAAGAAAGAAAAGAAAAGAAAGAAAAAAGAAAAGAGAAAGGAAAATTCATCTTGTGGTAATAAGCAAGATGGATTGAAGTGGGGAATAACTGAGATAGGACATCAAGTTAAGGATGTGTTTATGTTAAGGAAATGAAGGCAGGGTGGTGCCTATGGCTCAAAGGAGTAGGGCACCAGCCCCATATACCGGACGTGGTGGGTTCAAACCCAGCCCCTGCCGAAAAAAAAGGAAATGAAGGCAACACAAATATGAAAGGAAATACAATCTCCATGTGAAAACATGTATCTGCCAATTCCTATATGCCACAAACACGCAGTATTCTACTCTGCTTCCCATTCCACCATGTGGGTGCTGAATTAAAAAAAAAAAATAGGCCAGGCGTGGTGGCTCACACGTGATCCCAGCACTCTGGGTGGCCAAGGCAGGTGGATTGCTTGAGCTCACAGGTTTGAGAACAGTCTGAGCCAGAGCAAGACCCCACCTCTTAAAATAACAGGGCATTTTGGCGGACGTCTGTAGTCTGAGCTACTCAGCTACTTAGGCTTAGGCAAGAGAATCATTTGAGCCCAAGAGTTTGAGGCTGCTGTGAGCTGTGACACCATCACACTCTACTGAAGGCGACAAAGTGAGACTCTGTTATAAAAAAAAAAAAAAAAAAAGAGGGGAGGAGCAAGATGGTGGCTGAGGTGAGACTGGGGAGAGAAGACTCCAGGCATCTCTGGCTGGTGGGATCTACCCAGAAACATCCCTTTGGGGACACAGGGAGTCAGTGAGAAACTTCTGTACCCAATGAGGGGGACAAAAGCAGTGGAGTACTGGCAAGTGGTTGCATGTGTTTGTTCGGTCTAATCCTGCCACCAGCTGTAAGTACAGCAGCAGTGAGACTGCAAACTGGAAAGGCCTTACCTGTGAGCTGTTTTGGGTTTTTTTGGACTTGGCACTCAGTTGAACTGTCTTGGGAGAACCTGGGCAAGAGTGCAGAGGACTTTAAGCACTGTCTAGAGCCAAGACTGAGCCGCTGAGCCAGTCGGAGCTAATAGTGTTTGGCTGTGGGCCCAGTGGAGCCATTGTGGGAGAACTACCCCGGCAAGCTCCATCCTCAGGGTCACAGTGCAAGGATCAGGCCGGAGACCTTGGGTGAATAATCTAGTGACTCAGCAGCCTAAAGGCAGGAACTGAGATGCCTTACAGCCTTGGCCCTCAGGAGCATACAGTGAGACCAGTTTTGGCACACTGGGTAAGTGGACAGCCACTTTAGGAGTGATCCCAGCAACAAGTGCTTTCCTGGGAAAGCTTCTGCTGAGCCAAGGTTAGCAGTTTAAAGAGCCTTTTAAGTGGGCTGAGGAGAGATTTATGCTCTCCACCCTGTGGGGTTTGAGAAATCAGCAGACGCCTCTGTCTCCATCTCATATAGCCATGTCAGCATTGATCCCAGAAGATCCCCTGTTGCCCAGACAATATTCAGTAAGATATATATACTGCTTTGTTTTTGTTTTGGGTTTTTTTTTTTTTTTTTTTTTAAACAGACTCAATTCACTTTATTATTGCATAAAAACCCTATGTTGTAGCCACAGCTGGAGCCTGGGTCCTCTGCACAGAGACTCTGGTGTGGGTCTTGACAAGATGGTCAGTGAATTCTTGGTAAGGAGACTTGGTGAACACTGTCTCTTTCCAGAGATCAGGAGTGAGATAGCTGTAGGTCTTGGAAATGGCATCAAAAGTGGCCTTGGCAAAGTTGCCCAGGGTGGCAGTGCAGCCCCTGGCTGAAGTGTAGCAGTCATCAATCCCAGCCATCATTAGCAGCTTCTTAGGCACAGGCGCTGAGACAATGCCAGTTCCTCTAGGAGCAGGGATGAGACGTACCAGCACAGAGCCACAGCGGCCTGTCACCTTGCAAGGAACAGTGTGAGGCTTGCCAATCTTATTCCCCCAGTAGCCTCTCCGCACTGGGACAATAGAGAGCTTGGCCAGGATGATGGCACCTCGGATGGCAGTGGCTACTTCCTTGGAACACTTAACACCCAGACCAACGTGACCATTGTAGTCCCCAATAGCAACAAACGCCTTGAACCTGGTCCGCTGACCAGCGCGGGTCTGTTTTTGCACTGGCATAATCTTCAGAACTTCATCCTTGAGAGATGCCCCCAAGAAAAAATCAATGATCTCAGATTCCTTAATGGGCAGAGAGAAAAGATATATCTCCTCGAGGGATTTGATCTTCATGTCCTTGACCAGGCGGCCCAGCTTGGTGACGGGCATCCACTCTTTGTCCTCGGCCTTGCCTCCGCGAGCTCCGCGGCCTCAGCCCCGGCCCCGACCCCGGCCGCGACCCCGGCCACGGATGCCGCTGCCGAAGCCTCCACGTAAACCACCACGGCCTCCCATTCCGGGGCCCCCGGGGCCTCCAGGCCCTCCCGCTGCACCGGCGTCATCCGCCATTTGGTGTTTTTCGTCAGAAAAGAAGCTGGGTTTTTTTTTTTTTTTTTTTCACTCTAGATCCCCCCACTTTTTTTCTTTTCTTTCTTCATTTTTCTAGTTTAAATATAATTTTCCATTGTTGCCTTCTTTAATAATTAGAACTTCATTTTTGCTAGTGTTTCTACCCCTACTATTTGGTTTTTCCCCCAATTTTATCCCATAAAGTTTTCTGTTTGCTTGTTTTGGTTTGATTTATAGCTTTTATTTTATTTTATTTATTTATTTATTTTTGAGACAGAGCCTCAAGCTGTCATCCTGGGTAGAGTGCCATAGCATCACAGCTCACAGCAACCTCCAGCTCCTGGGCTTAAGCAATTCTTTTGCCTCAGCCTCCCAAGTGGCTGGGAGTACAGGGGCCAACCTCAATGCCCAAATATTTTTTTTGGTTGTAGTACTTGTCATTGTTGTTTGGCAGGCCCAGACTGGATTCAAAACCACCAGCTATGGTGTATGTGGCTGGTGCCTTAGCTGCTTGAGCTACAGGTGCCGAGCCTGATTTATAGCATTTTTGTCTTTCCTCTCTACTTGGTGGAGGCAGGGTACTGTGTCTGAACAGGTTAGCAAAGAGCTGCTGACCTCAAGGGGACCACCCTGATCTCAATGGAACCACCCAACCTGGCAACCCCAGAGGTTGGGGGGTTTTAAAGTTGGGTCAAAGTACCCTACTGTACACCTATACTGCTATCTTCCACTTTCTGTGCCTCTCTTCTTTTTGTTAATATTCCCTTTTACTCACCCCCCTCTCTTTTCTTTTTCTTTCCTTTCTTTTTTTATTTTCTTTTTTCCCTTCTTGCATTTCAGTCTTCCCATCCTTCTGGTCTTGTACCAAAAGGACTCATCAGAACCCTACTCCAGAGGCTTAACTTAAAGAGCAAGGAGATGTGAAAGGAAAATTAGGGCAAGGAAATAGATAAAAAAAACACTCATGAGGAAGAATCAGCAGAAAAATCTTGGAAACATGAAAAACCAGTCCAGAACAACCGCCTCCCACCAAGGGACCGTGAAGAAGCTACTGCAGAGGATTCCACCTATAAAGAAATGTTAGAAATGACAGAAAGGGAATTTAGAATACACATGATGAAAACAATGAAGGAAGTGATGGAAATAATGAAGGAAACTGCTGATAAAGTGGAAAATAACCAAAAGGAAATCCAAAAACAGGATCAAATTAAGAGATGAATGATATGAAGAATATAGAAAGGATATAGAGCTGAAGGAATTGAAGCAATTACAGAACTTAAAGACACAATAGAAAGTATCAACAACAGATTAGACCATGCAGAAGAAAGAATCTCAGAGGTAGAGGACAAAGCTCTTGAGATAGCTCAGATAGTTAAAGAGGCAGAAACGAAGAGAAAGCAGAATGTTCACTAACAGAATTATGGGACTTTATGAAGCATCCAAACATACGAGTGATGATATCCACATGTAAAAGACTGAAACTGGACCCACACCTTTCTCCACTCACAAAAATTGATTCAAGATGGATAAAGGACTTAAATTTAAGGCATGAAATAATAAAAATTCTCAAAGAAAGCATAGGAAAAACACTGGACAAGATAGTGGCCTGGGAAAAGACTTCATGATGAAGACTGCCATGGCAATTGCAACAGCAACAAAAATAAACAAATGGGACTTAATTAAACTGAAAAGCTTCTGTACAGCTAAGGAGACAACAAGCAAAGCAAATGACAATCTACACAATGGGAAAGGATATTTGCATATTTTGAATCAGACAAAAGCTTGATAACTAGGATCTATAGAGAACTCAAATTAATCCACATGAAAAAAGCCAACAATCCCATATATCAATGGGCAAGAGACATGAATAGAACCTTCTCTAGAGAAGACAGACGAATGGCTAACAAACATATGAAAAAATGCTCATCATCCCGAATTATTAGAGAAATGCAAATCAAAACCACCCTGAGATACCATCTAACCCCAGTGAGAATGGTCCACATCACAAAATCTCAAAACTGCAGATGCTGGCGTGGATGTGGAGAGAAGGGAACACTTTTACACTGCTGGTGGGATTGCAAACTAATACAACCTTTTTGGAAGGAAGTATGGAGAACCCCAAGGAACTCAAGCTAGATCTCCCATTTGATCCTACAGTCTCATTACTGGGCATCTACCCAGAAGGAAAAAAAATCCTTTATCATAAGGATACTTGCACTAGACTATTTATTGCGGCTCAATTTACAATCGCCAAAATGTGGAAACAGCCTAAATGCCCACCAATCTAGGAATGGATCAGCAAGCTGTAGTATATGTGCACCATGGAATACTACTATTCAGCCATTTAAAAAATGAAGACTTTACAGCCTTTGTATTAACCTGCATGGAAGTGGAACACATTATTCTTAATAAAGCCTCACAAGAATGGAGAAGCGAAACCTATGTACTCAATTTTGATATGAGGACTATTAATGACAATTAATGACATGGTGGGGGTGGACGAACAGGACAGCAGAGAGAGAAAGAAGGAGGGAGGGGTGGGGAAAGGAAGAACAGAGAGAGGGAAGGAGGGGGCTGGTGGGTTCTTGGTGTGTGCCACACCTTTTGGGGGCAAGACACGGTTGTAAGAGGGATTTTATCTAACAAATCAGTGTAACCTGGTTTCTTGTACCCTCAATGAATCCCCAACAATAAAAAATAAATAAATAAAAGTAATCACAGCTAATGAAGCTGGCAGCCTCACAATTAACAAGCAGAAATTAGCCCTTGAATCAAGGGGTACAAGAAATGGTTAACCGCTCTATAGTGTCAGCCCTAAATAATGGATGTACCTGCCCTTGGTGTGGGGGCGATCTCTGTATCCATGCCTTGACTTACATGGAAACATCAAGCCTACTCACAGCTTTGGAATAGAAAAGGAGCTGAATTTGAAATTGAAACTAGCTATTTACTCATCAGCTCTCTGGGCATAAAAACCTTCTGTTTTCATTTATTCACTTATTCACTCAATTATTCAACAAATGTTTATTGAGCAGTAAAAATGTTTCAGGCACAATGCTAACAATGCTAATCACATTAGCATAAAACAAAAAATAAAACAATATGTTCCTGTCCTTAAGGGGCTGTAGTAGAGGAGACAGACTTGGAACTAACTGCTTAGGATACAATTCTACCGGCCCACCATAATTGTACTTCTGGAATTATGACTTAGAAAGAGACTCACGCAAGCCACAGGGCAGATATATAGCTGTTCCCTATAGCAAAACATGAGGGGCCATCTAAATGTCTATCAAAATAAGAGAAAAGCTCTCACAACAGGTCATTACATACTGCCAAAAGAGTCAATTCCACAAGAAGATATAATACTTACAAATATATATGCACCCAACATCAGAGCACCTAGTATATAGAGCAAACATTTAACAGATTTGAAAGGAGAAAGAGACAGCAATATAAGTGCAGCAGTCTCCTAACTCTCCTGGAACACTTTACTTTTAGTAATGACCATATCATGTAGACAGAAAATTAAAAAGGAAATAACACTGTAGGGCAAATGGACCTTACAGGCATGCAGAACTTTTCAACTGACAGCAGAAGTGGATACCTTGTTCTTCTTCTTTTTTTTGAGATAGAGTCTCAAGTGGTCGCCCTGGGTAGAGTGCCATGGCATCATAGCTCAACCTCAAACTCTTTGGGCTTAAGCGATTCTCTTGCCTCAGCCTCCCAAGTAGCTGGGACTACAGGTGACCACCACAATGCCCGCGTGGCTTTAATTTTATTATTATTATTATTTTTTTTTTTTGGCCAGGGCTGGGTTTGAACCCACCACCTCTGGCATATGGGGCCGGCGCCCTACTCCTTGAGCCACAGCCACCACCCCTATTATTTTTGTTTTTTTTAGAGACAGAGTCTTACTTTTTTGCCCTAGGTAGAGTGCCATAGCATTACAGCTCACAGCAACCTCCAGCTGTTGGGCTCAGGCAATTCTCTTGCCTCAGCCTCCCAAGTAGCTGGGACTACAGGCCCCCACCACAATGCCCGGCTATCATTTTGTTGCGGTTTGGCCGGGGCTGGGTTCGAACCTGGCACCCTTGGTATATAGGGACAGCACCCTACTCACTGAGCCACAGGCGCTGCCCTGGATTCCATCTTAAAGAAGGCAGGACTCACCTAATTAAGAGGAGTGGAGCATTCCAAGCAGGAGGAACTACATATTCAGGGCACCAGTAGAAGAGAACAGAAGGCTTGTCTGGATTGTGTATCTCACAGAATCTGAGGTCAAATCCACAGAACCTGATATCTCTTGGTCCTCCATAACTATACTTCTGGAATTTTGACCTTTAAAAAGACACAAGTCAGGGCTGGGCGCCTGTAGCTCAAGCGGCTAAGGCGCCAGCCACATACACCTGAGCTGGAGGGTTCGAATCCAGCCCCGGCCCACAGAACAACAATGACGGCTGCAACCAAAAAATTGCTGGGCGTTGTGGCGGGCACCTGTAGTCCTAGCTACCTGGGAGGCAGAGGCAGGAGAATCGCTTGAGCCCCAGGAGTTGGAAGTTGCAGTGAGCTGTGATGCCACGGCACTCTGCCCAGGGTGACAGCTTGAGGCTCTGTCTCAAAAAAAAAAAAAAATAATAATAATAATAATTCGTCATGATCAAGTAGGTTTCATACCAGGGATACAAGGCTGGTTTAACACATGCAAGTCCATAAACGTAATTCACCACATCAACAGAAGCAAAAGAAAAAAAAAAAAAGACACAAGTCACAAGGACAGGCACACAGTTGTTGACTATAGCAAAACATTACAGACCATCTAAATGTATGACAGAATATGTTTAACCTGGCAAGATTCTTATCAACAGCGGTGCAGGAAGTTCTGGGCTGAGTGCACAGGGAGTTAGGCAATGATGTAAACAGGGTAGTCTGGACTAGGAGTGGTAAGATTTTCTTGGCTAACATCTCCCCCTAGAGGTTCTCTTGTGCAGCTTGCTATGACTCCAGAATTTTTACATAGGCGACATTTCGTTTTGTCAATTAGGCTGAAAAAGACGATTATGTGACGTTGCCTCGGAATTTACATAGTTTTTATTCAGATGACACTTTTGTATGTGTTAGAGAGGAAATCACAAAATATTTATTTTGGAAAACATAGTCATGGCGGCCACTGTTATCCTAAATAACCATTACCCGAAGGGTGCACTGGAAAGGTCCTGGCCGGCCTTGATGAGCCCAGGTGCCACCATCTGGAGTGGTTTATTCACATACAAGGCCTTCTGTTATGGATAAAGTTAAGAGATCTGACCCTCCATGGACCATGGTGCCTGTCAGGAGGCTGGGAGGCTGGGCGGCTGGGGATAGAGCATTGTGGAAACAGCTCACAAACCTCCTGTGTTCTGGGAGGATCATGGGGTGTTCTGCCAAGACTTGGATCAGCTGCAAGGCACCCAGCCTACGTGGCCTCTGTGCAGCAACAATACACCCCGCTCCTTTGCTAGCTCCAACATCTGCCGCCCCTTCCTCTCCTACTCCAAGTCCAGACCGGGAGTATTAACCATAGTGTAAAGTAGGAATACTTGAAGGAGACAACCACTTCAAGATATAGGGGTACTGTGTAACCTTGTGATCTACGAGGGGAAATCTATTTAATTTATACTGTGACGATTAGTTACATTACTGACCCTTGGTTTTACTGTGAAAATAGTGGCAAAGGGAAGCAGGAGAGAAGAACAGCACTTTTAGGAGATATCCTCGCTGTGGTCCGGAATTGCTGACTTTTCTGTAAATTATCACCCTCTCCGTTGATTGGCTTGGGTGACAAGGAGGCGGACTCTTGTCCGGCAACGTTAGTACTACTTACTATAACTATACAATTAAATTTAGCCTTAAATGCACCTATTCAAAACACGCACACGCACACGTTCAACCCACAGATTTGGAAAAGGAAAATTAGAGGAAATGAGCAAAGAACGAAAAAAAGAGACAAGCACGACGGCGCTTTACGGCCGTCGCGCTATCGCTATCTGTGACCGGCGGCCGTGGAGCAGGGAATGCTGGGAGCGAACCACAAAGTGGAAACCCCAGGAAGAAAACAGGGAGTAAGTGCAGAACGGCGGCAGCAACCATAGAGTGGCGCTGGACCTTTACCTGGGCGACATTCCGTCGCCCTTCCGGCCTCTGCACGGGCTCAACATGCTTGGCGAAGTGGGGAGATTCTTCTCTCAGCCGGTGAACTGATCCTGTGGCGCCGAGAGGACCCGCGCGAAGGGGCGGCCCAAGTATAAGGACTGGGCGAAGGGTGGCGTGGAGTCGCAGAACCAGCGCGTGACGGCCGGCCGCCCGCTCCCCCACGGCTTCCGCGAGTGCCAGCCCCTCCACCTCGACCAAGGAAAGCCACGCGAGACCTGCCGATTGGCGTCCGGGGTTGGGCTTTCGAGGCGCGGGAGACCGGCTGGGGGCGCCCCGAAGTAGGCCTGGCCTCCCGCCGCCGCCCCTCCAGGAGCTACGAGGAAAAATTGTGTTTGTTGCGCACGTGTTCCTTATACTTAGTCGGTTTTGTTTTGTTTTGATCTAACAGTTTTTGATGCGGATATGTTAAAATCTACCACAATAATTGGGACTGTGTCAGATCTTTTTCCTGAGATAGTATAGCCCATGGTGTTAGGTTTTCACCTGCCCTCAAGTACCCGCCTGGTGCACAGCCAGCATTACGGTGAAGCCTGAGTCTCGGGTGCAGAATTTAAGGGAATGCGCCCCCCAAATCTCCGCAATCAAGAGAAGGTCTGAATGCAAAAACACAAGACCATGGTTAATAAAATAGTACCATTTAAAATAGGGGGAAAAAAAGAGAAACAATCTGACCTTGCAGTTGCATAACTCACCTCACTTGTTTCACCTGAGCCTTGGCCTGACTGTGGCTTCTTGGTGAAGTGATTTTTTTTTTTTTTTTTGCAGTTTTTGGCCGGGGCTTGAACCCACCACCTGGGGTATATGGGGCCGGTGCCCTACTCCTTTGAGCCACAGGCACCGCCCAGGTGAAGCGATCTTTTTTATCTTTATTTCTTCCTTCCTTCCTTTTTTTTTTTTTTAGACTGAGTCGTACTTTGTCGCTCTCGGTAGAGTGCTGTAGCGTTACAGCTCACAGCAACCTCCAAATCAGATAGGGCATAGGCGATTCTCTTGTCACAGCCTCCCGAGTAGTTGGGACTACAGGCGCCTGCCCCAGCGCCCAGCTATTTTGTTGCAAGTTCGCCAGGGCGGGGTTTGAACCCAGTACTCTAGGTATATGGGGCTAGTGCCCTACCCACTGAGCCACAGGCACCACAGAAGATTCCTCTATTTCTATTACAGCTTTTTGCTTTTATCATATTCTTCTAACATTGTTATACTATAATTGTTATACTTATTTTTCTTCCTTTTTCACTGTTTTAATTCCTTTTCACTGTGTTTTACCCTTTGCTGGGCAATATAAGTTTTCTACATTTCTCTTATTTTTTCTACTGATAATTTAGGTTAAGTTAAGGAAGAGGTCCCTTAGGAAAATGTCTACATACAGGGGTCCTCAAACTTTTTAAACAGGGGGCCAGTTCAGTGTCCCTCAGACCGTTGGTGGGCCGGACTATAGTTTAAAAAAACTATGAACAAATTCCTATGCACACTGCACATATCTTATTTTGAAGTAAAAAAACAAAATGGGAACAAATACAATCACACTGCTGCATATGGCCCAAGGGCTGTAGTTTGAGGACCCCTGCATATCTAACACAAGGAGACTTGTTTCTTCTTGAGACAATTTATGTGACAATATCTTACACAAATGTTTTTGATTTTTAATCATTTGAGGAAATGTATTTTACTAATGAAAGTGATTGCCTTATCAATAAAATTCTAGATGCATTTATTGGGTGCCTACCTTGTATCAAAATATACAAAAATTAGTAAGCCATTGTACCTGCCCTCCAGGTGCCTACAATTAGAAGACAATTTCCTTTCTTTATTATTATTTTTTTTGTAGAGACAGAGTCTTACTTTATTGCCCTCGGTAGAGTGCTGTGGCATCACAGCTCACAGCAAACTCCAACTCCTGGGCTTAGGCGATTCTCTTGCCTCAGCCTCCCGAGTAGCTGGGATTACAGGTGCCCGCCTATTTTTTGTTGCAGTTTGGCCCAGGCCAGTTTGAACCCGCGATCCTTGGTATATGGGGCCAGCGCCCTACCCACTGAGCCACAGGTGCCGCCCTTCATATTTTATCTTATTTTTATTTTTTAAAAAACATTTTTTAGCCGGGCATTGTGGCGGGTGCCTATAGTCCCAGCTGTTCAGGAGGCTGAGGCAAGAGAATGGCGTAAGCCCAAGAGTTAGAGGTTGCTGTGAGCTGTGTGACATCATGGCAATCTACCTGACGGCAGTACAGTGAGACTCTGTCTCTACAAAAAAAAAAAAAAAAAACATTTTTAAGGCTTTTAATATTATTGAAATTTTTTTACCTTTTTTTCTTCAAATAAGATTCTCAGGTTTTTTTCCTGAGGGTGTCACTATGTCACCCTGGGTAGAGGGCCGTGGCGTCACAACTCACAGCAACCTCAAACTCAGGCTTAAGTGGTTCTTTTGCGTCAGCCTCCAAAGTAGCTGGGACTACAGGCACCTGCCACAATGCCCAGCTATTTTTTTTGTTGTTGTCATTGTCATTGTTTAGCAGGCCTGGGCCGGGTTTGAACCCACCAGCCTTGGTGTATGTGGCCAGCTCTCTACTCACTGAGCTACAGGCACCAAGCCAAGATTCTCAATTTTTGGTCAAAGTTTTTTTTCCCCAAATTACCTAAAATTATACCTTGCTTTTTAGAAGCAATGTCTCTCCACATTTAAGTAATTAGGGGTCAACTTGATAATAAATCATTTGTCCATTATATTTAATATTTTCAAGATGTTATTAGTATCTGATTAAATGTATTACTATTGAACATTGTATTATTTCTCTTGATTCTGTTGGTTTGGAGTTGTTTTTATTGTTTTCCAGTATTAACTGGTTGGATGATTTGCCAGGAATGTCAGCCCCTATTTTGGTTTTGTGACCCAATTTTGGTCACTAGAGGGCTCTAAAGAGTTCCCAGTGGTCTTCACGATGTATGTATGAAGATCAACATTGAAGCACTGCACATCAAATTTACAATATACAAATTAGATTCTGGGTTTTATGGAAACGATCTGCTATTGTAAAGAGGTGAATCAGCTTCCTCCATTAACTTGAATGTACATACAAGATCTTGCTACTCAGTGGTTTCCAGGGCTGCTGCAATGGTATTATCTAGGAACTTGTAAGAAATGGTGCAGTATATAGAACACAGCAAAATAGAAACAGTAAAGAAAGGTACATGCCTTTCTTTAGGAGAAAGGATTTGCAGGATACATACAGACAAAAATGAGGAGAGATTCACTCAGCTGCTGGCAGTGTCTCAAGACTATGAAGCACAACAAGGTGACTATAATCAACAATAAGGGCATACTTTAAAATAACTAAGAGTGGGATTGGAATGTTCCTAACACAAATGATAAGGGCTTGAGTTGGTGGATACTCAATTAGACTGGTTTGGCATCGTCCGTAGCTGTGACGCCAGGGCACTCTACCCAGGGCAATAGCTTGAGACTCTGTCTCAAAACAAACAAACAAATTAGCCTGATGTGATTAACATACATTGTATCCAAACATCACATGTATCCTATAAATATATACAACTACAGCTTGGTGCCTGTGGCTCAAGCGGCTAAGGCGCCAGCCACATAAACCTGAGCTGGCGGGTTCAAATCCAGCCCAGGCCTCCAAACAACAATGATGGCTGTAACCAAAAAATAGCCAGGTGTTGTGGTGGGCACCTGTAGTCCCAGCTACTTGGGAGGCGGAGGCAGGAGAATTGCTTGAGCCCAGGAGTCGGAGGTTGCTGTGATCTGTGATGCTACATCACTCTACCCAGGGTGACAGCTTGAGGCTCTGTCTCAAAAAAAAAAAAAAAGAAAAAATATATATATACAACTATATGTACCTTTAATAATTAAAAATTTTAAGTTAAAGCCTGAGTGCAATTTAAGAAGGGCAATACTTCATAATGTTCAGAATATGGTTGCTTAGGAATACATCTTTATTCTGGTGGACCTTGTGCCATAATGTAACCACATCACTCTGTGCATGCCTATAAACGAAGGTGCCCATTGTTGACTGTAAGTAGGCCAGAAGAAATTACCATCCACATAAAAGTGCTGTCCCCAAATAAAGTCCTCCCAGATAATTTCTGGAAAACTGGGGTAATGTTTAGGGGAATGGAGAGTGGATGGGGGTTTTCTTTATCTTACTATAAAGACATCTGGTTACTAATATCTTGCAGCATAGCTACTAGAGTGGTCGGGGGTAATCTTAAAGAGATTTGGATAACTTTGTGCCATAACATCCTGAGAGCCTTATAGATAGAACAGTATTTAAGTAGACTGCCAAGTTCAAGTCCTGGCTCTGCCATTTCCTAGCTGACCTTGGCTGAGTTACTTCTGTCTCAATTCCTTTATCTGTAATATGAGGATAATAGTCTCAGTGCCCATAGCACAGTGGTTACCGTGTCAGCCACATACACCCGCTGGCGGATTCAAACCTGGCCAGGGCCAGCTAAACAACAATGAAAACTGCAACAAAAAATAGCTAGGCGCTGAGGCTGGTGGCGGTAGTCCCAGCTACTTGGGAGGCTGAGGCAAGAGAATTACTTAAGCCCAAGAGTTTGAGCTTGCTGTGAGCTGTGATGTCACTGCACTCTACTGAGGGTGACATAGTGAGACTCTGTTTCAAAAAAAAAAAAAGAAAAAGAGGATAATAATAGCACCTGCCTCATACAGTTTTTGTAAAGCTTGAATGAATTTATTCATTTAAGTGCTTAGAACAGGAGTGGCAAATAATAAGCATTCAATAAAAGGCAACAAAAAAGAGGCCAATCTGTAGCACATACCTGACCCATAGTCTGTATCCAGGTGTCCATTAAGTGTTTGTGGAACGTGCCACTTGTCTATTTTCCTCAGCTTCAAACTCATCCTTCATTGCCTGTTGTATTGAGATGGGCTTTTTCATTTTTTCCCCCTTGGCCAGCTAGCACAATGTTAAACTTTATCTGTAGAGGACACTGGAGAGGAATTGCAGGGAAAGGGGCTTTCCTTCCTGGCCCCTGTGTGCTCTCTGCAGGCCCCTGTAGTGCTGCAGCTTCTCCATCGTCAACTTCCACAGCCCATGGAAGTTAGCAGCACCCTGCAGGCAGTTTTGGAGCAGAGTAATATAGTGAGACACCTCCCTGATAAGAACTTCCCCCTGCGAACTAGAGGATTTTCTGCCAATACAGACCAGGGGACTTTTCTGCCATTTGGAGCTGTACATTCTCCAACAAAGTCTGGATCTCGTCTTGGCAGGGTAGGAGTGTGGAACCTGTTCCTTGAATTCTGTTTTAGCCTTAGGGATATCTGCTACTCCTACATTTCTTAGAATTCTCTTTTTCTTTCTAGCCTATCTTTTGTTATAGTTAATAATTTGTTATATTAAGCTGTCCCTGTTCTAATTAGTTTCTGTCTCTTGATGGGCTCCTGATTAATAATGAATGAATTAATGAAATATTAACATTCCCAATTACTCTGAGAAGTTTATATGTTGTCTGTAAGATGAATAATGTAGATTTTCTTTTCTTTTCTTTTTTTTTTTTAGACAGAGTCTCAAGCTGTCACCCTGGGTAGAGTGCTGTGGCGTCCCAGCTCACAGCAACCTCCAACTCCTGGGCTCAAGTGATTCTCTTGCCTCCATCTCCCAAGTAGCTGGGACTACAGGCGCCCGCCACAAGGCCCAGCTATTTTTTTTTTCTTGGTTGTAGTTATCATCATTGTTGTTTGACTGGCCTGAGCTGGATTTGAACCCTCCAGCTCTGGTGTATGTGGCTGGCGCCCTAGTCGCTTGAGCTACAGGCATCGAGCCTGAATAACGTAGGTTTTTAAGAAATGACTATCTGTGTTAAACAGATAAACTGGTATCTAGGTTTAATCAACTGAAAAAAATAGAAGCAAAATAATATATGGATTGTAGTCCTATTTGTGTGTATAAAAATCTGTAAGGATATGTGTGACTTCATATTTATAAACGTGTAGAGGAAATTTTGAAAGCTTATACAGAAAAAACTCTCTGGAAAGAGAAAAGAAATTAAAGGAATGGTAAAGAGGGACTTCAACTTTTTTTTTTTTTTTTTTTGTAGAGACAGAGTCTCACTGTACAGCCCTCGGTAGAGTGCCGTGGCGTCACACGGCTCACAGCAACCTCTAACTCAGGCTTACGCGATTCTCTTGCCTCAGCCTCCTGAGCAGCTGGGACTACAGGTGCCCGCCACAACGCCCGGCTATTTTTTTGTTGTTGCAGTTTGGCCGGGGCTGGGTTTGAACCCGCCACCCTCGGTATATGGGGCCAGCGCCCTACTCACTGAGCCACAGGCACCGCCCGGTTTCAACTTTTTTATTCTATAAAAAATATACTGAGCATTTATAATTTTTATAATCTTAGGAATTAAATTCTTTAATTTTTGTGACTTTGTGGTAATTTTAACGTTAAAAATTGGTAACAAATCTTTGTGGGAGGAAAGGGAAGGGAACTAGTAATTATTGAGTACCTGTTATATGCCACACACTTTCCATACATTATCTCATTTAATCACGACTAGGTTAAGATAGGCATTTGTTTTACAGATAAGAAAACTGGGGTTCAGAGAACTTAAGCAATTTCTTTTCTTTTTTTATTTTTTTTCGAGACAGGGTCTCACTATGTCACACTTGGTAGAGTGCTGTGGCGTCATAGTTCACAGCAACCTCAAACTCTTGGGCTTAAATGATTCTCTTGCCTCAGCCTCCCAAGTATTTGGGACTACAGGCGCCCACCACAATGCCTGGCTAATTTTTTGTTGCAGTTGTCATTGTTTAGCTGGCCCGGTCCAGGTTTGAACCCGCCAGCCTTAGTGCATGTGGCTGGCACCTTAACCAGTGTGCTATGGGCGCCAAGCCCTTAAGCAATTTCTTAATTTATATAGGTAGAATTCTCAATCTTCTAGAGTCCAAAGCCCATACTTTTCCCAGTATATCAGCATTTCTTTCTTTCTGTCTTTTTCTTCTACTTTTTTTTTGTGTGTGTGTGACAGAATCTCACTCTGTGCCCAGGCTATGGTGCCCTGGAGTCAGCCTAGCTCATAGCAACCTCAAACTCTGGGATTCAAGCAATCCTTCTACCTCAGCCTCCGGGGTAGTTGGGCTGGAGGCAACAACCATGACACCCAGCTAATTTTTCTGCTTTTTTGTTTGTTTGTTTGTTTAGTAGAGATGTGATCTTGCTCTTGCTCAGCCTGGTCCCAAACTCCTGAACCTGAGCAATCCATCTGCCTTGGCCTCCCAGGATTACAGGTATGAGCCACTGCACCTGGCCTATACCCATATCTTTTAAACTGGGTTCCATTGACCTCTGAGAGGAGGCTCATATATGTGCTTTCAGGATCCATGAACTCTCTAGACAATTCTTAGTATGTTATTTTAATGATAATCTTTAAATAGACATGTTCTGGATCTTCTGGAGAATCATTTCAAAAGAATACTTTCAGGACATTTGAATTTTTCTTCTTGTGACAACCAAGTCCTACACTACCTTAATTGTCCTGGGCCAATCAGGAAAGAATGCATTTAGGCTAAGGGAGGGCCAAATTATATCTGGTTCAGACAGAAAAATGTAGAAATAAACACTTCTCACTCTATACATTAAACTCAAATTCAAAACCTGCACTTCGAGCATCAGTGCTGTATTCATGTTTGGAATAGTGATTTTATTTTATTTTATATATTTTTGAGACAGGGTCTCACTATGTTGCCCTGGGTAGAGTGCTGTTGCATCACAGCTCACAGCAACCTCCAACTCTTGGGCTCAAGCAATTCTCTTGCCTCAGCCTCCCAAGTAGCTGGGACTACAGGCACATGCAGCAATGCCCAGCTATTTGTTGTTGTTGTAATTGTCCTTTGCTGTTTGGCAGGCCTGAGCAGGGTTCGAACCCACCAGCTCTGGTGTATGTGGCTGGTGCTGTAGCCGCTGAGCTACAGGTGCCAAGCCGGAATAGTGATTTTATTTTTAGCCAAAAATTAACTACTGTAGGCTCAGTGCCTGTGGCTCAAGTGGCTACAGCGCCAGCCACATACACCTAAGCTGGTGGGTTCGAGTCCAGCCCAGGCCCACCAAACAATAATGACGGCTGCAACCAAAAAATAGCCAGGCATTGTGGCAGGCACCTGTAGTCCCAGCTATTTGGGGAGGCTGAGGCAGGAGAATCACTTGAGCCCAGGAGTTGGAGGTTGCTGTGAGCTGTGATTCCACAGCACTCTACCCAGGACAACAACTTGAGGCTCTGTCTCAAAAAAAAAAAAAAAAAAAATTAACTACTGTATTACTGTGATTAAATTAAGGTTGTTACACTTACATTTTTTTGGCTTTCTTTTTTTTTTCTTTTAAATTTTCTTGGCTTTCTAATTGTGTTTTTATTTAAACTTAAGTTTGTTTTGTTTCATAATTGCAGAAAAGATGTGTAAACAAGGAGTTTACCTGGTTTATGTTTATACATTAAGTAACATTAAAATAAATTAAAGTCAACACTAAGAGTGAAGAAAATGTTTCCCTTTTTTATTTCCTTGCTTATTTTTTTTTAATTTTTCTTTCTTTTTTTTTTTTTTTTTTTTTTTGAGGCAGAGTCCCACCCTATGCCCTGAGCAGAGTGCAGTGGCATCATAGCTCACTGCAACCTCCACTCGGGCTGTGGGCAACCGCTGCCTCAGCCTCAGGAAGGTTGCTGTGAGCTGCGATGCCACATCACTCTACAGAGAGCAACTTAGTGAGACTTAGTCTCAAAATATATATATATTACCAGTATAAGCAGGACCATCAAAACAACAACAACAACAAACCTTGGGCAGCACCTGTAGTTCTGTGTGTAGGGTGCCACACCTCTCAGGGAATGGAAAGTCCTGGCTGTACAGAACAACTTTCAAGCACAAATGTATATTTTTGATAACCCTCTCTAGCGAGTGTCCTGTGATTAAAACAAATAAAAGATAAAGTTTTGGGGTTTTTTGGTTTGTTTTGTTAGGTCGCAAGTACCAAGTTTCTAGCAAGTATCTGTGTGATTCAGTAGCCATTCTTCCTGAGAAAGTAGGAAGACTATTTGTGACCCAATGGAGCAAAATCTCCCACCTTGTATCTGCTGGGCACAAGTAGAGACTTTGTTTTTGTTTTTCTTTTTTTTTTTTTGCAGTTTTTGGCCAGGGCTGGGTTTGAATCTGCCACCTCTGGCATATGGGGCCAGTGCCCTACTCTTTTGAGCCATAGGCGCTGCCGAGACTTTGTTTTAATATACAATAAAAACAGGTGGGCCCACAAAGCTGTAATCTATGTTGTGGATTTAAATAATCTGGCCCAGGGCCGTTGAAACAGGATGATAGACATTTATGGACTCAGTATTGAGTTCTGGGAGCCAGCAGCCGTGTCAGCAGATGTGGAATGTGCCCTACCTTTGGATAGAATCCAAGGCTTTTAATCATGGATAAAGTCACCTGCTTCCTGATTTATGTAGAACATTTTGGGAATGCCAATTGTTGAGCCATCACATCAAGATAGCCACTTAAAACGTATCCATTACGACAATAGAACCACTTTCTGTCTGAACACAAAATGTATTTCCCCAAATCCCAAATTGGTGCTGGCCATTTTCCCTATCCCCTCCCTCATCTTGCAACAATCACCAAGGCCACTTATTCCCTTCTGTGCACTGCTAAGTTCCCATCTCTCAACATTTTCTACTTGGTCTTCCACCCCCTCCCTGGAGCCTGAATCACTGAGAGCCTCCTACAGGGCACCTAACACACACACATGCATGAATGGAAGTTTGCTAAGGAGAGCAGTGACATTGCCCCTCTCAGTCCTACAACTGTTCTCGGGCCCACCCCCATGTATTTTTACCCCACATCACTTATTTTTAAATAGCAGAGGATTTTGGAGCTTCTCTGACAAAATGTAATTCTCCTATGGTCCAAACTCTTTCAGGTAAAGCATCAAGACTAAATCAAAGCCCAGTGTCGTGGCCTATAATCCTAGGACTCTAGGCGGCCGAGGTGGGTGGATCGCCTGAGCTCAGGAGTTGGAAACCATCCCAAGCAAAGAGAGACCCAGTCTCTACTAAAAATAGGAAAACTAGCCAGGTTTTGTGGCGGTTGCCTACAAGGTTTTGTGGCAGGTGCCTATGGTCCCAGCTACTAGAGAGGCTGAGGCAAGAGGATCGCTTGAGCCCAGGAGTTTGAGATTGTGAGTTATGACACCATTCTACGCAGGGTGAATGAGTGAGACTCTGTCCCAAAACAAAACTAAACTAAACAAAACTAAACTAAACCTAAAGGCTACTGCTGGGTCTCTCAGCTCCCTTTCTTTATCTTTTTTTCTTTCTTTTTTTTTTTTTAAACAGGGTCTCACTTTGTTGCCCTTGGTAGAGTGCTGTGGTGTCACAGCTCATAGCAACCTCAAACTCTTAGGCTCATGTAATCCTCTTGCCTCAGCCTCCCAAGTAGCTGGGACTGCAAGCCCCCGCCACAACACCCACTATAAGACCTGCCACAATACCTGGCTATTTTTAGAGAGGCCAGAGCCTCCCTCATTATCCTCTAACCTCTCCATCTGCTCTTCCCTGCCCAGTTTTCTAGGGGAAGGCAGTAGCCACTGCTGCTGCAGGACAGCTGGAAATAGGTCAGGAAGCTGGAAGATAGGCAACCTTTCTTTCAAAGCTTTTTTTTTTTTTTTGAGACAGAGTCTCAAGCTGTGTCCCTGGGGTGAGTGCCGTGGCATCATAGCTCACAGCAACCTCCAACTCTTGGGCTCAAGTGATCCTCTTGCCTCTGTTTTCTATTTTTAGTAGAGATGGGATCTCCCTTCTTGCTCAGGCTGGTCTTGAACTTGTGAGCTCAAGAAATCCACCTGCCTCGGCCTCTAGGAGTGCTAGGATTACAGGTGTGAGCCACTGTACCCAACTTCATTTCAAAGCTTTTTATAAGAAATTTGAGATGGTAGAGTTGCCAAAACTAGAAGTAAAGCCTTAGCAGTTAGACCTTGGAGAAGCAGTGAAAGTGAGTCCTAAAACATCAGTGGAAAATTCTTCTGAAAAATGTTACAGAAACATATAAAATTACAAACTTGGTAAGATAGATTGATAGAAATTAAGATTATCCAGATTTTTTCTTCTATTTATGTAAGCCCAGTACCTTGATACACCAAACAAATGCCTGTACGAACCAGGCAGCTAATGCAATGCAGCAAACGTCAGAGGAGAATGACAGAGGCTCCCCTGTTTCCACGGTTCCTGCCAGTGCGCGGGACACCATTGTTGCCAGATCTGATTTTTCAAAAGAAGCTTTAAAATACAGTTTGCGGGCAGCATCTGTGGCTCAGTGAGTAGGGCGCCGGCCCCATATACCAAGGGTGGCAGGTTCAAACCCGACCCTGGCCAAACTGCAACAAAAAAATAGCCAGGCATTGTGGCGGGTGCCTGTAGTCCCAGCTACTCTGGAATCTGAAGCAAGAGAATCACCTAAGTCCTGGCATTGGAGGTTGCTGTGAGCTGTGACACTACGGCACTCAATTAAGGGCGACAAAGTGAGACTCTGTCTCTAAAAAAAAATCCAATTTATATGTGTGTATATAAGTACGTGCATGTGAAGCCTGTCAGTTTTAAAATGTTGGCTCAATGTTTAAAAAGTAAACCAAATAAAACCTATATTTTGCTTCTGCCCTGGGTTTAGAGAAATTTGTTCAGGGTAAAGCTTAAAAAAAGATGACAATGGAAAAGAGTCATCAGTCAAGTTAAGTACTATGATAGAATAAGTTCCCTCCACAGTCACAATCTCCACAGACAAGCTAGTAACTTAATATGTTAAACTTACAATTTAAATTCTCTGTGGTATAATTTGTATGTTTAATCTCCTCTATCCTGCTTCCCTTCCTGAAGGTCAGACTGAAGTTTCAGTTTTCAGTATCCACAGAATTGACTTTGCTTGGGGAATTTGCAGTTACTTAAACACAGACTGAGTTGGTCAAGCCTGTCTTTTCCTTCAGGAACATGCACCCTGTGTTCAGTTTAGCAGGTTGGGATGAAGGTGGAGACAGACAAATAATAGGGGTTTTATCCCACCGCTGAGGATTTTCTAAGATACTGTCATCAGAAAAGGAAACAAAGCTCAAAGTTGTACCTCTGCTCAAATTTGTAACCTCATCCTCCAGGTGACAAATTACTAATGCTCCCACTAACAATGAATCTTCCTCCTGAAATTTCTTGGAAAGCTATTATTTCTTGGAAAGCTACTTGTTGTCCAAAGCTCAGTGGGTAGGGCACTGGCCACATACACCAGGGCTGGCGGGTTTGAACCGACCAGGGCCTGCTAAACAACGACAACTACAACAAAAAAATAGCCAGGTGTTGTGGCAGGCACCTGTCATCCCACCTACTTGGGAAGCTGAGGCAAGAGAATGGCTTAAACCCAAGAGTTTGAGGTTGCTGTGAGCTGTGACGCGACAGCACTCTACCGAGGGCAATATGGTGAGACTCTGTCTCAAAAAAAAAAAAAAAAATCTATGTCGTTCTCTTGTAGATGCTCAGAAATCATTTGGAAATTCCTACCTGAAGAGACAAGATTCCTGTCCCACCACACTCCTTCCAGCACCAGTTTGGTAGGCACCCCCTTCCAATGGAGGCCTAAGTGGCCAGCACCCCCACTCACCTTCCGAGGTGTGTAGGGCCACACAGACAGCAAAGGCCATGACAGCGAGTCCCGTCTGCTGCATTCCTGCCTACCCTGCTGCCTCTGACAGCACTACAGGTGAAGCTGTATAATCAGGAAATGAGGCTAAGGTGTTCTCCAGAGCAGGGAAAGAGCCTGCAGGAAAAGTCAGCCAGGTAGCCCCGCCCTGGGAGGGGCTCCGAGTATAGCTTCTCAGGTTTCTGTCCTTCAGACCAGGCTCCAGACTGACTTGCCAAGCTCCCTGCTTGTGTTCACAGTTCCTGAGGGTCAGGGGATGTAAGTGGTGATGTGGCAGCTGGATAGGTCATTGTGATTTGGGATGTGTATCAGAATAATTAAAAACAGTCGATCTACATGAATCCTATCCTACCCCTCAACCTATAAACCAGAATTCTGGGGGAGGGGACCAGGTACTTGAATTTTATAAAAGCTCGGGCTGGGGCTCTGTACCTGTACTCAGTGGTTAGGACACGGGTCACATGCTTCAGGACTGGTGGGTTCGAACACGGCCAGGGCCTGCCAAACAACAATGACAACAATAACAAAAAATAGCCAAGTGATGTGGTGGACGCCTGTAGTCCCAGTTACTTGGGAGGCTCGGGCAAGAGAATCACTTAAGCCCGAGAGTTTGAGGTTGCTATGAGCTATGACTCCACAGCACTCTACCGAGGGTAACACAGTGAGACTCTGTCTCAAAAATAAGTAAATAAATAAATAAATAAATGAATAAATAAAAGCCCTGGCTGGGTGTGTTGGCTCACACCTGTAGTTCTAAGACTTTGGAAGCCCAAGGTGGGAGGATCACTTGAACACAGGAGTTTGAGTCTGTAGTGAGCTAGGGTGAGGCCACTGGACTCCAACCCTGGTAACAGAGTGAGATCTTGTCTCAAAAAAAGTCCCATGGGGTGGCGCCTGTGGCTCAGTGGATAGGGCGCCGGACTCATATACTGAGGGTGTCAGGTTCAAACCTGGCTCCAGCCAAACTGCAACAACAACAACAAAAAGACTACAAACAAAAATAAATCAATAAAATATAATTTTCCTAAAAAAAAAAAAAAAAGCAAAAAACAAAAAAATAGCCCCGTGTTCCGGTAGGTGCTTGTAGACCCAGCTACTCGGGAGGCAAGAGAATCGCTTAAGCCCAGGAGTTGGAGGTCACTGTGAGCTGTGACACCACTGTACTCTACTGAGGGTGATAAAGTGAGACTCTGTCTCTAAAAAAAAAAAAAAAAAACCCCATAGGTTGGGTCATTCTGATGAACACTTTTTATGAGAACCTCTGTTTAAAGGAATCAGAGTTTTTAAGAAGCTTGTGGAAACCATAAGTTTCTGGGGACAAGGGTAATAAGTCATAAAAAATTTATCTCTGTGAAAGATATGGAAAAGTTGACCCCATTCTGGTCTTGGTTCATAGCTAAATTGTTTCCAGTAAAGATTTTAGATTATTTAGATAAAACCACTGGGTAAGGTGAAGATCACCAGATTCTAATCCTGTCTCTTCTAATAATAGGAAATGTACTCTAGTTTTCTGTAAATAATGAGTCAGACTAGATGACCTCCAAAGTCGGGTCATGAGTCCTCTAGTACCCTGCTCACCTGTGTGGTAGCCACACAAATTAGTAATTTATTTGTCACCTGGAGGATGACGTGCAAATTTTCTTTTTTTTTTTTTTTTTTTTTGAGACAGTCTCACTATGCTGCCCTGGGTAGAGTGCTGTGGCGTCACAGCTCACAGCAACCTCCAACTCCTGGGTTTAAGCGATTCTTTTCCTTTAGCCTCCCAGGCAGCTGGGACTACAGGTGCCCGCCACAGTGCCCCGCTGTATTTTTTGTTGCAGTTGTTCAACTGGCCCAGGTCAGGCTCCAACCCGCCAGTGCTCGGTGCATGTGGCTGGCGCCGTAAGCACTGTACTACAGGCTCCGAGCCAAGGTGCAAATTTGAGCATAGGTGCAACTTTGAGATTTATTTCCTTTTCTGATGACTCCGAGCACATTTCAGAGCTATAACTCCAAATTCAGATGTACTATAGGCATAAAACAAACATTGGATTTCAAAGATTGAGTCCAAAAAATATATTTTGCTGATATTTTTATATTGATTACATAATATTTTGGGCATATTAGGTTAAATAAAATGTATTATTAAAATTAATGTTATCTATTTCTTTTTACATTTCAGATCATATAAGTCTTTTGCCTTTTTACTTTGTTTGTTTGTTTGTTTGTTTGTTTTGAGACAGAGCCTCAATTTGTTGCCCCGGGTAAAGTATTGTGGCATCACAGCTCACAGCAACCTCCAACTCCTGGGCTCCAGAGATTCTCTTGCCTCCACCTCCCAAGTAGCTGGGACTACAGGCACCCACCACAATGCCCGGCTCTTTTTTGGTTGCAGCCGTCATTGTTGTTTGGTGGCCCAGGCCATATTCGAACCTGCCAGCTCAGGTGTATGTGCCTGGCGCCTTAGCCACTTGAGCCACAGGCGCTGAACCCCTTTTTACATTTTTAAATTAACACTATGATTTGAATGTTTTTGTCTCCTACAAAACTCCTGTAGTACTCAATCCCCACAGGGTGTAGTGGCTCACCCCTGTAACCCTATCACTCTGGGAGGCCAAGGCAGGAGAATTGCCTGAGCTCAGGAGTTAGAGAGCAGCCCGAGCAAAAGCAAGACCTCATCTCTAAAAATAGCCAGGTGTTGAGACAGGCATCTATAGTCCCAACTACTTGGGAGGTTGAGGCAAGAACTCTTCAGCCCAAGAGTTTGACCTTGCTGTGAGCTATGATGTCACATCACTCTACCAAGGGCGACAAAAGGAGACTCTGTTTCAAAAAAAAGAGAAAGAAACTTAATCCCCAATGCAATAGTGTTGAGAGGTAAGGCCTAGTAGGAGATGAATAGATGAATGTTGCTATTAAAAGGGCTTGGGCTTGTGTGAGGCGGGTTTCGGTGACTCACGCCAGTAATCCTAGCACTCTTGAGCTGAGGAGTTTGAGACCAGCTTGAGCAAGAGTGAGACCCTGTCTCTCCTAAAAATAGAAAAAATAGGGTGTCACCTGTAGCTCAGTGGGTAGGGCGCTGGCCACATACACGGAGGCTGGTGGGTTCAAACCCAGCCCAGGCCTGCTAAATAACAATGGCAACAACAACAAAAAATAGCCGGGCATTGAGGTGGGCGCCTGTTGTCCCAGCTATATGGGAGACTGAGGCAAGAGAATCACTTACGCCCAAGAGTTTGAGGTTGCTGTGAGCTGTGATGCCATAGCACTCTATTGAGGGCAACATAGTGAGACTTTGTATAAAAAAAAAAAAAATAGAAAAACTAGCTGGAGCCAAGTGAGGTGGCTCACACCTGTAATCCCAGCACTTGGTGGAATGCCTGAGCTCGCAGGTTTGAGGTTTGAGACCAGAGTGAGATCCCATCTCTAAAAAATAGGCAGGGTTGTGGTGGGTGCCTGTAGTCCCAGCTACTTGGGAGGCTGAGGCAAGAGGATCGCTTAAGCCCAAGGGTTTGAAGTTGCTGGAAGCTAAGACACCAGGCACTTTACAGAGGGTGACCAAGTGAGACTCTGTCTTAAAAAAAAAAAAAGGAAAGAAAAGAAAAGAAAGGGCTTGCAGGAGTGTGTTGTTTCTCTTCTGCTTTTCTGCCAGGTGAGGACACAACATTCCTTCTCCCCAAATGATGTAGCAATGGAGTGTCATCTTAGAACCAGAGACCAAACTTGCTGGTGATCTTGGACCAGAACTGTGAGAGAATAAATTTCTTTTTTTTTTTGTGGAGACAGAGTCTCACTTTATGGCCCTCGGTAGAGTGCCGTGGCCTCACACAGCTCACAGCAACCTCCAACTCCTGGGCTTAAGCGATTCTCTTGCCTCAGCCTCCCGGGTAGCTGGGACCACAAGCGCCCACCACAACGCCCGGCTATTTTTTGGTTGCAGTTTGGCCGGGGCCGGGTTTGAACCCGCCACCCTCGGTATATGGGGCCAGCGCCCTACCGACTGAGCCACAGGCGCCGCCCATGAGAATAAATTTCTATTCTTTATAAATTACCCAGTCTTAGGTATTCTGTTATAGCACAAAACCAGACTAAGACAATTACACATGTAATATAAACCCCCAATTTTTTTTTTTTTTTTGGTAGAGACAGAGTCTTACTTTATCACCCTCATAGAGGGCGGTGGCATCACACAGCTCACAGCAACCTCCAACTCCTGGTCTTAGGCGATTCTCTTGCTTCAACCTCCCGAGTAGCTGGGACTACAGGCGCCTGCCACAACGCCCAGCTATTTTTTAGTTGCAGTTTGGCCTGGGGCGGGTTTGAACCCGCCACCCTCAGCATATGGGGCTGGCACCCTACTCACTCAGCCACAGGTGCTCCCCCTATACCCCCAATTTTTAAATTTACTACGTCACGTATTTGCTTGGGTGTTACTGTTTTAGGTTAAGAGCCCGAGGTCTGAATTGTCCCCAGCTGTCAAGTTGTGGTGTTTAACCAGCTCCAATTCACTATCGAGAACTAGAGCTGTAATAAATAAAGAAATGGGAGCTTGCGGGGGAAATGGACTAGTAAAGATGGTGATCTCTTGAATGAAAAGACTCAGTAGTTCCAGCCTCTGCCACCAAACAAAGGGACTTTACTATGGGTCTTGGTAAAAGAACTCAGAAAACTTGTGGAGGTGACCATCAAAGACCATGAAATTGTGTGCACCAGCCCTAACCACAGCAATCTCTCTGGATGAAAGCATCATGCTGTGAAGGTTAAAGTCAGAGAAACTGCACAAAAATTATACTCTGGCACAGTCACGAAGATCAGCAAAACAACACAGGCACCTGAACATTCACCACCCTTCCTAAAAGTTCCTCCTGAGGATGACTTCCTGGTGTAGAAAACAGCCTCTGTTCAGATGAAGTGAAGGGTGACTACTGGGTAACAGGAGTGTGTGTGTTTTTTTTTTTTTTTAGACAGAGTCTCACTTTGTCACCCTTGGTAGAGTGCCTTGCCTTCATAGCTCACAGTAACCTCAAACTCTTGGACTTAAGAGATCCTCCAGCTCAGTGGTTCTCAACCTGTGGGTTGCAATTCACAGGAACGATATCAAAGGGTCACAGCATTAGGAAGGTTGAGAACCACTGCTCTAGCTTCAGCCTCCCAAGTAGTTGAGACTACAGGCACCCACCACAATGCCTGGCTACTTTTAGTAGAGAAGGGGTCTCACTCTTGGTCGGGCTGGTCTCAGACTCCGGTGATCCACCTGTCTGGCTTCCCAGCGTGCTGGGATTACAGGTGTAAGCCACCTCGCCCAGTGTAATAGGAGTGATTTTTAATCCAGCAGAGCAAAAATTATGCAAAATTATTAGAGCACTGACAAGGAAGTCTGGGTCAATTCTGAAAAGGCTGCAAGTAGACAGGCCCCATGTACTCACTCCTGTACATACATGCCTCTTACTCCTGTAGTTGATGAGATGGTTTCTCTTTCACTGTGTGCACGAATTTTCTGCCAGGAAATGCTATGATAGCCCTGTCAAGAAATCTAGGAGGACTAGGGATTTAGAGAGCAAAGGGAGTCCTCCTAGAATTATTAGCATTTTCCCTCTCCTTCACACCCTTTCCTGGAGGCACTAGAGTGGGATGGTGGGCTGGGTTATGCTTCCCAGACACAGCTGGTATAACAGGTAGAACCAAAAATGTTAGAGCAGGGCGGCGCCTGTGGCTCAAGGAGTAGGGCGCCGGTCCCATATGCCGGAGGTGGCAGGTTCAAACCCAGCCCCGGCCAAAAAAAAAAAAATAATAATAATAATAAAATAAAAAAATAAAAGTAAAAAAAAAAAAAAAAAATGTTAGAGCACACATGAAATTACCACCAGTGGAATCACAACCTTGGGGCAGGGGATTATGTCACTCTGGTGCTAAAAAGTAAACCTGACATCCACCAGCAGGATCCCATAAACCACTGAAAAACCCTGTGTCAGGTCATTCTGTAGTGAGATGTTAATGAGAACGCTGGGCAGATCAGTTTTGAATGGGGGGAGGGATTTTCGTCTGGAGAGAACTAGTGCAGGTTTGATTATGGGGTGTGCGTGTGCACCTGGGAGGGATGCTCACCAGGCAGACAGGGACCGACAGAATTAGGAAGGAGCCCCAAAGGGGGGATTCAGAATACTTCAATTAATTAAATATTTGTATCTGAGCTTGGGGATTCTACAAAACCAAATGAGAAAGAAATCGGGAAATGACTTGGTGCCTGTAGTTCAAGTGGCTAAGGTGCCAGCCACATACACCAGAGCTGGTGGGTTCAAATCCAGCTGGGCCTGCCGAACAACAATGACTGCAACCAAAAAACAGCCGGGCGTGGTGGTGGGCGCCTGTAGTCCCAGCTACTTGGGAGGCTGAGACAAGAGAATTGATTAAACCCAGGGGTTGGAGGTTGCTGTGAGCTGTGATGCCACAGCACTCTACCCAGGGTGACAGCTTGAGGCTCTGTCTCAAAAAAAAAAAAGAAAAGAAAAGAAAGAGAGAGAGGGAAAGAAGAAGAAGAGAGAGAGAGGGAAAGAAGAAGAAGAGAGAGAGAGGGGAAGAAGAGGAGGAGGAGGAGGAGGAAAAGGAAGAAGAGGAGGAAGATGAAGAGGAAGAAGAACGGGACATGTGTGCCCCGGCTCTAGAGAGCACATTGTTAGACATGTTCTTTCCCAAATTGAGCTGTATGTCTCTCTTGGGGTAGAAATTTGAAAGCCCTCAGTGCCCCTTCTGTAAGTAAGAAAAGGTGTCCCTCTCTGGATGAATGCAGCCCAGAATCCATAGCTTGACAAGCAGAAGGTGCTGGCAGAAAAAAAAAAAAAAAACCCTTCTCTTAAAAACAAACAGAAGGCAAGCCCCTCTGGGAAGTACAACTGGGATACATGATTTGGCAAGCAAAGCCTGGCCTGCATTTCTGTCCCCCTCTTCCCTCAACAGGCAGCCTTCTGCAGTGCACAACCTGTACAACCATCCACAGCAGCCCTGATCTTGCTGTTTCTTCTAATCATGAGAAGAATCCAAGACAATCTTCTTAGCCTCACTCATCCCATCTATAAAACTTCTCATTCTCTAAGGCACAGCTGTAGCGTCACTCTGAGTTTCCCTGTCACCTATGCCTGCTTCCCCACCTTCTGCTAGGTGACACTCAGCTCTCACAACCTTGGGGTCTGGGCCTTGAGAGCAGGAAACCCCTCTAATAAGCTTTGCTTCCTCCTTGTGCAACTCTTAGTCTCTTTTGAATATCTCTAGGCCCAACACACGAAGGTTCTGTATTCATGTTTATAAAAGGAATGCCTGTTGAATCATTGTTATTGTTCTGAGTAAAAAAACTCAGACTTCTCTTCTGAGTGAAAAAAAAAATACTGTTCTTTGTAAAATAGTTATATGAACACATACTTATTAGCATATATTTTAATAAAATATTACATGAAAATGCAAAACCATTTATAACCAAATACCCAATTTCTATTACAAATCATTGTATAATCATTTATATATTATAATACTTCATTACCAAAAACCCAGGCAAATGTCAACTCCTCTTTAATATTTGGATGTATATAATGGGTACAGGTGAAACCTACTAAATGCAGAATACAAATGTCCACATACAATAACTAAGAAAATGCCATGAAGGCTACGTTGAGCAGTTTGATGAGAATATTTCAGACTGTATATGAAACCAGCACATTGTACCCCTTGATTGCACAAATGTTCACAGCTATGATTTAACAATAAAAAATTTTTGGATGTATATCATTTCAGGTTTTTAAACTATATTTCAGATTTATAAGTATATTTTACTTTTGCAAAAATAGTCATAGAATGATTCCTGTTTTGTGGTCTTCCAGTTCATAGATTAAGAATAATACTCCATAGCTTTACCTATAGATCTGTATTGCTTTTTCTTTCAGTGGGTTCATAATATTCAAGACATGGTTTTGTCACAGTTTGTTTACTTGATTCCCCCAGTTGCTGGATATTTAGGCAGTTTGGTTGTGTCCCTTTTCTGGTGTTTATTATTATTATAGAGATGCTACGACAATCAGTCATATACCCTTGGTTTACTTGTCTCAGTGTTATTTTATTTATTTTTGAGACAGAGCCTCACTTTGTCGCCCTCAGTAGAGTGCTATGGTGTCACAGCTCACCGCAACCTCCAACTCTTGGGCTCAAGCGATTCTCTTGTCTCAGCCTCCTGGGTAGCTGGGACTATAGGTGCCTGTCACAACGCCCAGCTATTTTTAGAGATGATGTCTCATTCTGGCTCAGGCTGGTCTCAAACTCGTGAGCTCAGGTAATCTGCCCACTTGGGTCTCCCAAAGTGCTAGGATTATAGGCGTGAGCCACTGTGCCTGCCCTTTCTCAATGTTTTTTAAAAATAAATTCTCAGAAATGGAACTTCGTAGCCAGGCATAGTGGCTCACATGAAGGCCAAGGTGAGAGTTTGAGAATAGCTTGGGCATCATAGGCAAGACCCTCATGTCTACAAAAAAGTAAAAAAAAAAAATCAGCCAGGCACAGTGGCATAGACCTGTAGCCTTACTGCTTGAGAGGCTAAGGCAGGAATCCCTGAAGCATAGGAACTCAAGGTTACGGTGAGGTATAATTGGATCCTTGCACTCCAACCTGAGAAGAAATGGAACTTCTCAAAGGATATGCCCATTTAAATCACCTTTTAATATGCATTGCCAGATTATCTCACTGTGTTGTAAAAACTGTGCATGGCTCTCTCCTCTAATAGAGTGGGCCCAGTGAAGGCAGGGTATGTGTCTCATTCATCATTATACCCCCCGGTGCTTAGCTTGGTGCTCAGCAATAGGAGATGCTTAGTGTCTGTTGAATGAATAATGAATTGGATAACTCAAATAAGCATGCCTTCATTACAGGAGCAAAACCTTGTCAATATGGTCACAGAAATTTATGATTGGTACTCTTGGTCTTTCTGTAGCCTAAATAGTAATACTATTTTAAATTTGCCTTTCTCAGAAAGAATTTTCTACAAATTATACGTCGAAGGAGGATTAGTTATAAAAATATATATCACCAGGGGATTATAGGTTTGAACCAAGGGCCAAAAGCAGTGCAAATGTGCGTGGATGTATGCATGTGTGTGTGTGAGCGAGAGATTTCAGAAATCTGTATACTTGGCCGGACGAGATGGCTCATGCCTGTAATCCTAGCATTCTGGCAGGCTGAGGCGGGAGGATCCCTTGAGCTCAGGAATTTGAGACCAGCAAAAGCGAGACTCTGTTTCTACTAAAAATAGAAAAATTAGCCACCCATTGTAGTGGGCACCTGAAGTCCCAGCTACTCAGGAGGCTGAGGGAGGAGGATGACTTGAGCATAGAACCATGAGGTTGCTGTGAGTGAAGCTGAAGCCCTGGCACTGTGGCCTGGGGCAACACAGTGAGACAGTCTCAAAAAATAAAAAAGAAAAAGAAAACTTAGAAACAAGATAGAACGTTTTTCAGCAGAGAAGGCTTTTAGGAGAGCCAGGCTAAGTCCCTTTCAGTACCATGGTTCCATGATTTACAGTCTGTATTTAAATGTGTGATGGGGTTGGGCATCAAGTATGCCAAAGTAAACAGAGAGGAAAGTACACAGGACTAATTAAAGGGAACAAACTTTGAATCTAGAGCCAAAGTGGGGAATTCCCCTTGCACTGAATTTCTTATTCCTGGTTAACACTGTAGTTTCCTTTCCTGGCTTAAATGTATAATTTTGGTTTTTTAGCATTTGTGCTTTCCAGATACATGAATTATCCAAATTCATTCCAATATCACCATTATCACTTCGCTATAGGCACAAGGGTTAGGTAACTTGCCTAAAGTCAGTCAATAAATTGGGAATTACAGAGCAGAATAGTACCTTAAGCTAATAAAAATAAAAAGAATACCCCCAGGAAAATCTGAAAAAAGGAGAGCAGTGAGGCATAACAAGTTTTCTGGATGTAAAAATATATCATAAATCTACTGTGACTAAAATAGTGTGTCACTGATGCATAAATCTAGAAGGTATAATGCTTGTGTGAATTTTATACATTGTAAAGTCAGGGAAAACTATGGATTATTCAACAAATGGTAGTGAAACAACTGGTTAACTATGTAGAAAAGATAAAGTTGAAGCTTTAATTTCTAGACGTATTAAATATCTAAAGGAAAGAAAATATAAAACTATCCAAAGGAAATATAGAATGATATCTATATTTTTAAGTTTTAGAGCACAGAAGTCTTTCTAACCCTAAAAGAAGACTCAGAAGCCATACAGAGTGAAAAGTTTGACCCTACAAAAAAAGTGAAACCCCATCGGGGAAAAATAAAACTCAATAAAAGAAATATGGCAGAAAGGTATGTGTGGCGGGTGGGTGGGTATTTGTAAGACAAAAGACAAAGGCTGTTATATAAAGAGATTTTGTGTATCCATAAGGAAGAGGGTGATGACTCAATAGAAAAATAGGCTATGGATATGGACAGGTAATTCACAGAAATAAAAAGGGCTTATAAACATTTTTTAAATGCTCAATGTTATTTAAATTGCTTAACAACAAATAAAAGTGAGATATATTTTTCACCTGCTTAACTGGCAAAGCTCAAAATGATCCATACTATGTATTGTTGGCAAGTATTCACTCATACGTGATTTGTAGGAGTGTAAATTGGTGTGAATTATTAGGAGATAATTTTTTCAATACCTATTAATTAAAAAGGAAGATATATTTTAACTTAGGAGTTTTACTACTGGAATTTATGCTATAGATGCAGACACACGTATGCAAGGTTATAAGTGTTAGAATCTTTTGGCCTGGGGTGGTGGCTCATACCTATAATGTTGGCTACTTGGGAGCCTTAAGTGGGGGGATCACTTGAGGCTAGGAGTTGGAGCCCAGCCTGAGCAACATAGCAGGAACTCATCTCTGAAAAAAAATTTTTTTTAGTTAGTTGGCTGTGGTAGGGCACACCTATAGTCCCAGCTACTTGGGAGGCTGAAGCTGGATGATCACTTGAGCCCACAAGTTTAAGAATGCAGTGAGCTATGATCATGCCACTTTACTCCAGCCTGGGTGACAGAATGAGACTGTGTCTTTTTTTTTTGTTAAAGAAGTTAGGTGGTGCCTGTGGCTCAGTGGGTAGGGCCCTGGCCCCATGTACCGAGGGTGGCAGGTTCGAGCTACCTGCAACAAAAAAATGGCTGGGCGTTGTGGTGGGTGTCTGTAGTCCCAGCTACTTGGGATGCCGAGGCAAGAGAATTGCCTAAGCCCAAAAGCTGGAGGTTGCTGTGAGCTGTGACACTATGGCACTCTACCGAGGGCAACAAAGTGAGACTCTGTCTCTAAAAAAAGAAAAAAAAAATCACCAAAAAAAAAAAGTTGGGTAGCCTGAGCAAGTGTAAAACCCTCAAAATACAAATACTAGCTGGGTATGTGGTGAGACTCCCAAAATACAACAACTAGCCAGGCGTGTGGTGGGCAGCTACTCGAGAGGCTCAGGCAAGAGGAACTCTTGAGCCCAAAAGTTTGAGGTTGCTGTGAGCTATGATGCCACAGTACTCTACCTGCAGCCAACAGAGACTGTCTTAAAAAAAAAAAAAAAAAAGCTGAAAAGGCAAGGAAACAGATTCTTCCCTAAAGCCTCCTGATGGAACACATCCCTGCTAATGCCTTGATTTGATTTTAGCCCAGCGAGACCTGTGTTGAATTTCTAACATTATAGAAATATAAAATAATAAATTTGTCTTGTTTTAAACCTCTAAGTTAGTGGTCACTTATTGCAGCAGCAAAAGCAAGTCTATATACATACAGATCTGCACGCTCACCTGCGGTAACAGGCCCAGTAAGCAGAATTCCCATCTTTCTTCTGCATTTTCTTTGCACCCTTTGGATGTTTTTACCCTTTTAAAAATCCTTTGAGGTTTATTCTTGTCTGATCTCACCTGGATGGTATGTTGAGATGGAAGCAGAGGGCTTGCAGACTGCTTTGCTCCAGGTGTTACACCCTAAGAATGCAAGAGCCCTTTCCAAGATTGGCTGGGGGTCCAAGCTATCTTTTGTGAAGGCCAGATTGCACAAGAGCAGGCTGCCAATCATTTTCAGAATCTAGAGAAACACCAGAGTTTCTGCTGGCCAGGGAACCAAGCCTAGCACTGAGACACTATTGTTAGGGACACTGGGCAATCAGCTGTGCAAGTCCAGGAAGAGGAAACTGTGGTGTTTACACATAGCTCTCCTGGATGCACAGGCCCTGCAGCATACAATGTGGTCCTTTCAGTGCTCTCAGAAATATTTAACTGCTGTCATTAAGATATTTTACATGTGCCCTGGTCCAGATGGCTTCACTCCAGAATTCTATCAAACCTTCAAGGAAGAGCTTATTGCTGTACTGCAGAAATTATTCCAAAAAATTGAGGAAGAAGGAATCTTCCCCAACACATTCTATGAAGCAAACATCACCCTGATACCAAAACCAGGAAAAGACCCAAACAAAAAGGAGAATTTCAGACCAATCTCACTCATGAACATAGACGCAAAAATTCTCAACAAAATCCTAGCCAATAGATTACAGCTTATCATCAAAAAAGTCATTCATCATGATCAAGTAGGCTTCATCCCAGGGATGCAAGGTTGGTTTAACATACGCAAGTCTATAAACGTTATCCATCATATTAACAGAGGCAAAAATAAAGATCACATGATCCTCTCAATAGATGCAGAAAATGCATTTGATAAAATCCAGCATCCTTTTCTAATTAGAACACTGAAGAGTATAGGCATAGGTGGCACATTTCTAAAACTGATTGAAGCTATCTATGACAAATCCACAGCCAATATTTTACTGAATGGAGTAAAACTGAAAGCTTTTCCTCTTAGAACTGGAACCAGACAAGGTTGTCCTCTGTCACCTTTACTATTCAACATAGTGCTGGAAGTTCTAGCCAATACAGTTAGGCAAGACAAGGAAATAAAAGGAATCCAAATGGGAGCAGAGGAGGTCAAACTCTCCCTCTTTGCTGACGACATGATCTTATACTTAGAGAACCCCAAAGACTCAACCACAGGACTACTAGAAGTCATCAAAAAATACAGCAATGTTTCAGGATATAAAATCAATGTCCTCAAGTCAGTAGCCTTTGTATACACCAATAACAGTCAAGATGAGAAGCTAATTAAGGACACAACTCCCTTTACCATAGTTTCAAAGAAAATGAAATACCTAGGAATATACCTAACGAAGGAGGTGAAGGACCTCTATAAAGAAAACTATGAAATCCTCAGAAAGGAAATAGCAGAGGATATTAACAAATGGAAGAACATACCATGCTCATGGATGGGAAGAATCAACATTGTTAAAATGTCTATACTTCCCAAAGCAATCTACCTATTCAATGCCATTCTTATCAAAATACCAACATCGTACTTTCAAGATTTGGAAAAAATGATTCTGCGTTTTGTATGGAACCGGAAAAAACCCCGTATAGCTAAGGCAGTTCTTTGTAACAAAAATAAAGCTGGGGGCATCAGCATACCAGATTTTAGTCTGTACTACAAAGCCATAGTGCTCAAGACAGCATGGTACTGGCACAAAAACAGAGACATAGACACTTGGAATCGAATTCAAAACCAAGAAATGAAACTAACATCTTACAACCACCTAATCTTCGATAAACCAAACAAGAACATACCTTGGGGGAAAGACTCCCTATTCAATAAATGGTGTTGGGAGAACTGGATGTCTACATATAAAAGACTGAAACTGGACCCACACCTTTCCCCACTCACAAAAATTGATTCAAGATGGATAAAGGACTTAAATTTAAGGCATGAAACAATAAAAATCCTCAAAGAAAGCATAGGAAAAACACTGGAAGATATTGGCCTGGGGAAAGACTTCATGAAGAAGACTGCCATGGCAATTGCAACAACAACAAAAATAAACAAATGGGATTTCATTAAACTGAAAAGCTTCTGTACAGCTAAGGAGACGATAACCAAAGCAAAGAGAAAGGGAAAGGATATTTGCATATTTTCAATCAGACAAAAGCTTGATAACTAGGATCTATAGAGAACTCAAATTAATCCACATGAAAAAAGCCAACAATCCCATATATCAACGGGTAAGAGACATGAATAGAACTTTCTCTAAAGATGACAGACGAATGGCTAACAAACACATGAAAAAATGTTCATCATCTCTATATATTAGAGAAATGCAAATCAAAACAACCCTGAGATATCATCTAACCCCAGTGAGAATGGCCCACATCACAAAATCTCAAAACTGCAGATGCTGGCGTGGATGTGGAGAGAAGGGAACACTTTTACACTGCTGGTGGGACTGCAAACTAGTACAACCTTTCTGGAAGGAAGTAGGAGAAACCTCAAAGCACTCAACCTAGACCTCCCATTCGATCCTGCAATCCCATTACTGGGCATCTACCCAGAAGGAAAAAAATCCTCTTATCATAAGGACACTTGTACTAGACTGTTTATTGCAGCTCAATTTACAATCGCCAAAATGTGGAAACAGCCTAAATGCCCACCAACCCAGGAATGGATTAACAAGCTGTGGTATATGTATACCATGGAATACTATTCAGCCATTAAAAAAAATGGAGACTTTACATCCTTCATATTAACCTGGATGGACGTGGAAGACATTATTCTTAGTAAAGCATCACAAGAATGGAGAAGCATGAATCCTATGTACTCAATTTTGATATGAGGACAATTAATGACAATTAAGCTTATGGGGGGGGAAGCAGAAAGAGGGAAGGAGGGAGTGGAGTGGGGCCTTAGTGTGTGTCACACTTTATGGGGGCAAGACATGATTGCAAGAGGGATTTTACCTAACAATCGCAATCAGTGTAACCTGGCTTATTGTACCCTCAATGAATCCCCAACAATAAAAAAAAAAAAAAGACATTTTACATGCACACACAGCCTGTTATGTAACCACTATCTCATATTTTAGACTTTATATAGTGTCACCTAGATATTCAGGGAAAAGTTTTTCCATGCCTTCTACTTTACGTACACACTATCAGTGTCACTGACCCGGGAACCCATGCAGTCCTCAAATCGAGTGCATATTGAATCGAGTGCAAATCGAGTAAAGAAGTGTGAACTCAGATAAGTGCTTTCTTTTTTTTTTTATTTTTTTTTGGCTTTTTAAATTATTATTATTATTAAATCATAGCTGTGTACATTAATGCGATCATGGGGCACCATACACTGGTTTTATAGACCATTTGACATATTTTCATCACACTGGTTAACATAGCCTTCCTGGCATTTTCTTAGTTATTGTGTTAAGACATTTATATTCTACATTTACTAAGTTTCACATGTACCCTTGTAAGATGCACTGCAGGTGTAATCCCACCAATCACCCTCCTTCCGCCCATCCTCCCCCTCCCTCCCCTTCCTCTCCCCCTTCTCCATATTCTTAGGTTATAACTGGGTTACAGCTTTCATCTGAAAGCCATAAATTAGTTCCATAGTAGGGCCGAATACATTGGATACTTTTTCTTCCATTCTTGACATACTTTACTAAGAAGAATATGTTCCAGCTCCATCCATGTACACATGAAAGAGGTAAAGTCTCCATCTTTCTTTAAGGCTGCATAATATTCCATGGTGTATATATACCACAATTTATTAATCCATTCGTGGACTGATGGGCACTTGTGCTTTTTTCCATGACTTAGCAATTATGAATTGGTCTGCAATAAACATTCTGGTACAAATATCTTTGTTATAATGTGATTTTTGGTCTTCTGGGTATATACCTAGTAGAGGAATTATAGCATTGAATGGCAGATCTATTTTTAGATTTCTAAGTGTTCTACAAACATCTTTCCAAAAGGAATGTATTAATTTGCATTCCCACCAGCAGTGTAGAAGTGTTCCCTTTTCTCCACAGCCACGCCAACATCTCTGGTCTTGGGATTTTTTGATATGGGCTAATCTTACTGGAGTTAGATGATATCTCAAAGTAGTTTTGATTTGCATTTCTCTGATGATTAAGGATGATGAGCATTTTTTCATGTATCTGTAGGCCATGCGCCTGTCTTCTTCGGAGAAGTTTCTCTTCAAGTCCCTTGCCCAGCCTGCGATGGGATCACTTGTCCTTTTCTTGCTTATATGTTTGAGTTCTCTGTGGATTCTGATTATTAAACCTTTGTCGGAGACATAACCCGCAAATGTCTTCTCCCATTCTGAGGGCTGTCTGCTTGCTTTACATACTGTGTTCTTGGCTGTGCAGAAGCTTTTTAATTTGATCAGGCCCCAGTAGTGTATTTTTGAAGCTGCTTCAATTGCCCGGGGGTTGGGGGGTCCTCCTCATAAAATACTCGCACAGACCGATTTCTTTAAGAGTTTTTCCTGCACTCTCTTCTAATATTTTTATAGTTTCATTTCTTAAGTTTAAATCTTTAATCCAGTGAGAGTTTATCTTAGTTAATGGTGAAAGGTGTGGGTCCAGTTTCAGTCTTCTACAGGTTGCCAGCCAGTTCACCCAGCACCATTTGTTAAATAGGGAATCTTTTCCCCCACTGAATGTTTTTAATTGGCTTGTCAAGGATCAAATAGCGGGAAGTAGCTGGATTTATCTCTTGGTTTTCTATTCTGTTCCATACATCTACCTCTCTGTTTTTGTACCAGTACCATGCTGTTCTCATCACTATCGAGAGTGCTTTCTTTGAAAGCTAACACAGAGGTCCAACAAGGATCTTACATGCCCCAGAGCTTTAATCTGACATTCCCTTCCTATTCAGGCAACTACAGCAGCGATGGGATTTGGAAGGCTGCTTAGATCTTGAAGCAACATTATTAGTGCTTGCATTAGTTATATGCAAGTCATATAACTCCTTGCAAAGTCAGTCCAAAGTTTAAACTGCTTTATAAACCCTTTTATTACTGCTATTCCTGGGAAGTAAAGACATGTCAAAGAGATGCAGGTGACAAGGACTTGGGGTTATACAAAATGCAAAGTAACTGTGGAGACTGTTAACAGGAGTTTCTCAGATCAGTGAAATTGCTGTGAATCTCCTGGTTGGGGGCGGGATCTTGGTATATTGTGGGAGTCTTAAAATAATAAATAATAGTGACAGTTATGTGGGCTTGAGATGCAGAATCCAATGAGGAAACAGAGTGGCTTATCAGCAGCTCACTGACCCACCAGGACAAGCAGTGCCAGAGCTTGAATCAGGTACTGGAGTCTGGCCAGATCTGCTCCGTAGCCTGCAAGTTGCATTTATAATAGAAAATGGAAATATCTTTATTTAATATAAAAGCATACATGCTTATTGTAAAACATTATATATTAATAACACATAGAGTAAAAGCAGAAGTTCCTCATGAACCCCGCTCCTCAATTCCAGAGGCGAACATTGTAAACTGCCTAGTAGCTGGGTTTTAAAATAGGTTTCTAGGTTATTATTATTTTGGGGTTTTGTTTTTGAGACAGGGCCTCATTCTGCAGTGAAAAATGCAGTGTCATCATCATAGCTCACAGTAACCTCAAACTCCTAGGCCCGAGGGATCCTCCTGCTTTAGACTCCTGAGTAGCTTGGACTACAGGAGCACATCGCCACATTTGGCTAATATTTCTAGTTTTTGTAGAGTCAGGGTCTTGCTACGTTGCCTAGGCTTGTCTCAAACTCCTGGCCTCAAGTGATCCTCCTACCTCAGCCTCCCCACATGCTAGGATTATACTGCCCAACCCCAAAACTGTTTTCTACACACATATACAGATCTATTTTGCAAAAATGGTATACTATTCTATTACTGGCTTGTATATTTTAAATATTTCATACAGGGCGGTGCCTGTGGCTCAGTGAGTAGGGCACCAGCTCCGTATACCGAGGGTGACGGGTTCAAATCCAGCCCTGGCCAAACTGCAACAAAAAAATAGCTGGGCGTTGTGGTGAGCGCTTGTAGTCCCAGCTGCTTGGGAGGCTGAGGCAGGAGAATAGCATAAGCCCAAGAGCTGGAGGTTGCTGTGAGCCCTGTGACATCATGGCACTCTACCAAGGGTGGTAAAGGGAGACTCTGTCTCTACCAAAAAAAAAAAATTTCATACAGATATTTCTATATATGATTATATGGATCTACAACATTCATTTAAATGACTAGCCACTGTACTGCATTGTTTGCACAATAGGTTACTGATCTTCTAGTCAGACTTTTTTTTTTTCGTAGAGACAGAGTCTCACTTTATGGCCCTCGGTAGAGTGCCATGGCCTCACACAGCTCACAGCAACCTCCAACTCCTGGGCTTAAGCGATTCTCTTGCCTCAGCCTCCCAAGTAGCTGGGACTACAGGCGCCTGCCACAATGCCCGGCTTTTTGGTTGCAGTTTGGCCGCGGCCGGGCTTGAACCCGTCACCCTCGGTATATGGGGCTGGCGCCCTACCAACTGAGCCACAGGTGCCGCCCTCTAGTCAGACTTTTAGTTGATTTCCAGTTTTGTTTTGTTTTTGCCAACTTAAGCAATGAACAAAAATCCCTCTCCTTTGTATACTTACCCAATTAGTTCCTTAGAATAACTTCCTAAAATTGGAATTTCTGGGTAAAATGACTTGTAGTTTTTTTTTTTTTTGTAGTTTTTGGCTGGGGCTGGGTTTGAACCTGCCACCTCTGGTATATGGGGCCGGTGCCCTACTCCTTTGAGCCACAAGCGCCGCCCAGATGGCTTGTACTTTTAAAATATATTACCAAATTCCTTCTACCAAGAAAGTATGAATTTATTTTTCCACCAACAATGCCCATTTCCTTATGCCTCCTGTCAAAACTGAATATTATCTATCTTTTAAAAATTTAAACTGTAGCCAGATACTGTGGTATATTCCTATAATGCCAGCTACTTACTCAGGAGGATTACTTGAGTCCAAGAGTTAGAAATCAGCCTGGGCAACATAGCAAAACCTTATCTCATTTTAAAATACATTTATTTTTTATTTTATTTTTTTTTTTTTGAGACAGAGCCTCAAGCTGTCACCCTGGGTAGAGTGCTATGGCATCACAGCTCACAGCAACCTCCAACTCCTGGGCTCAAGTGATTCTCCTGCCTCTGCCTCCCAAGTAGCTGGGACTACAGGCGCCTGCCACAATACCTGGCTATTTTTTGGTTCCAGCCGTCATTGTTGTTTGCTGGGCCCGAGCTGGATTTGAACCCGCCAGCTTAGGTGTATGTGGCTGGCGCTTTAGCCGCTTGAGCCACATTTTTTTTTAATTTTAAAAAGGGAAAAAATTTACCAAACTGAGAATCAAAATATCTCATTGATTTTTTATTTTGCATTTTAGTTAGATTGATTCTTTTGGAATTAACAATTAAATAGATTTTTCCATAATTTATAACGTTTATGATACTTCTAATAACTTGGCCCCATCTGAACTGCAACCAAAAAATAGCTGGGCGTTGTGGCGGGCGCCTGTAGTCCCAGCTACTCGGGAGGCTGAGGCAGGGGAATCGCTTAAGCCCAGGAGTTGGAGGTTGCTGTGAGCTGTGTGATGCCATGGCCCTCTACCGAGGGCCATAAAGTGAGACACTGTCTCTACAAAAAAAAAAAACAGAAATAAGCATTTTTTTTTTTTGTAGAGACAAGAGTTTCACTTTATCGCCCTCGGTAGAGTGCCGTGGCGTCACACAGCTCACAGCAACCTCCAACTCCTGGGCTTAAGCGATTCTCCTGCCTCAGCCTCCCGAGTAGCTGGGACTACAGGCGCCTGCCACAACGCCCGGCTATTTTTTTTTTGTTGTTGCAGTTTGGCTGGGACCGGGTTTGAACCCGCCACCCTCGGTATATGGGGCCGGCGCCCTGCTCACTGAGCCACAGGTGCCGCCCAGAAATAAGCATTTTTTAATATAACTGGGAAGCACCCTAATCACAAAGTATCTATAAATACGTAACAAAACTACATCAAGGGGGTTGCCTGTGGCTCAATGGGTGGGGTGCCGGTGCCATATATTTTTTTTTTTTTGAAAAAAAATGAAATAATTAGCTTTATTATTTTTTTTTACATTAATGCATTTATGGGGTACAATATGCTGATTTCATATACAATTAGGGACACTTACATCTCACTGGTTAATATATACATCTTCTCGTTTACTTAATTACTGTGTTAAGACATTTGTACTCTATATTTAATAGATCCAACATGTACCCTTGCAATATGCACCATAGGTGTGATCCCACCATTCATCCTCCCTCAATCTGACCTCTTCCCTTCCCTCCCAGACCCCCCCACTCCCTTCTCCATCCTGGGCCGTAGTTGTGATATATTTTTCATATGAAAGTGTGAATGATTGTAAATTGGTTTCATAATAGTACCGAGTACATTGGATATTTTTCCTTCCATTATTGAGATAGTTTACTAAGTAGGATATGTTCCAGCTCCATCCATGTAAATGTAAAAGAGGTAAAGTCTCCATCTTTTTTTAAGGCTGCATAATATTCCATGGTATACATGTACCACAATTTATTAATCCATTCATGGGTTGATGGGCACTTGGGCTTCTTTCATGACTTGGCTATTATGAATTGAGCTGCAGTGAACAATCTGGTGCAAATATCTTTGCTATAAAGTGATTTTTGGTTTTTTGGATAGACACCTAGTAGAGGAATTGCAATATCAAATGGCAGGTCTACTTGTAGATCCCTGTGGTGCCATATATTGAGAGTGGCGAGTTCAAACCTGGCCCTGGTCAAACTGCAACAACAAAAAAATAAAAAATAAAAAATAATAATAAACTTAATTAAAAAAAAAAAAAAGGCAGTGCCTGTAGCTCAAAGGAGTAAGGTGCTGGCCCCATATGCCGGAGGTGGTGGGTTCAAACCCAGCCCCGGCCAAAAACTGCAAAAAAAAACCAAACTACATGAAAATCAGTCTCTTAGCACATCTGCAGATTCCACCAGAATTAAGTTAAGTATTAAGTTTCTTTCATCACATGAAACAGAAATAATGAGTAACCCAGAAGAAATACATAATTAAGCAATTCTTTAAGAGGTCTAACTTTAGAACTTCATCAATATAAGCAGATCATTATTTTCTTTTTTTAAGGTCATGACTTTTGCCCAGAGGAAAAGCCATAGGAAAGCAAATGGAAACCTATCTGCACTTTTTTTTTTTTTTGAGACAGAGTTGCCTTTAGTAGAATGCCTTGGCATCATAGCTCACAGCAACCTCAAACTCTTGGGCTCAAGCGATTCTCTTGCCTCAGCCTGCTGAGTAGCTGGGATTACAGGCGCCCGCCACAAAGCCTGGCTATTTTTAGAGATGGGGGTCTCATGCTCAGGCTGGTCTCAAACCAGCGAGCTCAGGCAATTCACCTGCCTCGGCCTCCCAGAATGGTGGGATTACAAGCATGAGCTACAGTGCCCGGCCCACCTACCTGCACATTTGATGAATATGTGATTGTTTGACCAACCATATTTATATTATTATATTTACCACTACATCAGGCATCAGCTAACATGACTGACGTGTTTGGCAGGATATCCCAGCACATTGGTAAATTCCAATTAAATTCCTCTTTTTTCACCTACATGAATGTGTAAGGACATTAAGAAGAGTCTATAAAAACATACAAAGCAAAGAACACTGCCTGCAAAATATGCACAAGTGCAATTGCTTTCAGTCCTGTACATTTCCAGTGAGATCCAGCCACATTCAGTGGGGAAGAAACCAGCATGATTCTCAAAAGTGTCTGCTTTTTGTGACTCCTCAGCACGTCACCTAAACCAGCCATCAAAGAGTTAGAGTTGCTTCTATGTCCCATAAATCAGAAGACTTTCCTGATTTCGAACTTGTGGGGTAGAGATTTAGTCATTATAATATTTGCATTTTACTGCTTCATAATCTGGTATAATTATATGAAAGAGATTGTTAGGTGGCCAAGTTTGCCTTTCAGGGAAGATTTAAAATATAACACAATATATATAATTTCTCATGCTGAGGAGGCCACGGCATTTAAAATATGACATAGTTGTATCTGAAAGACTATCACAATGATATTCCACACCCAGAGGTTTGGTATGTTACCTACTCTATCATCTTGATATTTTGCATTGTTGTCATAAAATTGTGCAAGGTGCTAATGAGCCTTATAGCTCTATCAAAAATCAGATTTTGTATATGCAGGCTTTACTCACATAGATAACATGAAGCACAAAGAATTTGAAATTCTCTTGCAGGTTGTAAACATAAGGTCGACAATCATTGGGCTTGTCCAGTTTGAAGGCAGAGCACAGGAATGAATGACCTCACTATCCTTCTGTAGCTCTGGGAAACACAAAGTCCAATAACTGCACCTCCTATATCCTTCCATAAAGTCCACAGCACAGACTGAAAATACCCTGGGTTTTCCTATAAGATGAAAATATAATATAAATCTAACAATTCTGCAACTTTGTGGCCTGTGCTATCTGCTTTCTCTTCTCTAAGGTTCACCTTAGTCATTCCATGGCTCCTTTTCTAGGCCATCTCAGGAGACTCTAACCCGCTGCCAATTGGCAACACTTAGGTCAAAGGTACACTCATGTGGTATGTCAGTGGCGGGCAACAAAGTGGGATCATGAGGTTAGTTTGATCAGCCGTAACACAGCAGACATTCTGTGTCTTGGCTTTTCTGGTACAATACAGTAGCACCTCTGTAAGGTCACCACCCAAAGGACTGTAACATGGTCAACAGACAGAAGTAAGCTTATTTATTTTTGTTCTTCTTGTTGTTGCAGTTTTTGGCCGGGGTCAGGTTTGAACCCGCCACCTCTGTTATGCGGGGCTGGCGCCCTACTCCTTGAGCCACATGCGCCACCCGGAAGTAAGCTTATTGTACTGATATATACATGTGTTGCACATCCAGTCTATAAAAATTAGGTCAACTTAAGGGGGTGGTCAATGTAGGGAGATGGTCAACTATGGAGGTCTACTATATTTGGGGAAAAAATTGTTCAGTAGTGGGCAACTTATTATCAAGTACCCAGATGAAGTTAGATAGTATGAACTGTAGTAAGCCAAGTCAGCATGCTGGTCTAAAGTAGAACTGGGAAAAACAGAATACATAGATTATTCTGGGTTGGCTAATTGCATGGTACACGAGGAAGTGTACAGTAACTTATAGCCCTGCACAGGTAGGGCAAGAACAAAGTTAAATGTACGCAGCAGAGAGCTGACAGAGCGGGTGAGAAGGGAAAGTTAACAAAGGGTAAGATATTGGCAAGGCAATGTGCTAGGCTCAATAAAAAGAAGGGAGAAGAGGAAACTGAAGTTAAAGAACTAAGAGGGGTCTACAGCAATGGTTCTCAAAGTATGGCCCCTGAAGAGCAGCATCCAAATCAACTGGGAATTTGTTGGAAATGTAAATTCTCAGGACCTACCAAATCAGAACTCTGGGACAGGTCCCAAGCAATGCATCTTTTTTCATTTTTTTTGAGACAAAGGTTATGTCACCCTCGGTAGAGTGGCATGGTGTCACAGCTCACAGCAACCTCCAACTCTTGGGCTTAAGTGATTCTCTTGCCTCAGCCTCGTAAGTAGCTGGGACTACAGGCATCTGCCACAACGCCCGGCTATTTTTTGGTTGTAGTTGTCATTGTTGTTTGGCAGGCCGGGGCTGGATTTGAACCGGCCAGCCCCAGTGTATGCGGCTGGTGCCCTAGCCTCTGAGCTACAGGTGCCGAGCCCAAGCGATCCATCTTTTAACAAGCCCTGCAGGTTATTCTGATGCATGGCAGAGCTTGAGAACCACTAATCTAGAGAAAGGAAGCAAAGTTTAAGATCTCAGAGTTATGGAATGCCATCTAGGAAGGAGGTACAGAGGCCCCTTGTCCTAATGGTAACAGATGTGAAGTGGCACAAAGTCAGTGCATCGAAGAACAGAAGATACATCCAGGTTTCAGGCAGGTCATCTACGGCTGAGAAGGACAAAAGCCAGGGTTGGAATGAAAAGAAAAGAGGGATCCAGGAGCTTATATCCAAGAAGGTGTGAGCCTTAGAGGGTGAGGGTGAAGAGGATTTGGAGTGAGCAACATGATGAGATATCAAATGAAGAAAATTGAGAATTATGATGTGGCTTAGTGGTGACAGTGGTGAGCAAGGACCAGAACAGCCCTTCTGCTCCTCTTCACTTGGGAAATTTGGACAAACTAGGTAATTATTCCACCAGCCACAGGAAAAGAGAACTAGGGGTATTTGCCTGAGGGTGGGCATGGGAGGTTCGCTGCCTAGGAGGAGAAAGGGCAAGTTAAAGAGGTAAGGATGCATGTGAGTTTTAAACCCATTCACAGCAGGGGATCTTAGCCCAACAATAATGAAAGCTAGGCTTGGGGAGGAGTAGAAAATTGTTCAGCAGTAGAAGGGTTCCCAAATCCAGCATGAATAACATGGCTCAAGGAAACAGTAGAGTAGGAGGTCAGATCAGAGAGAAACACTTAGTGAATAAAAGACATCTAGAAGATGGAGAAAACACATACAAATAAGATACGATCCAACTTTAAAATATGATGTTGTATTAACACAAATTCTTTCACTTGGAGCAAGAACAAAGTGGTGGTGCGGGGAGTTGGCTGTTTTTCCAGAGACTATAATCACAGCTATTAGGGTCCATTTAGAGGACAAGGAACATTTCTGATGGTAGAGGTAGGAACAAAAATGAACACACATAAAATGTGCAGTTATTGTTTAAGCAAGGAGTCATGGTCAAAGTGAATTCCATTCTGTAAAGGAGCATTGAGACAACCCCCTAAATGCCTATGTTACATTTTCAAATAAGGCCCTATATTTTAATGATATTCCTTTGTTTAATATGGAGAAAGAAAAAAATAGAAATTAGTAATTTAGTTAGAAAGTGTTAAGTAAGAGTAGACTTTCCTTCCATGGTTTTCTAAAATCAAATGCTTTAAAAAATATCTACTTTATAAAGCCCCAATGAGTTTAAATATAAATTTTTTTAAAAATGTGTAATCAAATTTACCTCATGTAACATTTACCATTATACCAACCAAATTTATATAATAATTACTCTTAAAAGATAATAAATACGAGTCTGTGAAGACTTTGAAGTGATAGCAACCTTTGATGCCAAGCCCATTCCTGGGAACTGGAATGGTGCAGGCTGCCATACCACCTTCAGCACCAAGGCCATGCGGGAGGAGGATGGTTTGAAGTACATTGAGGAGGCCATCGAGAAACTAAGCAAGCAGCACCGGTACCACATTCGCGCCTGCGATCCCAAGGGGGGCCCGGACAATGCCCGGAGCCTAACTGGATTCCACGAAACCTCCAACATCAACGGCTTTCCTGCTGGTGTAGCCAACCGTAGTGCCAGCATCCGCATTCCCCGGACTGTTGGCCAGGAGAAGGGCTACTGCGACCCTCTGCAAACTGCAACCCCTTCTCGGTGACAGAAGCCCTCATCCGCACGTGTCTTCTCAATGAAACTGGCGATGAGCCCTTCCAGTACAAAAACTAAATGGACTAGACCATTGAGCCCCTCTGGTTCTCCATCCCACTCCAAATCTTCCCCCCTCTCCCAATTGCCCCAGTTGTAACTCAAATGGGTGGAATATCAAGGTCTTTTTTTTTTATTCCTCATGCCCAGTTAATCTTGTTTTCTTTGGCCAAGATAGAGGGGTCAAGTTTTTAATCTTTTCACCCACCCTCCTCTTTTCCCCCCTATCACTGAAGCTTTCTAGTGCACTGAAGCTTTCTAGTGCACTAGTGGGCAGGGAGGGGCGTAACCACTACTTCCACTTAATGGGGTAAGCTTGTCCAGTAGGCATAGCTATCCCGGCTGGAGCATGTCTGCTGGAGGGGGAGGGCTTTTTCTTCAGGTTAGCTGAAAGGGGAAAACCTGTACTCTAGGTTAGGACTTCCCTTGGTGGAAAAGTTGGAAGAGATAACCAACATGTGGGAATTAGAGAAAATAGAGGTTGGAGATCAGGGAAGGAAATGCCCTCCTCTCAGGCCACACTTCCCTTGCTTGGGGCTAAATGCCCTCCCCTCAGCAAAAAGCTCAGAGTAAACTGATGGATATCCCTACCTTAAAAAAAGAAAAGGTTCTTATTGCTTGGCCCTCCTTTATAACAAAAAGCAGAGTAGTATTTTTATATTTAAATGTAAAAACAAAAAAATTTTATATATGGGTATGTGGATTGTTTGTGTTTCTAAAGGTAAAAACCATCTGGGTCACAGGGAGAGTGGTGCTGCTTGGAAAGTTGGTGATTGGTTAATTCCTCATTACCATTTCAGGGTCTCTGCCCTGCCCACCCTCCCAAGGGAGGAAGTGGGCACTGGTAAACTGACAGGCAGATGCAGGCTAACTAGCAGTCACTTGGCTCTGTTTTGCAAGATACTACACATAACTTGTCCACACACGGGTTTGGAAATGAGTTGGCTGGTCAACTTGAGCATGTTAGCGACAGGAGATACACACGTATTATTAGGGTTATTTTCTGGTGGGAATAGCATGTCACTAAAGCAGGCCTTTTGATATATTAGAAAAAACTTTTAAGTGCAAAATAGAAGTTTAGATTTTAATCAAATTTGTAGGGTTTCCAAGTAATTTTATGTAATTGCTTATTTGCTTCAACTGTGTCCTTTCACCTCTGCTCTTGGAGGAAACAGACAGGGCTGGTGGCAAAAACACTTGTGATTTTTCTATCCTGTTGTCTTCTCCCAGTGCAAAATACTCTTCCTTTGTTAAGATTGCTGAGGAGTTATTTTTTCTTTTATAATAAAAAAACCCCACCTTCATCCTGAAAAAAACAAAAACAAACAAACAAAAAGAAGATAATAAATAATAGATAAGATTTAAGTTACTTCTCACATAACTATTTAACTTAATATGTAAGAAAATCTGCTGTAGATAAGGTATTGCTTTATGAATCATGCATGGTTCCTCAGAGAATATGGCACATGGTCACTCGCATTATAAATCACAAATCCATAAGCAATTCTGAAGACAGCGGATGGTACATATGCCAGAAAGCAAAGCAGGTACCCCTGGGGTACGGACTTCAATATCAAAATAACATGAAACTATGCAAGTGTAAAATTTATAGCAACTAAATTATTTTTCTCTAATAAAGATTAATCATTTTAATAGAAGATCAACCTGAAAGAACAAAGGGAAAAGCTTTTAAGTTCCTAAAACTTTTATTTATTTATTTTTTGAGACAGAGTCTCACTACGTCACCCCGTCACATAGAGCACATAGAGTGCTGTGGCATCCCAGCTTAGAGCAACCTCAAACTCTTGGGCTTAAGCGATCCTCTTGCCTCAGCCCCCCAAGTAGCTGGGACAACAGGCACTTGCTACAACGCCCGACTATTTTTTTGTTGCAGTTGTCGTTGTTTAGCAGGCCCAGGTTGGGTTCAAACCTACCAGCCTTGGTGTATGTGGCCAGCACCCTACCCACTGAGCTACGGGCACCGCCCAAATTACTTCATTTTGAAAAGCATGAATTGCAATCAGTGTAACCTGGCTTATTGTACCCTCAATGAATCCCCAACAATAAAAAAATAAATAAATAAAAAGGCATATTCCCACAACACCTAATACAATGTAAATGCTATATAAAAAAAAAAAAAGAAAAGAAAACCATGTTTTGTTTCTCAGTTTCAGGCAGATTTTTTGTTGTCGTTGTTGCAGTTTGGCTGGGGCTGGGTTTGAACCCGCCACCCTTGGTATATGGGGCTAGCATCCTACCCACTGAGCCACAGGCACCGCCCAGTATCAGGCAGATTTTTAAAAAATTATTTAATTATAGTACAGTATTTTCGAACGGTATGTAAACAAACTAATAGCAAGGAAAACAATTTTAATGGCACATTCAGGAACTTACTTTTGAAATGACACCATTTGGCCAGTACTTTTCTGTGCGAATTCAAATGTCATGTTTATGATCCAAGTATTAATATTTTCTTAATGTTATTCATTAAAAAACATTTTGTTAGGGCAGTGCCTGTGGCTCAGTGAGTAGAGTGCCAGCCCTATATACTGAGGATGGCGGGTTCGAATCTGCCCCAGCCAAACTGCAACAACAACAAAAAAAACATTTTGTTAGGCTCAGTGCCCGTAGCTCAGTGAGTAGGGCGCCGGCCACGTACACCAAGGCTGGTGGGTTCGAGCCTGGCCTGGGCCTGCTAAGCAACAATGACAACTGCAACCAAAAAATAACCAGGTATTGTGGCAGGTGCCTGTAGTCCCAGCTACTTGGGAGGCTGAGGCAAGAGAATCGCTTGAGCCCAAGAGTTTGAGGTTGCTGTGAGTTGTGATGCCACAGCACTCTACCGAGGGTGACATAGTGAGACTTTGTCTCAAAAAAAATTTTTTTTTTGTTAAATTGAATTAAGTTTTTCCCTTTTTTTTTTTAGCACAGCAATCTCTAACTCCTGGGCTTAGGGGATTCTCCTGGGTGGGACTACTAGTGCCCACCACAACGCCTGGCTATTTTTTTGTTGCAGTTTGGCCGAGGCTGGATTCGAACCTGCCACCCTTGGTATATGGGGCTGGCACCTTACCCACTGAGCCACAGGCGCTGACTTTTTTTTGAGACAGAGTCTCAAGCTGTTGCCCTGGGTTGAGTGCTGTGGCATCATAGCTCACAGCAACCTCCAACTCTTGAGCTCAAACAATCCTCTTACCTCAGTTTTTCTATTTGTATTAGGGACAAGGTCTCACTTTTTGCTCAGGCTAGTCTTGAACTCATGAGCTCAAGCTATCTACCCGCCTCAGCCTCCCAGAGTGCTAGGATTACAGGTATGAGTCACAGCACCCGGCCTGAGTTAAATTTTTCAAAACAGTTAAAACACTAATACATGAGATTCTTGGTTAAGATACTAAAAAATATTACTTCAGCAAAATGTTACCATAGCCAGTATGGTTCAATAATCATTTCCTTGCTTTTCTCGAAGGCAGCTTAAAAAATTATTTCCTGAATTTATTTCTGAAATAACCTAGATGTAATGTCAGTTACTGTCTTTTAAGGATATTATAATGATAATATAATATTTGAAGAATATTTTGCCAGTAATCATGACTCATAAAACACTTTGTAAATTAAATTTCAGCCAAGATCAACATATATGAAATAAATACATGTTAGTGCTCATATACACCTTACTAAGGACATTATTTTTTGCTATCTCATTGTTTCACCATCTCAAGAAAATGTGAACCCAAATGTAATGCATGCAAACTTTCTACAAATAAGTCACCCTAAAATTTGAGCTGTTTTTCATCAGGTATATATTAAAGGTATATCTCCAGAAAATGTTTTGGATATTAATCTAAAAGAACAACTAGCAAAGCCAGATAAACAGAAGAAGTAATAGAAATATGTCATGGAATAAATGAAACTCCAAGCAGTGTTTTTCAACCTTTTTAATGTCACGGGACACTTGAACCTATAGTTAAACTTTCACGGCACACTTAAATTATGTTGATCAAAAAAAAAAAGTGAAAAAAGAATATACTCACTGGGCTTTGAACTTCTTTTGAAAACAATTTAATTAATAGGCTTTAAAAATTTTCATGGTACACTTAAGATCCTCTCACGGAACACCAGTGTGCCATGGCACACTGATGAAAAATCACTGCACTAGGGTGTCATAGAAGAGAAACAAATATAATTTTTAAAACTTGGACATGCCTCCTGAAGAGGATTCAGGAATTATAACAATTAAAAAATATAAATCCCTACCTATGTTTTAAAGTTGGCTATTCTAAATTATTATCATCTAAACCATTTGCGTCTCTAAGACTGCTATATGGTTACCTCAGACATCAATACGAATTCCATGTTTTGAAGACATCATTTGTCTGGTCCCTGTTAAATACATAACAAATGAACACATGTGAGGTAAAGATGATGTGATTATTACATAAAGCCAGAAAGGCAGAGGAGAAGTTTTTCCAAATGGGCATATCCATAAGCCATGACGAATCCCATCTCGGATATGGTGTGAGGTCCAGGATATAAACAACATCCAGGGAAGAAAGCACCATGAGTCTTTGAGCTTGAAAAGATACATAGTGAATTTCAGGCTCAGAACCACGATGGGTATCACAGTAGAGCAGTGAAGGAAAGGTCTTCGTGGAAGAGTCAAAGCAGCCTGAGGGGGCAAAGAAGTAGCTGGTATTATTTCCTTCTTGGTGAAACGACATTTTATAAATGCTTCTTAAAATTTTATATTTTCCAGAGTCTATTTGACATGCAAGGGAAACATTTTCTATGCCACCTCAGAATACATACACCAAAATTATGTATAAAACAAGAAGATGGGGAGGCGCCTGTGGCTCAGTGGGTAGGGCGCCGGCCGCATATACTGAGGGTGGCGGGTTTGAACCCGCCCTGGCCAAACTGCAACAAAAAATAGCCGGGCATTGTGGTGGGTGCCTGTAAAAGAAAATAAAACAAAGAAGATAAAAATGTGAGTAGGGTATCTTTGCATTAAAAATAAAATGAAAGTCTCCAGGAAGATGGTAATTTTTTTTAAGTTTCCCATTATTTGCTTAGAAAAGTCATAATATGAACATAACTTATACGTTTACTATATGGGTTATGTAATTTAGATTTTTTTTTGAGACAGAGTTTCACTTTATCATCCTCCATAGAGTGCTATGGTGTCACAGCTCACAGCAACCTCCAGTTCTTGGGCTTAGGCGATTCTCTTGGCTCAGACTCCTGAGTAGCCGGGACCACAGGCCCCCACCACAACGCTTGGCTAGTTTTTGTTGCAGTTTGGCCAGGGCCAAACCCGCCACCCTTGATATATGGCGCCCACCCTACCCATTACAGGTGCCGCCCTGTAATTTAGATTTTTATAGAATTATCTGGGGCTCCTAAGAGCACTGGAAAACATCTTACAACCACATAAAATGTAATTTAATTAATGAAGCTAAAAAAAGGGGAAAATGTTATAATTATTTTATATTAGCTGTAAATACCTCCAGAATTTATTTACATTAATCAAGATTTTTCAGGGCGGCGACTGTGGCTCAGTGAGTAGGGCACTGGCCCCACATACGGAGGGTGTTTGAATCCGGCCCCGGCCAGACTGTAACAAAAAGTAGCCAGGTGTTGTGGCGGGCACTTGTAGTCCCAGTTACTCGGGAGGCTGAGGCAAAGGAATTGCCTAAGCCCAAGAGCTGGAGATTTCTTTGAACTGTGACGGCACAGCACTCTACCCAGGGTGACAAAGTGAGACTCTGTCTCTAAAAAAAAAAAAGGAAAGATTTTTCACACCCATATTCTTAGCACTCTGGGAGGCCAAGGCAGGTGGACTGCTTGAGCTCAGGAGTTAGAGATCAGCCTGAGCAAGAAAGAGACCCTGTCTCTATAAAAATAGCGAAGTATGGTGGCAGGTGCCTATCGTCCCAGCTACTCGGGAGACTAAGGCAAGAGGATTGCTTAAGGCCAAGAGTTTGAGGTTGTTATGAGCTATGATGCCACAGCACTCCACCCAGGGTGACTGAGACTCTGTGTCAAAAAAAAAAAAAAGCAGAGGTCTATAGGCATAAGAAAAAAGACCATAAAAGTAACATTAGAATAAAAATAGTAAACTTTTCTAAATAATAATAGAAAAAAATTGTTTTTTTTTGCAGTTTTGGCTGGGGCCAGGCTTGAACCCACCACCCCTGGTATGTGGGGCCGGCGCCCCACTCCTTGAGCCACAGGCACCACCCAATAATAATAGAAAATTTTAAAAAGAAAATATATTATGTAGATACTGAAATACAGCATATATAACACAATACACATAATCACAACATAAAATAATGGCAAATTTTAGACTAAACATATCATAAATCTCAATGAGCTTAATTCACCTATTAAAAGAAAACGATCTTTAATTTGGTTCAAACAAAATCCAATTATATGCTGTATATTAGAAACGCAACAAAAGTAAAATGATTCAGAAAAGCTAAAAACAAAGGGATGGATGAAGGCTGGCCAGCCAAATCGAAATAATAAAAAACTGGGTTTGGGGCTCAGTGCCTATAGCTCAGCGGCTAAGGCGCCAGCCACATACACTGGAGCTGGCAGGTTCAAATCCGGCCAGGGCCTGCCAAACAACAAGAGCCCAAGAGTTTGAGGTTGCTGTGAGCTGTGATGCCACAGCACTCTACTGAGGGTGACATAGTGAGACTATGTCTCAAAAAAAAAAAAAAACAAAAACAAAACTGTGTTTGGGATGCTGATATCAGACAACGTAGAATTCAAATCAAAAGCAATAAAAAGCCATTAAAAACCATAATTCACAAAGAAGATAAAATAGTTATGAATATGTATGTACAAAAAAACGATAATGACTTATAAAGACACAAGGAGGCACAGAAACACACTGACAATAGGAAACTTTAACAAATTACTTTTGGTACAAGACAGGTCAAGTGGACAAGAATTGGTAAAGATACAGAAGATACAAGATACACAATTGATAAAATGGGTCATTTAGAACCTCACGCCCTGACAACAGAGAAATACACATTCTTTCTCAAGTGCATATGACGTATTTGAAGAAAATGATCATGTATTAATATGGGCACAAAGAAAACATTAATAAATTTCAGAAAAATAACTATTACAAATAATTAATAAAATAAAAAGACAGATAGCCCTTCCACCTGGAAATTTAAAATTCTTCCATTAAACAACTTTGTGTAAAAGGGGAAATACAAACAGAATTACAGAATTTCTAAAAATTAATAATGAGAAACTTCAAATCAGAAACTGTGGGATACATTTAAAGTATGATAAGAAGACTCTTTATAAACCTTAAACTCTTAACAGTAAAAGCAAAATAACAAAAATGATAAATTATATTTCCAGCTAAACAGGTGAAAAAAGTTAACTAAAAAAGCACAGGAATGAAACAGTAAAGATATGTTAGAACTGAGTCATTTCTAATAGTTGCCAACTACAAATAATGCCACAGGGAATAACCTGTGCATATGTATTTTTGCACTGTGAGAGAAATATCTTTTATTCTTTAAGAACTAGACAGAAGAAGAGGGCGGCACCTGTGGTCAAGTGGGTAGGGCGCTGGCCCCATATGCTGGAGGTGGCAGGTTCAAACCCAGCCCCGGCCAAAAAAAAAAAGAACTAGACAGAAGTAACAATATGCAGATAAACATCTAATAAAATAGAAGTGTTCCAGAACTTGTATTAAAAGCAATACCCAAGGCCAGGTGTGGTGGCTCAGGCCTGTAGTACTAGCACTCTGGGAGGCTGAGTCAGGAGGATCATTTGAGCTCAGGAGTTTGAGGAGACCAGCCTGAGCAAGATTTTGACTCTGTCTTTATTAAAAATAGAAAAACCAACCAGACGTCATGGTGGGTGCCTGCAGTCCCAGCTACTTGGGAGGCTGAGGTAAGAGTGAGGTTGTAGTAAGTTGTGATGATGCCTCTGCACTCTACCTAGGGTGACAGAGCAAGACTGTCTCAAAAAAAAAAAAGGGGGAAATACACATAGGAAAACTCTTAGATTTCATGACGGGATTATTTCAAGTAGAAAAGCTATAATTTTTCTGATGTGAAAACTACATACAACAAGGCAAGGCACACAACATTGCCAGCACCTAATTTCTGAATAAATGAATTTCAGGTAATCAACAATTCAGCTTCTAATGAGTTTAAGGTAACTCATAGTTATCTATAGATAACTTCTACATCTAAATTAATTCATTTCCTTCTACCACAGAGCACTTTCATATGACATAGTAAGAAAGCTTTAGTTAACAATCATGTTACTAAAAGGTAAATCATAGACTGACAACACCTAGGAAGTATAAGATTTTTAATGGTAGCATGAGATCAAGGGGTCTATGGTAATCACTACTTGTAAAAAAACAATAACCTAATACTGAGATGTTTAGCAATTATATCCTGATATGTTTAGTGAGATTTTGATTCTTTACACTTTCATTTGTGAATTAATATCTATTTATATTAATAGATGCTAAAAAGGAAACCAAAAATTCTTGTTGCATGGCTGATTTCTAAAATGTCAGGGTAGATTTTTTTATTAAGAGAAAACTAATTATGAAAGTGGCACCATCAGAGAATTGTAGAAGATAGGTCATGGTTACATATGATACTTATTCAGTTTTGATATTTATTACTAATAATCACATACAAATTTTGGGTAAAAGTAAAAAAATTTTAATACTTCATTCAAAACTAAAGATCAATACTACCACTATACTGTAGGCACTATTTTATTTGATCTTTATGACATCCCTATGACGTAGGTAGTATTTTACAGCAAAGGATACTGAGAGGTAGCAAGGCTGCTCGCTTCCCCCAAGTCATGCAATTAGTAAGTGGCAGAGCTAGGATCTGATACTGGGTCTGATTCTATAGCTCATATTCTTAACATTGGTGCTTCTAAATGAATTAAAGGATAAATACACTATACAGGCTGAATGTTTTTTAAAATTCCAATAGGAGAGTTAAATTCCAGGTGAATATATTTATAAATCACATTTTAAATAATGCTTCATAGCTTAGTCCAATCTCTACTAATATTCTTTGTTAACTATTTACCAGGTCTTATCACTTACCATGCACATTTAACCATCACAACAACCTACTAGGTTAAGAGTAATGCTATAAACCACACACTACAGATGAAGAAACTGAAACTTAAAGAGGAAAACCTTAGACCACACAACCAAGATTCAAACTCAAGTCTTCTTGTTCCGGTCTTAAACAAAATGTTACACTACTTCCACTTTTGGCAAAAAAGCTAAATTTGTCTTTAATCAGCAATTACTAATTCTTTACTGATTAAGTTCCTAAATAAGTAATGCAACTTCTGAGAAATACCTGGTATTTGACATATAATAGGAGGAAGTGACTATTTCCCACTTGTTCAACAAATATTTACTGAATACCCACTAGGTGAGTGAGGCATCATTCTAGGCCAGTGGTGAATGAAGCAGACAAAGTCCTTCCTCTGGGAGTTTATATGTATTTAGTCTGACAATTAAATTCATGAAATTGTCCCCCCCAAAGTGCTACATACCCCGCTGTTGAATATCAATATTACTTCAAAGTACTGCCCTTGGGAAGCTATACACCAATGCTAGTCCCTCCGCCCCAAAGCAATTTTGGAACTCTTTTTCTCAAATGGCCATCAGAGCTGTTGTCATATTACCCTTGATGTCCTGAATGTCATCAAAATGTCTTTCCTTTATCCTGGGGTAAAGAAAAAAGCCATTGGGAACCACATCAAGTGAGTAGGGGGAGTGTTCCAAAACAATTGTTTGTTTGTAGGCTAAAAACTCCTTCACAGACCACGTTTATCAGTGAGCTCCTTAGGGACCATTTTTGCACACACCTTTCTCATGCCAAGATCTTCAGTTAAGAGTTTCCTGTTTCTAGGGTGGCGCCTGTGGCTCAGTGAGTAGGGCGCCGGCCCCATATGCTGAGGGTGGCGGGTTCAAACCCAGCCCCAGCCAAACTGCAACAACAACAAAAAAATAACCAGGCGTTGTGGCGGGGGCCTGTAGTCCCAGCTGCTCAGGAGGCTGAGGGAAGAGAATCGCGTAAGCCCAAGAGTTAGAGGTTGCTGTGAGCCGTGTGATGCCATGGCACTCTACCTGAGGGCGGTACAGTGAGACTGTGTCTCTACAAAAAAAAAAAAAAGAGTTTCCTGTTTCTCTATCTATGTTTACTTGGTCTGCTATGCTTCTCATAGTCAGCCAATGATTTTGATGCACAATTTGATGAATTTTTGCAATATTTTCATCAGTTCTGCTTTATTACAGGCCACCCTGACCTCTGTTCATCAGTAATGCTTTATTTCCCCTCAGAAAGGTGTTTCATCCATTTTTACACTGATGTTCTCTTCATGGCACTATCACTGTCACCTGGACTAACACATCCCTGATTTCACTTCCACTCTTGCAAGTATAACAAGAAATTTAATGCTTGTTCGTTGCTCTAATTCAAACTCCAACATTCTTGTGACAGCACACAAAATCACAGAACTATGAATGCCATTCAGCAATACAACACACACACCAACACAAACACAGCTGTGAGACACTGATATACCAAGGTTATGAAACCTTGCCTGTTTGTTTGTATAGTGCTGCCAAAGTAAGTATATGGTGGCAAGTTTGCAAACTTAATTGTCAGACCACATTTTTTTTTCTTAAAATGTTTATAGATCTTAAACATGCAAAAGGCAGGCAAATCTTTTGACACTTATTAATAGAAAATATTATCTGAACCACCACTTTAGTTCATTTGTGAGGCAAATCACTACATAGCTACCCCCTTGAATGCCTCCATGAAATTCCTCAATTTCTCTACCAGGGGCTGTGTTCTAGCCTGTCTACTGGGATGCATGCCTTTGGCCCCAAGAGGGACTTGGGGAATTATCCATTCAAGTCATTCCCTAGGACTGGGAATCATCGTGAAGCTATTCAATTTTTATGAAATATGGAGGAGCTGTATACTAACTGTAAAATGTATGGAATAAGGGGGAAAATGTTATGTGTGGTCCTGAAGAAAGAACACTGATACAAAAAGAGCTAGGGCAACCCCAGAACAATCCCTGCTAATGTGAACCAATTTGTAATGCATGCTCTGTAGGGCAGCACTGAACTCCTCGGGTACAGTTAGTGGGCCTTTGCTCTCTGAGCCTCTGAGCTTTACAAGTCATGACAAGTAATTTGTTTAGCAACATGTCTCTAGGGAAGTACAAGGTGATAAAAAAAGTTGAGTAAGTGGGCATTCTTATTTTAAGACTAATCCTATCTGGCTCTATAAAGATCAGTATAATGGTGCCACAGAAATTAAAGCAGAGACCAGAAAAATTAAAGGTATCTGCTTCTTACCTTCAGAGATAGGGATCCAGCTAGAAAAAAGTGGTCTATATCAATAACAGAGGCTAAAAATCCAGCTAAAATGATTTCTCCTAAGTCAGTCTTCTTCTTGATTCCATTGACTATTGCCCAAGACCACATGCCAATCACACAATGTACAGCGTTATCTGAGAAGGCACGAAGCCAGTCATTCTGCTGAATTGGGGAAAACTGAAGGAGTCTATCAGCTATGAGGCAAAATATCCCCAGACCAAGGCTGGACATAAGGGATTCAGTGCTACAAGACTGGAGTAAAGCATGGGTCTTCTCCGTCTCGGATGCCATATCTCAGTAAATACTAAAAGCCATCAGGAATAAATAGTTGATTCTTGTCGTTCCCAATACTCTACAATAGAAAGCAGAGAAAATGATGATTATTAATTATCATATCATATTTAAACAAAATAATACCAGCAATAATTTCTGAAATATAAAACCAAGTAGTATGAACTGGCATCTCTTACATGTGATATATTAAATGCCATATAGCCCACAGATAAAGGATTAGCTTTGTAGGAACAACAATTTCTATGGTAGTACAAGGAGATATAAGGAGAATTTCAGAAAGCCCACTGATTGTGATCTATTGCTTTGAGGTCATCAAATAGTTCTCTCTCAGCTTTATGTACTACATAGTGGCGAACATCCAATGTGTCTGTATATTCAACAACTATTTTCCATCCTGCTTCTGACATTTTCCCCTTCCTTTGGGAAAATTGCTTATAACTATACCTAAATTCCAGTGCTGATCAATAAGCATTTCTTCTCTCCCTAGTAACACTGATTAGTCTAATGATAAGGGTTACCCAGGCTGGGCCAGCTCCTTAGTGAGATGGTGAAGAAAGTTCCTCATTAAGTCCTTAGGTCCAGTCGGTGAAATACTCAGAGCCGCCTTAGATCCTGAAGCTAACCCTTCACTTCTATCAACCACCCCAGCATTTCCTAATAAATCCCCTTTTCACTTCTGTTGCCTCTAACCAAAGAACCTTAACTGATATAAAAAGGCAGTCATACTTCTGTGCTAAGTTCTTTACTGGCTCAGAATACTGAAATTATTTACCCAGTTAAAGTTATCAAGATTGTGTGATACTTGAAACTTTCTGTTTTATCTTAATGTTTTAATTCTGACTCTAAAGAATAACTAAATGATTTATTGAGAATGACTCATTTCCATCCTGCAATAAAAACTGTCCATAGCTCATTACATATATTTTAAAATTGAAATACAAATTCAGGGGCGGCGCCTGTGGCTCAAAGAGTAGGGCGCCGGTCCCATATGCCAGAGGTGGCAGGTTCAAACCCAGCCCCGGCCAAAAACCACACAAAAAAAAAGAAATACAAATTCAGAGGACATAGAATATATATGGAATATGTAGGCGCTGTATACTAACTGTAAAATGTATGGAATAAGGGGGAAAATGTTACTTGTGTATAAAATAGGAAAACAGCTTTGAAAAAGAACTAAGGTGGAGGACTTACGCCATCTGATTTCAAGTCTTATTATACAGATACCATAGTCAAGACAGTGTGTGGTATTGATATGGACAAATAGATCAACAAAACAGAATAGAGAGTGGGATCAGAAATAGACACACACATCTGTGGTCAATTGATTTTTAACAAAGATGCAACACAAATCAATGGAGGAAGAATATTCAACAAGGGCGGCGCCTGTGGTTCAGTCAGTAGGGTGCTGGCCCCATATACCAAGGGTGGCGGGTTCAACCTGGCCCTGGCCAAACTACAATTAAAAAAAAAAAAGAATATTCAACAAATTGTGCTAGAATAATGGGATATCCACAGCAAAAATAATAAACTTCAACCCATACCTTACTTCTTTTTTTTTTTTATTTTTTTTTTGTAGAGACAGAGTCTCACTGTACCGCCCTTGGTAGAGTGCCGTGGCGTCACACGGCTCACAGCAACCTCTAAGTCTTGGGCTTACGCGATTCTCTTGCCTCAGCTTCCCGAGCAGCTGGGACTACAGGCGCCCGCCACAACGCCCGGCTATTTTTTGGTTGCAGTTTGGCCGGGGCTGGGTTTGAACCCGCCACCCTCGGTATATGGGGCCGGCGCCCTACTCACTGAGCCACAGGCGCCGCCCCATACCTTACTTCTTATACAAATATTATCTCAAAATAGATCACAAACCAAAATATAAAACATAAATTATAATATTTCTGGAAGAAAACATAAAATATTTTTATATTTTCTTAGAGTTCTTTTTTTTTTTTTTTTTTGTATAGACAGAGTCTCACTTTATGGCCCTCGGTAAAGTGCTGTGGCCTCACACAGCTCACAGCAACCTCCAACTCCTGGGGCTTAAGCGATTCTCTTGCCTCAGCCTCCCAAGTAGCTGGGACTACAGGCGCCCGCCACAACGCCTGGCTATTTTTTTGTTGCAGTTTGGCCAGGGCTGGGTTTGAACCTGCCACCCTTGGTATATGGGGCCAGTGCCCTACCCACTGAGCCACAGGCGCTGCCCAATGTCTATTTTTTTAATCAAATGAAGCAAATACAGAAAAGTATTAATAGGGTGGCGCCTATGGCTCAGGGAGCAGGGGACAGGCCCCATATGCCAAGGGTGGCTAGTTCAAGCCCCAGCCCTGGCCAAACTGAAAAAAAAAAATTCCAGAAAAGTATTATAATTGTTAAATCTAAGTAAGAGATGTACTGTACTTCTTTATACTGCTCTCTATTTTTCTGTAGGTCTGAACTTTTCATTGAATGTTTTTAAAAAGAATGCAGAGTATGATTCCACTTATATAAAATCTAGAAAATACAAATTAGAGAGACAGAAAATAGATCCATAGTTTCCTGGGGAGAGTAGAGGCAGGACAGATTAAGAATTCCTTATGTTTCTTTTTAATCCTTCTTGATAATCTTTTTTTTTTTGACACAGAGACAGAGTCTCACTATGTCACCCTCGGTAGAGCACTGTGGCAACACAGCTCACAGTAATCTCAAACTCTTGGGCTCAAGCGATTCTCTTGTCTCAACCTCCCAAGTAGCTGGGACTACAGGTGCCCTCCACAATGCCCGGCTATTTTTTCATTGCACTGTCATTGTGTAGCAGGCCCTGGCCAGATTCAAACCCGCCAGCCTAAGTGTATGTGACCAGCGCTCTAACTACTCAGCTATGGGCACTGAGCCCCTTCTTGATAATCTTGATAGTGATGATAGTTTCATGGGTGATAGTTTCATATGTGACAAAACATATCAAAATGTATATTTTAAATATGTACAGTTAATTAGATGCCAAATTCTACTCCAACAAAGCTGTTAAAAAGTTAGGCAATACACTTTATTGATAAGAAAAATATTAGGCTTTTGGGTGGTGCCTGTGGCTCAGAGGAGTAGGGCGCCAGCCCCATATACCAGAGGTGGTAGGTTCAAACCAGCCCCGGCCAAAAACTGAAAAAAAAAAAAAAAAAATTAGGCTTTCAAGAAAAAGGAGAAACCTGGAAATAAGAGATCATGGAGATGACTAACTTAATTGCTTAACTAAAAATCCATGGAAGCAATGCACAGTATAATCAATGCTTCGAAAAACAAAATTAGTAAATAAGAACACTTTCAAAGAGTTTTTCCAAAGTTTAGGGGGAAAATAAAGGGTAAGCTGTTGGGCATTGAAAGGAAAATACAAATTCAAAAAAAGAAAAGAAAACCTTTAGCATTTCCAAGTTTTTAAAAAAGTTATCTGCAAAAAATAAAAATAAAAGTGATTATCACCAAACCCAAGTGCCAGAACATTTTGAGGTAACAATTACAACAATTTCTCTGAGGGAAAGGGATCATAACTCTAGGATTCTAACCATAGCTAAATTATGGTACCTGTATGACAACCATGAATTTTAAGAATTTATATACTCGTGTATGGTTTCTGGAAAATAGAAGAGTAGGACTTCTAAATTTTGGTGAGGGAGCAGGGGACAAATAAAGAAAACTTAAGTAGTCCCAGCTACTCGGGAGGCTGAGGCAAGAGAATCACCTAAGCCCAGGAGTTGGAGGTTGCTGTGAGCTGTGGGAGGCCACAGCACTCTACCGAGGGCAATAAAGTGAGACTCTGTCTCTACAAAAAAAAAAAAAAAAGAAAACTTAATACAGCAAGACGGGGGCAGCGCCTGTGGCTCAGTCGGTAAGGTGCCGGTCCCATATATCAAGGGTGGTGGGTTCAAACCCAGCCCCAGCCAAATTGCAAACCAAAAAAAATAGCCAGGCGTTGTGACGGGCGCCTGTAGTCCCAGCTACTTGGGAGGCTGAGGCAAGAGAATCGCTTCAGCCCAGGAGTTGGAGGTTGCTCTGAGCTGTGTGATGCCATGGCACTCTACCGAGGGCGATAAAGTAAGACTCTGTCTCTACAAAAAAAAAAAAATACAGCAAGATGGAAAAAAGAATGAAATGGAGAAAACCTTATTTTGGGGGCTCCCGTAGCACTGTGGTTAGGGCGCTGGCCACGGGAACTGGGGTTGGTGGGTTGGAACCCGGCCCAGGCCTGCTAAACAAACTAACAAACAAACAAAAAGTAGCTGGGTGTTGTGGCAGGTGTCTATAGTCCCAGCTACTAGGGAGGCTGAGGCAGGAGAATCTCCTGAGCCCAAGAGTTTGAGGTTGCTGTGAGCTGTGATGCCATAGGACTCTTCAGAGGGCAACAAAGTGAGACTCTGTCTCAATAAAAAACACACAAAAAGAAAACCTTATTTCCTCCTTGCCCTCCCCAAAAAAGCAATAGTGACCAATGATATTAAATACCACAGTACACGTGAATGTGTTAAGTTTCTCTATAAAGAGATAAAGAGGCAAACATAATTAGGTTGTGACAAAAGGAAGCATCCGGCATTACTGCTCATAACAAAACACCTCAAAGGGCCAGGTACGGTGGCTCATATCTGTAATCCTAGCACTTTGGGAGGCTGAGGTGGGTGGACTGCTTGAGCTCAGGAGCTTGAGACCAGCCTGAGCAAGAGTAAGACCCTGTTTCTATTAAAAGTAGGAAAAAAATAGGGCGGTGCCTGTGGCTCAAGGAGTAGGGCGCCGGTCCCATATGCCAGAGGTGGCAGGTTCAAACTCATCCCTGGCCAAAAAAAAATACAGCTAAAAGTAGGAAAAAAATAATCTAGCTGGGCATGGAGGCACATGCCTGTAGTCCCAGCTACTTGGGAGGCTGAGGCAAGAAGATCACTTGAGCCCAAGAGTTTGAGGCTACTGTGTGCTACAATGACACGATGGCACTCTACCCAGGGCGATAGAGTGAGACTCTGTCTCAAAAAACAGACAAACAAAACCTCAAAGAAGAAAATCTTAATATAGAAAATAAAAATATGAGAAAATATATGTTTAAAAAATACGAACAAAGCAGCAATGATAATTAACATCAAACACGGAATCCAAGGTAAAAATAAGTAGACCTAAAAAGGATAAAATATTTGTATCATAATAAAATTACCTAAAGTAAGAGGATGCCTCCATGTCAAATAGCATAATAGTAAAATAAATAAATTAAATCAAATAGGCAAAAAGGTACAGATAATTTGAATAATACAATTACAAATTTGATTTCATACTCAGGTATGGAACTTTGCATGGTACAAAGAATACACATTTTTCTTCAAATATCCATGGACCATGAATAAAAGTTAAGCACACATTTACTCAGCCACAAGAAAAACTAGGATGAAATCTAGGAAGTAGAAATATTCAGGCTAAATTCTCTGACCACAAAGCAATGTAATTTATCACTTTTTAATAGGTTAAAAAAAAAGATACAGGTGGCCTGGTTAGCTCAAAGAAATGAAGCTTAAATGATTGCCTAAATAATACCTTTAGATTTAGACTTCCTATCTTTCAAGTGTTTACGCTTTTATACATTTCAGGAAAGAAAATAAAAGCTCAGAGAGCAAAGACTTTCTTCACCACTATATCCTTAGTACATAGTAGGTGCTAAATATTTTTTGAATGAATCAATGACAAATTTTAATAGTACATTATATATGTTATATACCAGGTATATTAAATACTTTTTTTTTTTTTTTTGTAGAGACAGAGTCTCAGTTTATCACCCTCAGTAGAGTGCCGTGGCATCACACAGCTCACAGCAACCTCCAACTCCTGGGCTTAAGCGATTCTCCTGCCTCAGCCTCCCGAGTAGCTGGGACTACAGGCGCCCGCCACAACGCCTGGCTATTTTTTGGTTTGCAGTTCGGCCAGGGCCGGGTTTGAACCCGCCACCCTCGATATATGGGGCTGGTGCCTTACCAACTGAGCCACAGGCGCCGCCCTATATTAAATACTTTTAAAAAATTAGTAAAATGGGGAGCCAGCCCCATATACGGAGGGTGGCGGGTTCAAACCTGGCCCCGGCCGAACTGCAAACCAAAAAATAGCCGGGCGTTGTGGCGGGCGCCTGTAGTCCCAGCTACTCGGGAGGCTGAGGCAGGAGAATCGCTTAAGCCCAGGAGTTGGAGGTTGCTGTGAGCTGTGTGATGCCACGGCACTCTACCGAGGGCGATAAAGTGAGACTGTCTCTACAAAAAAGAAAAAAAATTATTAAAATGTAACATCCATTTCTGTGAATCAGCATTTTTAGCAGTTACACATACCAGAAAATTCTGTGTTCCCAATTATTAAGAACCAATAATTTACCAAAAATGATGAAACCATTTGGTTCAGAAACTAAAATGATGAAAATCCAGAAACATTACCTTAACAGTCAGAAACAGTATATCTATTATAACATTGTTCTGGCAGTTTTAATTAATTTAATGAAGAAAAGAAAGAGAGTGAGAGAGAGGGAAGAAAACATCATTACATTACCAAGAAAAAAAGATAATCACATTAGTTTGCAGGTTAAATGACTGCATATCCAAGAAAACCACTAGAAAACTGTTGGGATTTAAACTGAAAAATGTGGTTAATTCAACATAAGTACTAATACAAATTTTTAATATATCAGCAATAATCTTAAAGGAAAATGATGGGAAAATGAGCATTCACAACAGTAACAATTCAGAAAAGCTAGGAATAGACTAAACAGGAAATGGATAGGAAGAAAACTATAAAATTTTATTAAAGGACGAAAAAGATTAACTAGAACTCTGACGGCTGTGTACTATGTCAATTCAGCTAAGTTGGACTTAATTTCCTAGAACTCCCTTCTCTATATAGTTCTGGGTAGTGTTGGCTACAGGGTACATTTTGCCTGAGATTTAGAAGTCAGAAATGAAGCAGCAGTCACCCTTTTTATACTCTGAAAGTCAGTGCAGGGCATACTGTGCAGCTTGCACATGTTGCTGACGATCAGTTAGCTCACCTTGTTAGCACAGAGAAGTAGCTGGATTCTCCTTCAGCTCTCAGCAGATTTTCTTTCAACTTCTTCAAATTCTAGGTCTGCATGTGCAGTTTCAAAGTCAGTTACAACTGTCAGCCACTCCTGCAGGTCACCCACAGCATCAAAACTGGAGTTGGTGAGAGACAAATGCAGGTTCCATTTTTGTCCCCAAAGGTTTCAGTTTGTCCTTGCTCTCATCCATATCCAGCATCCCTGCCTGACTGCCAGTCCCGCTGATCTGCAGCAGCTTCAGGCTCAACAAGATATTCAGGCAACTCAGTCCCTACCAGCTCCTTAGTTCCATAAGGTTTAACCTCTGTAATAAATCCCTTAATCTTTAACACACAAAGTAGTTCTGCTTCTTTGATGGAACATGATACACAAGTCAAACTGTCTCATTGCATAAGAAGACAACATTGATGGTGTTCGTCTCTTTAAGTTAAACTATAAATTTAATGCAATTCTTTTAGGGAGGGAAAAAAGTCTCACTTTGTCGCCCTCACTAGAGTGCCCTTGTGTTATAGCTCACGGCAACCTCAAACTCTTGAGCTCAAGCGATTCTCGTGTCTCAGCCTCCCAAGGAGCTGGGACTACAGGTGCTGGCTATTTTTAGAGATGGGGGTCTTGCTCTTGCTCAGGCTGGTCTTGAACCCATGAGCTGAGGCAATCCACTCACCTCAGCCTCCCAGAGTGCCAGGGTTAGGGGACTGAGCCACTGTGCTTGGACCTTTAATGCAATTCCAATCAAAATCATGGAGAGTTTTTAAGGAACTTCATCAAATGATTCTAAACTTCATTTCAAAGAATAAATGCTAACAAACTTTTGAATAAACCAGAATAATGTGAATAGTAAAAGGTGAATACAAAGTCCAGAACCAGACCAACTATGTGAACAGTGAGTGGAAGGGGGACAATTTGTGTATAAACTCCAAATCGGTAGAGGAATGATGTATTATTTAACTCAGATCCTGTTATCAGTTAGAGTTCTTAAATGCACAGAAGAGAGACACTCAGTGAAAACACTCGGCAAAAAAGCAAAAAATAATTTTATTAAAAGGATATTAGGAAAGCACAGACTTGCCAGGTTTCAAAAACCAGATTTTAAAACTATTCCTCAAAAACCCCTGTCAAAATGACTTTGGAACATTGGTCTGGTGAAGTCCTCCCTGCCATAGCTTGCACTGCCCAAACTCCTGTCACCAGACATTACCATTGCTGGTAATGGCAGACATACCAGTGCTGCCCTGTCTGCTTCTGCAATACAAGATCCTTGGCAGTATTTATTTCCTTCATCTTAATACGAAATTCAAATGGGGAAGATGGGCAAGATATATCTGACTGGCTCAGTCTAAGTGACATGCTCACACCCTCCTAACTGCAAGGTTGGAAAAGCTAGCACAGTGAGTATGTAGGCTTTCCAGCATATACAGATGGTTCCAACTTACGATGGTTTAATTTGCAATTTTTCAACTGTATGATGGGCCTATTGGGGTATTAAATGCATTTTCAAATTACAATATTTTCAACTTATGATGCATTTAACCCCAGGGTAAATTAAAGAGCATCTGTATAGGAGAAAGTAGCCTGTATCTTCTTTCAAGATGCATTAGAAGAGGAATCTCCCAAATATACTATACTGAACAGGGAAGGACCAGTCCACATAGGTAATTAAAAGGCTATAATTACTAAATACTACTATAGGAAGTCAATCATCAGATGAAACCTAGATTACATCATTGACTTCCACTCTGTATAATGCAGTTCTATATAAATAGCTTTAGATTTTAAAATGTCAAATCCACGTGGATTAGGGTTTTACAATATGGATACAGACCATTTCTCTGGTTAAATTAGGAAAGGAAATGGGTTTGGTTGACTAGCTGCCTGGAAAATTTTCTTAGTTAGGTAACTTTTGTAATCAGTTTGGTTATCACATTTAGGATATTTGTATGATTTTTTTTTTTTTTGAGACAGAGTCTCACTTTGTCACCATCAGTAGAGTGCTAGGGCGTCATAGCTCACAGCAACCTCAGACTCCTGGGCGCAAGCAATTCCCTTGCTTCAGCCTCTCATGTAGCTGGGACTACAGGCGCCCTCCACAATGCCTGACTATTTTTAGAAGCGGGGACTCACTCTAGCTAAGGCTGGTCTCGAACTTGTGAGCTCAGGCAATCCACCTGCCTCGGCCTTCAAGAGTACTGGTATTATAGGCATGAGCCACCTTGCCTGGCCCTATTTATATGAATTTATAAACAGAATTCTACATGGTTCAGCTAGCTCTAGGAGCTCAAAATTATTAATGAAAATTTGATAAAAACCTAAAGCTTCTGCATAGCAAAAGTTAAAAACAAATAAAAGGAAGAAATTTAGAACACTTATGACAGAGAAATTTAGAACATTATGACAAAGATTACTAGTCCTGATTTATTATGGGCTCTTAAAACTAATAAGAAAAAATAAATATCCCAATAATAAGGTGGGCAATGTATATGAAAAGGCAATTTTGGAAAGGAAGAAATACAGAAATACAAATGAACAAAAAAAAAAAGAAAAAAAGTCTCAAGCTGTCACCCTGGGAAGAGTGCCATGGAGTCATCATAGCTCACAGCAACCTCCAACTCTTGGGCTCAAGTGATCTTCTTGCCTCAGTTTTTCTGTTTTTAGTAGAGAAAGGGTGTCCCTCTTGCTCAGGTTGATCTTGAACTCTTGAGCTCAAGCAATCCACCTGCCTTGGCCTCCCAGAGCGGCTAGCATTATAGGTGTGAACCACCATGCCAAGCCTAAAAAAATTTTTTTTAAGATTTTAACTTTATTAGTAAGCAACTGAATTCAAATTAAAATGAGATTTCTTAGGGATGTGGTCAACTATGGAGGTTCTATTACATATGTAATATATAATAATATGGAACGACAAAGCGTAAAATTGTAAAAATAAATAAATAAATAAATAAAATGAGATTTCTATGTAAGATTGACAAAAGATTACTAATACTCTCTGTTAATAGTAGCAGTAGACAAAGGATACTTTCAAAGATTATTAGCAAGATAGCCAGGCATGGTGGTGTACCTGTAGTCCCAGCCACTTGGGAGGCTAAGGCAAGAGGATGCCTTGAGCCCAAGAATTTGAGGTTGCTCTTAGCTAAGATGACAGACTGATAGAGTAAGACTCTGTCTCAAAGGAAAAAAAAAAAAAAGATCATCAGCTAGAGTATAAATTGGTATAATCTTTCTAGTGGATAATTTGACTATCTTATCAAAAACCATAAAAAAGTAAGCAAATACTTTTAACTTACCATTTCTTTTTTTTTTTTTTGTGGTTTTTTGCCGAGGCTGGGTTTGAACCCACCACCTCCAGCATATGGGACTGGCACCCTATCCCTTTGAGCCACAGGCGCTGCCCTTAACTTACCATTTCTAATTCTAGGAAAATAAGAAAATAATTAGATAAATACAAAGAGCTACACATGAATGTTCAGCATGACACTGTTTAAGAAAAAAATTAAAACAATTTTTGGGGGCAGGACACAAACATAAGAGGGTCCTTATCTAATAAAAGCAATCAGTGTAACCTGGTTCTGTGTACCCTCAATGAATCCCCAACAATAAAAATAAAATTAAAAACAATATGTGTGTCCAAAATATGGGGCTATGGAAATAAATTACACACGATATGCAGCCATTAAAATTTTTTTTCCCATATTTACTGACATAGAAAGATGCTCAATAGATACTACATTTTAAAAGGCATCCTATTAAAATATGTAAAATATCACATTTTTGTTTGAAAATATACATGGACAGATTAAAAAATCTGGAGGGCTAGCCGAGCATTGTGGTGGGTGCCTATAGTCCCGGCTACTCGGGAGGCTGAGGCAAGAGAATCGCCTAAGCCCAAGAGCTGGAGGTTGCTGTGAGCTATGACACTACTGCACTCTACAGAGGGCCACAAAGTGAGACTCTGTCTCTTACAAAAAAAAAAAAAAAATCCGGAGGTCTGTTCATGTGATTTTTCCCTCAGTGGTGGGCTTATATACGTAATCATTATTTTTTTCATTTCTTTTTGATTTTCTAAAAATTTTCATCATCTTACTATTATGATCATAAAACCAACAAAACTACTTTGAAAAGTAGTTGAAAAGCCACTAGCGATTAACAACTCAGACCATGATGCTAAAGTCAGCTTCTTAAGAGTGTAATTTAAAAAATGTAGAAACCTATTTATAAAACTACAAATATATATCAACAGACATTAAAATACATAACATTAATTAACCTCATAAGTCAAAGTTATTATATAAAAATTATTTGTTCATAGTTATATATTAGTTGACACATGAAGTCTATCTGAAAGATTTCTACATCTTCACACAAAATAAACTTACATAGATACCTTACATTGAGAATACTTACTTTGCTACTTTGTTAATGATAATGGAGTCTACAAAATGGTCATTTGCAATAACAAAAATTGTTCTCTAAAGCACTAAGATTGGGTTTTCTACAGACTCTTCCAGTATAAGGAAATAAGAATTTCCAGGTACTTTCAACTAAGAGATGCAACCAGAAAGCAAAAAAATGCAAAAGATACGTCTATTACAAGGTCATGAATCCTTTCCATAAACCTCAGGATTTATAATGCCACAAATTATGAATTATTACCTCTACTTTAGAAAAGTTAACAGTTAAATGGATCAAGTCAACATGCTTACAGGCTTAGCACATAAATTTTGAACTTTATAAAACATCACTTTCAACCAAGGATAAATGCCAATAACCACTTAGCTGGATGGGAATGGGGAACAGAAAGCTTGAATTAATGACCAAGTCTGAGAGGCACCACAGCAGCAGCAATATTCCCCTCCTTCAGTAAGCTATGGCCAGAAGGTAGTCCTAAGGAAAAGGAAGGCCATCCAGGTAGATGAGTGTGAGAAGAACCCAGGCTAGACACAGCACCTAAAACAAAAACTTCTGCCACTCAAACTCCATTTATACATGCATTTAATAAATTTATTTCCAAATCTCATTACAGAAGGCAGACAAAAATCCAATTAACTGCAAATTTCATGTCACTAGTAAGACATTGCATTACATCTTCTTTCTCTCATGAAGCAATTTTATAATTATTATATATATACATATACATATATATATATATTTTTTGAAACAGAGTCTCGCTATGTTGCCTTGGGTAGAGTGCCATGGTGTCACAGCTCACAGCAACCTCTAACTCTTGGGCTTAAGTGATACTCTTGCCTCATCCTCCCAAGTAGCTGGGACTACAGGCGACAACCACACCTGGCTACTTTTTGTTGTAGCTGTCAATGTTGTCCAGCAGGCCCGGGCTGGGCTCAAACCAGCCAGCCCCTGTGCATGTGGCTGGTGCCATACCACTGAGTTATGGGCACCAAGCCTACAATATATTATTTAAATGTTATTAACCTTACATGTTACGTGATGAATTTAGATTCCAAAAGGATTGGGTAACTAATAAAGTGTTATCAGAAAAGTGAAAAATCAAAAGATTCCTTTGAGTATTTAAGTGATGATCCAAATTTAAAAATCTGAAAAAGAAAAACTTATTGTTTACAAATAACTGTACCACGGACGATGAATATAAAATACAAATATATAATGGGGATGATATAAATGTGTTTTATAAATGAAAAGCATAAAACAGCTTGCTTGACTGAGAGAGGAACAAAAAGCTCCTAGGAGCAAAGCCTCTTCCAAAGTTCTGACCCACAGAAAGAATGAAATAATTTTTGGTTTTTAGAATCTCTAAGTTTTGATATAATTTTGGTTTTCAAAGCCTCTAAATTTCGGTATAATTTGTTACATAGCAATAGACATCAAGAATGGTAGTGTTTCTGTTTTTTTTTTTTTTTGTAGAGACAGAGTCTCACTTTATCGCCCTCAGTAGAGTGCCATGATGTCACAGGACTCACAGCAACCTCCAGCTCCTGGGCTTCAGCGACTCTCCTGCCTCAGCCTCCCGAGCAGCTGGGACCACAGGCGCCCGCCACAACGCCCGGCTATTTTTTGGTTGCAGTTTGCCGGGAGCTGGGCTCCAACCCGCCACCCTTGGTATATGGGACCAGCGCCCCACTCACTGAGCCACAGGCGCCACCCAGTGTTTCTGTTTTTAAGCTATTAATTGTCGGTCCAGAAATACACATTTGTGCCAGGTATTCCACTCTATTGGTACAGACATTTAACATCTTTGGGTTACATTCTAAGTATGAGATAGAGAAGTTTACTAAATATTCTTCCTCTATTACTGATTGTCACTGACTAGGACACCTAAGTATACCTATTTTTCTTCTTCAAATATTTTCTTTTCTACTTCTTGTTCCTCCTCCTCAAAAAAATAAAAATAGAAAAAGGACTCTTGAACCTCCTAAACTCCTAAACTTTAAGTTTATTTTATAAATTCACTTTTATTGGGAAGTTTTTTTAAGAGTAATAATTGTTTTCTTTATTTGTCATGTATAAAATCTAATATGTTTAGGTGTTTAGTAAATATTTCATTATACTAAAATAGAGGGTAAGTACCTAAGCAATCCTTGGCCTATAACTAAAGATACTATTTTGGATGACTTCTCTTGACATTAAGGTGAGAATCATAAATTCTCTCTCTGACTTGCAGCAGCCACTTTCTGTCATTATAGCAAATGACGTTAACTATGGGGCCTCCAAAGCACAGTAGCAATTCCTCCTTTCCTTACCCACAAACACATAATTAGCTAGTTACTTTAATTATACTCACATGCTATCATATACTGTTTGCCAATAATCTCAGACATCATTTGTCAAAACAAATAAAAGCTGACAAATTCCCAAATGGAAATGTCATCTTTTGCTTCAACTTTCCCATTTCCCATTAACAAATTATTTATAAACACCTGAAAAAGCATGGCCCCAAATCCAAAACCTGCCTTTATTACGCTTTACCAGTAAGTCCTTTTCACTAAACTGTAGTTGCTGTGAAACTTAATATATTTAATTTCTTTAATGGTAAAGTAATAAAAGCAGGTGCCAAATGTAATGCAACCAACTGGTAAAGAAAGGAAGTACAAATTTTGCTCACTTTCACTGAAACCTTCTATAGCCAGCAGATCTCCGTACAAAGAATGTTTCGTTCCTAAGACCATTACAAATAAAACATACAATTCTGAATTTAACATGTTTCAAGACTCAGGAAATTCCCAAAGACATCGTTTTCTCAGGCTGGTGTGATGCATGATTTTTTTAAATGTCGTTTTGAAAAATGGGGCAGGAATTCCTCCTGTCTGCAGTTAAGGAACCAGGTCACACTTAAAGCATTCAAGCCTGTCGGAATTCGGGACGCAAAGGGCTCTTATGCCGATCCGTTAAGGCAGGCAGTGGGCTTCTCCAGCAGGACCCTGGCCCCCCGCCCTCGGCCAGGAAAACAACAGGGGCGCGGAGCCCAGGTGAGGGTTGAGTATCAAGGAGAGCTAGAAGGAACGCGAAGTCGGGGCCAGGTGTCCCCGCCGGCCAGCGAGTCACCGCACCCCGATCGCTCTGGCTCCTGCGTGCCTGCCCTCCCAGCGCGCCCTCGCCACCCGCGCCCGGGCCTCCCAGACATCACACTCGGGTGGTCCCGCCTCCCGCCAGCCACCTCCCGACGCAGCTTGGGGGCGGCCGTTCCGCCCCTCCCCTCGTTGCAGCTCAGCTGTACCCACCCTCGGTTCTCCCGGCTGAAGCCGGCAGCAGCGCCCACAGCGGCTCCGCCCTCACCTCCTCCCCCGGATCAGCACCACAGAGACGCGGGCGCGGCCAGAGCGGCTCCGCCCGTGCGTCGGCCGGGGGGGGACGCCGGGATACAGGCTTCCCGCCGAGTCGAAGCAGGATGATACCCCAATGCTCTTAGGTGGATAGAGCATTGGCAGATACCGCGAGCTCCCCTCCCTAAAGGGGACCCCTGGGACGTCCGGGTGGGACGTGAACAATGTGCACTGTTTCCTTGTGTCAAACCCGAGGAATCGTTTCTCGGCTTAGTTGCGTCGTGTCACAAACTTGGCCACCAACATCCCCACTACGCACCCAAGCGGCGGCCGGGAACCTGCATTCCGAGAACTGGCCTCACCGAATGGTGGACGCACTGGTCTTACTCCTGACGCGGGAGCTGGAAGCCACGGGCAGTCGGGGCGTCGAAGGTGCAGAGATAGTGCCATCTCCCGTCAGTGAACCCTTCAGGGTGGGCGATGTAGGGATCGCGTGACCTCGCGGACCCGACACGCCTCGATGGCGCTTCACTGCCCCCTTGGGGATTTCTTGATAATTTTTTTACAACGATGCGGGCAGATTGTTGGGTCCCTCCCCTTTTTTTGCGGACGGCAATAACGCGGCTAGAACACTTAATCGTGACTACTAAATCTGAGGCTCGCGCCTGTAATCGCAGCACTCTGGGAGGCCGAGGCGCGTGGATTGCTGAGCTCACCGGCTCGAGACCAGCCTGAGCAAGAGCGAGACCCAGGCTTTAAAAGTAGCCGGGCGTTGTGGCGGGCGTCTGTAGTCCCAGCTACTTGGGAGGCTGAGGCAAAAGGATCGTTTTAAAACCCAGGAGTTTGAGGTTGCTGTGACATACTATGCCACGGCACTCTACCAACGGTGACAAAGTAAGACTCTATCTCAAATAAAAATCAAAAATAATCTCAGGGTCGAAAAAGCAATTGCAGACAGGGTAGTCTGACCCTATTTACTGAACCAACAAGATAGTTTGTTTATTGGACTATGGCCCAATCCTGTCCTGTCTCTGTCTGGGAGTGGGGGTAGCCCAAAAGAAGAGGTCCGGGGGATCGTTCTTCCTGTCTACGGTTTATTGAAACAAGTGTCAGATGGAAAACAATGGCAGCAGGGGGATTATATTTTATAATTGACAGAGACCGTAACAACGGCAATCTTCAAATTCAAGCAAACCCAGGCTACTCTGAGAACCTTCAAGTTTCTCAGGCACAGAACTTTTCATTGCTTGTCACACTTTTGGTTCTTAGTTAGTGGAAAAGACTCAATTGAGGGGAAAAATTATACACATTTTAACCCCCACATAGCTTAAGAGCTAATTTTGAGTGCTTTTACCCATGTGAAGGGCAAATTTTCTCTGCGAATGCCTTAACAATTTATTACCCTTATGGCAGCGTGATACCAAGTCTTCTTATCATATGGGTCTTCCGGAGCTATGTAGATGGCATCCTACAAACAAAAACAGAATAAAACAGTTCTTTTCTGTACAGTCAATCTAAGGCCTGAGGGCACTGATTTGTTTATACAACAAATACTGAGGGCCCTGTGTGGGCTTCAGAATGACTTCATGGAATTCAGGTTCTAGTGAAGGATATAGACCTGCAGTCCCTAAATTCCCCTGGCTGTGGACCAGAACCAGTCCTTGGCCTGTTAGGAACCAGCCTGCACAGCAGGTGGGCATCAGCCCAACCAGCCAAGCTTCTTTCTGTATTTACAGTGTTCCCCATCACTGCCTAAGCTCTGCTTGTCACATCACTAGCAGCATTAGATTCTCATAGATTCTTCTCATTAGATTAGAAACTGCAGCATGCCAGAGACCTGGGTTGCTGTGCTCATGAGAATCTAAAGTCTGATGATCTAAGGTGGAGCTGACGCGGTGATGCTACACATAGGGATTATCATTAGAGAGGTTTGACTACAAAGAGATCATAATATAATTAATAAATAATGTAATTATGGGCAGTGCCTGTGGCTCAAGGAGTAGGGCGCCGGTCCCATATGCCGGAGGTGGTGGGTTCAAACCCAGCCCCGGCCAAAAAAAAAATAAATAAATAATGTAATTATATTATTTTTAATGTTTTAATATAAAATAATTATTTAATTATTTGTTACAATAAATAAATTACATATTTATAGCAAAATCATCCCAGCCTTCCAGGTGCCCCCCCACCCCACCCTTATTCCCTTTCCCTGGCCGTAGAAAAATTGTCTTCCATGAAACCGGTCCCTAATGCCAAAGAGATTGGGGATCATTGATTATAGACCACAAGGAAACAAATAAGCTGGACAGATTGTAATGTCATAAAAAGGAAATAAGCAGTATGATGAAACAAGAGTTGGAGAGGCTAACTTTAGTTAGGTAGTCAGGGAGGCTCCTCTGAGGAAATACTTGGGCTGAGACCTGAAATGTGAAGGTGTCCAGCGTTAAATGATCTGAAAAGGGCATCGTGCTCATTCAACACACTCATATTATTACTCCCAATCATACACAGCCTTTCTTTTCTCTACATTTTTTTCTCTTTTTTGTTTCCTCTGTGGCTTTTCCCTTCCATGTGAAGAGCCTGGTCTTTTATATAAAAAAATTAGACTTTTTTGATTGTATTTGGTATAAGCTTGAAGCCCTTTAAACATGTAGTTTTTTTCTTTCCTAATAGACTTTCCTAATAAACAGTGATTTTAGTGAGCTCATTTCTCTTAATTTCACACTTTTATAGAAAAAAATTAGACATTTTTGGTAGTATTTGGTATGTTCTTGAAGCCTTTTAGATGTGTGGTTTGTTCTTTTCTAACAGACAGGGCTGTGATAAATAGCACTTCTGTTGTGCTCATTTCTCTTAATTTCACACTGTGCAGCATAAATTTTTTCACATGTTCAAAAGCAATGAACATATCTAGTTCAAGACAATTTAGATAAAATTTAGTCTTTGCAGAAGTGCTTGATTCTCATCTTCAATATTGCCTAGATCAGTTTTTCTTTAATTTTTTGAGAGCTAGTTTTCTCATAGTTCTATTGAAAAGTACTTAGGGTAGAGAGACTAAATAGCAAATGACCAAAGGCACAATTCTGCATATTAAAGAAGAGAAGAAAAACTTGACAATTAACAGTGAATGCTCTGGAAGATAAAAGCTTTTCTCATAAATCTAAAATAACAAGTGAAATAGTTCAAAATTTCAAATAGTTCTTTATTAGTACAATATATTATAGATATATTTTTAAAACTTTACAAGTTAGGTAAAATACCTCCAAAATTAAACGTCAATTCTCATGCAATCATTGTGTAAAAGTGATACATACTGTTTCTTGGCTTACTAGTAATATTACACCAGTCACTTGAAACAACATCCTTAAGATTTAATAATATACTATAATAATTCCACTTTTCACTTTTTACAGTTTGATAGAAGACAGTCAATATCTTGAAGGATTTCAGAAGTTTTTTGCAATGCTACTGATACTCTCTTTTCATTAACTTCTTCTAGCAAGATTTCTGTAGATCTTGATTTACAATTATCAGACAACTGTTCTTTTTTCTTGTTAGAAATCTCATTAAGGACTCCACTGTTCTCCAGCAGCACTGAATTACTTAGTTAAGGAACTTTTCTCCACATTTCCATTATATAAAGAACTTCATTTTTCAGAAAACTTGGGCTTCATATTAAAGTATTATTTCTCAACTGGAAGTAAGATCTCTTAGATCCATGAGAGTTGGGACTTCAGAGCTTATCAAGTCTACCCTTTATAGATGAGGAAATTAGTTATAGAGGGGCAAAGGAAAAGTATGTATGTGTTGTTTGGGTGGAGGTTTGGTGGTAGACGAAATAAAAGATAAAATCTTAAAAATTAAAATCCATTTAAAAAGTAACATTTCCTTAAGTGAAGAAATGTTATGGGAATTAAAAGAAAGAGTAGGGATGATAGGATTATAAACAATCCGTGTAGTGTATTTTTTAATTTAAAAAAGAATAAAAATAAACCTGTCTTATAGGACGGCTTTATTATTTGAATGATTAAAGAAAAATTAGAAGCGAAAACAAATATAAATGAATGGGATGAGAATGTACAGAACAGGCCTGGTTCTGTTTTAGCACATGCCTTTAATTCCAGCACTCAGGGAGGCTTAGTGGGAGGATTGCTTGAGCCCAGGAGGATTGCTGAGATCAGCCTGGGCAAGAGCAAGACCCTATCTGTACAAAAAAATAGAAAAATTAGCTGGGCTTGGTGGTACATGCCTATAGTCCCAGCTATTCAGGAGGCTGAGGCAGGAGGACTCCTTGAGCCCAGAAGTTGGAGGTTGTAGTGAGCTATGACACTACTGCACATTAACTTGGGTGACAGAGAAAGACTGTCCACCCCACCCCAAAAAAGAATGTACACAAAAAAAGGTTTTGTAAGAAAAAGAAGTCAGGTCTTAAAATTATAATTTAGAATGTAGTTGCATGAAAAATTCTCCAAAGGAGACCTTACTTAGTTCACTGTTCTTTGCCCCATTTAAACCTAAATAAAGAAAAATATATGCTAACATAATGTACCTTCCATAGACAAGATATAGCTTCAAATACAATCCTAAATATTTTCTGACTCAATAAAGCTCAGCAACAATAATCCTCAGTATGGATTAATATTCACAAAGTATTCAATCATGAAATAAGCGAAGAATAGAAAGGGAGTAATTATGCAGGGCAATGCATTCTATTTAAAGGATACGATTGAACTTCTGTATCTTTTCAAGTTCCGAAGCAACAGACCTGTGCAAAGAAAAAAAAAAAAAGTTCATGCTAGTTGTCTGGTTCTTTTATATTCATGAAATTTCAAATAAGCATACTTGATTTTTTTTCCATAAAGGTTAGAATTTTAAACAGAAAAACCTAGAAGTTGGCTGGGCATGGTGGCTCACGCCTGTAATTCCAGCACTCTGGGAGGCCGAGGCAGGTGGACTCCCTGAGCTCATGAATTGGAGACAAGCCTGAGCAAGAGTTTGAGGTTGCTGTGAGCTTTGATTCCCTAGCACCCACCAAAAGGCAACAAAGTGAGACTGTCTCAAAAAAAACCCCCAAAACCTAGAAAAATTCTCTTTACGTTAACTTTCTTTAGCACCAAATCAATTTGATGCAACTGATATTTGTTGAGTACTTTTAAAAGCAAATGAATAAAAGTCCCCACCTTAAGGACTTTGTAATATTGACGTTTAAAGGTAATGGACCTTTCTGCTACTTCTTAGTACTAACCTGGCATACGCTCTACTTAACTCCTCCCCAAACTTTGCTCAAACTTTAAAAACCTATCAAAATCTCATCCCTTCTCTGAATAAGGATGTTATTCCTTGAATTCATATAAGCATTATGTTAATTAATCATATACTTATTTGTAATGCCTTCTCTTGAGCTATTTAACTTTCTGATATTTCTACCTATACAGTGTTTCTCAGAAGAAAGAATCTTATTTTTTCATACTTTGCACATAATATTAAGACCTCATTTATATAGAACTCTTAAGGAATGGATAGTTTGGAAGATTCAAGTTTTCACATAGTTGAATTAGGTGTTAAAACATAACTATTTTGGGTGGTGCCTGTGTCTCAGTGGGTAGGGTGCTGGCCCTATATACTGAGGGTTAGGGGTTTGAACCTGGCCCCGCCAAACTTCAACAAAAAATAGCCAGGCATTCTGGTGGGTACCTGTAGTCCAAACTACTTGGGAGGCTGAGGCAAGGGAATCGCTTAAGCCCAGGAGTTGGAGGTTGCCGTGAGCTGTGATGCCACAGCCCTCTGTCAAGGGTGATAAAGTGAGACTATCTCTAAAAAACAAAGAAACAAACAAAAAAAAAACAACCCATTTTTTGTTAAATTCCTTCTGGAATAGACTATTCATTTCATTGTTTCTTTAAGCATAAAGGGTTAACATGATGAACATTAGCTCTTAATCATGTTCTATAGAACAAGATATTGGGGCAACGGGTATGGGACAGAAGGTTGAATGCAAACAACTCCAGCAGAATTCCTTATGTGTGTTCTTTGTCCTTTTTCTCATCAAGCTAGAATGAGATATGAGCAGTGGCATACAACTATAAATAGTGTAATTTGACTAGCTCTCTGCAAAATTAATGTGGATGTTAGTCTAAAACATCTCTTTATTCAAGTCACTGGAAAAGTCTTCACAGTTCATAATAGGGTATGTTACTTGTCTGTTTTATTGGCTTTACTAAAATGGACCACATGTGCTGCCTTATTAGCTTGCGTTGTTTTCCTTGTACTCCAGCCTGTGGATGGAAAATGAAAGAGATATTTTATGTTTTTAACCACCTGTGGTAAAGAACTTGGCTATGACTTACTCTAAGCCTACCAATTCTTCATCATTACAAAAATAACTTTTTTCTCCTTTTTTTTTTTTTTTTACATAAGACACGTTTTTCAACAGATTATCTTCTGTACTATTTTTGAACTAACATTCCTATTGAAAAGTTGAGTCAGGTCGAAGCGGAGCAAGATGGCGGCCGAGTAACAGCTTCTTGCATCTGGGCACCGTGAGTCTGGGGAGATAGGACTCCAGGCATCTCTGGCTGGTGGGATCTGCCTATAATCACCCCTGTGAGGATACAGGGAATCAGCGAGAGACTTCTGGACCCCAAGAGGAGGACTAAAACAGTGGAAAAATGACAAGTGGTCGAGTGTGTTCAATCCGTCTAAACCCGCCCGCAACTGTAAGTTCAGTAGCAGTGAGACTACAAACCAGAAAGGCCTTAACTGTGAACTGTTTTGGTGTCTTTAGACTTGGCACTCAGTTGAACTGCCTTGGGGAGAGCCTGAGCGGGAGTGCGGAGAACTTTGGCTGTTGTCTAGGGCCCCAGTCTGAGCCGCTGAGCCAGACAGAGCTAATAGTGTTTGGCTGTAGGTCACAGGGAGCCATTGTGAGTGATCTGCCCCGGCAAGCTCCGCCCTCAGGGTTGCAGAGCTAGAATCGGGTGGGAGCTGGTAACCCAGCAACCAAGTAGCCTAAGGGTGGGGTCTGAGCCGCCTTGCAGCCCTAACCCTCAGGGGCAGAGTGAGACAGGTTTTGGCACACTGGGTAAGTGGATAGCCACTTCAGCAGTGATTCCAGCGACAAGCACTTTCCTGGGAAAGCTTCTGCACAGCAAGTTTACAAGTTCAAAGTGCCTTTTAAGTGGGCTGAAGAGAGATTTAGGGTGTCTACCTGCTGGGGTTTGACAAATCAGCAGCCTCCAGTCGTATCAGAACTGTGATTAACATCTCATAACCCAGAAGACCACGTGTTGCCCAGACAATATTCAATAACATATACATACTGCTTTGTTTTTGGTTGAGTTCTTTTTGGTTTGGTTGTTTTTTTTTTGTTTATTTTGATGTTGCTGATGTTGTTTTGTTTTTTAATTTCATCCTTTTTCTTTCTCAATTTTTCTAGTTTAATTATAATTTCTCATTGCTGCCTTTTTCAATAACTAGAACTTCATTTTTGCTAGTGCTTCTACCGCTATTATTTGGTTTTTCACCCAATTTTATCCCGTTAAGTTTTCTGTTTGCTTGTTTTGGTTTGATTTATAGCATTTTTGTCTTTCCTCTCTACTTGGTGGAGGTGGGGTACTGTGTCTGATCAGGTTAGCAAAGAGCTGCTAACCTCAAGGGAACCACCCAACTGGGCACACCCAGAAGGTGGGGTTTTCTTAAGGTTGTGTCAAAGTACCCTACTGTACACCTATATTGCTCTGTCTCCCTCTTTCTGTGCCTCTCTTCTTTTTGTCAATATTCCTTTTACCCACCCCCTCTCCTTTCTCTATTTTTCTGTTTTTTTCTTATCACTCGGTCCTCCTTTCTTTCATCCCTTTTTTGCTCTTCAACTTTCTCACCCTTCTGGTCCTGTAACCCTTAGTCCACAGGCACGAGAACTTAAAGAGCAAGAGGAAGTGAAAGGAAAATTAGGGCAAGGAAACAGATAAAAGAAATCACTCATGAGGAAGAATCAGCAGAAAACTGCAGGCAACATGAAGAACCAGTCCAGAACAACCCCACCAAGGGACCATGAGGTAGCTACTGCAGATGACTCCACCTATAAAGAAATGTTAGGAATGACAGAAAGGGAATTTAGAATACACATGTTGAAAACAATGAAAGAAATGATGGAAACAATGAAGGAAACTGCTAATAAAGTGGAAAATAATCAAAAGGAAATTCAAAAACAGAATCAAATAAGAGATGAACGATATGAAGAATATAAAAAGGATATAGCAGAGCTGAAGGAAATGAAACAGTCAATCAGGGAACTTAAAGATACAATGGAAAGTATCAGCAACAGATTAGACCATGCAGAAGAAAGACTTTCAGAGGTAGAAGACAAAGTTCTTGAGATAACTCAGATAGTAAAAGAGGCAGAAAAGAAGAGAGAGAAAGCAGAACGTTCACTGTCAGAATTATGGGACTTTATGAAGCGTTCCAACACACGAGTTATAGGAATTCCAGAAGGGGAAGAAGAATACCCCAGAGGAATGGAAGCCATACTACAGAATATTATAAAAGAAAATTTCCCAAATATCACCAAAGATTCTGACACATTGCTTTCAGAGGGATATCGGACCCCAGGTCGCCTCAACTCTAACCGAGCTTCTCCAAGACACATTGTGATGAACCTGTCCAAAGTCAAGACAAAAGAAAAGATTCTGCAAGCTGCCAGGAGTAAGCGCCAGTTGACCTACAGGGGCAAATCCATCAGAGTGACCGCAGACTTCTCTAATGAAACTTTCCAAGCAAGAAGACAATGGTCATCTACCTTTAATCTACTTAAACAGAACAATTTTCAGCCCAGAATTCTGTACCCTGCTAAGCTAAGCTTCAAAATTGACGGAGAAATCAAATCATTTACAGATATACAAACATTGAGGAAATTCGCCACAACAAGACCAGCTCTACAGGAAATACTTCAACCTGTTCTGCACACTGACCACCACAATGGATCAGCAGCAAAGTAAGAACTCAGAAATTAAAGGACAGAACCTAACCTCCACACTGATGCAAAAGATAAAACTAAGCAATGGACTCTCACAAAATAAGACAATAGAATACTACCATACTTATGAATTATCTCAATAAATGTTAATGGCTTGAATTTCCCACTGAAGAGACAAAGACTGGCTGACTAGATTAAAAAACACAAGCCATCCATTTGCTGTCTGCAAGAAACACACCTGGCTTCAAAAGACAAATTAAAGCTCCGAGTCAAGGGTTGGAAGACAATTTTTCAGGCAAATGGAATTCAGAAGAAAAGAGGAGTTGAAATCTTATTTTCAGATACATGTGGATTTAAAGCAACTAAATTCAAAAAAGACAAAGATGGTCACTTTATGTTGGTCAAGGGAAAAATACAAGAAGACGTTTCAATTCTAAATATTTATGCACCCAATTTAAATGCTCCCAGATTCTTGAAACAGATCTTACTCAGTCTGAGCAATATGATATCTGATAATACCATCATAACAGGGGACTTTAACACTCCTCTTACAGAGCTGGACAGATCCTCTAAACAGAAATTAAACAAAGATATAAGAGATTTAAATGAGACCCTAGAACAACTGTGTTTGATAGACGTATATAGAACACTCCGCACCAAAGATAAAGAATATACATTCTTCTCATCACCCCATGGAACATTCTCCAAAATTGATCATATCCTGGGACACAAAACAAATATCAACAGAATCAAAAGAATTGAAATTTTACCTTGTATCTTCTCAGACCATAAGGCACTAAAGGTGGAACTCAACTCTAACAAAAACGCTTGACCCCACCCAAAGGCATGGAAATTAAACAATCTTCTGTTGAATAACAGATGGGTGCAGGAAGAAATAAAACAGGAAATCATTAACTTTCTTGAGCATAACAACAATGAAGACACAAGCTACCAAAACCTGTGGGATACTGCAAAAGCAGTTTTGAGAGGAAAATTCATCGCTTTAGACGCCTCCATTCGAAAAACAGAAAGAGAGAGCATCAACAATCTCACAAGAGATCTTATGGAATTGGAAAAAGAAGAACAATCTAAGCCTAAACTCAGTAGAAGAAAAGAAATAGCCAAAATCAAATCACAGATCAATGAAATTGAAAATAAAAGAATCATTCAGAAAATTAGTGAAACAAGGAGTTGGTTTTTTGAAAAAATAAATAAAATAGATAAACCATTCGCCAGACTAACGAGGAATAGAAAAGTAAAATTTCTAGTAACCTCAATCAGAAATGATAAAGGGGAAATAACAACTGATCCCATAGAGATACAAGAGATCATCTCTGAATACTACCAGAAACTCTATGCCCAGAAATTTGACAATGTGAAGGAAATGGATCAATATTTGGAATCACACACTCTCCCTAGACTCAGCCAGGAAGAAATAGAGCTCCGGAACAGACCAATTTCAAGCACTGAGATCAAGGAAACAATAAAAAATCTTCCAACCAAAAAATGCCCTGGTCCAGATGGCTTCACTCCAGAATTCTATCAAACCTTCAAGGAAGAGCTTATTCCTGTACTGCAGAAATTATTCCAAAAAATTGAGGAAGAGGAATCTTCCCCAACACATTCTATGAAGCAAACATCACCCTGATACCAAAACCAGGAAAAGACCCAACAAAAAGGAGAATTTCAGACCAATCTCACTCATGAATATAGATGCAAAAATTCTCAACAAAATCCTAGCCAATAGATTACAGCTTATCATCAAAAAAGTCATTCATCATGATCAAGTAGGCTTCATCCCAGGGATGCAAGGCTGGTTTAACATACGCAAGTCATAAACGTTATCCACCATATTAACAGAGGCAAAAATAAAGATCACATGATCCTCTCAATAGATGCAGAAAAAGCATTTGATAAAATCCAGCAGCCTTTTCTAATTAGAACACTGAAGAGTATAGGCATAGGTGGCACATTTCTAAAACTGATTGAAGCTATCTATGACAAACCCACAGCCAATATTTTACTGAATGGAGTAAAACTGAAAGCTTTTCCTCTTAGAACTGGAACCAGACAAGGTTGTCCTCTGTCACCTTTACTATTCAACATAGTGCTGGAAGTTCTAGCCAATACAATTAGGCAAGACAAGGAAATAAAGGGAATCCAAATGGGAGCAGAGGAGGTCAAACTCTCCCTCTTTGCTGACGACATGATCTTATACTTAGAGAACCCCAAAGACTCAACCACAAGACTCCTAGAAGTCATGGAAAAATACCGTAATGTTTCAGGATATAAAATCAATGTCCACAAGTCAGTAGCCTTTGTATACACCAATCACAGTCAAGATGAGAAGCTAATTAAGGACACAACTCCCTTTACCATCGTTTCAAAGAAAATGAAATACCTAGGAATATACCTAACGAAGGAGATGAAGGACCTCTATAAAGAAAACTATGAAATCCTCAGAAAGGAAATAGCAGGGGATATTAACAAATGGAAGAACATACCATGCTCATGGATGGGAAGAATCAACATTGTTAAAATGTCTATACTTCCCAAAGCAATCTACCTATTCAATGCCATTCCTATCAAAATACCAACATCGTACTTTCAAGATTTGGAAAAAATGATTCTGCATTTTGTATGGAACTAGAAAAAACCCCGTATAGCTAAGGCAGTTCTTAGTAATAAAAATAAAGCTGGGGGCATCAGCATACCAGATTTTAGTCTGTACTACAAAGCCATAGTGCTCAAGACAGCATGGTACTGGCACAAAAACAGAGACATAGACACTTGGAATCGAATTGAAAACCAAGAAATGAAACTAACATCTTACAACCACCTACTCTTCGATAAACCAAACAAGAACATACCTTGGGGGAAAGACTCCCTATTCAATAAATGGTGTTGGGAGAACTGGATGTCTACATGTAAAAGACTGAAACTGGACCCACACCTTTCCCCACTCACAAAAATTGATTCAAGATGGATAAAGGACTTAAACTTAGGGCATGAAACAATAAAAATCCTCCAAGAAAGCATAGGAAAAACACTGGAAGATATTGGCCTGGGGAAAGACTTCATGAAGAAGACTGCCATGGCAATTGCAACAACAACAAAAATAAACAAATGGGACTTCATTAAACTGAAAAGCTTCTGTACAGCTAAGGAGACAATAATCGAAGCAAAGAGACAACCTACACAATGGGAAAGGATATTTGCATATTTTCTTTTTTTTTTTGTGGTTTTTGGCTGGGGCTGGGTTTGAACCTGCCACCTCCGGCATATGGGACCTGGGCCCTACTCCTTGAGCCACAGGCGCCGCCCAGATATTTGCATATTTTCAATCAGACAAAAGCTTGATAACTAGGATCTACAGAGAACTCAAATTAATCCACATGAAAAAAGCCAACAATCCCATATATCAATGGGCAAGAGACATGAATAGAACTTTCTCTAAAGATGACAGACGAATGGCTAACAAACACATGAAAAAATGTTCATCATCTGTATATATTAGAGAAATGCAAATCAAAACAACCCTGAGATATCATCTAACCCCAGTGAGAATGACCCACATCACAAAATCTCAAAACTGCAGATGCTGGCGTGGATGTGGAGAGAAGGGAACACTTTTACACTGCTGGTGGGACTGCAAACTAGTACAACCTTTCTGGACGGAAGTATGGAGAAACCTCAAAGCACTCAAGCTACAGCTCCCATTTGATCCTGCAATCCCATTACTGGGCATCTACCCAGAAGGAAAAAAATCCTTTTATCCTAAGGACACTCGTACTAGACTGTTTATTGCAGCTCAATTTACAATCGCCAAAATGTGGAAACAGCCTAAATGCCCACCAACCCAGGAATGGATTAACAAGCTGTGGTATATGTATATCATGGAATACTATTCAGCTATTAAAAAAAATGGAGACTTTACATCCTTTGTATTAACCTGGATGGAATTGGAAGACATTATTCTTAGTGAAGCATCACAAGAATGGAGAAGCATGAATCTTATGTACTCAATTTTGATATGAGGACAATTAATGACAATTAAGGTTATTGGGGGGGGAAGCAGAAAGAGGGACGAAGGGAGGGGGGTGGGGCCTTGGTGTGTGTCACACTTTATGGGGGCAAGACATGATTGCAAGAGGGACTTTACCTAACAATTGCAATCAGTGTAACCTGGCTTATTGTACCCTCAATGAATCCCCAACAATAAAAAAAAAAAAAAAGAAAAGTTGTGTCAGGCTGGGCACAGTGGCTTGTGAGCAAAAGTGAGACCTCAACTCCACTAAAAATAGAAAAACCAGCTGGTTGTTGGAGCAGGCACCTGTATACCAGCTACTCAGGAGGCTGAGGCAAGAGGATGTCTTGAGCCTCAGAGTTTGAGGTTGCTATCAGCTATAATCCACGGTACCCAAGGCAACAGAGTGAGACTGCCTCAAAAACTAAACTAAACTAAACTAAATAAATAAACAATTGAATCAGTAAGTTAATGGAAGGTGAGATGGGAAAAAAAAAAACACTGAAATACAATTGAGGTAGCTTTTTATTGTACAATCTCTTCCTTCAACCTTTCTTCTTTGACAAGAAAACTAATCAGGCTCTGCACCTGTAGCTCAAGCAGTGAAGGCGCCAGCCACATACACCTGAGCTGGTAGGTTCGAACCCAGCCTGGGCCTGCCAAACAACAATGACAAGTACAACCAAAAAATAGCCAGGCGTCGCGGCGGGTGTCTGTAGTCCCAGCTACTTGGGAGGCTGAGGCAAGAGAATCGCTTAAGCCCAGGAGTTGGAGGTTGCTGTGAGCTATGATGTGACAGCACTCTACTCAGGGTGACAGCTTGAGACTGCGTCTCAAAAGAAAAAAAAAAGAAAGAAAGAAAACTAATCAGAGTAAAAATGCCCAGGTTTTGCAAGGGGAATGGAGCTATTACTCCTCAATTCCTTTAGCTTGTCTCTCTGTTGCTCCTAATTGCTTCCACCTTAGCTGCTATCACCAACCTACTCTTTCACTTTTTAGTCTGTCTTGACAGTTATCCTCTTCTCGGCTTTCATATAAAAAGCCTGACATTTTATTGACTTTGCCATCTGAGCAATGGTGAAGTGACCAAGTTTTAAAGCCACATATAATTTCCCTTTCTTCCCAAATGTTTTCCACTAGCTACTTAAGCAACTTTTCTGCTCCCAAACAGACTGAGGGATAAAGGAAGTTGGATTCTTTGATACCTGTAATAGTCAAATTTGATTTGATTTGGTCTAAGAAATAACAGGAAAGGTGATAAAAATCAGGCTTAATGTTTACACTAATGTTGCTACACCACCTCACAACTTACTTTAAAAGCTTTCTAAATTCCTCCTGTTATCCTTCTCTCCCAATATATATGTAGGCTATACTTGCAGTGATACTAATCTTCCTAATGACATTTTTCCTGTAATTCCATCAAGTCTGAACTCTATTACAATATATATTCCTATCCATCAAACCTCATACTATACCCTAACGGATAGCAACTGCTCCATAAAAACTATCTTCTTAGCATCTCTACAGGCCAAAATACCCTTTTTAATTCTTCCTTGCTTCTTCCCTAAAACGTCTTATTTTCCCAAAATATTCCTTTGAAGTCCAGTTCAAGTACCTTGTACATCAAAAAGCATACAAGGACTAAAATACTTGCTTTATTTGTTGATTTGCCAATTAATTTGAGGGAGGTAACTAAAATGATAAAAATTATTTTTAAAAATCAACTTGTGAGCAGGGCGCCGGCCCCATATACCGAGGGTGGCGGGTTCAAACCCAGCCCCGGCCAAACTGCAACAAAAAAATAGCTGGGCGTTGTGGCGGGCGCCTGTAGTCCCAGCTGCTCGGGAGGCTGAGGCAGGAGAATCGCTTAAGCCCAGGAGTTGGAGGTTGCTGTGAGCTGTGTGACGCCACGGCACTCTACCGAGGGCAATAAAGTGAAACTCTGTCTCTACAAAAAAAAAAAAAAATCAACTTGTTTTCTTTTTTCGAGACAGAGTCTCCCTCTGTTGCCCTGGATAGAGTGCCCTGGCAACATAGCTCACAGCAACCTCAGATTCTCAAGCTCAAGTGATCCTCTTGCCTCAGCCTCCCAAGTAGCTGGAACTAGAGACATCAACCACGACTACTAGCTATTTTTTTTTGGAAAGATGGGGTCTTACTGTTGCTCAGGCTAGCCTTGAACTTCTGAGCTCAGGCAATCCATCTACCTGGGTTTTCCAGAATGTGAGGATTACAGGCATGAACCACCATGCCAGGCCTTCATGTGAAGTTTTCAATGCAAAGTTTTTTTATCTTCCGATATGATGAAATATGAAATATAATAAATTAAATGTCTGAATAGAAATAAATTACTTTCAAGCTTTAGTTATTAAAAACATAGGAGTTTGGGTAGCGCTTGTGGCTCAGTGGGTAGGGCGCCGGGCCTATATACTGAGGATGGCAGGTTCGAACCTGGCCCCGGCCAAACTGCAATAACAACAACAACAACAAAAAATAGCTGGGCACTGTGGAGGGCGCCTGCAGTCCCAGCTACTTGGGAGGCTGAGTCAAGAGAATTGCCTAAGCCCAGGCATTGGAGGTTGCTGTGAGATGTGACACCACAGCACTCTATCAAGGGCAATAGAGTGAGACTCTGTCTCTTAAAAAAAAAAAAAAAAAACCAATAAAATAAAAAGTACATATATATATGAGTTAAATCTTTTCTTAAATAAGATTTTATTTTTAAAAAAAGCATCAGAGTTTACCATTTGACACAATAATTTTTAAGTATCAGTTTGCTCTTCTACATAGATTAAGTTTAAAAGAAATATAAGTACCAATTTTCTTCAAGAATAAAAGAGGATGGATGTGCGGGCATCTCTTTGGGACTAGTCTGGGTCAGCCTTCTGCACCATGATATTACTGTTGTCACATATCTAGAGTGAACATATTAAAATAAACACTTGAAAAATGAACCTGTATACATTATAGAAGTATACAAAAAATGGAAAAATCATTAAGACAATTTGTGGGGTACAAGGGTAGATAAAAAATGTTACTGAGTAGTTTTATAAATTTTTTTCACTGGTTATAGAAAAAAGCAAGTTTTTCCCCATTATTTAGCAAGAATAAAATGATTTACTAACATTTGTGATTAATAAAAAATAACATTTTAGAATCAAAATAAAGGTGAAAGTTGGATTTCATTTCAAATTCAAAGTGTAAATTCTGCTTTCAGTTTTTTGAAGTAAAATGAGATTCATTGTCTTATCATAAAATGCATTTACACATAATAAACCTAAGTAAGCATTTACTCATTAAAAGAAGTTCTGTGAACATTCTCAAGTAAAATCACTAAAATGTGACTTAATTCTACAACTATAACTAATAACAAATTACATAAACCAAAAGACAAAAAAACAGTCATAAAAAGCTGATCTTCCCCATTTAAATTGTATTCACTTCATAGAAATAGACTCAATTTTAGTCATTTGCGGTTGTAAACCTCATTTCAAATCAGTTATAAAACTCGTTAATTGGCAAATACAGCTGCCCACAGCAGGTTAGTTTGTCTGTAAATCACTTGAATACAATTGGAAATGACTGAAGCTGACTTGACCCTATTTTGTTATGCTAAATGCCAGTGTAACTATTAACTTTGAAACCGGTTGGAAAGACTTCATTCACATTAACCACATGGAAAAACTAAAAATATATACAACATTTAAGTAATGTTTATATGTCTCCGTCAAATAAAAGTGAAACAAAAAAATAATTTGTAAAATTGCCTGTCAGTACCTTTCATATGTTCCAGGGTGTTCAATCTTAATTAATTGATCTTGTCCATCAAGAAAAGTTAATTTACACCAACCCAAGTTAAGACCTTGATTTACCTTAAGAAGCAAGGAGGAAAGGTAAGTTTTATTCTAAAACTGAAAACAAAACCATAAACAACCAACTTCATTAGCAACTTAAAAAAATGAGAGTAATCATTAAAAATTTGACAATTTAAATATGTTTTACATGGAACTTAGGTATGATTTAACTACCACTCATATAAATAATTATCAAAGAGTAAAAATTCTAATCCCTCTCTTTATTAATTATCTACATAAAATGGTTACTTGTCATAGCATTTGATTTTTGCTAGGAAATCCAATGAGATCAGTAAAGCCTTTTGACAGATTTTATAATTCAATAATAAATTGAGGTAGTGTGTACTTTTGTTTTCTTTGTTCTATTTTACACTAACAAATAACCAATGACAAAAAGATTTCAGTCTGATGTAGACTCACTTGTCTCTTTTCAACAGAAGAGCTGAAATTCCAATTTAGTGTTAGTGTAATACCATCTAAAAAGACAGCATGTACTTTATCATCAGAGTAGGCAAGAAATCTTCCCACATTGGGTATGAACGATTCTTTCAAAAGCAAAGGCAGTATTTTGCTGTCATTGATCCCAAGTACCTAAAACCAAGTAAATAAAAATAGTAGGAAACAGGCTTATCCATTAATAAGATTTAAATGAATAGTAATAACTGTAACACAACTTTAGAGTCTTTTTTTTTTGAGACAGAGCCTCAAGCTGTCACCCTGGGTAGAGTCCTGTGGCATAACAGCTCACAGCAACCTCCAACTCCAGGGCTCAAGCAATTTTCCTGCCTCCACCTCCCAAGTAGCTGGGACAATAGGCACCCGGCACAACGCCCAGCTATTTTTCGGTTGCAGCCATCATTGTTGTTTGGCGGGCCCCAGGCTGGATGTGAACCCGCCAGCTCAGGTTCAAGCCACAGGCACCAAGCCATCAACTTTAGATTCTTATTCAGAAGTTCAATATTTGTAGAATATTTATGGATGTTTGAATCTTTCCAGAAGTGAATACCCAGAACAGTGTATTTATAGCAAAATAAGTCCTAATATCTTTAAAAAAATCACTGCTGTGTTCTGAACTTTTACACAGAATATAGACAAAAATTAGAAACTATAGCAACATATAGGTTTGCAGTTAAATTAGTATGGATACAGAAATCAAACCATGAAAATCACTTTCTCCAAGACAGCATTAAAGAATTTACTTTCACAGTGACGAACACATAGAATACTGTAATATCATGGTTTATAATGATGGCTTTTACACACTCAAATCCAACCAACTCCTCTGTCCTTTCCTTTCCATTAAAAACTAACTATATAAAACAAGCCTGATTTTTCAGTTTCTATTAGGTTGGTATTTTTCTTTCTTTCTTTCTTTTTTTTTTTAAAACCAGTCTCATTATGTCGCCCTGGTTAGAGTGCCCTGTCATCACAGCTCACAGCAACCTCAAACTCTTGGGCTTAAGTGATTCTCTTGCTTCAGCCTCCCAAGTAACTGGAACTACAGGCATCCTCCACAACACCCAGCTATTTTTTTCTTGTAGTTGTCATTGTTGTTTGGCAGCCCCAGGCCAGGTTCGAACCCGTCAGCCCTGGTGTATGGGGCTGGTGGCTAGGGCACCTATATAGGTTCTTTGTAACAAAGAACCTATATTGTTACAAAGAACTTCTCACTTAACTTAGATGAAAGCAGATGCAAGCAATGAAGCAGTTAAAAAATATTTTTTAAAAATAATTTTAATATACCATTTTCCAGCAGCATATGCGATAGTTATGGCTTAAAGAAAGTCTCGTTTTCGCACAATGTTGAAGAATTCTGTGAACATGAAAAATGACTACTTAATCATTTGCAAACAGTGACATTTTCCAATTGTAGCTACCCATTCTCAAGGCCATACAACATTACAGATGGCAAGTTAACTCATTTACACTGAAATGTATTGGGAACTCTTTGCTTCCAGAAGTCCTTAAGCCCCTACAAGGCAACTATTCTTCCTTTCCTTTGGGCCAATCTTAACCTAGAAGGCCAGTCTTCTAATTTTTAGCAGTGAAATTATTCCATGGAGAGAATTTTCAGGGACTCCTTTTTAAGAGGTAATTCACAATGCCTGGAAAGTTTAGCATGATGTAAAAGTGGTGGGGATATGAATCAAGTATTCCTGGGAAGTCAAATTACAAAATATGTCTCTTTATATCTATTTTCAAAGGTGTTTAGACATACATTTATAAAAAGAAATAAGCTAACTCAACAATCCACTTTCATTCTTCTGGATGCCACAGACTGAGAGAATTTAAGAAAACATATAAACTAAAGAATAAAAATAGACTTCATCTTTAGTACACTTTCAGAAATCTTTATTACTCTGAGGATGATAAAGAAGTATGAAATTTCGGTGGCGGCTGTGGCTCAAAGGAGTAGGGCTCCGGCCCAATATACTAGAGGTGGCAGGTTCAAACCTGGCCCCAGCCAAAAAAAAGAAGTATGAAATTTCAAATATATTATCAAATCTCCATCTTGATTTCAAGGAACAATAATGATGCCACACTTATACAGAGAAAAGGCACTTATTTCCTTTTAGCACAGGTTCATGAATTATAAATGTACACCATATTTAAATTTCAAAGCTAGAAGTAGTCTTATAATATAGCGACTATTTTAAAAATTGTGAGACCAGAAAAGTTGATAAATTTTACCAAAGGTGTATATTTCCATTGTTCTTGCCAATTCTTTTTTTATTTTGTTTTGTTTCTTTTCTTTTATTTTTTTTTTTGAGACAGAGTCTCACTATGTCACCCTTGGTAGAGTGCCGTGGCATCACAGCTCACAGCAACCTCAAACTCCTGGGCTTAAGCAATTCTCTTGCCTTAGCCTGCTGAGTAGCTGGTATGTTTGCCAATTCTTAATCCTATCCTTAATTACAGGAAAACAAATCAAGGTTTTCAGACAAGTAACACTTGATTCAGTTGAACATGAAGAACTTACCTGGTTGCCTGCTTAATTAGAGAACACACAGAGAAGGGACTTCCTGGTCTATCTGGAGGAAGATTATTCACTGAATAAGTTTTCTCTTCTTTCTGAAAATTAGTTTAAATAAAAAATATCATTAATGATAACTGTTGGCTCTTTTACTTAGGTATACTTTCTTGAAATATGTATTTACATAGTGACAAGCAAGCAGTTACTTTAACAATCTAATGCCTATAGCATCTAATTTTATTTATTTTTTATTGTTTTTGGAGACAGAGTCTCACTTTGTCACCTTCGGTAGAGGGCTGTGGCGTCATGACTCACAGCAACCTCAAACTCCTGGGCTCAAGCAATACTCTTGTCTCAGCCTCCTGAGTAGGTAGGACTACAGGCACCCACCACAACACCCAACTATTTTTAAAGATGGAGTCTTGCTCTTACTCAGGCTGGTCTCAAACTTGTGAACTCAACTATTCCACCCATCTCGGCCTCCCAGAGTGCTAGGATTACAAATGTGAGCCACCAGGCCCAGCCTATAATCTATTTTTAAAGGTATTTTATGATGTTTTTCCTTCTCTCATTTTTTAAAATAGAATTCCTCTATCTGTTCAGAAGTTACATTCTAGAGGCTAAGGCAAGAGAATCGCCTAAGCCCAGGAGTTGGAGGTTGCTGTGAGCTGTGACGCCACAGCACTCTACCGAGGGTGATAGATAAAGCGAGACTCTGTCTTTCCAAAAATAAAAAATAAAATAAAAATAAAAGTTACATTCTAATAGCATATAACTTACTGCCCAAGTTAAATCTTGGCTATACTTAAAATTTACATGATAAACAAACTAATTTTCATACACATTAGCAGGAAATTTATAACATAAGCCATTCTTCTCTCTTAACACACACACATGTACACACATAATGACTACATAGGTTTAAAACAATTTTTAATTGAATGTATCATTTTGTTATACTTTATTAATGGAAGAACTATTGCTACAGTTTGTGGAAGACAATTATTTACAGGCTCAGATTTTTGAAATAAAAAAAATTTATTTTGTTATTCCTTGTGAATTTCCTCTTTCACAGATTTGCTAGTGTTTCTCCAGCCTTCTCTTCTGACTTCCTGATTTCTTTCTAGGTAATTCCCACAGGGCCAAAGCTGTGTTCACCATAAATCTAAGAGCAACAGCTAAAACTTATGGAGCATAGTCTACATGCTAAGCACTATGCTATGCATGTTCCATAGATTATTGCATTTACTCCTCAAAATAATTTGAAGATAAGAACTATTAATCCCTTAGATGAGGAAACTCAGGCTGAAGGGTAAGAAGCAGTAAAGATCTGATGTGAACCACAAGGGAATGTAGCTTATACTCTCTATCATCAGGGAAAGAAGTCAGACAGATATGGATTCAAATACATGGGTCATTATGAAAGTTTTGAGATACACGAAATTCAAAAAATGTAAAATGTGCATTACCAAAAAACAAATGAGGCCTTCCCAGCAATACCAATAAGCCAAGGAAGTTGAAATCTGCATGTGTGAATCAGAAAGGATGTTGTCAACTGTGTTTCTCGGAAGTGAAATAATGGACCATAACACAGCCTGTCTCAAGACTCTTGTAGTGACCTATGTAGCAGGTCTGCCTCTTACTAATGATAATGATGGATGGGCCATACAACCTTTCATAAGCCTTCAGTGCCTAAAACCCATGAAATGGGGATACAGATTGTCCTGAGGATTAATGATATAAGAGAAATATAAATCACCCAAGACAGAATTTAGTAAATAGTAGGTATGTCAAAAAAAACCCCAAAAAACAAACAAAAAAAAACTCTTCTGTAAACATGAATATCTAAATCTCTATTGGATTCGTCTTCTGGGTATCACAATAGACATCTCAACTTCAACATGCAAAAATAAAATTATCTTCACTTCAAAATTTGCATTTTTACCTTCTGTAGTCTATAATTACCTCTGGTATGTCAATTACCACATGTTGTTCTCTCATCCTGGAACTCGGTTCTCTCCTTGAGCACTTCCCCAGACAATACCTATTTCTCCTTCATTCTCTGAGAAGCCATCACAGAGGACCCATTGAGTAGGAGAAATCCCCTAGTTATGTCCATAAGCATGGTTCCCTCTACTCTGGCATTCTGATCTTCATCACAATTTCAATTAAATAGTTTAATGTCTGTCTTTAATGTCCTGCTAGAGTGGAGCTCCAGCAATCCTCCTGCCTTGGCATCCCAGAGTGCTAGGAATACAGGTGTGAGCCACCACACTCAGCCGTAAGTTTGGTTTCTTATGTTTAGCTCTTTATTTGGAAATACGGCTTAAAGTAAAGAATAATTTTATCTCCACTAAAGCAGAGAAAAGTGAATATTTTACACACAAAGATCTGAGAGTGAAGCCCAAAGCTTCAACACCATTTGCATCTTCCACAAATTTAAAACTTTCTTAGTTTTGCACTTTATCCCAAAAGCTCATGCTCTACCCCATAATGCATTTACTTCAGTATAAAAATTATCACCCTCCCCCAATAGCTTTGAGTGAAACTGAAGCTCCATGAAGATATGCTATATTTATCTTGCAATTCTGCAAACCCCAATATACAGCAGTGTGACTACCCATGCCCACTCTATTTGCCTGTTTACTTGTCTTAGGCACCACATACATACCCACATATATGCATATATATGTTTTTGGTGACACTTTTTTTTTTTTTGAGCCTCCAACTCTTGGGCTTAAGCAATTCTCTTGCCTCAGCCTCCCGAGTAGCTAGGACTGCAGGTGCCCGCCACAATGCCTGGCTTTTTTTTTTTGTTGTTGCTGTTTTAGCTGGCAGGGGCTGGGTTTGAACCCGCCACCCATATGGGGCCAGTGCCCTACCCATTGAGCCACAGGCGCTGCCCTTTGGTGACACTTTTATCTTAGGTGCTTGTTTGCCTCTCTGACCACCAGACTGTAAGCCCTTAAGGGTAGGAACTCTTTTTTTTTTTTTTTTGAGACACAGCCTCAAGCTGTTGCTCTGGGTAGAGTGTGGTAGCATCACAGCTCACAGCAACCTCCAACTCTTGGGCTCAAGTGATTCTCCTGCATCCGCCTCCCAAGACGCTGGGACTACAGGTGCTCACCACAACGCCCGGCTATCTTTTTTTTGGTTGCAGCCGTCACTGTTGTTTGGCAGGCCTGGGCTGGATTCAAACCCACCAGCTCAGGTGTATGTGGCTGGCACCTTAGCCACTTGAGCCACAGGTGCCAAGCCAGGATAGGCGCTCTTTTCATCACACCCAGTGCTTACCAGAATGCCCTCCAAAGAGCAAGTGTTTACTTAATATTTATTGCATAAATGAACACTCTCCTAGAAATAGGCACAGTAAAGAATCTGCTCCAATATATACTAAATTGTTCATGACTAAAATGATATTTAGGATTTACTTAAAAATAAATAGGGCATGGAGCATAACAAGAAGTATAAATGAACAAGGTGAGTGATAGGTATATGGGGGTTTGTTATACGTGTCACTCTATTTTTGTATATGTTTAAAATTTTCCATTTTTCACTTTTATTCCTAGTGACTCTATTACTCTTACAACATAAATACTCCATTTTGTAATGGAAGGATAAACACATTTATTCTGTTTCATTTTGCAAACCAAAGCAGTGCGAAATCGTGACCACCACAAAATGGTGATGTTAAATGTCAGACTGGGAATAAGCAAGTGAAAATTCATTAACAAAATGTCCATATTATTAGACTACGGTCTGATAAGTATGTTTCACTATTTTCTTTTTTTTTTTTTTTTGTAGAGACAGAGTCTCACTTTATGGCCCTCGGTAGAGTGCCGTGGCATCACACAGCTCACAGCAACCTCCAGCTCCTGGGCTTAAGCGATTCTCTTGCCTCAGCCTCCCGAGTAGCTGGGACTACAGGTGCCCACCACAGCACCCGGCTATTTTTTTGTTGCAGTTTGGCCGGGGCTGGGTTTGAACCTGCCACCCTCAGCATATGGGGCCGGCGCCCTACTCACTGAGCCACAGGCGCCGCCCTTCACTATTTTCAATAACAGATAATTGTCTTGTTCAACTTTCTAGTTGTACATAAGTATTTAGGAATTAAATGCTTAAAATCTACAAACAGACTGGGCATGGTAGCTCACGCCTACCTCTAATCCCAGCACTTTACGTGACTGAAGCAGGAGGATCACAGGGGCCAGGAATTCTAGAAGAGCTTAGGCAATATAGCAAGACCCCATCTCTACAGAAAATTAAAAAAAAAAAAACTTAGCTGGGTATGGTTGCACACACCTATAGCTTTAGTTAGTCAAGAGGCTAACATAGGAGGATTGCTTGAGGCCAAGCATTTAAGGTCACAGTGAGCTATAGTTGGGCCACTGCACTCCAGCCTGGGTAACACAGTAAGACTCTTGTTTAAAAAAATTAAAAATTAGAATTAAATTTAAAAACTAAAAATATACAAACAGTGAATGATGGGGGGAAAGAATGTGCTTTTGTAATGTGCAAGTATTAATTCAAAGTAGGGCATTGACTCAAAGCAATGCTTCTAGTTTTGGAATTTTTTACTGATAAATTCTATGATGTGAAATTTAGCTTCTAATTTATTCATTTATCTATTTATTTATTTTTTGAGACAGAGCCTCAAGCTGTCGCCCTGGGTAGAGTGCCGTGGCATCACAGCTCACAGCAACCTCCAACTCCTGGGCTCAGGGGATTCTCCTGCCTGCTTCCCAAGCAGCTGAGACTACAGGTGCCCGCCACAATACCCAACTATTTTTTGGTTACAGCTGTCATTGTTGTTTGGTGGCCCAGACTGGATAAGAACTTGCCAGCTCAGGTGTATGCGGCTGGCACCTTAGCTGCTTGAGCCACAAGCGCCAAGCCTATCTTTATTTTTTTTGAGACTGAGTCTTACTATGCTGCCCTTGGTAGAGTGCTATGGCACCACAGCTCACAGCAACCTCAGATTCTTGGGCTTAAGCAATTCAGTCTCCTGAGTAGCTGGGACTACAAGCGCCTGCCACAACACCTGGCTGTTTTTTGTTGTTGTTGTTGCAGTTGTTTAGCTAGCCTGGGCCAGGTTCAAACCCGCTCCCCCTGGGTTTATGTGGCTGGCGTTGTAACCACTGTGCTATGGGAGCCAAGCCTTAGCTTCTAATTTAACACAAATTGCTTAGGCAAATGGATATAGCAGGTGAGAATATAGTAAAACTTAGGTGCTTTTGTTTTTTCTTTTTATAGACAGGATCTTGCTTTATCATGCTATCTACAGTACAATGGCCCAATCATAGCTCAATATAACCTCAAATTTTTGGGTTCAAAAAATCCTTCTGGGTGGCACCTGTGGCTCTCAGTGAGTTGGGCGCTGGCCTCATATACTGAGGGTGGTGGGATGGAACACACCCCCAGCCCAAACTGCAACAAAAAAACAGCCAGCCATTGTGATGGGCGTCTGTAGTCCCAGCTACTGGGGAGGCTGAGCAAGAGAATCGCCTAAGTCCAAGAGCTGGAGGTTGCTGTGAGCTGTGATGCCACTGCACTCTACCAAGTGAGATTCTGTCTCTAAAAAAAAGAAAAAAAAAAAAAAGAAATCCTGCTGTCTTAGCTCAGCCTTCTGAGTAGATGGGATAACAGGTGCATACCACCATGCCTGTTTTTTTTTATTTTTTGGAGAGTCAGGGGTCTTACTGTGTTGTCCAGGCTGGTCTTCAACTCCAGGGCTCAAGCCATCTTCCCACCTTCGCTTCCCAAAGTGATAAGCCAACATACCCAGAAAGGTAGTTAATGTGCCAATGCTGGCAGTAAGATTACATTAATTTTCCAGACTAGGGAGCAGGAAGCAATGCTACATAAAGACCCAATTTTCCATATATATTTAGATTATTAATATTTAGAAAGAGCTATATACCAAAACTTTTCTTGAGTTCATTGTTGGCTTACCTCTTCTGATCCTTCTTGAATGGAGTAATATGTAAAATACTTCCCAAAATAAGCTCCTTCGGATTTGAAAATAGATCCATTTCCAGGATAAATCTCCATTGAGTTCGTATTTTGATGGGTAAGTCTAAGGAAGAGAAATAATCTTTTTTTTGTCTAATTGAGATTAAAACATATATAAAACTAGTCATTAAAAAAAAAACTCAAGCAAAGAAATACAGTCTTTCTGCCTATGCAGAGTAGCGGATACTTTCATATTCAGAACTCAACCAGCTAAATTAACTTTTTCACAATGAGAAACTGAAAACACATAATTCATTCACATATACCTATTTACTTTAACAACTAAACTCAGAGCTTTTGGAATTCTGGCATCTTGTCTCATCATCTTCCTGATATTCCTATTGCCAATCACAGGTCTGGCACATGATAGTCACCACCAAAGCAATGTCTATCACACAGGAGTCAAACACAGTACTTCCAGAACCTAAAAATAGAATACTTTAATAATGAAACTAGTAGAAAAGTACTGATACTTTTGGGACGAGATTAGCCATCTGTGCAAGGAGCGACCTTAAGAGAGGTGACTAACTGTACTTGCAGCAACTGAGAACCAATCAAGTTATTTTATAATGTATTTTGACTAAAACAACTATATCTTCTGATGCTTGGAAAGGGAATGCTAAATAACTGGTATCAATATTACATTCACTAACTAAACTGATCTCTATCTCTGGAGTTGCCACATGAGTCTTGTAAATATGGTTACTGTGACTGAGTCAGAAGGTATCTGTGTACCCTAATAAAATTAGTGTTGAGACCTATTATACTCAGGACCAAACATAGGAGCTCAGTCAGTCCAGAAGAACTGTGTCCTCTCATGAGAGGCTGTCTGCAAGGCTAACCTCATCCCCTGTGTGGCACCAATGAACAGCTCCAATTCCAGCACAGGTGCTTTACCTATATGTAACACCCTTGTACCAAACTACTTTCACAAGTTCAGGGTAGGAAAATTCTTCATCAGACTGTCTCTGGAAGAGTGAATTACAAAAATTCCACCTGTGAAGGATAAAAACATAAGCTATTACTGCTGGTCACTCAACATAATTACCTTTAAAAGTCAACAGCATACATCTGTTTGTAAAATAAAAAATTTAAGCTAAGTAAAAAAAAAATAATAATAAAATAAAAGTCAACTGCATAGTGCTACTGTAACAAGATTTCTTGCACAACTCACTAGGTTAAAGAAAAATAAAATTAACATGAAAGTATACTAGTGAAATTTAAAAATAAGTCTTTTCTTATGCATTTTCCCCAGTATTTTCAATAATCTCATCATTGAATCTCAGCACAATTACATACATTAAAGTTTTACTAATATATAAAATTTGGCTTGGGTTCAAACAACAAATACTGACTGAGATATCTATGGTGGGCCAGGCACTATGCTATATGTACTGAGTATATTACGCGCACAAAAGCAGACATGGTCTCCAAACTCAATGGGAATTCCTACAGCAGGGATAGTACATAGTAAATGCTAAGTATAAAGAAAGGGGACTTACTGGATGCTGTGGGATGGTATAAGGACCTAACTTGTCTAGATCTTCAGGAAAACCACCCTAAAGAAGTGAGACTTAAGTTGAGACCTGGAAATGAGCACAAGTTAGCCAGTTGAGAGAAAGAAAGGGGGAGGGCTCCTGCAGAGTAAAGAGCAGATGCAGGAGTGAAAGAGAGTTTGAGTATTACTGGCATTGCTGGAAGTCCAGATTAACAAGAGAAGAGAAAGCAAGGGCAAGGTAGTGAAAGAGCTGAGGATTACAGAAACAGGAAAAGACCAGATCACAAAAGAAAAGACCTGTTAAGCAACGTTAAAGGATAAGAGAGTTCAACCTAAAGCCAATGGTAAATTGCTAAAAAATTGTTAATTTAGAAACATAAATCCCTTCTAGTATATACTCGCAGCAATGGTTTTTCCAATTTTAACCAGATAATGACAAGCCTCAAATTCATTCCCATTTTTGAAAAATAACGAATGTACACACAGAGATTACCTAAGATCAGCAGCCTTTGCTGAAGTTATTTAACATATGCATATCTCAGGTTCCTCTACGAAAGGGGGGTGATAATATTAACCCCACTTAATTCATGGGGTTACTATGAGAATCAAACAGGTAAAGTCCAACTGTACCTGGCAAGTAACTGTTCTATGTTAGCTATTATCATTATTGTTGCCTTATTTACACAAAGTTTATATGACAAATCTACAGCTATTCATCTCTTAGTGGAGGGAAAAGGTTGATACCTGGGCATCCAAAAGCCTCTCCATGTTTACTGCTTTTGGCAATGGACATACTTACAGTTAACCAAAGACAGGTAGCCTCTGAGACTATGTATAGACAAAAACACGCACAAACTCCCACAGAGCCTGGTGCAGACTCTTGGCCCATCACTTACCATGCTTTAATAATCTTTTTAGGGGCAGTGACCTTCACTAGACTCGAAAGCAGGGACTGTGTCATGATCATTTCTATAGTCCCTGGGCTTAAAAAAGTTTCCAGTGTAGAGTCAGCTTTCTATGAATGCTAAGAAACATAAGCAACAAATTTTCTGAGGAAATTATTTGCTATCAGTTATAGGCAAAGTTTTGAATCAACTAAATGAGCTTTCCTTATAATTATATCATTTAGAAAGAAAATTATCCTCAGGTGAAAACTAGTTTATGACGAACACTTTTTTTTTTTTTTTTTTTTTTTTTTTTTTGGTGGCTTTTGGCCAGGGTTAGGTTTGAACCTGCCACCTCTGGCATATGGGACTGGCACCCTACTACTTGAGCCACAGGCACCACCCATGACGAACACTTTTATAACAAAAAGACATTCTTCTATTACCTGTGCAGGTGTGGGACAGGACAGCTGAGTAACAGGGCCCTAGGAAGAACAGAAACCTCTTTTCCTCTTTCCTCTGAAACATCAGAAGTCAAAATTTCATTCTGGGTGATATCTGCATCAATTTTGCTAGCTTTATTATGAAAACGAAGAGCTAAAGACAAAGGATATTTCCACTCCTCTGGACAGGCTGCCACAGACCAGTGCTGCTTTATCCATGTGTACACACATGTGGGTTTTGTCCTAGGCAAAGGCAGCTCTTCCCTCCCTTCAGTTCCATTTACGCAACTCATCTTCTTTAAAGGTTCGTTGGATTTCATGATGTGGCCATAAAGTTCATTTTCTTTACTTTTCTGTCTGTGTCTTGATAAATTTCCAAATGTATAGCTTTTGCCAGTTTTATCAACTAGGTTGTCTTTTTGGGCTTGATGAATTTTTTCTAACAATACTATAGATGAGTCTGGTTTCTGGCTAACTTTACACAAAAAGTGTACTGTAAATTCATGCTGAGATCTGGGCAGGCAAAGGTATGCATGACCATCTAAAGATGTTATCTTCACAGTGCCATTCTCCATATGTATAAGGCTACTATCTGCATCAAGACTGGGCCATCTCACTTCTGTGATGTCAATGAAGACATGCTAAATCGAAGGGGAAAAAAAGATGGTATTTTCTGTTAACAGTCCAATTTTTCTATACATTCGATACTTAAGTATTGTGTACTAAAACTCTTAAACATTTATATTTTCACTATACAGAAAGAATAAAAAATGAAAAGCCAGATATCAGCCTATACCTCACATATGGTTTTCCGGATTAGATTTGATATTAAGATTATCTTTCTTTAAAAAAGAGATATAAAACACACACACACACACACACACACACACCAAAAAAAAAAAATAGAGAAAAGAAGAAAAACAAATACCATGGTTATTTATTGTTAAACATATTTTGGTTTAAAAATGTACTGAATCAGAGATAAATTTGTACTACCTGCCCCCCAAAAATGCCTACTCAGAAAAAGAACAGAAATGAGGGAGGAACAGCTCAATGATGTTGCTATATTAAAAGTAATCACAGCTAGAAAATAAAAATAAATATATATAAATGATATGCAACGAGCACACACAAAAAAATCACTGATAGAACCACTCAGAAAATACAAAAACAGACTCAATCATACCTTAAAATGTTGTATGTGATTACATAAGCTTTTCAAAGAAAGGAACAAAAGAAAGAATTACTTAATAAATGGTGCTGGAATTATTTAACAGCATTTGGGAAATGCTACCTCAGTGGTTTATCACATGTATAAAGTACATATTCTAGATAGTACCTGACACCCCATACACTAAACTAGATTCCAAGTGGCTTGAACAATAACATTTTATAAAGGTGAGTTGCTCAAAGAAAAACTGATATCTGACCAATAGCAAATAGACCAGAAACAAGTTAAGAAGTGCTGGTTGTGTCTTTTTATATAAAATATAAACAGTAGGTACTATCAAGAAAGCCTCTTAAATTTACAGTGCTACTTATGTGCACAGATGTCACGATGTTAAAATTAAGAGCAGTATCAGATGGCAAAACTGCTTTGTAAAGATGGTTAAAGTTCTTACTAGAACTTTCTAGAATTGAATTGTCTAATAATCTGAGTGCAACATCAACAGTAAACTATGCAGTTTCAATGAATAAAGTTACTCAAAAGAAATAATGAAAAAAGAACCTTCTAGACTAAGTTATTCCTTACAACTTTTTATGGCTCCTTTCCCACAAGATAATAGAAAATTACTCAGTAGGCAGGCAAGTATCATGACACCATAGAAAGCAGAAAGTAAATGAGAGTCTTCATAATCAGATAGACTAGGTTCAAATCCTGACTCTGCCTCTTAGAAAACTTCCATAGATAAATTAGGTAAACTCTGTAAGACATAGGTTTACCTATAAAAAGGGCTTGCTATCCAGCCAATATACCTGTTCTGATTGGTTGGACATCCATTTTGATCAGTAGGTACCCATGCCATACTGGTGTTTTTAAATGTTTCTAATATAATTCCTACTTCTTGGATACAGTAAACTCTCAATAAATGAGTTATTATTCTTAAAAGTTCAAAATAAAATACAAGCAAAATAATAAAATTTCTACATCCATATGTAAAATACATCTCTACCACACATTAACAAATACATACATATAGGTTACTAAAAACAACCAGATAGGGGCAGCATCTGTGGCTCAAAGGAGTAGGGCACCGGCCCATATACTGGAGGTGGTGGGTTCAAACCCGGCCCTGGCCAAAAACGGCAAAAAAAAAAAAACAAACAAAAAACCAGCCAGATAACTTCTTCATTTTGACATCTCTGAGAATGCAAAAGTAGCCAATCTGAAAAATTCTGATTATAATTCCTGACTACAAGGAAAATGGCAGGGAGATGAACTGTGTAACTTCTATGTTTCTCAGTCTGGTAAAATATACAGGCCTATGCATTAAACTACCAGTTTGTAATTATGTATCCTCAAATATTAATACTTATAAAAATGAAATTTAAAAAAAAAATCACCTTTTTTCTTTCAGAAGGGATGATGTTTTCAGATAAAAAAGGGTGAGTAGCCGAAGAATTTCGAAAATCTAGAGCTCGCTGTAGTCGTGTCTATAAACAGAATATAAAATGTAATGTTAAAAAATGTAAAAAGATTTGAAAAAATTAATTTAGAATGATGGTACAGTGTAATCCAGAATACCAATTACTTTTCATATTCTAGCCCACCTTGAAGATACTTTGGTATTAAAAAGAGTAGTTTCTGTGACTACTTACTCGGTAAGTGCTAATAACAAAGTGTGTCCTTTGACGAATTCTTTCTGGTTGTTCTAAAGGATGTGCTGAAATAGGAGGTGACTTCTCAAATAAAAATTCAGAGCCACAGGGAGAAAGTTGCAAGTTGGAACCATCAGCATATTGTACTTGCACTGAATCATCTTCATAAAGTACCATTCGCACTTCAGCTGTCATTATTAAGACAGGATAAGATATCCTTCCACGACAAAGACTGAACAAAATAGGAAACACAATAGCAAAAACAGTTTTCTTAGGGAGAAAAATGCTATCAAAATAAATGGATATACTTTCTTAGAACACAATCAAAACACAATGCCATTGCTGGGTGGTGCCTGTGGCTCAAAGGAGCAGGGTGCCAGCCCCATATACTGGAGGTGGCGGGTTCAAACCCAGCCCCGGCCAAAAACTGCAAAAAAACCCCAAACAAACAAAAACCCACAATGCTATTTACTTTTGCTCAAGGAAAAGTATCTTTTCTTACTATATAATCTTACTATAGACATTTAAATGATCTGAAATTAATAGCTTCAACAAAATGCCTTAATTAACTCCCAGGACTTCACTCCAATATAGGAACATAATCTAGAGGAAAAAGCCCACAATGGTTTACTGGTCTTTATAATTTCAGTAGCTTCACTTCGCCTTAATTTAACTTACATGCTCAGTATCTCATTTCAAATAACAAGCGAATTTTACTTTTGCAATAAGAATGCAGCAAATCATCAATAATACATACAAAAGGCAGGCCAAAAGTAACTATTACGTCTAAAGGGAAAAGAACGCTAAAAAAGAAATCCAAATCCAAATCTGATCTCTACCCTAGGTTAAGGAAGTTCTTCCATATCAGTACTGAGCAAGTTCATCTCCTAGTTTTAGATTCATTCTCATTTCACTGCATTCAATTTCCTCTTCTCTCCTTCCACAATGACTCTGTCTCTTCACCTACACTTTCCACATAGGATCGACAGAGAATGAGAGAACTGGGTTTCATACTGTAGCATTCACTAGCTGTACACCTCAGGCAACTGTTTCTTTTTTTTTTTTTTTTTTTTGTAGAGACAGAGTCTCACTGTACTGCCCTCGGGTAGAGTGCCGTGGCGTCACACGGCTCACAGCAACCTCTAACTCTTGGGCTTACGCGATTCTCTTGCCTCAGCCTCCCGAGCAGCTGGGACTACAGGCGCCCGCCACAACGCCCGGCTATTTTTTTTTTTGTTGCAGTTTGGCCGGGGCTGGGTTTGAACCCGCTACCCTCGGCATATGGGGCCGGCGCCCTACTCACTGAGCCACAGGCGCCGCCCTCAGGCAACTGTTTCTTCATTTGTAATATATGGGTAGTAGAAGGAATGCTATGTGGATTAAATGAGAAAACAAATAGGGCAGTGCCTAGCATTGTGGATATCACCTTGTAGGTGCTCAACTCATCTTATGAAATGTTTTTATTCTTTTCTAACCCTAACTACATCCCATTCTGCATTATCCCACTCTACTCAGGTGGTCAAGTTTCAACCATCAGAAAAAAAAAAATACTTTCCCCTAAAAAATGATTTCCCCACTTTATCCCTATTCTCTACCAATAAACCTCTCTAGTATCCAACTCATTGCCCACTTTCTCTCCTACCAGTCTTGAGACCTCGGCAATCCAGCCTTTTCCTCTACCTCCGTATTGATGTTGTTTCACAATGGCCACCAGTGTCTTTTACACACAATGACTTCAGTCTTCATCCTATTAAATCTGGTCAACCTGTGACAGTGTTGTCTACCTTTCTCTGCATCAAACTCAATTCCCCGGCCCACCCCCTTTCCACCACATTGGGCTGCCATGGTTTTCCTCTCTATTTCTGCTGCATTTAGTTTAATCTTTTTCACCATTCTTTTAAAAATGAGGATTCTTCAAGACTTAACCTCAGCCCTCATTTCATCTCTTCTTACCATAAACACTTATGTCACTTTTACATTTCATCTTTTTTTTTTTTTTCTTTGAAAGCAATTTATTTGTTTCTGGGTAACAGAATACAGGGAAGGAGCAAGGTGATGCCTGTAATCTCCTGTAGCACATCTTGCCCACCCCCCCACCCCAGTCTGTGCATTTATAAATACTTTGTACACCACCAAGCTTGTAACTGTCCCCTCAAGCGTCTTCTCACACTCTACCAGATGCAGAGTATAGTGTTGACCAGAAGGTAAACCAGATGCCCTACTCACAAGGCAGGGCCCCCCCAATCACAATTATTTAAACTTAACTTGGTGGTCCTATCAATTTTCTAAAACTCATGAACAAGGTCATAAATTATGTTGACACAAGTCCTAGAGTCACTTAACCTTACAAACTTGCAGTATCTAAGGTCCTTTTCTTTCTACGTCTCAGGTTGCCTGTAGCACCCAGACTGCTGCCCCTGGGTCCCCCACATCCCAGGGTGGCGATGGAGGAAGGGCAGGCCAGGCTAAACATAAGGAATAAAGTCTTTATTGGGCTCAGACCAGGAGTCCATGGGTCTTGAGGACCTCTGTGTATTTGTCAATTTTCTTCTCCACGTTCTTTTCGGCCTGTTTCCGTAGCCTCATGAGCTGCTTTTTCTTCCGGTAGTGGATCTTAGCCTTCTCCTTCCTCTTCTCCTCCAGGGTTGCTGTCACTGCCTGGTACTTCCAGCCAACTTCGTGTGCCAGGCGCCCCAGGTAGGCAAACTTTCTTGTAGGCTTCAGTCGCACAACCCTGAGGGCAGCAGGAACCACCATCCGTTTTTTCTTGTCATAGGGTGGTGGGATCCCATCGAACACCTTGAGGCGGTCCAGGGCAGCCTGGCCGCGCTTGGTCTTGTGGGGCAGCATGCCTCTCACAGTGCACCAGAAAATACGGCTGGGGGCCCGGAAATGGTAGGGTCCACGAGATGGGTTGGTGTTCATCCGTTTGCGGAGGAAGGCCAGGTACTTTAACTTATTTCTGTAAAAATTGCCAGAGATGTTGATGCCCTCGCAACGCACAACCACCACTTTCCAGCCCAGCAGTACCTGTTTGGCCACAATGGGCCCAGGAGATGGCCTCTGCCATCCAGCACCAGGACCTGCCCCTCCGCCATCTTCGGCAGCTGCCTGGGAAAGCTCATCTTTTTTTTTTTTTAATCTTACCCCCTTCTAATACGTGTATGCAGCTGTATATGATATAGTGCATAATCTTTTGTGGGACATGTCAAGATATAAGTATTTATTTAATCATATGGTCTCTTCTGATGCAATTCACCCAACTTTAATTATTTTCTTTCTCTAGAGAACTTCTAAACTTAACCTTTCTCCGGTGCTTTTAGCTAGCTGTCTGGTAGACCTCTCCCCAGGTCTGTCCCATAGATAAGTAAAACATGACTAAAATGAAACTTAATCATTTCCAAAAAAGCAGACATGTGTAATACCCTCTAACTCCACTTTCACTCTCATCTGTTTCCTTTCACTCTCATCCATTTCCTTAAGTCCAGTCCCACATATAGTAGCAAGAGAAATCTTTTAAAATAAAAATCAGGGCCATGTTCAGAGGCTCAGGGCTATAATTCCAGCACTTTGGGAGGCCGAGTCAATAGGGTCACTTGAGGCCAAGAGTTCAAGACCAGCCTGGGCAGCAAAGAAAAAATAAATAAATAAAAAGAATTTTGGCTCAGCGACTATGGCTCAAGCAACTAAGGCGACAGCCACATACACCTGAGCCGGCAGGTTCGAATCCAGCCCCGGCTCGCTAAACAACAAGGCCTATAACCAAAATATAGCCAGGCATTGTGGCAGGTGCCTGTAGTCCCAGCTACTTGGGAGGCTGAGGCAGGAGAATAGCTTGAGTTCAGGAGTAGGAGGTTGCCATGAGCATTCTACCCAGGGCAACAGCTTGAGGCACTGTCTCAAAAAAAAAGTGAACTTTAAAATTCTTGCTTCTCTTGAATTTATAATTTGAGTTAATGACATCTCAATGTTAGTAGCCAATATTAGCAATATTTAACTTATCACTCTGCTTTCCTCTATAAAACTGTAAAAGCTCCTTTCTCTCCAACCCAGTTCTCTTTCCTCCTTTTCTATTTTACATCAGCTCTCCCTTCAACTCCTGAGACCTTTTCCCAGTTTCTTCTCTCTCCAATCCATTCCTAGTATGGCTGTTACAGGTAACTTTCTACATGTCAGACCAGATCAACTGCTTTATATCACTTGCTCACATACTTGTTAGATGGCAACATATTTATATTACAGTATATATCAGATTATGTCTACTTAGTATTTCAGGAAAAAAACATGTGCTGATACATAGTTGGAAGACATTTTTTAAATCTGAATTGGGAAAAAAATTCTCTCTGGCCAAATTTTTTGTTTTAACAGCATTGTTAAGGTATAACTTTTTAAGATTATTTAAATAATAAAGCATACATAAGAAACAATGTCATGTCTAAAATTACTGGTATATCACAGGAAACCATAATCCAGCTCCAAACCATATTTCCAGCCTCACTGGTGTTTTACTTTTAGTGTTTTCACCTCCCAGGACAATACCAGACTATGTTTAACGACCAAAAAAAGCCACAAGTCTGTTCCTAACTAATGTAAATGCGATAGTATCTAGTTACAGGTAAAGTCTTATCAGAACCACACATTTTATACTCACACAGCAGTTCGGAGCTGAGAAGTTGTAGAAAGGTCAGTTAACTGCCCCCAACTACAATGCTGCGTCCGCGCCTGCCCACGACTGTTTTTCCAGGGATGCTTCTTGAATTTGACAAACTACCAAGTGATATTTCTTGAGAAAAGAAAACAATCACAAGCGCAGAGGGACAGGGTCACAGGAAGACAGCTTTGGCCTACTCGCCCGTCAAGTTAAAGCAGCCAGAGGACGAAGAAACGTTCAGTTGAAAGCAAAGACCGCTAGTCTGCAGTTCAAACTTTCCCCCGCCTTCCGGAAGCAACTTCTTTTCTCCGAAAGTCCCGCCCCGCGCCGTGGCCACGCCCACTGCGCTCCCTGCGAAGGGCGGGGCAGGAAGCAGAGGGGAAGGGAGGTGGGGCAGTTGCCGGTTGGGAGGTCCGCGCTCTCTGGTTTTTACTTACGGTATGTCACTCAGTATACTGCAGTCCGATCTGGTTGTAATAAAAGCTGGCAAGAACCAGCCTCTTGAATGGTCCAGCCAAGAACTAACTCCAGGGCGGATCTTAGTGAAGTGGTATTTATTTTAAACTATCAGCTTTACCTCAATAAAGCTGTTAAGAAAAAAAGCTTGTCCAAAGATGGATACATTTTTTTCCTAAATTGGTATCAGAAAATAGGTCTTCCAACTAAGTATCTGCACTATTTTTTTTTTTCTAAAATGGCAAGTTAACATGTCTGCTATATTTATTTAGTGCCACTAAACAAGTCTTTATGGAGAGTATGAGGCATGGTGGGGATAAAGGAGAGAAGGAGGCCCAGTTCTTTCAGGGTGATGATGGGGGCTAAAGATTAAAAGACTAAACAAGCGTTTGGTCACAGTTGTGGTAATTATTCCTAAGATAAAATACAGAAGCTTGTCACAGCATATACAGGCATAAGTCATTTTATTATACTTTGCATAATTGCACTTTGCAGATACTACATTTACTACAAATGACGGTTTGTGGCAGCCCAGTCTTGAGTAAGTCTATCAGAGCCATTTTTCCAATAGCATGTGTTCACTTCATGTTTCTCACAATATTTTAAAGTGTTTTATTATTATTATATCTGTTGCGGTGATCTGTGATCAGTGAGTTTTGTTGCTATCATTGTAATTATTTGGGGGACCCACAGACCACACATAGGAGGGTGAACTGAATTGATTGTGTCTGCTCCACTGTCTGACATGTCTCATCTTCCTTGTTTTAGACCTCCCTATTCTCTGAGACCCAACAGTATTTAAATTAGTCCAATTAACTCTACAAAGGCCTCTAAGTGTTTGATCAAAGGGCAGAGTCACATATTTCTCACTTTAAATCAAAAGCTAGAAATGATTAAACCTGTAGAAGTCATATTGAAATAGGCCAAAATCCAGACCTCTTGTGCCAAACAGCCAAGTTGTGAATGCAAAGGAAAAGTTCTTGAAGGAAATTAGAAATGCTACACCACCAAACACATGCATGGTAGGAAACCAAAATAGTCTTACTGCTGATCCAGAGAAAGTTTGAAACCAGTCACATTTCGTAAGCCAAAACCTAATCCAGAGCAAGGCCCTTACAATCTTCAATCTATGAAATCTAAGAGAGGTAAGGAAACTACAGAAGAAAAGTTGTAAGTTAGCAGAGATTGGTTCATGAGGTTTAAGGAAAGCAGCAGAACATAAAAGTGCAAGGTGAAGCAGTAAGTGCTGATGGGAGACACTGAAGCAAGTTAACCAAACAGCTAACTAAGATCACAGATGAAGATGGCTACACTAACCAGATTTTCACCATAGATGAAACAGCCTTCCATGGAAAGATGCATCAAGAATTTTCATAACTAGAAATGAGACGTCAATGTCTTGCTTCAAAACTTCAAAGGACAGGCTGACTCTCTTGTGAGGGGTTAATGCAGCTAGTGACTAAGTTGAAGCCAATGCTCACTTACCATTTCTTAGGATCCTTAGAAATTATAATAAATCTACTCTGGCTGTACTCTAGAAATAACCAAATGTTATCTAGAAAAGCCTGGATGACAGCACATCTGTTTACATCATGGTTTACTGACTATTATAAGCCCATTGTTGAGACCTACTTCTTAGAAAAAAATTCTTTTCAAAATATTACTACTCGTTGACAATGTACCTGGTCACCCAAGAGCTCTGATGGAGATGCACAGAAGATGAATGTTGTTTTCATGTCTGCTAACATAATAGCCATTCTGTAGCCTGTGTATTGGGGACTAATTTTGATTTTTAATTTTTTTTTTTTTTTTTGAGACAGAGATTCACTATGTCACCTTGCCTCAGGCTCCCAAGTATCTGAGATTACAGGCGCCTGCCACAACAACTGGTTATTTTTATTGTTGTTGTTTACCAGGCTCGGGCTGGGTTCCAACCCACCAGTCCAGATGTATGTGGCTGGCACCTAACCACTTAGCTACAGGCACTGAGCCTGACTTTTAAGTCTTAGCATTTAAGAAATATACTTTAGGCTTGGCGCCTATACCTCAAGCGGGTAGGGTGCCAGCCACATACACCAGAGCTGGCGGGTTCGAATCCAGCCCCGGCCTGCCAAACAACAATGATGATAACTACAAACCACCCCACTCCACCTCCCCAAAAATAGCCGGGCGTTGTGGCAGGCACTTGTAGTCCAAGCTACTTGGGAGGCTGAGGCAAGAGAATCGCTTAAACCCTAGAGTTGGAGGTTGCTGTGAGCTGTGACGCCCTAGTACTCTACCAGGGCCACAGCTTGAGACTTTGTCCCAAAAAAAAAAAAAAAAAAGAAAGAAATATACTTTGTAGGCTATTGCTGCTATAAATAAGTATTCCTCTGATAGATCTGAGAAAAGTAAATTGAAAACGTTCTGGGGACAGCACCTGTGGCACAAGGAGTAGGGCGCTGGCCCCATATATGGGAGGTGGTGGGTTCAAACCCCGCCCCAGCCAAAAACTGTAAAAAAATAAAGAAAACGTTCTGGAAAGGATTCACCATTCTAGATGCCATTGGGAACATTTGTGATTCATGGGAGGAGATCGAAATATCAACATAACAGGAGTTTGGAAAAATTGTTTCCAACACTCATGGATGAATTTAAGGGACACAAGTCTTAAGTAGAGGGAGTAACTGCAAATGTGACAACAGGAAGAGCACTAGAATTAGAAGTAGAGTCTGAAGAGGTGACTGAATTACTGCAATCTCATGATAAAACATGAATGGATGAGGAGTTGCTTCTTATGGATAGGCAATGAAAGTATTTCTTGAGATGGAATGTATTCCTAGTGAAGATGCTGTGAACGTTGTTGAAATGACAGCAGAAGATTCGGAATATTGCACAAATTCCAAAGTAGCAGCAGGGTTTAAGAGGACTGACTCCAATTTTGAAAGAAGTTCTATGGTGAGTAAAAATGCTAATAGCATTGCATGCTAGAGAAATATTTTGTGAAAAGAAGAGTCAATTTATGTGAAAACTTGTCTTATTTTAAGAAATTCCTAGCTGGGAATGGTGGCTCCTAGCACTCTGGGAGGCTGAGGCAGGTGGATCACCTGAACTCAGAAGTTCGAGACCAGCCTGAACATGAGCAAGACACCATATCTACTGAAAAATACAAAAACTACCCAGGCATGGTGGCAGGTGCCTATAGTCCCAGATACTCGGGAGGCTGAAGCTGTGGTAAGAGGATCGCTTGATCTCAACAGTTTGATGTTGCTGTGAGCTGTGATGCCGTGGCACTGTACCCACAGGGCAACAGAGACTCTGTCCAAAAAAAAAAGAAAAAGAAATTGCTCAACCTTCAGTAACCAGCACCCTGATCAGTCAGCCAGTCAGCACAGTCAACAACACAAGATGCTTCACCAGTAAAAAGACCATTACGTGAAAGCTCAGATGATAATTAGCTTTTTGTTTCTAGCAACATATCATTTTTAAATTAAGGTTTGTACATTTTTTAAGACATAATGCTATTGCACACTTTATAGACTACAGTATAATATAAATATAACGTTTACATGCACTGGGAAACCAAAAAATTCCCAGCTCACTTTGTGATATTTGCTTTTGTTGTTACCAGTATCTGCAAGTGAGCGCCCCTTATCTCTGAGGTATACCTCTAGTGAGCAGATTTAGTTTAGGCTGAGGCAGTATTTCCACTGAAATCTGAAGTTTAAGTATGCATTAGCTAAGTAAAGTAGGGAGAGAAGTTTCAAGCAGAGTAACGTCCCCAGGTTAGGGACCTAAGGCCCAAAGGAAAGATCGTTTTCCTTGAAAGGGCTGGAAGAAAGCAAGTGTAGTTTAAGCATGGTTAGTGGGAAGAGAGAAACTTTAAGGGGAGAGAACCCTGAAGTGGGACTACAGGGGCAAGGCAGAGACTTGATCATTATGCATTTGTATTTCTGTTTTATATTTTCAGATTCCACATTAAGAAAAGGTGCCTATCTTTGGCTAAGTTGTTTTTTAAACAGCTTTATTGGGGGTATAACTATTTTTTTTTTTTTATTACAAGGTCTTTAAGCAAAGAAAACAAGCAAAGGATGGGAAGAAATCTGACTCTCTACATTGACCTCTATTTTAAAAAGGTTATAATACTAGCACTTTGGGGGGCAAAAGTGGGAGGGTTGCTTGAGGCCAGGAGTTGAAGATCAGCCTGGGCAATAGCAATCCCCATCTCCACAAAAAAAAAAATTTTTTTTTTCAGACAGTCTCACTATGTCGTCCTCGGTAAAGTGCTATGGCATCACAGTTCACAGCAACCTCCAATTCTTGGGCTTAAGTGATTCTCTTGCCTCAGCCTCCCTGGGACTACAGGCACCTGCCACAATGCCTGGCTTTTTTGTTGCAGCCGTTTAGTTGGCCTGGGCCAGGTTTGAACTCACCACCCTCGGTGTATGTGGTTGGTGCTGTAACCACTGTGCTATGGGTACTGAGCCACATGCACCAAGGCTGGTGAGTTTGAACCCAGCCTGAACCAGCTAAACAACAATGACAACTGCAACAAAAAAATAGCCAGCATTGTGGCGGGTGCCTGTAGTCCCAGCTACTTGGGAGGCTGAGGCAAGAGGTTGCTGTGAGCTGTGATGCCATAGCACTCTACCCAGGGCTACATAGTGAGACTCTGTCTCAACAACAAAAAGGAAATATTTAGAAGATTACGTTCTTGGTGATGACTGAACCTGGGTATTGAGGGAGATGTGGGAGTCAAAAACAGTGCCAGGGGTTTTGGTTGGTGCAAAAGGAGGGGAGACAGCACCATCAATAAGGAAGAGCAAATTTAGGGATAACATGATTTAAATGGTATGTCCACCTGGTAAACTTGGCAAGTTAGTAAAGGTCTGGTATTAGGAGACAGAAACAAGTCTCGAAGTCACTGGCTGATAGCTGCTAACTGAAGCCAAGGAAGATGAGATAGTACAAGAACACCAATGTGTACAGACTACCTGATAAAGGAAGAGAAGCCCACGAAAGCATTGAGGAGGAATAGCGTGAAGCTAGAAAGCAAGTGATTGTGTCCTAGATGCCTAGAGGTTTTCAATTTTGATATCACCTGATAATGTCACATATTGCCAGAGGACAAACTAAGAATAAAGTGTTTACTGGATTTAGTGACATGGAGGTCATTGGTGACTACTGAGGACCAAAGTGAGGTCAGGAGCTTAGGTTTGAAAAGCAAGTAAGAGAGAAGGAAATGGAAGAAAATGGAGACACTTGAGAAGTCTAAGAAGCAGACATAGAACTGTGGTTGGAGAGAAATGAGAGCTTTCTTTTTTTTTGAGGTCTTACTCTGTTACTAAGGCTGGAAGTGGGGGTTGATTAGCTCACTGCTGTCTTGAATCCTGGGCCCAAGTGATCTTCCTGCCTCAGTCTCTCAAGAAGCTAGGAGTACTACAGGTGAAAACCGCCACGTCTGGCTAATTAAAAAGCATTTTGTAGAAACAGGGTTTTGCTATTTTGCCTAGTCTGGTCTCAAACTCCTAGCCTCAAGTGGTTCTCCTGCCTCCCTCCTTTTTTTTTTTTTTATTTTTTGAGACAGAGTCTCAAGCTGTTGCCCTGAGTAGAGTGCTATGGCGTTGTAGCTGATAGTAACCTCAAACTCTTGGGCTCAAGCGATACTCTTGCCTCAGTTTTTCTGTTTTTAGTAGAGACAGGGTCTCACTTTTTGCTCAGGCTGGTCTTGAACCCATGAGCTCAAGCTATCCACCCGCCTTGGCTTCCCAAAGGTCTAGGATTATAGGCGTGAGCCACTGCGCCTGGCCTCCTACCCGCCTCAGTGCTGGGATTATAGACATAAGCCACCACACCCAGCTCAAATCGGGGGGGGGGGGAGGGGGGGAACAAACAAAAGAACACCTTAAAATTAGGTTGAAGCTAGTTGCAAAATTAATGGGAAATGTTTCTTCCAAAGTACAATTTATATCCAGTTGCCAAACCACCCTCATCTCCTGACAGCACCCAATCCCTAATTAGTTCCCACTTCTCATCTTTCTTCCCTTAGAGTTTACTCAGAATTCAGAAGTAACACAAGCCTTAAGACCGCACCCTCTGCCCCTTGTGGAATGCACCAAATTAGGTTCTTCTGGTCCCCTTGTTTGCAAGTCAAATACATGACTGTGTTAGAAGACAGGCTCGAGCCAGTGGTATCAGGTTGACTAGATGGTAAGACTAAATAAGCTCCTGTATACTGCTGCCCTATCACATCAGCCTAGCAAACACCAAACCTGGAGGAACCTAACACTGCTTCCACATCCTGGGAGCTGGAGGGCGTGCTTCCACTGTTTGCACCACTGTAAATTTATGGTCACCACTTTCAGGTAGGCTGTCAGTGCTGCCCATGGTCTTACTGCATATCTTTTTAATCCCTCTTTTGTCTATTTCAAATCTTTTTTTTTTTTAGACAGTCTATGTCACCGTAGGTAGAGTGCTGTAGCATCACAGCTCACAGCAACCTCAAGCTCTTAGGCTTAAGTGATTCTCTTGCCTCAGCCTCTCAAGTAGCTGGGACTACAGGTGCCCGCCACAACACTGGGCTATTTTTTTTGTTGGTAGTTGTTATTGTTTTTTGGCAGGTCCAGGCCAGGTTCAAACCCACCAGCCCCTTTGTATGTGGCTGGTACCCTGGCCGCTGAGCTAAACCAAATTCTCTCTTTAACAGTCCTTTTAACCCCTCATTACTTGCTTCATGAGGAAAAAGAAATGTGTCTGCATTCACTTCATCCCTCCTCTTCCTGTACAGGAAGGTTCCCTCTTATTACAGGCCAGCTATTCACCACATGTGGGAATCCTATCTCCTCTCATTCTCATGAACTCTTGTTACTTGGTCTGCATTTAAAATTTTTCTCCATTGGCTGTTGAATATGCCTTCATCAAAAGAAATGTGGCTTTCAGAACTGCATTTTTTTACATTCGTATCAAACATCCTCTAAATGTGACTCATCTTTTTTCCAAAACAAGTACAACTTAACCCATACTCATCTGTCCTCCCTACAGGTAAGATTTAATGAACACATAATTGTAGAATTACCCTTGCTTTCTGACAACACCCAGTCTACAGTGAACCTTCAGTGTTTTAGATGGTCCCTGAATTATTCAACTAAAACCCAAATCCTAATTTTCTAACACCCTCCTACTGATACACTCACAGTTCCAAGGTGTATATTTTCCTTCACTGAAAAAATAAAACCAGTATGTGCAGGTATCAGTATATTTCTGGTAGCCTTTGGCTGGAGGGCACTAGTAACACAAAGACAGATGATGACACGACTGTCAGGCCAAGACCCTTATTTGCGTCTTGTTGCCAGAACACAAGACTGTATTTACTGGCACCTATGTCCTTGCACATTGAAGACTTGTACTAATAATCCATACTGAAGACTGACACATTCTTGAATACATGACAATACTAAAGGTCAGTGATTGTGGCACAGGGCCAACTCTTCCTCTCCTTATGTACCAGGGCAGTCTTGTAACATGTCCACGTACTCCTGGAGGGCCTTCTATCTCACCTGGCTTCAGTGACTCTGTACCAAGAGAATGTGAAGTTACGCTGCATGACTTCCAAACAGTCTCTTTTCGTGTCTCGTTGCCCATTCTAAGAATCCAGCTGACTTGCTGTGAGAAATCCCAACCCTCTGCTGTGAGCATAGGTGGTGTGGTCAACAATTTAGATCTAGTCTTGGCTCAAAGTCATCTCAGTCTAGGTACCAGCCATTTAAGAGGACATGATTACAGCCCCCTAATGTTCAGCCTACTACTCTCCAAGCCTTTCATTTTTGTAGTGTAGGCCTCGGACATTATGAAATAGAGAAATGTCATCCCCATTGTGCCCTGTCCAATTTCCTGAGTATATAATAAAATGGTTATATTACACCATGCTTGGTAATTTCAGCAGCTGTAATATCTGGAATATCCATCTTGTTGGTAGCTACTGAAAGCGAAGCAGTAGTTGGTGACAATGTGCTAGTGGGTTATTCATACAGCAACTGCTAGAAGTTTGAAGTATATGCAATTAGTATTCCTTGGTCCCTGGTCTAATGTACTGCCCCTCTTCCTCTTGACATTTGTAATAGGCATTGTCTTCAGAGAACTGCTGGTTATGGTATCAGTCACCAGATAAAAGGAGACATTTTGAAAAAGAGACTAACAATTATTACAGTTTCCAAAAATTCTAATTACATATATATACGCCTTCTAAAGAAATCTTAATTTTAATGTTTTACATTTGTTAATGTTTTGAGTAGCCATATTATTGAATTCTAATTCAAACACTGAGTTGAGTATCTTCTCCATTAATACGGTTTCTTTGATTTTAAACCTTTAATTTATGTCATATAAACAAAAGTTCATAGTGAATTCTTTAAGATACCAAAACACCACTTCATAAACTTAGAGGAAACGGAACTACTGAAGTTTTATTTTCAAAGTCTAATTTTAATTCAGACTGAACAAACAAGCTGAAAAGTGAGAAAGCTAACTGTATTAGCAGACACAGATGTACCAGATGTAAAACAATGGGTTATTAACAGAACTATTTACATGCATATTTACAAGCAATCATTTTGTACATAAATTTTATTTTTAATTAGTTGGAAAAAGATTTGACATTAGGTAAAAATATTACTTAAATAGGGCTGAGGTGGTACCACATTATAATAAAAGTATTAGAAAAGTGATCCTCAATTATAAAGCAGATGAAAACTTGAATGACAAATATCTAGTAAAATTTTCTAGTAAAAAAGTCAATGCAACCCATGCTACAAAATAAAAATGAGAAAGACATATAAATAAAGCAGAATAATGTTCTATGCCTTAGGGTAATGAAGTTAGTCAGGGAAAAACAACCCTAGAGTAAACTGGAATAAATTCTCAGTGAAGAGTATTGGTTGTTTAGCTGGGAGTCCTTTCTTTTTTTTTAATGACATTTTAAAAGCCCTTGGTATCAAGACAGCATCTGCATATGTAAATCAGTTAATGACCTATTCCAAGACTTTAGTGGAAGATTTTTCATGATTCTGATTCATATCTGAAATTCAGTTTACTGAGACACTAAATATCAAACTAAAGTGAAAACTATAATACTCTTATCTAAAAAAGATGCTACATTTGTGTACTAATATGTACTTCCAGACTAACACTTTTCCCCTTCAAAAGTAGAATTTAAAGGATAAGCATCTAACCAGCTAGCAAAATTCAACATTTCATTTATTTCAAAATCGATTTTATTGCAGCCAAAACAGTGGAATTAACTGTACATAATAAACTATTATATATATATACACATTAAGTTATAGGGAATAAAGTTTATTTTGGCAGATAGTGTTAAACAAAATTAAAGTTGCATACATTAGTAACATAACTCAACATCCTTAATTTGGTATAAGTGTAACACATTTTCTTGCTTTCCTGTGTTCCGCTCAATCAGCATACCTAAACAGCTGAAATTTAACTTTATTGTTTTCGCTTACGCTCTGATTCCAAACAAAACTTTTCATAAGCTTCTTCTATCTCTGGGTCCATCTCATCATCAATATCATCCAAGTATCTGTAAATGAAGCAAAAATGATTATGCTTTTCTTTTGTTTACTCAAAATATTGGCAGAGTATAAATGTTTTTGGTTACATGGATTGCTTTTGTTATGCTTAATTCATGACTATTAAGTGTGCCTCATCACCCAAATAGTGTTCACTGTACCCATTAAGTAGGTTTTTGCTCCTTTTTTGACTCTTTTTTTTCTCTTATTTATTGTGGGGGATTCATTGAGGGTACAAGAAATCAGGTTAACCAGGTTACACTGATTGCATTTGTTAGGTAAAGTCTTGCCCCCCCCCCCCTTTTTTTTGGAGACAGAGTCTCAAGCTGTTGTCCTGGGTAGAGGGCTGTAGTATCACAGCTCACAGCAACCTCAAACTCTTGGGCTTAAGCCATTCTCTTGCTTCAGCCTCACAAGCAGCTGCAACTACAGGTACCGGCCACAACACCCAGCTATTTTCTCGTTGTTGCAGTTGTCATTATTGTTTTAGCTGGCCTGGGCTAGGTTCGAACTCGCCAGCCTCAGTGTATATGGCCAGTGCTTACCACTGGAGCTATAAGCGCCACCCTCCCATTATGTTTTTTAATTCAGAAGGTATCTGAGATGTTAAGCCATGAAAAGACAATATAACTTTCCTAGACTGAGTTATAACAGACCTTAAACCTAACTTCAGATTACATAAATGGCAGTCTTCATACAACCAAATGCTTAATTTGATGAGTGAAATTTTACACTAAGTCCCTAATATCTAATGATTCTGCTATACATTTATGTATGTTAAATTCTATAACTTAGAAGTTTAATCAAAAGATTTGACATATACACTTGGGGCTCAAGATTGATACTAATATATTTACCTTACCAATAAAGAATTATAGTAAAATCAGAACATAACTTCAAATATGCTTCTAGTGATGCATTAATACTTCATATGTTTACTGAACGTAAGAAAGTGTTATTCCCACAATGGCAATTTAGTCACATTCCTATTTATTTGGAATAAAACTTTCATAAGAAGCTATTTTTGGCACCATGTATTCCAGATTTCTTTTTTTTTCTTTCAGTTTTTGGGCTGGGTTTGAACCCGCCACCTCCGGTATATGGGGCCAGCCACCCTACTCCTTTGAGCCATAGGCACCTCCCACCTATCCCAGATTTTTTCCAATTATGAGGTAGTTTATTTCCCTAAATACATGGGCCATACAAGAGTTCAGAGGTACACACACACTCACACACACACAAAAAAAAAATCACAAAAATTTAAAATCCACAAGGATGGAAACAAATGAAGCCCAGCAACACTGATAAGCCCAGCAAGGTGAAACTTTAACAGATGAATCAGAAAACACGCTGTCAACTGTGTTTCTTGGAAGTAAATGGGTCATAACACAATCTGTCTCAAAATTTTTCATAGTGACTCACATTTGGGGGAATAATTTAAAAAACCAATTAAGGGGGAGGCACCTGTGGCTCAGTCGGTAGGCCGGCAGCCCCATATACCGAGGGTGGTGGGTTCAAACCCGGCCCCGGCCGAACTGCAACAAAAAAATAGCCGGATGTTGTGGTGGGCACCTGTAGTCCCAGCTACTCGGGAGGCTGAGGCAAGAGAATCGCTTAAGCCCAGGAGTTGGAGGTTGCTGTGAGCTGTGTGATGCCATGGCACTCTACCGAGGGCCATAAAGTGAAACTCTGTCTCTACAAAAAAAAAAAAAAAAAAAAAACAATTAAGGATTTAATATAAATTCTTACTGAATTCCCATAGCCATCTCTCTCTCTCTCTCTTTTTTTTTTTTTTAGAGACAAAGCCTCACTTTGTTGCCCTCGGTAGAATGCCACGGCATCATAGCTCACAGCACCAGCTCTTGGGCTTAGGTGATTCTTTTGCCTCAGCCTCCCAAGTAGCTGGGACTACAGGCACTTGCCACAAAACCCAGCTATTTTTTTGTTGCAGTTTGGCCAGGGCCAGTTTGAACCTGCCACCCTCGGTATATGGGGCCATCTTAAGAGACTGGAATTATCTTCATTTTAGAGATGTAAAAAGATTCTAGGAGGGGGCAGCACCTGTGGCTCAGTGAGTAGGGCAACAGCTCCATATACCAAGGGTGGCGGGTTCAAACCCGGCACGGCCAAACTGCAACAAAAAAATAGCCGGGCGTTGTGTCAGGCGCCTGTAAGTCCCAGCTATTTAGGAAGCTGAGGCAAGAGAATCGCCAAGCCCAGGAGCTGGAGGTTGCTGTGAACTGTGACGCCACAGCACTATACCAAGGATGATGAAGTGAGATTCTGTCTCAAAAAAAAAAAAAAGATTCTAAGAGGTTAAATAATGTAAAATCTGGGTAAGTATGTGGCAGGGCCAGAATTTGTCCAACTCCAGATTTTTCCCATTTTTACACTTTTTCCTCTACAACATGACACTAGTTACAGGATCCCCTTCACCCCCAATAATCCCTCTACCTGTAAGTGTGACAAAGCTCTTAACAATCCTACCAATTGCTGATATGTCTTTTTCTATTTCTTCCCCATTTCCAGTACAAGGTCATTTGTTAAAACTATCATAAATTCATTAGGGCAAGAAAATATGCTGTTTACTGAACAAAATCCTAAGAGGATAACCTGAAGTTTAATGCCAAGAACAACTTTAACTTCCATGGGTATACTCAAGCAGCACTGAAATCTTCCTAATTCTGCCTAAGTCCTTACATTGCTATATTTTATTAATATTTTCTATTAAACTAGTATACATAAGCAGGGGAAAACTGTATTTCCAGATTTTAAACTGACCCGTAATTAAAATATTACTAGAATAAAGATGGTTCACCTTTTTAAACATACAACACACAACATGGGATGTTAAGAATAGGAAGTCGCAAGTGTAACTTACTCCCCTCCCCACCTCCACTCAATTAGGAAGAAAAGAATCTAAGTAGCTGTCTAAATACACACAAGTTGTGTTTTTTTTTTTTTTTTTTTTTTTTGTAGAGACAGAGTCTCACTTTATGGCCCTTGGTAGAGTGCCGTGGCCTCACACAGCTCACAGCAACCTCCAACTCCTGGGCTTAAGCGATTCTCTTGCCTCAGCCTCCCGAGTAGCTGGGACTACAGGCGCCCACCACGACGCCCAGCTATTTTTTGGTTGCAGTTTGGCCGGGGCCGGGTTTGAACCCGCCACCCTCGGTATATGGGGCCGGCGCCCTACCGACTGAGCCACAGGCGCCGCCCAGTACACACAAGTTGTTAACAGATCTGGGATTAAACCTTACAATTTATTATTCCATTAGAAAAGGGAAGTGCAATCTGATGGCAAAGTAATACATTAAAGGTATCTTTAATTACAGAGAGTGGCAGGTGAAGAAACAGACATATGAACAGGACTATACTTTATATCTTTTAATTTTATATCATCTGTTTTCTTTATATTCTTAATTTATCCTTTAACAGCTAAGATTTGAGCCTTTTACTATATGCCAGAAGCCTGTCAAGTATTTATGTATTTTCATTTAGTTCTTAAAAAAAAAGAGTTGGGTATTACTATTCCTATTTTATAGAAACAGGCATAGAAATTGTTCAAGATATTGAAATATTAGAGCTTATTTTTTTTTTTTTTGAGACAGTCTCATTACATCACCCCCAGTAGAGTGCTGTGGCATCACAGCTCACAGCAACCTCAAACTTTTGGGCTTAAGCGATTCTCTTGCCTCAGCCTCCCATGTAGTTGGGACTACAGGCGCCCGCCACAACACCTGGCTATTTTTGTTGTTGTTGTTGCAGTTCTTTAGTAGGCCAGGGCCGGGTTCGAACCTGCCACCCTCGATGTATGTGACTGGCGCCATAACCACTGTGCTGCTGGTTCTTAAAGTCTAGGTATAATTGAAACTATCTTGAAAAAATAAACAAGCTTAAGTTATTATTATCATTTTTTTGGTAGAGACAGGGTCTCACTTTATCGCTCTCGGTAGAGTGCCGTGGCATCACACAGCTCACAGCAACCTCCAACTCTTGGGCTTAGTCAATTCTCTTGCCTCAGCCTTCCGAGTAGCTGGGACTACAGGCGCCCGCCACAACGCCCAGCTATTTTTTTTGTTGTTGCAGTTTGGCCAGGGCTGGTTGAACACACCACCCTTGGTATACAGGGGTTGGCACCCTACCCACTGAGCCAGAGGCACTGCCTAAGTTATTTTTTAATAGAAATTTTCCTTAACTATAGATTTTCAGAACCAGTCTGAATGAGATTTTTGGAAAATTTTTAGCATATAAACATACTATATGATATAATACTATCAAATGAAAATGTCATTCTTTCATAAGCTACTTTCATCTAGTCTAACCTCCATTTACAAATTAGACGCAGAAAGTTAATAATTAAAGAAAACTTACGGATCACCAGCCCCTGATAAATCTGTTCCATTTTCTTCATAATCTGGAAAAAAATCTTCTCTTTCAAGTAACTCTTGATACTTCTCTTGGTAATCTATGAGACAACATAGGAGAAAAATGAAAAGCTAAAAAAAAAAAAGAAACTCTGTAAGAAGCAACCAGTTACCCCTAAAAACTTAATATGTCTTTTAAGTAGATCCAATGTTGAAATAGTAGTAAACTCCCAACTTTGTAAAAAAACAGGATTTATCACACTTATACTCCAACTGGCTTGCTTTGCTCTCCTACATGCTTATCATTCTTAAAATTACATTAATACTTAAGTGGGAAATCAAAGTCACTGTAGTATGACAGAGTACATTCCACAGCCAATGTGTACTGCTTACATTCTCTACTGCTGCTTTCCATCAAACAAAATATTGGTTATACCACTGTTCAAGAAGACCACTCCTTCCATACGAATAGATTTTAATCTAACACTTCTGATTTCCAGCTCCCCCATTTCTCCTCCACAAGTAAAGAAAGTTATCTGCTTCTCGGTTAACATATGAAAGGTTCTGAGCATAGGGTATTTTCTTTTCTTTCCTTCCTTCAGAGACCAGGAAGGCAGCTACCTGGTATGTTTCAGCTCCACTAACTTTCCCTTTATTGGGTCTTTCTTTCTTTTTTTTTACTGTTGGGGATTCATTGAGGGTACAATAAGCCAGGTTACACTGATTGCAATTGTTAGGTAAAGTCCCTCTTGCAATCATGTTGGGTCTTTCAATGTGACACAGGTGATGTAACTCTCCACATGCCAACTGTCTTAAGAGCTAAGTAACACCTTTTAGGATTATATGTCTGACTAGTAAAATTGTGATTGGTTACCTTAAAATTAGTTTCTTTTTTTTTTTTTTAAAATTAGTTTCTTATAAACAGATGACAACTCTTATTTTAAACGGATATTGTAATAATTACATTAGGCTGGGTAAAGACCGTGTTTTCCCAAGACTATTGGTCTTTATAAAACTAACTCTAGGCTGGGCACCTATAGCCCAGTGAGTAGGGAGCTGGCCACATGCACCGAGGCTGATGGGTTTGAACCCAGCCCGGGCCTGCTAAAGAACAATAACAACTGCAAGAAAAAGAATTGCCGGGCGTTGTGGTGAGCACCTGTAGTCCCAGCTACTTGGAAGGCTGAGGCAAGAGAATTACTTAAGACCAAGAGTTTGAGGTTGCAGTAAGGTGTGATGCCACAGCATTTTACCAAGGGCGACATAGTGAGACTCTGTCTCAAAAAAACAAAACAAAAAACCCCCAACTAACTCCAAGGCTTGATGACATTTTGATATTCAATTTTGATAATTTAGGGACAATTTTAATCATAAAATCTTCCTGCTACAAATGCTTGAGGTACTAGATAAGACATTATTTTAAAGGTATGGACGAGTTCTCACACACAAAAAAAATTCAACTCATCAGATGACAAAAAAGGAACTGAAAGGCCCTACCTAAACTACAGCAACTGTTAGAGCCAGAAGGTTAGTTGATGGTGTTGGTCTCTATAACCAGCGGGCTTTACACTTTAAAACCCACAAATTGGAAAGCAAGGTCTCCGGCCCATGTGAAACAGGAAGATAGAATTCATGCTCTGTGTCCCTCTCACCCTGCACAAACCTGGAATCCTTAAAGGTCTGGTATCTTAAGCAAAAGGTGTGCCAGGAAAAAACAAAAAAAATACCTCAGTGGTTGTTTTTGTCTAAAAGAGGAAGGAAGCTTGGCTATCTCTGCCTAGGTTTGAAGTGAGGACAAAGAACTTTGGAGAAAGTGGTTCCCCAGAGAATTTTTTAACAATGGCCCTATACCTCAAATTTCCGCTACCCACATAAAGAACTCCAATGATATGAAGTTCCAAGTCAGTGATACCCATTGTGGCTCCTGGCAGAAGCAAATATAAAACCATTTTGGATGGAAGTTTACACAATCCAAGCCACAAAAGCATTTTCATGAAAGAAAAAAAAAAAAGACAGTTAAAGCACAGAATTATAATATACGTAACCCCAAATTGTTTAGAAAAAAGTTGAGAAAGCACAAATGATAAAATAACTTAACAAAAAGCACATCTAGGTAGGTAAAAAGGTGATGAATATTTGTCATGCAATTTTTACTTCTGTAACTTTTCTGTAAGTTGGATATCATTTCCAAGTAAAAGTTTAGAAGAGTTAAGGAAATCATTTATCAAATGTGATAATCGGAAATAACAGCAGGGTTAGAATTAAAAGGGATAATAAAACAAAACAAATATAATGTTTAGAATGATGAGAGAAGAATTAAACTTTGAGAAAAGGTCAAAATACAGAAACAAAATCCAGTCTGGTTATTCTGTAGGTCAGTAAGATTTTAATTACTTTGATGAAATTAAATTAAAATATAACCCACAAAGAAAAAGCATGAAAATTGAGATCTACTGGCTGTCTGTAACTTCTTTTCCTTGAAAAGAAACTGAAAAACCACAGTGAATTTTTATGAACAAAAGAGTCATCAGAAATAGATAGGATAAATTAGACAAAGATGAAAAACAAGAACCAAAGTAAATCAAGTTTTACTAAGATGGAAGATTTTTGTCTTACCAGATACAGAAAAATTTACAGTAAGGCAAAAATAATTAAGAGTGACATTGGTGTAGAAAGACAAAAAAGAGATCCACATGAATAAGACACAAATTTACAGAAGAGTTACATGATATATAATAGAGAGGGATTACTCTAATGAAGAGGAAATTTGACTTAATATCTATTGCTGAGACAACAGACCATGGAAAAGATGTCTAACTCCTACTATATCCCATATGTTAAAGTTAGCTATGTGGATTCAAGACCTAAATATGAAAAGCAGAGATTTTTAAATCAAATGGAATTTGATAGTGCTAAGAAAGCTTTCTTATAAAGTTTGTTTACATTAAAACCCCCAAAGTTCTATATATTATGAACTAAATGGAAAAACAGCCATGTACTGGGAAAAGTTAACTGAACTGTCTGCTAAGAATCATTTTTTCTAGACTACATAAGGAATTACAAATCAGTAAGACACACAAATGATTCAACAGATAGTGGGCAGAGAGGCAGTACAAACAGGCAGTTCTCAAAGGAAGAAATCAAAGTCAACAGGATAAGGAAAGAAATTCAGTATCACTATTCTGGGAAATAAAATGACAACAAGAGAGAATTTAATACAATCAGACTGACAGACTAGGTCTAATAAGAATTACTGCTGATGTGGAGGAGCCAGAACCTCATATGCTGCTGGTGGGAATATTAAATGACATAATCACACTGGAAAGCAATTTAGCAATATTCATTGACGGTGAAGATGCTCGTGGCCTATAACTAATTCTACTTTCTCAACCTAAGAAACTTCTTTGAATAAGAGGCACAGGATTGACAAATGCCTGCAATCCAGAGGAAGTAAATGGAAAAATTCCAACCACAAGCCATTATATTTTATACCAGATGTGAAAAATTTCTTCCTCACCCTACAGTCTCATCCATCACAAAGTAATCTTTTTATAAATGACCCTCTTCTGGAAGTGGAAGTGTCTCTAGAGACTTAGGCTCTATATTAACTTTAGACCTACCATGCACTAATGAAATCTGTAATTCTTGGTATTGGTAAGCATTGACCCAGATTAATATCTGTTGCTGACTACAATGAACTAGAATCATCTTTCTCTTCCATTCTAATTACCTGAAAGTTTAAGAATAGAAAAACAAAACAGAGGAAATATAAGATGAAAATAGTTGCATTTAATTGAGGAATTTTTTGTTAAAGTGACAATATACTGTATGTGATGAATGTTCATAGTCACTGTGAAAAATACTAGGGTAAAGAAAGGTAAGCCATACCTTTACCCTAGTATTTTAGAACAATGTGAACATGTCAAAAAATTACATTTCTGTGCTTATGAGAATGTAGTTTTCTGTGATTTACTACTTTAACAAAAACTAGGGGTGGGGGAAATGACTGTGAGACAACATACCTGGATCAGCTGCAGTAAAAGGAACACCATCAGATGTATAAAATGTTGGTTCATTCTAGGATGAATCAAAGTGATAAAAATACGTAATCATTTTAGAATTCATTTTTTTAAGTACTTTAATTAATGGAGCATTGCTGATGTCACTCATCTGCACCTGATAATGCAAGAAAAAGCATAACAAACAAACAAACAAACTTCCTAGCAGCCATTTTCACTTCACTGGGAAAGTCTCTGTGGTTTTCAGATTTCCATTCTTGTTCTAACTGTGCTGTCTACTGTCTGTCCATTCATGGTGAACTGTTCTGTTGTGCATTGTGATTTAGTGTCAACTCACTTTTAGCTATGGTTTCTCACTACCTCAGCATTTCTTAAAGAATTTCCAAGACTGGGGCTGGAGGAATGTTTCTCCATAGTTGATTTACGTTTGGTCATTAGAAGCTTTAGGGCATCACTGGCCTGGTAACCATTTTTTATTTTACTATAACATACAAAGTCATTCTGAGATGCAGGTCCTTGGTTATGAATTCTCTGGAAAAACTGCTTCCTGGCATACCTGCGCTCACTCAAGTCCAATCCTTACCAATCTCTCTTTGGATGGCTCTTTCTCCAGTCCACCACGGAGAAAGAGAATTCTAGTTCTCTTGTCTTAATTTACCTAGTCTGCTGGTTGTCATGTCAACCTAAGCCAGTGAAGAGAGCTATTAGGCACTGAACTCTGAGAACAGCTTTGAATAACTCATCTAACTTCCAAAATTGAACTCAAGCAATATGCAAAACTGAAAATATAAATACCGGCATACCATAAAGTAGTTAGGATCATTTTCAGGTGTTGCTTCTCTGTATGTTGAAGTTGCATGAACTCTACCCCAGTTACTAGACCGGAGTTCTACAAGTTTCAGAAGCATCTGTTTTACGTCTCTGCAGACAAAGTTGAAAGTGAGTTAAACTGTACCCACCATTAAGTGTCAAGCTCTTAAAAATATCTCAAACTCTTTTAAGACTTGATGGCCTAAAACTTTTTTTTTTTTTGTAGAGACAGAGTTTCACTGTACGGCCCTCGAGTAGAGTGCTGTGATGTCACACGGCTCACAGCAACCTCTAACTCTTGGGCTTACACGATTCTCTTGCCTCAGCCTCCCAAGCAGCTGGGACTACAGGCACCCGCCACAACGCCCGGCTATTTTTATTTTTTTGTTGCAGTTTGGCCGGGGCTGGGTTTGAACCCGCCACCCTTGGCATATGGGGCCAGAGCCCTACTCACTGAGCCACAGGAGCCGCCCAATGGCTTAAAACTTTAAGATGTATATCTAGCAATCAAAGCTAGATTTTCTGACTTTCCTAAATGACATAAATTCACTTAAAATGTCTTAAAGAAAGATTAGAATTCAAAGATGAGGTGAGCAAGATGAATTTACCAAGTTAAATAGTTTCAATTATTCTCTACCATCTAATATTAAGAAATCTCTATAACCTCTACGTTTCTTATTTGTTTCACATAACTGACTATAAGGTCCTTAAAGGCAGTGGCTACTTTTCAAACATTTTCGTGTGTTCTACTATACTTTCAGTAGTATTTTACCCAAGTATTTGCTGAACAAGTTAGTCTGAATCATTTTATTTTTCACTGGACTCACTAAACACAGGAACATCTTAACTTTCTCAATTTCTAAATGTAACTGAACAAAATGGCTAGTAAACAGAACCCATAGGTAAATTATTCCTTTAAAGAAAATATTTCTGCAGATCTGTAAGATTTCAATTACCCTGATGAATTACAACAGATTTTTATAACCTCGAAAGAAAATGCAAGAAATTGAGATCTACTGGCTGTCTACCTTATTTCTTTTCTTACCTGCTGCAGTTTGCATCTAGGACAACATTTTCGATTCTCTGAATAATTTCCTCCATGTCAGTCTTTCCTTTTTCCTTCCATGCATCTTCCAAAACTGACCCTGTCAACTAAAAAAAGCAGGTGTTGTAAAATACCAAATTGATAGTTATTCAATTCTAAATTCTGAAAGAAATTCTAAAAAGATTACTAGTAGTTCAAAGGTGAGGTGAACAAGATGAATTTATCAAGTTAAATAGTTTCAATTATTCTCTACCATCTAATATTAAGAGATCTCTATACCCTCTATGTTCTTCTTGGCTGTAAGAAATTAACTACAGAACTTTAACCACGGGTTATATTTCCTGTATGACTAAGACAGGCTATTATGTTACTTTTTTTTTGAAACAGTCTTACTAAGTCGTCCATGGTAGAGTGCTGTGGCGTCATAGCTCACAGCAACCTCAAACTCTTGAGCTTAAGTGATTATTTTGCCTCAGCCTCCCAAGTAGCTGGGACTACAGGTGTTCACCACAACACCCGGCTATTTTTTGTTGTAGCTGTCATTGTTGGTTAGCTGGCCTGGGCTGGGTTTGAAACGGCCAACTTTGGTGTATGTGGCTGGTGCTGTAACCACTGTGCTACGGGAGCTGAGCCTGAATATGCTATTTTGAAATATGCAACATATACAGAAGCTATGAATTAAAACACATACACAAACTCCATCAGCAAAAAAAAAGATGAGTTAAGGATTTAAATAGGCAATCCACAGAAACTAATGACAATGGCTAAAAAACACAAGGAAATGCTTAAATTCATTGGTGATCAGAAAAATCAGTAAAATGAGGTTTTTGTTTTTATTCATCTAAAACGAAACAAAAACCAAGACTGATTATATCCATCGTTGTAAGGATGGAGGCAAAGAGATGTATTCAGTCACTATTGATTTGAGTACATACTGGTTCAGCATTTAGAAGGAAAATATGCATAACCTGACCATATAAAGTACACATGATTACTGACCCACCAAACTGATAGTAATCTCAATGTTCCTTGATAAACACTTATGAATTTGTGGAATGGATAAACAATGTAATACTTGGAGGTTTACTCAATAATGAGGTCAACCTCTGTACTATGGGGGAAAAAAAATCAAAGATCTTCAACTAGCAAGAAAAAAGTCACAAAAAGGAATAAGATCATAAGAGAACATATATAGACATAAAGGAAAAAGAAGGAATTTGCAGATGGGGATGGGGTGAAGGATTTCCATGTTTTGTTACTTACAACTATAAACGTTAAGCTTATATTGCTTTTTCAATATACTGAACAGCAAATAAAATGTCAATATTTAACTTAAATAATATTGAATTCATTTGTGTACTCTGTTTCCCTTTTTCTAAGTTAAAAATTAAACGGGTAAACGGTTAAAAATTAAAAGTAAAACCTACCTTCAGTAATTTTACTGCACAAATTAAGTTGTCATCCATCGGATTAGAAAAGAGGGCATTCAGCAATTCTCGGAGACCAACCTGAAGAATATCTGCTCTTGTAACCTGTCCGTTTGTTCCCTTGATCTTCCAGGATAAAGGAAAATTAAAAGCCAGGATGCCAAAATATGATACAGATATATAAATGGTCTTAACAAGGTGTTTGCAAAATTAAGTTTTTAGTTAAATACAAAAACCATAGGAATACACTTCAGTATCTTTATAGAATTAGTTAGAATTCCTTTAATATGTAAATAAAACCTCTAATAAAACTGCGGAAACTGTGGGTAAAATTTAACTTCCATTATTCACACCCATGGTCAGGATAATTTCAGCCTACTTTGATGCACTACTTTATAGAGCATTCTCTGGTTTATTAGGCAACTACCTTCTTCAAACACAGCATTTTATTCTGCTTTTTATAATAAATTAATATATTCTAGTTTGCATTAGAGTGGCATACATATCTTACTTAACCTGGTAGAGAAATCTGAGGTGCAGAAATGATGCCTTTACACTTCCCACAGATCTGGCACTATACAGAAAATGCTCAACAGCATTCCTATAATGACTCTTCATTTAAGGCACATTCTAGACAGTTCTGATTTTGGATTATATAAAAATTAGACTAAACAAACATAAGGCATGAGATTTCACCTGTGATAAAAAGGAACAGATCCTGGACTGGACAGATTGTTCAGATACATTGGCTGAGATACACATTTGGCAGTGGATTTGCATGTTAATGATGTTTCTGATGTTACGATGTTTATGATATTAACTTCAAGTCAAGGTTTAAGAGGTATAAACCTACATGAGATTTACTAATAAAAAACTTCAGGCAAATCCATTATATAGCATTTTTCAGCACTACTACTACCTAGTAATAAACATGCTTGACTAAAGTGTACCAGCTAAATTTACAAACATGTTTGGCTGTAGACTCTGTACAAATTAATTTTATGTGGAAGATTAATATATAAAATAAGACAAAAGAACTATTCTCGGGGGTTAGAGGATTGGGAAGATGTTTTCAAAGGATGCAAAATTTCCAATAAACAGGAAGATAAGTTCAAGAGATCTATCGTACATCATGACTACTACTATATACTTAAAAATCAGGATAAGGTTAAGTGTTCTTCCCACACACTAAGTGTGTGAGGTAATGCAGATTAAACAGCTTGACTGGGGACCCAGTGTCGTGGCTCACACCTATCCCCTCAGCACTCTGGGAGACTGAGGTCAGAGGATTGCTTGAGCTCAGGAGTTGGGAGACCAGCCTGAACAACATAGCAAGACACCCCCCACTTCTACTAAAAAAAAATTAGCACAGCTACTTGACAGGTTGAGGTAGAAGGATCGCTTAAACCCAGGCATTTGAAGTTAATGTGAGGCTGGCTGACGCTATGGCAGTCTACTCTGGGTAACAGGGTAAGACTCTGCCTCAAAAAACAAAGCAAACCCAAAAAAATTCAGTTTGCCTTAACCATTTCATTGTATACATGTAAAAATTATGGTGAACATCACAGATATAACTTTGTCAATTAAAAAGAATAAGTAGGGCAGTGCCTGTAGCTCAAAGGAGCAGAGCACCGGCCCCATGTACTGGAGGTGGTGGGTTCAAACCTGGCCCTGGCCAAAAACTGCAAAAAAAAAAAAAAAAAAAAAAAAAAAAAATGAATAATAAAAAGAATAAGTAGGCTTGGTGCCTGTAGCACAGTGGTTACAGTGCCAGCCACATAAACCAAGGATGGTGGTTTCGAACCCAGCGCAGGCCTGCTAAACAACGACAACTGCAATAAAAAACAGCCAGGCATTGTGGCGGGCACCTGTAGTCCCAGCTACTTGGGACACTGAGGTGAGAGAATCACTTAAGCCCAAGAGTTTGGAGTTTCTGTGAGCTGTGACACCATGGCACTCTACTGAGGGCAACAGAGGGAGACTCTTGTCTCAAAAAAAAAAGAAAGTAAATAAATAAAAGTAGTAAAGGCCGGGTGTGGTGGCTCACGCCTATAATTTCAGCACTTGGAAGGCTGAGGTGGGTGGCTTGCCTGAGCTCACAGGTTCAAGACCAGCATGAACCAGAGTGAGACTTTGTCTCTAAAAAATATCCAGGCACTGTAGCAGGTACCTATAATCCGCTGGGAGGCTGAGGCAAGAGAACTGCTTGAGCCCAGGAGTTTGAGGTTGCTGTGAGCTATGACACCAGTGCACTCTACTGAGGGTGACAACATGAGACAGTGTCTCAAAAAAAAAAAAAAAAAAAAAGGTAAAAAATACTTTAAAAGAAACTATTCTGGGTCAATTAGGGCAAAAAGCCAGAAACTCTGGCCTTTCTTCTCTTCACTGAAAACTTTGTGTTCTGCAGCGTAAGCTGCTTTGAACCACGACCTGAAAGACAACATACTAATGTGTTAACATTTATGATGCAAAGACTCAAAAGGTATCACTGATATTTCAAAAGCTTAAACTATACATGTAAAACACACCATCCTAAAAGTACACGAAGACTTACAAATTCCTCACTGACATCAACTTATGTTCTCAGGCCTTGTTAGCATTTAAAAGAAAAATTTCTCACCTCCAGGTTAAGATAAAGTTCTCCCAGGAAGAGTACAAATGCATGAAATCGTTTTCGAGTAACTTCATCCCCTTTTGCAGCTTGATCTTTAACTTCATATTCAGTCCGACATCTAATGAAGATATTTCTTTTGTAATTCTCAGTTTTTAAAAAATAATCAAACAAGATGACCATTTTGTTAGTTTAGTTGTCCACAGCAATTAAAGGCAAGTACAGTGTCCCAACCACCTGACTGTCTGTGACTTATAAAATCTTTTTATTGTAGAGGCTAAAATATATATCATCTTTTCACACCAAGAGTTCCAGTTTCAAGAAGTCTGTTTTTTATTTTTGACTACTCTTATCAAATTGGGAATGTTTAAGCAACAGTGTCATGAGGCTCATGGCATACTGGGACCAAAAAAAGGAAAAAAAAAAGCCTCACCATATTTGTCTTACAGGCTTTTTCATAAGTACTGATTTTACCTAAATCATCCTTTTGAAAATGTCTTTGAATACTAGAACTTTAAAACAGATCTTTAAATATATATAGACAGCCTCCCACTAAGCTGGGGAAAAAAAAAGAATTCTTAAGCCCATTACCATGGTTGACTTCCAGTATACATATCAGAGAAGTTTTAAAGTGAGACAATAATTTCCTAATTAAACCTACAACATAGAAAGCAATTGATGTGGTCACTATCTCCAATGTAGACTGAGGGCTTCAAACAACTGAATTTTCCTTGCTTTATTTTCCCCTGACCTGGTCCATCTGCCTCAGAGATAACAGAAATGAATCCTCTTGGAGCTTACTGTCATAGTACTACAAAGCACCTAAATTAATCACAGCAAACTCTCACTGCTTTTCTAAGTATAATTATGATGTTGGCTACTAAAGTGGATTTTTAAAATAGACAGTGAAAGTTTATCGTTTTGGTGGCAAGTTATTTATCTTTATTGATAAGGTGATGAGAAAACCCTGGGAAAGTCATTTCATATTAAATGGACAATTTTTCTTTTAAAGAAAAAAGAGCAGGGTGGCGCCTGTGGCTCAGTCGGTAAGGCGCCGGACCCATATACCCAGGGTGGTGGGTTCAAACCCGGCCCCAGCTGAACTGCAACCAAAAAAAAAAAAAAAAAAAAATAGCTGGGCGTTGTGGCGGGCGCCTGTAGTCCCAGCTACTCGGGAGGCTGAGGCAAGAGAATCGCTTAAGCCCAGGAGTTGGAGGTTGCTGTGAGCTGTGTGATGCCATGGCACTCTACCGAGGGCCATAAAGTGAGACTCTGTCTCTACAAAAAAAAAAAGAAAAAAGAGCTGTTGAGACCAAATGGCTTTCTCATACAGCCACAGTTTAGGTTGGCTTTGTAAAAAAAAAAAAAAAAAAAAAATTGTTATTAAAAAAAGAAATCACCTCTTGCTCAAGAATTTGCCTTGGGTCAGTTTGTCAGCCAGCCATGAACCCAGCACCGCTTATTATGATGATGTAGCCAATTCCAATGCTTATAAGCTATATTAACTGAGTTCCTCTGAGTCAGAGGTAGTAAAATATGTTACCTTCTTGTACATATTATTCATCAGGAAAAAAACTGGGATATTTATAGATAGAACACGATGGTTAACATTGGAAGAGATCAGTTAATACCAACTCAGTCATCCAAAAACACCTTTACAACTTTGCAGGTAAGAATTTAGGTCAAATAATTTCTGTTTTGCAAATTGCTGTAACTGTCTATACATTAGGACATAATAGTGTGCAAAAGTAACAAGTTTATACTACGTAGGTGACTACGTAGGTGAAAGACTAAACCTTTCTAAGCTAAAGATTTAATTAAATACTATGAAAAAGCAATACATATTTATTTTAAGAAGGTTAAAACAGAAAAATATAAACCAAGTCACCACCTATAATTCCAATGCAACACTTAGGTAACTGCTATGAGGGTAACTTCCATTCTGGAATTAAAACAATGTATGTAGAATTATGCTCTGCTTTTTGCTTGTTGTATCATTAGCTTTCTTCCACATTAGAATCTTTGATAGTATTATAGTACTATAGAAACACACATGAATGAAGAGTCAGAATTGGGAGAGTTGTTTTCAATCATGGCTACACAACAGAATCATTTGGGGAGCTTTAAAAAAAAAACCATGCCCTGGCTCCACCTCCATCCAACTATATCAGAATTTCCTAGGGTGGAGGCAGGGTTTTAGCCCTAATTTAGTCTCTAAGTAACTCTGGGGAATAAGAAGATACATGAACTTTTCTGGCATCTTACCTACTTTGTACCAACTATGCATTATTTCCAGAATTTATACTTCGTGTTTATTTAATTATAACTAAGGTTAGGTATTTTTAGACTTTGTCCAAACTATTTTTCCAAACTATACCAATTAAGGCCATTCCAAGTATGTATTTCTGTTAAATTATAGGTCTTTTTTTCCTTACTCATTCCTAAGAGCCTCCTCTTTTTGTATTAGGTAAATGAGCTCATGCCAATTGGCATGTGTTATAAATCTTTCAATTTTTACTTCATAAATTTATGCTTTCCTCCCCAAATGTTACAATCTATATGTTAATTAAATTTGTTAATCTCGTTTTAGGGCCTAAGAGTATTGTGTTTTACTTAAAAGGGCTTTACCAACCCAAGATTTGTTTAATTTCCAGTTTTCCCCCTTAGTATTTACCATTTCACTTTTAAGTCTTCGATGTATTTAGAATTTATTTTGGCATAAAGAGTAAGACAGGAACTTGTATGACAGGAATTTGTTTTTTTCCTCAATGGCTATCCAGTTATGCTACAGGTACAATTTATCTTTTCATCAAAAACTTAATTTTCTAGTGTTTCTGCAGTCTACTTTTAGAATCATTATTCTGTTCCACTGCAGCTTACCCAAAGGAATACTGGGAAGCCATTAAAGGTATCTTCCTTTTTTTTTTAAGACAGAATCTCAAGCTGTCACCTTGGGTAGAGTGCTATGGCATCACAGCTCACAACAACCTCTAACTCTTGGGCTCTAAAGATCCTCTTGTCTCAGTTTTTCTATTTTTTTAGTAAAGATGGAGTCTTGGTTTTTGCTCAAGCTGCTTTTGAATTCAACCAGTCAACCCACCTTGGTCCCCTAGAGTGCTAGGATTACAGGCATGAGCCACTGTACCCAGCAAAGATATCTTTAAAGAACTAATGAACAAACAATAAATTTGAAGACAATCTCATTATTGAAGATAATTAAAATAATGAGAAAATAGGTTTTCCCTAAATAAGCTTATAAGTTCAATATCATCCCCTAAATTTCTCACAAGTACCAACAAGGTAATTTCAAACACTAATTCGAAAGTTCATTGGAGTCTGGGCACAATGGCTCATGCTTGTAATCCTAGCACTCTGGGAGGCCAAATTGGGTACCAGAGTGAGACACTGTTGCTAAAAACAGTTGGGCGTTGTTGCCAGTACCTGTAGTACCAGTTACTTGCGGAGGCTAAGGCAAGAGGACCACTTGAGCCCAAAAGTTTGAGGTTCCTATGAGCTATGATGCCATGGCACTCTACCCAGGGTGACAGAATTAGTGTCTTAAAAAAAAAAAGATTATTCACTTTTATTCTAATCTAAGTAAAATTAGGTCTTTACTCAAACCAAAACTATAGAAATACATAACTGATCATTTTTTAGACCTTAGAAAAGGAAAGGCCTTCTAAACACAAACCTCAAGAGACCATTTCAGAAAAAAAGACCAATATTTGACTATAGACTTATAATATTATGCAAATAGGCCACCCTATTCTGCCCTAAAACCTGCAGTTACAGAGGGTCTTTAGAAAAGAGGAATAGTCAAATTCTAGTACATTTAGAAATACTTTTCCTTTACTTTCAAATTCACACTGACCTTTGAAGTAGTAATTGCCGGAAGTTGCCACTCTGTGGGCTAATTGTCAGATGATGGGACAGGTAATTACACAGGCGAGCTCCCATATAAGAAAAATTCGGGATAGATGTAGCCTTTTAAAAAGAAAAGTTTTGTATGACACATTGTTATTAATGTGAACACTTAAGAACAACAACATTCTGAAGAGGAAAAATCATTTTCACTGTCAAAACTGACCATCTACAAATCTTTTGATTCTTATGCATAAGATATTAAGTTCACTCTCCCCCTAAACATTACATCATGAACCACAAGTACAGAAACGTTTAAGACAAAATTTTTCCTCTCATCCCCATTTACCTGAGGTTATCAGAAAGCAAATAGATATCTCTTGATGTTAACCCATTTTTGCAGAAACTTTGTACATGAGTCTAGTTGCATAGTGATAATTATGAACAGTAGCTGTCAAAATATTGATTAGTGGTGCTTCTCAGGGGCAGGACAGCCCAGACTTTGGCATCTAATAGTCCAGAAAAGATTCCCTGGTGTGCTGCTTCATGACTCTGGAAGTCACTAAACCTCTCTGAGCTTCACTTCAGTTTGATTTCTAAAGAGGTAACTAAGGATACTTGCCATGAGATTAACACTTAAAAAAACACTCCAAAACACTTGGGATACAGGAGAAATTAAAACAGCTATTTAAAAAAAGACTGCGGAAAAAACACTGTGTATCAAAGAATATGATGTAGCCACAATAGTACTCAAGAAGTTCGTTGCAGTTTTTAAGTAGCAGAGAACATAAGTTTACCAAATAATATTAGGTGAAAAAAACAAATACTGGGAGGTTAAGGTAGTTGGCTAAGTTCACAAAGGTAATCAACCACAAAATTCAGACTTAACAAATAGCCGGATACCCTGCCAATCCCATGCTGGATCTATTTATTAGGTCTGGTAAGCTTAGACAGGTCACTTAACCTCTCTTAAGATATGTACAAAATGGGCGCCGGCCCCATATGCCGGAGGTGGTGGGTTCAAACCCAGCCCCAGCCAAAAACTGCAAAAAAAAAAGAAAAAGATATGTACAGAATGGGAATAGGACTAATACCTTGCAACCACAAAGGATGAGTTAACTACATGTGAAGTGCTTTATAGTTATCAGACCTTTATATTACTAATGATTTCCTTGCTTACAGGGGACCCCAACACATTTCACATCATGGGAAAAAAGTTGATTTTTTTTCCTGAAAGTATACCCAGTGCCACAGATGACTTGAAATTCATACTTTCCCCATTATTGGCACTGTCCATTTTCCTTTAGTTTCTCTTTAAAGTTATCATGCACACAATTTAAAGACTTGGAAGTTCTCTATGAGGCTTGTTATTCAACAGTTTTCTACTTCCCTACCTATACCCAAACTTTACTCCCACAAACCACATTTTGGTCTTTTAGCTAAAAAGATTTTAACCTCTTTATCTCTATGCTCCATGCTTTTTCAGTTTAGATGTTATTTTTTACAAGTTGACCATACCTAATTCAAAATTTTCTCAGTGCTAACATGATACCGTAAGTGGAAAATTCTACACCCGACTTCACATTACAGGTTAGTCAAACATGGACACACAAGAGTTTTATTCAGCATCACCAAGGGAAAAAAACTCTTCCAAGCCTCCTCAACCTTGAGAAGTGTCATTATGTATTGTATATGCAAAATTCCAAAGTCGGAAGAAAATCAGAAACGGTACTGGTCTCAGGCATGTCAGATACAGGGTATGCTACCTACAGTTTTTCCCACCACAAATGAGCTTTTAGCTTTCACTCTGCTTAACTCTACCCTATTTCACTACCACCTACTCCCTCCAACTACCAATATGGTTAAACCATGATTTTATTGATTGTGTTTCCATTTGTAGCTGGAATAGTATTATACTGATCTTACCTTTTTGCATAAGTTTGTTTTCCCTAGACAGTTTTTTCTACTGTATTTTCACATACTTCTCATTGATTTATCCCTGAACTCACTAGTTTGTAAATTTCTTCTCAATATCTTCAAACTTAGCAGGTATGCTCATCTCATCAAAGAAGTCTTTCCATGAGCCTTCCTACCTACTCAAGTAAAGCCTGGTTGCTCCAGAATTGCTATACATGTGGCTATTGTCTTGGGATGTCCTTTCAACCATTATCTGGATGAATCACTTAGCCTCTCATGTAGAATTCCATTTCTTGGTTTCCACGTCTTCATCCTTAGCTTAATTCTTTTTTGGTGGAGTATCTCCTTTGTTAACATCAAGAAAAGTTACAATAAAACTTCAAACTGGTCGCTCAGTGCAAGATTTAGAGGGTATTAATTTTTTAGATCCTCAAGCAATCTTTTTAGTCTCATTCCATCCTTATTCTAGAGCCCCTGAGAGAGTCTACATGTTATTTCAGGGTGACTCTCAGCTTTCTCCAGTGGCTTGGAATTCCACCATATTACACACACACACACACACCCCAAGTCAGTTACTATTCACCCATCTGCTTTTCTAGTCTTCAAAATAGTGTTTTTATTGCCTTTCCCTTCTGTCCTTATGGGATTCTGCTTTTTAAAAATCCCCCATACTGTCATTTTAGTGATGTTTGGGAAGGGATCAAAGTTGAATGTGTATGTTTAATCTGCCATCTTTTACAATAGTCTTCTTTAGTTAGTTGCTATGAGTAAATTTCCATAAATCTCAAGAAAACTTAATAGCAGTTGCTAAATCTATGTATCATTGACTGCAGAGTAAAAAAACTTTAAAGAATACTGTGTATATATTTGAATAAAGAATAGGTTTTTGAGACTAACACAGAAACAGCTGTAGCTTGTCAGATTACAGACCCTCCCTTCCCCAGCCCAACCCTGAAGAACCATAATCATGTAGCAGTGAATAACTGAACCTATAGAAAAACAAAGGAGTATTTCTTCTATTTTCTTATCTCATACTCCTTTTCAATCCATTTAGAAGTAGAAAATAGAAATGAGGACAAACAGAGCAGTTCTAACTTCCTAAAATTCTTAGGCATTGCCTAAAACTTGAGAGTTGGCCAGCCAAGTAATCTTGGGGTTCAGCAACAGTCCAGAATAGCTTGGAAAAGTAGCCAAATGAAACATTAGTTAGGCTGTAACTATCAACTTGCATTATAGTCACCATTCTTTATATTCCAAATTTTAGTTGCTCTTTTAATGACTTGTTTATTAACTACTGTTATTGGCCAGTCTCAAACTAACCTTACATTCTGTCTTAAAAAAACCAGTGTTTCCTACTGCATTTTTCACCTTTAAAATAGCATTTGGGTCAATGACCATGTTGGAATTATAACTAAATATTATATGATGAAACAATTGCCACTGACTAAATCAGATTTTTAATGAATTAAAATCTAAACCGTTAAATTGTAATAGAAAGTGAAGTAGAAATGTTAATGACTCAAGACAGGATGCTTTGTGGTCTTTTTTTGAAAAGACCTATTTATGAGGCAAGTAAATTCTCTCATAATTTTTTCCCTCCTGTACCCCAATAATGCTACATAATTCAATATGTAGAAGAGAATCAGTCTTTTTTGTGTACTATTAAAGATGCTATAAAATGGAAGGTGGGTGCAATACTTATGTATCTTTCCTCTTAAGTGCCCAAATGCTATACTATACTGCCTCTGCAGAGCACTGGCTATTATACAGGTGAATGCTATCTATATAAAGCCTTGCCTATAGAGGTGAATTTGCAGTTCAGCCTGGTTCTAGCCAGGGATTTTATTCAAAACAGACTTAGAATGCGTATGGAACCATAAAGAGTTATCAAATGTGGAGGCAGGTGAACATGAACCTGGCATCCTCAAGGAGTAGCCACCATTGCTGGGCTTCACGAAAATTATCCAAAGATCATTCCATGCTATCAGCCAACCCACCTGTTGATAGATGAGTTCCACCAGTTCTTGCAAAGCATCATCTGTTGTGACCCAACCATTCAGGGTCTCTGCAAATTGTTCAATTTCAGTTTCAAAACTGCCAGGCTGCTCTGTAAGATGATTCAAAAAATCCTGAACATATTCTGACAGAGTGGGATAATCCTCACAACCATCCTCATACGATTCCTATGGATCAAAAATTAAAAATTTTCTTAATCCGTGCAACAAACAGGAGGTGGCCTGTCTCTAGCATTTACCTTCACATGATAAAACATGTTATTCCTCAATAAAGTTCACCGAGCTATCTTTTTTCCCTTGCCTAATATCTGAAATGTTGTAACAACAGAAAGGCTTCCATTTAGCTAGATAGGGAATTATCTTCTGGTTTTTGACAGACTTTTATTTATTTATTTTTTTAAGAGACAGAGTCTCACTTTGTTGCCCAGGTTTGGGTGTTATGATTAGAGCTCACCGCAGCCTTTAACTCCTAGGGTCAAGTGATCCTCCTGCTTCAGCCTCCTGAGTAACTAGGACTATAGGCGTGTGCCACCACACCTAGTTAACTTTATTTATTGTTTTATGTAGACATGGGGTCATGCTTTGATATCCAGGCTGGTCTCAAACTGCAGGGCTCAAGCAATCCTCCCACCTCAGCCTCTAAGTAGCCTCCAAGAAGCAGAATTATAAGCATGAGCCACTACAACTAGCAGGTTTAAGATGGCTAAGGAATAAAGTTCAAACCAATATTACACTATAATACCACCATCAAAACTATGCATCTGATTTATGAATTAAGTAAGATCTGGGATTTTCTTCAAAATGAGAGCGGAAGCATGGACTAGGGATTTAAGAACAAGAATGGCCACATGCAGCTTACTGTTGAGGCTGTGGGGATTTGTCATACTATTCTCTGTATTCTTATAGATGCTTGACAACTTTTAATAATATATTGAAAAGAAAAAAACCTAACTAGGTTTGTTCATCTGTTAATCCCCAAAGGCAGGGAAATGCACGAGGCTATTAGAGTAACTGTAAGATTTCATCAAGGTATAAACCAGAGATGTCCAACCATTTTTGCTGTACATCAGAAGAGTAAGAGTTATCTTGGGTCACACAATAAATACACAAACAATAACAAAAGCTGCTTATACAATAAAAAAAGTCCTTGTATACTTTTCATGATATCCAATACCACAGATAAGCAAAAGATGTCCTCACAAAATCAGCATGCAGCTCATGGGCTACAAGTTGACACTGTTGGCACTAGAGGCTTTTTGACGGCTACATTCAGGTTTCTAATAAACCTTGAGAGCAGCAGCAGTTTCCAACTAATGTTTCCACAATTGTAACCTCTGGAGGTTCCCAACTTTTTTTTTTTTTTTTTTTGTAGAGACAGAGTCTCACTGTACCGCCCTCGGGTAGAGTGCCGTGGCGTCACACGGCTCACAGCAACCTCTAACTCTTGGGCTTACGCGATTCTCTTGCCTCAGCCTCCCAAGCAGCTGGGACTACAGGCGCCCGCCACAACGCCTGGCTAGGTTCCCAACTTTTTAATTAACGGCAAGAGGCTGACGAGTTTTACAAAAGTTATCAGACCAGAGCTTTTACATTCTCAATGCCTAGAATTCCATCCAAAGCATTAAGTTTCAGTTAGGAGCTAGTAACAATATACTGCCTGACTCCAAATGGAGTCAAATGAGAAACCACATGAAGAAAGTTCTGACGACAGTACAGAAGAATTTTTGTGAAGGGGTTAAGTCCTAAAGTTAGTGAATGCATAAAAAAAGTCACACACGGCAGAAATACCGTTAGAAAAGCTCCATGTTACAGATGAACACAGTCTTAATACACAGACTAACACATCCAGTTGTCCAGCAGTTCCTCCATTGTTGGTTCTCTAACCACCATTTAGGGGTCATGTTGCATAATTTCTATATCTCTTTAGACAATGAAGTGATACTTAGCACAATTGCATGTATTTATGAAAGGCACTCAGGGAATAAAACCAGCTGTAGGAATAGATTAGCACACCCTTATGTTCAAATGGTATTCATAGAGTAGAAGGGCAGATAAAATCACATACATTAAATTGGTCTGATTACACATTTGAAACCAAGTTAAACATTCTACTATAAGACAGGGTATTAATGTTGGTCAGCCACAGTGGCTCACGCTAGTAATGGCACTGTGGAAGGCTGAGGCAGGATGATCACTCAAGATCAGGAGTTCAAAACCAGCCTGGGCAACTTAGTGAGACTTTGTCTCTACAAAATGTAAAAAAAATTAGCTGGGTGTGGTGCCATGCAGCATAGTCCCAGCACTCAGGAGATTAAAGCAGGAAGATTGTTTGAGCCAGGAATTCAAGGTTACAGTGAGCTATGATTCTGTCACTGTACTCAAGTCTGCACAATAGAGACCCTGTTTCAAAAGAAAAAAACAACTTAATTTTGAAATTATTTGCTATTCATAACATTACAGTTATGACTAAGGATTAAAGGAGCTAGTGAATAAATCTTCCTAGAATGCTGACTAATACACAGTAAAACACAAAGTGTTCAAATTAATAACACTTAAATTTCCAGAATATTGAAACATATTTCAAATGCACGAGCCATGCACTTATATATAAAGGGGCTAGAGTATAGAAAGCATTCAAAAATAGAATGATTGGGTGTGCAGCACCTGTGGCTCAGTCAGTAGGGCGCTGGCCCCCATATACCGAGGGTGGCGGGTTCAAACCTGGCCCTGGACAAACTGCAACAACAACAAAAAAATAGCTGGGCATTGTGGCGGGTGTCTGTAGTCCCAGCTACTCAGGAGGCTGAGGCAAAAGAATCACCTAAGCCCAAGAGCTGGAGGTTGCTGTGAGCTGTGATGCCATAGCACTCTATGGAGGGTGACAAAGTAAGACTCTGTCTCTAAAAAAAAACCAAAAACAAAAATAGAGTAAAAAGCTCTACTTCTTGGCACCTAGGATGGTACCCTAATAGTCACCAGCTGTAACATATGTGATGGACAACATGACTGCGTGCATCTCATTTAAGCTTTTCTAGGTAAGCATTACTATTCCCTCCTGCACAGAAGAAAAGAGGCACAGAACAGTTAAGTTACCTTGGTTATTAATTCAAAACTGAGTTGAGAACCTACTAAGTAACAAAGACAATTTTGGGGAGAAGAGAATAAATAAATCAAACAAAGTCTTCCTCTCATGAAGTTCACACTCCATGATGGAACACACATTCAGCCTCTGAAATAAACCGTGAAAAGAAGTGGTCAGGGAAAGATTCAAGAGTTAACATCTAAACAGAGATGAAGAAAATTCCAGCCATACAAGTATCTGAGGAAAGATATTCTATGTGTTAGTGAAATGCAATATATAGACCCTGAGAAGGTAGGTACTTGGCCTAATACCTTTGAGAACGAAGAACCAGAACACAGAATCCAAGGATGGGCAGTAGCTACTGAGGTTAATGAGACAGATAAGGACACTGTGTGAGGTCCTCAGGCCCACACTATGGAGCTGGCTCTTAAGGCAGTGGCAAATAGGAGGGAGGGAGAGTTTGAGCAAGGAAGGACCATGAACTAGCTTAATTTGTACATGGCCATACAGTTAGAAGAACTGAGGACTTGAGCACAGAAAGCCTATAATTTTATTTACTTTTTAATTTTTTTCATGGCCTGGACAGTTCACGAAAGCCTGTACTTTTAACTTCTATACCAGTGGTTCTCAACCTTCCTAATGCTGCAAACCCTTTAATACAGTTCCTCATGTTGTGGTGACCCCCAGCCATAAAATTAGATCACCACAACATGAGGAACTGTATTAAAGGGTCATGGCATTAGGAAGGTTAAGAACCACTGCACTATACTCAGTAACTGACAAAGGCTTAAAAACCAACTTTGACATTAACAAGCAAGTAGTTAAATACATTATTGTGTATCTGCATAATGGAATGTCATATACACATTTAAGAAAACAAGATATATTTTCATATATTATCATGACAGAAATAACGTCCAAGATAGTGTGTCAAATGAAAACAGTGCAGTATCATATGTTAGTACAACTTTCAAAAAATATTTACTGTATAAGCAGAGAAAAATTTCTGGAAAGACAAACAAGGGACAATAGTACTACCTCTGAATTCAGGAGATGTTCCTAACAGTGAGCTTTTATTACAAAACTTTGAAAGCAGTTAAGCATAACAAACGTACATATTCAGAATATCTTTGATTTTAACTTACATATGTATAAATTTCATGACTAAAAACTAAGTTTTTGATATATAGTTGACAGTTGTACAGACTTGTATTATCCTGCCAGTATGAATGATAATGAAAGGTTAAGTCTGTATGTTCCAACTAAAGAAACTAATTACCTTTTTTTTTTTTTTGAGACAGAGTCTCCAGCTGTGGCCCTGGGTAGAGTGCTGTGGCATCAAAGCTCACAGCAACCTCAAACTCCTGGGCTTAAGCAATTCTCTTGCCTCAGCCTCCCAAGTAGCTGGGACCACAGGCACCTGCCACAATGCCCGGCTATTTTTCTTTTATATTGTTGCCATTGTTGTTTTAGCTGGCCCAGACTGGGCTCGAACCTACCAGCCTCAGCGTATGTGGTTGGTGCTCTACTCACTGAGCTATGGGGGCCAACTTATTTTCTCCTTCTATCAGATATTGTTCATTGTGGCAAAAATGTTATCTAGAACACTAATTTTCAATCTTAAGTCAACAGAACTTTTAAGTAAAAGAGGAAAGTAGAACTGCTCTGAATATAGCAGAATAGAGGAACCAGAGCCCATCATTTTAAGCAAAAAAAGGAGCAAAGAGTCTTCTGAACAGATAGGCAAGCCAATGTGTTTGAGTCAAAGCCTGCATAAGTTCTCTTGTACTTTAAAAATACCTGGTACAAATTTCCTCAGTCTTCAATGCAGAGTGAAATGGCTTTCAAATTTAGGAACATTGAAGCTTTATTTTTCTTAGAATTCTATGTCAGAGTACAACCATCAATTAGATAATGCACTTTTCGGGGTAGGAATTTGTATACATTGTTGTAAAGAGATGAGAACCTAATCCAAAATAGTAGGAATAAAGGAAACTGATCATTTAGATGGTGGAATTGTCAAGACTAGCTAGCTGGACTAAACTAGGGTAAGGGTATAGGACAGAGGCAGGTCAGTACACCACCAATTTCTATCTTTTTTTTTTTTTTTTTTGCAGTTTTTTTGCTGGGGCTGGGTTTGAACCCACCACCTCTGGTATACGGGGCTGGCGCCCTACTCCTTGAGCCACAGGCACCGCCCAACCAAGTTCTTTCTAATTAGCTGCTCAGGCGAACAAGAGACTTGCAAAAGGTTCTTGTATTTGCATACATTTTATACCAGCATTTGAATGGAGATCCTTATGAAGATGTCAAACAAATGGAAACCCAAGTGTGGGGTTCAGAGGAAAAACTAGATTTCAGGATTATCAGCACATAGGAAGGTGATGGTAAGATTCTATGGGATAGAGGCAGGATTAGCAAAGTAGGTAACAAACTAGAAAAAAGACAGAACCTTGGGGGCTGATGTGAAGGGAGAAAGAATGATCTATAAGTTAGGAAGAGGATGAGTACCGCCAATGGAGCCAAAGGGAGAGGTGACAAGAGGTATTCCTAATATCAAATGCTACAGGATTAATTCTTAGGTTGAAATCTGGAAGAGAATCTTGGAATCTTGGGCAGGCAAGAGACTACATAGACAACAGAATTACAAAATTATACTCTTAGATACTCAGTTCTTACAAAAACAAGAGGTGCTTCTGATAGATGAAAAAGGTCCCTGGCATCTAGCGTAAGTCCTGAAACATCAGGACTTTTAAACTGAATTAATCATATTGTGTTCAAAGTAAAGGCTGAGGGTTAAGAGCATAATAGATTTAAAAACTGGAAGAGCATCAGTAACTACTGCAAAAATAGTATCTATACAGTTGGGGGATTAGATTGCAGAGGTATGAACACTGAGAGGTACAGTCGTACCAACAGTGAATAACTTTAGCTATTGGATATTAGTACTGAAAGGAGAAAAATGGGGCAGTAACTTAATGGGGGATGCTCTCAGAAAAAAACTTTCACAAATGGGGTGGTGGGACTTTCTCTTAAAGAGTTTATGAATTCCTATGTGAAATTTTTGGTTCTGAACTGTGACTAAACATACAAGGTGTAATTGTTCATCTGAGAAGACTCAACAGCCAGGAATAGATGGATATAGTCATTCACTGGTAAGAAAGTGAAGCCAGCAGCAGGGAGGCTGTGGAGGATGAGGACAGGCTAGGGGAGTCAGCATCCCTAGGACCCTGCTCTGCAGTGCCCTCTCCCTCTGGACCCCTGGTGCCTCCACCTGTGGATGATGTCAACTCTGATGACTAGGATGATGTGGTCATCGCCCCGCCTCTGCCCATGAGGAAGAGCTCCTCCCCAGTCTAGGTCCCCAGTCATCATCTCCACACAGCCATGGGTGTTGGGAGTAGGTTAGGGTTAAAAGGACAAAGCCTGTTCTAGAGGACAGACATAACTAAAATTGGAAAGATAATTTATCTTGTTAGGAAAAGAACAATACCTACTTAACACCTCAAAAAAAAAAAAAAAAGGCATGAAAAGTAGGAAATTTTAGCAGAAGGATTAGAAGGAGGACTGGAGATAAAAGGGCTTGGATCCTTGAAAAAGCTAAACATGCACAGAAAAAGACTACCATAAAGGCTGAAAGAATGAATTCTTAAGAGCAGACCTAGCTCATGGATCCCAAACAGATTTCCAAATGTTCAACCAATGCAGACTCAAAAAGATTTCTAGAAGCTAAGCCAGGATACCACTAGAATAGAGAAAGACGCCATGAAAACAAGAATTTTTATCCATTTTATTTACTGCTGTATCTTCATTGCTTGATTCATAAGCGTATAACTATTTGTTGAATGAGTAACGGAATGTAATTCACCTTAGATTACAGTTACTGTAAGAAGTTTGCCTCACGACAAGATCTTAAGAGTCCAAGGGGGAACTTAAAGATGCTGCTGTTCCATGACTGAGTGGATTGAGAAAAGCTGTTAGCTTTCACAGAGGGTAAATGTTGGAGTAAGCTGGTAAGGCTGGAAATCATTCCAGAGAAGGTGTGGCAAGCCTGAATGCCGGTAGAATCTAGAAGGGTTACAAATCAATAAAGTCAGTCAGGGAGTAACTTATAACTCAAAACTGTCTGAAGGAACTGCCTCTAGTCAGCTTCAGCCAATTCCTGCTCCATTAAAATGCCAGTCCTTGCTTGGCACCCATAGCACAGTAGTTACGGTGCCAGCTACATACAACGAGGGAGCCAGGTTTGAACTTGGCCCAGGCCAACTAAACAAAAATGACAACTATAACAAAAAATAGCTGGGTGTTGTGGCGGGCACCTGTAGTCTCAGCTACTTGGGAGGCTGAGGCAAGAGAATCGCTTAAGCCCAAGAGTTTGAGGTTGCGGTGAGCTGTGACGCCACAGCACTCTACTAAGGGCAACATAGTGAGACCCTCTCTTAAAATAAATAAATAAATAAATAAAATGTCCATTCGCTATGACCAGATCTTATGATTTCAAAAGAAACCAGAAAATACTCACAATATTTAAATATTGGTAATTAATTAAAACAACTTTAATAAAAAACAGATCCCACCCAGGACCAAAGATAACTATAGAGGCCACAAAGCCTTCCTAGCCATAGTCTGGTCTGCACTGAGCATAGAAGGAGCTTATCTACCAGAGAATAGTAAAGAATACCTAAAAAAATGACACTGAATAAAAATAAGGAGACTAACATGACTTTACACATTGCTCTATAGGCCAGGAGTCACTCTATGCAAAAATAGCTGATACAGAATTGTGAAAAGAATTATCATTATCAGTCCCACCATAAAATAGGTCTAATCAACAGGGAGGAAAACAAATAGGAGACTGCAGCTGCTAGAAGGCAAGCAACCTTAACCAATTTATTCTACTCAAAATTCTCCAATGGTTCTTTTCCTATCTGAGTTCAACAAAACCTTCTGGCAAGAATCCAAGATGCTTTCATTTCTACTTTACATGATAGATGGCTCTTTTCACTCCAAATCTTCCTGCTATCCCTACACCTTTCCCTTTCCAATCCCAAAACTTTTTACTATATAGTTGAAGATGAGTGGACTATCTAAACATGAAATACAGCCTTTCCATACTTTTACTATCAAATTTGGAAGGTGAACCAAAAGAAAAAGAAAGAAGGTAAAAGGTATGCCATGATTTATAAGAGAAATACAAACTAAAACCACTACCAGAAAGGTTAACCTTAAGCAGAAAATACTAAGTACTGGCCACGAAGTACAACCGGAAATCATATATTGCTCAAAGTATACAGGGGAATAATCTCTTTGAAATACTTCTTGGCGGGGCAGCTCCTGTGGCTCAAAGGAGTAGGGCACTGGCCCCATATGCGGGAGGTGGCAGGTTTAAACCCTGCCCCGGCCAAAACGGCAAAAAAAGGAAAAAGAAATACATACTTCTTGGCAGTTTCTACTAAAGCCAACTACCCTATTTCCATCCCAGAAATACTCCTTGGTATACACCAAACAGAAATAAAAGCATCTATCCACCAAGTCATAGACAGGAACAGCAATTCATAATAGCCTTAAAGTAGAAGCTATCCAATGTTTTAGACAAACGGGACTATGATATTCATGCAGTAGAATGCTATGAAAATAAATTGCCTTTAATTATATGCTACAAAAGTGGTTCTCAACCTTCCTAATGCCACAACGTACTTCCAATGTTAAAAAGGGGTTGCGGCCCACAGGTTGAGAACTGCTGTGCTACAACATGAATTTTGATGTTCAGTGACCAGTGACAAAGAATATATTCTGTATAACCATACAAATTATGAACACAGGTAAAACTTGTCAAAACAGTGGTTGCCTTTGGACTTAATAACTAGAAGGGAGCAAAGGGAGCTTTAGGGGTACATTATGTTCCATTTCTTGACTGGAATGCTAGTTACCTGAATGTTCTCTTTGTGAAACTTCGAGCTAACCCTTATGTACCTGACTGCACGCTATAATTAAATTAAAGATAGAAAAGATGGGACTTATGCTAAGGTATTATCAGTCATTTCTTCAATCTAGATTCTCTTCTACTTCTCTACAAGTAATCCCTATGCATTTACTCATCTGAGTTCACCCAGCATGAGAAATTCTTTTCCACATATTCTAACTGTGCTTTGCGCTTTCTGCTATTTAAGAAAAATGTGACCAAATTTTTTTTTTTTTTTTTTCCAGTTTTTGGCCAGGGCTGGGTTTGAACCCGCCACCTCCAGTATATGGGCGGGGGCCTGTGGCTCACAGAGTAGGGCGCTGGCCCCAAATGTGACCAATTTTTAAAGTTACATTACAAAGATGAGTCTGAAAGTTCAGAAGTTCTCTATATCTATGTAAAACACTATCTAAACCTCTTAACATTTCTGCATACAATACGTAATTAGCACCAGAAATATTTCTGCTTTAACATAACAGTTACTCAAAACAAGAGTCCAGATGTATATTTTTCAGCATTCAAAAAGCTACCTCATAATTAGTTTATAGCAAAACCACTGTTTCATTTATCCCAAAGTCACTAATGTGCATTGTTATCTTGCTAAAAATCAAATGAAGTATCAACTTTGCCTAGTCACAATTCTATAGGTTGTCCATAGTTTGGGAAAAGATTTTAGTCTTTCGTCCTTGGCTCAAAACCTGTAGTTTAGCAGTTAGGGTGCTGGCCACATACACTGAGGCTGGTGGGTTCAAACCCAGCCTGGGCCAGCTAAAAAACATCGACAACTGCAACAAAAATAGTGAGGCGCTGTGGTGGGCATCTGCAGTCCCAGCTACTTGGGAGGCTGAGGCAAGAGAATCGCTTAAGCCCAAGAGTTTGAGGTTGCTGTGAGCTGTGATGCCACTGCATTCTACCCAGGGTGACACGGTGAGACTTGTCTCAAAAATAAAATAAAATAAAACAAAAAAATAAAGAACATCCTTGACTAGATCAGATTAGCCTATACATTCTCTATAGAAGCAAGAAATACTGTAGTGAATGAAACAGACAAGAATTTCTAATCTTAAGCTTAGATGCTGATACTGTGAATGTAACTACAAAATACATTCTTGAATCAGCTGTTTCCTCATGAGTTCAATGAATTCAAAATGTTTTCACGTGTAGTACAGAAAACATGACCATGCTCAGATTAAATAATAACCACATTATTCAAAAATATTAACCCAGAGTTGGAAAAAAAAGGTGTACTTACAGTATAATTCGAAGAATAACTTGATGGGTAAAATTCAGGGGCATTCACGGACAGTTTAGACATTAATACAGGAGCTACAACCACCTGCGGTTTAGCCATTGCTGACTCTGAGTTCTGCTGTGGGATTTTATCCTGTGAACTAAGTGGAGCTCTCAGGGGCCTTGTTTGCTCTGCAAAGAAAAAAAAAAAAGGTGTCACTTGCATTCATTCCTTTGTACAGCAACTTGCTATATACTGAAAAACCGCCTGGAAGCGCTGGTTAAGAGTTAAATAGAAACCATCATGAAATTTAAGGTTATCGCCAACATATGTACACAGAGCCTGTAAAAAGGAACAATAGATTTGCTTTAGCTCATTTATGAACATACCTGCCCCTTAAGTGAGCGCTAGAGAGCTTTTGTCCCTTTCTAATTTCAAGGAATTGGTGAAAAAGAGGTGGTTGCTCACCTGGGGTTTCGATCTAGTGGGCTGCGGCGGGGGAGGGGATTTTTACTTCCTCCCCCAACAGAACTCCAAGACCGCGCACCCGGCCCCTCCCCCAGCCGGGGCGCACAAAGGATTCCAGCAGCCACCTTCCAAACCCAGTTCCAGGCCCGTCCCTACCCTGCAACACGCGGGTCCCTTGGGGACCTCTTTCGGGTATCTGAGGGTGAGAAGACAGCGCGCCGGGCCTCGGCACGCGCTGGCCCGGGACGACAGGGTCCTTTAGAGCTGCTCCGTACCTGGGAGAGCCCCGGGCAGGGAAGGCCGCTGGGGGCTGGCGGGGACCTCGCACTGGGCCCCTGGCGGCGGGGCCGTCCTGGGCTGGCGCAGCGGCGGCGGCTGCAGGAAGCCCGGGGCTTTGGGCTGCGGCGGTGGCTGGTGCCGCGCCCGCTCTGCAGGCCCCGCTCCGTTCGGGAAACCGCCGCCCTCAGGCCCGCCCCCTCCGCGGCCCAGGCCCCGGCTCCGGTCCCGACCAGCACCTGGGGCCCGATCGAAACCGTCCGACATGCTCCTCCTTTTCCTCCTCCTCCAGGGGCCGCTGCCGCTCTGCTCGGGATAGGACGCGGGGTAAGGCGCCGCGGGCCGGCTCTAGCCGCTGCGCCTCACTCGGGCCTCATGGAGGAGGAGGAGGGCGGCGAGCCCCGGCTCGGCTGCTCTGTGGTTCAGGCGGAGCGGACGGCAGCCCGAGCACCCGCCGCTCCAGAGCGCCCGCCCCCCACGCCTCCCTCCGCTTTCCGATTCTCGCTCCAAACCCGGCTCCCCGCCTTCGGCGCGGCGGGGACGAAGGCGGGTCACAGCGGCCCCCCGCGGCCCGGAGGCCCCGGGCGCACCCGCCGCGTCTCCTCCCGTTCTTGGCTGGCTGGCAGCCGCGGCCCGCTAGGCCGCCCGGAGAGCGGCGTCTCATCGCGGGACCACCCGCCAGCAGCCGAGTTCGGGCGGGGGCTGAGGGGCTTCTGACCTCCCGGGGCGAGGCTGGAGGCACGAGGGACACGCTTACCCCAGGCGAGTCCGACCTACTCGATGGTTCTCTGTAGAGAAGTGCGAGACTGACGGTTGATGCCAGGAAAATAAAAACACGGGGGGAGGGGCGTGGACCCTACGCAGAGTTCGCCGACGTGCACCTCGGTGGGCGCGCAGGTGCGTTCAGTGCCTCGGCCGCGCCGCGGAATGCGGTGGAAGGGGGCGCCCGGGAGAAGCTCCGCGCGGCGGGGGAGGGGCGTAGAAACAGAATCAAAATTCTGCCCTCACCTCTTGATTCTCGCTACGTATTTGGTACAGTAGATACACCTACATTTACCAAGTTTCGATCTCTTCCCCTCCAGAAATTTTAAGAAAACGTACTACCTTTCAATACAACTCCCCCCTCTTTTTCATCTTTACCAGCGCTGTCCAATACAAATATAATGCGGAGCTGTAAACGCAAGCCACTTATTTATAAATTATCTAGAAGCCACTTTCAATGAGTAAAACAAGTGGAATTAATTTTAACATTTTATTTAACCCAATATGTCCAAAGTGGTATCATTTTAACAAGTGATGTAAAAAAACACGTATTAAGGAAATATTTTCTTTTTTTTAATGCTATTTGAAATTTAATGTGTATTTTACACTGTGGCATAGCTCAGTTGAGATTAGGCTCTTTTCAAATGCTAGAGAGCCACGTGTTAGTGGCTACTGAATTGTACAGCACAGTTGTAAACCTTATTTATATGTAAAGTGTTGGTTTTGGCAGGCTGGGCAATCCTAATGCCAAATGAAGAATGAACATAAGTAATGAAAATGGGTGGGGAATGGATTTCTTTACTGTTGGATTGATCCATCTCCACAAATGCTGGTTTTAGCCCTGTGTTTTAACAGGGTTTAATGTTTTTTAATATTTTCATCTTCAGAATCATTTCAATTAGAGATAAAAACTCGTTAGCCATGTTCTCTTCCCAGTAATAGAGAAAACACCTTCACCCAAATGAGTGAGAAAAATGGCTTTAATCAGAGCAATCATGAATAAATAATTCATGCTATTGATGTTAGGCCGAAATAATAAAGTCGGAGAAGTAAAACCAGCAGCAGGTGTGGTTCTTGCAGGAGTGGGGTCCTCAAACTTTTTAAACAGGGGGCCAGTTTACTGTCCCTCAGACCATTGGAGGGCCGGACTATAGTTTAAAAAAAAACAAAACTGAACAAATTCCTATGCACACTGCACATACCTTATTTTGAAGTAAAATAACAAAACAGGAACAAATACAATCACACCGCCTTATGTGGCCAGAGTGTAGTTGGGATTCCAGCCTTGACCTATACTTACTGTAATCTTGGGTAAGTAACAGGTTTAACTTCTCAAGTTTCTCAAGACTCAAGTTTCTTCATCTGTAACATAATCGCTATGTTGCAGCACTCAACATATATGAAGATTACAATTTAAAAGTTAGATGAAGTGATGCTCACAACATTATAATTCATTATTGTAAAATTAAATAAATAAATAAAATTAATTATCTTAAGTGGTTTCCAGTCACTTCTTGCCTGCACTTTTATGTTATATAGGAAAGACCCATAAACTATGCTCAAAAGCTCAGAATGAGTTATCATGGATGTTTCACTGAAGTAGATGGCTGAAATTCTGTCCCAGGGTTTTTCTTTTTTTTTTTTTTTTTTTGCAGTCACCATCCTTACCCCTTAAAATTTTTATGATGGATAGCACCTTTTCTAATACCTGGCACTTATTTATGTGAAAAAAGGCATACGCAGTGATGTCAGGGTATCTTCACAGCCTCCTTTTTTTTAGATAAGTTAGGTAATTGAGATATCCTTTGCCTTCTCTCTATTTACTATTGTGTAACTATAGCCTATTCTTATGTCAAAAGTGGACTTGAATGGATTTAGCATCATGATAATAGCTAACATTTATTGAGTGTTTTATTGTGCCAGTCACAGTTCCAAGAGCCTTTATCATTTTATTTAATTCTAATGCCCTATGAAATAGAAGTTCTAATAACCCCATTTTACAGGAAAGGTGCCAAGATGTCAGAAGAGCTCAGCTCCATCTGGGGACTAATGAAGAGCTAACTGGCAGGTGGTAGATATTACAAAATGGCAGGTGCTAGGCATTACAAAATGGCAAGGGGCCATACGCAAAGATGCACATGAAAATATGAGCACGTGGCTTGGTGCCTGTAGCTCAGCGGCTAGGGTGCCAGCCACATACACCAAGGCTGGAGGGTTCTAATCCAGCCCAGGCCTGCCAAACAACAATGACAACTACAACCAAAACATAGTTGGGCATTGTGGTGGGCACCTGTAGTCCCAGCTACTTGAGAGGCTGAGGCAAGAGAATCGCTTAAGCCCAAGAGTTTGAGGTTGCTGTGGACTGTGACGCCACAGCACTCTACCTGGGGTGGACAGCTTGAGACTCTGTCTCAAAAAAAAGAAAAAAAGAAAAAAAAAATACGAGCACCATATGGGACTCCTTAAAGGCAGTGATTAAAAAATTCCTCCTCCATATTTACCCACATCTTAATAATTTACTGGGAAAGAACAATAGAAGAACTAAATTTGCAGAGGCTTAAAAATATGTTGTGGCTTGGAGCCTGTACAGGCTCAAGCGGCTAAGGCACCAGCCACATACACCTGAGCTAGCGGGTTCTAATCCAGTCTGGGCCCGCCAAACAACAATGACAGCTGCAACCAAAAAATAGCAGGGGGTTGTGGCGGGCACCAGTAGTCCCAGCTACTTGGGAGGTGGAGGCAGGAGAATCGTTTGAGCCCAAGAGTTGGAGGTTGCTGTGAGCTGTGATGCCACAGCACTCTACCCAGGGCAACAGCTTGAGGCTCTGTCTCAAAAAAAAAAAAAAAGGTTGTAATATGGGGAAAAGATACATTTCCTTACACTGTACTTGAAAGGCATTGTCCAAGAAGACTTTTCGGAGCTGCCTTATCTGCTATCTCCTTTCTTTTTTTTTTTTTTTTAGAGACAGTCTCACCTGTCGCTCTAGGTAGAGACTGTGGCATCATAGCTCACAGCAACTTCCAGCTCTTGGACTTAGGCGATTCTCTTGCCTCAGCCTCCCGAGTAGCTGGGACTACAGGCGCCCGCCACAAAGCCCGGCTATTTTTTGTTGCAGTTTGGCCAGGGCGGGGTTCAAACCTGCCACCTCTGTATATGGGGCCAGTGCCCTACTCATTAAGCCACAGGCGCCGCCCTCTCCTTCCTTTCGATAGCTGCCTCTTGGGAGAACTCTATGTTGGTACTTAGAATGCCAGATTGTTAGTATTTATTTTGTTCAACTGTCTCCCCCACTAAACTCACCCATTGAAGGCAAAAGATGCCTTTTGACCCTCTCTAGATCCTAGTTCAGTACTCGGTCCATAATAAACTTTTAACAATAAGAAGACTTACCTGCAAAAGTTCTGCTTTTTCCTTGTCTCACCAGTCCAGCTAAGGTAGAGAAGACTGATCTTCAGAACTTACTGACTTCAAGATCGTCATTACACCTTATGGAGTAGATAGTGCTGCCTTTCAAGTCCAGCTAACAGAAGACAAATATGATAAATATGGGGGAAGAAATACTTGCAAATCACATACTATGGTTTGAATGTTTGACCCTCCAAACCTCATTTTGAAATTTGATCCCTGGGCGGCGCCTGTGGCTCAGTGAGTAGGGCGCCGGCCCCATATGCCGAGGGTGGCGGGTTCAAACTCAGTCCCGGCCAAACTGCAACAACAAAATAGCTGGGCATTGTGGCGGGCGCCTGTAGTCCCAGCTGCTCGGGAGGCTGAGGCAGGAGAATCGCCTAAGCCCAGGAGTTGGAGGTTGCTGTGAGCTGTGTGATGCCACAGCACTCTACCGAGGGCAATAAAGTGAGACTCTGTCTCTACAAAAAAAAAAAAAAAAAAAAAAAGAAATTTGATTCCTAATGTTGGAGGTGGGTCTTAATGAGGGGTATTTGTGTCATGGGATTGGACCTCCAGTTAATGTCTCGGTGCTGTCCTTAGTTCTTAGAAACTAGTAGAGTGGTTGTTAAAAAGGAGTCCAGAACTTTCTACTTTTTCTTGCGTCCTCTCTCATCACGTGATCTCTGCACCCAGATTCTCCCTCTCCTTCTACCATGAGAAGCAGCAGCCATAAGCACTTACCTGAAGCAGATGACAGGACCATGCTTCTTGTATAGCCTGCAAAACCATGAGCTAAATACACCTCTTTTATTTATAAATTATTCAGTCTCAGGTATTCCTCTGTAGCACCACAAATGAATTAATACAGCACATGTTCAACAAAAGGCTTGTATCTAAAGTATGTAATGAACTCTTCACTTGAGCCAGCTTGGGCAAGTTAGGTGCAATAGCAGGCACCTGTAGTCCTAGTTACCCATGAGGATGAGGCAGGAGAATTGCTGGAGCCCAAGAGTCTGAAGATGCAGTATGCTATGATCCCACCTGTGAATGGCTACTCTACTCCAACCTGGGCAACAGCGAGACCTCATCTCTAAAAACAAATAAATACATAAATAAAATGAAACTTTCAAAACTCACCTATAAAAGAACAATCTTGTTGGAAAATAGGCAAAAATACATGAACAAATACTTCACTGAAGAGAGAGTATAGCATAAGCCCATGAAAAGAAATGTCCAACGTAATTAGTCACTGGGTAAATAATAATTAAAACCCTAATGAGATTTTACTATCTACTTATCAGAAGGACTAAAATAAAAAGTAGTGACAAGACAAATACTTGCAAGGATGTGGAGAAACTAGAAACTGAGTCACTCATACACTGCAGGTAGGAATGCAAGCTGGTATAGTCTGAAAAAACGGTTCGGCAGTTTCTTAAAAAATTGTGTATGTAACTAACTACTATACAACCCAGCAATTGCACTCCTGGGTATTTATCACAGAGAAATGATTTATCTTCACACAAAAACCTGTACCCAAATGTTTACAGCAGCATTATAATAATAGCCCCAAACTGGAAACAACCCACATGTTCTTTAAAGAATAAATAATTAAACTGTGGTATATTCACACCACACAATACTACTCTGCAAGAAAAAAGAACAACTAGTGTTACAACTTTGATAGATCTCAAGGGAATTATGTGAGTAAAGAAAAGCCAATTGCAAAAGATTATTGTATGATTTCATACAAAATTATGAGGATGGAGAACAGATTAGTGGTAACTAGAGATTAAGGAGGGGGTGATGTGTGGAGGGAAGTAGGAGTGGTTATTGAAAGAGAAGGAATTATGAAAAATCCTTGTGATGGTACTAGTCTAGTTTTTTTTTTTAAGTGTCCATTAATGCAATCATGGAGTGCAATGTGCTGGTTCTATATATAATCTGACCCATTTTCATCAAACTGGTTAACACAGCCTGCATGGTATTTTCATAGTTATTGTGTTAAGACATTTATATTCTACACCTAGTAAATTTCACACATACCCTTGTAAGATGCACGGTAGGTGTGGTCCCACCAATTACTTTCCCTCCACCCATCCTCTCCCCTTTCCCCTTCTTTTTGGGCTATAATTGGGTTATAGCTTTCACAAGAAAGCTATAAATTAGTTTCATAGTAAGACTGTGTACATTGGATACTTTTTCTTCCATTCTTGAGATACTTTGCTAAGAAGAATATGTTCCAGCTCCTGTTCTTGACTGTATTGGCGATCACATGAATCTCTACATGTGATAAAATGTGTAGAACTGAAAACACACACACAGAAATACATGTAAACACAAAGGTCGGGTGGATATCATTCATTGTCAGCTTCTTGGATTTGATACTGTATTATAGTTATGCAAGATGTCACCATTTGGGGAAAGTAGGCGTAGGGTAAACAAGATCTCTCTGCATTATTTCTTTTTTTTTTTTTTTTGTAGAGACAGAGTCTCACTTTATGGCCCTCGGTAGAGTGCCATGGCCTCACACAGCTCACAGCAACCTCTAACTCCTGGGCTTAAGCGATTCTCTTGCCTTAGCCTCCCAAGTAGCTGGGACTACAGGCGCCCGCCACAACGCCCAGCTATTTTTTGGTTGCAGTTTGGCTGGGGCCAGGTTTGAACCCGCCACCCTCGGTATATGGGGCCGGCGCCTTACCGACTGAGCCACAGGCACCGCCCTCTCTGCATTATTTCTTACAACTGCATGTGAACCTACAATTATCTCTAAATAAAAAATTTAAAAACCTAACACATATAAATAAACGTTGTTCCATTCTAGTCCATCACTCCTAATTCTTTCTTAGATAATTCAGTTCCTAACTCTCCATTCTAATCATCATGGCAATTTACCTGCCATTGTAAATGAGTAGGAGCATCATTAAGATGAGAGAACAATTAGCTGTTGAGTTTGTTTTCATGGGTCTCATCTGCATAAATTACCTTCTTCTCCTAGTCTCCTTGGCCTACTATGAAATATTGTCTCAGTCAGTCAGCCCTAGAGAATTCTCTTTTGGGTTAGGACTCCAATCATCTTAGAGTCTGAGATAGCCAAGGACACTGCTTGGGATCTCCCAAATAGCTAGTGATACTTGTTTAACCTCTTAGCCATACTGTAAACTCCATGAGGACAATGAAGGAAATCAAAATATTTCTTCTTTTTTTTTTTTTTTAATTGAGACAGAGTCTTGCTTTCTCACCCTCGGTAGAGTGCTGTGGCGCCAAGCTCACAACCTCAAACTCTTGCCTCAGCCTCCCTAGTAGCTGGGACTACAGGCACCCATCACAACGCCCAGCTATTTTTTGTTTGTTTGTTTGTTTTTGTTTAGCAGCCCCAGGCTGAGATCGAACCCAACAGCCGTGGAGCTTGTGGCTGGCACCCTAACCACTCAGCTACGGGCATGCCCAAAACCAAAATATTTCAATCCAAAATGTATTTCCTTGACATAGCTCAGGATGGCTATTCAGGAGATTTGCATCTGTGTGAAAATCTGCATTGATGCAGCCAGGCTTTCTCAGAGGCCTTCCCTTATTTGATTTAGAATTGCTTAACTGAGAAGCTGTCGCTGTCACCATTTCCTTTCCTTCCTTCTTTCCTTTCTTCCTTTCTTTGTCTAGAGCTGTCGCCCTGGATAGCCGTGGTGTCACAGCTTATAGCAACCTCAAACTCTTGGGCTTAAAAGTGATTCTATTGGGTGGCGCCTGTGGCTCAGTGAGTAGGGCGCTGGCCCCATATACTGAGGGTGGCGGGTTCAAACTCAGCCCTGGCTGAACTGCAACCAAAAAATAGCCGGGCGTTGTGGCGGGCGCCTGTAGTCCCAGCTGCTCGGGAGGCTGAGGTGGGAGAATGGCGAAAGCCGAAGAGCTGGAGGTTGCTGTGAGTCCTGTGACATCATGGCACTCTACCAAGGGTGGTAAAGTGAGAGACTCTGTCTCTACAAAAAAAAAAAAAAAAAGTGATTCTATTGCCTCAGCCTTCCAAGTAGCTGGGATTACAGGCGCCCGCCACAACCCCCAGCTATTTTTTTTTTGGCTGTAGTCATTGTTGTTTGGAGGGCCTGGGCTGGATTCGAACCCGCCAGCTCCTGTGTATGTGGCTGGCGCCTTAGCTGCTTGAGCTACAGGTGCCAAGCCTTTTTTTTTTTTCCCCCAGACAGGGTCTCACTCTGTTGTCTAGATTTTGCTCTTGCTCATGCTAATCTCGAACTTCTGAGTTCAAGTGATCCTCCTGCCTCAGCCTTCCAGTGCTAGAATTACAGGCATGAGCCACTGTGCCCAGCCAGGTTCTGACACATGTAAAGATCCGAAAAAAACATTCATCATCTATTCTGAGGGCTGCTACCTGTCTACATAACAAGCCCACCTTTGTTAGCTTTGCCTCCTCTTCTCTCTCTCTCATAACCTGTCTTGCTACTATAGCCTGATTTATCCCCATAACCTAGTTTTGGCCATGCTTGGAGTTTCTGTACCTCAGTAGGGGCCGGGGGTAATCACTTTGGCATAATCCTGTGTAAGTAAGTAAATTTGTATGTCATTTCTCCCTTTAATCCACCTTTTGTCAGCTGATTTTTCAGCAAAACTTTAAGGGACAAAGGGGAAGTTTTTCCTTGGTCCCTACGATAAGAATTCATTCATTCAACAAATATTGATTTCATGTCTACTTTGTGCCAGACCCCGTTCCAGGTGCTGAAGGTATGCAGGGGTGTAGACTAGTAGGTGTGAGGCACGAGAGGCTTGAAGGGAGATCTGTGCAGCAACTATTGCAGACATTCTAGTGAGAAATGACGGATATTAATGTATGGGTAGTAAGATTAGAGAGAAGAGCCAAACTCAAGAGATCTTTAGGAAGAAGAAGTTGACAGATTGTATATACAGCATTAATGAGGGAACAGAGATAAGGATGACTTCCAGGATTCTGGCTTTGATGCCTCATCCTGTAGGACTAGGAATACCTGAAGGGAGCAGGATCAGGAAAGAAAAGGAGATCCTCAGTAATTCCATTTTGGTTGCAGTCATCATTGTTGTTTGGCAGGCCTGGGCTAGATTCGAACCCGCCAGCTCAGGAGTATGTGGCTGGCTCCTCAGTGGCTTGAGCCACAAGCGCCAAGCCAGTAATTCCATTTTGGACCTTTCGCATGGTACCTGGAGCATCCAAGTGGAATTGTTCAGTGGATCATTAAATTTTTGGTGTCAGAGTTCAGAAGAAAGTTGCCTGGGTTAGAGAGTTGACAGCTGAAACCACAGGAAGAAATATTACCCAGGAAAAGTGAGGCAGAAGAGGAGAGAGATGCATCACATCTAATGGCTGGGTTGAAGAAATTTCTTTTCTTTTTTTACCTAGGACTAAAACTAAGAGAAGACAATGAAGAATAGAAGTTGAAAGAGGAAGGGCCCAAGATGTCAAATGTTTTGTAGGTGCTAAGGGAAAACTTCTCCTTTGCCCTCTGCAGGCTCAGTGAGCATCACTGACAAAAGGCAGATAAACAGGACAAAAAGGCATACAAACTTACTCTGTCATAGATTTATGTGACACAGGAACCTTCATAATGAAGACTCACAGACACAGGGAAGACTGTCCACTTTTATGCTTATGCATAGTTTCAACAAAGTATGCACAGTTGTGTAGAAGTATGATTAGATGAAAAAGACTGGATCTAATGCTAACAAATTAAATTAGCATTAGCTGGGAAATCCAGCAAGGCCTGTCTGTTCTTCTTGCCTCTCTGAGGATGCATTCCTTTCTTCTGATATGGGGCAGGAACCTCTCTGGAATGGAGACTTACATCAAACAAGGTACATAGGTCACATAATTTCTATGTGGCCAATTCTTACATAGAAAGGAGGTGGGTGGTTAAAGTAATATTTTTAGGGTTTGTGGTTGGTTTGGGGGGAAAGGAGATTCTGATTTCCCACTTTGGAGAAATTAAATTTAGCCTAAAGCTGGCTCCTTATGTATTTTAAATTAGGCCTAAAAGTTTCTCTGTGTATATAAACTATGATTTAACTAGATGTGCAAATTTGTACTAACCACAGAGCTTTAGCCAATCAAAGGTGACCAACTGTTTAAACTGCGTCCAAAGGAGACAAATGCCAAGCTACAACCAATCTAGCTGTTTTCGTGCCTCATTTCCACTTTTGGTGCATCAATTTTCTTTTTTATGTTTATAAATCTTCTCTGACCATGCAACAGCACCAAATTTGCTTCCAATTTATTCTGGTTTGGGGGGCAAGGAGAGCACAGGGTTGTGATGGTGCTGCCAGATTTAAGAATCATTCTTTGGGGTGGTGCTCTTGGCTTAAAGGAGTAGGGCACTGGCCCCATACACCAGAGGTGGTAGGATCAAACCTGGCCCCGGTCAAAAACTGCAAGAACAAACAAACAAAAAAATCATTCTTTGCTCCAATTCTGTTTAATTTGTCAAAAGTTTGTCTTTTACACGGTGGTGCTAGAAGTGAGATTCAAAGTCAAGCTTCTAGTGACTCCTAGGAGCATCGGGTGATGAAACAAAGTACCCAATAGGCCCATTTTATCCATTGTTTTCTTAAAGTAACTGGGGATCCTGAACAAGTTCTGTCTTGGATTCTGAAGATCCATGGATTTGTGTTTTGAGCTGAGTTGGCATTTGAAAGTTGTAACAGTCAGGGAGGCCAAGGCAGGTGGAGTGCTTGAGCTTAGGAGTTCGAGGCCAGCCTGAGCAAGAGCGAGACCCCATCTGTAAAAATAGCCAGGAATTGTAGTGGGCACCTGTAGTCCCAGCTATTTGGGAGGCTGAGGCAAGAGAATCACTTGAGCCCAAAACTTTGAGGTTGCTGTGAGCTGTGATGCCACAGCAGTCTACTGAAGGCTACAAAATGAGACTCTGTCTTACTCAAAAAAAAAGAAAATTGTAACAGAAATTGGACTATTAGATTGGATAATTAGCTAGATTAGAGCCAGCTACAGGAGTCAGAGGTCTGACTGGGAGAGAAACTGGCAGTAAATAGCAATACTGCAGGGGGTATAGACTCCAGCTTTCAGAAATCTGCAGGGATTTTTTTTTGTGTGTATGTGTGTTCTTTATCTGCTTAGTTTCTTTTTCTTGTATATTTAGGTAGGGAAAACAATTAGCTAAGTTAATCAAGAGGATCTAAGAGTAAAAGCCAAGATTCCAGGTCAAATGAGATTCTTACTTTCTGGAGTGAGCACTCTACCTTCTGCTACTCCTACATACAAGTATTAGCCCCCAGAGGCAGCAAACACTTACAAAAATGACAAAATCTTGCTAAAGATAATTTAAAATTATAGTAAGACATTCCGAATAAACAATATTGTACTGTAAGAAGTACATTTAAAAATAAAAGGCTCCCAGATTAGAATCATCCATTCTTTTTTTTTTTTTTTTTTGTAGAGACAGAGTCTCACTTTATGGCCCTCGGTAGAGTGCCATGGCCTCACACAGCTCACAGCAACCTCCAACTCCTGGGCTTAAGCGATTCTCTTGCCTCAGCCTCCCAAGTAGCTGGGACTACAGGCGCCCGCCACAACGCCCGGCTATTTTTTGGTTGCAGTTTGGCTGGGGCCAGGTTTGAACCTGCCACCCTCGGTATATGGGGCCGGCGCCCTACTGACTGAGCCACAGGCGCCGCCCAGAATCATCCATTCTTTAAAAGACTCTTCACAAAAGGCACACAAAATTTTAGTGATTAGTTGTTAAAAAATAAAATCTACTAAACTTTTGGCTTACTACACAGTTACTACATAGCCCTAAGGGCTAAAAGAATGCTATCTTAAATAAAGTGTTTATAAATGGTAGACTTATTGTAAAGTAAGCTTGCTTCTTTTTCAGAGCTATCTGTACTGAGTGCAGACATAGAGCATGCTTTTTTATTTTTATTTATTTTTTAGACAGAGCCTCAAGCTGTCCTCCTGGGTAGAGTGCTGTGGCATCACAGCTCACAGCAAATCCCCTACTCCTGGGCTCAAGTGATTCTCCTGCCTCTGCCTCCCAAGTAGCTGGGCCTACAGCCACAACAACTGGCTATTTTTTGGTTGCAGCTGTCATTGTTTGATGGGCGGGGCTGGATTCGAACCTGTCAGCTCAGGTGTATTTGGCTGGCACCTTAGCCACTTGAGCCACAGGTGCTGAGCCAGAATGCTTTTTTTTTTTGTAGAGACAGAGTCTCACTTTATGGCCCTCAGTAGAGTGCCATGGCATCACACAGCTCACAGCAACCTCCAACTCCTGGGCTTAAGCAATTCTCTTGCCTCAGCCTCCTGAGTAGCTGGGACTACAGGCGCCCACCACAACGCCCAGCTATTTTTTTGGTTGCAGTTCAGCCGGGGCTGGGTTTGAACCCGCCACCCTCGGTATATGGGGCCGGCGCCTTACCGACTGAGCCACAGGCGCCGCCCCAGAATGCTTTTTTTTGTTGTTGTTGTTGTTGGATTCCTGTAATGGGCTCCACCCTAAACTTGGTAATTTTAACTAAGAAACAGTACCTAAGTTAGACCACTTATTGAACTAAACGGAATTCCAAAATATCTCTTGTGGCACTTTGCTGGCTATTTTGAAACTCCTTTATGAAAAAAATTTACATATATAAAGGAAATCTACATTTGTAAAGTTGTCTACCTTTGTCCACCAAGAAGAGAGTGAAACCTCCCTTTACAAGTCAAGAGAGGGGTATGAATTGCAGACCTAAATTCTTCTAAAGCAGAGGCTTATCTAAAAATAATGATAATAATTAGCCTGGCTTAGTGGCTCTGGGAACTGAGGTGGAAGGATCTCTTGAGCTCAGGAGTTCAAGACCAGCTTAAGCAAGAGCAAGACCAATCTCTCCTAAAAATAGAAAAATTAGCCAGGTATTGTGGCAGTAGGCTGTAGTCCCAGCTATTTGACAGGCTGAGAGAGGAGGGTCACTTGAATCTAGGAGTTTTAGGTTGCTATGAGCGAGGCTGTTGCTACTGCACTGTAGCCTGCTCAACAAACTAACTGAGACTCTGTCTCAAAAAAAAAAAAAAAAGATAATAATCAGCCACTGTTCCCCTATAATTGCTCTATAATTGCTACTCTGGAGTCATATAGCTGTTGGTCATAAAGATTCTTAACTTTCTTTGTAGATAACATCATCTTTTCAAAACCTAAAGTAGTTTCTGAGGCATTTTCCAGGCCCTGCATTCCAGTGGATTAGCTGGCCGCCCCAGACCAGCTGCCCATTCCAAGAAACAGACTCAACTGGAATTGTGACCCCCAACACAGGAATTGACTCAACGCAAGAAGATGATTTCTATTTTTTTTTCACATCCTAATTATCAGGACTACTTTATTAAGTTTTTTCACAAATATTATTGCATTTTTTTGTAGACATGCCAAGTGAACTTAATCTCTAAGAGATCATGCTGCTTGTCCACCTTTTAGTAAATATTTACAGAGCACTTAACCATAAGTCAGGCATTATAGTAGGTATTAGCAATAACATGGGTGAACAAAATCATACATGGCACCTGATTTTGGAACTTGAAGTTTCAGTGAGAGATAGAAGCAATCAAATATCACACTAATGAATATACAACTAAAATTATAATATTTTGTCTGAAGGAAGATTACACAATTCTTTGAGATCTTATGAAAAGGTATGACAGGCCGGGTGCAGTGGCTCACACCTGTAATTCTTTTTATTATTATTATTATTACTTTTTAAGAAGATGATTTCTATACCTCTATAATATTACCCTGAATCCAACTAATTAGCAAACCCAATTGCCTAATCCTTTGCCTGCTAAACTATCTTTTTATTTTTTTGTAGTTTTTGACTGGGGCTGGGTTTGAACCCGCCACCTCTGGCATATGAGGCTGGCGCCTACTCCTCTGAGCCACAGGTGCTGCATGCTAAACTATCTTTAAAAACCCTATCTCCCACATTCTCAGTGGGATATATTTGTGAAATTCCTCCTTTCTCCCTGCTTAGCACTCTAAAGAATTAGACTCTTTCTCTATTGCCATGCTCACTGTCTCAACGTATTGGCTATTCTTTGTGTAGCAATGTGACCCAGTTGGGTGGCAACAAATTGGGGGCTTGTCTGGGATTGCCACTTGCCTGCAGTTCCATGACCTCTCACTTGTGGCATGGATTTGGAGTTGTGTCCTAGTGGCTGCTCAGTTCTCTTGAGCTAAGGGCCGTTTCTGGCACTGTCCCTACCAGTGTGATGTTGTTGACCTATAGTGCATGGATCTGTTTACAATAGAGAAATGGTTTCTGAAACTAGAAGACATCTTTGGGGAATGTTCAAAACACCCAGCACCCCCTTCCTTTTACTGAATGATTGGCTCTGGAGACATTGTATCTCTTTTGTGGGTCCTGGTTAGCTCTCCTTATATTATAGAAAGAGTCTTATTTTGGGGGAAATTTCTCTGTGCTAGGATGGAGAATAGGGGGGTCTGTCTGGAAGAGTACTCTTGAAATTTTGGTTTGACTCACTTTGGAAGGCCTTTTGTCTAACTCATTTTGTGTGTGTGATCCATGTTACTTTCATTAAAGCTCTTTTTTGTGTCCCTACACCTCCCTTTAGTTTATCTCAGGTATACAACTTCTAGACCATTGAAGGGGTCACAGAACTCTGTATAATGAGGGTGTGAGCATGTGTTCTGAAATCCTGCTGAGATTCACTTTTGCAAGGTTATCTTATGACACTACTCAGCAGGAAGGGAATACTTTGATTCATCTGTGGGATTGCACTTGTGCCTATTGTACTATTTTCTCTTTGTCATTTTTGTATTTCTATCAGGCCAAGGAAATTAAAAGTCTGATTTAAATCCAACTCAGCAGATTGGGTGTCCTACAAGTTATTGGAGATGTCCTTTTGTAAACTATAGAAAAACTTGTGGTTTTGGCTGGGGCTGGGTTTGAACCCACCACCTCTGGCATATGGGACCAGCGCCCTACCCCTTTGAGCCACAGGTGCCGCCCCTGTATAGAAAAACTTGTAATGAAAATGAAGAACCAGGCATCTGTGATATGAGAAGGTAGCCCCCTGGCATGCCTTCTCAAGAATTGGGAGTCCATTCAATTTTCCCCATTTACCCATAAGTGATTAGTTTGTAACAGTACTTGACTGCATTACTCATTGGGGTCAGAGAGCAATGGCCAGTGACTGGATCCCTGAACTATAATACATTACAATTCTGCTATTAGAGTTATTCTACGGAAGGAAAAATGGATGAAATTTCCAATGTATAGTGTTTTATGTTACTCCTGCAAAATAAGCTAAAGTATAAAGAGTGTAAGGTTATGATCCACCAGGCTAATGCTGCCTGAATTCCAAGAAAAGGATGATAGTTCAATTTTTAGATCCCTGAGTATTCTCCAAACTTCTTTCCAAAAGGAATGTATTAGCTTGCATTCCCGCCAGCAGTGCAGAAGTGTTCCCTTTTCTCCACAACCAGACCAGCATCTGTAGTTTTGGAATTTTGTTATGTAGGCTACTCTTACTGGAGTTAGATGGTATGTCAAAGTGGTTTTGATTTGCATTTCTCTGATGATTAAAGAAGATGAGCATTTTTTCATGTGTCTGTATACCATGCGCCTGTCATCTTCGGAGAAGCTTCTGTTCAGGTCTCTTCCCCCTAGACAAATGGGATCACTTGTTCTTTTCTTGTGAATAAGTTTGAGTTCTCTGTGGATTCTGATTATCAGACCTTTGTCGGAAACGTAACCTGCAAATATCCTCTCCCATTCTGAGGGCAGTCTACTTGCTTTACTTACTGTGTTCTTGGTTGTGCAGGAGCTTTTTAGTTTGATCAGATCCCAGTAATGTATTTTTGGTATTGCTTCAATTGCCCTGGGGGTCTTCTTTTGGGTCCTGCAATTCCTGTACTAGGAGTATATGCAAAAGACCAAAAATCACTTTGCAAAAAAGATATCTGCACCAGATTATTCATTGCAGCTCAATTTGTAATAACCAAGTCATGGAAGAAGCTTAAGTGCCCATCGACCCATGAATGGATTAATAAATTAATCCATAATTAATAAATTGTGGTATATGTATACCATGGAATACTATGCAGCCTTAAAAAAGATGGAGCCTTTACCTCTTTTTTTTTATTTATTTTTTAATTTATTTTTTTTTTTTGTAGAGACAGAGTCTTACTTTATGGCCCTCGGTAGAGTGCCATGGCATCACACAGCTCACAGCAACCTCCAACACCTGGGCTTAAGCGATTCTCTTGCCTCAGCCTCCTGAGTAGCTGGGACTACAGGCGCCTGCCACAACGCCCAGCTATTTTTTGGTTGCAGTTCAGCTGGGGCCGGGTTTGAACCCGCCACCCTCGGTATATGGGGCCGGCGCCTTACTGACTGAGCCACAGGCGCCGCCCGCCTCTACCTCTTTTATGTTTACATGGAGGGATCTGGAACATATTCTCCTGAGTAAAGTATCTCAAGAATGGAGGGAAAAGTATCCGGTGCACTCAGTATTTCTATGAAACCTACTTCTATTTACTCACACTTTCTTATGAAAGATAGAACACAAGTATAGCCCGGGATGAAGGAGAGAAATGGAGTGGGAAGGGAGGGGAGGGGGGAGGTTTGATAGAGGGAGGGTAAAAGGCGGGACCACAACTATGGAGCATACGACAAGGGTACAAGTCAAATCTGTCAAGTGTAGAACATAAACGTCTTAACACAATAATCAAGTAAATGAGACGAAAGCTATGTTGATTGGTTTGATGTAACCACATCAGATTGTATAGAAAAAAAAAACACATCATACCCAACATATGCATAAATGTATTCATGATCTATGTGTATTTGACTTAATAAAAAAAAAAAAGAAAAGGAGGATAATGCCTTGATTAACCAGTTAGGTGAGCTGTTATCTCCTGCTCCTTATGGAGGAGCTGAAGCTGTGCTGCCAATACTTGAACCAATACATTGCCACAGGGTCAGGAGCCAAGAGTTAACAGGAATGTATCTCCTTCCCACACAGGTCAGGGCACTCGATTTGGCCAAGGTGCTACCATAGTTCAAGGAGGGCAATTTCCTCATTGGCAGATACCTATAGTAGACACTGAAGGTGTCATAGGTCAGCTCATGGGATTTGTCTGGATTCACTCTTTGTTTTGCACCTCTAACTTATTTAATTAGAAAAATAACATGCTTACATAGTGAGATCACTCAAGGAAGATGGAAAACTTGTCTTCCTCAATATTTGCAACTCACAACCCCATGTGGGCAGATGTTCAGAGTCTGCTTTACTGACCTCAGAGGAAAGGTGAATGGTTCTAGATAAGGCCAGGGAAAAAGTAGACCGCATGCATGCCAACTCTCCTGGTAACCCAACCAGGGCAGCTGCTCAGGTTACAGGATCCACCCCAGACTCAGGGCAGAATGTGAAAAATGGAGACAGACCTAAGCTTGAGCATTATCGGAATTGCATTCTTGTTGGCCTCTGAAAAGGGATACTAAAATGGAGAAATCTTAACGAAGTTTAGGAGGTTAGGCAGAAAACTGATGAAAGCCCTTTGGCATTCTTAGAGAATATTTTTGAAGCATAGAGGCAGTATACGGATGTTGATAGGGAAGTTTGAGCCAGAAAACTCTAAAATGGTAAATACGCCTTTCATCCTCGAAAGTGCTCCTGACATTTGGAAAAAGTTACAAAAATTAGATAGGGCTTTGGGTATGTGTATGTCCTAGTTGATAGAAATTGCTTTTAATGTGTTCACTGATGGAGATGAGATGATAGAGAAAAGAGAACAACAAAAGATGAAACAATAGGCCAGCCTTTTGACTGCTGCTCTGACTCAAAGAGCACTGGGACTGCAATGAGAATGCCCTTCAGGCACTCTGTTCAAGGTAGGATCCGTAGGCCCCAAACCCCCAAATAAAGGGACATCCCACCGTGGGTCCCAATCAATATCTACTACAAAAGACTCTGGAAAAGACATTGCCTGTACCTTAAAAAGACTGAAGGATCCCTTTCCCATTTGCCAAATGCCTGAACTGGCTGTGAGGCTTGAGGCTGAAGGTATTAAGGATGGGGACCAGGAAGGATGGGGCCCAGTGGTTCCTTTTTTTTTTTTTTTGTAGAGACAGAGTCTCACTTTATGACCCTCGGTAGAGTGCTGTGGCCTCACCCAGCTCACAGCAACTTCCAACTCCTGGGCTTAAGTGATTCTCTTGCCTCAGCCTCCCAAGTAGCTGGGACTACAGGCGCCCGCCACAACACCCAGCTAGCAGTGGTTCCTTTTGACCAAAGCAATAGTCTCTATATTTCCTACAAGAAGCCCTGCATTGTGATGATCGTGGGAAATTGACTGTCAATCATTTTAGCCACGTAAATAGTAATAAATATCCAGCTGTCTAAACTTTTTTTTTTTTTTTTTGAGATAGCGTCTCACTATGTTGCCCTTGGTAGAGTGCCATAGCCTCACAGCTCACAGCAACCTCCAACCCTTGGGCTTAAGTGATTCTCTTGCCTCAGCCTCCCAAGTAGCTGGGACTACAGGTGCCCACCACAGCACCCAGCTATTTTTTTTTACAGTTGTCATTGTTGTTTAGCTGGCCCAGGCTGGGTTTGAACCCACCACCCTTGGTGCTTGTGACTGACCCGTAACCACTGTGCTATGGCACTGAGCCTAAACTCTTTTTTTGGGGGGGACGGAGTCTTAACTCTATAGTTCTGGGCAGAGTGCCAGGACTCTTTTCATCTTTTGTTGTTCTCTTTTCTGTCCTGGGTAGAGTGCCAGGACTCTTTTCATCTTTTGTTGTTCTCTTTTCTCTATCATCTCATCTCCATCAGCCATTGTGTCATAGCTCACAGCAACCTCAAAATCTTGGGCATGAGCAATCCTCTTGCCTCAGCCTCTCAAGCACCTGGGACTACAGGCGCCCACCACAACGCCTTGCTATTTTTAGACATGGAGTCAGACTCTTGCTCAGGCTGGTCTGGAACTCATGAGTTCAAGTAATCTACCCACTTCGGCCTTCCAAAGTGCTGGATTACAAGGCGTGAGCCACAGTGCCCAGCCAGCTGTCTAAACTCTTCTCAGGGACTATACAGGTGACTGGGCTTTTGGGAGAAACCACAACGAGGCCATTCTTCCAACCCTTGGATTGTCAATTAGGTCAAACCCACTTGAAACATAGTTTCTTGTATATGCCTAAATGTCCCATTTCTGAATGCCAAAGTTACCTTTCGCCCAGGACAATTGAATATCAGGGTGTCTCCCAAACAGACCTGTGCCTTGCAGGCTGCCTTGCTATAGTCAGAAGCCCCTGAACCTACTCTGATGCATGAAAAGGTATGCTGAGAGGTAGGTCTGGACACATGAGAGGATGAGAGATCAGGAAGGGATAAAACTAGCACCCCAGTGCAAGTCAAGGCATGGGTAGGAGTGCCACTGCCATGTTTGAAACAATACCCACTGAGAGAATAAGGGCCATGGGGAATCTAACTTTTGTTGTCCGCTTCCCTTCCATTTGAGCCATTAGACCTTGCGCATCCCCATGTAACACACCCATTCTGCCAGTCCAGAAGCCTGGGACTAAGGAATATAGATTTGTTCAGTACCTGAGAACCATTAATCCAATTGTAGAAGACATCCACCCAGTGGTCCCCAACCCTTTTACCCTTTTCATGACCCTGACTAAATATCTTGGGTTTGAACTTCCCACAAAATAAAGAAATCTGCTGTCCCTTGCAAAGAGTAGCTAGACCTACCACTTGGTGGCAGCTGTGAGACTTCATGGCTGGTTTCTGTCACATCTGGATTCCTCACTTGGGGCTTCTTGCTGAGGCTCTATATGAGGCCCTAAAGGGAGGAGATAATGAATGCTCAGATTGGACTGGGACTGTCAAAAGGATTTTTTAAATATCGAGGAAAAACTGTTGACTGTCTCAGCACTGGGGCTCCCAGATATAAGAAAACCTTTTGATCTGTTTGTGCATGAGAAGGAAGAAATAAGTCTAGGGATGCCAACTCAGGACCTGGGAAATATTAAGAGACCCATTACTTATATTTAACTAAAGGCTATGAAATCTGAACATTTTTCTTGAATACCTTGTGCCCTCACTCAGCCAGGAGGTTTAGAGTTAGTGTAATGTACTGGTCAGATGCTTCCTTTGTGGATCTAGCAACTAATATGTCATTGACATATTGCAGAAAAGTCCCAATGCTATTTCTCAAAGCAATCAGACATTGTCATAAAGGGATAGCCTTCCTGCCTTTGGATTGTGGTGGTCACCTGTGACCTGCTTCAAGAGCTGAGAAGTTTACATAAGGCTAGCTTACCACCGTGCACCCTCCCCTCACTGTGTTCACCCCTTACTGGAACAGAAAGGAGGATGCTGGCTGACCTTTGGGGGGCTTGGTAGATATCAAGCCAACCTTTTGGATAATATGAATATAACACTGAGAGTGGTCTCTACTTTTTTTTTTTATTGTTGGGTGAGTGGTCTCTACTTTAAATCCTATCATCTTACCTTCCTCAAATGCTATCTGAACCTGTGCATGATTGTTTACAAATAATTGAATGAGTTTACTCTACCCAGCCAGATCTGACTGACACACCCCTAGAAAACCCAGACCTTGAGATATTTAGTAATGGAAGTAGTTTTCTGGATCAGGGACAATGAAGAGCTGGGTGTGCAGTGGCAATCCATCAACAGATGTTAGAGGCTGAAGCACTCCCTCCTGGAACCTTGGCATAGAAGGCAGAACTCATAGTCCCTGTCAGGGTATTCCAACTAGGTAGAGGTGCACAATTCACCATTACACGGACTCCAGATGTGCTTTTTCCGTTGTTCATGCTCATGGGGCCATCTGGAAAGAAAGGGAACTTCTAGCCTTCAGTAATAAAAAAATCTATGATAAAGAAATCCCAGCCTTGCTAGGCAGCATTTTATCGCCCAAGGAAGTAGCTATAATGCATTGCTCTCATCATCAGCACACAGACAGCCTTGTGGCAAGGGACAGTCATCAGGCAGATCTAGCTGCAAAAAAAGCAGCAAGGGAAAAGGCCCCCAAGCCTTAATGATACCCTTGCTGCCTGCCATAAATCTTGGCCCTGAACCTCCTGTATACTTGGAGGAGGACCTAGAAAGAGTGCTTGATTGGGGGTTCGACCCTTACTATAGGACTCAAGATGGGTGGATATACAATGAGATAGGAAGGGTTTTGGTACCCATATACATTATGAATGATGTTGTGAAGCATATTAATGTCTCTATTCATTATGGCAGGGATGCCATCCTATAATGAATGTAGAAATAAATTGCTGGCCCATATATTTAAAAAACTATTCAGAAGATTATAGAAAAATGTCTCCTATGTGCTCATAAATAACCCCCCTCTCTCCCTCAAGAACAAAGAATCCAGGCCAGGGGTGAAAGGCCAACAGAGGGCTTGGCAAATTGATTTTACTATGATGACAGGGTAGCAGAAAATTTAAAGTATTTACTTATTTTTGTGGATACTTTCTTGGGCTAAGTTTTTGTATCCAGTCAGCTAACCTATATCTCTTTAGAGGGCAGTTTAAGCCATTCACATTAATGGAGAATATTGATAAGTTTGGAGAAATTTTGGGTATCGACTTTTTCAAAAGTCCAGTGGACATTTTTAATCCTTTCGCCATTGTGGAAGTTGGAGTTTGGTCAGAAGTTTCTGAGTGAGTTTACTTTTGTAGTAGAGGATTGGGTTGGTTATTATGGAGGATAGGTCTGAGAATATCCTGAAGAGCTGGTTTGGTTATGGCAAATTTCTTCAACATATGAATGTCATTAAAGTATTTAATTTCTCCATCGTAAATGAAACTCAGTTTAGCTGGATACAAGATCCGGGGTTGAAAGTTATTTTGCTTTAGGAGATTAAAAGTCGATGACCACCCTCTTCTGGTTTGAAAAGTTTCACCAGAGAGATCTGCAGTCATTCTAATGTTCTTCCCTTTGAAGGTAATAGTTTTCTTTTGCCTGGCCACTTTGAGAATTTTCTCCTTCATATTAACTTTAGTGAAGTTAATTATGATATGCCGGGGGATGTCTTATTGGGGTTGAGTCGTGCTGGGGTTCTGAAGCTATCTGCTATCTGAATTTCAGGTTCTCTAGACATGTCTGGAAAATTCTCTTTCATAATTTCATGCAGAAGGGCCTCTGTGCCCAGTGAGGCCACTTCATCGGTTTCAGGAATTCCTATGAGTCGGATATTTGCCTTCTTCGAGTTATCCCAGAGCTCTCTGAGAGAATGATCCATTTTTGCTCTCCATTTCTCTTCCTCTTTGAGAGTTTGGGAGCATTTAAAGGCTTTATCTTCAATGTCAGAAATCCTTTCTTCTGCTTGGTCCATTCTGTTGTTAAGGGATTCTACTGTATTTTTCATATCTTTGAGGGCTGCACATTCTTGCTTCAGTGTGTCTAAGTCTTTGGTGGTTTTGTCTTTAAATTCATTAAATTCTTGAGACAACTTTTGAATTTCTCCTTGGATTCCTAATTCCATTTTAATAATCTTGTCTGCAATCCAAATTCTGAATTCGATTGCTGACATGTCAGCCAGTTGTTTATAAATGGGATCTTCAATTATATCCGCCATATCTTTCCTTGGGGGGGGTTGATCTATTCTGGTTATTCGTGTTACCAGAGTTTTTCCACTGATTCTGCCCCATGGTTGTTTTATTCCCTTTGATTTTTCCCCTGGGGCTTTGTTGAGGGCACGTACAGCGTTGTGGCCTGAGAGACTGGGGCTCTACCTGGTGTGGTGGGGTTAAGTGGTTCTGTCTTATTTTCATCGGGTTTCTGTTTGACCCCAGTGAAGCACTTACTCTGGGTCGAAGTCTCAGCTCTCTGAGTCAGCCTGCCCTGGAAGCTTCCCGGGTCTGTGAGTCACCTTGGGCAAATCCTTTACTCATGGGTGGCCTCCTCTGGTTGCCCAGGGAGACAGAGGGTGTGGCTTCAGCTGCCTCAGGGAACTGCCCATCTGATGTGGGTCTCTCCCAGCCTCCCTCCTGTGCCCCAGAGTCAGCACTGACCAGCTGCAGTCGGGCACTGTCCATGCCCGGATAAGTCCACCAAGAGTCTGGGGTCCCAGAGGGACAGGCCTCCAGATCTTAGAGTGAGGGCGGAGGGGAGCACTGGCAGTGCACTGCCACCACTCAAGCCTCCAGATATCAGAGTGAGGGCGGGGAGGGAGTGCTGGGAGCCCAGAGCTGCCGGTAGTGAGCACTCAGTTCCACTCAGTCCCTTGCCCGGCACTGCCGCTGCTCAGGCCTCCAGATCCTAGAGTGAGGGCGGGAAGGGAGCACTGAGAGCCCAGAGCCGCTGGCAGGGAGCACTCAGTTCCACTCAGTTTTTTGCCCGGCACCACCACCGCTCAGCCCTCCAGATCACAGAGTGAGGGCGGGGAGGGAGCGCTGGGAGCCCAGAGCCACTGGTAGCGAGCACTCAGTTCCACTCAGTTTTTTGCCCAGCACTGCCCGAGCTCAGGTCTCCAGATCTCAGAGTGCGGTGTGTGTGTGTGTGTGTGTGTGTGTGTGTGTGTGTGTGTGTGTGTGTGTGTGTGTGTGTAGCGCTGGGAGCCCAGAGCCACCAGCAGCGAGCTCACACAGTTACACTCAGTTTTATGCCTAGTTGTATTGCTGCCCAGGAAGGGCTGGGAGTTCAGGGTTGCATGCAAAGGATATTTACAGTTTTATACAGTTTTATGCCAGGCAAGAGAACGCCTTGGCACCCTAGTAGAGGGGGTAGGTCCAGATTTCAGTAGGTCTCTCCCGTGGAGTGTAGTGGGAGGGCCTTTGATTTCTGCCCGTTTGTTTGCAGGGCTCTTAAATCGATCAGATAGGGGATGGGGGACTCCCGTCCGCTTGGTGATGGGTTTTGTACCTTTTGTTTGCGTCCTTGTGGTCGCAGCTCTCCTCAGCTGGGTTGATGTGCGTTCTTCGACTTTCTCTCTTGGTGCTGCTCAAATCCATCAGGTTACTTGCTAAATTTTCATCCCTTAACTCTCCTTCAGGATGGGAGCCTCTGGGGAAAGCTGGCTTCCGTCTGCCATCTTGTCTCCTCCTGGATGGCTCTTCCTTAGAGGCTCTTCCTCCAGTATTTGTGGCTCCTATTTTTGCTCTAGGCCAAAGATTGCCTCTGGTTTGACAACACAATACCTTTGAAAAGCACTGCTCTTATATGGACACAATCTTACTCATTTTGTGTTATTAGGAAGATGCAGACAACTTTGCAGACATAGCACACTGGCCTCCTGGGTTCTCCCCCCAACTCTTCCGACTCATCCGCCATTTCCCTGTGCTGTAGTACTGGCCCTAGAAGAGCGAGCCCTGACTGCCTCAAAAACACTAGGCCTGAGAAAACAAAGCAGAGCGTGGACCTCTCCATCAGATTAATGAAGACTTATTTCTGGCCTGGTACAGTGGCTCACACTTATAGTCCTAGCACTCTGGGAAGTAGCGGTGAGAGTATTGTTTGAGCTAATAAATTTGAGACCAGCCTGAGCAAGAGCAAGACCTGTCTTTTCTAAAAATAGAAAACTAGCTAGGCATAGTGGTACACACCTGTGAACCCAGCTACTCAGGAGGCTGAGGCAAGAAGATTGCTCAAGCCCAAGTATTTGAGGTTGCTATGAGCTATGATACCATGACACTCTACTTAGGGTGAGAGAGTGAGACTCTGTCTCTAAAAAAAAAAAAAAAGACTTGTTTCTAAAACCTGGATCCTGGTTTAATGAGAAATGTGCTTAGATATGTTCTTTTCTGCTTATTCATTCTCCTTCTAATCTATGTTCTTGTTTTCCTCTTCTGATCTCTTGTCACTAGACTACTAACCTGATTCCTCTCTCCAAAAATACCAACTCAGCTTTTAATGTACAAAACTTCTAGGGAAGTTTCAGGCAGGGGAATGATGGAGCTAAGGAAATTTCACTCCAAAATATGGCTGTCTGGAATAAAGAATATTTTGAAGTGAAGGCCATTCAAGGTCAGGAAACAATAGAGAAGGACTTCCCTCTATCTGCATAAACTGGACTGGCTGGATCAGAGGATCAAAGGAGACAATTAACTCCCCTTTCCCCTTCCTGCTGTCTCAAAATATTGCAGGAATAAGGGTGAGGAATGTAAGTAGACCTAGTCCAAATTTTGGGTCATAAATGTCTTTCAAGTCAATCTACAAGTGAAGTTTTTCTCCCCATCCATATGTCTTCCCTAACAACTGTTTATCACTCTAATCTCCTTAGTCCCCCCCCAAAGGTGAGTGTAAAGATATTTGAACTACTTGAACTGCATTGGAAAATTGGGTTATCACCCTCTGATTTCTCCCCATGTGCATGGTAAATAAATCCTTTCTTTTAGTAAAAAATTCATTAATTAAAAAATTAATTGAAAAGTGTGGCATCAGTAATGTTATGGATAGAACTGAGGATGATAAAATTTACCAGGATAAGGAGAGTGACTATTCAAAAGATACCAATAATGTAGAAATTGAAGATGATACTTCTGATATAGAGAGTGATAAAGAGTTCTTGGCCTTCTATGATGTGTAAATATTGTAAATTTGTTATTGGTACATAAAATTTCTTTCACCTTTATCTGTTCTTGTGTTTTGTAATTATTTGTTACATAAACTTTCTTGTACTATAATATGTTAAAATAAATGCTAAAATTCCTTTATAATACAAAAACAAGTATACGTAAATTTAAACAAATAAAAATTTAAATTAAAAATTGAAATGAAAGATTTTTTTCCTGAAAGTTTGGTCCAAAAATGTGGATATATGGAAGCACATTGTATATGGCAAAATATGGTAGTTAGTGACACTTTTCATTAAACATAGATAAATACATTGGCTATTATAGAGATTCAGTTATAGGATGCAAACATGCTTCTTGGTTAAAATAAGTAGACTCTTTATCTGGGCCATTCTTTGATAGATTTGATTTTTGTTATAGTTCATGGGGACCCTGCCTAAGGAATACATGTGGGACTATGAAGTTTTGAGACAGACTGTGTTATGGTCCATCATTTCTCTTTTAAGAAACAGTAGACAGTGTTCTTTCTGATTCACCTCTGCCATATTTCAACTTGTTTAGTTTATTGGTGTTGCTGGGAGGGTTTCATTTGTTTCCATCCATATGGATTTTACGTTTCTTGATTTTTGTAAAAAAAACTTTTGTAATGACTCAGACACTCCAAACCTTTGCTATTATCCTCCTGATAATCATAATAGTAGTCTTCCTGGTGTGTATTCTCTCAAAAAATTTAAATGTCTATATACAGCCATTCATAAAATATCTAATAGTCTTTCTTTGACTAAAATGACAAAAACTCTTTTTTTTTTTTTTTAATTTGGCCGGGGCTGGGTTTGAACCCGCCACCTCCGGCATATGGGACCAGCGCCCTACCCGCTGAGCCACAGGCACCGCCCAAAACTCAAAAAATATAAAATCTGTAACCTATGAAGGACATACTGAGACTAAAAGCCCAAAACTATGATAACTAAATAAAGCACTAAAGCCCTAGATTTTAGTCACTTAAAATTGCACACACACAAATTGTTAAACAAAATTATGAGAGGCCATTATTTTAGGCTGAGCTCATATACTAGGCCCCAGCAGATAAGACCAAGCTAAAATCAAGTCACTCCTGCTGGGAATGACATAATAAAACTGAAACTAAAAAAAAAAAAAAATCCCCAAACAGAACAATTTACTTTTCTTTCGTAGGGGCAACACTCCAAAACATTTTTGTGATTTTTCTCTATCAACTCTTGACAACCTGATGTAGGTACAGAGAAGCCTGTTAATGGGAATGTAATTTTATTATGTAGTTAAGGTAGAAGGATAAAGACAGAGAGGGCTGAGAGGCTGTTCATAGTTTAGGCTAAAAGGTGAAAGGGCTGAAGAGAGCAGAAAAGTGATAGATTGCCTGGAAAAATGGAATCAAGAGACAGAATAAGGGAGTTGGAAATAAAGAAAATGATGATCAGAGCATGAGACACAGGAGTTGAAAATTTTAGAGGAAATTCTAAGTGAATAATGACAACATACAATATTCTACTAATTGCACAATTCAAGTGGTTGAACTGAGTGCTTACTGTATAATAGCTGTAAATGCTCTAATTAGATGATGTACAGAGTTTGGCACTCAAAAGACAGGAGCATCAATGTTTAAAGTGTAAATGTCAAGCAAGGTCATTGCCATGGCATATTCTTTTCCCTGTCTCTCTGGCTCGGTCTATTCACTCCTCCTTTTGTTGGTACATGGTGAAAAAAACAGTACCTTTTTTCCATTTCAGCTCTTACAGGGTACTCACAATTTTTCCTTCCTTTTAACAGTTTTTTTTTTTTTGTTGTTGTTGTTGACTACCTAATAAAGCCATATATTCTATTAGGTGCTGATAACATACCCATGAATAAGACAAAATATCCACCTTCAAGTAGCAGGAACTTATTGTCTTAACAAGGGTGGTGCCTGTGGCTCAAGGAGTAGGGTGCCAGCCCCATAAACCAGAGGTGGTGGGTTCAAACCTGGAACTGGCCAAAAACTGAAAAAAAAAGACAGGCAATAATACAGAGTGCAATGAACTGAATGTTTTTCCCTCCACCCCCAATTCATGTAATGAAATCCTAACCCCTAAGCTAAAGTTATTAGGAGTGATTAGGTCATGAGGGCTCCCTTAGTATCCTTAATAAAAGATACCCAGAGAGATCCTTTGCGCCTTCCCCCACGTGAGATTATAGGTGTCCATGAGGCTGCAGACCCTGACCAGATATCAAATCTGCGTGCCTTGATATTGAACTTCCCAGCCTCCTGAACTATAAGTTCTTCTTGTTTATAAACCACTCAGTTTATGGTATTGTGTTATAGCAGACAGAATGGAGCCACAGGATAATAAGGTTAAAATTTGGATCTTATCAAAGAGAACCTACCTCAACCTTAGGTGGTGTGGAAAGGCTTCTGTGAAAAGGTCTCCTCTTTTTTTTTAATTTTACTTTCAATCTTCTTACTTTGAAGTTTTTATTTATTTATTTATTTATTTTATTTATTTTAATTTTCTTTCTTTCTTTCTTTTTTTATTTTTTATTGAGACAGAGTCTTACTTTGTGGCCTTCAGTAGAGTACTGTGGCATCATAGCTCACAGCAACCTCCACCTCCTGGGCTGAAGCGATTCTCTTGCCTTAGCCTCCCAAGTAGCTGGGACTACAGGCACCTGCCAGAATGCCCAGCTTTTTTTTTATTTTGGTAGAGACGGGGTCTCACTTTGGCTCATGCTGGTCGCAAACCTCTGAGCTCAGGGTAATCCACCCACCTCGGCCTCCCAGGGTGCTAGGAGTACAGGCATAAGCCACCACGCCCAGCCGAAAAAGTCTCCTCTTACATAAAATTAAGGATTAGTACATATAAACCAAGCAAATGAATAAGGAGGGGAAAATGAGAGTGACTAGGTCTTCATGTAGGCACCTCTCTCTTTCTCTCTCTGAGTAGGCCTCTGGGTTTTTGTTTGTTTGTTTGTTTCTCTTGGTACCATCATTCACACAGGGTGATCATTTAGCATTTTATTATATTATTAATATACATAATATTCTTTCTCACCGGGTATCACCAAACCTAGGTGCTACATTTAAGTCTCAGCTTTATCTCTTGTTGGTGAAACCTTAGCTGTGTCAGTTAACCCTGAGCTACATACAGTTCCTTCACCTTAAAACAGGAAAAATATCACCCACATCAGAGTTATTGGAATGATTAAACGAGGTAATACATGACAAAGTGGTCTATACACTGTAAACTATTACACAGAGTGTAACCATTCCTACTGTCTTAAGGTGGGATAACTTATGCTTTTGTATTCTTGAGCCCATTATGGACAGTAAAAAACAAACAAAAAAATCCCTAAACATTATTATAGATTTATAGTTACTTTTCAGGTCTGCCAAGTTTAAACCCTGAAGTTAATTGTTCCCTGAAGCCATCTAAAATGTTTGAGTTGATGCCATAAGTTATTGTAATTTGTCCTCTATCCAAAAGCCACTACAAAGAGGATATAGCAATAAAGTCTCAGCTAGCAGAAGAGTGTTTGAGCAATGCACATGTTAGAAATGTACTCATTAAGGCTGAGCAAGGTGGCTCACACCTGTAATCCCAACACTCTGGAAGGCCAAGGCAGGTGGATTGCATGAGCTCAAAGGTTCGAGACCAGCCTGAGCCAAAATGGTCTCCTCTCTAAAAATAGCTGGGAGTTGTGGTAGGCACCTGTAGTCCCGCTACTTGGGAGGCTGAGGCAAGAGAATTGTTTAAGTTGGAGAGTTTGAAGTTGCTGTAAGCTGTGACGCCACAGCACTCTACTGAGGGGGACAAAGTGAGACACTGTCTTGAAAAAAAAGTACTCATTAGAATACCTTGTTCACTCAATAGATAAAATGGTAAGAAGGAAGAATTTGACAATTATAAGGGCAAGTAAATATGGGGAACACTGAATAAAGGTGAGGTGTTGAGGGAGGGAGATGAAAAACCTCTTTACTGTCCAATTCAGAATAGCTTCCTGAACCATTAACATTTGCTTCCACTGATGAGAAACCCTTTCTTAGAATTGCTGTCTTATTATGTGGGCAAGCTCCTTTGATAAACACAGGCCACAGCAAAAGAGGCATTTATGAATACTTTGAATGACTTAACTGTACATTACTTTTGTCTCTTAGACAGTGGGAGGGAAGGAACTTAGCCTCAGAATAAATACAATAGTTAGCATGATTTTCTCCCCTAATTTTTCTAAGAAACATTTGAAAAATATGGATAATTTGAAAGAATTTTATATATTTACATGTAAACCTATCACCTAGATTCTACCACTAATATTTTACTATACCTGTTAGGTTTATGTATTTAAGTTAAATACTTTATTTTGAAATAGATAATTGTAGATTCACATGCAGTTGTGTAATGTAATACCCAGAGTCCTCTGTATATCTGGTTCCCCCCAGTGCTAACATCTTGCAATATTATAGTACAATGTCACAATCAGGATATTGACATTAATACAGTCAAGATACAAAACATTTTCATCACCACAAGAATCCCTCTGGTTGTCCTTTTTAGTAGCCACATTATTTCTCTCTTACTTCACACCCTCCTTAAACTGTGGCAGCTACCAATGTGTTTTCCATTTATATAACTTTATTATTAAAGTTATTATTAATAATGTTATATAATATAACTTTATTATTTCAAGAATGTTATACAAGTGGAATCTTACAGTATGTAATCTTTTGATTTTTTTTTTCCTCAGCATAATTCTCTGGAGATTCAGCCAAGTGGTTGAGTGTATCAGAAGTTCCTTCCTTTTCATTGCTGAGTAATATTCCATGGTAAACACATACAACATTCTGTTTTACCATTCAACTGTTGAAGAAGGTCTGAGGTGTTTCATTTTTTTTTTGGCCATTCTGAATAAAGCTACTATGAACAACCATGTACTGGCTTTTGTGTGGACGTGAATTTTCATTTCTGTGGGATAAATGCCTGGGAGTATAATTGCTGGGTTATGTGGTAGTTGCATATTTAGTTTTTAAAGAAACTACCAATCTGTTTTCCAGGATAACTATGTGATTTTATGTTCCCATTAATGATACATAATCTAGTTTCTCCCCATTCTTGGCAGCATTTGATATTGCCACTATTTCTTATAGGCATATAGCAATGTCTCATTGTGGTTATAATTTTCATTTCCTTAATGACTAATGATGTTGACCATGTTTTCAGATGCTTATGTTCCTCCTCTGCGAAATTCTCTATGCCTTTTGCTATTTTGTATTTGGATTTTTTTTTTAACTGTTGAGTTTTGATATAAGTCTCTTGAAGGTATGTGGCTTGTAACTATTTTCTTTCAGTATGCAGCTTCCTATATCTTATTAAGTGGGGCTTCTGCAGAGTCAAAGGTTTTTTTTTTGGCACCAATTTCTTTTCCTTGTTTTTTTAAAAAAATTTGTTTTATTTAGGTTAATGTAATACGAGATTACAATGTTTGCATTTGTTAGATTGAGTCCCTCTTGTAGTTGTTGTGCCCTGCACCCAAAAGGTGTGCCATATCCATTTATGATGTGCCCATTAAGTGGGAGCACACCAATTCCCCTCCTGTCTCCTTTCCCCATTCCCCCTCCCTACAATTTGAATTGAATTGAATTGTTCTCTTATGAGGGCATGTATTAGACTGTCTACTGGCTTCATATTAATATTGAGTACATTGGATACTTGCTTTTCCACTCTTGTGATACTTTACTAAGAAGAATGTGTTTAAACTCCATCCAGTTTATTACAAAAGATACAAAGTCTCCATCTTTTTATGGCTGAATAGTATTCCGTAGTATACATATACCACAATTTGTTAATCCATTCCTGGGTTGATGGGCATTTAGGTTGTTTCCATATCATGGTGATTGTAAATTGAGCTGCAGTAAACAATGTAGTATAAAGGTCCTTTTGATAAAATGACTTTTTTTTCTTCTGGATAGATGCCTACTAGTGGGATTGTGGGGCCAAATAGGAATTCTAATTTGAGTTCTTTGAGGATTCTCTTACTTCTTTCCAAAAAGGCTATATTAGTTTGCAGTCCCACGGACAGTATAATTTTTTTAAAAATGAGGTTTAATTTATCATTCTTTTCCCTTTGTAAATCATGCTTTTGGGGTCAAGACTAGCCTTAGATCCTTGAGATTTTTCTTCAATTTTTTTTCCTGGAAGTTTTGTGGTTTTTACATTTAATTCTATATTCTATCTTAAGTTAATTATTATATAATCTGCAAGAGCTAGATTATGGCTCTTTTTTTTTCTTGGCTATCAATGTTTAATTGCTTTAGTACTATTTGTCAAAAAGGCTATCTTTCCTTTATTGACATGCTTTTGTACCTTTGTCAAAAGTCAGGCAAGTTATGAAAATCTGATGGCCCAGACTCCAGGCTGTATCTATCTACAGTCATGCACATACACTAATATAATTATGTACATATAATTTATATTACATTAACATATTATATACAATTTTTATTTAATATATTATAACTATATATATAAAATTTCGATTTAATTTTTTATTTTTTGAGACAGAGTCTCCCTACATCACCCTCAATAGAGTGCTGTGGCATCACAGCTCACAACAACCTCAAACTCTTGGGCTCAAGGGAGTCTCTTGCTTCAGCCTCCCAAGTAGCTGGGACTACAGGTGCCCGCCACAATGCCCGACTATTTTTTTTGTTGCAGTTGTCCTTGTTGATTTTAGCTGGCCTGGGCTGGGTTTCAACCCACCAGCCTTAGTGTATGTGGCTGGCACCCTACCAACGGAGCTATGCCATCCATATATTATTTTTTAGATGGGTTCTCATTGGCCTTGAACTCCTGGACTCAAGCGATCCTCCCACCTTGGCCTCCTGAATAGCTTGTACTACAGGTGCATACCACCATACCTGGCTATTTACAAAATTTTTTTAGAGTCAGAGTCTTTTTATGTTGCCCAGGATGGGTCTTGAACTCCTGGCCTCAATAAATCTTCCCTTTGGGCTATATTCTGTACAGAAATTACTTTCTCCTCTCCATGGCAACCTGTGAAATTGTTATTGTTCCCATATTTTTACAGTTGAATAACTTTCCCAAAGGTACTCGGCCACAGTCAGGGTTCAATGCTGTCTTTTTTCTGTTGCAGCTGCTTCTTATTTATCTAGCTAACTTTTATTTAGTATTTGTCATGTGCCAAGCACTGTGTTAAGCTCGAGGAAATAAGTCAACAGAGCTTCCTGGATTGGTTCACAGAGGAACTGACAAAAGGGCCTTGAAGGATGGGCATAAGTTTGCAAAGAAAAGTTAGGGGGCAGGGAGAGCATTCCAGATGGAAGAAAAAGCAAGTGAAAGTCTAGGAAGTGTGAAGCCTCTCCATACATTCAGGAAACAGGAAGAGGTTGTTACAGCTAAAAAGAAGGGAGCAGAAGAGAATTTTCTCATATTGGGCTTGAGGTTTTTGGGGGATATCTCAATAGCATGACCAGCAGGCAGTTGGCTGCATTGTCTGGAGCTCAGGAGAGAAGTCTGAGCTGGGCATTGAGCTTTGCGAACGGTCATAGCACAAGTAATATTGGACAGGGGAGAAGGACTAGAGTCCAAAGGACAGAAAACCAAAGGAGTATTTTAAGTATTTGCACATTTAAGTGGCAAAGGAATGGATAATGAATAGTTAAAGAAATAAGAGACAGGTGAGTAGTATGACAAAAACTAATGGTGGTGAGAAATTCTGGGTTTTGCTTTTCTGTTATGAGTAACATCTAGCATAAAAAAAAGATTTGCAAGGGAGTTAAGTAGTGGCCCTGGGCCCAGAGAGGTCCTTGTGTGTGTGAGGGCTCAATTCATGGTGAGGGCCAAGTTGGGAGGGTTCAGTGGGAAGCAGGCTGAGAGAAGTATACAGTTTTGTGGGAGTAGTGGTTAGAATGAAATTGTTGAGAGGAAAAGGGCTGGGGGCCAGAATAGGACAGGATGGGAGACCAGTTCTGATCTGAGGAGTTGGGTAGAAAAAGGTGGGGTAAGCAGACAGTTGGAGAGACAAGAGTAAAAATAGAAGATGGGGTGGGGGTGTTTAGGGAAACTCAGGCTGTAGCAATGAAGAGCATGGAGTAAGGGATTCAGAAGATTGGAGTCTTCTGCCAGCTCATTCATAGGTCATTGTACCTTAATCTCTTTCTGTACCAACTCCCCACTCCCCAGCTACACAGTTTCTGTTAAGCATTTGGTTAGTGACAAAACTAACTACTGTTTGGAACTTTTTTGTCTATTGGCTGTTTAATCATCCTATGGAGGATTGGGTTGAAGTTGAATACATTTATTAGTACAGTGCTTGGGCACACATTTCATCTGATGATAATAAAGGTACCTTAGGTTTTCAAATTGTTTACACTTTCCAACCTATGAATTAACTCTACTAGAATGTAAGGCCCTTTAAGGCACAGATTCTTATCAGTTTTGTTCATAGCACCCAATACACTGCTTGACTTTTAGGAGTTATTCAATAACTATTTATGGAACACATTAAAAAAAAAGATTTTCAGAGAGATAATGTTTCATGAAACTTAAGAAAAAATTTGAACTAGAATTATTCATCAAACTCAGTATTTAAAAATTAAATATGATAAAAATACCATAAAATGAGGTTTTATAATCAAGTAGTTTGATAATGGTGATAAACATGTACTCTATAAAAAGTTGAAGAAAAATTCAATTAGGATGAGTATTTTTTTCTTTTTTTTTTTGAGACAAAGTCTCACTATGTCACCCTCAGTAGAGTGCTATGGCATCACAGCTCACAGCAACCTTGGGCTTAAGCAGTTCTCTTGCCTCATCCTCCCTGTAGGGCTACAGGCACCCGCCACAATGCCTGGCTATTTTTTGGTTGCAGTTGTCATTGTTGTTTAGCAGGTCTGGGTTGGGTTCAAATCCGCCAGCCTCGGTGTATGGCCGGTGCCCTACTCACTGAGTTACGGGTCCCAAGCCTAATATTTATTAAAAAAGCAAACCAACTATATAATTGAGGGAATTCTTCAATTATTAATACAAAATGACTTTCACCTAAATTTCCACCAAATACTTTGGATTTCCACATTAAACTCAAGAACTGGTAAATCCATCTGGTCTTCAAAAAAAAAACAAAACAAAACCTCTTTAGATTGTGGTACAGTTAAGCACACAGAATGCCCCTATAGTGGGGTGAATAGCATCCTCCCTTTATTTAGAAATGTGGTCTTTGCAGATATAATTAGTTAAGGATTTTGAGATGAAATCATCCTGGATTTAGGGTGTCCCTAAATCCTGTGATTGCTGTCTGTATAAGACAGAGGACAGGGAGATTTGGACACACACAGGCAATGTGAAAATGAAAGCAGAGATGGGATTTGTCTGCAAGTCAAGGAATTACAAGGATTGTTGACAACCACCAGAAGCTAGGAGACAGGTATGGAATGGTTTCTTTCTTAGCACTTCCACAAGGATTCTACCCTGCCAACATTTTCATTTGGGGCCTCTGGCCTCCAGAACTGTGAGAGAATACATTTCTGTTGTTTTAAGCTACCTAGTTTGTGGTAATTTGTTACGGTGGCTCTACGATACCAGTACAATTTTCCAGGCCCCAAAGCTATGATTGCACTGATAAATCTTACATTGCTTAAAAAAACCTATACATTTTTTATAATTGGCACTTATTTTATAGAAAGGACAGTGTTTACAAAGCTGTGATGCAAGTGAGTAGATGCTCACAATAATCCCAAATGCAAGCTGGTTTTACTTATATAGTTTAAATAAATTGCCCATTGCTTAACTTTGGCCTGATTGTTTTCTTTGACTTTCTTCCAATTAATGTGGATTAATATCAATTTGTTTATTGACTGATTGATTGAGACAGAGCCTTAAGCTGTTGCCCTGGGTAGAGTGCCATGACATCACAGCTCACGGCAACCTCCAACTCCTGGGCTCAAACGATTTTCCTGCCTCCATCTCCCAAGTACCTGAGACTACAGGCACCTGCCACAAAGCCTGGCTATTTTTTGGTCACAGCTGTCATGGTTGTTTGGCGGGCCCGGGCTGGATTCGAACCTGCCGGCTCAGGTGTATGTGGCTGGCACCTTAGCCACTTGAGCCACAGGTGCTGAGCCAGTTTATTTAATTACTTAATATTTACTTCCTAAAAGCAAACACTGGGAGAAGAGGGTTAAGGTTGTGGTTAGTGATGGTTCCCTTAAAACCTGCAAACTAATACGTTCCTTTTGGAAAGATGTTTGGAGAACACTTAGGTCTAAAAATAGACCTGCCATTCGATTATACAATACCTCTACTAGGTGTATATCCAGAAGACCGAAAATCACATTATAAAAAAGATATTTGTACCAGAATGTTTATTGCAGCTCAATTCATAACTGCTAAGTTATGGAAGAAGCCCAAGTGCCCACTGACCCACGAATGGATTAATAAATTGTGGTATATGTACTCCATGGAATATTATGCAGCCTTAAAAAAAGATGGAGACTTTACCTCTTTCATGTTTACATGGATGGGGCTGGAACATATTCTTCTTAGCAAAGTATGTCAAGAATGGAAGAAAAAGTATCCAATGTACTCAGCTCTACTATGAAACTAATTTATAGCTTTCATTCATATGAAAGCTATAACCCAATTATAACCTAAGAATATGGGGAAAGAGAAAAGGAAGGGGAGGGGAGGGGGAAGGATGGCTGGAGGGAGGGTGATTGGTGGGACTACACCTATGGTGCATCTTACAAGGGTACATGTGAAATTTACTAAATGTAGAATATAAATGTTTTAACACAATAACTAAGAAAATGCCCTGAAGGCTATGTTAACATGTTTGATGAAGATATTTCAAATTGTATATAAGATCAGCACATTGTACCCCATGATTGTATTAATGTACACAGCTATGATTTAATAAAAAAAAAAAGAGAGCGAGAGAGGAAAAAAAACCTGTCAAGTGTTTGCATATTTACACATTACTGGAGTCTAAGAATCCTATTTCTTTGCCAGGTACCATAACTTGTACCTGTAGTCCTAGCTACTCCGGAGGCTGAAGCAGGATGATCGCTCAGCTCCAGCGGTTCTGATCATCATGCCTGTGAATAGCTACTGCACTCCAGCCTGGGCAGCTAGATACCATCTCTTAGAGGAAAAAAAAAAAAAAAAAAGATTTTATCTGTTTAGAGCTATTCACTTTGCTAATAATTATTTATAAAAGGAAGCTTGAACCAATAAACTGCTGATAATTGTTTAACATAATAACCATAATGAAAATACCTATTCTCTGGCCTGATCCTAACTAGATGCTGGGTTTTGATAACAAGTCCTTATTGGAGGTCAGTTTTTTTTTTTTTTTTTGAGACAGAGTATTACTATGTTGCCCTTGTTAGAGTGCCTTGGTGTCACAACTCACAGCTACCTCAAAGTCGTAGGCTTAAGTGATTCTCTTGCCTCAGGCTCTTAAGTAGCTGAGACTACAGGTGTCTGCTACAACACCTATTTTTTGTTGCAGTTGTCATTGTTGTTTTAGCTGGCCGGGGCTGGGTTTGAACCCACCAGTGTCAGTATATGTGGCTGTCACTGTAACCACTGTGCTATGGGTGCTGAGCCTGGAGTTCAGCTTTTGATTACATCATATATTGTCTAAAGCTCAGACTGCACTTCAATTTTTGGCTATTGTGCACCTGTTTGGTTTTTAGGCTTTAAAGTAGATTTGGTTTTTAGGCTTTAAAGAAGATCCAAAAGATTTCATCTTTTTTGCTTTTGATAGCTTAGAACTCTAATAAATATTAAATACTATTTTTGAGCATTGTGACTACAAAGACTCCTAAATTTCAAAGGGTTTAAATTTTGACATATATTCTAATTATAAAATATCAAAAAATTATCCAATAAGAGAACAATCTGTAACTGAAAACTTGCATGTATGTGAAAGGTGCTATTCTAAGTTGAGAGTTTGGAGGTTAAGACAGACCAGGGAGAAGGAGCAGATATCACCTGGGCAAGTCTCTGACAACTTAATAGGGAACACAAGTCTCTGAAAACTTAATAGGGTAAAATAAAATCTTTACAAAAGTTTTATCCAGCTTTGCGCAGTGGCAGTATCGTAGCCAATGAGGTTTATCCGAGGCGTGATTATTGCTAATCAAATGTTTTATCCAAAACAGTGTGTAAGATCCAAAGCAACTATGTTACAAACAAACTTTTGGGATTTAATCTAATTTTCTTTGGGGACTCCCTGTATGGTGAATATACTGCAAGTATCTATAGGAGTTTAAGGAACTGAAACAGAACCTTCCAAATGATAAACCTTTTCATGTTTGGTGAAATGGTACCCAAATTATATGTACGATATGTAAAATATCATAGATTTATTGTTAAAATTATGATATACTTACTATTTACTATTTTCAAATGTGAAAAGCAGTATGTTACCTTTGGATTTGTTCTCATGTGATAAGTCAAATTAAATGACATATTGAGGATTAATTTAAGTGAGGATCTCAGCTTCAGCACATTTAGGGCTGGATAAAGCTTTGTGAGGGTCTGTACATGTTAGAGGCCTTCCCTCTCCAGGTATAACCACCAAAATGTCTCCAGACATCTAGAACAAACTTGTCTGCAGTTGTGAAACACTGATTTTTAAACCGTGAAGAAGAAGCAACCCCTTCCCTCCACAAAGAGTATTGTTTTAAAACAAGAACTTGGTTTTAAATCCTTATCACCACTCCTGCCTCATTGTACCTTCAACATCCCGAATCTGTCTCTATGGTAACATTTGTCATGGTTCATGAGAATTTTAAAACATGGGGCCGTGTCCTTTCCTGTCTGCGAACTCTTCCAGGACAGGGGCAGTGTTTTACCTTGTTTGGATGTCTGTGGAGAGACATTTTGCCTTATGTCTTTTAGATTCATAGTTCTTTTACTTCTCTTAAGTATCATTATGAAGTCATTACATTTCATAATGATTGAGCTTTGGGTAGGTGAACCATTTTACACTCTCTATCTTATTCTTCCCACTTTTAGTCAGAATACACCTGCAGAGGAAGTAATAGAACTATGTGTAAAGAGCAGCTAGGTCAGAGTCCTTTAACAGTTTTGACGAAAACAGCCTAGGCCTGGTCAAGAAAGTTAACGTTCACCAGGGGTATTTTCAGCTGCTAGATGTTCGTATTAACAGTTACAGGCTTCTTCCAGGCTGGTTCTGACGTAGGAAGACAAGTACGCAGATGTGTGTTAATTTTCCGGCTTTGACCTCGGTTCGGAGGAGTTTAACTCCACCTCTTCTGCCAGAAGGGGTAAATAACGCCCCCTTTCCCGCCCTTCGCACCCCTCTGCCTCCTCCCTCCTTCCCTTTGGTTCTCCCCAGTTACAGAAGTTCTGATTTTTCCTAGAGAGCCAGAGGAAAGGCAGGTACCCAGAGCGGGATTATATTTATAGGCTTATTTGGTCCGGTGGGACGCCAGAGAGGAAATCACATTTTGTCACTGGTTTCTCAGGGGAAGAAAACAAAAGTATCCCTGAGAACTTCAGCGGCCGGGTTTGGCACCAGGTTTGATTGACAGGGACCGGCCGAGCGAGCGCGCGGAGGCGGGGCGGGGGCCGCGGGCCCCGGCAGACAAAGAGGGTTTGGCTGCCACCAAGAGTGGAAGGGCGCGCTGGGGTAACCGGCCTTTGAGCTCAAAGGGGGCATTTCGCGAAGGTCGCTTTCTTGTCTGCAGAGAGGGCGGGCGATCGGGTGGAGGGGCCCAGTGGGAAGGGGGCGCAGGGCCGGGGTGGGGGCCCCGTCACGTGGCCGCCTCCGCCGCGGGGTTGGGGCTGTTCTTCCGGGTTGGAGGCGCAGCGCCGCGGGGCCCGAGACGGGGCTGCCAGCTCGGCGTCCCCTCGCGGCCAGCGGCGTGCAGCCTACGGCCACCCTGCCTCCCGGCCCAGGTGAGCGCGGCGGCGCCGGCGGTGCGGGCCGGCGGAGCGCGCGCCCTGGGCGCAGCTGGGGAGGGGCGCGGCCTGGCCTGAGGACCGCAGCCCCCGCGGAGACGGAAAGCTGTCAAAGAGCAGAAGGGCGGCGGGGTCCGCGGTGCCAGGGGCTCAGGGCGCAGGCCTGAGGCTTGGACGCGGAAGAAATACCATGTTCCGTGGGCGCCCTTACTTGTCTCTTGTCTCTGTTGGCGTGACGTGGAAGGGAGTGGGTGGGTTGGGGGGTTCGGAAAATAGGTCCCCGCAGAGACCAGGGAACGAGGCTGCAGCTGTGCACGTGTAGATCTTAGAGATTTGGGCGCCAGCGAGACTCGTACAGGGTCATTTCGGCCGCAAGCCGAGGGGTGACAGGGAAGTCATCGAGGACCTTTGAGGGACGTTGCACCCAGAAGGGTGGCAGCTGCCCTCCACCCCTCCGCCCCTCCGCCCCCCCCCCCATTAGGCTTGAGCCTTGAGGGAGTTCGGAGAGGGTTCACAGGTGGGGTTATAGGAGATGGCGAGCAACAGTCGGGAGTGTATGTGGGGGCGGACTGGTGGTGCTGGGTGCAAGCTCCTGCAGCCGAGAAAGGGGCCCAGGCTGGCTAGGTGGAAGAGACAGCGGGGGAGGGGGCGCTGGGCAGAGCTGATTCAAACTCTAGGGCAGGAATGACTATTATGCTGCATGAGCCAATCGGCTTGCGCAGGAGGATATAAATAGCGGTCCGGTGCAAATGCCAGCTGTGGCAGTTTGGTTGTCGAGGGAGGGGTGACACCAGTGAGTGGCGATGGCATGGCACCAGTGGCTTTGGGCGAGGTCACCTCTCCTGCCCAGCTAAGCTTGCCTGGGTAGGGTATTGTGTCCTTGTTGGTATGTCTCACTTTTAAAAGACGGACTTGTTTACTGTCGCAGGCGCCCTTTATTCGCCCATGGTGCTGGGCGGTTCTCAGGAGTCCTGTTTGGAGTCTGATGAGACAGACGGTTGGAAGTGGTGGGTGGGGCTTACGTGCCTACCTACTCTTATTTAAAGTGCTCCCCTCTTCTTCTTCACTGCACCCCTTATTTGCAAACCTTGACCATTTTTATTGCATGGACAGTTTGGGATTACCTTTTTATCAGCAGGCTGCTCTGGCTGCTTACCTTTGCTGATAGATCAGTGTTTCCCAGGGTTACACAAACATTTTATTTTCAAAGGAAATGCCCTGAAACTCATCGGAGAACGTACTCAGTAGGTACCCAAGCTTAGGTTATCTAGCCCTAGTTACTCATTAATTAAGTCAAAAGATAATATCCGGCGGCGCCTGTGGCTCAAGGAATAGGGCGCTGGTCCCATATGCCAGAGGTAGCGGGTTCAAACCCAGCCCTAGCCAAAAACCAAAAAAAAAAAAAAAAGATAATATTGACTTCCTCTGTTGTGCAAAGCACTGGGCCAGAAGTAACAGAGAGGATGTAACAGCTAATAAAGATATTGTGTTCTTTAAAAAAAAAATTTATTATTTTTTTACATATACACGTGTTTATTAGGTTTCCACTTTTGCCTTCACGGAATTAAAAAGGCTTAAAATTTGATAACAATAACAATGTTTAAGATAAGGACTAGAAACAAAAACCTCAAAAAGAACGAACGACAATAAATACATTCAGAAAAGAAATCAGATGACTGCTGCATCGAAATATTAAGCAATAATAATAATGCAAAGAAAGTAACATTGACATTGTCAGATAAGAGTATGTCTATTATAGAATACTTAGGATATTGCATCCTCATTTATAAGTGAAATATGTTTGTAATTTCCCCTTTATAACAATATATTTTCTCCAATTTTAATATCAGATGTATCCAGATTAAGTAGAATGATTTCGAAGTATTATTTCTTTTTCTATCCTCTATAAGATTTGGCATGATCTGTTTTTGAAATTATCCTTTATTTATAAATATTAGTTGTCTATTTTTTGAGACTTTGGAAAAAAATAAGAAGTTAACTGATGACTCTATACTGAACCTAAGATACTGTGTTCTTTTAATCCTCACAATTACCCTCTGGGATGGATGCTATTAGCATCCCCATTTCAAAGATGAGGAAATCCACAGGGAGAAATTAAGTGACTTATCAAGGTCACGCAGCTAATAAGTTACAGAGTGGGGGCTTCCCATCCAGAGTTCACTCTCCTAATTACTCGTCCTCCCTCTCTTGGTCAGGTGCTTGCCCTCCAGGATTTAATGTCTATCAGGGGAGATAACCCAAATAACTAACACTAAACAGCCACATGAATGCTATACTAAAAAAAAGTTGTTCTTTTTCTTTTTAAATTTTGAATTGTAAAGATTTTCCCCTTTTTGGCTTCAAAGCCACAAAAGCACATGGATAATAAAAGAGAAGAGATTGTTAAAGTGAGGATGAGGAAAATGTGATGATTAAGATGGAATGCTATGTTGGTATAAATATGTACTGGACAATGATAAGATGGTTCAGATATTCTTTCAATATCAGTGCCAGTTGCATTTGCCATTAAACTACCTCCTGATTTTTGCCCTGCATGTTCATAACTTGAATCAAGTGGAACTTTTCAGAGAAATTATTGTCTGAGGTCCTTGGCCTTATTGATGTCTGATGCTCCTGCCAGGGATTTGTTTAACATCAAATCACAATTTTCTAAGTAGGCAAGACAAATTTCCCAGACTTCAGATCATGAAGTACATCTACAGCTTTAAGGCATTGCAAAATCCGATCTAATCATAAAATTTGTAGAGCCTAAAAGGGCCCTAGAAACCTGCTCTCCTATGCTCTTTTTTACAGATGAGCTGACTGAAGCTCAGAGAAGTTCAGGTCAGACAGTAAGTGAGTGGCAGATTTGGACAATATAGGGCTTTATTAAAGCTAGCTAGCTTCATTCTTTTGTGGATGAGGTCTGGGAAATCTTTGTCAGAAAGATTTTGTCAGAAAATGGTGATTGTTGGGGACCTGAGATGATCCAAGAAGAGAAACTTGGGTAAGTGGGGAGGTTGGGTGGGAGTAGATCCTTTAGTAACTTTAGGGAAAATCTCCCTCAAGACAAGAATTCTTTTAAATAATATATCTTTGTATCTAACTCAGTCCTTGGCATAGATTCAACGTAAGTTTTGACAGTGCGGCTCAATTTTAAAGTCTTTTGCTCTACATTCTTAGCCATGAATAACCCTAGACATGAGCTATGAATGAATGAGGAGGGTATTTATTGGACTTGAGAATACTTTAGGACCGAAATGAAATGACATATGTAGTAACACTGAAAATGTAAAACTCAGAGGCAAAGTATTATTTACACACGTTTTTAATGGCATGCCCAAATGCATCTTGCATTCTTCTCTTCTTCAGCTTTTTTCATTTTATTCATTCCATCTTGAATGCCTTTCCTTTCCTTTTCTGAACCCTCTAAGAGGCATGATCTGTCTTTGATCCTCTGAAGAACTCTGAACTTGTGTTACTCTGCTTTGCGGTGTTAGTACTTATTGACTTTTCTTACCTCATAGTGTCTGACCCATTCCAGTTTGATTCTGTAAGTGCTCTGAACACCAGTGCCTCTGAAACTCTGCCCTGCATGCATGTTTGTTGAATGAAAGGACATCTTACGAATAAGCACTGCCTGGATTGAGAATTTCCATTACTACAGAAAGTGTCACTTTCTGCAACTTTAATGTCTTCAGGGCGGGGCCTGTGGCTTAAGGAGTAGGGTGCCAGCCCCATATACCTGAAAAAAAAAAAAAAAAAAGAAATGTCTTCAGGGAGTTGTGTCAACAGTTATGAAATTAAAAATGAACTAAATCCCTTTTCATCTGAAAGACTGTTTATGGAGTCTTCTGGGATCAGGTGCTTGGCCCTGTTGGGGATCCACAAGGTGGGTCAGAACCTAAGTGCACTGTTGGTAGTGTAAGCTGAATTTGATGAATAGAATTCTAAGTTCTCTGATTCTCATTCTTAAAGGAAGGATGAGAAATGTGGAGGATCATTGGGAATTGTGCGGGTGGCTGGAGTACCTAGCAGACATGTATCCCTGGGGAACTACCATAAAGGGCAATGGAGGTAGCTGCTGAAGCCTTAACAGCAGTAGAAGCCAGTGACATCTCACCATCCTGGTTAGACTTGGCGGAAAGTGGCCACTCAGGAGAACCACTGACAAGAGAGTTCACAGTTACACCTGCGTCCATAGCCACAAGCCTATGTGATAAAGTTACTGGGGAAATTTTCTTTCATTTTTTTTCCTTAGAGTCACATCCATGCATATTTTCTTTAGAAGTGTACTTGGCAAACATGAATCTTGTGTTCACTCAGCCAGCTTCAGTTCTGGGGTTTTCTGGGCTGTGTCCTGTTACCCTGAATAGGATGACATTGTTTTTTGTATTAAGTAGCTAAATGTAAGTTACCATGGTACCATAGCATTTTAGATGATTTAAGGGAAAGTGAAAGGTAACTTTGATTATATGCAATCTTTGTTGGGCATGCTGACTCAGAATATTACTTTCATGTAAGATGTGAATTGACTGTAGCAGTGTATGTGTGTGTGTATGTGTGTGTAAACTTTCCACCCATGTTAGGGTCAAATAGACTTATGTGACCTAGGTTTGAAAATGAATAGTGATTTTCTAACTTCAATTTTTGTGGGAAAAAGGATTCTAAGTTTTAAATACCTGAACTGAAAACAAGCTTTAGAAGCATCTTCTGTTAAGAAAGGAGTAAGCAAATACATTCTTTGTAGATACTATGTGTAATTGTCTTTAGATTAGTGGAGTTTTGAAAAATGTTTTTCATTTCCAAAAGACAAAGTCTATTTTTTTTCTCAGCATGTAAACATTTTATTTTCTTTCCTTTTAGGGAATTGCCTTCAGAAAATTGGGGATTCAGAAAATTGGAAGCTTTTACCGGCATGGCGAACCTACTTAAAACAGTGGTGACTGGCTGTTCGTGTCCTTTATTTAGCAATTTGGGGTCCTGTAAGTTTCTACCTAGGAAGAAAGATTTTTTACGAACATTTCATACTCACCAGGTGCTGTGGTGTAAAGCTCCTGTAAAACCAGGTAAAGTCTTATTTCAGTGTTTGTAAGTCAAACCTCCAAGTTAGAGGAGCTAAAAGATCTCCTGACAATAGATAAAAGGAAAAGCCATGCAGTTTTGTGGCCTAGTGCTTGGGATTGTTGTGAGGGAGATCATTTTAAATAGAAAAACAAGTACTGTCTTATATTTTCTGTATACTACCGAAGTTCCCAGTTGCTAGTGTTAACAGACAAGGAAAGATAATAGAAAAAGAAAAAAGCTAAACCAGTTGAGTTGTATCTACTGCTCCCAGGAACCATTTCTCCTAGCAGCAATTCCTTGTACCTCATCAGTCCTGGGGAATTTACTACATATAGTTCATTTATGCTCAGGAATTAGGAATTAAATTTAGTAATCCATTAATGTTAGTGCTTCCCTGTTTAGTAAATAGCAACTTGATCATAGTTAATCAGAAGCCTTGGCATCAATTTACATCAATTGTAAATCAATTTACATCCATTTACAGGTGTAGGTCAGTTTTACTTTGGATATGGAACGTATCATCTTCTCACCGTTGACAATTTTATCATCTTGGTCTAGGCCACCTTCATCTGTCACCTGAACTGATAAACTAGGCTCCTAAATGGGCTTTCAGTCTCTATCCTCTGGTTTGTTTGGCATAAGACAATGAGAATACTATTTTTAAAATGTAAGACCATGCCACTCCTCTACTCAAAATTTGCCTCTGGCTTCCCAGCTTATGCAGAGTGAGAGCTGAAGTCAAGACCTTCCCTGATACGTTCCCTGCGTGCTTCTGTTCTGGGTTAAAGCCAGAAGGAGGAGAGGCCAAAAAGGGACCCTTCTCAGCTGAGTCAGCCCCCTTTCAGCAGTCTTGCCCAAAGACTGTCTATTCCAGTGCTTCCTGTCCCTCATTGGTCAGAACCCAGGCATGTGGCCACTTGTACCTATAATGTGTTTTTGTTGGACTTCTATTGCAGATGGCAGCATACCCAACTAAAAATGGTATTGTGTTACTAAGGTGGACCAACAGGACGGATCTTTTAGGGGCAACTTTTGTCACATAGAATAATGCCCTTCTTTGTTTTTAAAGTTTGTAGAACTGTTTCTCTATTCATTAAGGTCCTCTATACTGTAGGCATTTTGAGTTCTTACATCTGCCTTGATTTGATTTCACATCTTTTTTTCACAGATGACAGGTCACTGTAGGCATGGTACCTGTCTCTAAGACCTCCAACAGCCCCCAGCTTTATCTTCAGATACTTTTGTTCAAACTGCTCTGAAAGCCAGATTATCAAGTGTCATATAATTATTTATAAAATGTTATTAACTGCATTTGGGATATTCTAATTGTCCTTGTGAATAAATCCATGGAAATTAAGATTTCTATATTGACTATGTATGAGACGTGTTTGCTTAATTTCTGGTTCTTGACTGTTTCCTGGATAATACTTTTTGTTTCTAAAATATAAAGAATACATTTTTTCTTTAATATATGTATAGCTACAAATTGAAAAGCATGATAAGTAATTCTAGTCAGTATTCAGATTTTTTTTCAATTCTTTCTTTTCTTTCTTTCTTTTTTAGCCGTTGTCTTGTTAAAAGTCCAGTTAAGTTATTCTCTTCCTCTTTTTTCTTTTTAGTTTACTTGTTGAGGAATTTAGCTGTTGTCCTGTAGAATTTTCAGCATTCTAGGTTTGGCTGATTTCTGTTGGTATTATTGAACCAGTTTCTCTGCATATGCACAAATTATGTCATATATGGCCAGTGGAAGCCCTTTAATGTTGGCTCCTAAATACTTCTGACATAATTTTAGTCACCTTTGATAGCTTTTTTGACTTTTGGCATGTAGGGCCTAGATAATTTGAAGTTGTCAGATAAGTGAATTTCAGGTAAGTATAGTGAATTAACTTTCCACATCAATCCAAATATTTTTCAGTTCTCTATTATTTTCCTTCCTCTCCTTCAAGTAGCGAGAAAGATTCAGCATTTATTTGCCTTTTGGTTATTATGAATTATTACTACATAAGTAATGTGGGATCTAAGATTATGTTCCAATTCAGATATTTCCAGCTTAACTTAATCCCTCTCAGGTCTCACTTAAAAGTTACTCTGTAAGTGGTGTAATGGAAATTAGAGACTCACAAGGTGAGAGATTTTTTGGAGGGGAGGGATGAGAAATTTCCTGTGGGGTACAATGTATATCACTTGTATATCAATGTATATCACTTGTAAAAGCCCAGACTCTGTAACTATACAGTATATACATGTAATGGAATTCAACCTGTACCCCCTACCTCTATTAAACAAATTAAAAAAAGTTTCTTCTATAGAGATAATTTTATTCATTTTTAATTTACAGCATATAAAGTTATATATATGCAAGAGTGGATTTCCTAAACTTTAGTAAACTATATAGAAGCAGATACTCTTGTTACAAAAATGTTTTTATACTTAAATAATGAGTAAAACAGCAAAAGAAACTCATGTTCTTTAGCTAAAGCTGGCCTAAACCATATGTAAATGTAAGTCTGTACTATATAGGTTCTTTTGGGTTGCAAGGAACAGAATCACATCAGTTATATTTTGTGATAAAGGTTCATTGTATGGATTCTTAGGACATACGGGAGCCCAGGAAGCCTCTCATTTATTCCTTGGAGAGGTGAAATGTTAGTCTGGATTTCAGAGCGATGACTTATATTCCCTCTTTAAATATCACTACTGATGTTTCTACCACTGTTACTGCTGATCTCCCTTTCAATATCTCGTGGTTCTGCTTTCAAATAATCTCCTGGTCCCATTGTGTGTGTGTGTTCTATTTAAACTCCCTGAGAGAGAATCTGATTGGGTTGGGTAGGCATTGGCTAAGATAGAGTATCCTCAGGCAGCGTTCCTGCATAAGCCATCTCATAGGCCGTGACTGCTGGCTTTCCTCATGTCTGCTGTATGGGTTATCTTTGACCCAGTTGCTGATCTGTTGTGTAAGTGGCTAAGCATGTAGAGTCTTAAGATACAACACACTGAGCAATCTATGAGAAGTTGCCTCTGACCATGTTGCCAGGAAGGCGACTTTGGCTATGGCAGGCCATCAAAGTGTATGTTATAGGATTTTTCTTCAAAACAGCCAATTTTATCTTTGTTGAAAGTAAGGACAAGACTCCCCAAGAGGGTTAGTTGGATGAGTGGATTTAACATGCTGAGTGATTTCTCAATCCATTTTTTCCCCTAAGAGTAAACTAAACTTGTCATTTGCCTTAAAAAGAACCACCAATTAAATACAGTAGAGCCTCCATAGTTGACCACCTTCCTACATTGGACCCCCTTAAGTTGACCTTATTTTCATAGACTGGACATGCACCCCATGTATGTATCAGTACTGTAGGCCTAGTTCCTTATGTCAGCCAGTGTGTTAGAGCCTCTTGGGTGGTCAGCTTACAGAGGTTCTGCTGTATTTAGAACTTTCAGGACAGTGAGCATAAAAATTTCTTATGTGTGACTATATTTTGAGGAATAGACTGCCCAGTTCCATTTTATGAAATCTGTTATTAAACATCGGATTTGTTTTTGTTTTTTATGCAGTGTATTTTTTTGCTTTTGTCTGTTTGTAGGAATTCCATATAAGCAACTGACTATCGGAGTCCCCAAGGAGATTTTCCAAAATGAGAAGCGAGTGGCGTTATCTCCTGCTGGTGTTCAGGCCTTGGTCAAACAGGGCTTTAATGTCGTCGTGGAATCGGGGGCGGGTGAAGCTTCCAAGTTCTCAGATGATCACTATAGAGCAGCAGGTGCCCAAATCCAAGGGACGAAGGAAGCACTGGCTTCTGATTTGGTGGTCAAAGTAATTATTCCCTTCCCCGCTCCCATTTATGGCATGCTGACTTTCTGTTCTTTTTCATAAAAAAATTTAAGTTACTTTCTCTGGTGTTACAGCTTTTCCTATTTTCAAATGATGCCTTTTAAAGAAATGGTTGCATGTTGTGAATATTTTTCATGCTCCGATAGAACTCTTACCAGGCAATGTATTTCACTATGAGAAGAGAAAAAGTGATCCTCATTATATGTTTGCTATATGGAAATTTCCTTTTAATTGGCTAGGGAAGATTTGCACCACATAGTTCATATAGACCCAGAATACCCACAGGTGAGTATTTAACTGTTGCTAGAATGGAAAGAAGACTTGGGACTGAATGTACAGTGATCTTCTGATACTTGAAGACACAGTGATTTACACTGACATAATTGCTATTTCTAGAGAGGGCATGACTATTCTGGAGAAAGCAGCATTAGGTTGAGTGTTGTGTAGCCTCACTTTCAAACAAGGTCTTAAGGTAATGTATAATAGAAATCCACATGCTGAATAACATTAGAATTAAAATAGGAAGTAAAAAATCCTGTAGAAAAAAGGGGACTGTATGAAGAGTCTAGCACAGATGATAACGAGTTGACTGTTAAATCCTAAGCCTCTTGCTTTATTAAAGTAAACAGAAATATCTCACTTTTTCAGTAAAGATAAGATTTTTTTCTACATTAATTTTTAAGAGGAATCAATCACATAGTCTCCCCTCCCCTTACTTAAAGTCCACTGAATAATTTGATAAGATCTTAAGTGGTTTTGCAGAAGATGTAAACCAATTTTCACTATAGAAACTTAATAGTAAATAGTATGGGCCAGTTATGGTAGCTTATGCCTATAATCCTAGCACTCTTGGAGGCTGAAATAGGTGGATTGCCTGAGCTCAGGAGTTCAAGACCAGCCTGAGCAAGAGTGAGACCTTGTCTCTACTAAAAATAGGAAAACTAGCTGGGTGTTGTGGCAGGTCGTTGTAGTCCCAGCTACTCGGGAGGCTGAGTCAAGTGGATCACTTGAACCCAAGAGTTTGAGATTGCTATTAGCTATGACACCGTAGCACTCTACCCAGGGCGACAGGGTGAGACTCTGTCTCAAAACAAACAAACAAAAAAATAGTATGGAGATACATTGTAAGTCAGCTAAAGATTTTTAAAGTTTTAAGTTTCAGATACTTGGTGGTATAACCTGATATATAGTAAAAGAACTTGGGAAAATAGGAGCATAAGTATAATTCATTCTAATGTACTAAATCAAAATCTTTTGAAATGGCTTGTATTTAAAACATAAGTCCCAGAGGCTATGTTTTCTGAAAAAAAGGATATAAAAGTACATATAGATTTTAGAAGTGCTCTGTGTTCCTTTTAAGGATTCACAATGTGAATGAGCATTATGAAAGTGTGCTGAGAAATTCTATAATACAGAAACTTACATAACTTTATATAGTATTGACCTTGGGGTTTTCATTTTGAGTCAACCTGTTCATAGCCTGAGGAGCACGTTCAGGATGTGCTCCACTATTGGCTTAATTTGCTCAGATGCCAATAGTCTCAGCTGAGCATTTGATAGGGGCCAGTAGAATCAATTCAAAATTGTCCTCTAATTTCTACTAAATCTATGTTATAGATTTTCAAGGAGGAAAAATAGACCTTGTCAGAGAGTCTTAATTAAAGTCCAGAACCTAGACTCACATGCATCATCAGATCAACAACTGAAATGGGAATAACAGACAAAGGTCTCTCATAGGTAAATTGAGGTGAAATGCTGTGAGATGAAATTATTGACCTGGTGTTTGTGTTCGTATTTAAAACATAAGTCCCAGAGGCTATGTTTTCTGTCTTTACTTGCCTAAAAGCACTACTATGAACTGGGAGCTAATGAAATAATACATTTTAGTTAATGATTGGTTCTAAACTTGGATATAAAGCATTTAAAAATATTTTTAAAACAGAATTTTTAAAATTTGGCTTTAAAAAGTGGACATTTGAGACTTTCAAGCATATGGAGTGTCTATTTATTGACTTATTTGGTACTTAACAGAATGTATTGTAGCTTTTTGCTTAAACCCAATTCAGGAAGGGCTACTAGTTTGAATTGTGTTTGTCTGTAAATAGTCACCTGGAATTTTAAGGTGACATCAATCTATAGTTACTACCATGAGGATTTTAGTTTACAGTGTTCTTAATGCCTCACCACTCCAAATGCTTGTGCTTGCCTAAATTATAAAGGATTGAATCTTTGAACATACAACAAAAACTTCCTGTTCATTCTAATGTATCTTGATTTTACCACAGCAGTAGGTTTTGGGAGGGTAGGTTTGTTGTAGAACCTCCATATTTTTTCACTGCTCTACAGTTAATTGTTAACCCTGATGTAGTACTGTGTTTCCTGTGTGTGTGTGCTCTTTATTCAGATGAGTTCATAGGTCATTAGGCAGAGGACAGATTGGTATACAGCTTTGTGTGCCTTACTTTGCTTAAGAATTTAGTCGGAAATCCTCTCTAGATTATCTGATGGAAGATTTCTCTCCCGAGTGTTAATGCAGTCATAGCATATCGTCTAGACCAGTGTTTTTCAACCTTTTTTAAATCTCACGGCACAGCTTGGCCCCCGTAGCTCAGGGAAGAGGGCGCCGGCCACATACCCCAAGGCTGCTGGGTTGGAGGCAGGCCCGGGCTTCCTAAACAATGACAACACTTAAATGCAACACTTAGAATTATTTTGATCAATAAAAAAGACTAAAAAAAAGAATATACATACTATACTTTAAACTTCTTTCAAAAATAATTTAATCAGTGATCTTTAAAAATTTTCAAAGCACACTTAAGATCTTCTGATGGCATACCAGTGTGCCCTGGCACACCCAGTTGAAAATCACTGGTCTAGATGGTCCTGTTTGCTTATGAATATGATTAAGGTATTTATATTTTTAACTTTGACTTTTTTTCTCAGGTGCGAGCCCCCATGGTTAATCCGACATTAGGTGTTCATGAAGCTGATCTTTTAAAGACATCAGGAACATTGATTAGTTTTATTTACCCAGCACAAAATCCGGACTTGCTAAATAAACTTTCTAAAAGAAAAACTACAGTTCTGGCAATGGACCAGGTTCCAAGAGTCACAATTGCTCAGGGATATGATGCGCTAAGCTCCATGGCCAACATTGCTGGGTAGGTTGATTCTTTTCCATTTCAATTGAATAAAAGCACAATGGTGCTACAGAAACATTCACACTGTAGCTCTTCTCTCTTACAGTGATTTTGTTAGTAATAATTGTCAGAGGTTGTAGCCCTTTTGAGAGTAGACAAATTATTTTTAAGATTCATTTGATTCTTATTTTTAGAATTCACAGGAATCAAATAGGAAATGAACTCTATTTATATTCCTTTTTAATCTTTGTGGGTAGAAGAGAAGTGTTTTCATCCATTAAAGGAAATAACTGTCATATTTTCTGAGGAATATGCTGTATTTCATATGTGAGTATATACTTGTATATATGTAGTATTAGATGGAAATTTCTTTGTAGGTCAAAAATGCTTCAGTATTGGCAGTCTCATGTTAAATCTAATATGTACCTAATTAAGACAGCAAAGCTTAATTAGGTTTTGCTTAAGTAAATCCATAAAACATGTAATGAACAGAAAATGTGTACTCTAGAGGATGTTGCTTCTGGTGTCAAAGCCCCTATCAGTAATGGAGGGCTGTGTCCTCTTACCTTTAAGGCCAAGGTGATAATTAGCTTCATTTGCCTGCTACCACTAAGACATTCCTTATTGATGCATGGGGTGCTGTTTTTTCTTTTTCACATTTATAAAACTATTTTTTGCTTTTAATTATTATGGGTACATAAGAGTGCAACCATGGGGTATAGGCACACAATGTATAATGATCAAATCAGGGTAATTGGAATCTGCATCACCTCAAGCATTTATCATTTCTTTGTGTTGTGAAAATTCCAACTCCACTCTTTTAGTTATGTTAAAATATGCTTATTGTGGTAAATATTGTTGTAAAATAACTTATTATTGATTGTACTCCCTCTGTTGTGCTGGAGTGCTGTGTTGAGCAGGCTTCCGCCATGGGTGAGGGATGGTAATAACCACATGCAGTGTGTTGCTGACTTCACCTTAGTGGGTGGGAAAAATCAAGAAATGGGAGAATGCTATGAAATCTTCTTTAAGAAACTAATTAAATTAGATTTTATGCATGAAACTATCAGTAGTTGACAAATTTGCCTGTTTCTGGCCGGGGCTGGGCTTGAACCCGCCATCTCTGGCATATGGGGCTGGTGCCCTACTCCTTTGAGCCATAGGCACCACCCAAGAAAATCATTTTTTAAAAAGCACATAAAAGAAGACTAACATAAATAAAACTTTTTATGGCTGACACATGAGCTGAAAGTGTCTTTTTTTGTTTGATATTTTAGCATATCTAATATGCCACAGACTCTACTTTGCATTTTAGCTGTTCACTTTTGATGTGAATGAGATGCAATAAACAAAATGACAAGTCAAAACCACAGTTTATTGTCCTTGATGTAATGTGGCAAATAGTTTGTGAGAAGATGTGTTTTATGGTGTAAGTAATATATTAAGGGAGAAAATAAATTGTTGCTATATTGATTTAGTTTGCAGAAGAGGTATATTATACACTGTAGAAATGTGCGACCTTCTACATACGTTTTATGTAGAAAATATGTCAAGTTTTAAGGGTGCTGTTGATTCGTTTTTTTTTTTTTTTTCTTTCTGGATTTTTTTTTTTTTAATTAAATCATAGCTGTGTACATTAATGCGATCATGGGGCACCATACACTGGTTTTATAGACCGTTTGACACATTTTCATCACATTGGTTAACATAGCCTTCCTGGCATTTTCTTAGTTATTGTGTTAAGACATTTACATTCTACATTTACTAAGTTTCACATGTACCCTTGTAAGAGGCACTGCAGGTGTAATCCCACCAATCACCCTCCCTCCACCCCTCTCCCCCTCCCTCCCCTCCCTTTCCCCCTTCCCCCTATTCTTAGGTTATAACTGGGTTATAGCTTTCCTGTGAAAGCCATAAATTAGTTTCATAGTAGGGCTGAGTACATTGGATACTTTTTCTTCCATTCTTGAGATACTTTACTAAGAAGAATATGTTCCAGGTGCTGTTGATTCTGTCATGTGAAATGCACAATGTGAAGTGAGATCAGAACTAGTAACTCTAGATCAGCAGTTGTAGCTGCAAATCTTTTGAGCAAATGAAGTATTATGAGGCAGTATAAATAAAGCCAATAAGAGCTGAATGGCTGTGGCTGAACTGAGTAGAGAGGAACGGCCCCAACCATGCTTTTTCTGTATCCTGTGCATTTGAGCCTCAGATGTGTCTGAAATTTAAACCTTTGGGGATCCATAGGATGCAGTTTGAGGAAGCACTCTTTTATGTTCTGAGCTGATATATGCGGAGAGCATCACATGAAATGAATCATCTAGTATATGTACCTGCATGGTGTGTGCTAAACCATCGTCTGTCTAACTCAGACATGCAGCTGAGTTACAGTGAAGGCATGTTGCTTCCACTTCTTTACTGTTCATTCTGAGCTTTTTTTTGCTGTCATCAAGGAAATGCCCAATGTATCATGTTTTTCCACTAGCAGTGTTTTCTTGTACATTTCCTATGTAATCAGCTTCACTTTTGTAATTTTTTTTGAGAATAGCAACTGAATCTTTTCAAACATCAATTCCAAAATTAATTTCTCCACAGTGGCCTTTGAATCTTTGTCACATTTCCCCTGAAAGTTTCTGTCACTTGCATTCAGAAGTAAGACTGATCGTGGAATCTCTAGAATCGTGTTTTTCTCTTTCAGTATGACTAATTCAAAGTGATGGTAGTGATTGTTACGTTTTTGCATCAATTGTTATATCAAGCATTATGACATAAAAATATGATTAGAGAGAGCCTTTAATAATGGGTGAGTTTTAGTAGTTGCATTATAATAATACTGAGGCAGATTTATATTACCAAGTGAATGTATATCACATTGCCTTTTGAATAGGAAATGATATGAAAAGGAAGTTAGTGTAGTATGTAAAAAATAACCTATTAAAGAAAAGATGCTGCATATTATTAGCTTTTATTGCGTAGTTCATTTCTGTGGCTAACACATAAAAGATTTATTGAGCATTTTCTATGTGATAGGCATTATCTTTACCTGTATTAACTCCTTTAGTCTTCAGAACAAGTGTAAGAGATAGATGCCCTTTTTGTTTTCACTTTATAAATGAGGAAACCAACATTTAGAGAACTAAAGAAATTTTCCCAAGGTCACAAAGCTCATTAGTCATAGAAGTAGGAGGTGAACTGAAGTCAGACTGTCTCAAAAATCTCTGGATTTCAACCATAAGATCAAGGGAACGTTTTTTCTTTTGTTTTTTGAGGGTGGAATTTTTTTGTACAAGCATATAGCTAATTTTTTAATTTTAAAGTTCGTCCCCCTCTAATGCAAATAAGAACTATGTATGTAACATGTTATATAAGCACTTTGCCAGTCATCAAAGAACAGTTGGGATAACAGAAAAAGAAAGTGTAAAGGATCAATAATCCCAGTACCCAAAGAAAGCCATTGCTAGCATTTTCTTTTCTTTCCTTCATTCCTTTTTCCATCCCAACTGATTTTCTGCGGTATTTGTTGTGGACAGACTGGGTAGTGTTGTTGATAAGAGTCTGTGCCTCCATAGGCTGGCTGGCTGAGTTAGACTTGTAGGTCTGCCGTTTATTAAGCTGAGACCTTGGGCAGGTCTCTTAATCTCTCTCTGTCTCCCTGTCTCTATAAATAGTGAGAAATAAAGGTAATAATTCTATCCATAATCCTATTGTAAATTTTAAAGGAGTAAGCATAGGTGAGTCACTATGAAAGTTTTGAGACAGGCTGTGTTATGATCTATTATTTAATGACCAAGAAACACAGTCAAGAGTGTCCTTTGATTCACCTGGGCAACTCTCAGCTTGCCTGGCTTGCTGGTGTTGCTGGGAGGGTTTCCTTTGTTTCCATCTGCGTGGCTTTTATGTTTCTTGATTTTTATGTATCTCAAAACTATCATAATGACCCCCATGTACACAAAACTTAGAACTGTTCTTGGCACATGTTAAATACTATATAAATATTAGCTATTATTCTTTGATAAAGCTTTATTAATGACTTGTAATACACGAGCCTAAGACCTTTCATTTTATGGAATTATTTATTTATCTTTGTGCTTGTTTTTTTTTAAAAGTTATAAGGCTGTTGTCCTAGCAGCAAATCATTTTGGACGGTTTTTTACCGGTCAGATCACAGCTGCTGGAAAAGTGCCTCCAGCTAAGGTACGTACACCTTTTAATATTTCTTTATAATATGAATGAATTAAAGGCAAAGGAATGGATAATCTTAGAATATATTATTGTAGGGCGGCGCCTGTGGCTCAGTCGGTAAGGCGCCGGCCCCATATACCGAGGGTGGCAGGTTCAAACCTGGCCCCGGCCAAATTGCAACCAAAAAATAGCTGGGCGTTGTGGCGGGTGCCTGTGGTCCCAGCTACTCGGGAGGCTGAGGCAAGAGAATCGCTTAAGCCCAGGAATTGGAGGTTGCTGTGAGCTGTGTGAGGCCACGGCACTCTACCGAGGGCCATAAAGTGAGACTCTGTCTCTAAAAAAAAAAAAAAAAGAATATATTATTGTAATATTTGTTGTGTGTTAACTTCATTCTGAAGAATTCGTGGTATGTTCAAATACTTGGTGGAGTGTCAAGGCCGAACATTTAAGATTGATTGAAAAACATGAATTTTGACCTTCTGGAAGCCTGAGTCTTTGTTTTTGCTTGTTTTTTGACTTACTACCTTGAAGTCTTAAAGGGATTTTTGAATAACTTGTTCTGTGTGGCCCATTTATTACTAACTTAAAAAAAAAGCTTTAAGATACCATTCAAAAATTTCTGGGTTTCCCAATTATTTTCACAATTTAGCTTGTTGAGAAAACTGTTTTGGTTTCCTCATTTTTTTGGTCTGTTTTTGGGTCAAGAGGACAGAAAAGGGGAGGTGGTGTAATCAGGGTATGTGGCAGAGGGGGACAGAGTGGTGTTTCTCTAATCCAGACTGAGAGCAGCGAGGAGTGGTTAATGAAGGGAGGCAGGGATAGCTGGGGGAGAGAATAGGAGATATGATGGACCCTTCCGCACTAAGTGTTCTCAGTAATGTATAAATCTAGGTGTGGTAGTCTGTTTTGTGTTGCTGTAATAGAATACCCGAGGTTGAGTATTTCATAAAGAAAAGAGGTTTATTTGGCTCATGATTTTGGTGGCTGAAAAGTTCAAGTTTGGGCAGCTGCATTTGGTGAGAGCCTCAGGCTGCTTCAACTCATGACAGACACCAGAAGAGGAGCAGATGCGTGCAAAGAGGTAACATCATGGAAGAGAAAGCAGGAGAGAGAAACTGAGAAAGCTAGACTCTTTGTAATAACTCACTGTCATAAGATCTAATTTATTACCCCCGAGTGAGAATTCACCCACTTTCCCCTCCCCACCAGAGAGGGCATCCATCTTATTCATGAGCGATCCACACCATGACCCAGACACCTCCTGCTAGGCCCCACCTCCCCACATGGCCACATTGAGGATCCAGAGCCAACGTGAGTTTTGGCAGGGACAAACCATATCCAAACTAGAGACATGGGAAAATGGACTTTAAAAGTTGCTGTCTTCCTACTTGTAGGGTATAGGTTTACCTAGTGCTTCCTGCTCTTAAGTACTTGGTTGTATAAACTCAGAGTTCTCCTACAAAGTAAACCTCCTGCAAAAAAACTGGAAAAAAGGGGCTAATAGCAGCTTAGAGAAATAGAGTTATATATTGCTTTGAAGAACAGACTAGGTGAAAAAAACAGTCAGTGGTTTAAATGGAGGCCAGAATATTTAGCAAGAAAGTATGAGCAAATAACAAAGATGTGATATGAAAAGTGATTGAATTTTGACTTCTTTCTCAGGATTGTAATAAAGTGTCTGGCTCTCATGGTGGTCAGAAGTCTGATGCTGTTCTTAAGCTGGCTGAAGGCTTTAAGCTACAAATATACTATTCAGTTTTGGTTAGAATCTTTCTAGATGTATGTGGGAATTGAGAGGAAAACTATGACTATAAGAGATTAAAAGATGAAACAAAAGAGAGTTTTGAGGAGAATCGATTAGCCTTTGAAGGGTGAAAAAATGACTATCTTTACTGAAAATTTAACTTGTAGCTAAAGGACTTTAGTTTCATGTCAGAAATAGTTTTTGAATTGAAGATGCTAATCGGGCTCATCAAAGCAGATTGCATAATGCAGTATTTTATTTAGGTTTCCTTTAAATGTTAAACATTCTTACTTGTCCAGAATGAACTAAAATCAATCCGTTGAAGGCCTGCAATATGGCAGGCATTGGACTAGGATATGGCAGGAACATGACACATAAGATCCCTGCCACACAAAACTTACACTCTAGTGGGAGTTGGAGTAAGGAGACAAAAAAAAAATATATGAGACAATTTTAGATATAAAGAAATGACCTGGATGATATTATAATGAGTAATGGGGACAAGCTACTTTAGTAAGGGCAATGGGGAAGGCTCTTCTGACATTTAAGCTGAGACTTGAAGGACAGGAAGAAAGAAACCAAACGTTAGGATTCTAGACATGCAGGAGTGTAGTATTTAGGTCTAGAAAGCCAAAGAAGGCCATTGGTCTTGGAGTGTAGTGAACAGGATGGAGAGTGGTCTGAGATAATGTTAGAAAGGAAGGTCTGGGTTTGATCATGTGGAGTCTCTCTTCTAGGTCATGTTATAGAGTTTGCAGGTGAGGGAAATGTGGTATTTAGGGTTTAAAAAAAAATCCCCATTGGCTATGGGGCTGTTCTGTGGGACAAGTGATAGTAGCAGAAGAGTGAAAGCAAGATCTTTCACTTGATGGCAAGTGATGGGGAATTGATGGCACCTTGGAAGGTGGTAGCCACAGAAATGTAGAGAGGATAGAGTGGGAGATCTTTGGGGGTTAAAGCCAGTGGTACTTGTTGATGGATCTAAGTGGGACTATGAGCAAGGGAAGGACTCAAGATCTCCCTGTTTCGGTGAGATGGGGAGGGCCAGAGGAGGAGCAGGTTATGCGGCTGAATATAAGAACATCCCCCAAAGTAGTTTCTCTCTCTTGCCTTCTCCTATACTATTTCCTGAATGTGTGTCTACAGTGTGCCAGTTAGTAGTAAATGTTTCAATATAAGTCCATTGTTGAGAATTAGTTAGTAACAGTCAAGATTTCAACTGAAGCTGTCTGGCTCTCAGTCTCTCTGTCTTCTTCACGCTGTGCTGCAGAGGAAATTTCTGTTGTAGGAATTGCATTGCTTTACGTTTTTACAATTCTGCCTTTTAAATTATGGGGTATTTTTTTTCTTGATTCTAGATAACTAAGTCATATATATATAGATATATAATTTACTTATTTTATTTCATTTTTTAAAACAGTGGTGGAGTTTCTAAGTCGATCAGGGTTGGTGCTTTGGAGCCTAGAACTTGTTTGTTCTTTCTGGTCCCTCTTTGTCCCCTTTCCTGTATACTTTCCTCTTTTTCTTTTTTTTTTTACTTTCCTCTTTTTCAAACAGGCCATCATAACCAAATCAATTCAGAAGATCTCTGAGCACTGCTTAGGGCATGCCAGAGCACAGCTTGACTAGCCGTCTTTGTGTAAAGGGTGTGAAGGGTGGGTGGGAATTTATAAACTTCACTGTTTCCGTGGGTGACATTTTTTTCTATAGGAACAAGGAATTGCCTTCGACTGACTGTTTATGGGATATATAACAGGACTTTTCTCTGAAAGGCCTGTTCTAGGCTGGAGACAACTTTGTTCTTATTTTGTTTCTTAGAAGGCAGAGGATGACTCTTGTTTCTGAGGAATTCCTGGGTTCTCTTGGCTCTGATCCTTCCCTGGTTTGGGAAATTAGATGTAATACATACTTGGGATGTCAGAAATAATTTACTCAAAATGGTCCAGAATTATGTGGCTGTTCCTTGTAGAAACGTTTCATATTAAAATGTGTTGGGGTAGATGTTCATTAGAGTTGTACCCATGTTTGAAATGTGTTTTGATAATCTATAAACATAGAAACACATTAGAATTTGAGAGGAGAGAGTGAATTAGAATTCCACATGGGGAACTATGGGAAGGAACCTGTTAACCTTTATATATATATATAAAACTTTATTATATTTATATTTTTATATATATTTATAATATAAAATATATATATATTTATTTATATATATATAAAACTATATATATATAACCTTTATTATATATATATAATCTTTATACATACACACAACACTGATCATGTATAGGTAGCTTTTATTTGGAGATACTGATTGTTAGACTATTTTTAGTGAAGGTTGTTGGCTTTGGCCAGCAGCTCTTTTGATAGATTATTATTATTATTTTTTTGAGACAGATTCTTACTATGTCACCCTTGGTAGAGTGCTGTGGTGTCACAGCTCACAGCAACCTCAAACTCTTGGGTTTAAGCAATTCTCTTGCCTCAGCCTCCCAAGTAGCTGGGATTACAGGTGCCTGCCACAACACCCAGCTATTTTTTGTTATTGTTGTAGTTGTCTTTGTTGTTTGGCAGGCCCGGAGTGAGTTTGAACCCTCCAGCCTCAGTGGATGTAGCTGGTGCCCTAGCCACTAAGCTATAGGCGCCAAGCCTTGATAAAATTTTAAAAACAGTGGTGGTTCAATTAAGGAATAGTCTGTTCGCTTAATACGTTTATTGAGGGCTGATCATCACCACCCTGCTAATTGTGTACCAGGCACCAATAGTTATTAACTGATGATTTTTCATAGCTAGTTGATAATGAACTTTATTTAAAACACAAATGGTTCTTTCTCTTTTCTAGATTCTGATAGTTGGTGGTGGTGTTGCTGGGCTTGCTTCTGCGGGGGCAGCAAAGTCGATGGGCGCAATTGTTCGAGGATTTGACACGAGGTGAGTGCATTATTAGTGACTGAGGAAACATTTCGTTTCAGAGGCATATCGTGCTTTCCTTAGAGTTTATAAATTGAAGTAGCAAATTGAAACTGGTCATAAATTTTTTCCATTTAAAAATGTTTCCACTCTTTAAAAGTTAATGCAAAGCAAAAATGTATTGCTTAGTGAAACAAAAATTGAGGACCCAGCACAAATAATTAAAAAAAAACAAAAAACGAAAAAAAAAATCGGAAACTAACAACTCGTAGTTCTGTTTCTTAGTGTGGATCGGCAATGGGGGCAGAATTGTCTCTCTCCTGAGTTTCTAACATTTGCTTTACCAAGTCCTATGTTGGGTCAGAATGCTTTTAGGCACTAGCTAGGGCATGAACAAAGATGATTGTGAGTAGCAGGAAAGAGTGAAATAGGAGCCATCTTAGAATATAGATTGAACAAGGGGCATGCCCTGCCTTGAATGGAAGCTGACTTGATAATTCTACCTGAGTGGCAACACATGAATTATTATTACTGCATTATTTGTGCTAAGGACTCTGGCTTTTATTATAAAGATGGAGTTGACTATCTTTTCTCGGACTGTCTTAGAGCCCATAGATGAAAGTACTTAGTTATGTACCCTGTATTTCTTTAGACTAGACATACAAATGCTTTTGTGGATTGTCCTTCAAGAGAAATTTGATCAAAATTCTTCTTCTTCCACTACATACTGGATTTTATTAAATACTTATTAAGTCCTGTTATTTATGTGTTCTATTATATTTATTGTTTTGAGATTGAAGCATGTAGTTATTTATTACCAGTTGAGGGTAGTAGAGAAATATTACTATTGCCAATATAGAATGATAAAAAAAATTCAAAGTTGCAAAGGTTGTGACTTTTCAAAATAAAGAATGTGGCATAGAATATGATTAACTCGCTTTACCTGGGGTTTAGAGAAATAATGTACTGATAAAATGCTATCTCGTCCAAATGAGAAAATAAGGCATTTCCATAGAAACCAAGACACAAACAAAGGGCAGCCAGACAGCCATTAGGCCTGTCTTTTCAGTTTTTTTTTTTTTATTATTAAATCATAGCTCTGTACATTAATGCGATCATGGGGCACCATACACTGGTTTTATAGACCATTTGACATATTTTCATCACACTGGTTAAAATAGCCTTCCTGGCATTTTCTTAGTTATTGTGTTAAGACATTTATATTCTACATTTACTAAGTTTCACATGTACCCTTGTAAGATGCACCGCAGGTGTAATCCTACCAATCACTCTCCCTCCACCCATCCTCCTCCCTCACCTCTCTCTCCCTCTTCCCCATATTCTTAGGTTATAACTGGGTTATAGCTTTCATATGAAAGCCATAAATGAGTTTCATAGTAGGGCTGAGTACATTGGATACTTTTTCTTTCATTCTTGAGATACTTTACTAAGAAGAATATGTTCCGGTTTCATCCATGTAAACATGAAAGAGGTAAAGTCTCCATCTTTCTTTAAGGCTGGTACATATTCCATGTGGTACATATGCCACAATTTATTAATCCATTCGTGGATCGATGGGCACTTGGGCTTTTTCCATGACTTAGCAATTATGAATAGGGCTGCAATAAACATTCTGGTACAAATATCTTTGTTATAATGTGATTTTTGGTCTTCTGGGCATATACCTAGTAGAGGAATTATAGGATTGAATGGCAGATCTATTTTTAGATCTCTAAGTGTTCTTAAAACATCTCTCCAAAAGGAATGTATTAATTTGCATTCCCACCAGCAGTGTAGAAGTGTTCCCTTTTCTCCACATCCACGCCAACATCTCTGGTCTTGGGATTTTGTGATATGGGCTAATCTTACTGGAGTTAGATGATATCTCAAAGTAGTTTTGATTTGCATTTCTCTGATGATTAAGGATGATTAGCATTTTTTCATATGTCTGTAGGCTGTGCATCGGTCTTCTTCAGAGAAGTTTCTCTTCAAGTCCCTTGCCCAGCCTGTGATGGGATCACTTGTTCTTTTCTTGCTTATACGTTTCAGTTCTCTGTGGATTCTGGTTATTAAACCTTTGTCGGAGACATAACCTGCAAATATCTTCTCCAATTCTGAGGGCTGTCTGCTTGCTTTACTTACTGTGTTCTTGGCTGTGCAGAAGCTTTTTAGTTTGATCAGGTCCCAGTAGTGTATTTTTGAAGCTGCTTCAATTTCCCAAGGGTCCTCCTCATAAATATTCGCTCAGACCGATTTCTTCAAGGGTTTTCCCTGCACTCTCTTCTAGTATTTTTATAGTGTCATGTCTTAAGTTTAAATCTTTAATCCAGTGAGAGTCTATCTTAGTTAATGGTGAAAGGTGTGGGTCCAGTTTCAGTCTTCTACAGGTCGCCAGCCAGTTCACCCAGCACCATTTGTTAAATAGGGAATCTTTTCCCTACTGAATGTTTTTAATTGGCTTGTCAAGGATCAAATAATGGTAAGTAGCTGGGTTCATCTCTTGGTTCTCTATTCTGTTCCATACATCTACCTCTCTGTTTTTGTGCCAGTACCATGCTGTTTTGATCACTATCGATTTATAGTATAGTCTGAGGTCTGGTAGCGTGATTCCTCCTGTTTTGTTTTTATTTCTGACTAATGTCTTGGTTATTCGAAGTTTTTTCTGATTCCATATAAAACGAAGTATTATTTTTTCAAGATCTTTAAAGTATGACAGTGGAGCTTTAATAGGGATTGCATTAAAATTGTATATTGCTTTGGGTAATATGGACATTTTAACAATGTTGATTCTTCCCAGCCATGAGCATGGTTTGTTTTTCCATTTGTTAACATTTTCAGCTATTTCTTTTCTTAGAGTTTCATAGTTCTCTTTCTAAAGATCTTTCACATCCTTTGTTAGATAAACTCCCAAATATTTCATCTTCTTTGGCACTACTGTGAATGGAATAGAGTCCTTAACTCTTTTTTCAGCTTGACTATTGTTGGTATATATAAAGGCTACTGATTTATGAATGTTATTTTGTAACCTGAGACACTGCTGTATTCCTTGATCACTTCTAAGAGTTTTGTAGTAGAATCCCTGGTGTTTTTCAGATATACAATCATATCATCTGCGAAGAGCGGAAGTTTGATGTCTTCTGACCCTATATGGATACCCTTGATCGCCTTTTCCTACCTAATTGTGATGGCTAAAACTTCCATTAGAATGTTAAAGAGCAATGGAGACAATGAGCAGCCTTGTCTGGTTACTGATCTGAGTGGAAATGATTTCAATTTAACTCCATTCAATACGATATTGGCTGTGGGTTTGGTGTAGATGGACTTTATCAGTTTAAGAAATGTCCCTTCTATGCCAATTTTCTTAAGCATTCTGCTCATGAAGGGATGCTGGATATTATCAAAAGCTTTTTCTGCATCAATTGGGAGAGTCATATGGTCTTTGTTTTTTAATTTGTTTATGTGCTGAATTATACTTCTAGATTTACGTATATTGAACCAGCCTTGAGACCCTGGGATAAAACTGACTTGGTCATGATGTATAATTTGTTTGATGTGTTGCTGGATTCTGTTTGTTAGGATCTTGTTGAATATTTTTGCATCTATATTCATTAGTGATATTGGTCTATAATTTTCTTTTCTTGTTGGGTCTTTTCCTGGATTGGGGATCAGGATGATGTTTGCTTCATAGAATGTGTTGGGTAGTCTTCCTTCTTTTTCTATACTTTGGAACAGGTTGAGTAATATAGGTACTAGGTCCTCTTTAAAGGTTTGGTAGAATTCTGATGTGAAGCCATCTTGTCCTGGGCTTTTCTTTTTAGGGAGATTTTGTATGGTTGATGCTATTTCAGAACTTGATATAGGCCTGTTCAACATTTCCACTTGATTCTGGCTAAGTCTTGGAAGGTGATGTGCTTCCAAGTATTGGTCACTTTTCTTCAGATTTTTGTATTTCTGAGAATAAAGTTTCTTGTAATATTCATTAATGATTTTTTGAATTTCTGTTGAGTCTGTTATTTCGCCTTTGTCATTTCTGATTGATGAAATTAGAGATTTTACTCTTTTTTTCCTGGTTAGGTTAGCCAAAGGTTTATCTATTTTATTGACCTTTTCAAAAAACCAACTTTTTGATTTATTGATCTGTTATATAATTCTTTTGTTTTCAATTTCATTTAATTCTGCTCTAATTTTGGTTATATTTTTTCTTGTACTGGGCTTGGGGTTGGAATATTCTTCCTTTTCCAGTTGCTTGAGATGTCCCATTAAGTTGTTAACTTCCTCTCTGTTCTCTTGAGAAAGGCTTGCAGTGCTATAAATTTCCCTCTTAGGACTGCCTTTGCAGTATTCCAGAGGTTCTGATAATTTGTGTCTTCATTGTCGTTTTGTTCCAAAAATTTAGCAATTTCCTTCTTAATCTCATCTCTGACCCAGCTATCATTCAGCATAAGGTTATTTAACTTCCGTATTTTCGTATGAGTATGCAGATTCCTGTTGTTACTGAGTTCGACTTTTATTCCATGGTGGTCCGAGAAGATGCAAAGAATAATTTCTATTCCTTTAAATTTACTGAGGTTAGACTTGTGACCTAAGATGTGATCGATTTTGGAGTATGTTCTGTGAGCTGTTGAGAAGTATGTGTATTCAGTTTGGTTGGGATGAAATGTTCTGTAGATGTCTGCTAAATCCAAATGTTGGATGATTAGGTTTAAATCTAAAATTTCTTTGCTCAGCTTCTTATTGGAGGATCTATCCAACACTGCCAAAGGAGTGTTGAAATCTCCGATTATTATGGAGCTGGAGGAAATCAAGTTGCTCATGTCTGTTAGAGTTTCTCTTATAAATTGAGGTGCATTCTGTGTGGGTGCATAAATATTAATAATTGAAATCTCATCATATTGAGTATTACCCTTAACAAATATGAAGTGACCATTTTTATGCTTCCTTACTTTTCCAGCCTATTGTGTCTGGAAATAGAATTGCAACACCTGCTTTTTTCTGATTAGCATTTGCCTGAAATATGGACGACCATCCTTTCACCCTGAGTCTATGTTTGTCTTTTAAGGTAAGATGTGATTCTTGAATGCAGCAAATATCTGGCCTGCGTTTTGTATCCAGTTAGCCAACCTGTACCTCTTTAGAGGACAGTTTAAGCTGTTCACATTAATGGAGAATGTTGATAAGTCTGGTAAAATTTTGGGTATCGAGTTTTTTGAAAGTCCAGTGGACATTTTTAATCCTTTTGCCACTGTGGAAGTTGGAGTTTGATCAAAAGTTTCTGAGTGAGATTACTTTTGTGGTAGACGATTGGGGTGGTCATTATGGAGGATAGGTCTGAGAATATCCTGAAGAGATATTCAGGATTGGTTTGGTTATGGCAAATTTCTTCAACATATGAATGTGATTAAAATATTTAATTTCTCTGTCATAAATGAAACTCAGATTAGCTGGATACAGTATCTGGGGTTGAAAGTTATTTTGTTTTAGGAGATTAAAAGTCGATGACCACCCTCTTCTAGCTTGAAATGTTTCAGCAGAGAGATCTGTAGTCATTCTAATATTCTTCCCTTTGTAGGAAATATTTTTCTTACATCTGGCTGCTTTCAGAATTTTCTCCTTCATATTAACTTTAGTGAAGTTAATTGTGATGTGCCTGGGGGATGTCTTATTTGGGTTGAGTCGTGCTGGGGTTCTGAAACTGTCTGCTATCTGAATTTCAGAATCTCTTTGCATGTCTGGAAATTTCTCTTACATAATTTCATGGAGAAGGGCCTCTGTGCCTTGTGAAGCCACTTCATCGCTTGCAGGGATTCCAATGAGGTGAATATTAGCCTTCTTTGAATTATCCCAGACCTCTCTGAGAGAATGATCCATTTTTGCTCTCCATTTCTCTTCCTCTTTGAGAGTTTGGGAGCATTCAATAGCTTTGTGTTCAATGTCAGAAATACTTTCTTCTACTTGCTCCACTCTGTTACTGAGGGATTCTACTGTATTTTTCAGATCTTTGAGGACTGCAAATTCTTGCTTCAATGTGTCAAAATCTTTGGTTATTTTGTCTTTAAATTCGTTGAATTCTTGAGACAACTTTTGAATTTCTCCTCGAATTTTTAATTCCAACTTTTGAATTGCTCCTCAAATTTCTAATTGGAAAATTTCCTCCATTCTATTAATCTTGTTTGCTATCCAAATTCTGAATTCGATTTCTGACATCTCAGCTATGTGTTTATGAATGGGATCTTCGGTTATATCTGCCATGTCTTTCCTTGGGGAGGGTTGATCTACTCTGCTTATTCATGTTACCAGACTTTTTCTGCTGATTCTGCCCCATGAGTATTTTACACCGTTTGACTTTTCCCCTGGAGCTTTGACGAGGACCCATACAGTGGTATGGCCTGAGAAACTGGGCATCTGTTTGGTGTGGTGGGGCTAAGTGGCTCTGTGTGTTTTCAGCTGGTCTCTGTCTGAGCCTAGTGAAACAATTACTCTGGGTTGAAGTCTCAGCTGTGGAGAAATACTAGCAATTAAGTCACCCCGCCCCCCACAGGCAACAATTGGAAAAGGAAAATCAAACCTTCCTACAAGCACACATCCAGGGCACCACTTGGATAGTCCTTGGGCGACTGGCTCAGTTCAAAAGGTCCAAATCAATTGTCTCACTCAGCACCTGTCTCAGGTGGGAGCGTTTAAAAAGTCTCTCGGAACTGGATTGCAGGGTTCTGGTGACAACTCAGATATGACTTGCTCCGGTGCTCTGTGAAGTCAGGAGGATCCACCCAGCAAATAGATTAGTCTTGGAAGGTTGATGCTTCCTTTCCCACCTTGCACCTCTGTCACCCCCAGTCACTGATAACGCTGCAGGGCTGTGGACCAGTTGCCTCCAATGAGCAGATACTCCAGGGGTTTGCGCCTACCTGAATCACAAGAAAATCTATGTCTTCTCAGCCAGGCCTGCTCTCTGCCTCTATCCTGCAGGGGGAGGTGAGGCCTGACAACTTGGGGTGCTTGATGGTGGCTGGGGGGGGCTGTTCACTCAGTTTCAGCCCTGCCCCTGATTGATGTTGCTGACAGAACAGAACAACTTTGGTAATATTTTTCTGTCCCTGCTAAATTCCCCTGCAGAAGAGAAGCTGTTTTGAGTTAACAGAACCTGTGACTCAGGCCCTGTCTTTGCTGTTGCCTGGTAGTTTGTATTTGCAGCACGGTTAGCTGTCAGTTCTAGCCTCCTGCCCTTCTTTGTCTAGGCTGATGATCCCCTGGGGGCTGGGTGCATCTTATGCTCAGTTAAGTGGTCCTCTGGGTCAGCCCCACCCTGGGAATCTTCTGGCTGTGTGCATGTGTTTTCTAGTCCCCATGCTCCACCCAGGCCGGTACCGCTTCAGGCAAACCTTTTACTCATTGGGCCTGCGTTTAGCTGGTGGTTGCCACCTGAGAAAATGCCTGGCCTAATCTGGTTGCCCAGAGAGACAGGGGTGTGACTCCATAATATCCAGGGGTGAGCCCTATTGTTGCCCAAAACGACTGCTGCTCTGCATCTCAGGGCACTGCCGCTCTGGCGTGGTTACCTCTCAGCTGACCGTCCTCTCCTCACTCCTGTACTGCAGAATCAGCACTGACCAGCTGCAGTCCAGGCCCTGTCCACACTCCTCGATAAATCACCCACGAGTTTGGACTTCTGGGGGACAGGCCTTCAGACCTCAGAGTGAGAATGGAGGGGAGTGCTGGGAGCTCAGAATTGCAGGTAGAGAATATATACAGTTTTACACAGTTTTATGCCTGGCAGGAGAGCGCCATGGCACCCTAGTAGGGGAAGTAAGTCCAGTTTTTAGGGTCTCTCCCATGGAGTATAATGGGAGGACTTTTGAACTCTGCTCATTTGTTTATGGGGTACTCTGAGCTATTCTCATGGGGGAGGGGACTCCTGTCTGCTTGGTGATGGATTTTGTACCTTTTGTTTGTATCCTTGGGGTTGCAGCTCGCCTCAGCGGGGTTGATGTGCGTTCTTCAACCTTCTCTCTTGGCACAACTCTAATCCACCAGGTTAGTTGCTAAATTTCTGTCCTTCAATTCTCCTTCTGGATGGGAGCCTCCTTATCAGGCTGAGAACTTAGTGGAGAAATCTGATCATATTCACTCAGTTATTCAGCATAAACTTTCCCCCAATAGTGAGACTATGAACTAATTGGGAAGCTCATAATGTGAAATCCTTTGTTATTCAAACTGAACACCATGCCATAGACGTCTTTGAACTTCTTATAAAAAGCTCAATCTTTCTTCATTCACTCGTAGTATCTGATTGGGGATAGGTTGCTATCTTCCTTTTCTGATGACTTCCTTTTCTGATCACGGAGAAGCCAGTCCTTTTCCTTTGGTTGGTTGATGGAAGACCAACCGACAATTTCGACAGATTAATAAAACAAAGGTTTGTTTCTAAATACCATGAGCATGGGGGAAAATGTCCTAATGACAGTCAGAGACCTGGCCCTTCTCAGGAGTTTGTCTTTTCAGTTTTAATGTTCACCGATGGGAAGTTTCTTTAAGACCTCCAAGTCTGTAGGAATCAGATTGCTCAAATTTTCATTGTAGTAGATGATAGTATTAAAGTAGAATTATATATATTTCCCTAGATGTGATTTGAAATTTAATGGAGGTGAACTACTGAGAATTTAGTGTATCAATTTAGATTGTGTACAGAGTAGACAGCTAGAATATGGCTGTTGCTTTATATTAGAAAAATAAAAAAACTATTTTTGTTTACAAAGAATTAAGTTTATTCAGATAACTATACAATGAAGAAAGATGTGGCTGAAGTTAAATAATACTTTTTCTACGAATTATAGTTAATCTAGTCACTATTTTGAGACTGGGGTTGGTATCATAAACATGAGATCCAAATGTATTGGAAAACACACCTGATTATAAATTCTCTTTGGGAGGTTGAGTGGTATATATTTTCAGTTATTAAACATCCTAAAAACTTAAAGACAAATCATTGCCCAATGATAGTTAAAGAGTCTAATTTTTTAATTCTTTCAAATAATAACTAGGAGATTCCCTTCTTAATAGTGATTATCTTAATGCCTGTGATACAAAGTTTAAAATATATAAAAGCTTTATTTTCTTTTGTATCATAAAAATAATACATGATTATTTACTCAGTTCAGAAAAATATGAAAAAGCACAATGAAAATAAAATGCCCTAAAGTCCTACTGCCTAGAGATAACAGTTAACATTTTAATATATGTTCCCTTTGCTACACATTAATTAAAAATGCAAATTTACTAATAATACTGTTTCACTTTTTTTCATTTAAAAGTAGCTGATGAAGATCTTTCCTTACCAAAAATATTTTTAATAGCTACAGAAGTTTCTATTGTAGAGTAGGGGTGGGGATCTTTTTCATGTTGGAAGGCTGCGTTAATTAATTGTAATCACATAAGGCCACATTCAAGAAGCTTCAATTAGACATACTTAAAAATGTACATTATTTTGTAAATATCTACTATGTACTTAGTAATTTCAAAAAATGAAAACTTTTGTTAATTTTAAAGTTAACTAACATTTTAATGCTTTTGTTGTGTCTGCTTATTGTTGGAAAGCATTTAAATATTTGATTGCAGCATGGAGGTTTGCAGTTTCAGTTGATCCTATATAGGTGGGTATCAGTCACTTGTGACCTTAAGGGTGTCTTGATTTGGGTTAGGTGGAGAATGTAGATTCACAGCAGTAAGTGGTTGAAAAGCAAGAAACCATTTTTCTGGCATGTTGCTGAAGGCATGGCATAAATCTGCATTTTTTCCAAATTGCATTTGGATCTCTCTTAGTGTCAGATGATGACTTAAAAATGTCATCTACTGAGAACTCAATCAATTCCATCTGCAGTTTTTTAGGTGCCTTGGTGAGGCTGAAATACTAATTTCATTGCGATGTCAGGAACCTTTCATTCTGTTCTCCAGTTAATAGGTCTATAACAGTTGTGTATTCTTCAGATGATTCACGTATATCATTCTGCTTGTCAATGACTTTTTCTAACTGGAGAAAATGTCCATCTAAAATTTTTGTTTTTGAAGTGTTTGGGAAAAAGATAGTTATTTTTTTAAATGTTTGGACTTTTTGCCACTTATCACATATATACTTAGTTCTACCTTGCAAAGAAATATTCAAGTTGTTTTTATTTGGCATATCACACAGAAATGTTGTACATTCTTATAAAAATATTCTTTCATTAATTCACATTACTGATTCTATTCTATATAAAATTTAACTATCTATTCTTGCAGAGATAAAATTTTGACTAGCACCTGTCCCTGCAATAGTAAGCACATTTTTGAATAATATAGCAAATCTACACTGAATCCCTCATCATTCAGCTTTAACATGTTAGGAAACTGATGATGCCATGTTGAATTTGCACAAATATATTAATAGTGAGCAATACTTGCAACATGTTGCAAAGTAGGTTTTTTTTTTTAGGCAGTCTCCCTCTGTTACCCTGGGTATTGTGCAGTGGTGTCTTCATAACTTGCTGCAACCTCAAATATCTAAGTTTAGGTCATCCTCCTTCCTGCCTCAGCCTCTTGAGTAGCTAGGACTATAAGCTTCTGTGAACAATGATGCCTGGGTAATTTTTCTTTCTTGCTCTTGCTCAGGCTGATTTTGAACTTCTGATCTCAGTATAGATTTTGCCAATGCAAGATAGAGTAAAGAGAAATGAGAGCATCTCAATCTGTTAATACTTTTAAAAATCTGTACAATAAACCCTTGATGTTTTCCTGTCATGGAAGGTGCACCATCTGTACATACACTTACTAAATTTACCAAGTTCAGTCCAACTCCCAACATTTATCTTGAAAGTTGGTGAGATACTTATTCCTCGTGTGCTACTGGCAAGAGTACCAAAATGAGTGATTCTTTATAACAAAGAAAATCTTCTGTTATAACCTGAAGGAAGTATAAAACCTGTGCTGAGTCAGTAGTATCAGTTGATTCATTAAAGAGATTGAAGAATATATATTTTCCTTTTGGAGTGTTGCATGAAGTTGCTCTGTTAAGTTGAAGGCTAATTCAAATACGTGCTGTTGATAGGTTATGGTTCCCTTTGAAAGAGACAGTTGTTTGTACTTTGAAACATTATCAGGGGGGCGGCGCCTGTGGCTCCAAGGAGTAGGGCGCCGGCCCCATATGCTAGAGGTGGTGGGTTCAAACCCAGCCCCGGCCAAAAACTGCAAAAAAAAAAAAAAGAAAAGAAACATTATCGGGGTCTAAGCATCGCATAACTTTCATAATGCATTCTTTCGCAATTTCTACATCACTGAGTAGCTTCCTTTTTTTCTTGAATATATAATCTACTTTATAAATTGCTTCAGTGGCATCATTTCCAGGTCTCATTACTGCTTGAAAGAATTGTCTTTGCTTTTAATTTTCATCTTTTTTTTTTTTAAGATCAAAAAAACGGGTAAAATGTTTACATAGCATTTAGATTGTATTAGGTATTGTAAGTAATCTAGAGATGATTTAAAGTATATGGAAGGATTTGTACAGGTTATATGTGAATATTACACTGATATATAAGGGACTTGACCATCTGTGGATTTTGGCATTTGGTGGGGCAGGGTCCTGAAACCAATTTCCCATGGATACTGAAGGGTGACTATATCTAAAAATATATGTATGTGGTGATAACTCTTTATTTCTTTAGGACAAATTCTTAGAAATGGAATATTGGGCAAAAGATACATATATTAATTTTGTTACATTGTAATATTTTTAAATAATGAGATTATTTTGTTGGTGAAGATATAACAGCAAAGATGGCAAATAGCTATTGTGTTTCTAATGATATATGTTCATTATTTAGAATTATAGAGAAACATAAGAAGAAAATGAAAATTCCTTTTGTAATTCTGTCAGCTAGATATAATGGTCAATGATATTTTGGTGTAATATCTCACAAAGTTTTATGTATATAATTTTTGAACAAAATTTAGATAATTATATATATATACATACACATATACATATATATAATTTCAAACTCATTTTATTTATTTTTAATAATAGTAGACCTTTCTCCGCTGGAGATTATAATTCACTGGGTCTGCAAAGTGGCCTAGGTTTTCTGACTAGGATATTGTGCTTGGATAGTATTTAGTTTTTTAAATTGAATTTATTTTTACATAATTTAAATGTGTTAGCTTTACACACTTTACCATTTACTATCCTATATAGTACTTTTTACAAACACAATTTACTTTAAAGTACTGGGGCTAAAAATTCATTAAAATATTTTGAAGAGTTATTTGTGTGGGAAAAGTCCCCAATAAGAACAAATTCAGAACATTTAGAAATGCAAAACCTCAAATTCAGTGATTTGGACATCAAATCTTAATTTAATATGTGTGAGATAGCGCATCATAAACAACGTTGGGGTCACAGGGAACATACTTCACTACTGGAGTTGGCAATAGTGAGTATATTGCAACTATATATATTTGGCAACTGAGCTAAATAGGAGTTAGAATTCCCTATAGTTTTCCCCCCAGGGAAAAAATGTCATAAAAGTGTTACTTGTCTTAAAAAAAAGTTGGAATAGTTTAGTCAGAGAAATAAAAATAAACTCTTCACTTTTGAATATATACAGTTTATTCTTCTTAAAAATGTATGTGTACATGAGGATCTTGATCCCTTTATTAGAGGCCTGTCATAACCAGTATTTCCCCCTCAATAATTACCCTAGAGCTGCAGCTCTGGAACAGTTCAAATCTCTTGGTGCTGAGCCTTTGGAGGTAGACCTGAAGGAATCTGGAGAGGGACAAGGAGGTTATGCAAAAGAGATGTCCAAGGAATTCATTGATGCAGAAATGAAACTGTTTGCTCAACAATGCAAAGAGGTAGACATCCTTATCAGCACAGCACTTATTCCAGGTATGTTATTAAGGAAGTGGTTATCTTTAAAGCATTTTTACTCGTGATTTTTTTAAAAAAATGAGGTTGAACAATTGTTTGACATTTAAATTTCTTTACGTAAAGATCGATTTTTCTATTGTAAAAAAGTGCCAGACAGTGTGAAAGCACAAGACGAAAATTACTGCAGCCCCTAGAACAGCGGTTCTCAACCTGTGGGTCCTGACACCTTTGTAACAATGAAAATACATCCTGCATATCAGATATTTACATTACAATTTATAACAGTAGCAAAATTACAGTTATGAAGTAGCAATGAAAATAAAAAATTTTATGGTTGGGGGTCACCACAATATGAGAAACTGTATTAAAGGATCATGGCATTAGGAGGCATTAGGAAGGTTGAGAACTATTGCCCTAGAGATAAGTCATTGAAATCTGATATGTTTTCTTCCTTTCTTATTTCTGTGTATTTTTATCTAACTGGGTTCATAGATCACATTCCACATAACCATAAAACATTGTTTGTAAGTAGTTTCTTTTTTAAAAACCCTGATAAATAGATTGTTAATTTATTTCTATTTAAGATATTACTACATTCTCATTGTAGGAAATTCAAATAGTACTGAAAAATATGAAGGAAAAAATTACAGATAATCTGAAGTTCCATCACTAATGACTGTTATTAATATTTTGTGTTTTTTTTTTTTTTGAGACAGAGTCTCAAGCTGTCAGCCTTGGTAGAGTGCTGTGGCGTCACAGCTCACAGCAACCTCAAACTCTTGGGCTTAAGCAATTCTCTTGCCTCAGCCTTCCAAGTAGCTGGGACCACAGGCGCCCTCCACAATGCCCGGCTATTTTTTGGTTGTAGTTGTCATTGTTGTTTGGCAGGCCTTGGGCTGGATTCTAACCCACTACCTCCAGTGTATGTGGCTGGCGCTGTAGCCGCTGAGCTACAGGTGCTGAGCTGGTTATTAATATTTTGATGATCATGTTTTCATTGTGAGAGAGAGAGGAGGGGCTATGTTTGTGTATTTATGGATTTTCCAGTGTAAGTTTTTACTTATGGATATGACACTTTACAACTTCCTAATTATTTTCTTTGACATGGTTGGTCTTTTCAGCCAAATTGTGATCTCTTTGATAGTAGGAATTACTTTCTAGTTCTTTTACAACATCTTCTTCTAAAGTATATTTTACACTCGATGGATGATTGATGTCAAACCAATAAGGTTTTACTGATTAGTAAGCAGAAGCTTGATCCAGCAAGATCTGGAAGTGAAGAACTTCTTCACCTTTTATATTTTTACTCCATCTCCTCCCTTGTCCTTTCCTTCTGTAATTGAATAATGAATATCATTCTGCCTCTCATTTTTTCCTCTCTGAAAGAAAGTGGTCCACATAATGAGAACTTAAAGGTTTCAAGGTGGCTAATGTGGGATCCTGCTAAAGGAGCTTCCTTTTTCTAGGAGAGTGTGGAGAATTAGACACCGCTTTGTCATAAGGCCATGGGAGAAATGAAGCGCTCATCTGGTACCTTCCCCCCACAAAAAAATCTGGCTAATATAAACACAAGGACAGGGAATTGACTGGCATCAGATCTGTGAACTTACAGGAGAAAACATGTATCACAAGTTCTTTCTGTTCTGTTTACTCAGGTGACAGGTGAGCTGGTCTCTTCCGAAACTCACATCCCACCAGAGCTGGAGAGATGAGGTAGACAGGGAGCAGAGTGACATGAGGGTGTCATCAGGGCTCAGGCCACGAAAGCATCTGTGAGTGTAGAAATGAGCTCTGCATTTATTTACTGGAGATGCACGCAGATCAGACAAGCCATGGACTCAGGATGGTATTTGTGAAATTTGGCAATGAGAACAGAACTCATGCTCAAGGAGTGTCAGGAGAACACTTAAGGATCCATCCTTTCTTTTTGTGGCAAGGGCTCCTGGCTCAGCTGTTATACAGGTGGCCTTGAAGAAGGGATGGCATGACCTATGCAGTGGCCACCATCTGATCTTCAGAGGCAGCTGTGCCTCTCCAAGGGGAGTTCTGCGCTCACTACTTGCAACAAGTGACCAGTAGAGGGTGCTAGAGCATTTACTCAGGGAGGAGCTGAGGTGGCGAGGAAGCTAGTTTTAGTCACCTCATATGCTAAGTCATAAATATACTGAGGATAATTTGGATGTTACATGTAGATTGCTTATAAAGCTAGAAGTGAGGGATAGCACTCAAGACTTCTTATATAAATATATATATACTGACTTTTAGGGCCTCCTCCTCCCCCCCTTAAAATCTTATTTTCTTATCAGTACTTTATGGTCAGTGTACTTAAATAAAAGGTCAATTTGTATGATAGTATTGAAGACTAGTTAAAGAAGTTTTATTCATCTGTTTCACTGAGCTTTTTCCTATTTCTGAAGCCATGATGTTTACATTAAAATTTCACACTGTTCTTGAACAGCCCAGAGCTTGCTCTCAAAAGGCTGGCTGAAAAAGGACTTTTCCCTTATGTTTTTTGAAAACAAACAAAAAAAGAGAAAGGTGATTAGCATTAGATTTTTATAAGGAAAAAGGCAATTTTTCTAAAAGTCCATAGGTGACTGAAAATTGAAAGCACAAACATTTGAAAAAATGATTGAAAGGATTACATAGAAGTACAAATGTCCTTTGAAAAACAGTGTCCTTGACATTGTGCCTTTATTGGTTTATGTCCTGAGGCTTTGTGAAGGTCACCTGCTGGTGTATCTGTTTACCTCCTGAATGACCCAATGAGCAGTAGTCGTTCTAAAGTTTTCCTCAAATGGATTCAAAAGGAATTAAGTCCTGGTCAGAAGCTTTCTAAGCTAAGATTTGTAGACCAGCAGCCCTGGAAGGCATTCTGTGATGCTATAAACACAAGGGAAAGCTCCCCACTTTCCTGCCCAGCTCTTTAACCTTTGTGGGCGCCATTTAAAAAGTAAGCCAGCCCTGTTCTCTGGTAGTGCTCAGACTGTGCCAATAAACATTTTTGCTAAGTCTTTGGAGACACTAGAGATTTTTTAGTATCCCCAATGATCTGGAACCATTTTAGAGAGACTTGTCATAGACATAGAATATTTAACCAGGAATAGGCTGAATCAGGTTGAAAATCTGAGTAGTAAATTGGTGGGGGGACGTTCTGAAGTAGGGTGATTGTGTACTGACAGTGTCTTGGGTAAATTTCACCTAAATTCTAGTGAGAATTAAGAGTGTTGTGGAGCATATGCTAAGTTTACCTGGCCAAAAGCAGCTTTTCCATTAAAAATCTTTGCTAGTGACCACTTCCTTAAAAAATCATGAGCATCATATGGTCATAGAGCTTGCCTGTTCTCCCCTTCCTCACCGCAGGTCTTGCTCTTATCAGTTTAGTGGAATCATGGCGACTGCAGGCCTGGGGTTTTGTTTATTAATGATGACTGTGTCTTGGACCACTAGGGTTTCTGGCATCATTAGATGATGGTGTCTAAATTGAACAAGAGTCAGATCAAAGTCCTTCACCTCATATCTGTGTTACCGCACTTGTTGGCGGTAATTCTTTGCTTTCATTTTCTAGTCCTGATTTAGCAGTTATAGATTTATGGGCTCATGTTAAACTAATATCTAACTCTCTGGGGTTGATTTCAGTCTTGTTGGCTGCTGTTATCTCCTCAAATAAGCTAAGATACTTTCATGCCTTTGCACACATATCGATCCTTCTCTTTGGAACGCTATCCCTGCCCTTCCCTGCCTTTTGAAATCCTACTCAACTTAGTTGCCACATTTCCATAGTTTCTGACACCCCTACTCAGTACTAGGTGTTCTTTTTTCTGCACTCATAAAAGCCTGCCTGTGCCTTCAATTACAGCAGTGCTTAATCTCACTGTTCTTTAGTTGTCCTGTTTTCCTGTGAGGGCAGCAGTTGTCCTGTTTTCCTTTGATTTATACTATAAATCAAAGACTTGGCATCTTATTAGATTTATGCCATAAATCAAAGACTTGGCATAGTGCTTTGTACACAATAGTGGCTTAGCAAATGTTGCTGAACTAACACTTTTGGGTGTCTTCCTTAGGTCTTGGTTAATACAATCCCTTTATTTTTCTAATGCTATCCAAGGAAAGATAGAACACTCTGTCAACTCATTTTTGGATAGGAACCTTGCAGAGGCTAATTTGAGACTGGGAACTTAGCTTTCTTAAGTTATCCAAAAGTAGGACACATGCCCAGTCTGCAATTTGAGGTGTTTAGCTAGACCTCTGAGGAGATAGAAGTAGGAAGTGGTGGACAGTCTGTTCAGGAATTAGTAAGGAAGATAGTCATTGCTTGATTATAAATTAAAATACCTTAGGCCATATATAGTTGGATTTTTTTTTAGTACAATCCAGATTAGGGTAGCAGTACTTTTTGTTTTTATGTATGGTAGTTAGGGTCTACAAAATACATCCCTCAAAGGACTCTCATGGTAATTTTCCATGACTTTAGAAAATTGGGAGGTGTTTTCTTCTGGTGTACAAAGGCCTTACATATATGAAACTGAACCTGAGGGATTTTACATCTCCCGGAAAATCAACATTGGTTCTCTGTCTGCTACTGCATGTCTCGTTGAGTTCATCTTTCATGTGGAGTGAAATAAAGTACAAAAGAATGACTTTCAAAGTTGTACTTTTTCAAAGTTGTACTTTTAGGCAAGGGAATAATTGATATGAGAATAATTGACACTCTTAATTTGTGTAATCCCACAATGATAATATTGTTTGATGACTATACACAATTTTCCCTAAGAGTATATTTTTCAGATTGTTCTTTTTTCCTCTTCTTTACACGTTATGATCTCCTAGGACAAAACTATATGCCATAGATCATTTATACCCAACATTTTTGGAATTATTATTTTTTTATCTGATTTATTTACTGTCCTTCTCTTTCTTAAATGTATTATATGATTATATAGAATTTTGTAATATTACTTTGACACAGTTTCATTTGTTCTGAGAATTTTGAAGAACAGAGAGCAACGTAAGTGTTACCACATCAAGCGTTGGTAACCACAGGCTGTCTCCGCACCTCTTGGTAGCTTTCAACACAGTCAGGGCAACTTGTCATCAAGAGGAGGAAGCCAAAATTGTGGAGTTTTCTTTTGCCATTTCTCAGTCTTGATCTTTTAGGATGTATTTGAGCGCACTCAGTAAGTGACTGGGCCAATTTAGCACATGTTCAATTAGGAAAATTTATGGCACAAGAATTTTATTCTGGTTGGGTCTGTTATTTCTCCAAAAGTATGTTGCAATCTTGGGAAGCATTCTGTTCTTCTCCCTGGCTGTCCCTGAGTTGAAGAGGAATGGCAGGCCAAGGCTGTCACTGGTGAAGCAGTACTGATAAAATTACTGTACGTAGTAGGACTTCCCACCATACGAATTTCTTTGCCTTCTTCCTTCCATTTTCCCTGGAAGGTACTTCCTTGTGCCTCAGTATTAGTTAGGACTGGCTCTAAATCCATCATGTATGCTTTAATAGACTAACCGAAAGTATATAATGGTTTGGACTTTGTAGAAATTTACATTTTGCTTAGTTAACAGTAATAGGTAGGCTCACACAGCCTTAACCTGGGGATTCAGTTTAAGACACTGTTGCCATCATGGTTATGAGGCTGTAAAAGTCACAGGTCATTCTGGGGCTTTGTCTCCAAAAGGTCATGGTGGGGTGCAGATGGTAGACCTGGAAGGGGTGCACATCACTTCCTGCATTTCTTTTTTGAGACTCTATGAAGGAAGCTGGGAATTGCTACATGGTTTGCTAGGGCTTCTGTAACAACATACCACAAACCTGGTGGCTTAAACGACAGAAATTTATTTTTCCACAGTTCTGGAGGCTGGAAGTTTAGGATCAAGGCATCAGTGGGTTTGGTGTTACCGATGACTCTCTTGGCTCGCAGATGGCTTCCTTTTTGCTGTGTCCCCACATGGCCTTTCTTTTTGTGTCTGCATTTCTGGTATCTCTTTCTGTTTCTGAATTTCAATTTCTTTTAAGGACACCAGTCAGAGTGGATTAGGACACATTTTAATGGACTGTTTTTAATTTAATCATATCTTTAAAGACTCCATAGTCATATGCTGAAGTACTAGGGGTTAGGGCTTCGACATATGACTATATGACTTATGGGGACTTTGCCTCCACTGGGATCCCCTCCTTGGGCCTATGGGTTTCCTTCCTCCCACCCGGAAGCTTATGGGTTCTGGCCCCGCTGTTCCCGTGGCTCCCCTCACTTCTGGATGTGGATCTGGCCCTGCCCCCTGACCAGTCCACTCCTTCCTCTCTTGGTTACTCTGACCACAATCAAAGTGTGACCCTGGTGAGCAGCTGTGGGCTTCTTGCCTTGCCTGCCTGCCTGACCACACTGCCCAGCTTGGGATCCTTTGGGGGTAACTCTCCTCATACCAACCCTGTGGGAGTGGGGCTTGATTCTAGCCTTGTAAGTGAGTGTGACAGCCTGGTAGGGGCACAGGAGACCAGGGTTGGGGTCTTGGGACAGCCTGAATGGGTTCCATGGGTGTGCAGTGTATGCATCGGCTCTGTAGGGTACAGGTAGGCACAGGGCTCCTATGCTTAGTTTGACCTTGCTCTTCTGTGCTCTCTCCCTGCTCCCTCCAATGTGTCCCAAGATACTGTGCCGGGCTCTTAAGAAGCAGGCTCTCTGCGCTATACACTGGGGGCCCTCTCTGGCAACCTCTGACCCCCTTTCTGGCAATAGTTCCTTTCCCTCCGTCCTGGATAAGTGAGCCCAAACAGATGGCTGAGCAGGGAGGAGCAACCTATAACAGATGTAGATTTTTGTTCACAGCCTCATTCCTTTTCCTCACTTTGTAATTTTATCTGTTTACTTATAATCTGTTCATTGGAAATCAGAGGAAAGATCATGGATTTAGAGCCAGATAGAATAAAGTTCAGGTTATAATGCTTAGCAGCTGATTTGTTTCTGTAACATCAGATCCCTCATCTCTGAAACTGGCATAAAAATTTCTACCTTGCAGACTTATTTTGAAAAATACACGAAGAAAAAACCCAGTGTAGAGCTAAATGTAGAGAATGGTATTAATTCTTTTTTCCATTGATGATGCCTGGTCTGGTGGGTGGTGCTCAGGACTACAAAGCTTATTGAATTTTGCTAAGTCCAGACATTCTCAAAGATTATGTGAAATGTTAAAGATAGTCCACAAGACTGGTGACTTTTGTGAATCCACTTGTAAAGTTACATAATTAGCATTTATCAGATGGCAGGCTGGTGTGGGTTTCCCTGGGGAGAAATATGACTTGTTTTCTATCTGGATTTTCTGAAGTTATGATTTTATTAAAACTCTTTTGCCAGTTGGCCCTTAAGTTGAAAGACATGAAGAAGAAAATAAACAGTATTTGTTCTATACTTAAAAAAATCATGGTAGGGCTGAGTACATTGGATACTTTTTATTCCATTCTTGAGATACTTTGCTAAGAAGAATATGTTCCAGCTCCATCCATGTAAATATGAAAGAGATAAAGTCTCCATCTTTTTTTAAGGCTGCATAATATTCCATGGTATACATGTACCACAATTTGCTAGTCCATTTGTGGATTGATGGGCACTTGGGCTTCTTCCATGACTTAGAAATTATGAATTGGACTGCAATAAACATTCTGGGGTGGAGGGAGGATGAAGGGTGGGGCCACACCTACGGTGCATCTTAGAATGGGTACAGGCAAAACGTACTAAATGCAGAATACAAATTTATACATATAATAACTGAGAAAATGCCATGAAGGCTATGTTAAACAGTTTGATGAGAATATTTCAGATTGTGTATGAAACCAGCACATTGTACCCCTTGATTGCACTAATGTACACAGCTATGATTTAACAATAATTAAAAAAGTTAAAAAAAATCATTTAGTTATTTCATATTAATAGAATAATACAATCAGAATGTATAATAAATACTGATCACTTCATTTTTAAAGGATTTTGGTAGCTAATGTATATACATTTAATGGAGGGAACTCAAAGAATGCTGTAGTTTCTATAAGAATATTATATATGCCTTGTTTGTGCTCCCATTTATGTTTGGTAGATTATTTTCCTTTTTGGAGAATTCCTGTAGCCTATGAAGTCATGGTAAAATCTTGACTAATTTTGCTTTTTATTTATATAGAATTTTGCATCTATGGGAGATAAATTATTATTATTATTTTTTGAGACAGAGTCTCAAGCTGTTGCCCTGGATAGAGTGCCCTGGCATCATAGCTCACAGCAACCTCCAACTCTTGGTCTCAAGCGATCCTCTTGCCTCAGTTTTTTCTATTTTTAGTAGAGATGGGGTCTTGCTTATGTTCAGGTTGGTCTCGAACTCCTGAGCTTAAGCAGTCCACCTACCGCAGCCTCCCGGAGTGCTAAGATTACAGGTGTGAGCCACAGCGCCTGGCCAGGAGAGAAATTCTTAAGATAATCTTAAAAATTTTTTTATAAACATATTCTTTAATTATAAGTTAAAATTTATTTTTAGATTTCTTTTTAAAATGGAAAATTAGAGATTATTATAATCTGCTAAAATATGCTCTTGACTAATTATATTTAATAAATATTACATGTAGAAATAGCTCAACGCATCCAGTTTGTGAAAACTAACTATTTGCCAACCTGGGTTTTTATCTGGTTCCTTATAAAAACAAATATTTAGAGAAAGGTTTTTCCTCTAGTTTGTGAATACAGCTTACATGTAAAGTACTCTGCTTGACTAAGCTTGGTTGAGAATCTCTTCTTGTGTATGAACACAGCTATCTGTGGCTTCTCTAGTCATATGCAGAGATGGGGGTTGCGTCTGTACTTTGCAATAATGCACCACGGAGCTGGCTAAATCAGAGGTTCATTAGACAATTAGATCAGTGGATCAAATGTTCAGCAATATCTTGCCATAGCCTATCTATTACATGATTAATTATCTCTTATTCTTATGTATACATGTAGGTGGAAAAGCTAAAAGAGCCTTCAGTACGTATCTGTTAGGATTCTTTTGGCTGCCAGAAACAGAAATTCCAACACAATCTGCGCTAAGAAAGGCAATTTCTTGGGTTGTGTTAACAGAACCAAGTCCAGTTATGACTGTGGGCAGGTGGCTCAGGCGAGTCTAGCTGTGCTCCTTGTGTTCTCTCAGCTTTGCCTTCCTCTTTGAGTTGGCTTCATCCTCACTGGTATCTAGGCAACAATATCCAAAGGATGAGACAGGGCAGTTCTGATGTCTCCCTTGTGAAGAGCAAGGATACTTTTTCAGAAGCCCTTAGCAAATTTCCCTCATTTTCATTAGCCTTAATTGGGTTGCCTAGCCCTATCTGAACCAATCCATATAGGCAAGGCAATTTTGAAATATTTCAGCTTACACCTGTCACTCATAAGGTGATGAGGTTCCTTGGATTACCTGAGGCCTGTCAGGCCCGCCTCTGGGGTGGTTTGCTGAGGTCATGACACTTGAAGCTCGTGGATTGGTAGAGAGAAAGGAAATGAGAGTGGGGAAAAAGAAGGCAGTGGATTCTGGGCACATACTAGCAACACTCTGTGCAACATGGTGATGTTGTAATGAAGTTTCTTAATGTGTAAATGTCTTTCTTTACCTGTTCTATTTTATGTTACTATAGATTACCGCATTATGTTAAAAATGATTTCTATCTTCCTAGTACTTGTTGATGAGAAATCTTCTTTGGTTTTTGATGAATATATTCTATTATTTATTTGCTAGTATGGAGTTAAGTATATTATGTTCTTGTGAAAGCAGAAAGTTTTTCTTGAGCCTCTGTATAATTTGATGCCTTACAGGCCAGGAAATTAGGAATTTCCCCATCTGATTACATGCCATTGAATAATTCCAGTAACTAATGCCAAATGCTCCTTGGAATCATTATAAAATTTTGTGGTAAACCTATTTCATCTTGGTGTCTTGTTCTTAATATTTTTAGTGGTTTCTTCTTGATTTCTTTTTTTCTCTTTTTCTTTTTCTTTTTTTTAAACGATGATTAAAGTTGTCTGTGAAGGTTTGATTCTCTTCTCACTGAGATAAAAATCTGAGAATTTATAGATTTCAGATGATCATGGCCTGATTCATTCAGAGAGGTATTATATATAACAAAATTTTCTGGCAAATCATTAGCCTTTAATATTTAGTTTAAGCTAAATTACTCTTTTGGAATTTGGTGTTGTAGGGAGGCCAATGATGTATTCTTTTGCCACACAGCACTACATTGTTAAAGCTATTTTTAAAAATTAGTAATTTTTCTAGCAGATTCTAATTTTAATACTTTTAGAACTGTATCTTAGTATTTGGTTATTAAGAAAATACATGATTATGAATTCAGTAGCACTTAAAAACTTATGTGTATCCAAGCCATCTGTGTATGTTAAGAAACAATGCACACGCATGAGGCATTTAGTCAGTCCACAGTCAATTCTTGGTGCACACAGAGACTCAAAAATCTCTTACACTGATCTATGGCAACCTACTTACCCCAAACAATGGCTAACCAATTGGGAAACTATAATTCAGTTTTGTAGACGAGTACTTTAAATGCTCAGCTCTTTTTGTAATGGATCTGTTTTTTGACTGACCTTTTAATGCAAATTCTTTCAGTTGTGAAATAATAGCCCCTAGAGTTATAAGTAAAGTTTTTCATCCCCATCTAGGCTGCATATGGGAGGCAGTAAATAATTTTGATTTGTGTCAGTGAATGAATGAATATTTCAGTGATGACTGTGCATACTTGACGCCCTACAGTTGTCTTGGCAAAAGTGTGAAAATAATTCCTGCTGGAAGGGAACTGAGTAAGCTTACCAGGGGAACTTAATGTCCATGAAGCAGAAGGGAGGAAGAAATATTTCATAAAGTTGGACATAATGCCATATCTTTCGCCTACAGTTTGTCTTTTGTCAGGAAACTTTGTTTTTTTTTTTTTTTTTTTGAGACAGAGTCTCATTATGTTGCCCTTGGTAGAGTGCTGTGGAGTCACAGCTCACAGCAACCTCAAACTCTGGAGCTCAGATTCTCCTGCTTCAGCTTCCTGAGTAGCTGGGAGTAAGGTGCCTGCCACAATGCCCAGCTAAGGAAATATTTTTAAGATTTTTCTCTCCTTATTAATGTTTTCTGTTAGTGATTTTTTTTAAGGGGATGGTTTTAGGAAATATAACAATAGATAAAAAAATTTACCAACAATAAATTTAATAGGGATGACCATCAAAAGAGAAAAATCCCAGTTGTACCTACACAAAAATGTTCTCTTATCTGAAATTACCTTTCTTGCTTTTTTCTTTATCTTTTCTTTCATTTTTTTTTTTTTTTTGAGACAAAGTGTCACTGTGTGCCCTCCGTAGACATAGGTGCTGTGGTGTCATAGCTCACAGCAACCTCAAACTCTTGGGCTTAAGCGATTCTCTTGTCTCAGCCTCCCAAGTAGCTGGACTACAGGTGCCCTCCACAACGCATGGGTATTTTTTCGTTGTCATTGTTGTTTAGCAGGCCCAGGCCAGGTTCAAACTCGTCAGCCCCGGTGTATGTGGCTGGCACCCTAGCTGCGGAGCTACAGGCGCCGAGCCTTTTGCTTTTTCTGTATGTTTCATTATACCTCATGTTCTCATTTTACGTTTTGTTCTTATATCTAGGACCTTCACCAGACTGTCTCTGGGGTAGACATGGCATCTCTTTATATTTGAAGGATTTGCAGTAAACATTGGATGTATTCATTTTATTCATTTCTATGTTATACATTGTTTTTCTTTTCATCCTTTTTTTTCTTTTTGAGACAGATACATCATTGCACTCAGCTAATTTTTCTTTCTTTTTTTTTTAAATTTTGGGTTAATATGAGGGTACATACAATTAGGTTACATTATGTTCATTTGTACAGTTTTCTATTTTTTGTAGAGGTGGAGTCTTGCTCTTGCTCAGGCTGGCATTGAACTCCTGACCCCAAGCAATCCTCCCACCTCGGCCTCCTATAGTGCTAGGATTATAGGTGTGAGCCACCGTGCCTGTGCTGTACATTGTTTTGTACTATCTTTAATTATGTCTCTGTCTTTAATAGTTTTGGTACACTCTTTGTAAGACTGTCCAACTGCATAGATTAATTTGCTGTGGCAGAGAAGGCAGGTGACTTTGAGTGAAGTCTTTTCAACATGTTAAACAAAGAGGTTAGGCTGATGCTTTTTCTAAGTTATTCTAATTCTCCTTAGTTCTCAAGACCAACTGTTAATTCATGTTCTTGACTCAAAGGAGAAGGTGGTTGTGATTATGCAGGAATACTTACTTTATTTTATTTTTGTTATAAAAATGTTAGGTGGCTTTTATTAGAGATGTAGTAAAGTACAAAGTAGAAAATAAAGATCACTTATGATCCCTCCACTTAATGATAAATACTGTTAATATTTTACATTTCTTTTCAGCCTTTTTTCAGCGTATTTTTATAATGTTGAGATTAAGGTATAGCATCTTTTTTTCTCTACTTAATATTATATCATAAGCTTTTCCCTTTAATATAACATGATGAATCATTAAGAACTCCGTGTAAGTATGTTTTAATGGTTTTGTAGAATTTTCTTATTGGAATGCTATTGTATTTTATTGTTCCTCCAAAGTTGGGCTTTTAGTTTATAGAAAATTTTTGTCAATTAATGCTCTTATAACATTTTGCTGCATAATTCTTGTGTTTGCATTTTTAGTTCCCTAGGATTAGTTAGATTTTAGAAGTAGAATTACTGGATGAATGGATATCATTATTATTTGCCAGGTTATGTATACTTGATAAACTCTGCTTTCTTGCAAGATTATGTAGTTTATATTGTCATCAGTAGATTTTTCAATTCATTGTTTCACTTCAATATTAAGTATTATGATTTTTTGACTCTACTAGTTTAAGAGGCTAAAATGTATCTGACTTTTTGAACCTACATTTCTTTGATTCTTACTGAGGGTGAACCTTTTTTTCAATTTGGTTGTTAATATTTTTTAAAATTGTTTGTATTTGTGGTTAATTTATCTGTTAGATAGAATCTTAGTGTTTTGTTTTTATTAGTTTCTATGAGCTTTTAAGAATTTTTTGAGATTTTAATATATACTTTAAGAATATTTAAATCTATTGATGTTTTCCTTTGTAATTTTTCTCCATTGCTTTAAATTTAGAAAGTACCTTTTTGTCCACAGGCTAAAGAAATACCCAACCAAGGTTTCCTTTTTCTTTCTTTTCCTTCACTTTATATGTTGATTCTTTTCTTTTATAATTAATTTTGATCTACTTAGGGTTTAGTTTAAGAATATTAAATTAGGGTAGATATTTTTACCCAAATACAGTAGAACCTGCATAGTTGACTACTTCCCTACCTTGACCGGCTGTTTACATTGACCTAATTTTCATAGGGTGGACATGTACCACTTGTATATATGAGTACAGTAGGCCTAATTCCTTATGTTGACCACCTCCATTTTTTTTTTTTTGTTGTTGTTGTTGTAGTTGTTGTTTAGCAGGCCCGGGCCAGGCTCGAACCCACCAGCCCTGGTGTATGTGGCTGGCGCCGTAACCACTGAGCTATGGATGCAGAGCCACCACCTCCATATGTGAACCAGTTTGTTACAGTCAACTTATAGAGGTTTTACTGTACATATTTAACTTATCCTCTTATTCTTTTTGTTCTTCCATTTTGTGATGCCACATTTATCATGCATTAAAGTTTGTCATATTAGGCTATCAGGGTAAGACAGTATTTTGAAATTATCTTCTCAGTGTTTCTCTTGACTTATCCTTTTGAGGAGTTAGGCATTTGGAACTTTTATTTATGACCTGCTTCTCTTTTGGCTCTATTTTTTCCCCTTCTGTTTTCAATTTTTATTTGTGCACTTTCCAAAATTTTCAAAAAATTGATCCACATGTGAGTGCTTGAAGGCAGCTGCAGAGTTATGTTCACCATCGTGTTCCCTGTAGGCCTTATTATAATTTTTTAATTTTAAAATTAAAACTTTAGAGAGATAAGGAAGCGCACAGAGGAGAAGATAATTAGTTTTACTACTCCAAATATACCCTGGCTTTGTTAAATGTTATATACTTTAGAATTTACTATGAACTTCTATGATATACTATATTATGTAGTATTTTATGTATGTATGTATGTATAAGTGAGAAACATGTGTCTATATATATTTTAAAAACATACATGCTATTTTGTTATGAGCTCTTTTTTTTTTTATTGTTAAATCATAGCTGTGTACATTAGTGCAATCGCCTGTACCCATTCTAAGATGCACCATGGATGTGGCCCCACCCATTCCCCTCCCTCCACCAAAACCTCCCCCCTCCCTTCCCCTTCCTTGGCCCTTTCCCCATAGTCTTGTGCTATAGTTGGGTTATAGTCTTCATGTGAAAGCTATAATTTAGCTTCATAGTAGGGCTGAGTACATTGGATACTTTTTCTTCCATTCCTGAGATACTTTGCTAAGAAGAGTATGTTCCAGCTCCATCCATGTAAACATGAAAGAGGTAAAGTCTCCATCTTTCTTTAAGGCTGCATACTATTCCATGGTATACATGTACCACAATTTGCTAGTCCATTCGTGGGTCGATGGGCTCTTGGGCTTCTTCCATGACTTAGCAATTATGAATTGGGCTGCAATAAACATTCTGGTACAGATGTCTTTGTTATATTGTGATTTTTGGTCTTCTGGGTATAAACCTAGTAAAGGAATTATAGTATCGAATGGCAGGTCTATATTTAGGTCTCTAAGTATTCTCCAAACATCCTTCCAGAAGGAACATATTAATGTGCATTCCCACCAGCAGTGTAGAAGTGTGCCCTTTCCTCCACATCCACGCCAACATTTCTGGTTTTGGGATTTTGTTATGTGGTCTACTCTTACTGGGATTAGGTGATATCTCAGAGTAGTTTTGATTTGCATTTCTCTGATGATTAAGGATGATGAGCTTTTTTTCATGTGTTTGTAGATTGTGCGTTGGTCTTCTTTAGAGAAGTTTCTCTTCAAGTCCCTTGCCCACCCTGAGATGGGGTCACGTGTTCTTTTCTTGTTAATACGTTTGAGTTCTCTGTGGATTCTTGTTATTAGACCTGTATCGGAGGTATAACCTGCAAATATTTTCTCTCATTCTGAGGGCTATCTGCTTGCTTTACTCACTATGTTCTTGGCTGTGCAGAAGCTTTTTAGTTTGATCAGGTCCCAGTAGTATATTTTTGATACTGCTTCAATTGCCTGGGGAGTCCGCCTCATAAAATATTCACCCAGGCCGATTCCTTCAGGAGTTTTCCCTGCACTTTCTTCAAGTATTTTTATAGTTTCATGTCTTCAGTTTAAATCTTTTATCCAGTGAGAGTCTGTCTTAGTTAATGGTGAAAGGTGTGGGTCCAGTTTCAATCTTCTACAGGTTGCCAGCCAGTTTACGCAGCACCATTTGTTAAATAGGGAATTTTTTCCCCACTGAATGTTTTTAATTGGCTTGTCAAAGATCAAATAATGGTAAGTAGCTGGATCCATCTCTTGGTTTTCTATTCTGTTCCAGACATCTACTTCTCTGCTTTTGTGCCAGTACCATGCTGTTTTGATCACTATGGATTTATAGCATAGTCTCAGGTCTGGTAGCGTGATTCCTCCTGCTTTGTTTTTATTGCTCAGTAATGTTTTGGCTATTTGAGGTTTTTTCTGATTCCATATAAAACAAAGTATTATTTTTTCAAGATCTTTAAAGTATGACAATGGAGCTTTAATAGGAATTGCATTAAAATTATATATTGCTTTGGGCAGTATGGACATTTTAACAATGTTGATTCTTCCCAGCCATGAACATGGTATGTTTTTCCATCTGTTAACATCTTCGGCTATTTCTTTTCTTAGAGTTTCACAGTTGTCTTTATAGAGATCTTTCACATCCTTTGTTAGGTATACTCCCAAATATTTCATCTTCTTTGGCACTACTGTGAAAGGAATAGAGTCCTTGACTGTTTGTTTGGCTTGGTTATTGTTGGTATATATAAAGGCTACAGATTTATGGGTGTTGATTTTGTAGCCTGAGACATTGCTATATTCCTTGATCACTTCTAAAAGTTTTGTAGTAGAATCCCTAGTGTTTTCCAGATATATGATCATATCATCTGTGAAGAGTGAAAGTTTGATCTCCTCTGGACCCTGTGTGGATACCCTTGATCACCTTTTTTTCCCTAATTGCAATGGCTAAAACTTCCATTACAATGTTAAAGAGCAATGGAGACAATGGGCAACCTTGCCTGGTTCCTAATCTAAGTGGAAATGATTTCAATTTAACTCCATTCAATACGATATTGGCTGTGGGTTTGCTGTAGATGGCCTCTATTAGTTTAAGAAATGTCCCTTCTATACCAATTTTCTTTTTTTTATTGTTGGGGATTCATTGAGGGTACAATAAGCCAGGTTACACTGATTGCAACTGTTAGGTAAAGTCCCTCTTGCAATCATGTCTTGCCCCCATAAAGTGTGACACACACCAAGGCCCCACCCCCCTCCCTCCGTCCCTCTTTTATACCAATTTTCTTAAGTGCTGTGATCATGAAGGATGCTGGATATTATCAAAAGCTTTTTCTGCATCCATTGAAAGAATCATATGGTCTTTATTTTTAAGTTTGTTTATGTGTTGAATTAAATTTATAGATTTACGTATATTGAACCAGCCTTGAGACCCTGGGATAAATCCAACTTGGTCATGTGTATAATTTTTTTGATGTGTTGTTGGATTCTGTTTGTTAGGATCTTATTGAGTATTTTAGCATCAATATTCATTAGTGATACTGGTCTATAATTTTCTTTTCTTGTTGGGTCTTTCCCTGGTTTGGGGATCAAGGTGATGTTTGCTTTGTAGAATGTGTTGGGTAATATTCCTTCTTTTTCTGTATTTTGGAAGAGCTTTAGTAGTATAGGTACTAGTTCTTCTTTAAATGTTTGGTAGAATTCTGATGTAAAGCCATCTGGTCCTGGGCTTTTCTTTTTAGGGAGATTTTGTATAGTTGATGCTATTTCAGAACTTGATATAGGCCTGTTCAACATTTCCACTTTGTTCTGGGTAAGTCTTGGTAGGTGGCGTGCTTCCAGGTATTGGTCGATTTCTTTCAGATTTTCATATTTGTGAGAGTAGAGTTTCTTGTAGTATTCGTTAAGGATTTTTTGAATTTCTGAGGGGTCTGTTGTTATTTCATCATTACCATTTCTGATTGATGAAATTAGAGATTTTACTCTTTTTTTCCTCGTTAGGTTGGCCAAAGGTTTATCTATGTTATTGATCTTTTCAAAAAACCAGCTTTTGGATTTATTGATCTGTTGTTTAATTCTTTTGTTTTCAATTTCATTTAATTCTGCTCTGATTTTGGTTATTTCTTTTCTTCTGCTGCGTTTGGGGTTGAAGTGTTCTTCTTTCTCCAGTTGCTTGAGATGTTCCATTAAGTTATTGACTTCCTCGCTTTCCGTTTTCTTGAGGAAGGCTTGCAGTGCTATAAATTTCCCTCTTAGGACTGCCTTTGCAGTATCCCAGAGGTTCTGGTAATTTGTGTCTTGATTGTTGTTTTGTTCCAAAAATATGGTGATTTCCTTCTTAATCTCATCTATAACCCATGTATCCTTCAGCATAAGGTTGTTTAGCTTCCATGTTTTTGTATGGGTATGCAGGTTCCTGTTGTTATTTAGTTCAACTTTTATTCCATGATGGTCTGAGAAGATGCAAGGAATAATTTCTATTTTTTAAAATTTGCTGAGGTTAGATTTGTGGCCTAGGATGTGGTCGATTTTTGAGTATGTTCCGTGGGCTGATGAGAAGAATGTGTATTCAGTTTTTTTGGGATGAAATGTTCTGTAGATGTCTGTTAAGTCCAGATGTTGAATGGTTGAGTTTAAATCTAAAATTTCTTTGCTTAGCTTCTTTTTGGAGGATCTATCCAGCACTGCTAAAGGGGTGTTAAAATCTCCAACTACTATGGAAGTGGAGGAAATTGAGTTGCTCATGTCTGTTAGAGTTTCTCTTATAAATTGAGGTGCGTTGTGGTTGGGTGCATAAATATTAATAATTGAGATCTCATCATATTGAGTATTAACTTTAACAAATATGAAGTGTCCATCCTTATCCTTAATTATTTTGGTTGGTTTAAAGCCTATTGCATCTGCGAACAGGATTGCAATGCCTGCTTTTTTCTGCTTTCCATTTTCCTGGAATATAGATGACCATCCCTTCACCTTGAGTCTATATCTGTCTTTTAATGTAAGATGTGATTCTTGGATGCAGCAGATATCTGGCTTGAGTTTTTGTATCCAGTCCGCCAAACTATGCCTCTTTAGAGGACAATTTAAACCATTCACATTAATTGAGAGTATTGATAAGCCTTTCGAGAGACTGGTGGACATTTGTAATCCTTTTGTGACTGTGGAAGTTGGAATTTGATCAAAAATTTTTTGGGCGGGTTTACTTTTGTGGTGGAGAATTACACTGGTCTTTATGGAGGATAGGTCTAAGAATGTCCTGGAGAGCTGGTTTAGTTATGGCAAATTTCTTGAACATGTGAATGTCGTTGAAGTATTTAATTTCTCCGTCATAAATGAAGCTCAGTTTAGCTGGGTACAGGATCCTGGGTTGAAAGTTATTTTGTTTTAGGAGATTAAAAGTCAATGACCATCCTCTTCTAGCTTGAAAGGTTTCAGCAGAGAGATCTGCAGTTGTTCTGATATTCTTCCCCTTGTTGGTAATGGTTTTCTTTCGTCTGGCAGCTTTCAGAATTTTCTCCTTTATATTAACTTTAGTGAAATTGATTATGATGTGTCTGGGGGATGTCTTATTTGGGTTGAGTCGTGCTGGAGTTCTGAAACTGTTGGAGTTTCAGAGTTCTGAAACTGAATTTCGGAATCTCTTGGCATGTTTGGAAAGTTCTCCGTCATTATGAGCTCTTTTTCTAAAAATAATTTCATGCCTTTAAATATTTCTCTATGACTTAAGTAACATTTTTAACTTAACTGTTACCGTGATACCTTCCAGTGTGTGCACTAAATAAATTACTCTATGTGAAAAAAAATGCTATTGTTTTAAAAGTGGTTGAATTTCAAAGCGATAATATGGACAGAAAACCCAAGTTATCTTTGCTAAGATGTGAAAATATGCCTGTGTTTTTTAAAGTTGTGTCATCCACTGCACAATTGTTCTGTGAAGGTTGAATGAGTAAAATCAGAGGAGACCAATAGATCATATGTTACAGGCTTTCTATAGAGTGTCAATGGTTTGGGGCACTTGATGTCTTGTAGAGTGGCAGCACACAGTTTAGGCACTGATCCCTTAGCTGTAGATATCTCAGAAGAAAGAAGGAATCAAGAATTTCTAAGGTAGGAGAATTTAGCTAGAGGCCAAATCAAATTTGTAAGATCGTTGGCCACAAAGATGGCGCCAGAAGTCAAAAAGGGTGGATCTGGATCCAAAAGGGTCATTTAAGGCTTATATTTCAGTCTAAGAGCGGAGTGTATGAATGAGATGGGAGGACAGCAGTGAAGCTCATGAGGCTGGTTAATAGAGCAGAGGTTCTGGGACAGTGAGTGGTGGTGGTGATGCTGGTAACATCCACAAAGTGCAGCTTAGCAGTGCAGGTTTTTGACTGTGAGGATCCAGCCATATGGTCTATAGCACTAAATCACTGGGGGGCTGAGCAGCATGACCTTTATTTTGGGAAGAGTCCTCTGATGTACGGGGTTTGCTTCCTCAGATTCTCATGATTCAGTGGAGTTTAGTTAAGTATTCAAGGTGCCTTTGTTAGACTACAGAGGGAAGGGTGGATGAAAGGAATACTTCAGAGAATTCTGAGGAGTGGTGAAACTACCAGGAGTGTGTGTTGTCTTTGGAGGAAGAGGTCTCTTGATTCCTGCTCTTTTGGGGAGACTCACGAGAAAGAACCAGAGATCATGTAAGCACATGGCAGTGAGGCCAGTGTGGCTGGGGTAGTAACAGGGCAGTAATGAGGGGGCATGTTGGAGGGAGCGCTTCCAGGGACGAGGGCCTGGGCTTTATTTTGGAAGTATAAAGGTAGAGGCAAAAAAGAGGAGGTGCTATATAAATACTCTGCTTGGATCATTACAACTTTTTCCCCCACATGTGCTATAAATGAATGTTATTTTTCTTTTTTGAATCGTATGTATTTCAGTCAAGTAGATTAAAAATGTACCAATATAATGCACATTTATTTCTAATCAATTTCCATTTATAAAATTGGCAGCATTTTAACTAAAATTCTGTAAACAGAATGGAAAACTTTCAAAAGAATATGTAAAAATAAGATATTAATGCTCGGCTTTCATACTGCTCATCTCACAAGTTTATTTCCTTTTTCTTTTTTCATTTTTTAAAGTAAGCTTGTTTTTATTTGCAGATTACATGATACAAATTAAATGAAGAAATTATTAAAGAATCAATTCCATTAAATAAATGTATTGGAACTAATAAATAACTTAGCAAGGTTGTAGGACATAAAATTGATTATTTCCTTTTTCTTTTGATTTAGGTACTTGGATTGTTTTGTGAAATGTGAACATAATAATATACTGACAGCTTGATCCCCTGTTAAACATACTTACAGATATATGTTAGCTTGAAAAATCATTTAGTGGACTTTTTAAAAACACATTATAAATTTAAAATATGAAGTATCACGTGAGGAGAATGGGCACCGGGAGAATGGGGACCGTTTTTGTTTATCTACTGCTGTATTTCCAGCATTGGGTACAGATAGGGTTTAACTCCCACAGGCACAAAATAAATAGTTGTTGGGTGGAAACAAAGGCGTATGAGGGACTCCTCAACCTCTGAGTGTGGTGGTATCCCACTATTTGATTTCTTGGCACTTACCTTTCTCGTCTCAAAGTTATCCTGTGTTAGATTAAGGAAGGTTCTTACAATGTGTTGGAAAATCTGGTGACGTTCGTTAAGATGATTGTAAATATTCTATTTTGTAATTCATAATTTGATATTGAATACACTTTCAACATTTGTGAACTTAATGAATTGTACAATTTAGGTACACATGGTTTCCATAATGGCTTATTATTATAGACTTTTGAAAAAACAAGCAAACTGTTTATCCCTTTATAGATGGTACTGGGTATAGAGCAGCTGGGGAGAGCAGCACTGAGACTCATGCTAAGCAGGTGGCGGGGTTGGCTCCCTGGCCACTTAGCTCCCTCCCTTACACTGGCTTTGTAGCTCATGCTCATCATTTTTCTCTTTTTAAATTTTTTCTTTTCTGTTTTCTTTTTTCTTTCCTTCTTTTTTCTTTTCCTTCTTCCTTCCTTCCTTCCTTCTCCTTCCTATCTTCCTTTTTTCCTTTCTTCTTTTCCTCCTTTCCTTCCTTCCCTTCCTTCCTTCCTTCCCTTCCTTCCTTTCCTTCCTTTCTTTCATTTCCTTCCCTTCTCTTCCTTCCCTTCCTTCCCTTAATCCCCTTCCTTCCCTTCCTTCCTTTTATTTTAGATACGGGTTCTAACTCTATTGCCCAAGCTAGAGTGCAGTGGCATGATCATAGTTCACTTTTCAAACTCCTGGCCTGCTGTAGTCCTTCTCTCTCAGCCTCCTAAAGTGCTATTATTACAGGCATAACCCACTGTGCCTGGTCTCCATATTTCTTTCATAGGAGAAATCTCACTAGTCTCACCTGCATTGTGATATTTAGCCCTCACCTGGAAAAGAGTTAAAATTTCAGATGTTATCTTTCATATTTACCCGCATGGAGCTGGAACATATTCTTCTTTGAACGGTGCCTGTGGCTCAGTGAGTGGGGCGCCGGCCCCATATGCCGAGGGTGGCGGGTTCAAACCCAGCCCCGGCCAAACTGCAACAGAAAAATAGCCGGGCGTTGTGGCAGGCGCCTGTAGTCCCAGCTGCTTGGGAGGCTGAGGCAGGAGAATCGCGTAAGCCCAAGAGTTGGAGGTTGCTGTGAGCTGTGTGACGCCACGGCACTCTACTGAGGGCAGTGCAGTGAGACTCTGTCTCTACAAAAAAAAAAAAAAAAAAAAAAGAAAAGTATCTCAAGAATGGAAAAAAATGTATCCAGTGTACTCAGTACTACTACAAAATCAATGTATAATCACCTACACATTCATATGAATGGTAAAACGTAACTATAGTCCAGAAAGTAGAAGGGAAGAGGAGAGAGAGAGAGGGGAGGGGGAAGGTGGGAGGAGGGAGGGAATTTGGGGGGACCTCACCTAATGTGTATGATGCAATGGTACATTTCAAGACTATTAAGAAAAAAGAGTATAATTGTGATGGATGTGTTAATCAGTTCAATGTAAGCATTTCACACTGCATATTTAATCAGTACCCCATAAATGCATTAATGTACAGTTATGATTTAATAAAAACAAAAGAAATAGGGAAAAACCCCCAAAATTTCAGATGTTAAATTCCTGAATGCCTAGAGATGACTGTAATAATTAGGAGAATATAAGTGTTTAGAAAATTATAATTTATATTATTTTCTTTGATTTTTATTAGGTAAAAAAGCTCCGGTTTTATTTACTAAAGACATGATTGAGTCAATGAAGGAAGGTTCAGTTGTTGTGGATTTAGCTGCTGAAGCTGGGGGAAACTTTGAAACCACTAAGCCAGGAGAACTTTATATTCATAAGGTATAAAAATACCATTTTCTGCCTGTGAATCAATTCTCTTGTCATTACTGATTTATAAGGGGGTGTTTATTCCCTTAAATATTTGGAAAAATTGAAGCCTGATTGTTTTCTTTTTTTTTTTTTTAGTTAAACATAGGCCCATTTAAATCTACTTTTGAAATAGGTCTGTTTGTGAGTATGTGTATATACTTATAAAGATAAGATAATTTCAAAATTTCACATTGACTATGAATGTGAAACGCACTAGAAGGAACGTGAGCTTATGGCAGTAGACCATTTTGACTATAATTTTGTTCATTTAGGGAATTACTCATGTGGGCTACACAGACCTTCCCAGCCGAATGGCCACTCAGGCCAGCACCCTGTATTCCAACAACATTACCAAACTTCTGAAAGCCATCAGCCCAGACAAAGATAATTTTTATTTTGAAGTGAAAGATGACTTTGACTTTGGAACAATGGGTCATGTCATTAGAGGAACTGTAGTCATGAAGGTAAGTAAGGAAATCTGTTCTTTCCTGTTTTTAATATAAATTTGTTTTAGGATTTCTGTTTATGGAAGAATGCTATTTTGGAATTGAGATATATTTTGATAAAGTATAGATGTGCTAGATTTATGCTAATAAAATTGTTTAAGATGCAGAATGACTCACTGAAAATGTACTTGCTTTTGAGAAAACAAACAAGCAGAAATCAAATAAAGTAAAAAATTAAACATTCTCCCTTCCTATCTGCTTTTCAGGGTTTGATTTGCATTTTTGCATTCTACACATATAAATTATGTATCTATGTATGTGTAACACAAGCATATTTATATAAAATGTTGCAAATTATATGAATTTATTTATATAAAATTATATTTAATAGAACAGTTTTTTTTTTTTTAAACAGTTAGCTATCTTCTATTAAGTGGTTTTAAAATTCTGGATTGATTTTTAGAAAATGCTGTTTTCTGGCTGGGCATGGTGGCTTTTGCCTGTAATCCTAGCTCTCTGGAAGGCCAAGGCAGGTGGATTGCTTGAGCTCAGGAGTTCGAGACCAGCCTGAGCAACAGCGAGACCCCATCTTTACTAAAAATAGAAAAATAAGCTGCGTGTTGTGGCAGGCGCCTGTAAGTTCCAGCTACTCAGGAGGCTGAGGCAAGAAGATTGAGTCCAAGAGTTTGAGGTTGCTTTGATCTATAATGTCACAGCATTCTACTCAGGGCAAGAATGAGACTCTGTCTCAAAAAATGCTATTTTCTAATTTCTGTTAGGATGGCGAAGTGATTTTCCCAGCTCCCACACCAAAAAATATTCCTCAAGGTGCCCCAGTAAAACAGAAAACAGTGGCTGAGCTGGAAGCTGAAAAAGCAGCTACCGTTACCCCCTTCAGGAAGACAATGACAACGGCTTCGGCGTATACAGCAGGTGAAGATCCCATTGGTCACAGTTTAAATTGTTTGAATTTTGTCAGTAATATGTTAATTGTCAAGATTAGTGTGTGCAATCCTGTGGTACTTCGGATTCCATTGGTAAAGGGTCCTGAGAGACCTGATTTTTCACCAACATATTTTTTGACCCACCTCTGTGGTGGTGGAGACTGCATTGATCAACTCAAAAGATACAGACCCTGTGCTCACTACTAGAATGAAGGCATGTGTAATAATATGCAGGCCATTAACTTTTCCTTTTATAGAAAACATTTTAAATATAGTCACTATTTTTATTTATATCAAATATATGGTATATGTCAGATTGTGCTGGTATTAAGTGAAAATACAGTTTTTTTTTTGATGCATAAAACTTCAGTTGTGATTATCTGCCTACTTGAGGAAGACTGGGAAACCAAATATTTGTTTTGAAGAGTAAATGCTATGGTACAAGTTATAGTACTTGAATAGTTGACATTCCAAGTTACTCAGCTAGTAAATTCAATTTTTAAATTTTGATATTTCTTTACAATTAAACAACTCTCTGTTTAATTTATCTGTATGACAACACTAAATAATTATAGTAAAATGATCATTCTGGCTATATATTGTTAGAAGATGAAATATGGATACTTGATTTTTAAATTGGTTTCTCTCTCACAGAATGAATTAAAAGTGTTTAGATATTCTTAGAGCCAAAAGGAAAGCAAACCAAAAACAAGCTATAAAGAATTAAGGACCAGAACCAGGCACATAGAATTCTTGTAGCCTCAGCATTCTCCAAATTCCCATGTGAGTCCAGATGTTTTAAAGCTAAACATGTAACTCTCCTTGAATAAAGAACAAGTCTCAGCAAAATGACCAAAAAAAGCTAGTTATGAGTAGATGGACAGTGTCCCTACTTGCACTCATTTATTTAAAAAAAGAGAAACTAGATTATTGTATAGGGCGTCCCAAAGGTTTCCATAAATAGGAAAAATTAATAAACCCATAATATATTTCATATTTTTAATGTTTTTATATTCTTATGTAAATATAAGAGAAATATTTTGTAAAATTTTGTAATGAATATTTGTAAATAAAGGTACATTTAGCTGTAATTTCCCATTTTCCCTATGTCTATATGTATGATGACTATTAGGATACCCTCTATTACACCTGCAGCTTAACGTGAGTAGGCTCTAATTTCTCTTAGAGATTCATAAGAACATATAGCAAGACATATACAATTTAAATTTAAATTGCACACGAACTTTATAGACACTCCATATAATGATTTGTTTTCTAGGCTTCTCTTATATTTGTTGAGTCCAAGGATATTGTTTTTTTTTATTAGATATGACAATGGCATAGTCCAATGAATGGTTTTATATTTCCCTTTACCTTGAACTTTCTTTTATATTAAGAAAAGTATTTTTCCTCTATATGTATAAGGAATCCATCTGAATAGCATCCTTCACTTCATGTTTCTCTTCCTCTGTTACACTGATTATAGAAATAGACATTATTAAATATAAAAAGACATTAATTTATTAAATAGTTGATAAGAACACCTTCAGAGGTGTGATATGATTCCTACCCTAGATGCCCAACACCAAGCACTGTGGATTATGATAATTTAGTGTTTCTTTGCTGACATGGCCATACTAACACTAGCATTTAGCAAGCAGTCCAGAATTTAGCACAACATGGACTGTTTGCTAAATGCAGCAGTAACTTAGTGAGGTGAGTTATTATTATCTTCTTCCAGTAACTTAGTGAGGTGAGTTATTATTATCTTCTTTCCAGATGAAGACAGAGAAGGTTAATAATTTTACGGATGAGGAGATTGAAACAGAGAGGTTAAGTAATGTCCCTGATATCACATAGCTAGTGAGCAGCAGCAGAACCAGGATTTGAACCAGGCAGTCTGACCTAAGAAAATATATTCTTAATCACCACCTTATACAGCTTCTGTAATTTTTAATTGGAAGGCAAAACAATAGTTTTTTTAACTCTCTCTCCAGATGGTTAATGGGCTGTGCATGGGAACTTTGGAAATGATGAATGTGGGTAGGAAAATATAAATTAAAAGTACAGTCTTATTGAATGATTTTAAGTAAAATTAATGTCAATTTCTAGATATGCCAGGTGTGCCATAGTTCATAGTAAGGACAAAAGGTACCTTCCCAAGGAACGTTAACTTCCAGCTCCCTGGTCACCCACTGTCATTCTGCTTTTACTGGCCACTAGGTAACCCTCTCTTCTGTTGCAGAATAGCCATCCACATGTTTGCCATTAAGGAAGGCAGTAATTAAAGATGTATGTTCAGAGCTGGCTGTTTGTATTTTGCACATTCTTAATTTAATTTGTATTTTCTTTCCCTTTTCTTTGTACAATCCTGTTTGCTGACTTGGTGTTGAGGGGGGAGCCTACTGCGCTAGCCAGCAGTCCAGTCCAATTGCAAAACTGTGTCCTGGGTGGGTGGAAGCCATATGTTTTGGGGAGGTGCTGGAGTGAATGAAATTCTTCCTACTCTTTTAAAACTTCTCTTCCTCAGCCAAATTCGAGAGTGACAGAAAATTGGCCTCATAAAAGTCCTGTCTCATAAAGGTTGTGTCCTGCCCAGGCTGAAAGTGCTTTGCTTGGTCCTCTATTCCAGGCCTATAATTCTGGAATAAAACTCTGTGTAAACACATGTGGCATTGTCAATGAAAGTTACAGCAGGCAAGACGAAAAGCTACACAGGAAAATGTACAAATTGTTACTAAGGTGACCCATAAATACTATTACTAAATCATTACAATTTATTTGGGAGTGATCAGAAAGTTGGGTTCTGTCCACCGTGTGCCCCCTGTCTTCCTCCCCGCCACTTGCCAGCCACCGTATGTCTAAAACGGACAAGGGGGTGGCATTGAAAAGCACTGACTATTCCACAGATTTGTTTGTATGTGAATGTGCGTGTCCTTTTGATCTTACTGAGATAACTAGACACCAGCTTATGCTCTTTGCTCTCTTTCTGTAGGTCTCACGGGGATGCTGGGTTTGGGCATGGTGGCCCCCAATCTAGCCTTTTCTCAGATGGTGACTACTTTTGGCTTGGCTGGCATTGTGGGTTACCACACTGTCTGGGGCGTGACTCCTGCCCTCCACTCACCACTGATGTCTGTGACTAACGCAATCTCAGGTTTGTTCCTCCCTTGTTCGTCCTCATCTCAGGTTTTCATAGGTTTATTCAGCTTTATGGATGCTGGCCGTGAAGTTACAAAGTTTGTGTTTTCAAGTTATTTCTCTTGGTATCTGGGGCGGTTGTTGTAGTGACTCAGGGGGCTTCCAGAGGAGTGAGACATGGGGCTGTCATAGAGGAGGAGTGTCAGTCCTTTTGGCTACCTTGTGTCAAGCAGTGTAGAGCCACTATTTCCTTCAAGTACAATTTCCTTTAAGGAAAGGATTCTACTGATAAAATGTGAAAACCAGTGTTTCACAGAATCATAGCTGTACCATCCTTTAGGGGCTTTTCTTAGTTTTGACTCCACATTCAGTCTAATAAGGTGACAATAAGCCCCACGTGGCATCAGGTTTACTGTGAAGCTTACAGGACAGGAGGCGCAGCTTGCCCGCCAGTGGGGCAGCATCAGGCATTTCTCTTTGGTGCGAGTCTTCTCAGCTGTGCATGCAGCAGTCACACAGAGGCCCAGGAGCTCTTCTCTTTGGGGCCCTGTGATGGTTCAGATATGAGGGAAGGAGTCCTACATTGCTTAGGCGTGGGAGTTGCCCTGGCCAGGAAGCCTCAGAACCTGTAGTTGTCTCTTACAACATTGCCATGGGCAGAGCTTGCAGGGTCTCTGCAGGGAACGTGTCCAGCTCCAAGAGGTTCTATAGTCAGGAAAGCCCAAGCTTGGCATCCCATCAGGCATTTATAGTTCATGAATAGTTCTTACAGTTTAGATGCAAGTTATCCAGCAAGGGTCACTTTTTACCATAGCAGTGTTTTCTACAACATTGTTGATTTATATCTATTGGTGGAACACAGCTCGAAAGTAAGAAGGTTAAATTCTTAAGCAGGGCTTGGTGCCTGGAGCTCAGTGGCGAGGGCACCAGCCACATACACCGGAGCTGGCGGGTTTGAATCCAGCCCAGGCCTGCCAAACAACAACAACTACAACCGAAAAATAGCTGGGCGTTGTAGTGGGTGCCTGTAGTCCCAGCTACTTGGGAGGCTGAGGCAAGAGAATCTCTTAAGCCCAAGACTTTGAGGTTGCTGTGTGCTGTGATGCCACGGTACTCTACTGAGAGCGACATAGTGAGACTCTGTCTCAACAAAAAACAAACAAAAATTCTTAAGCGGAAGGAGAAAAGGTTTTGTTAACCCTTTGCCCACAGTAGTACTTCAAGTGAGAATGATGGGAATTTGAGACAGTCTTCGTCAGGAAAATTGTGTGTATCATTTTAATGAAAGTGCAAGAAAGCTGCCTCACTTTTTACTGAGAACTTTTCTCTGTACGCATCTATGTATGTGAGGTCCTTCTGCTAGGACACTTGATTTGGCATGTCACTGTAATTATTCCCCGCGTTGATGCTTTCTTTCCAGGGTTGACTGCGGTTGGTGGGTTGGCGCTGATGGGCGGACACTTGTATCCTTCCTCCACCCCTCAGGGCCTTGCTGCCCTTGCTGCTTTCATATCCTCAGTCAACATTGCAGGTAGGATGATGGGGAGAGGGCCCAGAGTGCTATTTTTAATGGAGACTTAAGCAAATATAAATCAGCCTAAAATAGACATTCTGATTTCAAGAACCTAAGTGGGACTTTAAAAAAATGTTTCACTCAGACCATACATGCTCTTTGTGAAGGAAAATGAGTCATTTGCCCATCTGTAATTTTTATTGATAAAAGAACAATCCCCTTCGCCCTAAAACAAGATGATGTCTTACTGTAAGTTACCTAGAAAGTTTTTGAATGCATAGTTTCAAATTAAGTTGACTTAGAGGTAGCACCATAACGTCAATGAATGAGTCTAATTTTAGATAAAATTTTAATCTTTTGCCTTATCCCAGCCAGTGTTTGTTCATAAAAATGGGAAGCCTAGCACATCATTCCTGTATGAGACTCATTTGATGCTATTTTATAACTAAAAATTGTTTAATGTGTCCGAGAGACCTGGTGTCTATTTTTTTCTTTTATCATTTATCCCTGGGTTTAACAAATACAATCACCTATTAGAAAAAAAAAAAAGAGCCCTTTGGTCTTTTGCATTCCGAAGCTTTTTGAATGGCTATTTGCTTTTAGTCCTGCTGAAATAGTTGGTTTTGCATTCTGATAGCAAGTTTTCTTCCTGAATATATTTAGTGTTTTATTTTCCACTCCAGCAGAGTTGGTTTGAATAACGGAATGACTTTAAATTTTGAGGTTCTAAAATGCTGCTTAAAATTATATTTATCCCTAAAAATTGTAGCACTTTGAAAAATCACATGGCTCAGTGAAATACCTCTTTATGTTTTTTTATTCCCTTTGCTTTGGTAAGGTGGCTTTCTGGTGACTCAGAGAATGCTGGACATGTTCAAGCGTCCCACCGATCCCCCAGAATACAACTACCTGTATCTGCTCCCTGCCGGCACCTTTGTCGGTGGATATTTAGCTGCCCTCTACAGTGGTTATAACATCGAACAAGTAAGAGGTTCTTTTGAATGTGTTTATTTTTATTGTGGTATTTTCTTCCTTACTAGATTTAACATTATTGGTTAATAATGTTACCAAATGTATGTTACCAAAATTCAAATGAATGTTACCAAATGAATATTAACCAAAATTCAATCTGTGAAGCAATACAACTTTTTATTAGGCAAATATAGTAACCCTGGAAACACTTGCTTGTACAAAGCATTCCTGTCTTCCCAGGATTAGGACCCTGGATTCTAGAGACAGTTGCCTGCTGAGTTTAACACATTAACTGACACCCTAGAAAAAATTTTTTTCCCCCTTGGGGCCATGGTGTTTTATTAGGTCGATAGGTCAGGAGACATGTGAGTTAGATATGTTTCACAGGGCCCTGGGCTCAAAACTAGTGTAAGTTAAATACAACTCAGGTGGCAGTTAATGTGTTAAACATGGGTTGACCTGTTCATTTCTAAGTTTTTCCACATGTAAAAAGCATTGAGAAAGTTATTAGTATTTTCTTAATGTACCTGGCTGGATTGTAAAGATACAATGAAACGGTATCAATCAATAAAACGTTTGAACAATTTTCATTATCAAGTACTGTTACATCTTTTCCCACTTCTTTTACAAGTTCAGCGTATTATCTTTTGTTATCAAGAGATGTTATGCCACTTCATCCAGATAGTTTAAACATTCATGTATAGAAAACCAGAAATAATCAAGTTGAACTTTGAAAATTCCAACTTGAAATATAATAGAACCTTCACTTTGTTTTGAACTCTGTATTTCCCATCTCTTTTCAATGATTGTCTCTTTGGTATTCCCAACATGTAGTATTTGTTGAATGAGCAAAATATTTTTTGAGAACAGTTGGAACAGTGAGTCAGAGAGACCCAAGTCTAAATTTGCCATTTTTATTGATCATTTGACCTTGGAGAAATCACACAATCTTTTAAGCTCTGATTTTCTGTTTTGTAAAAGTAGAATAATGATTTTTCCTCTTGTCATTGTCATGAGGCTCAGTTCCAACATAAGTAAAATATATGGCACAGTCCCTTGCACTTAAGCCAGGACTTGGCTCTTTTACATTTGATCAGGGTTAGTATTTTCAGATCCAGTAAGAAGTCCATTTTAATTTACATATATATGCACATACACATATATTAGTGCATGGTATTAAATCTAGATGAAACCAATTTACATGAATGGTATAATTGCATGAAACCAATTTACATGAATGGTATAATTGCGAATATAATACGAAGTATGTATTTCATATGTTAACATTCCTAATAGGTAGGAAAATACATTGAAATATTGAAACAAGAGTTTGGATTTGTCCCTTTATTGTCTAAATTTAAAATTGTCCTTGGAGAATCATGCTTCCACGAGAGAGAGAGAGGCAAAGGTCCTCTCTTTGCTAATAAAATGAAAGTTCTAATAATCTCTCTCTCTTTCCTTTCCTTTGAAAAGATCATGTACCTAGGCTCGGGTTTGTGCTGTGTTGGTGCCCTGGCTGGCCTTTCCACTCAGGCAACAGCTCGTCTTGGCAATGCATTGGGCATGATTGGGGTTGCCGGAGGCCTGGCAGCCACCCTTGGAGGCTTAAAACCTGGCCCAGAATTGCTAGCTCAGATGTCTGGAGCAATGGCTTTGGGCGGTACCATAGGTAAGCACTTGTAGGTTTCTGCATTTAGTGCAAATTGCTTTGCTGAATGTTATTTTGGTGAAAATTTATCCCAGTTGGTATAATTCTTATTCAAGTATAAACATTTTAAAACAGAATAAGGGCATCAATTGACTCAATAGTGTGGGCAAAATACATCCTGTATTCAATTCTTATTTTCCTTTACTGGATCCATTTGGCTGATTTAGAATGGGGGAATGGAATACTTATATATGTACTATATATATAGGCTTGTTTTTCATTCTCCTGGGCATAAATGGCAGAAGATTTTGCTTCATAGACTTCTTAAAAATTTGGAAAAATCACACACCCACTGAAAAATCAGTGTTTTAATCCAGTTCAGTGGTTAGCATACAGGGACTAATGGTTAAATTTTCAGGCATTTTGGGAGCTGGTTGTTAAAACATAGCCATTATTGAACATTAAGTTATACAAACTTAAATTTAGAAAAAGGTAATACTAATAAAATGTCTAATTTTCTTTTCTTTTTTTTTTTTTTTTATTGTCGGGGATTCATTGAGGGTACAATAAGCCAGTTACACTGATTGCAATTGTTAGGTAAAGTCCCTCTTGCAATCATGTCTTGCCCCCATAAAATGTGTAAAATGTCTAATTTTCTAATTAACTAGGTTTTATTATCTATGCTCTTAAGGCTATTTGTATCCATCATACATGTACAGTACTGGGTGATGGTTCTGTACCTCTCTGCCAAGTTTCACATTCAGTGACATCATGCTGGGAGGTTGAACTTGGATGTGGTAACAGTGTTTACAGCATAAAAGTAACTGCTACAAATCTGTGTTTGATTTATTGTTTATTGTTCAGACCTCAGAAAGTGATGGAGAACATGTTAATAATTCGGCTTGTGCTTAAAATGTGTTTTGACTAAGCACAAACTGTGAATAGCACAACAAATTGAGCAGATATTCCTCCAGTATTTGAAAACTTATCAGATTTAGCGAAGAAGTCACTTCCATGGTTTACAAATGAAGTTCTCACATCTTATTATTTTACTTTCATCTTGTTAAACAAAAGTATTAATGTTCATGTCAGAAGCGCACTCATTCATCACTTGCAAGCACACTGTTGGTTATAGATATGAGACTTTAGGAAAAATCAACAAAAGCATTCTATGAAAGTCGATTGAGCTATATGGAACTTTTTTTTTTGCAGTTAAGGTTTCTTTTTTTTTTTATTAAGTCATATACACATAGATCATGAATACATTTATACATATGTGGAGTACAATGGGTTGATTTTTTTTTTTTATACAATCTGATGTGGTTACATCAAACCAATCAACATAGCTTTTGCCTCATTTACTTGATTATTGTGTTAAGACATTTATGTTCTACACTTGACAGATTTGACTTGTACCCTTGCAGTATGCTCCATAGATGTGGTCTCGCCTTTTACCCTCCCTCTATCAAACCTCCTCCCTCCCCGAGCTATATAGAACTTAAAGAGTATTGTGTATTTTATTATTATTTGAAAATTATGTGCTAATACATACTTTTATATCAGTAAAAACTCATGTGTTTCTATCTGCACATGCTTTTTCCCTCAAGAACTGATTGCTAAATATTCACCAGCACCACCCTAGCCTAGGCCTACTTTTATACTTCCCCGGGAAAGCATTGAGTCCCTTCTTAGTAATCTACAGAAAGGTATTGAAGGAAACCGCTTGTGCTATATATGTTCATGATGGGAAAACCTTTAGATATGATGTTAGCAAATATTCTGAGCCATGTCCCTTCTATACAACACACCTATAGCCATGAAACTCCAGAGTTTCCTCTAATTGAGCATTCACTGTCCAGATGTTTGGCATTTTCTTACCTTTGGACGTGGTTCGCACCCACTCTCCTGAAAAACTAGGCCTTCTTCATACCTATTTCAGGTGTTTTTTGTGTGCTCAGGGCAAGCACTGACCAGAGAGATGATGGCCTGAGTTATAGAGGGGAATGTTTAAGGGGATTTAACTGGACCTCTGAGTAACCCGAAGTGTTGGCTAGGGGAGTACTGGGAGTTTGTGAGGGGAAGAGGAATGCATTGATGTCATGTGTCTGGGTTTGTTGTATGGAGAAAAACTGCTATTTTGAAAGGATATGTAGGTTGAGGATCCCTAATCCTAAATCTGAATGCTCCAAAGTCCAAAACTTTTTAAGCGCAGACACCATACCAAAAGTGGAAAATTACCCACATAAGTACTTTACCAAACTTTTGTTTTATGCACCAAAATTATTAAAAGCTTGTGTAAAATTACCTGCAGGCTATGTGTATAAGGTATATATGACTCATAAATGAATTTACTATTCAAACTTGGGTTCCATCCCCAAGGTACTTCATTACGTATATGCAGATATTCCAAAATCCAAAATGTGAAATACTTTCAGTCCCAAGCATTTCAGATAAGGGATGCTCAACCTGTATATCGCCAGTGTGTTTACCTTCTGCACAGCCCCTGGAGAGGCTGTTTAACCCATGCTTGGAACTAGGTCATATTTGTTGATTACAGTGATGGAACTTTTTTGTTTTACATTTCTGATTAATACGACAGTACGTACAATTAGGTGCCATCGTTTGTGTTTGTCAGGTAAAGTCCAAGTTGTAGTTGTGTCCTTCTCACAGGAAGTGTACGATACAGTCACATTGTCCCCACTGGGGAATGACCGGCAAACACACCTCCCCACCCCTCTTCTTGGACTTCATCAGGTTTTCTGTCATGTGACCACATTGCTGCTAATCTGCAAATGTCAAATTAGTATTGAGTACATGTGATGCTTGTTTTTCCATTCTTGTGATACTTTACTTAGGAGAGTGTTTTCCAAATAAGATGGAAACTCTTCAGGGTGGTTTTTGTTTTGGTTACTTCCCAAAGTCTGTCAAGTTTTAATTTCTCTTTGACCTTCATTTCCCAACAGGACTGACAATTGCCAAGCGCATCCAGATTTCCGATTTACCTCAATTAGTTGCTGCTTTCCACAGTTTGGTGGGTTTGGCGGCTGTACTTACTTGTATAGCTGAATATATTGTAGAATATCCGCATTTTGCTGTGGACGCAGCAGCAAATCTCACCAAGATTGTGGCTTATCTTGGCACCTACATTGGTGGTGTCACCTTTAGTGGGTCTCTTGTTGCCTATGGAAAACTGCAGGGTAAGTGATTTATATAGAGGTAAATATATGTTGTTTAGGGTATTCAAAGGTCCATTTCAATTTCAGAAAATACCTTCCTGGTACAAACTGTTGGGTATAGAGTAGGTAGCACACAGAAATATGTAAGAATGTTTTTTTCCCCTGTGAAGATGGTTCCCCTTAACTGATCCGCACAAATCTCATAAAATTTTGATGTCGTTTCTTCTATAGACGGGAATAGAGGAAATTAATGCCCAGAAATTTGCATGGAGGGACCAGTTGACATTCAATAACACACATGAACAAAATAGCATCTTCATAATCCTTGGTTAGAGAAGTCTGTACAGAGTTTATAGAAATAAACTTTATGTATTTTCCAGAATAGAGAGAAGCTTGTTGAATGCTTATGAATTTGTGTAGTTCATAAGCAATACTTACTTTGAAAACAAATATGTGTTTTAAAGCTCTAGCTCAGCAACTTTTGCTGCTGCTAAAGTCAATCATGAAAATAGAAGTGAAGGGAAAGCCCCTCTGAGGTTGCTTTCAGTGTTTTCACAAAAAAACGTGACTATGGAGAAACTAGTTTGTGATTTAAAAACATGGGCTTTCCTCTCAGTCATTAAAATTAAGTAGGGAACTTCCGTGAAACTTAAAGATCATAAAGGAATTTGAAACCTCAAGCATTCTTATCTCATGCTGTCTTTAGAAATAACTAACAAGCAAGGGTTCTTCTCCTTTGGGCTCAGGTGATAGAATCAGAAATGCTAACAGGCAGGGACTCATGCTGAAGTTTTAAGTAAAATCACCTTTTAAGATTCTTTGACAAAGAGTAAGGAAATTTTTATGTGATCAAAGTCAGGGAAATAAAGTTAAATTGAACCCGGTTTTTCCTGTCTCCATTAATGTTTGTTATTGTAACGACTCTAATTTGCTTTTATGTTTCCTATTTGGTGATATAAAGTGATTATCTTTAAAATAGTATGTTATTTAAGTGATATAAAGTGATATTTTAAATACTATATTATTTCAGTGATATAAAGTGATATTTTAAAATATTATTAAATTAAGTTTGGATTATAAGACACATACTTGCTTGTGTGGGAGGGAGTTTTTTTACTACCTATTCTCAATTCTGAGTAATGTGTTTGGTTCCAGGTATCCTGAATTCTGCCCCTCTCCTCCTACCTGGAAGGCACTTACTCAATGCAGGCTTGCTGGCTGCGAGCGTAGGTGGAGTAATCCCATACATGCTGGATCCAAGCTTTGCCACTGGCATTCTCTGTCTGGGCTCTGTGTCAGCTCTCTCTGCTGTCATGGTAAGAGGCCAGAGATTGAAAAAGCATATACTTAGGGAGGAACTGAGAATATTTTGTTCAATTATAGTCTAATTATATTTCTGTCTCTTTAAGACCCCTGATGGAATAGAATAATTAGAAAATTAGAATAATTAAGAGCGAAGATGTTAAATGTCAGAAGTTTTATTTTTATATTATTATTATTCTTATTATTTTTAGAGACAAAGTCTTGGTAGAGTGCTGTGGCGTCACAGCTCAGAGCAACCTCCAACTCTTGGGCTTAGGCAATTCTCTTCCCTCAGTCTCTGGAGTAGCTGGGACTACAAGCTCCCACCACAACGCCCAGCTATTTTTTTTGTTGCAGTTTTGGCCGAGGCCAGGTTTGAACCTGCCACCCTTGGTATATGGGGCTGGCGCCCTACCCACTGAGCCATACGTGCTGTCCCCTGCTCGGCCATTTTTTGTTGCAGTTTGGCTGGGGCTGGGTTTGAACCCGCCACCCTTGGTATATGGGGCTGGTGCCCTACTCACTGAGCCACAGGTGCCGCCCTTATTTTTATATTATTAATATTGAGCTGTGCTTTGGTTTTTGTCCCAGGGTGTGACTTTGACGGCTGCTATTGGAGGTGCTGACATGCCTGTGGTCATCACTGTACTGAATAGCTACTCAGGCTGGGCCCTGTGTGCCGAGGGCTTCCTGCTCAACAACAACCTGCTGACCATTGTGGGTGCACTCATCGGCTCCTCTGGTGCTATCCTGTCATACATCATGTGTGTGGTAAGAAATGCTTATGTGAAAGAAAAGTAGACGGTGTTCTGCAAATATGGATGTGCTCGTCATATCTTTTATCAGGCATAAAAACGAGTATGTTAACTTAAATTCTCTTTAGCAGAAATAGCAGTGTTTTGTTTGAATGAATTTCTAGGACTATATTTAAAGTGTCCAACTATAGCGAATTAGGAAGGTTAAATTGGAAGATAAAAATCTAATCTCTGTCCACATTTGGAGGTAAACACATAACATTTTGGTTTCTTTTTTTTAATCTTTATTATTCGCGTGTTACATATTTGTGTATTTACTTGTCTGATCATATCGTGTATCATTTTACATTTAAGTCTTTAAACTTATGATATTCTTGGCTTTTTTTTATCATTAAGATGCCTTTAAGATTATTTTTGGAGACTTTGTATTAATCTGTCACATGGATATATGAAAGTTATTTAATACTTCTCTAATGCTGTACATTTGATGCTTGATTTTTATTTCTCTTTGTACATTAATATATCTCTGACAATTTTGATTTTTGTCTTGGGATAGATTCACAGAAGTAGAAGTGAAAGGGTGAACTCATTTTTACAGACTCTTCATATGCTCAGTTCCATGTTTCCGAAAGGGTTATTCAAATTTACATTCCCACTGGTCATCTGTGAGAGTGCTAAGCTTGCAGTTTTGTTGTGGTCGGAATGATTTTTTAAAAAAAGAACAGAAGAAAGTGATAACATGAATGCTTCCTTCCTTTTTGTTTCTAATTCTCTTCTTGATGCCAAGAAAATATCTTGCAAATAATTAAAGATTGAACTAGAAAAAATTTTCAAAGTAAAGATATTATTCTCTAAGTAATACTAATAGTTTTGAATGACAAAGTACAAGCATGCAACTAAGTGAAATCAGAATGTGACTTTACAACTTAAAAATAATCCTTATTTACCTTTGAAATAATTGAAACTATCATTGTAATTTGGAATGCCAAAGTTATCTTTTTATAATAAAAAAAATTTTTGTTTCTTTGGCCATATTGTAAAACAAAGGATTTGATAGCCCACATTCAAAGTAAACCAAAAGATTTTAAAATGGAATCACTTGAGTTATTCAGGAATTTGGAAAGGTGGAGGTTTATATACCCTGTTTTAAAAGTGTCAGGATTTGGGGTTTATATATATAAATGTTTATGAAGAAGAAAAATCTATTCAGTTGTACTAGAAATATTGTTTTCTCTAAAAATGAACTTTTAACTCTTAATTTGACTTTGCTTCATTTGTTGAATTTGAATGGCCAGCAGGGGGCAGCAGACTTTCATTATTATTCATGGTTCATCAGAAACTTAAGATTTTAAAATTAAATGGGAAGAATTTAATTTTAGCAAAGCCAGTGGCATACTGATAAGGGGAGGGGAGGGAGGAAGATTTATATCTGATCTTTAAATGTCATCATGGGTGCTTTCTTGCCTTTATTCTTTTTTATTAAATGGTATTCTTTAGGTTCTTATATTTATTAACAGTATTTCTTAAATCTGTCTGTGTCTTTTATTTCTCTCCTTTTCATTCTTTTTTTTATTGTTAAATCATAGCTGTGTACATTAGTGCGATCAAAGGGTACAAGGTACTGGTTTCATATACAATCTGAAATATTCTCATCAAACTGTTCAACGTAGCCTTCATGGCATTTTCTTAGTTACTGTATGTAGACATTTGTATTCTGCATTTAGTAAGTTTCGCCTGTGCCCATTCTAAGATGCACCATAGGTGTGACCCCACTCGTTACCCTCCCTCCACCCTAACCTCCCCCCTCCCTTCCCCTTCCTTGGCCCTTTCCTCATAGTCTTGTGCTATAGTTGGGTTATAGTCTTCATGTGAAAGCTATAATTTAGCTTCATAGTAGGGCTGAGTACATTGGATGCTTTTTCTTCCATTCCTGAGATACTTGCTAAGAAGTATATGTTCCAGCTCCATCCATGTAAACATGAAAGAGGTAAAGTCTCCATCTTTCTTTAAGGCTGCATAATATTCCATGGTACACATGTACCACAATTTGCTAGTCCATTCGTGGGTCGATGGGCACTTGGGCTTCTTCCATGACTTAGCAATTATGAATTGGGCTGCAATAAACATTCTGGTACAGATGTCTTTGTTATATTGTGATTTTTGGTCTTCTGGGTATAAACCTAGTAAAGGAATTATAGGATCGAATGGCAGGTCTATTTTTAGATCTCTAAGTATTCTCCAAACATCCTTCCAGAAGGAACGTATTAGTGTGCATTCCCACCAGCAGTGTAGAAGAGTGCTCTTTTCTCCACATCCATGCCAACATCTCTGGTTTTGGGATTTTGTTATGTGGGCTACTCTTACTGGGGTTAGGTGATATCTCAGAGTAGTTTTGATTTGCATTTCTCTGATGATTAAGGATGATGAGCTTTTTTTCATGTGTTTGTAGATTGTGCATCTGTCTTCTTTAGAGAAGTTTCGTCTTCAAGTCCCTTGCCCACCCTGAGATGGGATTACGTGTTCTTTTCTTGCTAATACGTTTGAGTTCTCTGTGGATTCTTGTTATTAGACCTTTATCGGAGGTATAACCTGCAAATATTTTCTCCTATTCTGAGGGCTGTCTGCTTGCTTTATTTACTATGTTCTTGGCTGTGCAGAAGCTTTTTAGTTTGATCAGGTCCCAGTAGTGTATTTTTGATACTGCTTCAATTGCCTGGGGAGTCCTCCACATAAAATATTCACCCAGGATGATTCCTCCTTTTCCTTCTTTGTCTAGTGTCTTTTATTATTATTAGTTATAGCAACCCCAGGAACTCTTATGGACTCTGTCCTATAACTGTTACTAATAAGTAGAATAAGGTAGTAAGAGGTGCTTCCTGAAAGTGCTGTCTTATGTGTACTTCTGTAATTGTAACATCTTTCTCTCTTTTCCTTCACATTTCTTGATATATTTTCACTAGTTCTTTTTTTTTTTTTTTTTTCAGTTTTCACTGCCTCAAATGTACCCTTTACCACATCTTTTTTATTCCTGTACTGTACATACAGGGTATTTCTTTTTTTTCTTCCAGTTTTCATTGTTTAGCTGGCCCAGGCCAGGTTCGAACCCTCCAGCCTGGGAGAATGTGGCTGGCGCCTGACCTACTGAGCTATGGGCGCCACCTGTGGCATTCTTGTCTGAAGCTGTAAATTTCATATTGGGTCAGATTAACACTCTGTTTGTAATAGCAAGTTTGTATTAATTTGGATTCAAGGACAGTTGACACCTTAATTTTAAAAAATTAACAAAAATAGGCTGGACATGGTGGCTCACGCCTATAATCCTAGCATTCTAGGAGGCTGAGGTGGGTGGATTGCTTGAGTTCAGGAGTTCAAGACCAGCTTGAGCAGGAGCCAGACCCTGTCTCTACTAAGACAGAAAAACTAACTGGGTGTTGTGGCACATGCCTGTAGTCCCAGCTACTTGGGAAGCTGGAGGCAACAGGATTTCTTTAGCCTAAGGGTTTGATCTGGCACCATGGCACTCTCTCTGTCCAAGGTGATAGAGTGTGACTCTGTCTCAAAAAAAAAAAAAAAGAAAATTTATAAAAGTGAAAGATGTTTAATATAGGAAATATGGAAGAAACAAAAGAATAAATAAGAAAACCATCTGAATTTCAATTAACATTTAACTATTGATATTCTAGTGTTTTTTATGTGTATATTTAAATATTCTATTTAATGTATTTTTTCTAACTTTAGTTTATATTTAATTTTATAACTAATAATACCTACATATTATTACAGCTTATGGGTGTTCTATAATATATGAGAATCCATATTATTCCTTTTTTTTTTTTTTATTGTTGGGGATTCATTGAGGGTACAATAAGCCAGTTACACTGATCGCAATTGTTAGGTAAAGTCCCTCTTGCAATCATGTCTTGCCCCCATAAAGTGTGACACACACTAAGGCCCCACCCCCCTCCCTCCATCCCTCTTTCTGCTTCCCCGCCCATAACCTTAATTGTCATTAATTGTCCTCATATCAAGATTGAGTACATAGGATTCATGCTTCTCCATTCTGGTGATGCTTTACTAAGAATAATGTCTTCCACGTCCATCCAGGTTAATACGAAGGATGTAAAGTCTCCATTTTTTTTAATGGCTGAATAGTATTCCATGGTATACATATACCACAGCTTGTTAATCCATTCCTGGGTTGGTGGGCATTTAGGCTGTTTCCACATTTTGGCGATTGTAAGTTGAGCTGCAATAAACAGTCTAGTACAAGTGTCCTTATGATAAAAGGATTTCTTTCCTTCTGGGTAGATGCCCAGTAATGGGATTGCAGGATCAAATGGGAGGTCTAGCTTGAGTGCTTTGAGGTTTCTCCATACTTCCTTCCAGAAAGGTTGTACTAGTTTGCAGTCCCACCAGCAGTGTAAAAGTGTTCCTTTCTCTCCACATCCACGCCAGCATCTGCAGTTTTGAGATTTTGTGATGTGGGCCATTCTCACTGGGGTTAGATGATATCTCAGGGTTGTTTTGATTTGCATTTCTCTAATATATAGAGATGATGAACATTTTTTCATGTGTTTGTTAGCCATTCGTCTGTCATCTTTAGAGAAAGTTCTATTCATGTCTCTTGCCCATTGATATATGGGATTGTTGGCTTTTTTCATGTGGATTAATTTGAGTTCTCCATAGATCCTAGTTATCAAGCTTTTGTCTGATTGAAAATATGCAAATATCCTTTCCCATTGTGTAGGTTGTCTCTTTGCTTTGGTTATTGTCTCCTTAGCAGTACAGAAGCTTTTCAGTTTAATGAAGTCCCATTTGTTTATTTTTGTTGTTGTTGCAATTGCCATGGCAGTCTTCTTCATGAAGTCTTTCCCCAGGCCAATATCTTCCAGTGTTTTTCCTATGCTTTCTTTGAGGATTTTTATTGTTTCATGCCTTAAATTTAAGTCCTTTATCCATCTTGAATCAATTTTTGTGAGTGGGGAAAGGTGTGGGTCCAGTTTCAGTCTTTTACATGTAGACATCCAGTTCTCCCAACACCATTTATTGAATAGGGAGTCTTTCCCCCAAGGTAAGTTCTTGTTTGGTTTATCGAAGATTAGGTGGTTGTAAGATATTAGTTTCATTTCTTGGTTTTCAATTCGATTCCAAGTGTCTATGGCTCTGTTTTTGTGCCAGTACCATGCTGTCTTGAGCACTATGGCTTTGTAGTACAGACTAAAATCTGGTATGCTGATGCCCCCAGCTTTATTTTTATTACTAAGAACTGCCTTAGCTATACGGGGTTTTTTCCGGTTCCATACAAAACGCAGAATCATTTTTTCCAAATCTTGAAAGTACGATGTAGGTACTTTGATAGGAATGGCATTGAATAGGTAGATTGCTTTGGGAAGTATAGACATTTTAACAATGTTGACTCTTCCCATCCATGAGCATGGTATGTTCTTCCATTTGTTAATATCCTCTGCTATTTCCTTTCTGAGGATTTCATAGTTTTCTTTATAGAGGTCCTTCACCTCCTTCGTTAGGTATATTCCTAGGTATTTCATTTTCTTTGAAACTATGGTGAAGGGAGTTGTGTCCTTAATTAGCTTCTCATCTGGACTGTTATTGGTGTATACAAAGGCTACTGACTTGTGGACATTGATTTTATATCCTGAAACATTACTGTATTTTTTGATGACTTCTAGGAGTCTTGTGGTTGAGTCTTTGGGGTTCTCTAAGTATAAGATCATGTCATCAGCAAAGAGGGAGAGTTTGACCTCCTCTGCTCCCATTTGGATTCCCTTTATTTCCTTGTCTTGCCTAATTGTATTGGCTAGAACTTCCAGCACTATGTTGAATAGTAAAGGTGACAGAGGACAACCTTGTCTGGTTCCAGTTCTAAGAGGAAAAGCTTTGAGTTTTACTCCATTCAGTAAAATATTGGCTGTGGGTTTGTCATAGATAGCTTCAATCAGTTTAAGAAATGTGCCACCTATGCCTATACTCTTCAGTGTTCTAATTAGAAAAGGATGCTGGATTTTATCAAATGCTTTTTCTGCATCTATTGAGAGGATCATGTGATCTTTATTTTTGCCTCTGTTAATATGGTGGATAACGTTTATGGACTTGCGTATGTTAAACCAGCCTTGCATCCCTGGGATGAAGCCTACTTGATCATGATGAATGACTTTTTTGATGATAAGCTGTAATCTATTGGCTAGGATTTTGTTGAGAATTTTTGCATCTATATTCATGAGTGAGATTGGTCTGAAATTCTCCTTTTTGTTTGGGTCTTTTCCTGGTTTTGGTATCAGGGTGATGTTTGCTTTATAGAATGTGTTGGGGAAGATTCCTTCTTCCTCAATTTTTTGGAATAATTTCTGCAGTACAGGAATAAGCTCTTCCTTGAAGGTTTGATAGAATTCTGGAGTGAAGCCATCTGGACCAGGGCATTTTTTAGTTGGAAGCTTTTTTATTGTTTCTTTGATCTCAGTGCTTGAAATTGGTCTGTTCAGGAGGTCTATTTCTTCCTGGCTAAGTCTAGGAAGAGGGTGTGATTCCAAATATTGATCCATTTCTTTCACATTGTCAAATTTCTGGGCATAGAGTTTCTGGTAGTATTCAGAGATGATCTCTTGTATCTCTGTGGGATCAGTTGTCATTTCCCCTTTATCATTTCTGATTGAGGTTACTAGAGATTTTACTTTTCTTTTCTTTTTTTTTTTTATTAAATCATAACTGTATACATTGATATGATCATGGGGCATCATACACTCGCTTCATAAACCATTTGACACATTTTTATCACAGTGGTTAACATAGCCTTTCCGGCGTTATCTCAGTTACTGTGCCAAAACATTTACATTCTACATTTACGAAGTTTTGCAAATACCCCTGTAATATGCACCACAGGTGTGATCCCACCGATTCCCCTCCCTCTACCCACCTCCCCCTTTCCCACTTCCCCCTATTGTTAAGTTGTAGCTGGGTTATAGCTTTCATGTGAGAGTCCCAAATTAGTTTCATAGTAGGGCTGTGTACATTGGGTACTTTTTCTTCCATTCTTGGGATACTTTACTAAGAAGAATATGTTCCAGTTCCATCCATGTAAACATGAAAGAGGTAAAGTCTCCATCTTTCTTTAAGGCTGCATAGTATTCCATGGTATACATATACCACAATTTATTAATCCATTCGTGGATCGATGGGCACTTGGGCTTTTTCCATGACTTAGCTATTATGAATTGGGCTGCAATAAACATTCTGGTACAAATATCTTTGTTATGTTGTGATTTTTGGTCTTCTGGGTATATGCCCAGCAGAGGAATTACAGGATTGAATGGCAGATCTATTTTTAGATCTCTGAGTGTTCTCCATATATCTTTCCAAAAGGAATGTATTAATTTGCATTCCCACCAGCAGTGCAGAAGTGTTCCCTTTTCTCCGCATCCACGCCAACATCTCTGGTCTTGAGATTTTGTGATATAGGCTAGTCTCATTGGAGTTAGATGATATCTCAAAGTAGTTTTGATTTGCATTTCTCTGATGATTAAAGATGATGAGCATTTTTTCATATGTCTGAAGGCCGTGCGCCTGTCTTCTTCAGAGAAGTTTCTCTTCAAGTCCCTTGCCCAGCCTGCGATGGGATCCCTTGTTTTTTTCTTGCTGATGCGTTTGAGTTCTCTGTGGATTCTGGTTATTAAACCTTTGTCAGAGATATACCCTGCAAACATCTTCTCCCATTCTGAGGGCTGTCTGCTTGCTCTGCTTACTATGTTCTTAGCTGTGCAGAAGCTTTTTAGTTTGATCAAGTCCCAGTAGGGTATTTTTGAAGCTGCTTCAATTGCCTGGGGGGTTCTCCTCATGAAATACTCACCCAGACCAATTTCTTCAAGGGTTTTCCCTGCATTCTCCTCTAGTATTTTTATAGTTTCATGTCTTAAGTTTAAATCTTTAATCCAATGAGAGTCTGTCTTAGTTAATGGTGAAAGGTGTGGGTCCAATTTCAGTCTTCTGCAGGTTGCCAGCCAGTTCACCCAGCACCATTTGTTAAATAGGGAATCTTTTCCCCACTGAATGTTTTTAATTGGCTTGTCAAAAATCAAATAGCGGTAAGTAGCTGGATTCATCTCTTGGTTCTCTATTCTGTTCCAGATATCTACGTCTCTGTTTTTGTGCCAATACCATGCTGTTTTCATCACTATCGATTTGTAGTAAAGTCTGAGGTCTGGTAGTGTGATTCCTCCTGTTTTGTTTTTATTTCTGAGTAATGTCTTGGCTATTCGAGGTTTTTTCTGATTCCATATAAAACGAAGTAATGTTTTTTCAAGATCTTTAAAATATGACAGTGGAGCTTCAATAGGGAGTGCGTTGAAATTATATATTGCTTTGGGTAGTATGGACATTTTGATAATGTTGATTCTTCCCAGCCATGAGCATGGTATGTTTTTCCATTTGTTAACATTTTCAGCTATTTCTTTTCTTAGAGTTTCATAGTTCTCTTTATAGAGATCTTTCACGTCTTTTGTTAGGTAAATTCCTAAATATTTCATCTTCTTTGGTACTACTGTGAATGGGATAGAGTCCTTAACTGCTTTTTCAATTTGACTGTTGTTGGTGTATATAAAGGCTACCGATTTATGAATGTTGATTTTGTAACCTGAGACGCTGCTGTATTCCTTGATCACTTCTAGGAGTTTTGTAGTAATATAGGTACTAATTCCTCTTTAAAAGTTTGGTAGAATTCTGACGTGAAACCATCTGGTCCCGGGCTTTTCTTTTTAGGGAGGTTTTGTATAGTTGATGCTATTTCTGAACTTGATATGGGTCTGTTCAACATTTCCACTTGATTCTGGTTAAGTCTTGGAAGGTGGCGTGCTTCCAAGTATTGGTCTATTTCCTTCAGATTTTCATATTTCTGAGAATAAAGTTTCTTGTAATATTCATTAAGGATTTTTTGGATTTCTGATGAGTCTGTGGTTATTTCGTCTTTGTTGTTTCTGATTGATGATATTAGAGATTTTACTCTTTTTTTCCTGATTAGGTTGGCCAGAGGTTTATCTATTTTATTGACCTTTTCAAAAAACCAGCTTTTTGATTTATTGATCTGTTGTATTATTCTTTTGTTTTCAATTTCATTTAATTCTGCTCTAATTTTGGTTATTTCTTTTCTTCTACTGGGTTTGGGGTTGGAATGTTCTTCCTTTTCCAGTTGCGTGAGATGTCCCATTAAGTTGTTAACTTCCTCTTTTTCCGTTCTCTTGAGGAAGGCTTGCAGTGCTATAAATTTCCCTCTTAGAACTGCCTTTGCAGTGTCCCAGAGGTTCTGATAGTTTGTGTCTTCATTGTCGTTTTGTTCCAAAAAATTGGCGATTTCTTTCTTTTTTTTTTGTAGAGACAGAGTCTCACTTTATGGCCCTCGGTAGAGTGCCGTGGCCTCACACAGCTCACAGCAACCTCCAACTCCTGGGCTTAAGCGATTCTCTTGCCTCAGCCTCCCGAGTAGCTGGGACCACAGGCACCCGCCACAACGCCCGGCCATTTTTTGGTTGCAGTTTGGCCGGGGCCGGGCCTGAACCCGCCACCCTCGGCATATGGGGTTGGCGCCCTACCGACTGAGCCACAGGCGCCGCCCGGCGATTTCTTTCTTAATCTCATCTCTGACCCAGCTATCATTCAGCATAAGGTTATTTAACTTCCATGTTTTTGTATGGGTATGCAGATTCCTGTTGTTACTCAATTCAAGTTTTATTCCGTGATGGTCCGAGAAGATGCATGGATAATTTCTATTCCTTTAAATTGACTGAGGTTAGACTTGTGACCTAAAATGTGGTCAATTTTGGAGTAAGTTCCGTGGGCTGATGAGAAGTATGTGTATTCAGTTTTGTTGGGATGAAATGTTCTGTAGATGTCTGCTAAATCTAAATATTGGATGGTTAGGTTTAAATCTAAGATTTCTTTGCTCAGCTTCTTTCTGGAGGATCGATCCAACACTGTCAAGGGAGTGTTGAAATCTCTGACGATTATGGAGCTGGAGGAAATCAAGTTACTCATGTCTGTTAGAGTTTCTCTTATAAATTGAGGTGCATTCTGGTTGGGTGCATAGATATTAATAATTGAGATCTCATCTTATTGAGTATTACCCTTAACAAATATGAAGTGACCATTCTTGTCCTTCCTTACTTTTGATGGTTTAAAGCCTACTGTATCTGCAAATAAAATTGCAACACCTGCTTTTTTCTGATTACCATTTGCCTGAAATATGGATGACCATCCTTTCACCCTGAGTCTGTATTTGTCTTTTAAGTTGAGATGTGACTCTTGTATGCAACAAATATCTGGCTTGAGTTTTTGTATCCAGTCAGCTAACCTATGCCTCTTTAGAGGACAGTTTAAGCCATTCACATTGATGGAGAGTATTGATAAGTCTGGTGGAATTTTGGGTATCGAGTTTTTCAAAGGTCCAGTGGACATTTTTAATCCTTTCGCCAGTGTGGAAGTTGGAGTTTGATCCGAAGTTTCTGAGTGAGTTTACTTTTGTGGTATATGATTGGGTTGGTCATTGTGGAGGATAGGTCTGAGAACATCCTGAAGAGCTGATTTACTTATGGCAAATTTTTTCAACATATGAATGTCATTGAAGTATTTAATTTCTCCATCATAGATGAAACTCAGTTTAGCTGGATACAAGATCCTGGGTTGAAAGGTTTTTTGCTTTAGGAGATTAAAAGTTGATGACCAGCCTCTTCTGGCTTGAAAAGTTTCACCAGAGAGATCTGCAGTTATTCTAATATTCTTACCTTTGTACGTTATAGTTTTCTTTCGCCGGGCTGCTTTGAGAATCTTCTCTTTCATGTTAACTTTAGTGAAGCTAATTATGATATGTCTGGGGGATGACTTATTGGGGTTGAATCGTGCTGGGGTTCTGAAGCTGTCTGCTATCTGAATTTCAGATTCTCTAGGCAGGTCTGGAAAATTTTCTTTCATAATTTCATGCAGAAGGGCCTCTGTGCCCTCGGTGGCGACTTCATCATTCTCAGAAATTCCTATAATTCTTATGTTGCTTTTTTTCGAATTATCTGAGAGTTCTCTGAGTGAGTGATCCATTTTTGCTCTCCATTTCTCTTCCTCTTTGAGAGATTGGGAGCGTTCGAAGACTTTATCTTCAATGTCAGAAATCCTTTCTTCTGCTTGCTCCATTCTGTTACTGAGGGATTCTACTGTATTTTTCATATCTTTGAGGGCCGTAAGTTCTTGCTTCAGTGTGTCTAAGTCTTTGGTGGTTTTGTCTTTAAATTCGTTAAATTCTTGAGACAATTTTTGAATTTCTCCTCGAATTCCTAATTCCATTTTATTAATCTTGTCTGCAAACCAAATTCTGAATTCGATTTCTGACATCTTAGCCAGTTGTTTATGAATGGGATCTTCAATCACATCTGCCGTATCTTTTCTTGGGGGGGTTGATCTATTCTGGTTATTCATGTTACCAGAGTTTTTCTGCTGATTCCGCCCCATGGTTATTTTACTCCCTTTGGTTTTTCCCCTGGGGTTTTATCGAGGGCCCGTACAGTGTTGTGGCCTGAGAAACTGGGGCCCTGTCTGGTGTGGTGGAGCAAAGTGGTTTTGTCTTGTTTTCAGCTGGTTTCTGTTCGATCCTATTGCAACTTCTACTCTGGCTTGAAGTCTCAGCTGTGTGGAAAAATCAGCAATTAAGTCACCCCGCCTGCCCACCTCTGGCCCCACTTGGAAAAGGAGAATCAAACCTTCCTACAATCGCACACCCAGGGCACCACCTGAAAAGTCCTCAGTCTATTAGCCCAGTTCAAAAGGTCCAAATCAACTGTCTCAATCGGCACCTGTCTCGGGTGGGAGAGTTCAAGAGGTCTCTGGGAACTGGATCACAGGGGCCTGGTGACTCCTCTGACACAGCTCACCCCAGTGCAGCGTGGAGTCAGGAGGAGCCACCCAGCAAACAGAGCAGTCTAGGAAGGTTGACGTCTCCTTCCCCACTTTGCCCCTCCGTCGGACCCAGTCACTGGTATCTCTGCAGATGGCTAACCCAGTTGCCTGCAGTGAACAGACACTCCAGGGGTTTGCACCTGCCTGAATCGCAAGGAAGTCTGCCAGGCCCCCGCAGACTGCCGTTATCTAGCAGGAGGAGATGGGGCCTGACATCTTTGAGTGTTTGATGCAGGTGATGGGAAGGAGGTGTTCACTCAGGCTTAGCCCCGTCCCTGATGGATGCTGCTAACAGAACAGAACAGAACAGACAACTTTGCGGGGTTCTGTCTCTGTTCCTGTCGTCGCCTACAGAAGACGGGCTGTTTTGAGTTCAAACGTCTTTGCTGCTGGAGATTTGTGTCTGAACACCTCTCTGGGTCGGCCCCGCCCTGGAAGCTTCCTGGGTTTGTGAGCCATGTCAGGCAGAGTTATCTCAAGAACTTTGTCTTCTACCTCTGAAATTGTTTCTTCTGCATGGTCTAACCTGTTGCTGATACTTTCCATTGCATCTTTAAGTTCCCTAATTGACTGTTTCAGTTCCTTCAGCTCTGCTATATCCTTTTTATATTCTTCATATCGTTCATCTCTGATTTGATTCTGTTTTTGGATTTCCTTTTGGTTATTTTCCACTTTATTAGCAATTTCCTTCATTGTTTCCATCATTTCTTTCATTGTTTTCAACATGTGTATTCTAAATTCCCTTTCTGTCATTCCTAACATTTCTGTATAGGTGGAATCATCTGCAGTAGCTACCTCATGGTCCCTTGGTGGGGTTGTTCTAGACTGGTTCTTCATGTTGCCTGGAGTTTTCTGCTGATTCTTCCTCATGTGTGATTTCTTTTATCTGTTTCCTTGCCCTAATTTTCCTTTCACTTCCTCTTGCTCTTTAAGTTCTTGTGCCTGTGGACTAAGGGTTACAGGAACAGAAGGGTGAGAAGGTTGAAGAGCAAAAAAGGGATGAAAGAAAGGAGGACCGAGTGATAAGAAAAAAGAGAAAGATAGAGAAAGGAGAGGGCGTGGGTATAAGGAATATTGACAAAAAGAAGAGAGGCACAGAAAGAGGAAGACAGGACAATATAGGTGTACAGTAGGGTACTTTGACACAACCTTAAAAAAACCCCACCTTCTTGGGGTGCCCAGTTGGGTGGTTCCCTTGAGGTCAGCAGCTCTTTGCTAACCTGATCAGACACAGTACCTCACCTCCACCAAGTAGAGAGGAAAGACAAAAATGCTATAAATCAAACCAAAACAAGCAAACAGAAAACTTTGCGGGGATAAAATTGGGTGAAAAACCAAATGATAGCGGTAGAAACACTAGCAGAAATGAAGTTGTAGTTATTAAAAAAGGCAGCAATGGGAAATTAAAATTAAACTAGAAAAATCGAGAACGAGAAAGGGATCTGTATGGAAAAGATTGAAATTGAAAAACAAAAGAACATCCACAACGTCAAAATAAACAAAAAAAAACCAACCAAACAAAAAAAAAGAAAAAAATACCCAACCAAAAACATAGCAGTTTGTATATGTTATTGAATATTGTCTGGGCAACACATGGTCTTCTGGGGTATGAGATGTTAATCACAGTTCTGATATGACTGGAGGCTGCTAGTTTCTCAAACCCCAGCAGGTAGACACCCTAAATCTCTCTTCAGCCCACTTAAAAGGCACTTTGAACTTGTAAACTTGCTGAGCAGAAGCTTTCCCAGCTTTCTCGCTGGAATCACTGCTAAAGTGGCTATCCACTTACCCAGTGTGCCAAAACCGGTCTCCCTCTGCCCCTGAGGGTTAGGGCTGCAAGGCGGCTCAGACCCCACCCTTAGGCTACTTGGTTGCTGGGTTACCAGCTCCCACCCGTTTCTAGCTCTGCGACCCTGAGGGCGTAGCTTGCCGGGGCAGATCACTGACAATGGTTCCGTGTGACCCACCGCCAAACACTATTAGCTCCGTCTGGCTCAGCGGCTCAGACTGGGGCCCTAGACAATGGCCAAAGTTCTCTGCACTCCCGCTCAGGCCCTCCCCAAGGCAGTTCAACTCAGTGCCAAGTCCAAGGACACCAAAACAGTTCACAGGTAAGGCCTTTCTGGTTTGCAGTCTTGCTGCTACTGAACTTACAGTTGTGGGCGGGTTTAGACGGATCGAACACACGCGACCACTTGCCGGTTTTCCACTGTTTTAGTCCTCCTCTTGGGGCCCAGAAGTCTCTCGCTGACTCCCTGTATCCTCATAGGAGTGATGATAGGCAGATCCCACCAGCCAGAGATGCCTGGAGTCCTATCTCCCCAGACTCACGGTGCCCAGATGCAAGGAAGCTGTTACTCGGCCGCCATCTTGCTCCGCCTCCAAGAATCCATCTTATTTCTTTTAACTTTTCTTTAGTTGCAGTGTTCCATCTTGTGCATTTCCTTAGGTCAAATTTTTATAAGGCAATTATATGGTCAAAGGGAGTAAGATCTTTTTGATCGCCTTTACTATTGATAAATTGATCTCCGTAAAGGATTTACCAGGCTAAGCGATCTGTAGTGTGCTTGTTTTACTGCTTACTCTCTGCTCTTAGATGTTACAAAACAAAGAAGCAACCAACAAATAAACAGGCTTGCCATATTTTTAGATTTTGAAGATAGAATTCTTTTCTTCAATTCTTTTCTTTTTTTTTTATAAATGAAAATGTGCTTTTACTTTATTATTATTATTTTTTTTATTGTTTGGGATTCATTGAGGTTACAATAAGCCAGGTTACACTGATTGCAATTTTTTCTTCAATTCTTGACTTAAATTTTCTTGAATTCTGACTTTTTACATTAACCTTCATTAATTCTTAGCTTGTGCTTCTTTATTATAAGAAATTATCTCTTTATGGCAGTCCTTAGCAGCTCAAGGTTGATGAGAATAATAAAAATGAAATCGCTACTCAGAGTTGGGCTTCAGTGCAATGCTGTAGGCACCATGCTGGGTGCTTTACAAATATTAGCTTATTTCATCCCCATACTAATTGTGAAGGGAGGTAATACTATTTTCCTTTTATAGAGAAAGCATTTTAAGACACCACTTATTATTCACCTTTGTGTTTGTGAAGACTGGCCTAGCACCTGCTATATTCAAAGGAATATAATGTTTGTTGAATGAACAGTAGATGAATATCTTATGTGTTGGTTCACTTTGTATTTTGGAAACCTCTTCCGGTAGGTTATGGTAGCAGATATCATAGAGTTAATATGGGAGCAGTATATTGACTTCTGTGTTACTTCTTGAAGGAAACATGCAATTCAAACCAGAACAGAGGGGTTTTATTATGTAAGAGGGAATGGAATGTACCCCAAGTGGTTAACCCTAAAATTGAATTTTTGTCCTGACAAAGAATTCTTTTCGGTATCCTCTGAGCCCAATGCTATGGTTACATACCACCCAATATTATAAAAAACTAAAAAATGTTGACAGTGTCTGAACAACCAGCTCAAATCAATGATTTAGTCTCTATCCAGATCTCACATAGACAGTAACCTCTTTATGATTTTATAGTCTCTCTGCTTGTGATAGTATCCAGATTCCCAGGGATATAAACGTTTGTAAAAACGGGACAGCATTGGGGCGGTGCCTGTGGCTCAAGGAGTAGGGCGCCGGTCCCATATGCCAGAGGTGGCGGGTTCAAACCCAGCCCCGGCCAAAAAAAAAAAAAACAAAAAAAACAACGGGACAGCATTTTTAGAACAAATTTTATGATTTTTATACTTTGTTGCCTATTTCCAAATGAAAATGGAATAGCATGAAATACATCAAAAGCCAAAACAAAAATAAGTATTGTTTTACTTTGTGATTAATTAATCAATTAGTACCTACAAAGCTTTGGAATGGGAGATGCTAATGAATGGTACATATGTATGTTATTATTACTTTGTTTTTTTTTTCTATTTTATGACCCTTCATTTTCAAATGTATTCTTACAGCGTGCCTGGAATACAATTTACTGTGGAATGCAATTTTAATTATAGGGCTTAATAGCTAAAAAGGAACAGTCTTGGACAGTGTTGCAAATTCTTTGTCTTGGAAGCTGGGAACTCTTCAATCTCTGCATCAGTGATTAGTTTCATTAATCACTTCTGCAAACCAAAAAGAGAGAGAGAAAAAGAAAGAAAAAAACAATAAACCCTAAACATTTGTTGGAAATATGATGTTACAATGAAAAATGATTTAGTTTTAAGAGACCACATGGATTTAGCTTAATGGTGACATAATTATGGATACATGTTTAACAAGTTGACTTTGACTGTTAAACTACTGTGTGGTTCCTTCTTTTCTCTCTAAGATGCCATCAGAAGTGGTACACGTTAATTAAATGTCCTCAGAAATTGTTTCCTTCTCCTCCATTCAGTTTTATAGGAGAAAATAATGGTCCCTTTTATGCCAAGTTAGAATAAAGTGGTCTGTCCCTCTCCATCTGTCCTCTGTGATCTAAACTTCTGCATTAGTTCATTTGACTTCTTTTATTAAACCTTATATATGTGAAAGAAATATAAGTCCTTTGAATCAATTTTTAAGGGCAAAAATTTGGTAGAACCTATTTTTTGATAACTGAAGTTTGGAATTCTGTTAAAAAAAAACTAGAAAGGATTTATCAAAGTCAACAAAAGTTGAATGTTTGAGAAGTCTTAGATTTGGCTATTCAGGTTTTCATTAAACATTGGATTTAAACATAGGAGAATGTGTTAAGGATTTAAAACTTCAAACCAGATTGGACTTCAAGAATTTAATTAAAAGCGTTAATTTAGTTGTTCTCTGACTCTCTGATCCATTAATAATTGGAAGTGAAATATTTTCAGATCCTAATGGTGAACTCAGTTACTTCTGTTACAACTTAGGTACAGAGCTTCATGGAGCATTAATTGGTTTGGATGATAAGATGGTATTAATCCCTGCATTTCTTATTTTCTTGATGACAGAGAGCCCAGAGTTCTAAATGAAATGGATGCTTAGGATTTTGATTCTTCTTCGTGTCTGGTGGCAGAATTCACCCAGGAGATCTGTAGGGCTGCCTTATAAAAAGTCTTATTTCTTGTCATTCCTATTTGTCTTCTTTTACTCTGGTGAAATCCAGATAAATATTGAGGCAAAAGTTGCTCAAACAGCATTCAGACAATAATAAGTAGACCTAAATTTTTCACTAATTTCTTGATTTTACTGGTAATTTTCCATTAACTTCTTTGTTTTATTTACTTTTTAACTGAAAATATAAAAGTGCACAATTGATTTGAGAGCAGAAAAAATGTGATTCTTAGATGACTTTTGTCAATTAAATTTTTGAAATAATTTTCAGAAGCCAGCTCAAATTTATCTGGTTAAAATGTTTTAAATGATCAGGCTGGGCGCAGTGGTGCACGCCTGTAATCCTAGCACTCTTGGGAGCCAAGACAGGTAATTGCCTGAGCTTACGGGTTCAAGACCAGCCTGAGCAAAAAGCAAGACCCTGTCTCTACTAAAAATAGAAAAACTGAGTTAAGAGGATCTCTTTGAGCCCAAGTTGGAGGTTTCTGTGAGCTATGACTCCATGGCACTCTACCCAGGGCAACAGCTTGAGACTCTGTCTCCAAAAAAAAAAAAAGAAGTTTTAAATGATCAATTAAACTTTAAATAGGCTTGATGCCTGTAGCTCAGTGGCTAGGGCACCAGCCATATACACTAGAGCTGACGGGTTCGAACCCAGCCCAGGCCTGCCAAACAACAATGACAATTACAACCAAAAAAATAGCTGGGCATCGTAGCGGGTGCCTGCAGTCCTGGCTACTTGGGAGGCTGAGGCAAGAGAATCACTTAAGCCCAAGAGCTGGAGGTTGCTGTGAGCTGTGATGCTATGGCACTCTACTGGGGGTAATATAGTGAGACTCTGTCTCAAAAAAAAAAAAAAAAAACTTCTTTAAGTAATCCAAATATAATTTACGCAAAATTTATACCATGCTAAAAAGTTATGTATATTAAATTCTCACACCTGATAATTTTGCTCTCCAGGCAATGAATCGCTCCCTGGCTAATGTGATTCTTGGAGGCTATGGCACCACTTCAACAGCTGGTGGAAAACCCATGGAAATTTCTGGCACACATACGGAAATCAACCTTGACAATGCAATTGACATGATCCGAGAAGCTAATAATATCATTATTACGCCAGGTAAAAAGAAAAATACCAAAAAGCAAACAATCTATAATTTTTATTTACATTAAAACAATTTTTTTATAATAGGAATAAAGTAGAATTGGAACTTGTTTTTTTTTCAAAAATATAATGGAAACTTAGTAGCAAGTCTGTGATGACTAAGTGAACAATACTGAGAATTCTCGGATTTAGTATTTTGGGGATCATGTGGAGATACTATGATTTGATGTATGAGTTACAGCTGTGTCTTTCTGTCATTCCACAGGTTTAAATCATTTTTTGGTCTTAGTTATTTTCTTCTCATCGGTAATTTTTGGGTCTATTGTCAAGATTAAATTATATGCAGTACACAAAAGTACTGGGCTCACTCAGTAGCCTCCCTCAGTGAATGTTAGTCTTGTTTCAAAAACAAATACTTAAATATCAAGAATTATGTGGTTTTCAGTAAGGTAAGGCAGCACTAGAAAGAGCTTGGTCTGGAGGGTCACACCACCTCCCTTTTGTTTTTAAAACCTATGTATGTCTTTAACAACCTGCATGACATTGACCAAGTCATTAAATCTCTCCAGGCCTCAGTTTCCCAGTGTTCTGAAGTTTAGCCCAGTTATTCTTCACTCTTCTCACAGAATTCTGGGTATTATGGCTAATACCTTGGTTTCAGATTAAGATTTTAACTCTACCATGCTATCATATTCATTTTCTATAAAGAAAATCTACTGATTTGACATGTGGGTAAGTTATTGGTTGGTTATGTGCTGAGATAAAAATAACGAACATTAGCGGAATTAAAAGCAAAGGGGCAAGCCTTCTCAACTTGGGGCAGTGTCAGTTTTTAGGGGCATTTGAAACATGCACATGAAGTTGGTTTTTTGGTTGTCTTAAGGTAGGGCTGCTACTGTCAATTGGTAGAAGTAGATAAAGTAAATATACCATGATGCATGGGATGCTTCCTGCGTGATGCGTGCTCCCAGCCGGAGTGGCATTGGTCTTACCCGTGGAGAAACACTGTGCTGGCCTGTAAGGATGTAAAGTTGTAGAGGACACGATCTTTTCCTTCTAGGCAATTTCCTTGTAGTGATGAAGTCAGATGGGTAGGTCAGTAATGCACAGTGGCTTGTGTAATCGGCTAAACCGATTACATAAACGATTTTTCTTTCTCGAGGAAACTGTGGAGGTTTATAAGGTTTATAGGGGAGTGAGGATTTTTTTGAACCTTAGATAATGGATGATGTTGGAGTGGGGAAAACGGAGGGAATAGCTTGAACAAAGTCTTGGCCTTTGGAAGAATGGAAGTAGAAAAATGGGGACAGATGGGAGAGTCTTTGTACAGGTACAATGGACCAAAAGGATGGCTAAAGGAGAATGAAGGGACTGAAGTTCTTGGTTAGACCTGCAATAACATCAGAAATGGGGAGAGCTTTTTTTCTTGGGTGTGTGTGGGGGAATTCTAAGTTATTATTTATTATTTTGAGATACTAAGGTTGAGATGGAGGTGGGGCAGTGTGTGTGCTGTGCTGGAGCTCAAAGGACAGGTCAGGTTTGCGGGCAGATGGGAGTCATTGGATATTTGTTAAAGCCATAGGATGAACTCTGAGATTATCAAGGGGAATGTGAGGGGCAAAATTAAACAGCCTCAGGAAACTTTATCATTTAAGGGGGAAAACAGAAGGAGAAAAACTATTCAAGGAATTTGAGGAGGAGCAGTAAACAAAGTTAGGAGGAGAACCCAGGGACTGCAGTGTCGTCAAAGCCAAGTATGAAGATGATTTAAAAAAGAAAGAAAGAGAAGAGAAGAGAGGAGAGGGTGTTCCCAGGTGTGTGTGTGTGTGTGTGTGTGTGTGTGTGTGTGTGTGGTGTGTGGGGAGGAGATGCCTGGCAGTCTGAGGAGAGAGCATTAGATTTTGAATTTCAAATTCAGGCCATATTTTTACAAGTCCAGATTATAAATTTGGTTTCATTTTCTATTCCTGTTAACTGATTGCCTATGCTGGCATAAAAATGTGTTTTGATCAAGAGAAGAGTTACAGTTCATAAATTTCAAAATAAAAAACACATTCTTCTGTGTTCTTAACCTTCCTTGCAGGCTATGGTCTCTGCGCGGCCAAAGCTCAGTACCCCATTGCTGATTTGGTAAAGATGCTCACTGAGCAAGGCAAAAAAGTCAGGTAAGCGTTTACCCTGAGAGGCTTGCAGTGTGTGTAAAGATGTGTGTGTGAAGACAAGGAAATATGGTTGACTCTTGAACAATGCAGGGGTGAGGGGTACGCAGCCCTGCTCTGTTGAAAGTCCTGGATACCTTTTGACTCCCCCCAAAACTTTGCTAATAGCCTACTGTTTATTAGAAGCCTCACCCATAACATATATAGTCAATTAATGCAGATTTTATATTTTGTATTTATTATTCTTACCGTAAAGAAATGTAATTGGGAAAATCATAAGCAAGCAAGAGAGAAAATATGTTTACTATTCATTAAGTAAAAGTGGGTCACCACGAAGATCTTCGTCCCCAGTTGTCCTCACGTTGCGTAGGTTGAGGAGCGAGAGGAAGAGGAGGGTTGGTCTTGCTGTCTCGGGGGGTGGCAGAGGCTGAAGAAAAGCTGCATGTAAGTGACCCACGCAGTTCAAACCTGTGTTGTTTTGGGGTCAACTTTTTTTTTTTTTTTTAAAGATGACTATTTCTTTTTTTTTTTTTTTATTTTTTTTTTTATTAAATCATAACTGTATACATTGATATGATCATGGGGCATCATACACTCGCTTCATAAACCATTTGACACATTTTTATCACAGTGGTTAACATAGCCTTTCTGGCGTTATCTCAGTTACTGTGCCAAAACATTTACATTCTACATTTACCAAGTTTCTCAAATACCCCTGTAAGATGCACCACAGGTGTGATCCCACCGATCCCCCTCCCTCTACCCACCCCCCCCTTCCCACTTCCCCCTATTGTTAAGTTGTAGCTGGGTTATAGCTTTCATGTGAGAGTCCCAAATTAGTTTCATAGTAGGGCTAAGATGACTATTTCTTAAAGCACTTTACATAGGTAATCCCAGGTAAAGAAACTGAGTTATTGTAACAAAACAAAACACAACATCAAAGCCTAGTCTAGTCTTGGTCTTACTGCTTTGTTTTTGCCATTTCTAGAGTAACTTTGACTCTGACTTTTAGGAAGAGAAATTTTTTTATTACCTATTCCAGGATATTTATTAATGGGAATAAGCAGAAGCCTTATTTCTGTATAGTTTGATTTGGGGAATGAAGTCAAGTGAAGCATTGGAATTACATAAATTGTGTCTTCTTGGAGTCCTTTTACACTGAAGAAAAACAAAAGGTCTTAAAAGAGAACCTTTAGAAGAGGGAGACTGCGTAATAGACCTGAGGGCTGGTTACTGTTCTGCTGATTTTACTCTCATGATATCTGGGTGGAAAAAGCTGCTGAATGTGTTCTTTTCATAAAGCCAGATACTTTTTGAAATACGAATTAGAGCAGTGGCTATTCCTGCCACTTGCCATTTGGGGCCTGGACTGCTCTTGGGAGGACCTTAAACATAATAGCAAAGCTGAGGACTCTGTCTTCCTAAATCATTCCCCATGACCTTAGACACAGGGTTTGAGACTCTTGTAAACATGGGGCCACTGGGCGATGAGCTTGGTAACCCTCAAGATAGTTCGCATCTGTCCCACTCACCTTTGGTCCCCCATAGTGGAGCTCTGTTGTTGCTTATGAGTCAGAGAACAGAACTTCTGGAGTTCTCCTTCTTAGCACAACTGCTGCCCGTTTTGTGGAGATGCTGGTTCAAGTGGCATAACGCCATAAGTCAGAGAGAAAAGATAACTCCTTAAATAGAATTAGCTTGTTCACCAGGATGTTAATGTTTTGTTGACAAAACTTGCAAAAAATTTTATAATGTTTTATAATTTTTTCATTTAAAAACATTTTTTAACAGACACATAATGATTGTACGTATTTGGGGGTACATAGTAATGTTGTGGTACTTGTAATGTAGAGTGATCAGATCAGGGTACTTAGCATGTCCACATCTCCAACGTGTATAGGTTCTTTGTGGTGGGAACATTCAATATCCTCCTCCTTTAAGCTATTTGAAACTATATATTATTGTTATCTACAGTCATGCTGTGGTGCCATAGAATGCTAAGAACTTTCTCCTGTCTACCTGTAAATTGTATCCTTGACAAAATTGCTCGTGTCTGTTAATAAAAATTCCTTTTAGATAGTAAGCTTACACTTTTGTCTAGGGGAAGATGATAAGAAAATAAGCTCAATGGTGTGCCTAGAACTAGTCAGGGTATCTGTGCCAGGCTGGGTACAGAATCCCGATCTCTTATTTAAATGTCTCAGCTGTTAGCAGTGGTAAAAGAGACTTAGACGATGAAAGCAGAGAGTTGCCTAAATTTTCTTAGTGTCAGCAGGCGTGTCAGCTGTGTTTGTTTCTTCTTTTCTTTCTCTCTACCCTTCCTTTTTATTCTCACTGTTTCTCTGCTCCTTCTTGGATACTCTAGTTTGTGTTTTTCAAATACTTAGGGTCCAAATGCCATTTTGTGGTGAGAACAGCATTTCTGCAATGTCAATGATTTCCAACATGAGAAAAGTCATTGACTATTTTTAAATTTTTACATAAGAAGTCTTCTTTTTAGTTACTTCTATTTTCATATACGGTATTAAACTATGCTTTCTTTGTAGTCAGTGTCTTACCACTTAGAATATTTGGAGACCTACAAGTGCAAAGAGTGTGTTCAAGATTTTTTATGATTTTCCTAAAAAGAAATTATTTTCTTAACTCAATCCAGATGTGAAAAAGTCTAATGTGTTAGTAATGCCTTCTATCACCACATAAACGCTCAGGAGATGAATGGCAATTGTACTAAAATGGAGAAAGATGGCTTTCATGTCTTAGTTATCTTTAGAGAAGGGGATGATTAATCGGACATACCTTTCTTTATACCCATTGATCACTAGGTTAACTAGACATCTTGGAAAATTAGTTCAGCATCAGGTGGGTAGATGGCTGAGTTGGAGAGCATCATAGGACTGTTGGGCAGCTTGAAGGAAATCAGGATGCGAAAGGAAATAAGAAAGATGGGGAAAAAATGGTCCGAAAAGAAAAAGGATAAGACAAATGAAGTTTTAGTTTTTGATCTGATTAAAATTAGAATTTTATCCATGGAGATAGAATGTATTGGGTGATTTCTGTCACATTGCATGGGAAACATTATTATTTCACTTAAGATGTGTGAAAGATACTTAATTATACATACATGAACAGTTTCTCAGTTATAAATTTTTAAATCAAAGTAATTTTATGAATGGAAGGCTTTTCAATGAGAGTTTTTCATTGCTTCACATGATTGTTGACATAGTTTGTTCAAATAATTTAATAAATCTGTTAAGAATTTTTTACATAGGATCAGAATAAAATTATTATTCAGTCTGGTTTCTCTGTGAGTTAGGCAAAGTTAGCTATTTATAGTCATCTATCTTTCATATTAAAGGTACAATTATATGTGATATATTTTTTTTATTATAGTATATTGAATTTTCAACATGATCTTTGTAACAAATTATCTTTGTGTGTTATCTTTTCATAGGAGAAATGCAAATTTTCCTTATGAAGTTAGGAATATGTATGTATATAGATGCTAGCTTTCTTTTTCCTTCTCTTTTTTTAGAGGCTAATGTCTATTTGAACAAGAGATGGCTGCAGCAGTTACCTCGTATTTTAATGAAATAAATATGTATTTACAGTTTGTGGTAATTTGGTCCTTTCATCACTCTGTGGAGCTCCCACACTGTTCATTGAGTACAGCTGCGGAGCCTCTGGGTTTAGTAGGTCTTTGTGCCTGAGGACCCCAACATGCCTAGCATCCAGATGTGGTGACATAGTCACACACATCCCCTGTGGAAATGTGCCAGTATGGACATATGATTGTCATCAATTAGTTACGCCCAAGTGGTGCCAAGAAAAATCGCATCTGTCATACAATCTGTCTGGATTCATGGCCCGTGATTGATTTAGAGACACTCCTGTTTTCCTTTACTTTGGCCATAGTCATAACATGCACACAAAGAGCTGAGATTATATAATGAAGCACATGACATTTCATGACAAGAGCTCATTTTAAAATGTCATGAAAGTTCACTGACTTGGGCCGTCTTTAGTGGCCAACATATCGTTGCTTCCCAGTTGCCCAGAATGCCCACACAGCTTATCTAACTTCAGCTTGATCCCAAAAAGCATTTTATGACTAAAAGAGAGAAATACAAATAGTCTTTTTATGTCCCAGTTTTTGGATTGATTCTATGGTAGGCTTTTTGTTATAAAGTAGAGATAATGTTCTTGAGTAATTCTTAGAAGGGGGTGTAATTTTTTTTTATAATGAATCACTGCTTGATTTTCTTTATAAAGCATTATTGCTTGGATTATCACAGAGGTCTTTTGAATTTATGAAACACCTTTCAACCTCTTTCATCAACTGATGTTATGTATTGCTTTCATGTTAATGTTCAACGATGTTTTTCTATTGATAGTTTGTTATAATAATAGAAATTTATTTCTAGCTCCTGAGGCCTCAAGGATGCATAAGCCAAGTTCTCTTTCTCAAAAGTTTGTTGTGAAGAAAACAGAGAATTAAACAAATAAACCAATGAATCAGTTCCAGTTAATGTGATAGTAGCTAAGACATGAGGAGGAGGAGTGGGGTAGGAATGCAGGGGAGCAGTCAGCTTCCCAGGGAACCTTATAAACTTTTAAAACTACTCATGACATGAAGTGTTTTTGCAGGTTTTTAAACATAAATGCCTTTTTTTACTCTTCTGTCTGAACACATCTAGCTGCCTATGATAAAAAACTTAATAGTGTTTTACAGTCTTGTGTAACATGGCTATAGGTTTAAATATGTTATTTTACTAAGATACTGATTCATTGATGGTACTTGAAGATGAAATATTTTGTCCATCTAACTGGATTTTCCTATTTTTTGTGAATTAAATGTGATTCAGATAAACTACCGTTCAGGCCTTTTGGATTTTTTTGTTGTGTTTGGAAGGGAGGAAGAGCCAAGGCATGCAAATTGGTTAAGTAATAGCCACATGCTTCCGAAGAGAACAGAAATTAGGCCAGGTAAAAGATCTGGTATCTGAATAAAGAAATAGACATCATTTAGTAGTTTTATGTCAGCTATTATTAAAGACACAACTATTCGTATCAGTGGGTATTCACTGAGCAAGTAATTATGTAGTAATTTGAGACAGGCACTATTCCAGGTCCCGGGCATCTATCAAAGAATACAACAGATTGAAATTCCTGATCTCTGTGGAATTCTCAAAAAATATGGTGTGTTTCTTTGCACTTTGCATTGAGCCTGCCCTCTTCAAAAACATGGAGTGCAGGAGGGCGAGTGTGATGGGATTTGCTTGTGTACTTGGTCAAATGAGTGAGACTTTGGTGGAAGAGAGGACAACCAAAGAAAATGTGTGCATTCACTCACATCTATGTTCAATCTGCTGTATGGGTTTGCCGGAAATCCCCAGATAAAAGGTGTTTCTTACACTCCGGGAAGTGACCACCTTCATCCCAGATTGTTTGGCTTTATTTTGTCCACAGTGTATTGATACAGTGGAAGGAAGAGAGGACTGTGTGAAAGCCGCCACATCAGGTGCCTTTTAGAGCCTCTTCCAGCCGTACCATTCAAGGACTCATTCCTTAGAAACTCTGGTCACAGGCATTCAAGAGGCTGACAAAGAAATTCTCCCTATTGATGAAAAGCAGGGTCTCCAACCATCAGGGTGATATTTAGCTTCTAGTATTAGTCATAGTAAACTCTTTGAGCTTAGTTTTTATAATGAAGTTCATGTGAACACAGCATATAAATAAATAAGCCCTCTTCTCATTTCATGCTCAAATTCTTAGATTGATTCTATGGTAGGCTTTTTGTTATAAAGCAGAGATAATGTTCTATCTTGCTTATAAATAATTTTCATTTCATAGGGCTCATTAGCCGTGGCATTCCAAGAGCCGTTTAACAACATTTAAAGTTATTTAGACAGAAAGATGAAACTATATATAATTTTAACTAAATCTTTACATTATACAGAAAATAATATTCTAGAATATGCATCACAAATTGAATTTTAGTTTTTTCTCTGATACCTTTCTTCATAGTCTTGTGTTTTATTTTGAAATCAAAACGTTTTCAGTAGTCATCCAATTTCTGTTTTGGGCTTGGTAGGGGGGTTTGGTTTGGTGATAGAAAAGCCAGATTTGGCATGATCTATATAATTAATTTCCTCAGAGTGGAAAAGGTAATATTGGGATGTGGTTTTATGGATGTTTGCATCAGATTGTCTGGCTTGATCCTCCTTTGATGGTGTCTCATCTCTTTGGGTGGCCTCAGTGTCACAGGCCACATGTACGGATGAAAAATATGACTGTCATCTCTCAGACATGTTTTATCCACATTCATAGGACAGAATCTATTAATCTGTATTAGAAAAATTGTACCCCTGAGATGTTTTTGTTGACTCTTAATTTTTTTCAGAGGAAGGAAACGCCATGGATGAATAGCAGATTTCAGAATCAGGGTAGCAGTTCGGCTTTATTTGCCTTAAAAAAAAAAAAAAAAGAAAGAAAAAGAAAAAAGAGAAAGAAAGATAGAAAGTGTTCTCTAATTCTGGCCATTGGAGAGTTCTAGGAAATTAAATGAACATTTTTTGGTCATTTGGAATTATACGAGTGATTTTGTCAGAACCACTGCTTCTGAGAAGGACTTTCACAATATTAAAAAGCTGGGTGTCTATCCTTTTGCCTAAAAAGCCTCACCAGAGAGGATGGTTCCACAGCCTATCTCATTCATTAGTTTTTGTGGACAACAACTGCCTTGTTAGAAAAATTTTTGTTTGCATATTACTGTGTTTCTTTTCAGAAGGAAAGATGAGCCCCCGCCCAGCTGGTTTCAGCCTTTTTTTTTTTTTGGTTTCAGCCTTTTCACCACCAAGGATAATTTAGGTAACATGAACACGTTCACTTGCTACCTTCTTATTTTGGAAGGTTTTATTCCACACTGATATGCTAAAATTATTTCTTTGAAAAACAAAATCTTTTCCTTGTGCTTTTAGTAAGTGACCCATAAGTGTCAACTGAAAGTTGTGATCAGTATGCGATTTGCCAAAGAAAACTGCCTCTCAGTCAGTCTGTCATATTTTCTACAAGTGAAATACATGATTAAATGTAGAAAATATTGAATATAGTAACAAGTCCTTTTATTGCCTCTGTGGACCCTCCTCAGATGGAGTATTCCCACGCAAAAATACGGAATTGCAAAGATCCTTGAGGTGCGGCACATACCAGGGACTCTTTTCTTGCAGCTACAGAGGAATCTCCAGCCTGTTTTGTGACAGAACACTTTGCTAACATATTTGGTATAATTTCTAATAAAGGATTCCTGCCTTAAGAAGCATTTGGATTGGAGGATCTTTTAAAGTCTATTTAACTAATAAGGTTTTATTGATTTATCAATATTTATGGTTTAAAAACAGGAGGAATAGGTGGACTTTTAATAAATGAGCCCTCTTTTTATTTTTTCTTTATGTTTTTCCTAGTTAGTCAACTTTCTAGGAGGTTGGAATAATATATTTAGGAAACTTGTGGGATGGTGGTGTTAGGAAGGCAGAATTCCCAAATGTCGATGTACATTATCCTGTATGCAGTTTGATTTTAAAATGTAACACACAGGAAAAGAAGGAAAATTAACTCTTAAAGAGAGCTAATATCTTGATTTGTGGAAATAAATTTTGCATAGTGATTCTCAAAAGCAATATAAGCAAATAGTTAAAGGTAGTAAGGAGCTTGTATTTAAAAAAATTTTTAGAGATCCTTGTCGCTGTTTGTAAGAGCAAGAAGCTACAAAATGGGGAAAACACTAACTACTTTAGAAAGGGGCCCGATTGGCCCTGCAGTTTCTTTGTCTGATTGTTGAATTGGGGTGCTCAATTCAATAAACCATTTTTAAAAGGTTATTGCTGAAACTAGGTATGGATACTTCCATAATGCAAAAACAAAAAATGTAGTTTATATGAACAGTTGTGGTGGGATCCATCTGGTGAATGTTTTATATTCTTTAATACCCCGACATGCCCAAGAACAACTGCTGTACCCTGGTGAGGACATACTGTCTCTGTGGCCTGTGATCATGGAAATTTATGTTGTTATATCCCCTTTAAAGTGGTGTGGTATTGTAAATCTAATATGAGGCTGTGAAAAACTGTAAGAATGGAGTTTATGTCATCATATATTATAAAAGGGGCTTTTAAAAAATGATACTTTTTTTTTTATTGTTGGGGATTCATTGAGGGTACCAGATACCAGGTTACACTGATTGCATTTGTTAGGTAAAGTCCCTCTACAATTGTGTCTTGCCCCCCAGAGGTGAGGCACACACCAAGGTCCACCCGCCCCCCTTCCCTCTCTCTCCTCGTCCTTTGCCCCCCTTCTTTCTTTCTCTGCTGTCCCCTTTCTCCACCCATACGTGTCCTTAATTGTCATTAATTGTCCTCATATCAAAATTGAGTGTATAGGATTCATGCTTCTCCATTCTTGTGATGCTTTACTAAGAATAATGTCTTTCACTTCCATCCAGGTTAATACAAAGGATGTAAAGTCTCCATTTCTTTAATAGCTGAATAGTATTCCATGGTGTACATATACCACAGCTTGTTAATCCATTCCTGGGTTGCTGGGCATTTAGGCTGTTTCCACATTTTGGCGAATGTAAATTGAGCTGCAATAAACAGTCTAGTGCAAGTGTCCTTAGGATAAAAGGATTTTTTTCCTTTTGGGTAGATGCCCAGTAATGGGATTGTAGGATCAAATGGGAGGTCTAGCTTGAGTGCTTTGAGGTTTCTCCATACTTCCTTCCAGAAAGGTTGTACTAGTTTGCAGTCCCACCAGCAGTGTAAAAGTCTTCCCTTCTCTCCATATCCACACCAGCATATGCAGTTTTGAGATTTTGTGATGTGGGCCTTTCTCACTGAGGTTAGATGGTACTTCAGGGTGGTTTTGATTTGCATTTCTCTAATAAATAGGGATGATGAGCATTTTTTCATATGTTAGCCATTCGTCTGTCTTTTTTAGAGAAGGTTCTATTCATGTCTCTTGCCCATTGATATATGGGATTGTTGGCTTTTTTCATGTAGGATTAATTTGAGTTTACTATAGATCCTAGTTATCAAGCTTTTGTCTGATTCAAAATATGCAAATATCCTTTCCCAGTGTGTAGGTTGTCTGTTTGCTTTGGTTGTTGTCTCCTTAGCTGTACAGAAGCTTTTTAGTTTCATCAAGTCCCATTTATTTATTTTTGTTGTTTCAATTGCCAAGGCAGTCTTCTTCATGAAATCTTTCCCCAGGCCAGTATCTCTCAGGGGTTTTCCTATGCTTTCTTTGAGGATTTTTTTTTTTTTTTGTAGAGACAGAGTTTCACATTATGGCCCTAGGTAGAGTGCCATGGCATCACATAGCTCACAGCAACCTCCAACTCCTGGGCTTAAGCGATTCTCTTGCCTCAGCCTCCCAAGTAGCTGGGACTACAGGTGCCCGCCACAACACCCGGCTATTTTTTTTGTTGCAGTTCGGCCGGGGCTGGGTTTGAACCTGCCACCCTCGGTATATGGGGCCAGCACCTTACCGACTGAGCCACAGGTGCCGCCCTCTTTGAGGATTTTTATTGTTTCATGCCTTACATTTAAGTCCTTTATCCATTTTGAATCAATTTTTGTGAGTGGAGAAAGGGGTGGGTCCAGTTTCAGTCTTTTATATGTGGATATCCAGTTCTCCCAACACCATTTATTGAATAGGGAGTCTTTCCCCCAAGGTATGTTCTTGTTTGGTTTATCACATATTAGGTGGTTGTAAGTTGTTAGTTTCATTTCCTGGTTTTCTATTTGATTCCAAATGTCTATGTCTCTTTTTTGTGCCAGTACCATGCTGTCTTGACCACGATGGCTTCATAGTAAAAAATGATACTTTTTAAATTGTTCTCTTCTCCAATTTTACCCACTCTACTAAGTGTTCATGAATAGGTCTTGTAACCCTCCTTTTTTGTTTTTATAACTTCTCTCTTGGTTAATTTAAATGATTCTGAAGATTAGGTTTTTTTCATTTTTGTACATATTCCACTCTTTTTTGAGTTGTGCGTGGGCCTATTCTGAAATGGTGACTAAAGCCTGGGTTTTTAAGATTATATAATATTCTATGAAAGACTTTACTGCTTTCATACTAGAGAGGGTAGAAAAGCAAAAAGTGTTGCATTTGTTTTCTTCAAGATACTGAGGAGATTATCCTAACTTGATGATGACATTTGCTATGTCTGTCAACCAAGGAGACAATACTCTTTGCCTAGTAATATCTGTTGAATAGTTAAAAATGACCTTTTGAAATTTGATTCTATCAAAGTAAATGTATACAGAAGGTGCCAAAAGATGTATACACATTTTAAGAAAGGAAAAAACTGTATTAAAGTGGTGATATTCAATATACTGATAACAAAAGATGAATACAAATCATGTTTGAGTACCTTTTGTAATTACAGAAGTCAAATGTGACTGGAGTATAACAATTTTAGTACAGTTTCTTTTTCTTTCTCAAAATGTGTGTGTACATTTTGCACCCTCTGTATTTTAGTATCAGTTATGAGCAAGTTCCCATTGAGTCTAAGGTTCATAATTATTTTATTTTATTTTTTCTTCTTTTCTTTTTCTTTTTTTTATATTAAATCAAACACATAGATCATGTATACATTAATGCATTTATGGGGTACAATGTGCTGATTTCATATAGAATTAGGAATGCTTACAGCACACTGGTTAATATATACCTCATCTCATTTACTTAATTATTGTGTTAAGACATTTATACTCTATACTAATAGATCCAACATGTACCCTTGCATTATGCATCATAGGTGTGATCCCACCATTCACCCTCCCTCCATCTAACCTCCCCCCAATCTCCCCGTCTTCCCTTCATCATTCTGGGCCATAGTTGTGATCTATTCTTCATATGAAAGTGTGAGTGATTGTAAATTTGTTTCATAATAGTACTGCGTACATTGGATATTTTTTCTTTCATTCTTGAGATACTTTACTAACTAGGATATGTTCTAGCTCCATCTATGTAAACGTAAAAGAGGTAAAGTCTCCATCTTTTTTAAGGCTGGATAATATTCCATGGTTTACATATACCACAATCCATTCATGGGTTTATGGGCACTTGGGCTTCTTCCATGACTTGACTATTATGAATTGAGCTGCAATGAACAATCTGGTGCACATATCTTTGTTATAAAGTGATTTTTGGTCTTTTGGATATACACCTAGTAGAGGAATTGCAGGATCAAATGGCAGTTCTACTTTTAGATCCCTGAGTATTTGCCATACTTCTTTCCAAAAGGGGTGTACATTAGCTTGCCTTCCCACCAGCAGTGCAGAAGTGTTCCCTTTTCTCCACATCCACACCAACATCTGTAGTTGTAGGGTTTTGTTATGTGAGCCACTCTTACTGGAGTTACATGATATCTCAAAGTGGTTTTGATTTTAATTTCTCTGATGATTAAAGATGATGAGCATTTTTTCATGTGTCTGTAGGCCATGCGCCTGTCTTCAGAGAAGCTTCTGTTCAAGTCCCTTGCCCTCAATGAAAAGGGATTGCTTGTTCCTTTCTTATTAATAAGTTTGAGTTCAAAACTGTGGATTCTGGTTATCAAACCTTTGTTAGAAGCATATTTGTTGGCTCATTCTGCCTTTACTACATGATTTTTGTTGGCTTTTGATTTAATTGCAAACACAAAGAATTTTTGGCTTTTATTAGACTGTATTGATATTTTCTGGGATTTCAAGGTAAAAATTAGAAAAGCAACCCAAAAGAAAGCATTGACATTAAATCAACATTCTGTTTGAATGTGAAAATGTGTGCTTCTTTGTATTAAGTGATCATTAAAAATTGGACATTTACTTCAAAAATTCAGATGAACACTTACATTACAAAAATACATTTGACTAGAATAATGGCTGTGTACGTGTATTGAAGGCTTATGTCTGTCAGGTGCTGGTGTACAGTACTTTGTGTGAAAAGCTTTTAACATGAACGATCTCATTTAAATCTCACAATAATCCTCTGAAGAGATTCTATTAATAATCCCATTTATGCATGAGAAAACCAAGGCACACAGCAGTAAATTGTCCAAATGTTTTGAACTCTAGCATGGCAGTTTAGAACTCTTACTGTGACCCTATACTACTTTTCTAAGTTCTTTCTCTAAAAAGAAACATAGATGTTTGTGAGTCAGGGTACCTTATGAGGCACACTCTGTCATTTAAAACCCCTTTCCTCCTTCTGTCCCTTTAGTTGAGTCCCTACTCTAGAGTCAGGTATTGTGGAAAATGGTGCATTAAACATGGTTTCTCTGCTAGGAGCTCCCAGTTGGGTGCAGCATGGTAAGGAGGAGATATAAGAGTTTTAAGAGTGTGGAAGATCTTTCCCTGATCTCATTTTAGTAGTTTTCTTTCTGTAGACTCTTATCAATGTCAGGGACAGCTAGCTCTATTTTTAAAGCATGTGCATGCTAAAAGATAATTTTCATTGTTCAAAGAGAAGAACTAAAAGGCTGATAGGCTTTGCATGTTGAAATTCTGGATATTTTTCACGTAATAATGGAAATTGATGAGCTTTGGCTATTAGTTCTTAGAAATTGTTGGTCATGGCCAACCAGTGTCTGATATAATTAATTTTAACATATGCTTTGGAGATTATCCAGTTACATGGGCCAGAATTGCTTGTGAATTCACATTGGCTCATCAGTGTACACATATATATTACCAGAAATTTGAATGTATTTTATTATTTTTCTCAAAACATTGGCATTCTCTTGCATGTGTTTTTTGCTGACCTTTGAGTCTTAAAGTTTAGTGTAATAAATTATTATGTAAGCAGATATAAAATGATCTGTCCTTTGGGATATTCAGCATGACATGATGGGGTTATGTTGATAAGTATTTATCCTTCACAACTAGCTCAATAGAAACATTGTTTTTATGCAGTCTACAGCTAATCAAGACTTTAAAATAAGAACTGACACATTTAGAGGTCCTTATTTTCTAACTTGGTCCAAGATACCTCAGTTAAAAGTATAAAGATGGTAGTCAGATGGATTAATTTAAAGATGGTGAAGGCAGTATTAAAAATAAATAAAGTTAAACAAAATACAGGAATCATGGAGGTGCAAAATTGAAATTCAAAAGTAAATCACAAAGTATATATTGGTTATTCAGCTGAAACCCAAGCCCCTAGTTCATGGACTTTTAAGACTAGGAAAAAAGCTTTGTGGTGGAATGAATGTGGCCCTTTAAAGATGTCCACATCCTAATCCCCTAAACTTGTGAATATGTTACTTTACGTGGCAATAGGGACTTTGTAGATTTGATTAAGGTAAGGGAGATTTTGAGGTGGGGAGATTATTTTGGATTATTTAAATGCACTTCATGCAGTCACTGGGGTCATTATAGGAAAGAGATGGAGGGTCAGAGTGACAGTGGAAGCAGAGGTTGGTGTGAGGTGGCCACAAGCCAAGAAATGGGGTCAGACTCCAGAAGCTGGAAAAAGCAAGGAATGGGTTTCCCCTAGAACCTCTAGACCTTGATTGTTTTTTTTTTTTTTTTTTTTTTTAGCCTAGGGAAATGGATTTTGGACCTTTAATCTTCCAAACTGGAAGATAAAAAAATTTATGTTGTTTTAAGGTACTGTATCTGTGGTACAGCAGCAATGCGAAACTAATACAGACCTTAAATATCATATGGCACAGTGACTTTTATTCTTCTTTACATCTCACCAATCAAGTCTTGGGATGAGAAATGGGCCTGGGCAGGAAATACTTATTGGTGATCAGAAGGACTGGGAAATTAGGTGTCCAAGTTTACTATTAACATCTCTAAAGAGCACACATGAGTAATTTGAGAGGTGATTAGCCCGGTGGGGTTGAGTAGAGAAACAGCGTATAGTCTGGAAGTCCTGGGTTCCATCTAAGCTGCTTCTGTTTGTTAGTAGAGGTTCAGACTATTGGTTGGGATCCCTCAGCCACATCCCAGGGTGAAGGACTGTCTCAGGGTGCAGCTGTTCTGATCCTGCCCACACTGCTCACCATCCTTTGTAGTTGTGTGTAAGATGCCCTTGAAGTCACCTTAGGCTGAACTGGTTGGTGATTAGTATATCAGCTCAGATGAAGGAGCTTCTCTTTCCCTGACTCACAAAAAAGAAGCCTGAAACTTTCTCTAGACATAAGCTTTTTTGTTCAAATTGTTAACACAAAGTCTTTTTTTAAAAAAACAAACCCACTAATTGCAGTCATTTCTTTTGCATTTGAAGATCTTGCTTTCTTCCGTTCTATAGAAATGAGAATATTTGGTCAACTTCCTGTTTTATTTGGTTTACTTAAAAAAATCATAATTTTGTCTTTTTTCTAGCCATCTGATCCAGATACTTTTTTTTGCGTAGAGGATGTTGTTTTCTGTGTTGTTGGGTATTTTCTGTTTCTCTCGAACCTTATCTAAGTACTCTCTGATCCTTTTAATCTGCAGTTTGCTGAACTAAATCTAGTTATTTGCTTTTATCAGCAAATCTAGTCAGTCATGGAAGTAAGAGTACCTTTTGATACTCTTGGGGCAAAATAAAAAAGCACTGAGTTAATTTGTAATGTTGATTTGAAATTGATACGGTTGAAATAGAACTTGGCATTACCTCTGAAAGAAAATCAGCTAATTAACAATGCAATGTGAGATATTTTGGATATTTTACTAAGCACCTCTGTTAAAGTGAAATGACCTTCCTAAACTAAAATTTTTGATTTCAATGTATAATCTTTTGGAAACAAATTTATTCTATCATTATTAAAAAAAATAATCACATGACAGGACCAGAAAACTTAATTGTGGGATCTCACTTTCTTGGGGCACATTCTTTGTGCCTTTGGTTTTCCCATACAGTGTTCAGAGGAACACTGAGTTAGGTATTCATGTATTCCAAACAGTGCGTTAAAATACATAATAAACTACAGTTTCAATTTACATTCTTCTTGGCTGAGATTTGGATTGTTAAACTTGGTAATCTATTTTGTTAGATATTTACAAAGAATTATTATCTGGGGAAAAAACAGAAATACGGGCTCCGTCCATGTAAATGCCCACTGAGCAGTACAGGTAGTTACTGTTTCTAACAAATACTGTTTGCATTTTTCAAGGAAGTGGCTATCAGGCTATCAGAGAAAGCAGCAAGTCTTTAAATTTTTTCTTCTTTCTCTGTTGAGGTAAAAGTAAGGGAACAGGGACAAACAGATTTGAGCTTTCTTTAAGACCATGCAAATATTCTGATTCTCATCAGACTTTCCCCACTAGATTGAACATGTGCCGGTGTCTTTTATAGGACCAATCTTTACTATGTTTGCAAAATGGTTATTAACCCCCACCACATTCGTCAGCCTATGGTCTACCACTGTGAGGGAGAGGGTTTCCTTTTTGCTTTCTTTTTATTTCTTCACTTATTGATGTATGAATTTGTTAGCAGTATTGACTCACGGTTTCCCATGTCGTCCAGTGGGTTATAAACTATTAAGATCCTTATTTATTTTGGTGTTGAAATGACTTCCTCATCTCTATATACTTTGGTGTTGTGTGTGCCTGTAAAGCCACATGTTCACGTCCCTCTCCTATGGGCATTTTGCCTGGTACACTTCCTTCTTTCTCATTGTATGTAAGGATTACACAAATTCAGCCTTTTTCAAAAAAAATTTGCATTGTTATTACACTTACGTGAGTTTTACCTTTTCTGTGTCTTTTATCTATTTTATGGCTTCTTTTATTATCCACGAACCTAAGGAATTATTTAGCTATTTCTATTGTGGAAGAAAAGGTTCAAAGTCCAGAACTGAAGACTGGATGCTTATTCATAAAGTAAAGCACCTTTGAAAGTTCGATTCATAATGTCTTGTTGTTTCCTAAATTCATGGCGATCAGTAGGGTTAGGAAGTATATTTTGGTTATTTCTGTATAATGCATTTTCTTTCCAAGTCTATTTTTTTTATATTCATGCTTAAAAGTACACATTAAAAAGCTATATATGTTCAGATTTGAGGGTTAGGAAAATACTGCCCACTTAAAGAACATGCACTTTGGTGCCTAGAGAAAATTGTTTTCAAATGTTTTATCTTATTGACACCATAGAAATATTACATTTTAAAAGTAAATATCTCAACCAAAGAATTGAATAACATTTTAGAAATGCTTTCTCTGCAGCAGTTTGAAAATAGCTGTCGTAGGGCTGACTGTTCACACTTCTACAGGAGGAGTATGGACATAAATTATCTGTATTTTCCCTCATTTCCCTCACAAGTGATTGAAAACTTTGGTTTGATATAGATGATGACATTAGGATAGCAATGTCTGGTCAAAATATAACAATCTTCTGTCTTTAAAGTTTCTTTTCAAATTTTTACTTGAGGGTTAAACTGTTATGTGGCCAAAAACGATAAGAGAATCCGTAGTTGAATTTAAAACTTGCATAAAGGCCGTGAGGTTGGGTGACCAGAGTCTGGAGTACGCTATTTTCACTTAAATAAAATTCTAAATAACTCATTGAAGGAAGGATTGATGGATTCTTTTAGAAAGACTCTTAGATTATTAATAATTCATTCTGTACAGTTCATTTCTATTTACCGTCTGTGATAATAAGAAATATATATCTGGTCTTTATCCTCCGTTCCCAACACACAGCCTCTAAAACCTTGGAATTTTCTGATAGGGTGCCAGGATCATCTTTTGTTATTTATAACAAGGCGCTGTCAACCATATGTCATTAGTCCTAATAAAGTGACTCTTGTTGGGACCCTAGATAGCTTCAGGGCTGGGGCTGGTTGTCAGAGGAACTGGCTATGTGATGAGAGAGTTGGATTTTAAGTCCTACTCCTGAGCCTGCAAGGGAGCAGAGACAGGCTGGAGGTTGAGTTCAGTCACCAATGCCAATGATGTGATCAATCATGCCTACATAATGAAACCTCCATGAAAACCCCTAAATTACAGGGTTCAGAGAGTCTACAGGTTGGTGAGCACATTGAGGTGCTGGGGAAGGAGGTGAATGGATGGTCTGTACGTTCTTCCCCCTGAATCATAATAACATATTAAAATGTTATTTTTTATAATAACAAGTAAAGTGTTTCTCTGAGTTCTGTGAGCTGTTCTACCAAATTATCAAACCTAAGCGGGGGATCTGATTGGTCAGAAGGACAGGTGGCAGCCTGGTATTTGTGACTGGTATCCGAAGAGGGGGCATTTTTGAGAGACTGAGCCTTTAAATCTGTGGAATCTGCCACTCAACTCTGAGTTGTTGGTGTTAGAATTGAATTGGATTATATTGAGTTGATGTCTGATGTCTGGGGAGTTGGGGAACTGGTTGTTGGTATGAAAATACCCCACATGTTTGATGTCAGAAGTATTGTGTGTAGAAACACTGTCCGATCATTCCTAGTGATTTTTCACAATGTACTTCCCCAGAACTTAAGAGGTGCTTGTAAATGTTTTGCTCTGTTATAGACAGTATGCACACTAAGGCATTTTTTTCTCTATGTTGATTCATCTATGCAAATATTTAACATGTTTTTGATTTTTCAGCTTGCAGCATTGTTGAAAGTTTCTGGGGTTCTCAGTTATTCTCAAAGATCATTATAAATAATTCTTGAAATGGAACACTCTTCCTATTACCTTCCTTAATCCATTCCAGCAGAGAGAGAGAGACTCCTCAAGTCTTTTCTACAGTTTTCTCTAGCCCTTGGCATGATGTAGGCTTATATTAATAGTAATAAGTAGTTACCACTCTTTGGGAAAACTGAGACAGAAAGAATAGCTTGCCTAAGATTACACAACTAACTAACCCTACCTGTTCACTACCAAAGTATCTCTTAAATTGCAATATTGACTATATTGTATAGTAAGAATAAGATTTCTCTGAATACACTTCCTTAGAGATTGTATCATCTCCAGAATTTTTTTAATTTAAAAAGAGTTCAAACTCTTGAGGCAGAAAGACCTGAGTTTGAATTTCAGCTTTAATTTTTACTAAAAAAAAAGTAGTGATAACTGCTTTATCTTAAAGAGTCAACATTAGCCACCACTCCAGAGCATACACCAGCAATCTCGTGAATATACATTCTCTCTTCTTTCTTGTAGATACAGCAACATAGGTCTGAAGCCCAGTTTACTTAATTAGCTACTGAGTTTGAATTGGCAGCATTAAATTATAATTATAGACAGATCTTGTTAGATTATTAGGAAAAGAATGAATAATGTCTGACAAACACTTTATAAACTGTATCATAATGTGAAAGCATAAATTTCTTTTAAATGAAAGGTTAATTTTTTTCCATTATAAAGACTATAAATCCTTATCAATTTGGAAAAAATTAAAAAAAAAGAAGAAACAAAAACAATTGTCTGTTTTGCCACTACCTAGAGATAATGGTTTCATTTCCTTATCGCTCTAGAGTTTTTTTTTTTTTTTAAATAAATTGGTTATTTAGGAATATTCAGTGATTCCAGATAGAAAATTTTATAAATGGGAGTTTGATAAAAGGTAATACCTATTATTTGATGTCTTTTTTCCTCACAATTGCAAGTCTCCCAATTCAGCACCTTATTATCAGTTTTTAAAAAATTGTTGGTATTCATTGAGGACACAAAGAATTTTGTTATACTTATTGGATTTGTTAGGCAAAATCCCTCTTATAACTGTATATGAGTTTAAAAGTATAGAAAATCAGTTATAAATGGCCATCTTACAGCTCTTCACAGGTGGTCTTTTTAGGAAAGGATCAGTTTCTCTGCTGTTTAGTATTTTCCCAACAGGACCTGTGTTAAGAGTGGGGAAAGTGTGGCGTGGTGTTAGTTCTTGTAAAAAAGTAATGGGGCATTTTACAAGTTTTGTGTGAGCCAGCAAGGTGGCAGCCATAATGCTAATCCAGCCTTAGGTTTTATCAATGAAAGATGTTTGGGGCTACGCTTGTGGCTCAGTGAGTAGGGTGCTGTTCCCATATACCAAGGGAGGTGGGTTTGAACCCGGCCCTAGCCAAGTTGCAACAAAAAATAGCCTGGCATTGTGGCGGGCGCCTGTAGCCCCATCTACTCAGGAGGCTGAGGCAAGAGAATCACCTTGAGCTGGAGAGCTGGAGGTTGCTGTGAGCTGTGCAGAGCCAAAGAACTGGAGGTTGCTGTGAGCTGTGACGCCATGGCACTCTACCGAGGGCAACAAAGTGAGACTCTGTCTCTTAAAAAAAAAAAGAAAGATGTTTGGAATATGATTCTCTTGCTGTTTTTTTTTTTTTTTCCACTAAATCATTCCAATGAAGTATATTTACTTTGAGGGACTAAGAGTTAAGCTGGAACCCTGGCAGTATAGAACAGGCTAGTAGGATGGCAGTAGGTCAGAAGTCCTGCCGTTGGTGAACATTATTTTACTATAACGTTGACAAGAAAAAAACGTTGCTTCCAGCTAGGGTCACTGTGTGGCGTTTGCATGGTCTCCCCACTTCCATGTGGGTTTTCTCCAAGCACTCTGGCTTCTTCCCACATCCCAGAGCTACTATGTACATGAGGTTAATTGGCATGTCTACACGGTCCCCATCTGAGCAGTGTGGGGGTGTGTGGGGGTGTGCCCTATGTTGAATGGTGTCCTGTCCAGGGTGGGTTCCTGCCTTGTGTCCTGAGCCACTAGATTATGCTGTACTACCTGTGACACTGAAGGTAAAGGGATAAGTTACCTTCCTTGTTTTTGTTGTTCTTTAATGTATGTAGAGCTCACATTTATTTCAGTGCTTGATATTAGACGTTTGGTGATGTTAACTCTAACCCTAACCCTAACCCAGTCAAGCCAGGAACTTGACTCTGGCTTATATCAATTAGCCCATGGCAAAATTTGTTTTGCTTAAAATTGCAGTTTCCAAGAACCTATAGATGATGTTAGGTGAAGATTTACTGCATATGAATGAATATGTATATATATATATATATATACACACACACACACACATATATATATATGCACACATATATATAGGAATAATGTGTAGATCAGTGAATGTATAGGAATGTAAACACACACATACGCACACACATGCATACACATATACACACACACACAGTCTGGTTATGGAGTAGACCTTGGAAGGGAGTAAGTTTCTGGTCACTGAAGGTATTTAAGCTGAGATTAGATGGATTCTTATGGAGAGAAGGCATAAAATACATTTCTTCATTGGATCAATTCATTCATTTACTTTTTATGGAGCTCTTTTTGTGTGCTAGGCACCATGCCCAGGACTGAGGAGACAGAGATAAAGACAGCGGGCAAGAGTTAGATTAAAAAAAATGTTAAAGCGCTCACATGTCTGGCTGAAATACCCTTTGCCTTAAGTGTGGAGTTCTGATCGTGTATTACCCATTGTGTGTTTTAAACACTCCTATGTGTTAATAACACATTTATTCTGTCTGTCAGGTGGAATACTGCTTCATATTGCTTTCTGAAAGATTGTATATGTATATTTAACATCATATATGAAACAATATTTTATTTCTCTAACTTTGAACAGAGTTATTAAAGTTAGCTGTGGGGCCAGCTTTTGATAGGCTATGTTGATTTTTTTTCCACAGGAAACATTTAATTCCCATATAACTTAATATGCTTTTAAAGAGTCAAGATTTATCAGAAAGTGTCATGCGAGAACTCGGTGCTTTTTAAATGTAAGGTGATATTATTTATTAATATTGCAAGTTCATTGCACTTAAAGCACATATGGAAGAGTCAGGTTCGAAAGTTACACTTTTGTTTTTCTGAGGAAAGTTCTACTTTGTACATACTAAGATGCTGAACCTTCAATTTCAGTATTTGTAGATTGACCCATATATCTGGCCTAATTCTGTTTCTGCTTGTAGACATCAAATAGTACCATGAGAAAGCAGAGGTGCCAAGAACAAAGTGTGCGTATTTGGAGGTGACATTGGGGTCTCTGTACATTTTGGGCCATCAAGTAAGGCCAGCTGTTTGTTTCATGCCTAGGTTTGGAATTCACCCAGTTGCAGGCCGAATGCCTGGTCAGCTTAATGTGCTTCTGGCTGAGGCTGGGGTGCCATACGATATCGTGTTGGAAATGGATGAGATCAACCATGACTTCCCAGGTAGGTGATGGCGGTGATGGTGAAGTTTAAATATTCTAAGAACGAATAAAACAATGCCAGACCAAGGGTGTAAATTGTGGAATTGGTGAAGACTGACTAGGCAGATGAAGCACAGAGTAGGTATGCAGTTGAAATTAAATGAAAAATAGTACTGAATAAGGTGCAAAAGATTTGTAAGCTGGGTGGGTACATTTTGCTGCTCTGTAAAGAACGGAAGGATGGTGAAGATCCCAGGTTGTGGTGCAGAGATCTGGGCAGACCTGGCTTTTGAATCCAGATCCTGACTCTCAGTAGCTTGTGACCTTGAACTAGGTTCTCAACCCCAGGCTTCTCACTAATTACACAAGAATGCTTCTGTTGATAGTTTAGTGTCTGATTCTTGCTAATGTCTGAGATATACTGGTTTCCAGTTGTACTGGTGTCTGATCATGGAAGTAATTTTCTTTCTTTCTTTTTTTTTTTAAAGTACTAGGACTTTGCTAGATAAGGTGCTGTACTTCATAGCTGTCATTGGGTAGATGTTGAATGGTAATGACATTTGGTCCAAGATCATGTTTATTAAAATTAAACCAGTTCCCTCTGGCAACTGTCCATTATAAACTTAAAAAACACTGTTTATGAGGAAAAAATAATGAAATTGTGTGTATGTCTAGATTAACATGGCATTTTTGGCAGCATTTTAAGGTACTTTATATCATGGTTCTTAAAGAGACAACTTGGGCCATTTTAATTTTATGTCCCTTTTCACATTTCACTTTTGTTAAATTATGTGCAACACCAGCCAGTGCCAGAAATTACGGACATAGCTTTAATACAGCACAGACTTTTAGTCCACTGTCTGTAGACATCAGAAGGCATCTTTAGTAGTCACTTTGGAAAGTTGAAAATGGGATGCAAATCTTATCATGTGACTAGCAAGATCATTTTGAGATAATAGAAGAATTATAAAGTCAGATTGGGTATATCCATTGAAAGGAAGCCAGCATAAAAATGTAGGCTTTAGTCAAGATGGTCAGATTCTGTTGCATTTTAGCTGTGAGACACTGGCTGAGTTGTTTAACATTTTTGATAAAACTCTTTGTACACTGTCTGACACAAATGAGTATTCTATAAATATTAACTTCTGTTGTTGTTATTATAAAGTCAGGTCACTATAATTTGCCTGAAAACAAATGAAAATGACCCTTTAAATTTTACATTTCTCTTTTTATTTATTATGTAGACACTGATTTGGTCCTTGTAATTGGAGCTAATGACACAGTTAATTCAGCAGCTCAAGAAGATCCCAACTCTATTATTGCAGGCATGCCAGTCCTTGAGGTCTGGAAATCAAAGCAGGTAAAGTTTCAGACTTGTATTTCATTTTAATGATCAAAGGTCACTTAAAATACACACATGAAACTCTTTTCTGGTCATTCAATAAGAAATCAAGATGCCTTTTGGGAGGCGCAGAGGTAAGTGTATGTTCAAGGCTCAGTTTACTATATCCAGCTTCTGTCTGTTCTCTGGCCACCAAAGAACCTGAGTGAATGCCCTCATCAGGAGGAGAACCAGATGAGATTATGTGAGTGGATTAACAAAATCTGTAACCACAGCTGAAAAAAGAGCCGCGAGCTTTTGGAATGAGTCTGGCTGAATTTCAGATCGTGTCCAGGGAAGCAGATGGCTTCCCTCTGGGACAGTGAGTCAGTATCATCGCCTTCATATGCTAAGATGAGCGTATTTTTTTCATTTAATTTTTTTGAAAGGGAATTTGTATGCTGTTATGGAGGGTCTAGCAGAAAGGTGATTAAGAAATTGAAAGAATAATGTGGCATAAGGAAGTAAGCTTTGTTCATGCATGTGACTTCTGAAAAAGCTAATTTCTAGATGTTAGAGAACTGAAAGGCCTGTATATTTTCCTCTGTCTCAGCAGAGGGCACATCTCTTTACCTGTCTTGAGTGCATTTTAAGAATCATAGTAAGATAATGTACATTTTCCTTTTAATTTTGTTTCTCTCTATTATAAACATGAGAGTTTAAAACTTGGTGTACCTGGTGTTTGAGTAAGTAGATATGAAATACACTTGTTCATGCATATACATGGAAAATTGCATCAGTAGGCAATATTTGAGAGTTTGCAGAGTGTATTACTGTACCAATGGAATATGAAACAAGAATAAATTTGTACTGCTTCCACATTTAGATAGCTTACATGTCTTAGAAGGCTATAGAAAGGCTTTTCATTTCATAAAGAACTCCACTTGATATTCAGCAGGACAGTAGTGCATCATAATGCATATTATAAATGTCTATAACATGTCAATATTACAGACTGGCATATACCTTTCATTTTACTTTGTAATGTTAGCTCTCAGCTCTGTCCTTGTGAGAAACTGGATTGCTCTTAGGGCTTTTGTCCTGGCACTTTCTGATATATGTTACTCTGATAGAAAAAAATGTATACCGTTTCCTCACTCAGCCCTATTTATATTACGATTTGTAGTGAAGTCTTATGTATTTAGTTTGTCTTCTTTAGCACATGCATAGAAATGTGTTTATTTTTCTGACTAGAAAATATTATACCTAGTCTTTAGAGAGAAGAGCACTTAGAAGAAAATCATTGTAATCTTACTACTCAAGAGGTAAAACTATTGTTAATGTGACTACAATGGATATAAGAATATGTGCACATTTAAAAAAATAAAATGAATGCAGCATAAGCATACACTTAAAATACTGTCTGTGTGGTTTCTAAGTCTCCATACTGAAGAATTAGCAGTGGTACACATCAGGTTCAAAGGTGGGGAAGGGCAGTGTTTATGTGCCTGACAGGACTCAGGCAAGTCTGTTAAATACACTCTCTCATTTACTCTTTGTCTTTGTCTCTTAGGTCATTGTTATGAAGAGGTCTTTGGGTGTTGGCTATGCTGCAGTGGACAATCCAATCTTCTACAAACCTAACACAGCCATGCTTCTAGGCGATGCCAAGAAGACGTGTGATGCGCTGCAGGCCAAAGTTAGGGAATCTTATCAGAAGTAAACAGTAAAGATTAAGTCATTGTGGGTTAAAGACACCTCTTTTCAGTTGTGGGAACAGGCAAATAAAACATCAGTGTACATGGGCGATACGCATCTGTAGCAAAACCCTTGGAAGAAAAAGGAGACTGAAGTAATCAAAGAGATACTGTGGAAGATTTTTCCAAGCAGCGACCCCTCAATTTTAAAAAAGGATTGAAAATTCTAAACGTCTTTCTGTGCATACTTTTTGTGACGAATCAAAAGTATTCTATAAAAGGAGAAAGAACAGCCTCCTTTTAGATGTAATGCTGTTGAACTTTCTGTGGCTCCTCAATAACCAGAAATGTTTTTAAGCAATTAAATGTTTAGGAATTCCGGACTTAATATTATACATGGGTCTGAAAAATCTGACACAATATAAACATTGCAGGCACCTGCATTTATGTTTTTTTTTTTTTTTTTACAACAAATGTGACTAATTTGAAACTTTTATGAACTCCTCATCTGTCCCTTTGCAATTTAACCATAGTCTGAATTGACCATATCAAATCAGTTTTAATTTTTCAAATTTTACAGATTCTAGATTTTAAGGGATATTTTCTCACTACTATTTTAATACATTAAAGGATTAGAAAATCTTTCAGAGATGCTGGAAACAAATCATTTGCTTTGTATGTTTCACTAGAATACCACTGAAACATGAAACTTGAAATTAGTATTGTATTTTTGAAAACCCCATTACTAATCAGAGAAATTAGTATTGTATTTTGAAAACCGCATTACTAATCAGAATCTTTAATTTCAATCAATTTATAACAGTACTGTATTAAGTGCACTTGAGTGGAATTCATCTATTTGACCAATAAAATAAATTCATCATGTTTGCAAGTGATGTAGCAATTATCTCTGGTGACAGAAGGCTAAAATGAAATATTTCTGCATGTTATAAACGTCAAGGGAAGACCTGCTACTATGAAACAGATGAAATTAATCTCTTTACTGTTTATAAGAATCGATGGTTTTCTTCAAATCAGTGTGTTTTGAAGTCTTCTGTAATTGATGACATTTGAGAGAAATGGTGGCTTTTTATAGCTACCTCTTTGTTCACCTAAGTACCAGTAAAGATCATGTCCTTTGTAGAAGTCTATATTTTCTTCTTAACTTCACTAAGGTGTCAGAAGCTCTAAATATAGGTGAATGTGTGATGAATACTTAGAATATCTGTCTCCCTATATAATTAATTTGGAACTGAGTTTCTCAAAACAATTATTAACTCATAAAAAACTATCTCTAAACCAGAAAAAATATCTGGTACAAATTTTTTACTTTTTACAAACTCAGTAAACCCGAGTTTACAATGCACAGCCAGTATCTGGTGGTTTTATAATCAGTTTCTTTTTGGCTATGCCTGAGATTAAGATCTCTGTGTGTTTGTGTATGTGGGGTGTGTGTGGTGTGGTTTAAAACATGAAAGATTGCTTTTAAATTTTTAAGTGGTAGGTGCAGTTTGTTAATAGATCACTAGTAATCTCAGGAGCAAATGTTACGTGGAAGTTAGAAAAAAGTAAACAGTTCTTCATTCACGTTCTTTTCCTTCTCTCAAAGTAGTTGCAGGCACACCTGGAAAGGAGCAACTTGGATTCTTTTAAAAAAATAGTTCCTACATTCAGTTTAAACTGAAATTAATCATACTTGGGTTTATTAATTTAATTTTGTCATTTATAGTAATTTTTCTTCCATTTTTTGATTTAGCTTGATAATATTGTTTATCATCAACTATTAATTGAATGGAAAATTCAAAATTTATGCTCCGTGTGGCTTCATTTTATTTTACTAAGGTTTTTTTGATACATAATTTCCTGAATGAACTTAAAGTTTGGTGGTCTTGCATTTTTAATTATGGCAAAGTCTAAAAACAATGAAATGATTCTCATGCGTTCTTTTAAAAATTTTCCTCCTTTTCTATAAGTCATACATATGGGACATGTGACTTACTTTTGTGGTGTTCACTGTCTTTTTGCTATTCAACAACGTATATATTTGTAATATATTATACCCTATAGTCTGTTACAAAAAATAAATTACCCTTAGGGAATGAAATGCTAAGGTTGCTTTCTCTTAGACCTTGTTAGTCATCTTTTATTTTCTCTTGTTTGGAATTTGGGAGTTGTGTTTAAATCACTCATCTAAGCAAAATACATATATAAGTAAATATGTTTTTACACATTATCTATATGATTATATCTCTGTATATCTGGACAGTTTTCTGGTATATATAATCTCTTTATCATTCTATAAGCTCTTTTTTCTAGAGATTAGACAAGACTAATAGAACTAATCTCCTCCTGCATTAGGCTTTTAGCCCTTTACTGAGTCAGGGAATATCTGGAAAGTTGCCCTAGGTCTTTCTGATCCACCCAGTCACGACTCTAACTTTTAGATTTTGCTGTGTTCTCTCATCCAGTACAAATATAGAATATATTATGTATCAGTTAGCTTTAGGGTGACTTCAATTTATTTGATCCCAGAGCTTTCTTATGTATATTTAATAACTTATAAACCATATCTTCTTCTAACTTAGAGACAAATTTCCTAGTCCCCTAGGGCATATGCTTTGTGAATTAAAGCATTTTAATGTTGGAAAGTTGGACAGCTCTTTGTATAGCTAGGGAGAATAGTTTAAATGTCTAATTTATAGCTCTTGCCAGTTTGGGGAGCCTTTGCCAAGAAATAATATTGGTTAAAAAAACAAAACAGCTCCCCCCAAACTTCCCAGAACCCTTCACTCCAGTAGTTGCAACAAAGGAAAAAAAATTAGGTTAATTAACAAGGAGAAAAAAAAGCTCTTCTAAGTAAAACTTTTGAAGTATTGATTTAGTAAAGTAGCTGAAATGGTCACGTTTGAATTTTGAATCCCTAAGTACTCAAGATTCCTATTGGTTACCTTTTATGTCTTAGGTGTTGCATATTGGGCTGAGGACTGTTTTGTTACTATTTAAGTGATTAGAGACATTTAGTGTGGTGCGTATTGTAACTTTGAATGGAAAATCTTTCAATGCTGGTAACACAGTGATCTATATGATGGGAATAGTAATTAGAACAATCAATATTTAAAGCTTTTACATATAATGATTTCGATAGTGGGAAGAAAAATGGAGCAGAACAGGTAATTTATTTGGGAGAATGGTGGGGAATCATATCAGGTAGGTAGAGAAAACTCAGTTCATGATTATGGAGAATTTTAACAGCTAGAACCCTAAGTAGCAGGAAGATATTACATCTCTGTCATGTTGATTGTCAGATCATATCCTGTGTAAAATATTTGCAGTTCTTATTTTGCCAGTGATGACTACTTTGAACTCTGCTTTCCAGTTCTTGCCAAAAGCATATTTGTGAAGAATAATACTAGTGGAAAAATTGCCTAAAGGATGTGGGGTTGAGGTTGCTCCTACACATTTTGTATTTTGCCTACAGTCTAATCCAGACCTTCAGAGAGCTGGATACTTGGGCTGCGTCATGGTGAAAAACAAAGACGTGAAGACATTGGAATGGAGAGAGTCAAGGTCACCCTGCTGGCCTGTGAGGTCTGGGGGGAGGACATGGCAGCAATAGGATGGTGGGGAGGAGAAGTGGCTGTTATGGACTTTGAGAAGAATTGAGGATGGGAAGTGAGTTTAGGGGATACAGGTGACACTTAGAATGATGGTGGTTAGTTCTTTACCCCACAAAGGAGATAAGTGAAAAGGAGGTGAGAACTCAGAGTAGGGGTGAAGGATGCTCAAATTTCCTCCATGTAAAGGTAGAATATGAAGACTTAATAAACGTTTTCTCCTTTTTGTTGCATTTGGGAGGATGAAAACTGTGTAGCAGCAACGTGAGATGATATAGGGGAGCAGTAAAAACTCTTGGAAATTGCCCCCTTTCCCATATTCTTGTACTGAGATTGGATTGTAGTCTTCGTATGAAACCAGCACATTGTACCTCATGATTGCATTATTGTACACAGGTATGATTTAATAATAAAAAAAAAAATCTTGGAAATTAACCCTTTAGAAACTGAAATAAGCCATTCCCCCTTTTTTTCTATTCTTCATTTTTGACTTAATATAGGAAAAGCAGAGCTTGGAAATATCTACAATAAGGTAAAGAAAGAGATTCAGCTAGTGAACTTTTATCTAAACCAGTTCCTTTCTGGAACTGATTTTCAGTGAGTCATTATCAGCCTGCCTTGTCTTTATTTTTCCTTTCTCCTACCACTTTTCACTAATATATAGGATTCTGTGCCTGGTTAATTCTCCTCGGACCTTGTGATTACAGTTTCCTGCTCTGTGGAGGCAGTAGCATCAGTGGGTTAGAACTGGAAGGTCATGTCTGAAACCCTCCAGACAAATGAGAGAACATGAGACTAAATAACCCTTTTGTGCTGTGTCAGTAGGGAGATGAGTTTTCCCTAGAGGGATAAAACAGAAGTCCAAGGCTTTGTCTTTAGAATGTTTGTCACTAGGCTCAAGTTTAATGGGGCACTGTGCCTCAAAAATCACTTTCTATCCAGAGCCTTTTAGAGGTGTACTGATTGATGGAAAATTCTGTGCTTGTAAATTATAGCTGTGGTTTTGTTCCATGGGATATATTTGGGCACCAAAGCTTACAGGTACTTCAGGTCTATGTCCTGTGTCTGCTTCTTTAGTGTTGGATATCATTATATAATAGTAGCTTGGAACAGGGTTCTTATAAAGATTAGAATCATCATTGTAAGATTAGCATACAAAGTCCCAAAGCTGCAGATGCTGCTGTGGACGTGAAGAGAGGGGAACACTCTTACACTGTTGGTGGGACTGCAAACTCACATGGCTTCTTTGGAAAGAAGTGTGGAAAATCCTCAAAGATCTCAAATCAGATCTCCCATTGGACCCTGCAATCCTGCTACTAGGCATCTACCCAGAAGAAAAAAAATTTATCATAAGGACATTTGCATGAGATTGCTTATTGCAGCTCAATTTACAATCACCAAGACATGGAAACTACCTAAATGCCCATCAACTCAGGAATGGCATAACAAATTGTGGAATGTGCATACCATGGAATACTATTCAGCTGTAAAAAAAGATGGTGACTTCAGGGCACCTGTGGCTCAAAGGAGTAGGGCGCCAGCCCCATATACCAGAAGTGGCAGGTTCAAACCTGGCCCTGGCCAAAAAACTGCAAAAACAAATAAACAAAAAAAAAGGTGACTTCACACCTTTTGTAATATCCTGGATGCAGTTGAAACACATTCTTCTTAAAATATCATAAGAGTGGAAAAGCAATTATCCAGTGTACTCAATACTAATATGAAGCCAGTAGATGATCTGAGACATGCCCACATAGGAGAAAAAGTTGAGGGGAGGGGAGAGGTAGGGGGTTGAGGTACTCTCACTGAATGGGCATGGGGTGGGTGTTTGGCATACCTTTTGTGTGTGGCCCATAACCACAAGAGGTACTCTACCTAAGAAAATCACATTTTTTTTTTTTGCAGTTTTTGGCCCAGGCTGGGTTTGAACCCGCCACCTCCAGCACATGGGGCTGGCGTCCTACTCCTTTGAGCCACAGGCACCGCCCTAACAAAGTCAAATTTTTAGACCTGATTGTTTGTATCTTCACATTAACATGTAATGAATTTACAAAAAAAAAAAAAAGAATTATCATTGTACATAATACAAGGACGACACCAGAAACCTTATCAGGAACCATACACATAAGGATTTCAGCCTATCTATACTGGCTTTGGCCCTTGCTGTAATGCCTCTTACCCAGGATACTGTGTGTACATGCAGAAGCAAAGGGTGGATTTTAGTGATAAATCCAGGATGTGTGGGGAGTGGCATCACTATGAACGGTATTCTCGTTTTCTACATAATCAGTTTTGATAATGCACACATTTCTAGAGTGTGTCACCCCTTGATAAGTGCAAAGGCAGGGAGGGGAGTGTACTTTTATGTGTTCTTTTACATTGACCTCTGTTAAGAACTCATCTGGAAGGTCAGCTTAGCTCTATTTGTTTACTTAAAAAAAAATTTTTTTTTTAAATTCTAGATGCAAAGACCCTGCTCCCTCATTCATGTCAGTAGTTTTCATGGGTGGGTAACAGTAGCTCCTAGTCAATGAGTACTCAGTTTATGCTAGACATTTTCTGCATCATCCTAAAGGTTTTAGTGTATCCTGCAACATAAAAATGGCAGAGTGGAACTTAAACTAGGATCTGACGGATGGCAAGGCCGACTTATCCACTCAGTTGACTTCTGTTAAAGGAGAGAACATAGGCTTGGTGCTTGTTGCTCAAGTGGCTAAGGTGCCAGCCACATACACCTGAGCTGGCGGGTTCGAATCCAACCTGGGCCCGCCAAACAACAATGATGGCTGCAATAAAAAAAAATAGCCAGGCGTTGTGGTGGGTGCCTGTAGTCCCAGCTACTTGTGAGGCAGAGGCAGGAGAATTGCTTGAGCCCAGGAGTTGGAGGTTGCTGTGAGGTGTGATGCCACAGCACTCTACCCAGGGCGATGACGTGAGGCTCTGTCTTAAAAAAAAAAAAAAGGAGAGACTGTAACTGATGTCTGATGTGAGGGTAAAGATTCAATTAAATTTTCAGCGAGAAGATGCCATCCGTTTATAAAGTGACAGGAATAATCATTACCAGCTTCATAGAGAAAATAAGTGCCTGGTGTTTTCATGTAACATTGTGGAAGTTGCAGGTATTCTCTCTGTAAGCAGCTATTGCCATTTTTGTTTTTCACAAAAGCCTAAATCCTGAGAATGCTTTCTCTTTAGGAGCAGAAAAAAGGAGGCTTTGGAGCAGATCCTCTGCTTTTCTGGGTTTTGCTTTCCACGATTGCACCTGCTTCACCTCTTTGCTCGCTTGGACCTCCTGTACCTCCCACCTCACTGCCAGTTAGGGAAAAGCTTTGCTATGGATTTTCATCTCTCAAAGGACATAAACTCGGATGTGCCAGAATATGACTTTATTTTTCTATAACTAAATTTAATTCCTGTCTTGAGCCCCTGTTTTCCCTGGAGACAGGAACTTGCCCTTAATTCAGGGTGTTTCTTTCTCTTCCTGGGAAAACATCTTTATCTGGATGGGCACCAGGGCAAACAGCATAATGTCACGGTTTGGTGCAGTGAGCCAGGACCCTGGTCTTCTGTCCAGTCTGGTGTCCCTGAAATGAACATTATCCTGTGTAATCTTGGCTACTGACACCTTTGAACACTGACCTCTTCTAATTCTTCTTTGGTCTAAATGGAATAAAAGAAGTTAAAACAATATGGAATGGGAGGGAAGAAAAACACAAGGTGGAGGATATGATGATCTCAACAAATTCTGGCAATTTTCTCCTATTACTACAATTTACATTTGGGATGAAAATTTTCAAAGCATTTTTAGTGGAATGGAATATTCATGCTATTTCCACAAAGAAGGTAGTAGACACTCTAAATAATTTAGAATGTAATTGATCCAAATGTTTCAAGCAAATAAATTTTAAGGAGGAGCTGTTTATCTCTTGAAACTAACTCAATTGCTTCAAAAAGCTTTACTTTTAAAAATTTAGTGAGACAAGAGTTGTTTGGGGCAAGTTTTTCCCCTCTCTTTGGTACCTTGCCCTTTGAGGAATAAAAAGTGCTGTATTATTTCTTACTAGTTTATTAGCAGTGTTTTGGTATTAATGTAAAGCCAAAATTTGAAATATTAACTCCCAGTTGCAGCACATCTTATACAAAGGTCAAAACAGCTTTTTTGATAATTACTCTCTTTTTAAGAATATAACTTAGAGAGAATCAGAGCAAGATGGTGGCTGAGTAATAGCTTCCTTGCACAGTTAGTCTGGGGAGACAAGACTCTGGGCATCTCTGGCTGGTGGGATCTGCCTCTAATCATCCCTTTGAGGACACAGGGAGTCAGTGAGAGACTTCTGGACCACAAGAGAAGGTCAAAAGCAGTGGAAAACTGGCAAGTGGTGTGTGTTTTCATTCAGTCTAATCCTGCCGGCAGCTGTAAGTACAGCAGCAGTGAGACTGTAAACTGGAAAAGCCTTCCCTGTGAGCTATTTTGGTGTTTTTTGGACTTGGTACTCAGTTGAACTGCCTTGGGGAGAGCTTGGGCAGGAATGTGGTGAACTTTGGGCATTGTCTAGGGCCCCAGACTGAGCTGCTGAGCCAGACGGAGCTAATAGTGTTTGGCTGTGGACTGCAGGGAGCCATTGTGAGAGAACTGCCTCGGCAAGCTCCTCCCTCAGGGTTGCAGAGCAAGGATTGGGCGGAAGCTAGTAACCTAGTGACTGAGCAGCCTAAAGGCAGGGACTGAGTCACCTTACAGCCTTAAACCTCAGGGGCAGAGTGAGACTGGTTTTGGCACACTAGGTAAGTGGATAGCCACTTTAGCAGTGATTCCAGCGACAAGTGCTTTCCTGGGAAAGCTTCTGCTTAGCCAAGTTTAGAAGTGTAAAGTGCCTTTTAAGAGGGCTGAGGAGAGATTTAGGGTCTTCACCCTGTGGGGTTTGAGAAATCAGCAGAGGCCTCCAGTTGTATCAGCCTTGTGATTAACATCTCATACCCCAGAAGATCACCTGTTGCCCAGACAATATTCAACACGATATATATACTGCATTTTTTGTTGTTGTTTTGTTTTGTTTTTTAATTTCAACCTTTTCCCTATAGATTTTTCTTTTCTTTCTTTTCTTTCTCCATGTTTCTAGTTTAAATACAATTTTCCATTGCTGCCTCTTTCAATAATTAGAACTTCATTTTTGCTAGTGTTTCTACCCCTATTATTTAGTTTTTCCCCCAATTTTATCCCATAAAGTTTTCTGTTTGCTTGTTTTGGTTTGATTTATAGCATTTTTGTCTTCCCTCTCTACTTGGTGGAGGTATAATACTACTTCTGATCAGGCTAGCAAAGAGTTGCTGACCTCAATGGAACCACCCAACCCAACACCTCCAGAGGTTGGGTTTTTTTTTAAGGTTGTATCAAAGTACCCTACTGTACACCTATATTGCGCTGTCTCCCTCTTTCTGTGCCCCTCTTCTTTTTGTCAAAATTCCCTTTTACCCACCCCCTCACCTTTCTCCTTTTTCTTTTCTTTCTTTTCTTTATCCCTTCTTGCTCTTCAATCTTCTCATCCTTCTGGTCCTGTACTAAAAGGACTCATCAAAACCCTAGTCCACAGGCATGGCAACTTAAAGAGCAAGAGGAAGTGAAAGGAAAATTAGGGCAAGGAAACAGATAAAAGAAATCACTCATGAGAAAGAATCAGCAGAAAACTCCTGGCAACATGAAAAACCAGTCCAGAGAAACCCCTCCAAGGGACCATGAGGTAGCTACTGCAGAGGATTCCACCTATAAAGAAATGTTAGAAATGACAGAAAGGGAATTTAGAATACAGATGATGAAAACAATGAAGGAAATGATGAAAACAATGAAGTAAACTGCTGATAAAGTGGAAAACAACCAAATGGAAATCCCAAAACAGAATCAAATAAGAGATGAAAGATATGAAGAATATAGAAAGGATATAGCAGAGCTGAAGGAACTGAAGCAGTCAATTAGGGAACTTAAAGATGCAATAGAAAGTATCAGCAACAGATTAGACCATGCAGAAGAAAGAATTTTAGAGGTAGAGGATAAAGTTCTTGAGATAACGCAGATAGTTAAAGAGGCAGAAAAAAAGAGAAACCAGAATGTTCACTGACAGAATTATGGGACTTTATGAAGCATTCAAACATATGAGTTATAGGAATCCCAGAAGGGGGAGAAGAATGCCCCAGGGGAGTGGAAGTCATACTAGAGAATATTATAAAAGAAAATTTCCCAAATATCACCAAAGATTCTGACACACTCATTTCACGGGGGATATCGGACCCCAGGTCACCTCAACTCTAACTGAGCTTCTCCAAGACACATTGTGATGAACCTGTCTAAAGTCAAGACAAAAGAAAAGATTCTTCAAGTTGCCAGGAGTAAGTGGGCAAATCCATCAGAGTTACTGCAGACTTCTCTAATGAAATGTTCCAAGCAAGAAAACAATAGTCATCTACCTTTAATCTACGTAAACAGAACAATTTCCAGCTCAGAATTCTACATCCTACGAAGCTAAACTTTAAAATTGATGGAGAAATCAAATCATTTACTGTTTATGTAAACATTGAGGAAATTCGCCACAACAAGACCAGCTCTACAGGAAATACTCCAACCTGTTCTACACACTGACCATCACAATGGATCAGCAGCAAAGTAAGAACTCAGAACTTGAAGGACAGAACCTAACTTCCACACAGATGCAAAAGATAAAACTAAGCAATGGACTCTCACAAAATAAGATGAATAGAGTACTACCACACTTATCAATTATCTCAATAAATGTTAATGGCTTGAATTCCCCACTGAAGAGGCACAGATTGGCTGACTGGATTAAAAAACACAAGCCATCCATTTGCTGTCTGCAGGAAACACACCTGGCTTCAAAAGACAAATTAAAACTCGGAGTCAAGGGTTGGAAGACAATTTTTCAGGCAAATGGAATTCAGAAGAAAAGAGGAGTTGCAATCTTATTTTCAGATACATGTGGATTTAAAGCAACTAAAGTAAAAAAAGACAAGGATGGTCACTTTATATTGGTCAAGGGAAAAATACAACAAGAAGACATTTCAATTCTAAATATTTATGCACCCAACTTAAATACTCCCAGATTCTTGAAACAGACCTTACTCAGTCTGAGCAATATGATATCCTATAATACCATAATACAGGGGACTTTAACACTCCTCTTACAGAGCTGGACAGATCCTCTAAACAGAAATTAAAGATATAAGAGATTTAAATGAGACCCCAGGGAGGGGAGACAAGATGGCGGACTGAAGCCAGCTTTCAACAAAGGCTCCCGTCCAGAAGGAGAGTTAAGGGACAGGAATTTAGTAAGTATCCTGGTGGACTTGAGCCTCACCAAGAGAGAAGGCTGAAGAACGCACATCAACACCGCTGAGGCAAGTTGTGATCACAAGGACGCAAACAAAAGGTACAAAATCCACCACCAAGCGGACGGGAGTCCCCCTCCCCCATGAGACCGGCTCTGTAGCCCCACAATTGAACAAGTGGGCAGAAATTAAAGCCCCTCCCACTACACTCCACGGGAGAGACCTTCTAAAAACTGGACCTACCTCCCCTACTGGGGTGCCGTGGCGTTCTCCTGCCGGACATAGGGCTGAATAAAACTTTGGGAATCCTTTGCCGGCAACCCTGAATCCCCGGCGCTCCCCTCCCGCCCACTGAGGTCTGGAGGCCTGTCCCCCAGGACTTCGGATCCTTGGGTGATTTCTCAAGGGGAGTGGACAGTCCCCGAGTTGCGACTGGTCAGCATTGACTCTGAGGCGCGCCGAGTGAGGAGAGGGCACCGGGCTGAGGGGGAGTCACGCCTCGCGGCACTTCCCTGCGGTGCAGTGCAGCAACCCTCCCCGGGCATAGGGGACCCAAAACTGAATCAGACTCTGGCCTCCCCGCTGAGAGCTGAGAACCCCTACTCTCACTCGGGGTCTGAGGGCCTATCCCCCAGGAGTTCGGCTCCTTGGGTGATTTCTCGAGGGGAGTGCACAGTGCCTGAGCTGCGTCAGGTCAGCGCTGACTCTGGGACACGTGAGTGAGGAGAGGGCACTCCGCTGAGGGGAAATCAAGCCTTGGCGGCACTTCCCTGCAGTGCAGTGCAGGAGCCCTCCCCGGGCACAAGACTGAATAAGACTCTGGCCTCCCCGCTGAGAGCTGAGAGCCCCTACTCTCACTCGGGGTCTGAGGGCCTATCCCTCCGGAGTTCGGCTCCTTGGGTGATTTCTCGAGGGGAGTGCACAGTGCCTGAGCTGCGTCAGGTCAGCGCTGACTCTGGGATACGTGAGCGAGGAGAGGGCACTCTGCTGAGGGAAAATCAAGCCTTGGCGGCACTTCCCTGCGGTGCAGTGCAGGAGCCCTCCCCGGACCGTAGTATTGCGTGAAACTGAATGAAACTCTAGCTTCCCCCCGCCCCACTCCCAATCCGGGTCTGGGGGCCCATCCCCCAAGAGTTCTGATTCTTGGGGGATCTCTTAAGGGGTGTGGACCCAGCACAAACTGCGGCCGCTCAGTGCTGACTCTGGGGCGCGGGACAGAGGAGAAAAGGGTCGCCTGACTGCCCACACCAGAGCAGCAGTTCCCTGGAGGTAGATCAACAGCCGTTTTTTCTTTAACGGCAGAACGCTCACTTCTGGATATTTTGAGGCCACACCCCCTGTCTCCCTGGGCAACCAGAGGAGGCCACAGGTGACACGGCTCACAAACCCAGAAGCCTCCAGGGCGGGGCCGACCCAGAGAGGTGTTCAGACGCAATTCTCCAGCAGCAAAGACGTTTGAACTCAAAACAGCCCGTCTCCTGTAGGCGACGACAGGAACAGAGACAGAACCTCACAAAGTTGTCTGTTCTGTTCTGTTCTGTTAGCAGCATCCATCAGGGACGGGGCTAAGCCTGAGTGAACACCTCCTTCCCATCACCTGCATCAAACACTCAAAGATGTCAGGCCCCATCTCCTCCTGCTAGATAGCGGCAGTCTGCGGGGTCCTGGCAGACTTCCTCGCGATTCAGGCAGGTGCAAACCCCTGGAGTGTCTGTTCACTGCAGGCAACTGGGTTAACCATCTGCAGAGATACCAGTGACTGGGTCCGACGGAGGGGCAAAGTGGGGAAGGAGACGTCGACCTTCCCAGACTGCTCTGTTTGCGGGGTGGCTCCTCCTGACTCCACGCTGCACTGGGGTGAGCTGTCTCAGAGGAGTCACCAGGCCCCTGTGATCCAGTTCCCAGAGACCTCTTGAACCCTTCCACCTGAGACAAGTGCCGATTGAGACAGTTGATTCGGACCTTTTGAACTGGGCTAATAGACTGAGGACTTTTCAGGTGGTGCCCTGGGTGTGCGATTGTAGGAAGGTTTGATTCTCCTTTTCCAACTGGGGCCAGAGGTGGGCAGGCGGGGTGACTTAATTGCTGATTTTTCCACACAGCTGAGACTTCAAGCCAGAGTAGAAGTTGCAATAGGATCGAACAGAAACCAGCTGAAAACAAGACAGAACCACTTTGCTCCACCACACCAGACAGGGCCCCAGTTTCTCAGGCCACAATACTGTACGGGCCCTCGATAAAACCCCAGGGGAAAAACCAAAGGGAGTAAACCATGGGGCGGAATCAGCGGAAAAACTCTGGTAACATGAATAACCAGAATAGATCAACCCCCCCAAGAAAAGATACGGCAGATGTGATTGAAGATCCCAAGCATAAACAACTGGCTGAGATGTCAGAAATCGAATTCAGAATTTGGTTTGCAGACAAGATTAATAAAATGGAATTAGGAATTCGAGGAGAAATTCAAAAACTGTCTCAAGAATTTAACGAATTTAAAGACAAAACCACCAAAGACTTAGACACACTGAAACAAGAACTTACAGCCCTCAAAGATATGAAAAATACAGTAGAATCCCTCAGTAACAGAATGGAGCAAGCAGAAGAAAGGATTTCTGACATTGAAGATAAAGTCTTCGAACGCTCCCAATCTCTCAAAGAGGAAGAGAAATGGAGAGCAAAAACGGATCACTCACTCAGAGAGCTCTCAGATAATTCGAAAAAACATAACATAAGGGTTATAGGAATTTCGGAGGCTGATGACGTGGCAGCCAAGGGCACAGAGGCCCTTCTACATGAAATTATGAAAGAAAATTTTCCAGACATGCCTAGAGAATCTGAAATTCAGATAGCAGACAGCTTCAGAACCCCAGCACGATTCAACCCCAAAAAGCCATCTCCCAGACATATCATAATTAGCTTCACTAAAGTTAACATGAAAGAGAAGATTCTCAAAGCAGCCCGGCGAAAGAAAACTATAACGTACAAAGGTAAGAATATTAGAATAACTGCAGATCTCTCTGCTGAAACTTTTCAAGCAAGAAGAGGCTGGTCATCAACTTTTAATCTCCTAAAGCAAAAAAACTTTCAACCCAGGATCTTGTATCCAGCTAAACTGAGTTTCATCTATGATGGAGAAATTAAATACTTCAATGACATTCATATGTTGAAAAAATTTGCCATAAGTAAACCAGCTCTTCAGGATGTTCTCAGACCTATCCTCCACAATGACCAACCCAATCCTATACCACAAAAGTAAACTCACTCAGAAACTTCGGATCAAACTCCAACTTCCACACTGGCGAAAGGATTAAAAATGTCCACTGGACCTTTGAAAAACTCGATACCCAAAATTCCACCAGACTTATCCTTACTCTCCATCAATGTGAATGGCTTAAACTGTCCTCTAAAGAGGCATAGGTTAGCTGACTGGATACAAAAACTTAAGCCAGATATTTGTTGCATACAAGAGTCACATCTCAACTTAAAAGACAAATACAGACTCAGGGTGAAAGGATGGTCATCCATATTTCAGGCAAATGGTAATCAGAAAAAAGCAGGTGTTGCAATTTTATTTGCAGATACAGTAGGCTTTAAACCATCAAAAGTAAGGAAGGACAAGAATGGTCACTTCATATTTGTTAAGGGTAATACTCAATATGACGAGATCTCAATTATTAATATCTATGCACCCAACCAGAATGCACCTCAATTTATAAGAGAAACTCTAACAGACATGAGTAACTTGATTTCCTCCAGCTCCATAATCGTTGGAGATTTCAACACTCCCTTGGCAGTGTTGGATCGATCCTCCAGAAAGAAGCTGAGCAAAGAAATCTTAGATTTAAACCTAACCATCCAGTATTTAGATTTAGCAGACATCTACAGAACATTTCATCCCAACAAAACTGAATACACATACTTCTCATCAGCCCACGGAACTTACTCCAAAATTGATCACATTTTAGGTCACAAGTCTAACCTCAGTCAATTTAAAGGAATAGAAATTATTCCATGCATCTTCTCGGACCATCATGGAATAAAACTTGAATTGAGTAACAACAGGAATCTGCATACCCATACAAAAACATGGAAGTTAAATAACCTTATGCTGAATGATAGCTGGGCCAGAGATGAGATTAAGAAAGAAATCACCAATTTTTTGGAACAAAATGACAATGAAGACACAAGCTATCAGAACCTCTGGGACACTGCAAAGGCAGTTCTAAGAGGGAAATTTATAGCACTGCAAGCCTTCCTCAAGAGAACGGAAAGAGAGGAAGTTAACAACTTAATGGGACATCTCACACAACTGGAAAAGGAAGAACATTCCAACCCCAAACCCAGTAGAAGAAAAGAAATAACCAAAATTAGAGCAGAATTAAATGAAATTGAAAACAAAAGAATAATACAACAGATCAATAAATCAAAAAGCTGGTTTTTTGAAAAGGTCAATAAAATAGATAAACCTCTGGCCAACCTAATCAGGAAAAAAAGAGTAAAATCTCTAATATCATCAATCAGAAACAACAAAGACAAAATAACCACAGACTCATCAGAAATCCAAAAAATCCTTAATGAATATTACAAGAAACTTTATTCTCAGAAATATGAAAATCTGAAGGAAATAGACCGATACTTGGAAGCACGCCACCTTCCAAGACTTAACCAGAATCAAGTGGAAATGTTGAACAGACCCATATCAAGTTCAGAAATAGCATCAACTATACAAAACCTCCCTAAAAAGAAAAGCCCGGGACCAGATGGTTTCACGTCAGAATTCTACCAAACCTTTAAAGAGGAATTAGTACCTATATTACTCAACCTGTTCCAAAATGTAGAAAAAGAAGGAAGACTACCCAACACGTTCTATGAAGCAAATATCACCCTGATCCCCAAACCAGGAAAAGACCCAACAAGAAAAGAAAATTATAGACCAATATCACTAATGAATATAGATGCAAAAATATTCAACAAGATCCTAACAAACAGAATCCAGCAACACATCAAACAAATTATACATCATGACCAAGTTGGTTTTATCCCAGGGTCTCAAGGCTGGTTCAATATACGTAAATCTATAAATGTAATTCAGCACATAAACAAATTAAAAAACAAAGACCATATGATTCTCTCAATTGATGCAGAAAAAGCTTTTGATAATATCCAGCATCCCTTCATGATCAGAACACTCAAGAAAATTGGTCTAGAAGGGACTTTTCTTAAACTGATAGAGGCTATCTACAGCAAACCCACAGCCAATATCATATTGAATGGAGTTAAATTGGAATCATTTCCACTCAGATCAGGAACCAGACAAGGCTGCCCATTGTCTCCATTGCTTTTCAACATTGTAATGGAAGTTTTAGCCACCGCAATTAGGGAAGAAAAGGCGATCAAGGGTATCCATATAGGGTCAGAAGAGATCAAACTCTCGCTCTTCGCAGATGATATGATTGTGTATCTGGAAAACACTAGGGACTCTACTACAAAACTCCTAGAAGTGATCAAGAAATACAGCAGCGTCTCAGGTTACAAAATCAACATTCATAAATCGGTAGCCTTTATATACACCAACAACAGTCAAATTGAAAAAGCAGTTAAGGACTCTATCCCATTCACAGTAGTGCCAAAGAAGATGAAATATTTGGGAATTTACCTAACAAAAGACGTGAAAGATCTCTATAAAGAGAACTATGAAACTCTAAGAAAAGAAATAGCTGAAAATGTTAACAAATGGAAAAACATACCATGCTCATGGCTAGGAAGAATCAACATTATCAAAATGTCCATACTACCCAAAGCAATATATACTTTCAACGCACTCCCTATTAAAGCTCCACTGTCATATTTTAAAGATCTTGAAAAAACATTACTTCGTTTTATATGGAATCAGAAAAAACCTCGAATAGCCAAGACATTACTCAGAAATAAAAACAAAACAGGAGGAATCACACTACCAGACCTCAGACTTTACTACAAATCGATAGTGATCAAAACAGCATGGTATTGGCACAAAAACAGAGAAGTAGATATCTGGAATAGAATAGAGAACCAAGAGATGAATCCAGCTACTTACCGCTATTTGATTTTTGACAAGCCAATTAAAAACATTCAGTGGGGAAAAGATTCCCTATTTAACAAATGGTGCTGGGTGAACTGGCTGGCAACCTGCAGAAGACTGAAATTGGACCCACACCTTTCACCATTAACTAAGATAGACTCTCATTGGATTAAAGATTTAAACTTAAGACATGAAACTATAAAAATACTAGAGGAGAATGCAGGGAAAACCCTTGAAGAAATTGGTCTGGGTGAGTATTTCATGAGGAGAACCCCCCGGGCAATTGAAGCAGCTTCAAAAATACACTACTGGGACTTGATCAAACTAAAAAGCTTCTGCACAGCTAAGAACACAGTAAGCAGAGCAAGCAGACAGCCCTCAGAATGGGAGAAGATATTTGCAGGGTATAACTCTGACAAAGGTTTAATAACCAGAATCCACAGAGAACTCAAACGCATCAGCAAGAAAAAAACAAGGGATCCCATCGCAGGCTGGGCAAGGGATTTGAAGAGAAACTTCTCTGAAGAAGACAGGCGCACGGCCTTCAGACATATGAAAAAATGCTCATCATCTTTAATCATCAGAGAAATGCAAATCAAAACTACTTTGAGATATCATCTAACTCCAATGAGACTAGCCTATATCACAAAATCTCAAGACCAGAGATGTTGGCGTGGATGCGGAGAAAAGGGAACACTTCTGCACTGCTGGTGGGAATGCAAATTAATACATTCCTTTTGGAGGGATATATGGAGAACACTCAGAGATCTAAAAATAGATCTGCCATTCAATCCTGTAATTCCTCTGCTGGGCATATACCCAGAAGACCAAAAATCACAACATAACAAAGATATTTGTACCAGAATGTTTATTGCAGCCCAATTCATAATTGCTAAGTCATGGAAAAAGCCGAAGTGCCCATCGATCCACGAATGGATTAATAAATTGTGGTATATGTATACCATGGAATACTATGCAGCCTTAAAGAAAGATGGAGACTTTACCTCTTTCATGTTTACATGGATGGAGCTGGAACATATTCTTCTTAGTAAAGTATCCCAAGAATGGAAGAAAAAATACCCAATGTACACAGCCCTACTATGAAACTAATTTGGGACTCTCACATGAAAGCTATAACCCAGCTACAACTTAACAATAGGGGGAAGTGGGAAAGGGGGGGGTGGGTAGAGGGAGGGGAATCGGTGGGATCACACCTGTGGTGCATATTACAGGGGTATTTGCGAAACTTGGTAAATGTAGAATATAAATGTTTTGGCACAGTAACTGAGATAACGCCGGAAAGGCTATGTTAACCACTGGGATAAAAATGTGTCAAATGGTTTATGAAGTGAGTGTATGATGCCCCATAATCATATCATTGTATACACTTATGATTTAATAAAAAAATTAAAAAAAAATAAAAATAAAAATAAAAATAAATGAGACCCCAGAACAACTGTGCTTGATAGACGCTTATATAACTCCATCCCAAAGATAAAGAATATACATTCTTCTCATCACCCCATGGAACATTCTCCAAAGTTGATCATATCCTAGGCCACAAAACAAACCTCAACAGAATCAAAAGAATTGAAATTTTACCTTGTATCTTCTCAGACTATAAGGCACTAAATGTGGAACTCAACTCTAATGAAAACGTTCAACCCCACACAAAGGCAGGGAAATTAAACAACCTTCTGTTGAATGACAGATGGGTGCAGGAAGAAATAAAACAGGAAATCATTAACTTCCTTGAGCATAACAACAATGAAGACACAAGATACCAAAATGTGTGGGATACTGCAAAAGCAGTTTTGAGAGGAAAATTTATCGCTTTAGATGCATACATTCGAAAAACAAGAAGAGCACATCAAAAAACTTACGAGCCATCTTATGGAATTGGAAAAAAGAAGAACAATCTAATCCTAAACCCAGTAGAAGAAAAGAAATATTCAAAATTAAATCAGAGATCAATGAAATTGAAAACAAAAGAATCATTCAGAAAATTAATGAAACAAGGAGTTGGTTTTTTGAAAAAATAAATAAAATAGATAAACCTTTGGCCAGACTAACTAGAAATAGAAAAGTAAAATCTCTAGTAACCTCAATCAGAAATGATAAAGGGGAAATAACAACTGATCCCACAGAGATACAAGAGATCATCTCTGAATACTACCAGAAACTCTATGCCCAGAAATTTGACAATGTGAAGGAAATGGATCAATATTTGGAATCACACCCTCTCCCTAGACTTAGCCAGGAAGGAATAGAGCTCCTGAACAGACCAATTTCAAGCACTGAGATCAAAGAAACAATAAAAAATCTTCCAACCAAAAAATGCCCTGGTCCAGATGGCTTCACACCAGAATTCTATCAAACCTTCAAGGAAGAGCTTATTCCTGTACTGCAGAAATTATTCCAAAAAACTGAGGAGGAAGGAATCTTCCCCAACATGTTCTACGAAGCAAACATCACCCTGATACCAAAACCAGGAAAAGACCCAACTAAAAGGGAGAATTTCAGACCAATTTCATTCATGAATACAGATGCAAAAATTCTCAACAAAATCCTAGCCAATAGATTACAGCTTATCATCAAAAAAAGTCATACATCATGATCAAGTAGGTTTCATCCCAGGGATGCAAGGCTGGTTTAACATATGCAAGTTCATAAACGTTATCCACTGTACTAACAGAAGCAAAAATAAAGATCATATGGTCCTCTCAATATATGCAGAAAAAGCATTTGATAAAATCCAGCATCATTTTCTAATTAGAACACTGAAGAGTATAGGCATAGGCAGCACATTTCTGATACTGATTGAAGCTATCTATGACAAACCCAGAAGTAATATTTTACTGAATGGAGTAAAACTGAAAGCTTTTCCTCTTAGAACTGGAACCAGACAAGGTTGTCCTCTGTCACCTTTACTGTTCAACATAGTGCTGAAAGTTCTAACCAATACAATTAGGCAAGACAAGGAAATAAAGGGAATCCAAATGGGAGCAGAGGAGGTCAAACTCTCTCTTTGCTGACGACATGATCTTATACTTAGAGAACCCCAAAGACTCAACCATGAGACTCCTGGAAGTCATCAAATAATACAGTAATGTCTCAGGATATAAAATCAATGTCCATAAGTCAGTAGCCTTTGTATGCTCTAATAACATTCAAGATGAGAAGCTAATTAAGGACAGAACTCCCATCACCATAGTTTCACAGTTTCATAGTTTCTCCTGCTTCAGCCTCCTAAAGTGCTAAGGTTACAGGATAAGCCATTGTACCCATACTGGAAAAGGCATTTTTAAATGGAGGATAAAGCATATGAAAAGTCATCAAAAGAAGAATTTCAAAGAAATTAGTTCTCTTCAAATATGTAACAATGATTATTTTTTATTAATAGTTATTATTTTCAATAAAATTCTTGTGCTCGAGTGATGTATCATTTATCAGGTTATTGTGAAGAGGTGGCGTGGGGCCATGATTCTTGCAATAATCATTATTTTTAAAAATTGCCTTTCAAAAGTCATTTGTCAGTTTTGGCATTGACCAATCTCCCTTTCCTTAGGCTGTTCTCGGGCGAAAATAAAAAATAACACTCCCACTATTTTTCAAAATCTATTTCTTACCCTATCTTTGTTGAGTGAAGGACAAAAATCCTTGTTTTTGGTGTTATTTTCTTGGCTTGAGTTACCAAGAAAATATTGAGGCAATTGAAAACAGGCATCAGGGGTGAAGGAGGCAGTTCCAGCCACCAGAGGAAGCTCACTGGAAACCCCGGTGGGGGGGCCCAGCTCCCTAGGATCCCACCCTGGGAGAGGGCCGCTCACACCCCAGAACGGAGCTTGCCCAAGGTCCAGCCTAGCAGCTAGACACCATGTCAGACAGTGATCTAGGCGAAGACCAAGGCCTCCTGTCTCTGGCAGGCAAGAGGAAGCGCAGAGGGAACCTGCCCAAGGCGTCGGTGAAGATCCTTCGGGGCTGGCTGTACTCGCACCGCTGTAACGCCTATCCCTCAGAGCAGGAGAAGCTGAGCCTTTCTGGACAGACCAACCTGTCAGCGTTGCAGATGCTATTTTGCTGACCGGAGCTGTAGTGTGTAGTAAGACAGGACTCCCCGGAAGCTGAATATGTAACTGGTTTATCAATGCCCGGCGGCGGCTTCTGCCAGACATGCTTCGGAAGGATGGCAAAGACCCTAATCCTTTCACCATTTCCCGCCATGGGGGTAAAACCTCAGATGTGGCCCTCCCCCGTGGCAGCAGCCCCTCAATGCTGGCCGTGTCTGTACCAGCCCCCACCGATGTGCTGTCTCTGGCCGTGTGCTCCATGCCACTCCACTCAGGCCAGGGGGAAAAGCCAGCAGCCCCCTTCCCACAGGGAGAGCTGGAGCCCTCCAAGCCTCTGGTGACCCCTGGTAGCATCCTCACCCTGCTGACCCGGGCTGAGGCTGGAATTCCCACAGGTGATTCTTCAACACGCCTCTGCCGACACCTCCAGAGCAGGACAAAGAAGACTTCAGCAGCTTCCAATTGCTGGTGGAGGTGGCGCTACAGAGGGCTGCCGAGATGGAGCTTCAGAAGCAGCAGGACCCATCGCTCCCATTACTGCACACTCCCATCCCTTTAGTCTCTGAAAACCGCAAGTAGGCATCTGCCAGCAGGGGTGTTCAAGGCTTGAGCCAGCTGTCCTGGGTTTCCGTTTTGGTTCCCTTCCATACAGAGGGTTTTCTATGGATTGCTGCCAAACATCAGGATCATCTCTGTCCAGAGGTCTTCAGCGGGAAGACGCCAATTGGCATCACTGTACAGTGACAGGGGACCTCTCCTCTGCTAACTCTGCCATTTCCCCAGGCCTCCCCTCAGTGGTGATGCCAAGAGATTGGCCACAGGCATGGTGCTGCTGCTGCTGCTTCTCCAGAGGATTCCTGGGACACCTTTGTTCCAGCCTAGTTTCCAGGGCTGGGCTCAGGAACCCTGCCAAGTTCACACCTATGCTGGGTCCAAACTGCCCCTGAGCTGTGCCTCTTTCTATCAAGCCAGCTGTGAACAAAAGAAAAGAGGAGCCCAGCAGATATAACGGAACCGACTCCAGTTGAATGTTTAGGTTTTTGCTAAACTGTTTATTTTTCCCTTTTTGCTGTGGTTTGCATTAATGGCAGTAGTTAGCCCAGGTGTGGGGAATGAGAATGCATTACATGATGGAATCTGATGAACTAGGAATGACCCAGCCCTGCCATTTGGGAGTGTTTTGGAAGGAAGGAGTGCTTTTATTTTGGGGACCAGCTAAATCTCTGCAGTTGTGTGTGAAATTCCAAACGGTGGTTATATTGTTGGTTTGGTTTACCAAAAAGGGCAGAAAAAAAGAAAAAACAAAACCTTACAGGCATTGGCTCTTCTGCATCAGTCACAGAAGGGGATAAAGCCATGGCCAAAAGATAGTCCAACAGAGTCTGACTAAACCTTCCAGGTGCAGAGCAGACAGAAAGATGGTAAAACCAGAGAGGTGTTCGGTTTTTTTGTTTATTTACTGTATTTTGGGAGGAGGTGGGGAAGTAAGCTAGACTGAAGCAGTGGATATTTTTTTCTTTAATGTTTTTCCCTTCTTTATTCTCTACCGCTTTTGCCCCGCAGCCTGAGTTTTGAATTTCCTAAAGGAACTTGGGGATTAGTGAGGCTGGAGTATCATAAACTCCCACCATCTCCAATTTGGGGGAAGTGAGCCACCTACTGGTCAGGAAGCCTCCCAGTTGCCCAGGGCGGCAGAACTGAGCGGGAAGAAGCAGTGGGCAGTGCCGGCAGCTGCCCCAGGAACTGCCTTCCGAGGTAGTGGGGCTGGAGATGGGTTAAAGCCTGTTCGTTGTGTCTTTGTTTCACTTTTCTTTAGCCTGGAGTTGCAGGGTGCCTACCCTGAGTTTCACAGTTGGTCTTAAGGCGTGAGCCACTGGGTGGGCGCCGCAGTTGGTCTTGTGCTCCTCCCTCACCCTCATTTTTTTCTTTTGCTGTTTCATTGTTGACAGTATCAACAGCAATACGTCCCATCTTTATATATCCTAAGAAACACTAATCCTAGGTTATTATTAGCCAAAATATTTTTATTCTGAATAACATTGTTACTGGGCCAAAAGATAGGTCGGAAGCCCTAGCCTTTAGTTTCCTGAAATTGCTGGGCCAGACACAGGAGGGATTCCTGGGTATTGACTTGAGGGGTCCGGACAGGAAGAAGGCAGCAACACACATTTTGTCCTCTGTGTCCTAAAGCCTTTAGAGAGGCTCCCCTACTTCTGAGTGGCTTAGCCTGTGTGTTGCTGTGAGAATGGGAATAGATTACTTAAGGAGAAGGAGTTGTGCTCTCTGTGAGTGAGCAAGTTTCTTGGGCTCTGTTTTGCCTTTGTCTGGCCTCTTCCTGTGTCTTCTGGTATGCTCCAGGGGGTTCAGGGATCCTCACTCTCCTGAGGCCAGCTGGGGAAGAATGAACATGGCAGCCTCAAGGTTAGTTGAAGCTGCTGTTTGCCCAGCCTCTTCCACCCCAACCGTGTCTGTGAGCCCAGGTCTGGTTTGCCTGCTGCCGATACCTGTAGGAGGGACTCTGGGAGTGTACTGGGCTAGTGGGGAGGGGATTTTTTTCCCTCCTACAGTGCATTGAGCAGTGGAAGGGGTAAGGGAGCCATGCTGCTGAATTCTGGTTGGCATCCCCCCCAGTGTAAAATGGGGTGTTGGGGTGGGGCAGCCACTGCTTGGGTTTGGTTGAAAGATAACTGGAGAAGCACAATTGTCCCATTGAATTGAGGAAAAACTACTGTAAATAATTTGTTTTTGTCTTGTCAAAGTTGTTTTTGTTCTTAAAAAAAAAGAGAAGAAAACAGGCATCAGCAATTCAGTAGAAGCAGTTTCTCCATTTTCTACTAAGAACTGGAGTCTTGTCTGCCTTCTGGCTTGATTTCAGAGACCAGTCGACTAGGTAAGAAGCAGTCCCATTTCTAATAGGTGGTGGGCATAGTTACTATCATTTTGGGTCAATTAGCTAAGCTGGAAAACATGTTTCCCAAAATTGCCTTCCTTTTTTGATTTTAGGTTAGCCCCAAGAGTAGACACAAGAATAATTGTATCAGATTTGAAAGATGAAATGAAGCAGCTGCTGTTTTGTTACAAAGATTTATTCCAAGCCCCATAACTGTGGTGCTGTGCACACTGTGACTGGTTTCCAGGCTCACTTTTTGGCCTGATGCATCAGCTGAGACCACAGCTTCTCTGGCTCCTGAGGGGTCTCTTTCTTCAGCTTCTCTACATCCTGCAAAAGGCACATATATGTAGTGCAGCTGCACGGTGTAGGCTGCCAGCTTCTGTGTTGCTGGGTGACAGACAAAGGTTTTGGTTGTCCGTACTCTTCCGACTCTGTGTCAAGCTGGCAGCCCTGACCACATATTGTCACTTCTGTTTTACTTAGCAGAAACAGAGCTAAGAGCATTCTATAGATTTCTTCACCAATGCCTACAATGTGGAAAGACTAATTCCTGGTACAGCTCTTCTTTCCTATCAGTCATCATGGTCCTGCTTTCTGGTTGAACCTGAAATGCTACAGTTTCCTCACGATACATCTTGAATGCTAATGTAGCTACTTTGTGGTTATTTATGGTGGTGGAGAATTGGGCTGGCATAAATCATTGACATTACCGGTAATCAAAACATCTCATTTAATAATTTCAAGCACTTCTAACAAATATAAAAATTAGGTGATTCAAATTTCACCTTCTTTTTACAAGTGGATTGAATGATGAAAACAGTTAATAATTCTTGCATATAAATGATTGCTTTTTCCAAAGGGGATATTAATACTGAGGGAATGTCAACATTTGTAAAATCTATATTCCTTGTATCAGAAGGTGGGGTGTGGAGAATATTTACAGATACAAGGAAGCTAAATGTTTTTAGTGACTCTTTGGCAATACTAGGTGCTGACATCCTGAGAAAAGCTGACATCATTTCTGGAAGTCCCAAGAGCACTTATTCCTGAAAATGTGAATTAATCCTTTTTTAAACTTGGGGCTTGACCACATGGCTTGCTTTGGTTCACAGGACGTTAGCAAGTGACGTGCAAACTGAGGTTTGATGAGTAAGATGTGCATCTGGGCTTGTCTCTTTGGGAAAGCTCCTTCTTGGGAGCCAGCTACTATGTTTGAAAGAAACTGGGGCTGAATCCCAAGAGGAAACATGAAGAAGCCTCAGAGGATTCAGTGATGTCTTGGACATATCACTGAAGGCAGCTGCTTGAGCCAACATAACATGGATCAAGAAACCCACCCACAGCACCTTGCCAGAATTCCTGAAAGACACACTTCTGAGTAAACGGAAGCTACAAAAGTCTTCACAGCAATCTATTTTTTCTTTCTTAAAAAACAAAACCAAAACCCAAGTATCCATTAAGTTAGTTCTGACTATTCCTTTTTAAACTCCTTCCTTAGTTTCCTTCCTATTGTCTCCACTGCCTTCTTCCCATGGAAGTATGGATGGTGGGTCCTTAAGCAGGATGAGTAGAGACACAGGCAGGCCCTGCTTAGCTCAGATTATCTTTCTTATTAGCCTGTCCTGGTCCTTGCAACTTCAACATTATATAAACAATGAATTTCCTCTCCTAAGCTAAGAATTTCCCTCTTCAAGAATGAACATGTAACTGCCCCTGGACACAAACGTTCTTTGTCATGCACCAGTGAGCCAGGATTAGTTTGCTTTCCTAGGAAATGGCTAACTGAGAGGGACTGCCCGCCAGGTCCTCACACACCAGGACCTCGCTTGCCAGAGGGCTTGTCCACACACTGCCTTCAACCTGCCAGGCTCTTCCCCTGTTCCTCTATCCAGTTAAACTCCTGCTCTTCCTTTAGCTCATGACTCCATTAATACTTTCATAGGGAAAAAAGTATTTCTTAGGGAAGCCTTTGCTGAACCCTGCGATCAAGTCAAGTCTCCCGTTATAGGTTCTCGTCCCTTTTTTTGAGCACTTACTGAAGTGACAATTCGCTCTTCTTTATATTTACATTCCCTGGAACTATAAGCTCCACGGGGACAGAGGTCTTATATATTTTGTCCACTGTGATATTCCTAATACTGTGCATATACCCTGACCTATAGAACGTAGTCAGTATTTGTTAAATGAATTAGTGAATAAATGAACTGAAATTGTGAACAATTAAATTCTCTCTTACCTTCTTACTTCAGAAATTCTTGCGCCTGAAACTGATGTTTTATGACTAGAGGCAAAAAAGCAGGCAATTGGTCTTCTAAAAGCTCCATGTTTCAAGAGGGGAAATAAAAGTAAAGAGTACTAGGCCGAAACTAAGACTTATTAGACCAGGGTGGGCTCCCTTACAATGCTCCCTCCATTCTAGTTCTAGATGAACAGAATCATTCCCAGAAGGAAGAAAACTAATAAGAGCTAACATGCATTGTAAGAGCATGCATTGTAAAAACATCACTGGGATGCCATAAACATTATTCCTGCTTTTTCCATGCAATAATACTTAAAAGCTTCCCTTTCTTTTATAATTAAATAATTTTAGACTTGTTAAGGAAGAACTATAATGCTTTACTAGCCTTTGCAATTCTCAGATTTATCTTCATTAAAGTCTGTAATAATGAATTTAAACAAAAAATTTTTTATAGTGGGTTTACAAATATAAGCAGAAAAAAGGAAGTGATGATGGCGCTTTAGATTTTATTTTACTATTCCTATTTTGACTTTACATGCATTGAGCAAGAACAGCAGTCATGGTTTAATCATTATTCTACTTATGAACAGCATTTTTATAATTCTTTCAGTTCAAAAGCCTCTACTTTGATTTCCTTAGGAATAACTGCTGTTTGTTTTTCAATTCAGGATATCTGGGGAGTAACCAATCTGGAGACACATTTCTCAAAGTGTGATGCTGATGAAAGGTAAGGGAAAAATGGGTTCTTTGGTAATTTAAGTTAGGTAAGTGCTGGTTTATGCAAAATTAAGCAGTGTGTTTTTATTTTTTCTTTCTTTCTTTTTTTTTTTTTTTGGAGACGGAGTCTCACTTTATCACCCTTGGTAGAGTGCAATGACATCACAGCTCATAGCAACCTCCAGCTCCTGGGTTTAGGCAATTCTCTTGCCTCAGCCTCCCGAGTAACTGGGACTATAGGCACCTGCCACAACACCCGGCTGTTGCAGTTTGGCCAGGGCTGATTTTTTTTTTTTTTATTATTATTAAGTCATAGCTGTGTACATTAATGCGATCATGGGGCACCATACACTGGTTTTATAAACAGTTTGACACATTTTTATCACACTGGTTAACATAGCCTTCCTGGCATTTTCTTACTTATTGCGTTAAGAGATTTATATTCTACATTTACTAAGTTTCACATGTACTCTTGTAACATGCACCCTAGGTGTAATCCCACCAATCACCCTCCCTCCGCCCATCCTCCCCCCTCCCTGCCTTCCCTCTCCCCCTTCCCCATATTCTTAGGTTATAACTGGGTTATAGCTTTCATGTGAAAGCCATAAATTAGTTTCATAGTAGAGCTTGAGTACATTGGATACTTTTTCTTCCATTCTTGAGATACTTTACTAAGACGAAAATGTTCCAACTCCATCCATGTAAACATGAAAGAGGTAAAGTCTCCATCTTTATTTAAGGCTGCATAATATTCCATGGTGTACATATACCACAATTTATTAATCCATTCGTGGATTGATGGGCACTTGGGCTTTTTCTATGACTTAACAATTATGAATTGAGCTACAATAAACATTCTGGTATGAATATCTTTGTTATAATGTGATTTTTGGTCTTCTAGGTATATACCTAGTAGAGGAATTATAGGATTGAATGGCAGATCTATTTTTAGATCTCTAAGTGTTCTCTAAACATCTTTCCAAAAGGAATGTATTAATTTGCATTCCCACCAGCAGTGTAGAAGTGATCCCTTTTCTCCATATTCACGCCAACATCTCTGGTCTTGGGACTTTGTGATTTGGGCTAATCTTACTGGAGTTAGATGGTATCTCAAGGTAGTTTTGATTTGCATTTCTCTGATGATTAAAGATGTTGAGCACTTTTTTATGTCTGTAGGCCGTGCATCGGTCTTCTTCAGAGAAGTTTCTCTTCAAGTCCCTTGCCCAGCCTGCGATGGGATCGCTTGTTCTTTTCTTGGTTATACGTTTGAGTTCTCTGTGGATTCTGGTTATTAAACCTTTGTCAGAGACATAATCTTCAAATATCTTCTCCCATTCTGAGTATCCCAGAGGTTAATGGTGAAAGTTTCAGTCTTCTACAAGTTGCCAGCCAGTTCACACAGCACCATTTGTTAAATAGGGAATCTTTTCCCCACTGAATGTTTTTAATTGGGTTGTCAAAGATCAGATAATGGTAAGTAGCTGGATCCATCTCTTGGTTCTCTATTCTGTTCCAGACATCTACTTCTCTGTTTTTGTGCCAGTACCATGCTGTTTTGATCACTATTGATTTATAGTATAGTCTGAGGTCGGATAGCCTGATTCCTCCTGCTTTGTTTTTATTTCTGAGTAATGTCTTGACTATTCAAGTTTTTTTCCTGATTCCATATAAAACGAAGTATTATTTTTTCAAGATCTTTAAAGTATGACAGTGGAGCTTTAATAGGGATTGCATTAAAATTGTATATTGCTTTGGGTAATATGAACATTTTAGCCATGTTCATTCTTCCCAGCCATCATCATGGTATGTTTTTCCATTTGTTAACATTTTCAGCTATTTCTTTTCTTAGAGTTTCACAGTTCTCTTTATAGAGATCTTTCATGTCCTTTGTTAGATAAATTCCCAAATATTTCATATTCTTTGGCACTGCTGTGAATGGAATAATGTCCTTAACTGTTTTTTCAGCTTGACTATTGTTGGTATATATAAAGGCTACTGATTTATGAATGTTGATTTTGTAACCTGAGACATTGCTGTATTCCTTGATCACTTCTAAGAGTTTTGTAGTAGAATCCCTGGTATTTTCCAGATATACAATCATATCATCTGCAAAGAGCAAAAGTTTGATCTCTTCTGACCTTATATAGATATCCTTGATCGCCTTTTCTTCCCTAATTGCAGTGGCTAAAACTTCTATTACAATGTTAAAGAGCAGTGGGGACAATGGGCAGCCTTGTCTGGTTCCTGATCTGAGTGGAAATGATTTAAATTTAACTCCATTCAATACGATATTGGCTGTGGGTTTGCTGTAGATGGCCTCTATCAGTTTAAGAAATGTCCCTTCTATACCAATTTTCTTAAGCATTCTGCTCATGAAGGGATGCTGGATATTATCAAAAGCTTTTTCTGCATCAATTGAGAGAATCATATGGTCTTTGTTTTTTAATTTGTTTATGTGCTGAATTATACTTATAGATTTACATATATTGAACCAGCCTTGAGACCCTGGGATAAAACCGACTTGGTCATGATGTATAATTTGTTTGATGTGTTGCTGGATTCTGTTTGTTAGGATCTTGTTGAATATTTTTGCATCTATATTTATTAATGATATTGGTCTATAATTTTCTTTTCTTGTTGGGTCTTTTCCTGGTTTGGGGATCAGGGTGATGTTTGCTTCATAGAACGTGTTGGGTAGTCTTCCTTCTTTTTCTACATTTTGGAACAGGTTGAATAATACAGGTACTAGTTCCTCTTTAAAGGTTTGGTAGAATTCTGACGTGAAGCCATCTTGTCCCGGGCTTTTCTTTTTGGGGAGATTTTGTATGATTGATGCTATTTCAGAACTTGATATTAGCCTGTTCAACATTTCCACTAGATTCTGGCTAAGTCTTGGAAAGTAAGGTGCTTCCAAGTATTGGTCAATTTCCTTCAGATTTTCATATTTCTGAGAATAAAGTTTCTTGTAATATTCATTAAGGATTTTTTGGATTTCTGATGAGTCTGTTGTTATTTTGTCTTTGTTGTTTCTGATTGATGAAATTAGAGATTTTACTTTTTTTTTTCTGATTAGGTTAGCCAGAGGTTTATCTATTTTATTGACCTTTTCAAAAAGCCAACTTTTTGATTTATTGATCTGTTGTATAATTCTTTCGTTTTCAATTTCATTTAATTCTGCTGTAATTTTGGTTATTCCATTTCTTCTACTGAGTTTGGGGTTGGAATGTTCTTCTTTTTCCAGTTGCTTGAGATGTCCCATTAAGTTGTTAACTTCCTCTCTTTCTGTTCTCTTGAGGAAGGCTTGCAGTGCTATAAATTTCCCTCTTAGGACCGCCTTTGCAGTATCCCAGAGGTTCTAATAGTTTGTGTCTTCATTGTCGTTTTGTTCCAGAAATTTGGCAATTTCCTTCGTTTTTTTTTTTTCATTGCTTACTTGTTTCTTTTCTTTTCTTTTTTTTTTTTTTTTACACTGATTGCAATTGTTAGGTAAAGTCCCTCTTGCAATCATGTCTTGCCCCCATAAAGTGTGACACACACCAAGGCCCCACCCACCTCCCTCCTTCCCTCTTTCTGTTTCCCCCTCCATAACCATAATTGTCATTAATTGTCCTCATATCAAAATTGAGTACATAAGATTCATGCTTCTCCATTCTTGTGATGCTTTACTAAGAATAATGTCTTCCACGTCCATCCAGGTTAATATGAAGGATGTAAAGTCTCCATTTTTTTTTAATGGCTGAATAGTATTCCATGGTATACATATACCACAGCTTGTTAATCCATTCCTGGGTTGGTGGGCATTTAGGCTGTTTCCACATTTTGGCGATTGTAAATTGAGCTGCAATAAACAGTCTAGTACAAGTGTCCTTATGATAAAAGGATTTCCTTCCTTCTGGGTAGATGCCCAGTAATGGGATTGCAGGATCAAATGGGAGGTCTAGCTTGAGTGCTTTGAGGTTTCTCCATACTTCCTTCCAGAAAGGTTGTACTAGTTTGCAGTCCCACCAGCAGTGTAAAAGTGTTCCCTTCTCTCCACATCCACGCCAGCATCTGCAGTTTTGAGATTTTGTGACGTGGGCCATTCTCACTGGGGTTAGATGATATCTCAGGGTTGTTTTGATTTGCATTTCTCTAGTATATAGAGATGATGAACATTTTTTCATGTGTTTGTTAGCCATTCGTCTGTCGTCTTTAGAGAAAGTTCTATTCATGTCTCTTGCCCATTGATATAAGGGATTGTTGGCTTTTTTCATGTGGATTAATTTGAGTTCTCTATAGATCCTAGTTATCAAGCTTTTGTCTGATTGAAAATATGCAAATATCCTTTCCCATTGTGTAGGTTGTCTCTTTGCTTTGGTTATTGTGTCCTTAGCTGTACAGAAGCTTTTCAGTTTAATGAAGTCCCATTTGTTTATTTTTGTTGTTGTTGCAATTGCCATGGCAGTCTTCTTCATGAAGTCTTCCCCCAGGCCAATATCTTCCAGTGTTTTTCCTATGCTTTCTTGGAGGATTTTTATTGTTTCATGCCTTAAGTTTAAGTCCTTTATCCATCTTGAATCAATTTTTGTGAGTGGGGAAAGGTGTGGATCCAGTTTCAGTCTTTTACATGTAGACATCCACTTCTCCCAACACCATTTATTGAATAGGGAGTCTTTCCCCCAAGGTATGTTCTTGGTTGGTTTATCAAAGATTAGGTGGTTGTAAAATGTTAGTTTCATTTCTTGGTTTTCAATGTGATTCCAAGTGTCTATGTCTCTGTTTTTGTGCCAGTACCATGCTGTCTTGAGCACTATGGCTTTGTAGTACAGACTAAAATCTGGTATGCTGATGCCCCCAGCTTTATTTTTGTTACAGAGAACTGCCTTAGCTATACGGGGTTTTTTCCGGTTCCATACAAAACGCAGAATCATTTTTTCCAAATCTTGAAAGTACGATGTAGGTACTTTGATAGGAATGGCATTGAATAGGTAGATTGCTTTGGGAAGTATAGACATTTTAACAATGTTGACTCTTCCCATCCATGAGCATGGTATGTTCTTCCATTTGTTAATATCCTCTGCTATTTCCTTTCTGAGGATTTCATAGTTTTCTTTATAGAGGTCCTTCACCTCCTTCGTTAGGTATATTCCTAGGTATTTCATTTTCTTTGAGACTATGGTGAAGGGAGTTGTGTCCTTAATTAGCTTCTCATCTTGACTGTTATTGGTGTACACAAAGGCTACTGACTTGTGGACATTGATTTTATATCCTGAAACATTACTGTATTTTTTGATGACTTCTAGGAGTCTTGTGGTTGAGTCTTTGGGGTTCTCTAAGTATAAGATCATGTTGTCAGCAAAGAGGGAGAGTTTGACCTCCTCTGCTCCCATTTGGATTCCCTTTATTTCCTTGTCTTGCCTAATTGTATTGGCTAGAACTTCCAGCACTACGTTAAATAGTAAAGGTGACAGAGGACAACCTTGTCTGCTTCCAGTTCTAAGAGGAAAAGCTTTGAGTTTTACTCCATTCAGTAAAATATTGGCTGTGGGTTTGTCATAGATAGCTTCAATCAGTTTAAGAAATGTGCCACCTGTGCCTATACTCTTCAGTGTTCTAATTAGAAAAGGATGCTGGATTTTATCAAATGCTTTTTCTGCATCTATTGAGAGGATCATGTGATCTTTATTTTTGCCTCTGTTAATATGGTGGATAACGTTTATGGACTTGCGTATGTTAAACCAGCCTTGCATCCCTGGGATGAAGCCTACTTGATCATGATGAATGACTTTTTTGATGATAAGCTATAATCTATTGGCTAGGATTTTGTTGAGAATTTTTGCGTCTATGTTCATGAGTGAGATTGGTCTGAAATTCTCCTTTTTGTTTGGGTCTTTTCCTGGTTTTGGTATCAGGGTGATGTTTGCTTCATAGAATGTGTTGGGGAAGATTCCTTCTTCCTCAATTTTTTGGAATAATTTCTGTAGTACAGGAATAAGCTCTTCCTTGAAGGTTTGATAGAATTCTGGAGTGAAGCCATCTGGACCAGGGCATTTTTTGGTTGGAAGATTTTTTATTGTTTCTTTGATCTCAGTGCTTGAAATTGGTCTGTTCAGGAGCTCTATTTCTTCCTGGCTGAGTCTAGGGAGAGGGTATGATTCCAAATATTGATCCATTTCTTTCACATTGTCAAATTTCTGGGCATAGAGTTTCTGGTGGTATTCAGAGATGATCTCTTGAATCTCTGTGGGATCAGTTGTTATTTCCCCTTTATCATTTCTGATTGAGGTTACTAGAGATTTTACTTTTCTATTCCTCGTTAGTCTGGCCAATGGTTTATCTATTTTATTTATTTTTTCAAAAAACCAACTCCTTGTTTCATTAATTTTCTGAATGATTCTTTTGTTTTCAATTTCATTTATCTCTGATTTGATTTTGGAGATTTCTTTTCTTCTACTGAGTTTATGCTTAGATTGTTCTTCTTTTTCCAATTCCATAAGATCTCTTTCTTGTGAGATTGTTGATGTGCTCTCTTTCTGTTTTTCGAATGTAGGCATCTAAAGCGATGAATTTTCCTCTCAAAACTGCTTTTGCAGTATCCCACAGGTTTTGGTAGCTTGTGTCTTCATTGTTGTTATGCTCAGGGAAGTTAATGATTTCCAGTTTTATTTCTTCCTGCACCCATCTGTTATTCAACAGAAGATTGTTTAATTTCCATGCCTTTGTGTGGGGTCGAGCATTTTTGTTAGAGTTGAGTTCCACCTTTAGTGCCTTATGGTCTGAGAAGATACAAGGTAAAATTTCAATTATTTTTATTCTGTTGATATTTGTTTTGTGTCCCAGGATATGATCAATTTTGGAGAATGTTCCATGGGGTGATGAGAAGAATGTATATTCTTTATCTTTGGGATGGAGTGTTCTATATGCGTCTATCAAGCACAGTTGTTCTAGGGTCTCATTTAAGTCGCTTATATCCTTGTTTAATTTCTGTTTAGAGGATATGTCCAGCTCTGTAAGAGGAGTGTTAAGGTCCCCTGTTATTATGGTATTATCAGATATCATATTGCTCAGACTGAGTAAGGTCTGTTTCAAGAATCTGGGAGCATTTAAATTGGGTGCATAGATATTTAGAATTGAAATGTCTTCTTGTTGTATTTTTCCCTTGACCAATATAAAGTGACCATCTTTGTCTTTTTTGACTTTAGTTGCTTTAAATCCACATGTATCTGAAAATAGGATTGCAGCTCCTCTTTTCTTCTGAATTCCATTTGTCTGAAAAATTGTCTTCCAACCCTTGACTCGGAGCTTTAATTTGTCTTTTGAAGCCAGGTGTGTTTCTTGCAGACAGCAAATGGATGGCTTGTGTTTTTTAATCCAGTCAACCAATCTATGTCTCTTCAGTGGGGAATTCAAGCCATTAACATTTATTGAGATAATTGATAATTGTGGTAGTATTCTATTCGTCTTATTTGGTGAGAGTCCATCGCTTAGTTTTATGTTTTGCATCAGTGTGGAGGTTTGGTTCTGTCCTTTAATTTCTGAGTTCTTACTTTGCTGCTGATCCATTGTGGTGGTCAGTGTGCAGAACAGGTTGAAGTATTTCCTGTAGAGCTGGTCTTGTTGTGGCAAATTTCCTCAATGTTTGTATATCCGTAAATGATTTGATTTCTTCATCAATTTTGAAGCTTAGCTTAGCAGGGTACAGAATTCTGGGCTGAAAATTGTTCTGTTTAAGTAGATTAAAGGTAGATGACCATTGTCTTCTTGCTTGGAAAGTTTCATTAGAGACGTCTGCGGTCACTCTGATGAATTTGCCCCTGTAGGTCAACTGGTGCTTACTCCTGGCAGCTTGCAGAATCTTTTCTTTGGTCTTGACTTTGGACAGGTTCATCACAATGTGTCTTGGAGAAGCTCGGTTAGAGTTGAGGCGACCTGGGGTCCGATATCCCTCTGAAAGCAGTGTGTCAGAATCTTTGGTGATATTTGGGAAATTTTCTTTTATAATATTCTCTAGTATGGCTTCCATTCCTCTGGGGCATTCTTCTTCCCCTTCTGGAATTCCTATAACTCGTATGTTGGAGCGCTTCATAAAGTCCCATAATTCTGACAGTGAACGTTCTGCTTTCTCTCTCTTCTTTTCTGCCTCTTTTACTATCTGAGTTATCTCAAAAACTTTGTCTTCTACCTCTGAAATTCTTTCTTCTGCATGGTCTAACCTGTTGCTGATACTTTCCATTGCATCTTTAAGTTCCCTGATTGACTGTTTCATTTCCTTTAGCTCTGCTATATCCTTTTTATATTCTTCATATCGTTCATCTCTTATTTGATTCTGTTTTTGTATTTCCTTTTGGGTAATTTCCACTTTATTAGCAGTTTCCTTCATTGTTTCCATCATTTCTTTCATTGTTTTCAACATGTGTATTCTAAATTCCCTTTCTGTCATTCCTAACATTTCCGTATAGGTGGAATCCTCTGCAGTAGCTACCTCATGGTCCCTTGGCGGGGTTGTTCTGGACTGGTTCTTCATGTTGCCTGGAGTTTTCTGCTGATTCTTCCTCATGTGTGATTTCTTTTATCTGTTTCCTTGCCCTAATTTTCCTTTCAGTTCCTCTTGCTCTTTAAGTTCTCGTGCCTGTGGAGTAAGGGTTACAGGACCAGAAGGGTGAGAAGGTTGAAGAGCAAAAAAGGGATGAAAGAAAGGAGGACCGAGTGATAAGAGAAAAAAAAAAAAAGACAAATAGAGAAAGGAGAGGGGGTGGGTAAAAGGAATATTGACAAAAAGAAGAGAGGCACAGAAAGAGGGAGACAGAGCAATATAGGTGTACAGTAGGGTACTTTGATACAACCTTAAAAAAAAAAACCACCTTCTTGGGGTGCCCAGTGGGGTGGTTCCCTTGAGGTCAACAGCTCTTTGCTGACCTGATCAGACACAGTACCCCACCTCCACCAAGTAGAGAGGAAAGACAAAAATGCTATAAATCAAACCAAAACAAGCAAACAGAAAACTTTACGGGATAAAATTGGCTGGAAAAACCAAATAATAGCAGTAGAAACACTAACAAAAATGACGTTCTAATTATTGAAATAGGCAGCAATGGGAAATTATAATTAAACTAGAAAAATTGAGAAAGAATAAGGACCTGTATGGAAAAGGGTAAACTTAAAAAACAAAACAACAATCCACAACATCAAAATAAACAAAAAAAAACAACCAAACCAAAAAAAAAAAAAAAAAAACACAACCAAAAACAAAGCAGTATGTATATGTTATATTGTCTGGGCAACACGTGGTCTTCTGGGGTATGAGATGTTAATCACAGTTCTGATATGACTGGATGCTGCTAGTTTCTCAAACCCCAGCAGGTAGACACCCTAAATCTCTCTTCAGCCCACTTAAAAGGCACTTTGAACTTGTTCACTTACTGAGCAGAAGCTTTCTCAGGGAAGTGCTTGTCGCTGGAATCACTGCTGAAGTGGCTATCCACTTACCCTGTGTGTCAAAACTGGTCTCCCTCTGCCCCCAGGGTTAGGGCTGCAAGGCGGCTCAGACCCCGCCCTTAGGCTACTTGTTCGCTGGGTTACCAGCTCCCACCCAATTCCAGCTCTGGGACCCTGAGGGCGGAGCTTGCCGGGGCAGATCGCTCACAATGTCTGCCTGTGACCCAGAGCCAAACACTATTAGCTCCGTCTTGCTCAACGGCTCAGACTGGGGCCCTAGACAAAGGCCAAAGTTCTCCGCACTCCCACTCAGGCTCTCCCCAAGGCAGTTCAGCTGAGTGCCAAGTCCAAAGACACCGAAACAGTTCACAGGTAAGGCCTTTCTGGTTTGCAGTCTTGTTGCTACTGAACTTACAGTTGCGGCCGGGTTTAGACGGATTGAACACACGCGACCACTTGCCAGTTTTCCACTGTTTTAGTCCTCCTCTTGGGGTCCAGAAGTCTCTCGCTGACTCCCTGTATCCTCTCAGGGGAGATGATAGGCAGATCCCACCAGCCAGAGATGCCTGGAGTCCTATATCCCCAGACTCATGGTGCCCAGATGCAAGGAAGCTGTTACTCGGCTGCCATCTTGCTCCGCCCCTCGGCAATTTCCTTCTTAATCTGATCTCTGACGCAGCTATCATTCAGCACAAGATTATTTAACTTCCATGTTTTTGTATGAGTATGCAGATTCCTGTTGTTACTGAGTTCAACTTTTATTCCATTGTGGTCTGAGAAGATGCAAGGAATAATTTGTATTCCTTTAAATTTACTGAGGTTAGACTTGTGACCTAAGATGTGATTGATTTTGGAGTATGTTCTGTGAGCTGTTGAGAAGTATGTGTATTCAGTTTGGTTGGGATGAAATGTTCTGTAGATGTCTGCTAAATCCAAATGTTGGATGATTAGGTTTAAATCTAAAATTTCTTTGCTCAGCTTCTTATTGGAGGATCTATCCAACACTGCCAAAGGAGTGTTGAAATCTCTGACTATTATGGAGCTGGAGGAAATCAAGTTGCTCATGTTTTTTAGAGTTTCTCTTATAAATTGAGGCGTATTCTGGTTGGGTGCATAAATATTAATAATTGAAATCTCATCATATTGAGTATTACCCTTAACAAATATGAAGTGACCATTTTTATGCTTCCTTACTTTTGTTGGTTTAAAGCCTATTGTGTCTGCAAATAGAATTGCAACACCTGCTTTTTTTTGATTAGCATTTGCCTGAAATATGGATGACCATCCTTTCACCCTGAGTCTATGTTTGTCTTTTAAGGTAAGATGTGATTCTTGAATGCAGCAAATATCTGGCCTGAGTTTTTGTATCCGGTTAGCCAACCTGTGCCTCTTTAGAGGACAGTTTATGTCGTTCACATTAATGGAGAATACTGATAAGTCTGGTAAAATTTTGGGTATTGAGTTTTTCAATAATAATTATAATGTGATTATAATTGTAGATAAAACCAGCACATTGTACCCCAGGATTGCATTAATGTACACAGCTATGATTTAATAAAAAAAAAAAAAAAAGTGCTGTGATTATAGTGTGAGCCATTGTGCCTGGCCTAATCACTGAATTTTAAAGTTTAGTTGTGTGTGAGTGTAGTTTTGTTCTTAAATTTAGCAGGTTATGTGGAATTTAAATGTGTTCTGCTAAACATTTTGGGAGATATACTAGACAGAAGTCTCCTCCCACGCATATAGAGAGGTATATATGACACAAGCAGACCTTGGAAATATTGTGGATATGGTTTTAGACTGCCACAATAAAGCAAAAATCACAATATAAGTCACACAAGTGTTTTGGTTTCCTAGTACGTATAAAGGACATGCTTACACCATACAGTAATTTATTAAATGTGCTGTAGCATAAAATAATAAATATATCTTAATAAAAAATACTTTATTGCTAAAAAAATGCAATCATCTGAGCCTTCAGTGATTTTTAATCTTTTTGCTGGGTAGAAATGTAGATGGCTGATAGCTGATTAGGGTGGGATTTGTTTTTTGCTGGTAGAATGTTGATGGCTGATAGCTGATTAGGGTGGGAGTTGCTGAAGGTTAGGCAGTTGTGGCAATTTCTTTTTTTTTTTTTTATTGTTGGGGATTCATTGAGGGTACAATAAGCCAGGTTACACTGATGGCAATTTCTTAAATAAGACAACAAGTAAGTTTGCAGCATCAATTTCTTCCACAAAAGATTTCTCTGTTGCATGTGGTACTATGTGATAGCATGTTATTCATAGCAGAATTTCTTTCAAAATTACAGTCCTCTCAAACTCTGTCACTCCTTCATCAGTGTAGTTTATGTAATATTCTAAATTCTTTGTTGTCATTTTGACAATGTTCACCGCATTGTCACCAGGAGTGGAGTCCACCTTAAGAAACATTCATAAGAAGCAACTTCTCATCTGTTCAAGTGTGGTCAGAAGGTTGCAACTCCTCGGTCATGGTCACATGTTTAGGCTCTGGTTCTAGTTCTGGATTTCTGGCTCTTTCCACAACATCTGCAGTTACTTCTTCCACTGAAGTCTTGAACTTCTCAAGTTATCCTTGAGAATTGGAAACAAATTCTTCCAAATTTCTGTTAAAGTTGACATTTTGACCTCCTCCTATGAATCACAAATATTCTTAGTGACATCTATACTGGTGAATCGTTTCCAGAAAGGAAAGGATTTTTTTTTTTTTGAGACAGCGTCTCATTTGTCACCCTTGGTAGAGTGCCGTGGCATCATAGCTCATAGCAACCTCAAATTCCTGGGCTTAAGCGATTCTCTTGCCTCAGCCTCCCCAGCTCCATCAGGAAATCACTATCTATGCCAGTCACAGCCTTACAAATTTATCTCTTAAGACAAAGACTTGAAAGTCAAAACTACTCCCTGACCCATAGGCTGTAGAATGGCTGTTGTATTAGCAGGCATGAAATAACATTCATTTCCTTTACATCTCCATCAGAGCTTTTGGGTGACCAGGTATACCATCAATGAGCAGTCATATCTGAAAGAAATCTTTCTTTTCTGAGCAATAGGTCACAACGGTAGTTTAACATATTTGGTAAACCGCACTGTAAACAGATGGGCTGTTGCCTGGGGATGTCCAACCTGTGGCTCATGGGCTGCATGCAGATTATTTGAGAACTGTCTTACTTATCTGTGGTGTCTGATATTGTGAAAAGTATGCCTGGACCTTTTTTTGGCTCATCAGCTTGTGTTAGTGTTTGTGTATTTACCACGTGGCTCAAGATATCTCTTATTCTTCCAACGTGCAGAAGAAAAGAAAAAGCCCTGATAGGCTTTGTTGCATTACTAGAGTACAGGCAGAATAGATTTAGCACAATTTAAGGGCCCTAGGATTTTCAGAATGGTAAACTAGTATTGATTTCAACTTAAGGCTACTAGCTAGCTACATTAGCCCCTAATAAGAAAATCTGCCTGTCCTTTGAAGATTTGAATCCAGGTCTGAACTTCTCTCTTGGTAAAAAAGTCCAATAGAAGGCTGTTTTGTCTACATTAAGAATCTGTTGTTTACAGTAGCCACTTTCATCAGTGATCTTAGCTAGATCTTCAAGATAACTTGCAGCTTCTATGTCAGCACTTGCTACTTCATCCTGGAATTTTATGTTCTGGAGATGAATTCTTTCCTAAAAACCTCATGAACCAACCTCTGCTAGCTTCCAACTTTTCTTCTACAGTTTCTTTTACCTCTCTTAGCCTTCACAGAATTGAAGAGAGTTAGGGCTTTGCTCTGGATTAGGCTTGGCTGAAGGGAATGTTGTGGCTGGTTTGATCTCCCATCCAAACCACTCAAACTTTCTCCATATCAGCAATAGGGCTGTTTTGCTTTCTTATCATTTGCGTGTTAGCTGAAGTAACACTTTTAATTTCCTTCAAGAACTTTTCCTTTGCATTCACAACTTGGCTCACCGTTTGACATAGAGGCCTAGCTCTTGGCCTAGCTGGCCTTCAAAATGCCTTCCTCACTTAGCTTAATCATTTCTAGCTTTTAATTTAAAGTGAGAGATTTGTGACACTTTCTTCCTACTTGAACACTTAGAGGCCATTTAGGGTTGTCAACTGGCCTAATTTCAATATTGTTGTATCTCAGGGAATTAGGGGGCCTGAAGAGAGGGAGAGAGACGCATGGGAATGGCTGGTGGGTGGAGCAGTCAGGACGCATACAGCATTTATTGATCAAGTTCACTGTCTCATATGGGCACAATTTGTGGGGCCCCCAAACAATTCTAACAGCAACATCAAGGATTGTTGATCACAGGTCACCATAACAGATATAATAATAGTGACAGAGTTTGGAATATTGAGAGAGTGACCACAAGGTGATGCAAAGACATGAAGTGAGCACATGCTGTTGAGAAAATGGCACAGACAGACTTGTTCTATGTAGGGTTGCGTAGATCTTTAACTTGTAAAAAGCACAATATCTGCAAAGCACGATAAATGAGGAATGCCTGTACATGATCAAATCTCTGGGGTCATGGTATTTCCCTTCTGTTTTTTCCCCCATAGCCACAGCCCTATTATCTTCATGTTCCTGCTTCTATAAGGGTGTTAATTACAATAATAACTAACATTTGTTTGTGTTAAACACTGAGTAACAGCCACCATTCTGAAGACTTTAAAATCTAATAATGCATTGATCACAACAGACCAACCCTTTGAGTAGTTATCCCATTTTACAGATGGGGAAGCTCAGGCTCCCAGTTATTAAGTGTGGGGATCAGGATTTGAACCTGTGCTGTCCAATTTCACTGTGAATCACAACCCTATGCTGTCATAGAACTGATCTTCCAATAAACTTTTAGAAAACAACTTCTTGGTAAATTGAGAACTACTTGTAATTTGTGAACTCTTCAGGATACTAAACAAAGAAGCAAAGAAATACCGTGTAATGTAATAGTTTGACATTTGCTTAATTTCATGCATGTGTTTGGCAGGCTCAATTTTTCAGAAAGATTTCTTCACCTTTTAGAAATGAAGAATCAGTTGATTTGGTTTGGTGCCATGAGAAGGATCGTGTGATCCACTCCTAGGATCAGAACTATTCATTTTAATTTTTATTTATTTTGTTTACTATTTTTTATTTCAGATTAATGTGAAGGTACAAAGATTACAATATTTGTATTTGTTAGGTAGAGTCCCTCTTGAGAACTACTCATTTTTAAGTGCAAGCTGCTCTTAACTTTTTCCTTTTTCTTTTCTTTCCTGTTCCTCCTTCCCCTTCCCTTTCTTTCTTTCATGGTATCCCTGTAGACCTTATTATGTACTTAAGCATCCACATCCACCCAAAAAGCTACAAATAAGTCAACTATAAAACCACATTGTGGTTCTGGAATTAACTCTTTTCTTACTAGAAAATCATAAAGCTTGTGGTCTAGCCTGGTAATAGTGCCAGGCAGGGTTCTGTCCTCCTATTTCTGGTCCTCTTCTTTTTTGTTATTTGGCGTATTCATCATCTTCTGACCCTTTTTGTCCCATGCTTGTCCATATTCTCTATAGCAGTTGTTTATTTACAGTAGAGCTGATGGAATTTTTTTTTTATTTCAGATTAATATGAGGGTACAAATGTTTAGGTTTCATTGTTTTCAATTGTAAGGTAAAATTCAAGTTGTAGTTGAACCCTTCACCCAGGTGGCGTTTTGAACACCCTCACGTAGTGCACATTAGATGAGGTCATGCCAATCCCCTTCCCTACCTCTCCCTCCCTTCTTCCTCCTCTCCTCTCTCCCTTGCTGGACTATACTTGTGTTTTTTCTTTCTTGTGGAAATTACCTTTCTGTCTTCTGTTGCTCACAGTTTAGCTTCCTTTCTTTTTTTTTTTTTCATAGCCAAATAATTCTGCTAAACCATATTATAATTACTCTTTATTACCTAGAGTTAGTCTTTCTGATGAGCTTATTTATAAGATTTATAAAATTAAAATAAAATGAGGAATTACTGATTATTAGAGGCAGAGCATAATTGAAGCTGGATAATAATCTAGAAATACTAAGTATATAGCTTGTGGGCTTTAATTATAGTTTTATTTGCTCTAAATTGCATAAAATTATCAATATTTCCTTAAAACAGGAAAACTTAACAATAATCCAATCTTAGTTTTTCCTCTCTACTTTAAATTATTTTCTTCCTTTTACCAATCAAAACCCTCAAATGGATAGTTTACTTTTCCTCACATTCTGTTTGCTACCCAAAGAGAAGGTGAGTTTACCCCTACCTTATTGTTTAATTGAAGTCATTCTTGAAAGCCAACAATAACCTCCTCATCAAATGTAAATCTCATAATGTATTTTTTGACAGTTCCGTAACATTTGACACCAATGACCAGCCACTACGAAAAGCATCTCTTCTCTAGACTATTCATTCTTTAATTATAATAATATAGTCTATAGCCAAATGAACTCTTTTTGACATTTCACTTATTTATATTGAACTTACCTAACACCCTTAACTCATTTTCCACACATGCTCCTGATACTGTAATCCATTTTTTTCCCATTTACACATCCATTTCTTTTTTTTAAATCGACTCATTTGGGTCCATTATTTTTATTCTTTGAGGTCAGGTTCCTGAATCTGCCATCTAATGGGTTGACTGTTTCTTCTATTTTTGTGTAACCTACAAGTATGGCATCAATTTTCTCATTGAATTCATTGAAGAAAAAAAGATTTCCTCATTTTTCAGGGCTTAGGATGAAACTGAACAACATGTGCTTCAGACTTTTCCAAGGCTGGCTTTGATCTGTTCATCAGGACAATTTAGGTACAAACAGCAATAAATATAGTAAACTCACATTTCTTCACTTTTTGTCCAGAAAAATATCTTTAGAGGCTTTGTCAGACATCTTCTAAAAATACACGGAAATAGGAAACTGACTAACCTAATAAACATACAAAAACAGAAATGAGTTAATTCGGGGAGGAATTATTTCTTATGAACTAATTCTGATTCACATTCTATTGGCATGGTTCCCTTTTAGGTTATCATTGTATGAGATTTTAATAGTTCATTCTGAAATATAGGTAGGATGATTATTTCCAGGCCATCATTTGCAATGTCTGCTTCTCACCATTTTGGTCATGAACACATTAGCCCAATATCAGTCTTGTTCTGCCTTTCCTGTTTGTCTTCATTCCTCAAAGAAGGCTAAAAACAGTTTCCGTAATCTCAAGGCATGTTCTGGACTAACATTTGGAATTTGCATGTCCAAATGAGGAGGTAGGAGGTCTTTTTTAGAGTCCCTTTCCAGCTAAGGTTCACCCTCTTTTATAGCAAACAAAAGAAAACAGGATTTGAGATCAACTTTCTCTTTGCTTCTTATTATTATGACATCATTTACCAAAGTCCAAAGATGTGAACCTCTCATGCTCTCATTTTGCTCTAAATACATTTTTAACAGCCTAATTTATTATTCTTATTTTTCAAGAACTATAACCTCCTTTTGCACTTTTGCTTTCTTTGATACTGCTATACAGGATGGCCATAAACTTTGCATGTAATTTTAAATTGTACATGAACTTTGTGGCCACCCTGTATCTTTGTGACACTTTTTAATGGAGTTCTTGGTTATAAATCCTTTCATCATCTTTTGTTCACTTAATTTTAAAGTTTGAGAAGCTAGAATTGCTGTGCATTGTTTTTCTTGCATAATACATACCAGTCAGCGTAAGTTAAGTTTTCCGTGTGTTTAAACAATTACAACAAAAACCTAAAAACACCTTTAAGGCAAGTTGCATGTAGGTTTTTATGATTTCCCTTTGTGTCTCATAGTTGTTTCATTTCAATCTCATTTGACACCAATTCTTTTTTTTTTTTTTTTATTGTTGGGGATTCATGGAGGGTATAATAAACCAGATTACACTGGTTGCATTTGTTAGGCAAAGTCCCTATTGCATTAACACCAATTCTTAAACTTATATTTTATTGGCTGATCTTTTATTTAATTAAATTGTGTCATTAACATTGTATAAATATGAGTAAACTGGTATGGACATTTTGGAAGAAAACCTAGTTGCCTTTTGTTAAGCATACAACTAAGCCAGTAGGAAAAGAAGTTTGTGAATTTTTCAGAGCAGCCTTCCAGCCCTAAGCATTCAGTGTGAAATGGCATGAATCAATGTATTTTACAGACATAATGAGAGCTTTAGTTGATCTAGTGAGTTGGTTAGGAAGAGATTGACTAAGAGAGCTTCTTCTGTAGACTAAGATGTGCTCTTTGCCCTCCAGTGTAATTGCCAAATGGTAGCCAATTCTATCTGATCCTTCTAATCAATTGGAACTGATTAATTTTATTCTACACCATATCATATACCTGTAACATGTTATTTCCCTCATGTCTAAATCTGCATTGTGAGCTTCTTGAGGGCCGAGGCTATTCTCAACAAATGGTTAGGTGGATATATTAATAAAATAAAACCATTATAATTTGATAACTGAAATGGAGAAGTGAAGGAGTGAAGCATGGACTTATATAGAATAACCAGTTTCCAAAATGCATTCTGGGATATTGGTATTATGACACACAACACTTAAGTGTTCAAGAGTGCATAGTCATCAGCAGTAGAAAGGCCAGTAGGGGTTAGAAATACAAAGTAGGCTAATTCTCAATTTCTGCAAACTCAAAACAATAGAAAACATTGAAATGCATATTTTTAGCTTTACATATAGTATTTGCATTTAACAAATCTCTGTTTTAGAACAATGATAAAATGGTGTTGGCTTTGTTAACACAAATTAACAACAAATGGGGATCCCCATCAGCAACTGTTCTGTAAATACTTTGTTTCTTCACTAGATGGTGCTTGTGAGCCAATGAGAGGAAAGACTGAGTTTAAATAAACTTTATTCACTGAAGAGGAAACAAGAAATTTGTGAATTAAATAGACTAAGACAATGAAAAATTAGAACAATTTAAGACAGCCTTTCATAGTTAAGTTAAACTATTTGGAGAAACCCTCATCTTCCTTTCTGGTAAAAATGTTAAACTATTGGAAGAAAAACTGTATTCCATTACAACCAACAAATTCTGAATGTTTTGTGGGTTAAACTGTCCAAACCAAGTGAATTAAAAGATTATTTTTATTCTCCTTAAAATACAACATTAATCTTTGGTTGGAAGCCAAATCATTTAAATTGTTACTACGATGAGAACATAGCTTCATCATCTAATGTTATTTCGTGAAATGGGTTGTTGGCTCAATTTCGAATGCTATCTATTTTCACACAGAACATTGATGTGTAGAGGTTAAAAGGAAAGTCTCCAGACCCATCCTGCTTGAGTCTGAACCCCAGCTCTGCCACTTTCTATCTGTGTAATCTTGGTACTTCACCTCTCCAATCTACTTTTTCCTTATCTTAGAAAATGAAGGTGTCATCATTTCCACCTCATAAGATTTTTGTAAGTTAATATATGTAAAACACTTGGAACAGTGCCTGGTGCATAGTAGGCACTCAAAAAATGTTAGTAATCGTGACGTTTTTCATGTTTCACTTACTAATGTAGACTGATGTATCCCAAGTCACAATCAGTGGAAATACCAATTTAATTAAGTTCATGCTTCTTTCCTTCCTTTCCCTCATTCTCGTACCCTAGCCTGTTATTACTTTCTTCTATATGTGAAACTGGCAATGCTTTACAAAGTATTTCTTTCATTATAGGCAGTTTTTTCTTTTTTTTTTTTTTTTTGGCCGGGGCTGAGTTTGAACCTGCCACCTCCGGCATATGGGACTGGCGCCCTACTCCTTGAGCCACAGGCGCCACCCGGCAGTTGTTTTCTAATGGTGGACTTTGCATAGCTTAGCTTCAGAATTCCAGGGAGAAATGGGTTTGTTTTCACATTACAGTTCCCGAGACTGAGCTACTGCACTGACTGATGGTAAATCTCTCCCGGTGGAACTTCTGTTGCTGATGGATTCCTGACAGTGGTTGCCCAGTATCATGGCAGAGAAATAAAAGTATGCAAAGGAGAAATTATTCAAAAGAAATGTTTTTTTTTTTTCCCAAAGTGGTGGTAATATGAATGTGGAAAATAACATAGAAAGACAAATATTTGAATAGGTGTATCAAAACTGTAAGAAATGCTATGTCCAGATCTGGGAATAATCATGAACAAATTCCTGAGTCACAGTTTTTGTTTATAGTTCTATATTTAGAATATGTAGACCCCTGCACCCCAATTTACAGTTATGAATGTGCGATGTGGTTGACAGGACCTGTGTCTTTTGCTCTCAAATATAGCAGATGATATATGAAAAAAAAGTATATAATTTCTTTGATGGACACCAATGGACCACAAGGCAACCAGTATTTACCCAGGGCTTATTCTGTGCTGAGTATGGGGATTGTTATTCTACTTGAACTATCACACTTAATCCTCAACACAACTCCCATTATAGCCATTATTACTATCCCTATTCTAGAGTGGAAAAAATTGGGGTCTGGAGAAGTTAAGTAACTTTTCCTAGATTACACAATCAGAGAATGGCAGAGCTAATACTGAAATACAGCTCTGCCTGGTTCCAGAGCCTCAGCATTTAGTTGTTCTCTTGAGATGTCAGTTCAAACAAAAACATTGAGTTGATTCTGGAAGTATAGGCAGTACCCTAAATGACACATTTCCTAATTGGTCTTTCCGGCTGAGACATTAACTTGTCAACAGAGGGTATTATCCTTCACTGGTTCCCTGCATGCCTGGGTAGTTAAAAAAATCAAACTGTCCTTCATAATTTAAAGATGATACCACTGCATATGAGCCTGTGGCTGAGAAAAACCAACATCTGACAGGCAGTTCTTTCCACATCATGTATACATGCAGATTGCTCTTTGGTTTGTGGCTCAAGCCTTTGCTGGCAGAAGCTTGCTTCTGTATTTTGTTTTGTCAAAGTGTGGTTAGCCAAAGCTTAGTCTGAAGAAGGCTGTAATATCACTGATCCTATATACTCATAGGGTATACTCTGTTCTTGTCCTCAGTCATTCTTCACTTTGTCTCCCGATTGGATGACAGGATCTTTGGAGGTCTTTTGGCTTCTTAGGTTTTATAATACAGACCTTACTGAGATGTGGTATGTTAGACCTGAGTTGTATGATTCAATCTTTAAAGGCTAGTGGGCTGAATAAACTGCCAGCTCTCATGCCTGGTAATTGGATCTTGCCATTTATTGCTCTCAGGCCTGAGATAATTGTGGGATAAGAGATAGTGGCCATGTGATAGAGTTTCAGGAGGTTTTGGCACTCACCTCCCTATTTATAAAACTTCATCTGGTCAGGTGTTTGTCATTTCTTCTAGGGCCCACCAATTTATAATTCTTATCCAGTCTCATTAAAACCAATTGTATATGTAGAAGAACAGGTGGTGGCTGAAACTAGGAGGTACAGCTAATGACAGCAGGTCGTGATGTCTTGACACTCATAGTAGAAAGCAGTTGCAATGAATCTCCTTTGTGTAACATCATTCCTCCCTCCTCCTCTTTCTGGATAACATTTATTGACTGCATGTTATAAACTAGGCATTATTCAAAGTCAGGGTTTCACAACCTCAGGACAGTCAATATTTTGGCCCAAATAAATCTTGTTGTAAAGGGCTATCCTGTGTATGACAGGATGTTAAGAACATCTTTGACCAGCGCCTACTAGATACCAGTAGCAGCCTCCTACTTTCCCAGTCACAATAACCAAAATGCCTCTAGACATTATTGAATGCCCATTGAAGGCAAAATTGTCCCAGCAACATCAATAAGCTGAGCAAGCTGAAAATTGCATGGCAAATCAGAAAGGATGCTGTCAACTGTGTTTCCTGGAGTGAAATAATGGACCATACCACAGTCTGTCTTAAGACTTTCATAATAACCTACATACATTTCTCATCTGACGTAAACCCATTACCTTAAACTAGGGTGGGCCTCACATCAATGCTTTTATGGTGTCACTAGCTGTGAAACCAACTGATACATGTAGTCTATTATTTTTTAGGACCTATCCAATTCCGTATTTTCTTGGCCCTGGGGGCAGTGTGGAATTGAGATACTCAATGAGTAAAGAGGCTGAAAGGTGAACAAAGCATCATGTAATTATATCAATTATCAGGGAAGGTTAGTTTGCATAGGTTTGGGGTAGAATTGCTGGAGAATGATTATGTCACACCTGAACTTGACCAAGAATTAAAAATATCTTTTTATTATGGAATTTTTCAAACATCCACAAAAATGTTATTAGTATACTGAACTCACATCAATTACTCAGTTTCAAAAATTGTTAGCAACTTTTCAATTTTATTTCATGTCTTCTACTATCCTTTGGCTGGCTTGTGGTCCCCCTAAGAATTTTATTTATAAATTATTTATATATAAATGCAAATATCATTTTTGTCTATGAATTCTTCAGTAGGTATTGCCAACAGAGAAGGGCTTAAAAATGTAACCACAGTACTATTGTTATATCTAACAAAAATAACACTAATTCTTCAATGTTATTTAAAACCTAAGGCCATTTAAAATTTTCCTATTTTTCTAAGAACTGTTATTTGCAGTTGGTTTATTAGAAGTAGCATTTAAATAAGGATAATACTTTATTTAGTTGATTTATTTCAAATCTTCTTTAATATGCAACAGGTTCTCCTCTTCTCCATCCCCCACTTTCTTTAACGCCGTTAATCTGTCGAAGCAACCAGTGTGAAGTGTGTGAAGTGTTGAAACAACAGTGTGAAGTGACCAGGTGTCTGGTGCCATCTTTATTCTGTTCTGCTGGTCTATGTGTCTTTTTTAATGCTGATACCATACTATTTTGATTATTACAGCTTTGTAATGTAATTTAAAATCAAGACTCATGATACTTCCAACTTCTGTTTTTCTTTCTCAGAATTTCTTAAGCTATTTTGGGTCTTTTTTGACTTTATACAAATTTTAGGATTGTTTTTTCTGTAGAGAATGACATTTGTAATTTTGATAAGGATTACATTGACTCTATTTATTGCTTTGGGTAGTATGAACATTTTAGCAGTATTAATTCTTCTGATCTTTGAGCACGGGATATATTCCATTTATTTGTGTTTTTAATTTCTTTCAATGTTTTATAGTTCTCAGTGTATAGATTTTTTACCACCTTGTTTAAATTTATTCCTGAGTGTTTTATTTTTTGATTCTGCCATAAATGGAATTGTTTTCTCCATTTCTTTTTTGGCTAGGTAGTTATATATATATATATACTACTGAGTTTTGTACTCTGTAACTTTTGTACTCTGTAACTTTAGTGAATTCATTTATTAGTTCTAACAGTTTTTTTGTGTATGGAATTTTTTTGGTTTTTTGAATATGGAATCATATCATCTGCAAATAGATATAATTTTACCTTTTTCTTTCTAATCTGGGTGCCTTTTATTTCTTTTTCTTATGTGATTGTTTTTACTATACTGAGTGGGCCTGGCAAGAGTGGGCATCCCTGCCTTGTACCAGATCTTAGTGGAAAAGCATTCAGATTTTTCCATTGATTATGTTAGCTGTGGGTTTTTTGTAAATGGCCTTTGTTATTTGTGGAACATTTCTTCTATACTTAAACCATTGAGAAATTTTATCAAGAAAAGATGTTGCATTTTGTTTAATACTTTTTTTTTGCATCAATTGAGTTGATCATGTGGTTTTTCTCTTCTATTCTGTTAATATGATGTATCACATCGACTGATTTGCATATGTTGAGCCAGGTTTTCATGCCAGGGATAAATTTCAGTTTGTCATGATACATAATCTTTTAAATATTGTTGACTGTAATTTGCTAATATTGTATTGAGAATTTTTTGCATCAGTGTTCATTAGTGATATTGGCTTGTAGTTTTCTTTTCTTTTTTTGGTGTGGAACTTTAGTGTGGAAAAGAGGGATTTGGTAGACTTTTGGATATTATTCTTTTTCCTCCTTGTAGTTTTCTTGTAATGCTTTTGTCTGGCATAAATATCAAGGTAATGCCTGCCTCAAAATAAAGCTAGTGTTTCCTCTAGCTTTATTTTTTGGAAGAGTTTAGGAAGTATTAGTATTAATTCTTTGAGTGGGAGAATTCACTGAAATTCACTGTGAAATCATCTGAGAATGGGCTTTTCTTTGTCAGGAGGTTTTCGTTTACTTATTTAGTCTTTTTATTCATTATTAGCCTTCAGGCTTTATATTTCTTTCCTGTTCAATCTTGGTAGGTTGTACATTTCTGCAAATTTATCCATTTCCTTTCAATTATTCAATTTGTTGACATATAAATGTTTGTAATGGTCCCTTAGGATTGGTTTATTTCTGAGGCATCTGTTGTGACGTCTTCACTTTCAATATTGATTTTATTTATTTGAATCTTCTCTCTTTTTTTCTTAGTCTAGCTAAGGGTTTGCAGATTTTGTATATTTTTTCAAAACATGAACTCTTAGTTTTATTCATATTTTCTATGATATTTCTATTCTCTATTTGATTTACTTGTGTTCTAATCATTTCCTTCCTTCTGCTACCTTGGGTTTAATTTGTTCTCTTTTCATTACTTGAGGCATAATGTTAGGTTATTTATTTGAGATCTTTCTTCTTTTTCAATGTAGACATTTATTGCTATTGAGTTTTCTCTTTGATCTTCTTTTGTTATATATTATGTATTTTAGTAAGTTGTATTTCTATTGTCATTTATGTCAAGATATTTTTCAGTTTTCCTTTTGATTTCTTCCTTGGCACAAAGATGTTCAGAAGCGTGTTGTTTAATTTTCCCATATTGTGAACTTTCCAATTTTTTTTGCTACTGATTTCTATTTTGATACCATTGTAGTTGGAAATGATATTCAGCATGATTTTAATCTTGAATTTGTTAAGACTCATTTTGATTTTCACAAAGCTTTTGAAATAGAGACTTTATGTAGATTTTTCAGTGAGAAAAGCTAGGCACAGGGTAGATGAATAGTTTGCCCAATGTCACAGGGCATGTAAGGAATATAGCTAAGGGGGAGGCTTCAAAATCATTGACTAGGGGCATATTTTACTCAGTTCTTTCACTAAGAGAAGCCAAAATATTAAGTATAGAATCACACTTTGAATAAATCATTCAAAATAGAAAACTGAAATTCGACATGAAAGTGATAGGCAATGCCTAAAGCAAGGATGGAGGTCTGCTGTCATCAGCATGGAACTGAAAGAGACATCCCAGTGCAGAAAAAGGTTAAGTGAGAAATTCTCAGTGGTCCACCTTCTCATCATGGACTTCTGCAAACCTCACCACGGGAGAGCGCTATGACCTTCATATGCCCTGAAACTAATATAGGAGGCTGCTAGAAGATTGTGTAAAGACACTGCTCCAGGGAGGAAGTTCATGTGAGGTCTTTCACATTCTCTAAGACCTAAGCAGCTATAGCAAAGACTGATTTAGAACTCTGACCCAACAGACTGGGCCCTGTCCTGGAGCTCATCAGTGCTTAGGGTGAGGTGCAAGAAAAGAGCTGGCTATTGACCCAGCATGAATGATTATGGGCTGTCACATCCTAGACAGAGGTGTGAGTGTTACCAGGGATGAGGTGCTAGTGGCGTGCGTGTGTGTGTGTGTGTGTGTGTGTGTGTTCTCCATCCGTCAGCTTGGCTGCCATCACTGAAGGCAGCACCACACCCCTAGTGGTAGAGCAGCAACATGGCCATTGCTGCCTTTCAGCCAAGCATTTGGCCAAGACCTGGTAATGGACCCACCCCTGCCTACTGTTGGCAGTGCTTTATACATCACTGGGGGGCCTAAAAACAAACCTGCTGGCCTGGATTCTCCTGTACACAGTCTGGTGGCCAGGGGATTGCCCAATCAGTTTGTTACTGTTGGTATCTGAACATTTCTCAGGGGGTCTGAGATTGAGCCTGTCCAACCTGCAAGGGCTACCCAGCCCATTGTAGCCACTGACTGCACCAGTGCATATGGCTCAGAACACAGAAGGTCATGTTGCTGCTGCTGCTGTTGCCATAGCCCATGCCATATTGGTTGCCCAGGTGCCTAAGAACTCATCCACTCATCCTGGCCCATGGATGACACTACTGAGATCTAAGTAAACTACTGGGAGGCTCAACTGTTGCCTAGCTTGGACCTGATAACACTGGTTTTAGCTTATACCACTCTGGGACCTCAGCATAGGTGCATTCACCCACATCTGCCAGCACTGGGGCCTGAATAACTTGCCCACCTGGCATCCCAGTCCTGAGAAAACTTGCAACAGACTCTCTACTAATAACTTCACTCTAATCACAGAGGAAATCTTAGATACTACAGATGCTATTTATAGCCCAAGAAATTATACAGAGAATACACTATTTCATGTACCTCAAATCAAAGTTAAAGTCTCCCAACCAACCAAAAACAATCTTCAGAAAAAAAGCCTCCCTACAAAAACAAATTAAAAATAAATTAGAAGAGGGCGGTGCCTGTGGCTCAGTAAATAGGGCGCTGGCCCCATATACCGAGGGTGGCGGGTTCAAACCCAGCCCCAGCCAAACTGCAACAACAAAAAAATAGCCAGGCGTTGTGGCAGGCGCCTGTAGTCCCAGCTGCTCGGGAGGCTGAGGCAAGAGAATCGCGTAAGCCCAAGAGCTGGAGGTTGCTGTGAGCTGTGTAATGCCACGGCACTCTACCAAGGGCAGTAAAGTGAGACTCTGTCTCTACAAAATAAATAAATAAATAAATAAATTAGAAGAAGAATCTGATATACCAGATGTGTGGACATCAATATAAGGACGCAGGAAGCATAAAAAGCAAGGAAATAAGACACTTCCAAGAAACACAATAGTTTTCCAGAAGCAGATACCAATCATAAAGAAATTAATGAAATTCCATGAAAAGAATTAAAATTTTTGAATCAAAAGAAGCTGAATGTAATATAAAGTAATATAAAGTAATTTAAAGAACAATACAAAAGATAGTCTCGGTGCAGAGAAAATTGAATATCCATATTCAGAAGAATTAAACTAGAGCCCTGTCTCTCACCATATACAAAAGTCTACTTAAGATGGGTTAAACACATAAATGTAAGACCTGAAACTATAGAATCACTAAAGGAAATGTGTGAAAAACACTTCGGAACCTTAGTCTAGGCAAACATTTTATTGTTAGGACCTCAAAAACACAGACAATTAAAATTAAAATAGACAAATAGGATCATATAAAACCAAAAAGCTTCTGGATAGAAAGGGAAGCAATCAACAGGATGAATAGACAACCTTTTGTACAAGAGAAAATATTTGTAAATTTTTAATCCAACAAGGGGACTCATATTTGGAACATCTAGGGAACTTAAAAGGAAAAAACCCAAATAATCCCATTAAAAAATGGGCAAAGGATGTAAATAGACAATTCTCATGAGAAGACCTAAAATGGTTGTTAGATGTTGAAAAAAATGCTCAACACCACCAGCCACCAGGGAAATACAAACAAAATCAGGAGATATTATTTTACCCTAGTTAGTAAAAAGACAAAAAGTAACAGATGCTATAGATGATGTGAATTCACACTTTTGGGATGAATGTTAATTAGTTCAGCCATTATGGAGAACAGTATGGAGATTTCTCAAAAAATGAAACTGTCATATGATCCAGCAATTCCCACCACTGAGTATGTATACAAAGGAAAAGAAATCAGTATGTGAAAGGGACGCTTGCACTCACATGTTTACCACAATACTACTCACAATAGAAAGATCTGGAATGCTACTTGGGAGGCAGAAGCAAGAGCATTGCTTGAGCCCAGGAGTTTAGTTTACTGTGAGGTATGATGATGCTGCAGCACTCTTCTCAGGGTGACAGAGTGACAGAGACTCTGTCTCAAAAAAAGAGAAAAGAAATAACCCCAGGTATTGATAGATAAATATTGCACATTGTCACTCAAATGTGGGAGCTTAAAAAATTTGATCTTATAAAGGTGGAGAATAGAATGATAGATACTAGAGTCTAGGGTAAGAGGAGGAATGATGAGAGGTAGTTTAGTGGATACAAACATGTTGTTAGATAAGAGGTGTAAGTCTCATAATTGACAGCAGAATAAATGACTTTAGTTTACAACAATGTGTTATATATTTCAAAATGCTTAGTAGAGAGAACTATAATTGTTCCCAACACATGGAAATGATAAATACTCAGAGTGATGGACACCTCAGATACACTGACGTAATCACTACACATTCTGTAACTGTAACAAAATGTATCCCATAAATGTGTATCCCATAAATATGTAAATATTTATTTTATCATTCACAAATATATATCAATTAAAAGAAAAAGAACAAAAAGAAACTGGTGGCCCACCCTACAGTCTACCATGAAGAATATTCCATATGTGCTAGAGAAAAAAATGTATTCTGTTGCTGTGAAGTGGAACATTCTATATATGTCTGTTAAGTCCATTTTATCTAAAGTGTAATTCAAGGTCAGTATTCCCTTATTAATTTTCTGTCTAATTGATCTATCTGTTGTTCAAAGTGGGGGCAATGATGTCCCCTACTATTATTTTATTGCTATCTATTTCTCCCTTATTCAAAATACTTGCTTTGTGGGGGCGGCACCTGTGGCTCAGTCGGTAAGGCGCCGGCCCCATATGCTGAGGGTAGTGGGTTCAAACCCGGCCCTGGCCAAATTGCAACCAAAAAAATAGCCGGGCATTGTGGTGGGCGCCTGTAGTCCCAGCTACTTGGGAGGCTGAGGCAAGAGAATCGCTTAAGCCCAGGAGTTGGAGGTTGCTGTGAGCTGTGTCAGGCCACGGCACTCTACCGAGGGCCATAAAGGGAGACTATGTCTCTACAAAAAACAAACAAAAAAAAACTTGCTTTGTATATTTCAAGTGCTCCAATGTTGGGTGCATATATATTTATAATTGTGTCCTCTTGATGAAATAACCCCTTTATCATTAAATAATGACTTTCTTTTTTTTTTGTGACAGTTTTTGATTTGAAATATATTTTATCTGGTAAAAATATTGCCACATCTTCCCCCTTTTGTTTACCATTTGCATGAAATATCTTTTTTCATCCCTTCTCTTTCAGTCTATGTATGTCCTTAAAGTTAAAGGGGGTCACTTGTGGAATAGTCATTCTTGAAATTTAAAAAAATCTATTCAGCCACTTTATGTCCTTTGATTAGAAAATTATTTTATACTCAAGGTTGTTATTATTGATAGGTACATGTTAAGAACTCACAGTGGCCATTTTGTTATTTTTTTCCTGGTTGTTCCTCCTTTTTTCTTGATTACCTTTGTGATTTGGTAACTTTCTGCAGTGCTGACTTTTGGTTCCCTTCTCTTCCCATTGTTTGTGAATCTGCTGTGTATTTTTGCTTTGTGTCTACTTTGAGTCTCACATAAAATATTTACTATTTTAAGCTGGAATAACTTCTGTTGCATACAAAAAAAACTTTACACTTTTACTTTCTCCTGAACAATTTATATTTTTTATTTCATAATTTAAGTCTTTTTATTTTGCATAGTCCTTAACGAGTCTTAGTAGTTTTTTTTTTATCACTGCTTGTTTTTTAATTTTTGCTTACTGCTGTGACTTGTCTTTTTTTTTCTTTTAAACTTCATAACCAGCTTGTCTAACATTTGAAAAAAAGTCTCTCAGACCTATTTTTATTTGAATTTTGTCAAATTTATCCATAACTGTAGAGAGAAATGACATTTATATAATATGAAATTGTTATCATGAACATGATATCTTTCCATTTGTTCTATGTAAGTTTTATAGGATTTTATAATTTTTATCACATAGGTTTTAGACAGTCCTAACCTGATTTAAAATTGTGCTGTGTATTATTGCTATTTTGACAATGCTAAGCAAGAAAATATTTGTTGATTTCTTAAGTTAGTGGAAAATCTGGGCTTTTACTCTATCTCAGATTGTCTGTAATACCCTAAACTGTTCACTAATCTGTGAAAAAGTTTTCCATTTTGGAATGAAGAAAGTAGATCTTGTTTGAGATTTTAGATTATGGGATGAGAGAAACTATAAAATGCAAACTAGTGAGATAACCTTCTTCAACTCATCATTGTTAGTTCATGTATTTTATAAACAGTTTTTCTGTAACTTTTTTCTCTCAAAGCATACGATTTCTTTTCCAATTTTTGCTTCAATATTACATTACATAAAACAAATTCTCCATAGGACAGAACACTAAGAAAAATCACTATAAAACAATATTAGATGCAATAGAAAAATTGAGCTCATATATTCCTAATTACATACAATCAAATATGTATACAATACAAATCTAGACTAGTTTTGTTTGGATGAATCAGGGTAAATGAAATCCTATAAGACTTAACCACAGATGACAAGACTTATAATTGGGTGTTCCTATAAAATAGAACCACTTTCTGAAACAGATTTTTAAATTAACAATGTAAGTGAATTTATCATAGGCAAATAATTATGACATTCAATTATGACCTAAATCTAGGACATGAAGCATTAATATTTTACCCATTTTTTCTTAAAACACAAACATTTCTCACAAAGTGGTAGGTATTGTTTAAAGCAGAAAATAGCCATTTTCTTTTGTTGCTATTTCATTTTTTATAGATAATTTTTACAAGTAGACTTTTTAATTAAAAGAAAAATACATAATGTTAGGGATTTGGGGGGGGTGTCTCGGTTCCCCTGACCCTGTTGACCTGTTTGACTACTTGGCCGAGTTAGAAAGTTTGAGGCATGGCAGTAATTGAAAGTAAAAATGAATGGAAACTGAAATAAAATCAGAGCAGCACAGGCAGCGTAGACAGAAAACAGAATCAACCTGCACAGTTTTCAGTACAACAGAGAGATTTTATTTACGAAGAACAGAGACCAAAGTTTAAAGCATTTCCAAAGAGAAATGTGTGTTGCTCTTATGGAGGAGAAAAGATGAGAGATACAGAGACTACGCCTGCCTGGGTATAAATATTTTCATTGGCCACATGTCTTGGCCTCTCTGGGTTCCTGGGCAGTATTGCTCTTTTCTATTGGTCATTGGTTGTCTTTTTCTATTGGTTATTGGTTACTTAGGTTACTGTATAGCTATATTTTTGAGGGCCCTTCAGACTTTTTAGTTTAGTAGGCCAGGTTTTCCTGCTACCCCATTTGAAGCCCCCCTTTTCAGCATCCCTTCTCAGACAAGATTTTGCTTTCCTTCTCCTATTGTCAGCTACAAGTGCTATCTAGGCAGTGTAGTTTTGGTTACACAGCAGTGTCCAACCCTTTTTTTCTCTGCCACACATCGCAAAAGTTAGAATTTTCTTGGGCCACACATTAAATACCCAAACACTAACAAAAACTGATAAGCAAAAAAAAAAAATAAAGGTCTATATATAGGTTTTATGAAATCTGACATCACAGATAAGCCAAAAAAAAAAAGCCCTCACAAAATCAGCATGGGGCTGTGGCCCACAGGTGGGGCACTCATGGATTATAAACATGGGTCTTGAAGTCACACTGCTAGGGTTCAAATCTCTAGTTATGTGACTTGGATAAATTAATTAACCCAACCCAACTCATAGGGTTGATGTGAGGATTAAATGAGACAATATTTTAAAATGCTTAGAACAAAGTTTGTTAAATAGTAAGCTATTATAATTTTGTGATAATTTAAGAAGAAAAGATATGTACCTCACTTTGCTGTCCTCATCAGCATCTTGATTCAGTTGAAATTAAGGCAGAAACATTATAAAAGATGCCTTCACACAGGGGTAAAGATAAAGAGAGAGAGCGAACCAGTGGCTTCACTACACTCAACATGGCATTGGTGGAGGGATTCACAGGCTGACTTCTCACGTGAATCTCAGGTCTCTCAACCATCTTGGTAAACATACCTCCTTCTATCCACTGGAACATTTTGCTGAGTTTGCCCAGTATTAATAGTTGATCCCAGAAAGCTTGAGATAGAGGCAATCAGATCAACATGTTACCCTTTGAGAAAAGCCCAGGGAACACAAACGATAGTCTGATCATGACTTGTCAGGAGATACGCCGTTTATTAAAAAAGTTAAACTCTTTCTACTCCCATTATGCCTAATGGAATCTTCAGCCACCTCTTATTCCATAGACTGCTCATTCTAAGCTAATTAGCTCTATTGACTGAAGCTCAGATCTATACCTAAACTATATATTTATTTATTTATTTTTTATGTATGTATTTATTTATTTATTTTATTATATTGTTGGGGATTCATTGAGGGTACAATAAGCCAGGTTACACTGATTGCAATTGTTAGGTAAAGTCCCTCTTGCAATCATGTCTTGCCCCCATAAAGTGGAAGTGGAAGACATTATTCTTAGTAAAGCATCACAAGAATGGAGAAGCATGAATCCTATGTACTCAATTTTGATATGAGGACAATTAATGACAATTAAGATTATGGTGGGGGAGGAAAAGCAGTAAACTATATATTTAAATAGGAGATAATGAGGGTGGGATGGTCTTCCCAGTTATAGTATTTTGAACCTCCAGGAAAATGAGAAACAATTCAGTACAATTCAGCATCCATTTTCCCAGAACTCTTTTTGATGCCACACCCCAAAGTGACATAGAACAGCCCTCAGATGTAGGGATATTTTTCTGTGCTGTGTTTCCTTTTCCAGTGTTGTCATTGGTCTCCACCAATTCTTTACTCTTTACACCAAAGAGTAAAATTAAAGAGAAACTCAGGCAACTGTGTGCAATAGAACAAATGGGATAATAAATCTGCAGGACTATGACACAATTGCCTGCTTTCATAGGGAATTTTAACTATGACTGTGAAGAGATTTAGTAATCTAAAGTACCAATTCAAAAAGAAGAGCATGTCGGAGCCAATCCAGGCAAAATGCCTCCAAGGAAACTGCTCCTAAAAGACTCAAATCTGCCTGTGCTTTAATCTATGTCCTAATGCCCCCCCCAACACTTTTTGGGGATTGCATTTTTCATTTATTCAACAGATATTTATTTAGCACCTATTCATGTTATTCACTATTCTAGGGACTGGGGAAACTGTGAAAAACAAAGCATGAAGGAAAACAAATACATCATTTAATAACACACCATTTTTTTTTTTTTTTTTTTGTTAGAGAACAGTAATTCAAAGACAAATATATCAAGTCTAGAGGCAGTTTTGAACCAGACAATCAAAGAAGGTTTCTCTGCAGGGAGGAAATTTAAACAGAGGCTTGAATCAAATAAAGGAGGGAGCCAAGTGATGAGGGTTCAGGTGGGAAAAAAACAGCAGGTAGAAAGGCCAGTGGTTGGTGCAGTTGAGGAAATAGCAAGGGAGGGAAGATGGTCAGAGGGCGAGTGTGTCTGGGTGTCAGGAAGGAAGGTTGTGTATGTGGCCAGGGGTCAGATCACTTTGGGCTTGGCTAGCTGTGACTTTATTCTCTGTGCAAATAGAAGCTGTTGGAAGGTTCTAAGGTGATAAAAAATGATTTATTATTTTAGGAAGTCACTGGCTGGTAAGTGAAGAATGGAAGGCAGAAGGGCAAGAGAGGAAGCAGACATACGAGTTGGGGACTACTGAACAGTTTGTACAGTGACACCAGATCATAAGAGGGACAAAGGAATAGAGGGTGTGTATGAATAGTCCCTCCTGGGTGTTCTATTGGGATTAGGCCTCCTGAACCCTTACCTATGTGGACAAAGCTTTTAGATAGATCTCCTTTGGTGCTTTGCTTCTTACTGGATTGTATTGTTTTAAGTGGAAAAAGACAGAAAACTAAGTGAACCCCCATAAGCAGAGAAATGGCTGATTGCATCTGGAAAATCCTTACCATGGATTATTATTATATAATCATCAAAAGGGATGACATAAGTCAATGTTGGGAAGGATGTCTGGGATATACTCTTAAGTGAGAAAAAAATATATGTATATAACTCAATTTTGAAAAAAAAGAAAATTTCCAACTTTTGTATTAGTATATATATCAAATGATGATTATACACATATATTAGTATATTACTTAGGAATGCATGAACATGGAGAAGGGTATAAAATTAAATACACAGATTGTTAACAGATTGCTAATATTGGCTACTTGGTTGAGAGCAGATGGCCATTAAATGCTTAAGCAGCATCTTTGAACTTTGTTGGCAGACCCTACAGTGAGAAGGACACATCCCAGTACAAACCTGGTGGAATAAGCCTTAGTGTGAGTCAGAAAAGAGGATCTAGAATCGGACAAGAATTAGTCCCTAAGCCACAGTAACTAAGGGTTATTAGAGAGAAGGAAATGGAGTCAGGTATCAAACTCCACCGTGTATCTTTAATATGTAGTTTTATACAATTTTATATGATGAGGTGTACAAAATTTTCCATTAAAGTGTTTCAGATACAAACTGATATAAGAAGAGATCTAGTTCACAGTCCTTTGCAGCTTTAGCACATGTCTGATGTAAATGCTTTTCTGAGACTATTAAACAGTTAAAGGGGTAGGCACTGACATTGGAATGATGTCTGTGTGTGTTTAACCATTCTGAAGGATCAAGTAGAAAAAAAGAGGTACAAGTTAAAGAGGGACTTTACCTATTTGGCTGGGGTCTGCTCAGGACAGATGTAGGGCCACCATAGGCTCAGTTTCTTAAGCCAATGTGGTGTACCTTTTTTGGGGGAAACATTTTCCCTCTATATTTTTGACCTTCAGCCAACATACTTCCTATGAAATCTGGGTTTAAGCAAGAACATTTGTTCTCTATAGTAACATTTGGTAATTAAAGCAATGCCAGTATCGGAACCTCCGTCACTGTGACGATGACTGTACTCAAAGGAAGAGCAGCGGTTTCTTCACCTTCTGAACTCTGGCATATGACCATCATCCAGAGATTTATTCTGGCTATTACAGCTTGGCCCGCATAGCTCCTCATGTTGACCGTTTGGCAGGTTAGTTCACTAGTGACCTACAGTCCTTTTAACATGCTCTGCTGATCATGGAGCCATCTTTCTTCATCTGCTTTAACTTTTGAAATGATTAGATGTAAGAAATCTCTCCTGGGAAATGGGGGAAAAGAAAGAGTTTCTTTTCTTTTTAACCTTTTTGGAAAGGCTGTTCATTCAGTTTTTAAAAAATTGCCAGAGAGCTCCATTGTTTACAAATTTTTCCATTGTGTTCTGTTTATTTGCCAAGAAAAATCTTGCACCATACTGACTTGTGTTAGTAAAACAAATGGCTCCTTTCACAATACAGCTCAGTGTATTTGTATATTTACATGAGTTTTCCAGCACTGCTTTGAGAGGAAAGATTCAGCTGCGCTCACACATGTTTTGTTTTCCCTTGTGTGTCAGCTTTGACCGCCCCCTCCCCCCGCCCCTCAAAACCAGCTCCCAATGAACTGGATTAGTTGTAGGCATTTTGCTAAGCCTTCAGTTGAATAGAGTTTTGCTGGATTCCTTGAAACACATAAGGTGTTTTCAGGATTTTAAGCTAGTCTGAATAACTGGGTGAATCATGAATGAACAATGACTTGGATTGTGCCTTAAGGATCCTACATTTCTAGGAAGATGTGAAGGTTGCTGACACTTAGTTGGCCATTGTTTTATTGGTGCAGTTTTACAAGAAGCAACTTGTGACAGACTTACAAACATGGTGAGTCTGGACTAGAGGCAGACCTCATGCTGTCCACGCAGACTTCTATGCTTAATTGACCATACTTTCTAACAATTTCATGGTCGGTCAATAAACAGTGTGAGAATAATTTTTCAGAAGTCTCAAACAATTTAAAATTTATGTGGCGTATTTCTCTGTGAAGTTGAAATACCTTTTCAATAGCCTCACACTTAAATTTTTATACCTAAGTACTTGTTAGTTGGGTTAACTTGCACAAATGACTTCTCTGACTTGTGGTTTCCTCTTTAGTAAAAAGAGAGTTATAATATCAATTTTGTAAATCTCCTGTGAGGACCAAATGAAAGAACATAATAAAATGTCCAGGACAGCATCAGGCATATATGGTAAGGCTTCTGTAAATAGAAACTGCTACTGTTATAATTGGAGTTTTGATTAGTTTTGGCTAGAATGATGTTTCTATGGATGTAGGGAACAGGTGAGTGAATCTGGGTGGGAGTGAAAGAGCTCATAGGTAGATTAGATTGTTAGTCTGGTCCTTGATAAACCAATGAGGCCTCTGGGAATGAAACTGGGAGGCTCTGGAGTTAGGTTTTCACTCTTCCTTACCTTCCAATGACCAGGGTGTTTCATTCATGGCGAGGAGAAAGTGGCCATCTTCTGTGATATATTCTAACTTTGAACTGAAAGCCAATCTTGAAGTAGTTTTGGAAATCTCAGTTCTACCCTGTGAAAGGACATTATACCTCCAAGGACACCTCTCAGCATGTTAGCGTTCAGTTGAGCATGACCACATCTCACCACACTGGTGCCGCGGAAAAGGCCAACACAAATTACCTCCGCCTGAAGGTGAAACTTCTAACATAAGCTGGATTGTTGCCAGTGGTTTGGCTAGTGGAGAAAGAGCTAAGATTTTCTCTGTGTTGTTGTCATTGAAGAAAAAAGAAGCATAAAAAGATGCAAGAGGCATTTTGAATTGTCGAACTTCTCTTTATGTCCAGTTTTCTACCTACATGTCTAATTTGGCAACAGAGAAAGCAGCAATGGGGAGAGAGCCAGGGCACTTCTCAACTCTGCCACTTGGGAGAAAAATTAAAGCCATTTGCTAGTGATTTTGAAAAATCACCCTGTCGTGTCATGCACAGAATTCTGGAATAGAATAGTTCTGTGACTAGAGAGTTGGTTTCCTGGGTGCCAGCTCCACAGCACATTGTACGTGGTAATAAATCATTCAAAACCATGGTGGAGAATTAACAGCTCATGTGGCAAAGAGAGCAGTTTCCTTCTACTGCTTAATCCCATGGTAGATTTTTTTGCACAGGTGTGCAAGAGACTGCTCCCCAGTCAGTCATCGGAGCGCTGGTCCAGATTACGAGGGTTATCAGATAATGCCACTGCCCATCTGTCAATGGCACAAAGAGCTAGGATATCGGCTTTCAGGATGCCAAACATGAATACTTCTATGTGTGGGAAATTTTCAAGGCATAGTGTCCAAAAGACAAATAAAAACTCACAATAAAACTATTCCTTCAAGTTAATTTTAAAATGTAGCCACTTGGGGACTCTATCATAGCATCTCAGTCATAGCATATGAATATTTCCCTCCAATATAAAATAAATCTATCTGTTCGTGACACCAATCTTTATTTCCAAAAACAACTCTCAGAGCTCTTCAATCCTCGTGCTATAAGCAGTGGTTTTGTTACTTGTGGATTTATTAATTTATATTTAATTAATAAGAATAGTAATAATCTGTGACATACCTTAAGCAAGACAAAGGAATCACCATGAATTTTATTTACTGAATTCTGTCTCCCTCTCATTCTCCTTCCCTGAGTTTTTTTCCTTACGTGTCTTAAAGTTATTGTATCTTGTTGTATCATAAATTTCTTTTGAAGATGCTTTAAATCCAATAAACAAATAAAAAAATAAAGATTCATTTGTAATAATTGGACCACCCAGTTGAAATAAGCTGTGATTTTTCTCCTTGAAAGGGGAACAGCATTGTTGTTATTTCATCATTCCTCCTTCCTTTCTTTGAAACCATTATCCTGTGGCTTTGAAAATTCCTACAGAGGAACAAATAATCCATTCCCTTCTAGAATTGCCTGCCACCAAGCACAAGGAAATTGTATCAGAGTTAGTTAGTGTAGAAGGAGCAAAAAATACAACTATTTCTTCTGGCTTCTCTGAAAGCTATAGCTTGAGGCCCAGGTCACATTTTATGTGGTATGTGTATTATATCTGTCAGGGAATTGGCTGTTGGGCAAATATTTCATCCTTCCGTGAATGATGCCACAGCTCATTACGTCAGACTGGGAGTAGGCCCTTGCCAGAATGTGAAATGGGTCTCAAAATAATGAAAAAAATACATCAGCTTGGCAGATTTCAGCAAATGGCAGAAATTATAATGTGGTTTCCCTTGATTAACTATTTTAACATTCACTTAAATTCAATAAGAGAAAGGGAAAAAATGAGTTAAGCATCAGACAGTGGGGTTACAGAATGAAAATGGAAATTGCAGAGGCGTCTTTCTTAGTTCATCTGCCAAACACCTGTAAGAGCAGCTGCATTTCAATTTCACGGCTGTGTAGGTAAGACCCCAAGAACAGACTTTCTGGCAATGGTCTTGCAGACGGGACCCCACCGAGGAGGTGAAGCACACAGGAGGCTGATGTTCATTTCCTATGAAAGGAACTGAAGACGTCAAAGCCAATTGGAAAGGATAGAATCCGGGCAGGCATCTGGGGCTTTGGCTTACACGTCAGGAAAATGTTGTGTCTAGTGTTTGCCCACAATTACGAAAAGCAGAGGAAAGGGGGCCCCACTTGATAACAATTGAATTTCAATAAATTTTACTGTTGGACCCACACCAGGAGGTGGGTTTTCTCTTAAAAAGTTCTCCAAAAAAGTCAAGTATTCACTGCATTCATTATTCTACAGACATCTGCATTTGAAAAATACTTAAAATTCTTCTCATATCAATGGATTTAAATGTTATTCACTAGTAATTCTTTGGGTCTTTGAAGCTTTAGCTAAAGTTTTGGTCTATGACTCAGTGTTACCTTGTTATTGACTATCTGTTGGTGTCTTTCTTGGCAGGAAGCTCCTCATCTGCTGGAACGATTTGTTAAGATATGCTATGCATTCCTCTCAAAAGAAAAATTATTTTAAGGTGCCTTCGTTCAGTTGAGCTTGTTTATTTACATTCATGCTAGCATTTTTATTTGAATCATTATGAGAGAGGGGACAATTATTTAGTGCTAATCATGAAATAAAATGAAATACTGAGGCATACATTTTTTTGAATTTTCCTATATTTGTCTCCAAATGAAATCTACCTTTTATTTATGCACAATGATTGATGTTAAAACATTTTTGAAACAGTGCTTCAGGTATTCATTTTAGAAATTCTCAAGGTGTAAGGAAATATTCTTTCTAGATTTGGGAGGTTATTTTTGATAAATATTTAACAGAGGAATCTTTACAAATGATTCTCTAATTCTGAGCTACTGGTTAGGGATAAAAATGAAGATTATTTTTTCCTGTTTCACAGCAGTCCCTAGACTCAACTAAATACTTTTAAAATATTAGCAAAATCAGATTGCAGGGAAATCAAAATAGTTATGAAATGGTTCTTATCAGTGAGACTGGTGATTAATAATATATATCACTTTCTGGTTGTACTAACTCATCTATGTGTGATGTTAGTACAACAGTCACATAATTTCAATCATTTTGCTTTACATGGGAGGTTGAATTCTGTTTTGTTGCTTTAATGATAAATGTAGTCTGGTGTTGCTGACACAAACATCTATTCTTTTCATCACCTTGACTTCCTCCATGAGGATGAAGAAAGGGTTTTAAAAACAGAAGTGTTTTATAGAACAGGTCTTTACCCCTTAGAATGATTGATATGTTCACCAGAACTTCCCCTCTTTCAAAGTTGGAAAACAACGGTGCTTGAAAAGGGGAATTTGTTTTTTAAAAAAGCAATAATGTCTCTGTTCATATTTTACTTTTGTATTGTCCATGTCAGAGCATTTCTTTTGGTCTGTTTAAATATCAAGCCATTGAAACATTGAAATCTCCATGAGCTCTATAGAAGACAGAGGTATCAAAATAAAACTGTTGTAATTTGGGAGTATGATATTTATACCACTCCATGAATATTGCTTTTGCTGTATATTTAAACAATGTGCTAAGGATGAGTGAACTGACCTACACGGTGTCAGCCTGACACAAACCAGAGACAGAATGAGGGGCCCAGACATTATATCTTCCACTAGAATATTGTACTATTTGTGAAAACACTGCATATTTCACTGTTCACACAGTAAATGACCAGAAGTGAACTCCGAGACAGAAATGATTTAGAGATGTTGTATAGAGGTATTAGTGAAAACTTAATGTATAGACCTAAGTATTACACATTCAGGAATGTCACCTTTGATGTTAAGATTGGAATGAAGAAAACCATGGGAGAATGTATCAAGATTTAAAAACTGTCTTAAAGTACCTATGAAGGTAAAATACTTGATGCTTATGTGATGCCAATTCCCTACAAAGATTAACATTTTTCTTGTGAAAGCTACTCCTTCTAATGCAATAACAATGAAAACCCAACTCTACTAAGTGTATTTCTATACATGTGGCTAGGGTACTCTCCTTGACTCATTAACCACTCCCCTGACTTTACAAATGGGTAGAATTTTTCGCCACAAGAAATAGTTCTCAGTCAACTCTCTTCTCAAATCACTTTAATTGTACTTCATGTTTGAAAGGATCAGCTGGATCGTTTATTCTCCTTGATGTGAAAACTATTTCTAGGCTTCTCATTATTTCTTTTTTACATCGAAGGGTTGGGTGAAGAGTTCCATGATGTCTTTTAGTTGGCATCTGGACTTAGTGGTTACCAGTCAACAAATGTTAGGTCAGGCAGGGGTCAGGCCAGAAGAAGGCAGGGCTGGGAGTAGACTGAATAGTGAGAGTTTTAGGTATAAATCGAACATTCGAGCCTCAGAGGTTAAGCCAGACTGGGCTTTTTTTTTATATTTTGAGAAGGCAGTTTGGGATGGGCATTCAGAGGTTCAAACTTAGCAGAAGTTATGCACAAATTCATGGTTAGAAGATGCAGAACTCAGTGTCTAAGGCAGCTTTAGAATGCAGAAAATAGATTTGCATTCAGGGATCCTAGATGGTATTTTGTACAGAGGTCTAGGTTAGGCAGGTGAGCATAGGTAAGAACAATGATTTTAACTAGGGACACTGCAAAGCATAAGGGAAAATACAGGACCTAGGAGGTGAGGGAGATCCTCACAGACTTTGAACAGGTGGGTGGTTCATACAGTATCATGTTAGTCTCAGGTGGAGATAATCTCTCTTTTAGTATTTAAAAATAGGTTTTTCTTGGAGTGAGCTTAACTAAATCCTTTCCTGTGTCCTGATAGTTTTAGTAATTCCTTTTACTCTCAAATACAATGGAAAAGAGGAGTAGAAGCAATTAGTTGCTACAATTTGCCCATAAAAAACTTGTGTGCTGATCGAGGTGGAGGTTCTGGAAGAAGGATGAGTTTCTTATGGGGGACCCAAGATGTGTCTCTGGAATTGATCTTTCATTCTGCCTAGGAGAAGACATGATCCTGGGCCAACTTAGAGCTGAACTCCTGTTTTCTTTTACTGTAGGCTTTGTAATCATGAGTGAAAATTCCAAAATAGTGGTTCTCAATCTGTGGATTGTGACCCCTTTGTAACAATGAGACTACATCCTGCATATCAGATATTTACATTATGATTCATAACAGTAGCAAAATTACAGTCATAAAGTAGCAACGAAATAATTTTATGGTTGGGGGTCACCACAACGTGAGGAACTGTATGTTCACAGCATTAGGAGGCATTCGGAAGGTTGCGATCCACTGCTCCAAAAGGACAAGGAGGACTTATACAATATGAGGGTACGGTGAGGGTCTTGGTTGGGAAGGATTTCTAATAGAAAGCAGTATGTTTAATCAAAAATGAATTCAAGAACATTTTATTTTTCTTTCATTTTTTTAATTCTCACCATAAAATTGTACATTCAGCCTTTTTCTTTTCTTCTTATTTATTGTTGGGAATTCATTGAAGGTACAAGAAACCAGGTTACACTGATTGCATTTGTTAGGTAAAGACCCTCTTACCATCGTGTCTTGCCACACCAAAATCCCACCACCTCGCTCCTTCCCTCTCTCTGTTCTTCCTTTCCCCACCCCTCCCTCCTTCTTTCTCTCTCTGCTGTCCCCTTCCCCCACCCCACCATGTCCTTAATTGTCATTAATTGTCCTCATATCAAAATTGAGTATATAGGATTCATGCTTCTCCATACTTTACTAAGAATAAACTATATCCAGGTTAATACAAAGGCTGCAAAGTCTCCATTTTTTAAAATGGCTGAATAGTATTCCATAGTGTACATATACCACAGCTTGTTAATCCATTCCTGGGTTGATGGGCATTTAGGCTGTTTCCACATTTTGGCGATTGTAAATTGACCTGCAATAAACAGTCTAGTGCAAGTGTCCTTATGATAAAAGCAATTTTTTCCTTCTGGGTAGATGCCCAGTAATGGGATTGTAGGATCAAATGGGAGGTCTAGCTTGAGTTCTTTCAGGGTTCTCCATACTTCCTTCCAAAAAGGTTGTACTAGTTTGCACTCCCTCCAGCAGTGTAAAAGTGTTCCCTTCTCTGTACATTCACAACAGTATATGCAGTTTTGAGATTTTTGTGATGTGGGCCATTCTCACTGGGGTTAGATGGTATCTCAGGGTGGTTTTGATTTACATTTCTCTAATAAATAGGGATGATGAGCATTTTTTCATATGTTTGTTAGCCATTCATCTGTCTTCTTTAGAGAAGGTTCTATTCATGTCTCTTGCCCATTGACATATGGGATTGTTGGCTTTTTTCATGTGGATTAATTTGAGTTCTCTATAGATCCTAGTTATGAAGCTTTTGTCTGATTCAAAATATGCAAATATTCTTTCCCATTGTGTAGGTTGTCTATTTGCTTTGGTTGTTGTCTTCTGAGCTATACGGAAGCTTTTCAGTTTAATGAAGTCCCATTTGTTTATTTTTGTTGTTGCAATTGCCATGGCAGACTTCTTCATGAAGTGTTTCCCCAGGCTGATATCTTCCAGTGTTTTGCCTATGCTTTCTTTGAGGATTTTTGTTGTTTCATGCCTTAAATTTAAGTCCTTTATTCATCTTGAATCAATTTTTGTGAGTGGGGAAAGGTGGTCCAGTTTCAGTCTTTTACATGTGGATATCCAGTTCTCCCAACACCGTTTATTGAATAGGGAGTCTTTCCCCCAAGGTATGTTCTTGTTTGGTTTATCAAAGATTAGGTGGTTGTAAGATGTTAGTTTCATTTCCCGGTTTTCTATTTGATTCCAAATGTCTATGTCTCTGTTTTTGTGCCAGTACCATACTGTTTTGAGCACTATGGCTTTGTTGTACAGCCTAAAATCCGGTATGGTGAAGCCCCCAGCTTTATTTTTATTACTAAGAACTGCCTTAGCTATACAGGTTTTTTTCTGGTTCCATACAAAATGCAGAATCATTTTTCCAAGTCTTGAAAGTACAAGTTGGTATCTTAATAGGAATGGCATTGAATAGGTAGATTGCTCTGGGAAGTGTAGACATTTTAACAATGTTGATTCTCCCCATCCATGAGCATGTTATGTTCTTCGATTTGTTAATATCCTCTGCTATTTCTTTTCTTAGGATTTCATAATTTTCTTTATAGAGGTCCTTCACCTCTTTTGTTAGGTATATTCCTAGGTATTTCATTTTTTTTGGAGCTATGGTGAAGGGAGTCATGTCCTTAATTAGCCTCTCATCTTGACTGTTATTGGCGTATACAAAGGCTACTGACTTGTGGACATTGATTTTATATCCTGAGACATTGCTGTATTTTTTGATGACTTCCAGGAGTCTTGTGGTTGAGTGTTTGGGTTTCTCTAAGTAAAAGATAATATCATCAGCAAAGAGGGAGAGTTTGACCTCCTCTGCTCCCATTTGGATGCCCTTTATTTCCTTGTCTTGCCTAATTGTATTGCCTAGAACTCCCAGCACTATGTTGAATAGTAATGACAGAGGACAACCTTCTCTGGTTCCAGTTCTAAGAGGAAAAGCTTTCAGTTTTACTCCATTCAGTAAAATATTAGCTGTGGGTTTGTCATAGATAGCTTTGATCAGTTTCAGAAATGTGTTACATATGCCTATACTCTTCAGTGTTCTAATTAGAAAAGGATGCTGTTTTTTTTATTTGTATTTTTCTTTTATTTTAATATTAAATCATAGCTGTGTACATTAATGTGATCGTGGGGCACCATACCTTGGTTTTATAAACAGTTTGACACATTTTCATCACTCTGGTTAACATAGCCTTTCTGGTATTTTTTTAGTTATTGTGTTAAGACAATTGTGGATATAGTCTACATTTACTAAGTTTCACATGTACTCTTGTAAGATGCACCGCAGGTGTAATCCCACCTTTCACCCCCTTCCTCTGCCCATCCTCTCCCCCTCCCCTCCCACTCCCCATTCCCCATATTCTTGGGTTATAACTGGGTTATAGCTTTCATATGAAAGCCAAAAATTAGTTTCATAGTAGGGCTGAGTACATTGGATACTTTTTCTCCATTCTTGAGATACTTTACTAAGTAGAATATGTTCCAGCTCCATCCATGTAAACATGAAAGAGGTAAAGTCTCCATCTTTCTTTAAGGCTGCATAATATTCCATGGTGTACATATACCACAGTTTAGTAATCCATTCGTGGATTGATGGGCACTTGGGCTTTTTCCATGACTTAGCAATTGTGAATTGGGCTGCAATAAACATTCTGGTACAAATATCTTTGTTATAATGTGATTTTTGGTCTTCTGGGTATATACCTAGTAGAGGAATTGTAGGATTGAATGGCAGGTCTATTTTTAGATCTCTAAGTGTTCTCCAAACATCTTTCGAAAAGGGATGCATTAATTTGCATTACCACCAGCAGTGTAGAAGTGTTTCCTTTTCTCCACATCCATGCCAACATGTCTGGTCTTGGGATTTTGTGATATGGGCTAATTTTACTGGAGTTAGATGATATCTCATGGTAGTTTTGATTTGCATTTCTCTGATGATTAAAGATGATGAGCATTTTTTCATATGTCTGAGGTTGTGCGCCTGTCTTCTTCAGAGAAGTTTCTCTTCACGTCCCTTGCCCAGCCTGCTGTGGGATCACTTGTTCTTCTCTTGCTTATACATTTGATTTCTCTGTGGATTCTGGTTATTAAACCTTTGTCAGAGACATAACCTGCAAATATCTTCTCCCATTCTGAGGGCTGTCTGCTTGCTTTACATACTGTGTTCTTGGCTGTGCAGAAGCTTTTTAGTTTGATCAGGTCCCAGTAGTGTATTTTTGAAGCTGCTTCAATTGCCCGGGGGTCCTCTTCATAAAATACTCACCCAGACCGATTTCTTCAAGGGTCTGCACTCTCTTCTAGTATTTTTATAGTCTCATGTCTTAAGTTTAAATCTTTAATCCAGTGAGAGTCTATTTTAGTTAATGGTGAAAGGTGTGGGTCCAGTTACAGTCTTTTACAGGTTGCCAGCCTATTCACCCGGATGCTGGGTTTTATTGAATGCTTTTTCTGCATCTATTGAGAGGATCATCTGATCTTTATTTTTGCCTTTAAAGCAGCCTTGCAGCCCTGGGATGAAACCTACTTGATCATGATGTATGACTTTTTTGATAAGCTGTAATCTATTGGCTAGGATTTTGTTGAGAATTTTTGCGTCTATGTTCATGAGTGAGATTGGTCTGAAATTCTCATTTTTGGTTGGGTCTTTTCCTGGTTTTGGTATCAGGGTGATGCTTGCTTCATAGAACGTGTTGGGGAAAATTCCTTCTTCCTCGATTTTTTGGAATAATTTCAGGCAGTACAGGAATAAGCTCTTCCTTGAAGGTTTGATGGAATTCTGGAGTGAAGCCATCTGGACCAGGGCATTTTTTGGTTGGAAGCTTTTTTTATTGTTTCTTTAATCTCAGTGCTTGAAATTGGTCTGTTCAGGAGTTCTATTTCTTCCTGGCTAAGTCTGGGGAGAGGGTGTGATTCCAAATATTGATCCATTTCCTTCACATTGTCAAATTTCTGGGCATAGAGTTTCTGGTACTATTCAGAGATGATCTCTTGTATCTCTGTGGGATCAATTGTTATTTCCCCGTTATTGTTTCTGATTGAGGTTACTAGAGGTTTTACTTTTCTATTTCTCATTAGTCTGTTCAATGGTTTATCTATTTTATTTATTTTTTCAAAAAACCAACTCCTTGTTTCATTAATTTTCTGAATGATTCTTTTGTTTTCAATTTCATTGATTTCTGATTTGATTTTGGATATTTCTTTTCTTGTACTGGGTTTAGGCTTAGATTGTTCTTCTTTTTCTAATTCCATAAAATGGCTTGTGTGTTTTCTGATGCATTTTCTTTCTGTGTTTCAAATGTAGGCATCTAAAGCGATACATTTTCCTCTCAAAACTGCTTTTGCAGTATCCCACAGGTTTTGGTTGCTTGTGTCTTCATTGTTATTAAACTCCAGGAAGTTAATGATTTCCTGTTTTATTTCTTCCTGCCCCCATGTGTTATTCAACAGAAGGTTGTTTAATTTCCATGCCTTTGTGTGGGTTTGAACGTTTTTGTTAGAGTTGAATTCCACCTTTAGTGCCTTATCGTCTGAGAAGCTACAAGGTAAAATTTCAATTCTTTTGATTCTGTTGATATTTGTTTTGTGTCCCAGGATATGATCAATTTTGGAGAATGTTCCATGGGGTGATGAGAAGAATGTATATTCTTTATCTTTGGGATGGAGTGTTCTATATGCGTCTATCAGGCACAGTTGCTCTAGGGTCTCATTTAAATCTCTTATATCTTTGTTTAATTTCTGTTTAGAGGATCTGTCCAGCTCTGTAAGAGGAGTGCTAAAGTCCCCTGTTATGATGGTATTATCAGATATCATATTGCTCAGACTGAGTAAGGTCTGTTTCAAGAATCTTGGGAGCATTTAAATTGGGTGCATAAATATTTAGAATTGAAATGTCTTCTTGTTGTATTTTTCCCTTGACCAACATAAAGTGACCATCTTTGTCTTTTTTGACTTTAGTTGCTTTAAATCCACATGTATCTGAAAATAAGATCGCAACTTCTCTTTTCTTCTGAATTTCATTCGCCTGAAAAAATGTCTTCCAACCCTTGACTCAGAGTTTTAATTTGTCTTTTGAAGCTAGATGTGTTTCCTGTGGACAGCAAATGGATGGCTTGTGTTTTTCAACCCAGTCAGCCAAACTATGCCTCTTTAGTGTGGAATTTAAGTCATTAACATTTATTGAGATAATCGATAAGTGTGGTACTGTTCTATTCATCTTATTTTGTGAGAGTCCATTGCTTAGTTTTATCTTTTGCATCTGTGTGGAAGTTAGGTTCTGTCCTTTAAGTTCTGAGATCTTCTTTGCTGTTGATCCATTGTGATGGTCCGTGTGTAGAATAGGTTAAAGTATTTCCTATAGAGCTTGTCTTGTGGTGAATTTCCTCAGTGTTTGTATATCAGTAAATGATTTGATCTCTCCATTAATTTTAAAGCTTAGCTTAGCAGGATATAGAATTCTGGGCTGGAAATTGTTCTGTTTAAGTATATTAAAGGTAGATGACCATCGTCTTCTTGCTTGAAAAGTTTCATTAGAGAAGTCTGCAGTCACTCTGATGGATTTGCCCCTTTAGGTCAACTGGTGCTTACTCCTGGCAGCTTGAGGAATCTTTTCTTTTGTCTTGACTTTGGACAGGTTCATCACAATATGTCTTGGAGAAGCTCAGTTAGAGTTGAGGTGATGGAGGGTCTTATATGTCTCTGTAAGTATTGTGTCAGAATCTTTGGTGATATTTGGGAAATTTTTATATATAATATTCTCTAGTATGGCTTCATTCCCCTGGAGCATCTTCTTCTCCTTCTGGGATACCTATAACTCATTTGTTTGAACGCGTCATAAAGTCCCATAATTCTGTCAGTGAACGTTTTGCTTTCTCTCTGTTCTTTTCTGCGTCTTTAACTATCTGATTTATCTCAAGAACTTTGTCCTCCACCTCCGAGATTTTTTTCTTCTGCATGGTCTAATCTGTTGTTGATACTTTCTATTGCATCTTTAAATTCCTTAATTGACTACTTCAGTTCCTTCAGCTCTCCTATATCCTTTTTATATTCTTCATATCATTCATCTCTTATTTGGTTCTGTTTTAGGATTTCCTTTTGGCTATTTTCCACTTTATTAGCAGTTTCGTTAATTTTTCCATCATTTTCTTCATTGTTTTCATCATCTGTATTCTAAATTCCCTTTCTGTCATTTCTAACATTTCTTTATACGTGGAATCCTCTGCAGTAGCTACCTCATGGTCCCTTTGAGGGGAGGTTGCTCTGGACTGGTTTTTCATGTTGCCAGGAGCTTTCTGTTGATTCTTCCTCATGAGTGATTTCTTTTACCTGTTTCCTTGCCCTAATTTCCTTTCACTTCCTCTTGCTCTTTAAGTTGCCATTCCTCTGGACTAGGGTTTCGATGAGTCCTTTTGGTACAGGACCAGAAGACTGAAGAGCAAGAAGGGTAAAAAAAAGAGAAAAAAAAAAAGACAAAAGAGAAAGGAGAGGGGATGAGTAAAAGGGAATATTGACAAAAAGAACAGAGGCACAGAGAGAGGGAGACAGGAGCAATAGAGGTGTACAATAGGGTACTTTGACTGAACCTTAAAACCCCCCAACCTCTGGGGTGCCAGGTTGGGTGGTTCCCTTGAGGTCAGCAGCTCTTTTCTAGCCTGTTTGGACACAGTACCCCACCTCCATGAAGTGGAGAGGAAAGACAAAAATGCTATAAATCCTACCAGAACAAGCAAATAGAGAACTTTACAGGATAAAATTGGGGGAAAAACCAAATAATAGGGGTAGAAACACTAGCAAAAATGAAATTCTAATTATTGAAAAATACAGCAATGGGAAATTATCTTTAAACTAGAAAAATGAAGAAAGAAAAGAAAGAAAAAAACAGGAAAAAAATTTGTAGGGAAAATGTTGAAATTAAAGAAAAACAAACACACATACAAAAACAAAAAAACAAAAAACACAACCAAAAATAAAGCAGTATACATATCTTGCTGGATATTGTCTGGGCAGCAGGTGATCTTCTGGGATGTTATTAACATCTTATAAGATGTTAATCACAATGCTCATATGGCTGTACGAGATGGGGACTGCAGCTCTCTGTTGATTTCTCAAACTCCTCAGGGTGGAGAACCTAAATCTTTCCTCAGCCTGCTTAAAAGCCATTTTAAACTGCTAAACTTGGCTAAGCAGAAGCTTCCCCAGGAATGCACTTATTGCTGGGATCACTCCTGAAGTGGCTATCCACTTACCCAGTGTGCCAAAACCGGTCTCACTCTATGCCCCTGAGGGCCAGGGCTATGGGCATCTCAGCCCCCACCTTTAGGCTGCTAAGTCACTAGAATACTCACTCCCACCCGATCCTTGCTCTGTAACCCTGAGGGAGGAGCTTGCCAGGGCAGTTCTCCCACAATGGCTCTGTGCGGGCCATAGCTGAACACTATTAGCTCTGTCTGGCTCAGCAGCTCAGTCTGGGGTTCTAGACAACACCTAAAGTCCTCTGCACTCTTTCCCAAGTTCTCCCAAGGTAGTTCAACTGAGGCCAAGTCCAGAAAAAAGCCAAATAGCTCACAGGTAAGGCCTTTCCAGTTTGCAATCTCATTGCTGCTGAATTTACAGCTGCTGGTGGGATTAGACTGAATGAACACATGCAAACACTTGCCAGTTCTACGCTGGTTTTGTCCTCCTCATGGGGTCCAGAAGTCTCTCCCTAACTCCCTGTGTCCCCAAAGGGATGTTTCTGTGCAGTTCCCACCAGCCAGAGATGTGTGGAGTCTTCTGTCCCTAGACTCACTGTGCCCAGTAGCAAGGAAGCTGTTACTTGGCTGCCATCTTGTCAGTAATCACCAGAACATTTTATTATCAAAAAATATGTTTCAAAAACATGAATAGCAATGATCATTCCAAATAAGCAAATGAAAAGATTTGAAAATGTATTGTAAATTGGCAATATGTTGCTCAGAGGTGGGAGCAAATACATAATCCAGAGGTGTAAGATTTTCTGTTCCAGGATCATTCATTTTCTAGCAGAAGATATTTTAGCTGAAATATTGAAGTGTTAAAATTCCATAGCCATTTTATTTCACATATTTATCTTGCTGAACTTGGTTGGAAACTTGGAGGCTGAGAAGCTCCTTTTAATTTCTTCTGTGCACTTCTTTTGGATCTGGTATTTTTCATGTGTCAGTGGCTATTCAGTGTTAAGCATCTTAAAAGCTTTTCATTACATCTTTCTTCAGGTGGTTCAATTGTGATTATCTTCTCTCTGGGCTCTGAATTTCATAACTACAGTAGAACCTCTGTAAGTTGACCATCCAAGGGACTGTTGCAAACTGGTCAATATACAAGGTGCTCAACATAAGGAACTAGGCCTATTATACTGATATGTATATGTGGTGCATATCCAGTCTATGATAATTAGTTCAACTTAAAAGGGTGGTCAACATAGAGAGATGGTCAACTATGGAGGTTCTACTGTATTATATTTCTTTGGTACGTGTGTAAAGCATTATTTGAATGATGATCTCTTATTCCAGAAAGTTAAAAAGGGATTCATATCTTTGTATTATCATCTCTGATAATATAGTTACCATGGGTTACTTGAGGTAAATTCAAGTATGTACAGCAATGAGCATCTAATTCAAGGTCATGCTCAGCAAGGCCTTGTCCCCATGTCTTTTTTACTCACTCCTGGAATCTCGTTTCCTAATTTCAAACATCTTTGTTCTCTCTAAGTGGGCCAACATGGACAAAGGGTCTGGTGTACCCAGGGCCCAATGTTAACAGACCAAGTTTTTGGGAAAGTCCTGTTTGAAAGGGAGTAAGGTCAAATAGAAGAGCAGGGCTCATGGTGTGTTAAAAACAATTGCACAAGAATCAGGATAATCTTAACAAAACAAAAAGATGTTTGCCAAGAAGCTGAAAGAAAAGTACAGGTCATAAAAAAAAACAATATCAAATGGCATTTTAAGATATAATACAAGTACTATCTCTAGCTCTTAGAAAGTTTTGATCAGAAAAATACAATAAGTGAACCCTCCTCTCCAAATAGCTTGAAGGTTATTAAGAGCTGCCACCCAGAGAGGCCTATGTTTGTACCTAACTAAATGGGATCCCGAACCACTTCCTATATTAAAATGATAGCATAAAGAAGTAGTTGGAAGAATTGGCCTAGTTATGCTAATTATGGGTGGCTTTGTATAGCCTTCCCAAAGGAAATACAAGGAAGACATCTGAATTGAGTTAAAAGAGGGTAAAGCAGGAAGGGGGGGGTGATTTTATAAAAGTATGAATAAAAACCCAACCTTACATGATTAAAAAAGTTTTGGATATTAAAGACCTATTCCCTGCTAACTGTTTAAATTTTAGTAGGTAATAGATTATTTATTTATTTATTCATTTTTGAGACAGAGTCTCACTATGTTGCCCTTGGGAGACTGCTGTGGTGACACAGCTATGAACAACCTCAAACTCTTGAGCTTAAGTGATTCTCTTGCCTCAGCCTCCCAAGTAGCTGGGACTACAGGCACCTGCCACAATGCCCAGCTGTTTTTTGGTGCAGTTGTCATTGTTATTTAACTGGCCTGGGCTGGGTTCGAACCCCCACCCTTGGTGTACGTGGCTGGTGCTATAACCACTGTGCTACGGGCATGCCAAGCCTATTATTTATTTATTTTTGAGATAGGATCTTGTTCTGCTGCCACAGGTAGAAGCAGTGGTGTCATCACAGCTCACTGTAGTCTCAAACTCCTAGGTTCAAGTGATCGTCCTGCTTTAGTCTCCCAAGTAGCTGAAGCTACAGGTACAAATGCCATCATGCCAGGCAATTTTTTCTGTTTTTTGTAGAGATGGGGTCTCGCTTTTGCTCAGGCTGGTCTCGAACTCCTGACCTCAAAAATTTTCCTTCTTGGGCTCCCAGAGTGTTAGGACTATAGGTGTGAGCCACTGTACCTGACCTGATAACAGATTATTAACTGAGCATACGTATTTCCTATACTTGTTCTTCTAATTGGCATTATTACTTGAAAGAAACCATAGTGAAAAGAAAGACAAACTTTCTCTTAGAGTCTCCTCTGGATTGGCAGAGACTGAAGCAGTCCGGGAGGGCTAATGGATCCCCAAGTGTGGATTAGAAGAGGAGTTCAACAATATCCTAGATGTCCACACTGACATTTGGAAAATGGATATACTTTCTAAATTTCAATGTTGGGTTCCATTTCACAGTTGATTTGCTTCATTATGAGTCTACTGCCTGCATTAGTAAGAGTGACATCTCAAGATGTCCAGATGTGATCTTTAAAAGATTTTGGAATCCGGTTTCAATTATTTGATTTCTCTAGTTGTTATGAAATTATAATTACATAGTTGGTAGTTTTCCCACATTCACTCATGAGATTTCAATATTGCATAGAAGTCAATCTGGGAGGGTGGTGCCTGTGGCTCAGCGGGTAGGGTGCTGGCCCCATATACCAAGGGTGGCAGGTTCAAACCTGGCCCAGGCCAAACTGCAACAACAACAACAAAAACAGCTGGGTGTTGTGGTGGGCCCCTGTAGTCCCAGCTACTAGGGAGGCTGAGGCAAGAGAATCACCCAAGTCCAAGAGCTGGAGGTTGCTGTGAGCTGTGATGCCATGGTACACTACTGAGGGCGACAAAGTGAAACTCTGTCTCTAAAAAAAAGAAGCAGTCAATCTGGGACTTCTACTTTGTAAGGTTCGTTAATTATCTTTATCCTCAAGCCACAAGATGGGAATAGACTAGGAGATGGGGATCACACATCATCGGCTGAGTTCCCACACAGCACATCTGGGGAAAATCCATCCAAGTGGAAAACCCAGGACTTTAGCTTGATACACCGTGCTTCAGAAAATCCTTCCTTCCTCTTTACTATTCTTAAAATTGAATCTATGGAATATGTGTGGAAAGTGAGAGTCCTGTGGAATCTCATCTTGGGAGAAGTAGCACCTGGGGGTCAGTCAGGTCATTAGAGGGAGCGAAGGAATTTTCCAGTCCTGAAAACTGTGAAGGCTTTGGTAACAACTGACTCTTTTCCAGGGGCTCACTCTCAGCTTTGCAGGAGAATACTTTCCCCAGTCGTTGCAGTGGCTCCTCATTTTCTGCATCTTTTGTTTCAGTGGTTGTTATTTCCATTCTTAGCCCCATTCCTATCCACTTCCTCCCAAAAGAAATCAAAAAGTTCTCTTGTCTGTGAAGAAAAGGAGATTCCTTGATACCTTTCTCTTCAGTTCTTAGTTACATTATTAGCTACTTTTCTATCCCTAACACAATTTTTGGAATTGTAGATACTGAGCTCTCCCTAACAATTAGTAAAGCAGGACCCAATTTTCATTTGGTTGTTATTTCTTTGAATAACAGTTAGTGCCCTTGATCAGCAACTTGAAAAGTGAATGTGTAGGACTGAACACCAAAGCCCTAACTAGTTCTCTAATCTACTGTTTTATCCTCAGAAACATATCTGTTTATTCTTTCAAAATAATTCTTGTCAGGGATTATAAAAGTCAATCAGTACACATTTATTGGTATCCATGGTAGTAGTACCTACCATTTGTAAGATCACCTTTCTGTGCCAGGAACTAAATCTTTTAAATATATTCTTTGCAGCCATTTTAATAATTATGCAAAAGAATATTATAGATGACTTATAGGTGAGAAAATTGAGGTTTGAAAAGTCAACAGTTAAGTGTGGAATTAATGTTCAAGTTCAAATTTGAAGCTACAGTGCCTTATGAACCTGTAATACAAAGAAAGTGATATAGAACTTTCTGACCCAGTGTGTGCTTATATGTGACTTCTTTTATTAATTTGATAGCTCTCCTACATACTTCATTATATTTTAGCAGCCTAAAAAAGTTACTGAGTTTCTCAAATATAAGAGCATTTAGTTAGAAGAAAAAGGGTGGCAGGAAAGAGGAAGCTAGTTTAGTATTTTCTATGCTGTTAGGTTCTTTTCAAAGACATGCATTTTCCTATTTATACTTACAATCAGCTACAAGACAAATTACTTTATTCTAGTTTAAGAGTGAAGTAATTAGGCTCTAAAATCTTGTCAAAAGTCAAAAGTCAGAAGTCATTGGTGAAGAACCTCAAACTCTTGGGCTCAAGTGATTCTCTTGCCTCAGCCTCCCTAGTAGCTGGGACTACAGATGCCCATGACAATGCCTGGCTACATTTTTTTGTTGTTTAGCAGACCAGACTGGGTTTGAACCCACCAGCCCTGGAGCATGTGACTGGTGCCCTAACCACTAAGCTATGGCCAAATACTGTAATTTTTGATCCCAGCCAAATACTATAATTTTTTTATCAGAACAATTTGAAAATAGGTTACATACATCATGCCACTTTATCTCATAAAACCTTACTGTGTATATCCTAAGAAAAAGGATATTCTCCATCATGGTGCAGCCATCAAATTTAGGAAATTAAACATTGAGATGATATTTCACAGTTCATATTTCAACCTTTCCCACCGTCCAAAAATGTATATATATATATTTTTTTGTAGAGACAGAGTCTCACTTTTTTTTGCCCTCTGAAGAGTGGGTAGGGTCACACAGCTCACAGCAACCTTCAACTCCTGGGCTTAGGCGATTCTCTTGCCTCAGCCTCCTGAGTAGCTGGGACTACAGGCTTCCGCCACAACGCCCAGCTATTTTTTTTTTTTGTTGTTGTTGCAGTTTGGCGGGGCCAAGTTTGAACCCGCCACCCTCGGTAAATGGGGCCGGCGCCCTGCTCATTGAGCCACAGGCGCCGCCCCAATAATGTATGTTTTTAAAAAACATTATCCCCTTTCAGTATAGGATCCAGTCTGAAATCCATATTACATTTACTTGCTATGATACTTTAGTTTCCTTTAATTTGAAACAGTTTTTAACATTTCCTTGCCTTGGACCAAGTATTTCATAGGATGTTGGTTAACGTGGTTTTATCTATTTCCTCCTGATCAGGTTAAAATTGTGCATGCTTAGCCAGAATACTCCATAAGGATGACATATCCTTCTTAGGCTATCAAATCTGGGAGTCTGTGTTTGTCTACTATTCATTGGTAATGTTGATTTTGATAATCTGGTCAAGGTGAGCTCTGGTTTCTTCACATTTACAATTTTCTCGTAACTAATAAGCAATCAATGGAGAGACATTTTGAGACTGTGAAAATATCCTGCTTCTCATCAAACTTCAGCATTCACTGATAATTCTTACCTGTGCCAGGCATTACCAGGATAATTGTCAGACACTGATTGTCAAACTCCTTCACTACCTCCACAGTCATCAGAAAAATATATTATTTTTCTATAGTAAAATTTTACTATAGAAATTATTTCTCCTATCCTATCCATTTATCTGTTTATTATTAACATTGATTCATGAATGCCAATTTTATTTAGTAGGTTATAATTTATTATTAGCCTTATTTCTTTTCATGCTCGATTATTATAGATTTGACTAGTTGGACTCTCTTCAAAATAGTTCCTGGGTCCTTTTGATATGTTCCTATCATTTTTTTTTTTTTTTTGAGTATTTCTTGTTTTGGCCTAAGAAGACATTTTAGGGTTATAGTGTATTTTTTCTGACAACCCTGAAATTGGCCATTTATCCAAGGAGTTGTTTCCTTTTAGTGAGAATGGTACATAGAAAACAAAATCCAGGCCTTAGCTGTGCTCATTGCTACTAGGGTTAATTTCTTCTAAGTCCTTTTCTTATACAGCCAGGCCAACACAATGTATTGTCAATCTTTTTAATTTTTGTCAGTCTAATGATAAAAAGTAGTATCTTGGCATAGTTTAGTTTGTATGTCTCTGATTATGGGTGAACTTGAACACATTTTAATATATTTAAGGACCTTTAAAAATGTCTTCTTTTGCTGAATTATCTGTTCAAATCTTTTGCCCATTGTTTTTCCTATTATATTCTTTTTCTTATCTTTTAAAAGATTTTTTTAAATATTAGAAATGGTTAGTCCTTTATCTGTGATCTATATTGTAATTTGCCATTGTTTTTTGTCTTAGATTATGATAGGCAAAAGTTTCAACTTTATTAATATCTCCTTTATTGCATATGGATTTTAAATCATTTTTAGAAAGTTTTCAGGTTGTAGAGGAATCACCCATGTTTTCTTCAAGTACTCCCTTTGGATTTTATTCTGTACATGTTGTCAAGAATGGATTTGTCTTTATTCCAAATGCCTATGCAATTGTCCCAATATCATTCAATAAAGAGACCACCTTGTTTCTGTTATCTGAGATACCACCTTTGCCATAAGCCAGATTTCCATAGGTGGTTGAGTCTGTTTTTGGATTTTCTCCTGGAATCCAAAAGTCTGTTTATCTATTCACTTACCAGACCGTGAGGTTTTACTTATGAGTAATTCATATTGTAACCTCATCTTTTACAGATGAGGAAATAGACATAGAAGGTCAAGTGTCTTTTCCCAAATGAGGAAGTGGCAGAGCCAGGGCTGGAAACCAGTTTTCCTGACTTAAAAACCTAATACTTTTTCTTTTGTATGAGCTACTCTTATCTATCTCTTATGTTTTCAGCAAGAGTGGAAAATCAGGTTCCAGGGAAGAGTCTGCTTTGTATAGAGAAAAACAGGCACTGGATTTAGTCTTCTTGGACCAGATTTATAGAAAGGCAAATGTCCGTAGGGAGCATATAAAGGAGTGCTCTGCTGTATGGACTGTTCTCTTGAGAGTCTGGTCTGGAAAATGCAATTAGATGGTACACAAGGAAGCTGAGGAGTGAGGATAAGCCATATGTCCAAGGTCACACAGTGTGCTAGTGGTGGAGCTGGAGTTTTAACTCAGATACCCTCGCAGCCCTTCAGCCCTCTGGGAATGATTTATTAGACACTTTTTTGAACAACTGCTTTTTTAAGCTGCTGTACATTTGTGTGTACATTACAATTTGACCTTGTTATGTAACGTCTGGCACAAAAAGTTACTGGTAGCTTGCCTATACCCCATTTAAGTTCCTGCTGACGTTTTTACCTAAAGAATGAGAAAATTGTTGGATGGGTTTGGGGAGACAATTCTTCTTATAAATAGTGCTAAAACTCTTTTTTTATATGGACCTGTACAGCTAAAATCTAAACAAAAAAGACATTTGATTTACTGCAGGCATTAGGTTGGAGTGTTAAGTGGTTTTTTTAATTTCAGAGTTTTTATAAAAGGGCTGCTCTAGCTCTATAGTTGATTACAATTTAAAAACAGAGACATATGATTTATTATAAACAGTGTTTTTGAGAACTAAACTTTTTTTTGGTAAGAACTAAAAATATGTATTTCAAAATTTTTCAACACCAGGAGATGTGGGGACCTGACTCTTCTTTTCCCTCGTTTGGAAATGGTATGCAGCTGTTGAGTTTCAAATGGTCAGATAGTCTTCCTTGGTGGTATCAAGAATAAGAAAGAGGAAATAGGAACCTTCAGGGTTCTGTGATGCTGGGCTGAAGACAAGGCTCCATGTAAACTGGGTAAGCAACTTGCAGCTTGGGTTTGGTTTGGTTGGTCTGATCATTAGTAGCTTTGACTCCTCTGAATACCAATCCCCTCCCACCCATTCCTGCCATCCTCTTTCACTCTTAGCCACAGGGACATTTCTGATCAGAATGGCCCTAGAGCTACACTTACACCATTAAAAGCCCTACTCTCTAGCTCTTACCATACAATTTCTGGCATCTGGAAATGCCTAAGTCAGTGAAAAAAGTGTATAAATAGAATACAGAAAGAATGCAGAATTTCAGTTAGATAGGAATAACTTAAGGACATCTGTTGTATAACATGATAATGATGGTTAATAACAATATGTTGTATTCTTGAAGATCACTAAGAGAGTAGATTTTAAGGGTTCTCGCCACAGGAAGTGATATGTATGTGAGGTAATGCATATGTTATTAATAATTTGCTTGACTGAGTCATAATACAATATGTGCATACTTCAAAACATCATGTAGTATATGATAAATAAATACAATTTTTATTTGTCAGTTATAAAATAAAAAAATAGATCCAGTACAGATCCTTGTCAAGATCAGAAGTCAATTAATACTAATTTCTTTCCCTTCCTTCTTCTGTATTTATATATTGTAAATTCTCCATTTCCTCCTCCTGACTCAAATGGGCAGATTCTGGGGACTCCAGTCTCCTCTCCATTTACTCGTGTCTTCTTGGTCAGAATCCCTCTGCTAACTGCTGACTCACAGGATAGTGGAGGGGCAGCCCAGTGGTTCTGTGAGGGGCCACACAGGAAGAGGTTGCAGGGTGGGGAAGGATGGATAACTTGAATCACCCACACCCACACTTCACCTTGCAGGCTAGAAGAATCTCATTATCAAGCATACATACATAATAAACTCGGGGTCCTAACCAAATTGTACACTTTCCCCATTCAGTAGAAAAATCCACAAGATGTTGGGTTTGGAAATGCTTAGTTTGTTGAGCTGTAAAAAAAAGAAATTTTTGTGTAGACCTTTTTTATTTTTATTTTTGTTTTTATTAAGTCATAAACACATAGATCATGTATACATTAATGCATTTAGGGGGTACAATGTGTTAGACCTGTTCTTGAAAGACGAAACAGTTTTCTTAGAGTAGGTAGACCTTTCCCCCATTATATCACAATAATTATAATAAGTTAACAGTGTGGTTTTGACCATCCCCCGCCCCTTGTGGGGAAAAACAGGAGAACTATGAGTAAGGACAGAATGCACACTGGCCACTCAGCCTTCTTAGATGTCAACAGATAAAACAGCAGCCACTCAGCGCTGGATTCAGTTGCTCTTTTCAAGTCTACACACTCCCTTGTTTTGGAAGTGTACTCTCACTTCAGCACGAACCTTTCCTAAGTTTGTCCACTTTCACTCTGTAAACTTATCACTAACACTGGGTTGTGTGCACATCCTGAAATTACTTTCTGGGACATTAGCAAGAACCTTGACAGTTTGAGATACTTTTCTGGGAAAGCTGTTTTGAGATCGTATTAGAGTGTGAGAGTCTGTACTGTTTAGAGACTTTACTAAATGAGAAAGAACAATAATTCTGATAAAGTGCTACATAGTAAACACAACCCAGCACAACACCTTTTGTATGCTAAGTGTCCAATTATTACATTTCATTTTCCATTTAGGCTCCCCTTGTTCCTCGTTGCATCCTGAAAAGAGATTGCATCATCTCTGAAACTGGCACAAACAATGGAAAACAAAAACAGCCAAAAACAAATGATGATGTCCTAGTGCTAGATTCAGATGCAGATCTGAAGAGATCTCAAATACTAGAAAGATTGTTACCTTCATCTCTCCTAGACCTAGTATCATTTAAAGCACAACAATGCCACATTACCTGAAATTTAGAGGTATGCTAGAATTGAGATGGCTTCTTTCCAGATTTTATGATAAATCCACTAAAACTCAACGTTTTCTCTTTCTCTTAATCTCTTTTCCTCGCCTATTTGCTCTACCGTTGGTCTCAGGGAGACCTACGCATGTGCTTAGTTGATTTGTTGGTTAATGTAGAACTGAGTATTGACAAACATTCTACACATTCCTTAGAATTTAGTGGGGAGCTACTTTAACTGAAAAGGGGCTATTTTACGGGTCTTTTTGCACCAGAATTAACCCAAATCCTATTTAGGTTGGCAATTCCTGAGTAAACGGAGTAATACAAATTTTTGAATTCTTATATATACTGGGCACTGAGTGTTTTGCATGTATTTTCAATTAATTATCGTGTAACTATATGGACGTTTTATTTTCTGCTCCATCTTACAGAAGAAGAAACAGAGGCAGAGAAACTAAATTTGTTCAAGGTCATTGTTTTAGTAAGCAGCAACATTGGAGTTCAAAATTAAGCAGTGTGCCTTTCAGATTATTACGCCATATCACTGCTCAACTCAAAAAGAATTAATAAGAGCAAGCGATTTCATGATTCTAGACCCTACTCTGTATACTTTATGTATATTAGCACTTTTAGTCATCACAAAAACTCTGTGCGATGTGCTTATTTTTCATGTATCCCTTCAGATACTCTCCACCTGTTCATACTGTGCCTAAAGAAGCTAATCTTTCAGACTGAATAGTTTGCCATAGGTGTTCTGCTTGTGTTTTGTTGATGGGAATTCCCAGCATGAGATCAGCAGGCAGGAGCAAAGTGGGGTCATGGTACTTATTCCAATTCCTTCCTGTTTGGGGCACTGGAGGTGGGCTACATCCCTCTCCGAAAGACCATAAAACTTGCTTATTTGGTTTTCTTTTTTTTTTTTTAATTTTAATTTTATTTTTTAATTATTAAATCATAGCTGTGTACATTAATGCAATCATGGGGCACCATACACTGTTTTATAGACCGTTTGAAACATTTTCATCACACTGGTATTTTCTTAGTTATTGTGTTAAGACATTTACATTCTACATTTACTAAGTTTCACATATACCCTTGTAAGATTTACCACAGGTGTAATCCCACCAATCACCCTCGCTCCGCCCACCTCCCTCCTCCCTTCCCTCCTTTTCTCCTTTCCCCCTATTCTTAGGTTATAATTGGGTTATAGCTTTCATGTGAAAGCCATAAATTAATTTCATAGTAGGGCTGAGTACATTGGATACTTTTTCTTCCATTCTTGAGATACTTTAATAAGAAGAATATGTTCCAGCTTCATCCATGTACACATGAAAGAGGTAAAGTCTCCATCTTTCTTTAGGCTGCATAATATTCCATGGTGTAAACGTACCACAATTTATTTATTTATTTATTTATTTTTTGTAGAGACAGAGTCTCACTTTATGGCCCTCGGTAGAGTGCCGTGGCATCACACAGCTCACAGCAACCTCCAACTCCCAGGCTTAAGCGATTCTCCTGCCTCAGCCTCCTGAGTAGCTGGGACTACAGGCGCCCGCCACAACGCCCGGCTATTTTTTGGTTGCAGTTTGGCCGGGGCTGGGTTTGAACCCGCCACCCTCGGTATATGGGGCCGGCACCTTACCGACTGAGCCACAGGCGCCGCCCATGTACCACAATTTATTAATGCATTCGTGGATCAATGGGCTATTTGGCTTTTTCCATGAATTAGCAATTATGAATTGTGCTGCAAAAAAACATTCTGGTACAAATATCTTTGTTATGATGTGATTTTTGGTCTTCTGGGTATATGCCTAGTAGAGGAATTATAGGATTGAATGGCAGATCTATTTTTAGATCTCTAAGTGTTCTCCAAACATCTTTCCAAAAGGAATGTATTAATTTGCATTCCCACCAGCAGTGTAGAAGTGTTCCCTTTTCTCCACATCCATGCCAACATCTCTGGTCTTGGGATTTTGTGATATGGTCTAATCTTACTGGAGTTAGAGGATATCTCAAAGTAGTTTTGATTTGCATTTCTCTGATGATTAAAGATGATGGGCATTTTTTCATATGTCTATAGGCCATGTGCCTGTCTTCTTTAAAGAAGTTTCTCTTCAAGTCTCTTGCCCAGCCTGCGATGGGATCACTTGTTTTTTTCTTGCTTATACGTTTGAGTTCTCTGTGGATTCTGGTTATTAAACCTTTGTCAGAGACATAACCTGCAAGTACCTTCTCCCATTTTGAGGGCTGTCTGCTTGCTTTACTTACTGTGTTCTTGGCTGTGCAGAAGCTTTTTAGTTTGATCAGATCCCAGTAGTGTATTTTTGAAGCTGCTTCAATTGCCCAGGGGGTCCTCCTCATAAAATACTTGCCCAGACCGATTTCTTCAAGGGTTTTCCCTTCACTCTCTTCTAGTATTTTTATAGTTTCATGTCTTAAGTTTAAATCTTTAATCCAGTGAGGGTCTATCTTAGTTAATGGTGAAAGGTGTGGGTCCAGTTTCAGTCTTCTACAGATTGCCAGCCAGTTCACCCAGCACCATTTGTTAAATAGGGAATCTTTTCCCCACTGAATGTTTTTAATTGGCTTGTCAAAGATCAAATAACGGTAAGTAGCTGGATTCATCTCTTGGTTCTCAATTCTGTTCCAGACATCTACTTCTCTGTTTTTGTGCCAGTACCATGCTGCTTTGATCACTATCGATTTATAGTATAGTCTGAGGTCAGGTAGCGTGATTCCTCCTGCTTTGTTTTTATTTCTGAGTAATATCTTGGCTATTCTAGTTTTTTTCTGATTCCATATAAAGCTAAGTATTATTTTTTCAAGATCTTTAAAGTATGACAGTGAAGCTTTAATAGGGATTGCATTAAAATTATATATTGCTTTCGGTAGTATGGACATTTTAACGATGTTGATTCTTCCCAGCCATGAGCATGATATGTTTTTCCATTTGTTAACATTTTCAGCTATTTCTTTTCTTAGAGTTTCATAGTTCTCTTTATAGAGATCTTTCACGTCCTTTGTTAGATAAACTCCCAAATATTTCATCTTCTTTGGCACTACTGTGAATGGGATAGAGTCCTTAACTGTTTTTTCAGCTTGACTATGGTTGGTATATATAAAGGCTACCGATTTATGAATGTTGATTTTGTAACCTGAGACGCTGCTGTATTCCTTGATCACTTCTAGGAGTTTTGTAGTAGAATCCCTGTTTTTTTCCAGATATACAATCATATCATCTGCGAAGAGTGAAAGTTTGATCTCTTCTGACCCTATATGGATACCCTTGATCGCCTTTTCTTCCCTAATTGTGGTGGCTAAAACTTCCATTACAATGTTAAAGAGCAGTGGAGACAATGGGAAGCCTTGTCTGGTTCCTGATCTGAGTGGAAATGATTTCGATTTAACTCCATTCAATACGCTATGGGCTGTGGGTTTGCTATAGATGGCCTCTATCAGTTTAAGAAATGTCCCTTCTATACCAATTTTCTTAAGTGTTCCAATCATGAAGGGATGCTGTATATTATCAAAAGCTTTTTCTGCATCAATTGAGAGAATCCTATGGTCTTTGTTTTTTAATTTGTTTATGTGCTGAATTATACTTATAGATTTACGTATATTGAACTAGCCTTGAGAACCTGGGATAAAACTGACTTGGTCATGATGTATAATTTGTTTGATGTGTTGCTGGATTCTGTTTGTTAGGATCTTGTTGAATATTTTTACATCTGTATTCATTAGTGATATTGGTCTATAATTTTCTTTTCTTGGTGGGTCTTTTCCTGGTTTGGGGATCAGGGTGATGTTTGCTTCATAGAACGTGTTGGGTAGTCTTCCTTCTTTTTCTACATTTTGGAACAGGTTGAATAATATAGGTACTAGTTCCTCTTTAAAGGTTTGGTAGAATTCTGACGTGAAGCCATCTTGTCCCGGGTTTTTCTTTTTAGGGAGATTTTTATGGTTGATGCTATTTCAGAACTTGATATTGGCCTGTTCAACATTTCCACTTGATTCTGGCTAAGTCTTGGAAAGTGACGTGCTTCCAAGTATTGGTCACTTTCCTTCAGATTTTCATATTTCTGAGAATAAAGTTTCTTGTAATATTCATTAAAGATTTTTTGAATTTCTGAGGAGTCTGTTGTTATTTTGTCTTTGTCATTTCTGATTGATGAGATTAGAGATTTTACTCTTTTTTTCCTGACTAGGTTAGCTAAAGGTTTATCTATTTTATTAACCTTTTCAAAAAACCAACTTTTTGATTTATTGATCTGTCATATAATTCTTTTGTTTTCAATTTCATTTAATTCTGCTCTAATTTTGGTTATTTCTTTTCTTCTATTGGGTTTAGGGTTGGAATGTTCTTCCTTTTCCAATTGGTGGGGATGTCCCTTTAAGTTGTTAACTTCCTCTCTTTCTGTTCACTTGCGGAAGGCTTGCAGTGCTATAAATTTCCCTCTTAGGACTGCTTTTGTGGTATTCCAGAGGTTCTGATAATTTGTGTCTTCATTGTCGTTTTGTTCCAAAAATTTGGCAATTTCCTTCTTAATCTCATCTCTGATCCAGCTATCATTCAGCATAAGGTTATTTTACTTCAATGTTTTTGAATGAGTATGCAGATTCCTGTTGTTACTGAGCTAAACTTTTATTCCATGGTGGTCTGAGAAGATGCAAGGAACAATTTCTATTTTAAATTTACTGAGGTTAGATTTGTGACCTAAGATGTGATTGATTTTGGAGTATGTTCGTGGGCTGATGAGAAGTATGTGTATTCATTTTTGTTGGGATGAAATGTTCTGTAGATATCTGCTAAATCCAAATGTTGGATGGTTAGGTTTAAATCTAAAATTTCTTTGCTCAGCTTGTTATTGGATGATCTATCCAACACTGCCAAAGGAGTGTTAAAATCTCTGACTATTATGGAGCTGGAGGAAACCAAGTTGCTCATGTCTGTTAGAGTTTCTCTTGTAAATTGAGGTGCATTCTGGTTGGGTGCATAGATATTAATAATTGAAATCTCATCAAATTGAGTATTACCCTTAACAAATATGTAGTGACCATTCTTACCCTTCCTTACTTTTGTTGGTTTAAAGCCTATTGTATCTGCAAATAAAATTGCAACACCTGCTTTTTTCTGATTACCATTTGCCTGAAATATGGATGACCATCCTTTCACCCTGAGTCTATATTTGTCTTTTAAGGTAAGACATGACTCTTGTATACAGCAAATATCTGGCCTGAGTTTTTGTATCCAGTCAGCTAACCTGTGCCTCTTTAGAGGTCAGTTTAAGCCATTCACATTAATGGAGAATATGGATAAGTCTGGTAAAATTTTGGGTATCGAGTTTTTCAAAAGTCCAGTGGACATTTTTAATCCTTTCGCCACTGTGGAAGTTGGAACTTTTAATCAAAAGTTTCTGAGTGAGTTTACTTTTGTGGTAGAGGATTGGGATGGTCATTATGAAGGATGGGTCTGAGAATATCCTGAATAGCTGGTTTGGTTATGGCAAATTTTTTCAACATATGAATGTCATTAAAGTATTTAATTTCTCCATCATAAATGAAACTCAGTTTAGCTGGATCCAGGATCCAGGGTTGAAAGCTATTTTGCTTTAGGAGTTTAAAAGTCAATGATCACCCTCTTCTGGCTTGAAAAGTTTCAGCAGAGAGATCTGCAGTCATTCTAATAGTCCTCCCTTAGTAGGTAATGGATTTCTTACGTCTGGCTGCTTTGAGAATTTTCTCCTTCTTATTAACTTTAGTGAAGTTAGGTATGATATGCCTGGGGGATGTGTTATTGGGATTGAGTCATGCTGGGGTTCTGAAACTGTCTGCTATCTGAATTTCAGAATCTCTTGGCATGTCTGGAAATTTCTTTCATAATTTCATGGAGAAGGGCCTCTGTGCCTTGTGAGGCCACTTCATCACTTTCAGGGATTCCAATGAGGTGAATATTAGCCTTCTTCGAATTATCCCAGAGCTCTCTGAGAGAATGATCCATTTTTGCTCTGCATTTCTCTTCCTTTTTGAGAGTTTGGGAGCACTCAAAATCTTTGTCTTCAATGTCAGAAATCCTTTCTTCTGCTTGCTCCACTCTGTTACTGAGGGATTCTACTGTATTTTTTCAGTTATTTGAGGGCTGCAAATTCTTGCTTCAGTGCGTCAAAGTCTTTGGTGGTTTTGTCTTTAAATTTGTTAAATTCTTGAGACAACTTTTGAATTTCTCCTCGAATTTCTTATTCTGACTTTTGAATTGCTCCTCGAATTTCTAATTCCAAATTTTCCTCCATTTTATTAATCTTGTTTGCAATCCAAATTCTGAATTCAGTTTCTGACCTCTCAGCCAGCTGTTTATGAATGGGATCTTCAGTTACATCTGCTATATCTTTTCTTGTGGTGGTTGATCTATTCTGGTTATTCATGTTACCAGAGTTTTCCGCTGATTCTGCCCCATGATTGTTTTACACCCTTTGATTTTTCCCCTGGAGCTTTGTCAAGGACCCATACAGTGCTATGGCCTGAGAAACTGGGGATCTGTTTGGTGTGGTGGGGCTAGGTGGTTCTGTCTTATTTTCAGCTGGTCTCTGTTGACCCTAGTGAAACAGTTACTCTGGGTTGAAGTCTCAGCTGTGGAGAAATACCAGCAATTAAGTCACCCCACACCCCACAGGCAACAATTGGAAAAGGAAAATCAAACCTTCCTACAACCACACACCCAAGGCACCACCTGAATAGTCCTCGGGTGATTGGCTCAGTTTAAAAGGTCCAAATCAATTGTCTCAGTCAGCAGCTGTCTGAGGTGGGAGTTTAAAAGGTCTCTGGCAACTGGATCACAAGGGTCTGGTGACTACTCTGATATGGCTTGCTCCAGTGCTCCGTGGAGTCAGGAGGCCCCACCCAGCAAATAGATCAGTCTGGGAAGGTTGATGCTGCCTTCCCCACCTTGCACCTCTGTCACACCCAGTCACTGATAGTCCCGCAGGTCTTTGACCCAGTTGCCTGTAGTGAACAGATACTCCAGCAGATTGCACCTGCCTGAATCACAAGGAAATCTATTTCTGCTTAGCCAGGCCCTTGCACTCTGCCTCTATCTAGCATGGGTAGGTGAGTCCTGACAACCTTGGGTGCTTGATGGAGGATGGGGGGTGTTCACTCAGTTCCAGCCCTGCCCCTGATTGATGTTACTGACAGAACAGAACAGAACAACTTCGCAGGAATTTTTTTCTGTCCCTGCTAAATTCCCCTGCAGAAGGGAAGCTGTTTTGAGTTCCCAGAGCCTGCACCTCAGGCCCTGTCTTTGCTCCTGCCGGTTTATATTCGGTTACCTTTCAGTTCTAGCCTCCTGTCTTCCTTTGTCTATAAGCTGACAATCCCCTGAGGGCCGGGTTCGTCTTAGGCTCCTCTGGGTCAGCCCTGCCCTTTGAACTTCCCGGCTCTGCATGTGCTTTTCTAATCCTTGCGCTCCACCCAGGCCGGTACCACCTCAGGCAAACCCTTTACTCTCGGGGCCTGTGTTTCTGTCCCAGATTTGTTCTGTGGTGGTTGCCACCTGAGTAGATGCCCAGCCTCCTCTGGTTGCCCAGGGAGACAGGCGGTGTGGCTTTAGAATATCCTACTCCTGGATAGAAGAGTATTCTACTCCAATAGTGGAGAGCCCCTATTGTTGCTAAAAGATGGCTGTTGCTCTGCTCCTTGGGGCACCGCTGCTCCAGTGTGGTTCCCTCTCAGTCAATCGTCCTCTCCTCACTCCCATGCCCCAGAGCCAGCACTGACCAGCCTCAGTTCAGGCCCTGTCCACACCCCTTGAGAAATCATGCAGGAATCTGGACTCCTGGGGGACAGGCCTCCAGACCTCAGAGTGAGAGTGGAGGGAAGTTCTGGGAGCTCAGAGTTGCAGGTAGAGAATATATATAGTTTTATACAGTTTTATGCCTGGCAGGAGAATGCTGTGGCACCCTAGTAGGGGAGGTAGGTCCAGTTTTTAGAGGATCTCTCCCATAGAGTGTAGTGGGAGGGCCTTTGAATTCTGCTCGTTTGTTTGTGGGGCACTCCAAGATGTTCTCATGGGGGAGGGGACTCCCATCCACTTGGTGATGGATTTTGTACCTTTTGTTTGTATCCTTGTCATCACAGCTCGCCTCAGCATGGTTGATGTGCATTCTTCAACCTTCTGTCTTGGTGCAGTTCTAATGCACCAGGTTACTTGCTAAATTTCTGTCCTTTAACTCTCCTTTTGGATGGGAGCCTCTTGGGTCGCATAGCTGTGGTTGCGCAGGAAACTGTTATTGATTTTGTGGATATCAATGTCCTCCTCCATTGACAGCAGGCTTACTTGTGTGGGAACCAGAAGCTGGCAGACAAGTATGTATGATCCCTCCCCACAGCCAGTCTCACAGGAGAGGGGGGCAGGGGAGCCAGTGGGACTGCACCATGGTTCAAGCCTGGCGGGGATGAGGGTGTTGGTCCCATGGGAGGGCGGCTCCAGCATGGGCTAAGGAAGCTGGCAGGGAGCTGGGAAGGGAACTGCAGCCAGTGCCAGCACACTCACCCTCACACCCACATGTGCACACGTGTTTATTTGGTTTTCTTCAACAGTCACTGTCTGTGAATTCTGCTAACAGTGTTTTCCCTTTACACATTAGGCCAAGGGGTGGTAAAATCTTTTTGCTGTTGATTCTCTGCCCTCTGTGACTTTGTTAATAGACTCTATGGTAAACTCCCTTCAAACACTTAGTGTGTTATTGTCTTCCTGCTGGTACTCAAACTAACCAACGTATATTCTGTTATTATCAGCACCAGTGTTTGACTAATAAGGCATAGGGAAGTTAAATAAAGGACACAAGATAATTGGTAGAATTTGCATTAAAACCCAAGCTGTCTGGCTTAAGCCCATGCTTTTACTCACTATACTATTCTGCTTCTTGACTTAAGTGTGTATGTTGGGTTTTTGACAAAAATTTGCAAGTCAGGTATTATACATCAAACAGTAATCAATAGTTTAGAGTTTAGTATAGCTAATGACAGTGATGTAATAATTTATAGCATAAAAGTGCTATGTGGGAAATGTAATGAGTTTACCCACATTTTTAATCTAATATTCATTAAAGTTTTTTATGTGTCAAGGACTTTACTGGATTTGGGGGATAGATTTAAAATTAAGTCCTGGTCTGAGAAATTGTGTAGTGGGATTGCTATATTGCTCTCCGATAGTTTGGATTTGATTAGCGACAAGGGACATAGCAAAAAGCCTTGACATTGGCTACACCTGTGCTGTTACTGTTCCATATATGTAAATGTAAATATTTTTTATGAGTCATTAATTTTAATCAGTTATCAGTAGTGTGTTTTCTTTTGATAGTCGATAGAGGTTGTCCTCTGAGTTGTAAGCATTCAATATAGGCACAATAGAATCAAGATAAAGTCTCACAAAATAAATGACTTCTACAGTAAAATGGTGGTGCTACAAATAGAATCCCAATTAATATACATGAATTCTCTTTCCCTACTCATTGAAACGTTCCCTTTGGGGAATCATTGCACCCTAAACTTTTAAAGAAAAGAGCTCTGGACTGGGGATAATAGTTGTGGATTCTGATGTGTACTTTGCCTCTAACTTGTGAAATTTGGTTCTAATGGGCTAGTTGGTCTGGGCTACAGTATTTTTCTTTTCCTTTTTAATGTTTTGATATAGGCATACACAATGTACCCATCTAATCAGGGTAATTGAGGGCATTGATTACCTCAAGCTTTTATCATTTCTTTATGTTAGCACTTTAATTTCACTATTTTTTGCTATTTTAAAATATGTAATAGTTAACTATAAGTACTATATTGTGCCCTAAACTTCCTCTTAGCACTGTGTATGCTTTACTTCATGGGTTTTGATATCTTGTGTTTCTATTTTTATTTGTTTCAAGGAATGTTTTGATTTCTGTCTTAATTTATTCATTCACTCAATTGTTATTCAGGATCATGTTGTTTGATATCCATATATGTATATAGTTTGCAAAGTTCCTTTTGGTATTGATTGACAGTTTTTTGTTGTTGTTATTGTTGTCTGAGAAGAAACTTGATATGATGTTGATTTTTTGAAATTTATTGAGATTTTTCAAGGCCAAACATCTGGTCTATTCTGGAGAATGTCCCATGTGCTATGTGGTTGTTCAGTAGAACGTTCTATAAATGTCTGCAAGGTCAAGTCAAATTCTGGTTTATTTATTTATTCCTTTTTAGTTTTATAGATTTAGGGGATACAAGTGCACTTTTGTAATATGGATATATTGCATAGAGGTGAGAGGTAAGGCCTGGACTTTCAGTGTACCCATCTCAAATTGTGTACATTATACTCAAAAGATAATTTTTCATCCCTCACCCCCCATCCTCACACATTTTGCTGTTGCCAATATCTATTATTTCACTCTGCATATCCACGTGTACCCATTGTTTAGCTCCATATGACAATATATGGCATTTGACTTTCTATTTCTGAGTTATACTGCTTAAGATAGTGCCCTCCAGCTCTGTGGCTGCAAGACTGGTCTGGTTATCTCCATCTCTAACAGCCAGAAGGGAAAGGAACATAGAGGAACTATTCAAAGTTTATTTGGATTACATTGAAAAATGGCACACATCACTCACTATTCTGGCCCCTTGTAAGTGCAAGTAAAGCTTTCAAATACAGAATAAAAAAGAGATTTTTTTTAGTAAACCATTGGTAATGTTTGCTTCAGAATGGAAGTGACAAGGGCAAGTTTTAAAAAATTTTTAGGGAAATTGCCTTTTTCTTTTCGGTTGTCAGGTGGCCTAATTTTGTCATATTATAATAACTTGTTTCTGGTAAGGATTCTCTCACCATCAGCTCTGTAATTTCTGTGTACAGATATTGCATTTTATATCAGTTACTTCCATTGAAATAAGAAAAAGAGATTATGAGCTAAGCACTAAGGAAAATATTTTGTCCTGATCCTGTGGGAACCAGTAAAGAGGAGGAAGAGCTAAAGAAAAAACAAATATTAAAAGGAAGCAACAAAGCATGCTACAAAAAAGATGAGGATGGAAGATGTGGGTTGGGCAGGGACACTCCTAATGGGGCTCTGAAGTGCCATTCTTTCAAGAGAATTGAGTTAAGAGTCATAAGATTAAGACCTCAATGGGATGTGCTGCCTTCAGGAGTATCCCTGGCAAAGGAGACCTACAAATTATGGTTTTTGTGGTCTCCTTCTTCTTTTGTGCTAAGAAATAAACAGATCCACAAGCATTACAGTGCAGACTCTTTTCCCTTAAATCTTTCCCTCTGTCGTGGTTTGTTGCCTGCTCCCTGCAGCCACCACAAAATACCGAATATGCCTTGAGATGGCATGTTTTCCATCTAAAGTCATGATTCACGAATCCCCTGTGTTGTAAACTAACCTGCAGAATGGGAGGAAGAAAGAAAGAGAGGCAGGAAAAACACATTTTTTGGTTTCTAATTCAGTGACTTGGTTTCTAAGGCATTCCAAGAACTCTACTGACATTTGAATTATCATCATAATGTCTTTGAAAATACAAGCAAAAACACAAAAAATGAAAATATGAGAAAGGTGACTACCCTAGTGAAAATCAGAGGGAAAGTGAGATAGATGAAGGTAGCTTGGGAATACACAATTATTTTGTGCAATTTATAATAAATATTCATTTATATAGTGCATGCCTTTTGGGGAGGCAAGAATCCTACCTTATAAAGGCTGGCTCTGATATTTTAGCTCACAACATTGTCACTTTTTGCATTTGTTAACACTCATCAGTCCGTATATTCATTTAGAAATATGAGAAGAAGGGTGATTCAAGTTACTTGGGAGAAAGGGCACTTTATTGCTAAGTGGGAGGCTTAGGTTTTGGTACTGGCTTGCCATGATATGTGACATTAGGGAAATTATTCAACCTCTTCAGACTAAGTTTCATCATTAGTAAAATATATTATAGAGTCGATGATCTTTGAAAATTTATTTAATGCTGACATTCTGGGGAACTGTATTTATTGTCTTCCATTTTCCAGGAAGACTTTCAGGTAGATAATTCTAGGAACATATATTTTTAGTTCTATAGGTCAGAGTATCAGTAGCTCTTTAATAATGTATTTTTGAATAAGAAATTTGATTAGATGCAATAAATTTATATTTGGTTTAATAAGTCTTTTTTTAGACATAAAGTTATACTTTTTTGCTTGGACTTAGGGTAGTACCATGATCATCATTTACTTCTACTTCAAAATCTGTGCTCAAATCATCTTTCTGCCTTAGCCTCCCAAGTAGCTGGGACTTCAGGCATTCCACCATACCTGCCCAATTTTTCTATTTTTTGTAGAGATGGGGTCTTGCTATGTTGCTCAGGCTAGTCTTAAACTCCTGACCTTAAATAGTTCTCCTGCCCTGGCTTCCCAAAGTGCTAGAATTATAGGCATAAGCTAATGTGCCTGGCCTTCATTTAATAAGTCTTTCTTCAATATTCAATCAACATGTATAGAGTTATCTGCTGAAATAAATGAATTAAAATGTTGTTCTTTGTGCTATGGGAATCCATCCAGTTACTGCTTATAAGAGGCTTAAAGAAACATAGGAGATATAAGACATTTATTTTAAAACTATAATATATGTTAAATGTTAAGTATTTACTAACTGACCCACCTATCACATGGTAGCAATTCACCTGAGACATTCCTGTCTCAATTTTCTTCTCTTTCCAGGGCAGATTATCTTTCCAAAAATCTAGGTAAGAGGTAGGGTTGAGTAGAGAATGCAAAGATTCTCTTGGGCAGACAGCTTTGATCAAGCAGCATGGGCATGAAATAGTGAATTTGGCAGCCCCTAACTTTGAGAAACAGATAATGTACTTTAATATTGAAAGAAGTAAATCTAAGCCTTGGTTTCTTTATGTAATAAACCATCCCCCAAAAGTAAGTTCTCTGTAACCAAAATGTGGTTCTAATGCTAGCACTGTGGGAGCCTGAGGAGGGTTCAGTGCCTGAGCTCAGGAGTTTGAGACATGCTAATCAAAAGCAAGACCCCATCTCTAAAAATAACAGGGTGTTGTGGCAAGCACCTGTAGTCCCAGCTACTTGGGAGGCTGAGGCAAGAGGATCACTTGAGCACAAGAGTTTGAAGTTGTTATGAGCTACAATGTCATGACACTCAATCCAGGGTAACTGAGACTGTCTCAAAAAACAAAACAAAACAAAACAAAACAGTCCAACTTTTGCCTTTCTGCTTGCACATCCCTTCTAACTGTGTTAAGCAGGCAGGCTAGGGCAAATAGTCTTTAAAAAAATGTTGATGTCATGAGAGAGTGGAAGTTTAACCAGGCAAAACCTCTCTTCCCCACATCAATGCTCCTCTCAGTTCTTCCTTAACAACTCTTACACAAGCCAGACTGTGCATCTTCTCATACATGACTCTGAAAAGACATCGGCACTCTTGTTCCCCTCTAACAGAGAATTCCATTATAGAAGAGCGAGCCATCTGGATCATGAGAATGTGGCCTATACCACACTCACTCCATCAGTTTATCATAGTTAGTATGATAGATACCAACAGAGGCTCAACAGCAGCTCCTTCCTTGGAGATGTTTAACTGTTTGTTATCATTAGGGACTGTCTGACTTGGGTACAGAAGTTGGGAGTATATGACATCTGGTGGCTTTTTTCAATGCTGTTAATTCTATTTCCCAGATGTTGGTGTTGTGGTTTGTAGATACTGTAATCTGGAGAAGCATGAAAAGAATAGGAATTAAAATTCCTATGTGGGCTTATATTTTCACATCTCCTTAACTCCTGCACATCTCTTCTGGAAGCACATAGAAGAAGACAAGTTGGGTGAGGAGCAAATGGCAGTGAGGCCAGTGAAAGTAGAGAAGGAGTCTTCAAAGACTCATGTAAGGCAATGAAACGAGTCTTCATAGAATCCCACTTTTGCAAGTGGTTTGAATTAATTGTTCTCACAGCTACTCTCCATTTAGGGGCAGAGAATCATCTGTGTGGGAACTCTATGCAATAGCAATGAGATACCTGGGTTTTGTTCATTAGGTTTTAAAATCAATTATGTTCATAAATTTCTACTGAAGTTCATATCAGGATAGTGCAGTGTCCTAGTCAGTCTTAACATTAGAAAATTAGCAACACGTAAGGCAGCTGGGCACAATGTAATTAGACTCAATAGGCAACAGCCAGATTAATGAAGCAGTTACTTACAGTGGTTCTCAACCTTCCTAATACCTTGGCCCTTTAATACAGTTCCTGTGGGTCACGACTCACAGGTTGAGAAACACTGCTTAGGACTTTGTGTGGGGCCATAGTTGGGGATGTGATGAGCAGAACACGGATCAATCCAATGTCAGCAATTACAGCCTGCGTGAGACTGAGGAAACATTCAACGGAATTGATACGTTGCATCAATGGAGCTTCCTTTTTAGGTTGTAAAGTGTGAGTATTTATTCCTTAAAATATTCTCTCTTTAAAATGTTGTAAAATAATAAAGGTTTTAGAAAATTAATAAGGTGAAGCACACTGTTATGGGGAAATGATTAATTGCTACAGTAACTACCTACTTGATGGTGGGTTAGCTCCCAAGGCTTTGCTAAGATGAAGTTTCTTCTAAACTTCAGTTTCTTCACCTATGAAATAAGAGGTTAGAATAGATGATTTCTTACTTCTATCTATTTGTTATAAAGTTGTGTTATTGTTTAAAAATTAACAAATGCAGCATTCAATATATATTGAGGACTATGATGAGCCAGGCATTACCTGGGTGCTGTGGACACAGAGATGAACAGGGCATTAACTCTGCCCAAAAGTCCTGTAGTTCTATCTCCTGTGTGTCTGCAATTTGGCTGAGGATCACAGAATTGTTAGTTATCTGCTGAAAGTCACATTTTATCAATAGACAAATTAATAACTCAGGACTCCAAACTTTTAATTTATCTTAGCGTAGTCTTTCACCTAGAAAATTTGCTGGAAGTGTGCCTTTCACCAGGAGAATACAGGTTTAAATAAGCTTTATAAATGAAAATCTGTGTATGAGAGATAAATCAGGGTGTGATTTTTTCCATGAGAGTAAGACCTTTCATTTTAATGGAAATCATTATAGAATTATTTTATATGTAATTGGTTGAATATATAAAGATTCACAAATCAAAAATCAAGACTAGTTATAGTTGTGGCAGTCTATATCCATTCTATATAGCACACATAATACAGGATCCAAACAGTTTTTTATATGGTTTTACATTATGCAGAAAGTTGACATTACCTAGGTAATTAATAATTTAGAATACACATATATCTAAGGTATGGTGGTTTAAAAATATATCCACAAATTCTTTGTCATTCTTCCCACTGATAAGTGGATTCTATGTGCTTTTTTTTTTTGATTGTTGGGGATTCATTGAGGGTACAATAAGCCAGTTACACTGATTGCAATTGTTAGGCAAAGTCCCTCTTGCAATCATGTCTTGCCCCCATAAAGTGTGACACACACTAAGGCCCCACTCCCCTCCCTCCATCCCTCTTTCTGCTTCCCCCCCATAACCTTAATTGTCATTAATTGTCCTCATATCAAGATTGAGTACATAGGATTCATGCTTCTCCATTCTTGTGATGCTTTACTAAGAATAATGTCCTCCACTTCCATCCAGGTTAATACAAAGGATGTAAAGTCTCCATTTTTTTAAATGGCTGAATAGTATTCCATGGTATACATATATCACAGCTTGTTAATCCATTCCTGGGTTGGTGGGCATTTAGGCTGTTTCCACATTTTGGCGATTGTAAATTGAGCTGCAATAAACAGTCTAGTACAAGTGCCCTTATGATAAAAGGATTTTTTTCCTTCTGGGTAGATGCCCAGTAATGGGATTGCAGGATCGAATGGGAGATCTAGGTTGAGTGCTTTGAGGTTTCTCCATACGTCCTTCCAGAAAGGTTATACTAGTTTGCAGTCCCACCAGCAGTGTAAAAGTGTTCCCTTCTCTCCACATCCACGCCAGCATCTGCAGTTTTGAGATTTTGTGATGTGGGCCATTCTCACTGGGGTTAGATGATATCTCAGGGATGTTTTGATTTGCATTTCTCTAATATATAGAGATGATGAACATTTTTTCATGTGTTTGTTAGCCATTCGTCTGTCGTCTTTAGAGAAAGTTCTATTCATGTCTCTTGCCCATTGATATAAGGGATTGTTGGCTTTTTTCATGAGGATTAATTTGAGTTCTCTATAGATCCTGGTTATCAAGCTTTTGTCTGATTGAAAATATGCAAATATCCTTTCCCATTGTGTAGGTTGTCTCTTTGCTTTGGTTATTGTCTCCTTAGCTGTACAGAAGCTTTTCAGTTTAATGAAGTCCCATTTGTTTATTTTTGTTGTTGTTGCAATTGCCATGGCAGTCTTCTTCATGCAGTCTTCCCCCAGGCCAATATCTTCCAGTGTTTTTCCTATGCTTTCTTGGAGGATTTTTATTGTTTCATGCCTTAAATTTAAGTCCTTTATCCATCTTGAATCAATTTTTGTGAGTGGGGAAAGGTGTGGGTCCAGTTTCAGTCTTTTACGTGTAGACATCCAATTCTCCCAACACCATTTATTGAATAGGGAGTCTTTCCCCCAAGGTAAGTTCTTGTTCGGTTTATCGAAGATTAGGTGGTTGTAAGATGTTAGTTTCATTTCTTGGTGTTCAATTCGATTCCAAGTGTCTATGTCTCTGTTTTTGTGCCAGTACCATGCTGTCTTGAGCACTATGGCTTTGTAGTACAGACTAAAATCTGGTATGCTGATGCCCCCAGCTTTATTTTTGTTACTAAGAACTGCCTTAGCTATACGGGTTTTTTTCCAGTTCCATACAAAACGCAGAATCATTTTCTCCAAATCTTGAAAGTACGATGTAGGTACTTTGATAGGAATGGCATTGAATAGGTAGATTGCTTTGGGAAGTATAGACATTTTAACAATGTTGATTCTTCCCATCCATAAGCATGGTATGTTATTCCATTTGTTAATATCCTCTGCTATTTCCTTTCTGAGGAGTTCATAGTTTTCTTTATAGAGGTCCTTCACCTCCTTTGTTAGGTATATTCCTAGGTATTTCATTTTCTTTGAAACTATGGTGAAGGGAGTTGTGTCCTTAATTAGCTTCTCATCTTGACTGTTATTGGTGTACACAAAGGCTACTGACTTGTGGACATTGATTTTATATCCTGAAACATTACTGTATTTTTTGATGACTTCTAGGAGTCTTGTGGTTGAGTCTTTGGGGTTCTCTAAGTATAAGATCATGTCGTCAGCAAAGAGGGAGAGTTTGACCTCCTCTGCTCCCATTTGGATTCCCTTATTTCCTTGTCTTGCCTAATTGTATTGGCTAGAACTTCCAGCACTACGTTGAATAGTAAAGGTGACAGAGGACAACCTTGTCTGGTTCCAGTTCTAAGAGGAAAAGCTTTCAGTTTTATTCCGTTCAGTAAAATATTGGATGTGGGTTTGTCATAAATAGCTTCAATCAGTTTTTGAAATGTGCCACCTATGCCTATACTCTTCAGTGTTCTAATTAGAAAAGGATGCTGGATTTTATCAAATGCTTTTTCTGCATCTATTGAGAGGATCATGTGATCTTTATTTTTGCCTCTGTTAATATGGTGGGTAATGTTTATGGACTTGCGTATGTTAAACCAGCCTTGCATCCCTGGGATGAAGCCTACTTGATCATGATGAATGACTTTTTTGATGATAAGCTGTAATCTATTGGCTAGGATTTTGTTGAGAATTTTTGCATCTATATTCATGAGTGAGATTGGTCTGAAATTCTCCTGTTTGTTTGGGTCTTTTCCTGGTTTTTGGTATCAGGGTGATGTTTGCTTCATAGAATGTGTTGGGGAAGATTCCTTCTTCCTCAGTTTTTTGGAATAATTTCTGCAGTACAGGAATAAGCTCTTCCTTGAAGGTTTGATAGAATTCTGGAGTGAAGCCATCTGGACCAGGGCATTTTTTAGTTGGAAGCTTTTTTATTGTTTCTTTGATCTCAGTGCTTGAAATTGGTCTGTTCAGGAGGTCTATTTCTTCCTGGCTAAGTCTAGGGAGAGGGTGTGATTCCAAATATTGATCCATTTCCTTCACATTGTCAAATTTCTGGGCATAGAGTTTCTGGTAGTATTCAGAGATGATCTCTTGTATCTCTGTGGGATCAGTTGTTATTTCCCCTTTATTGTTTCTGATTGAGGTTACTAGAGATTTTACTTTTCTATTTCTAGTTAGTCTGGCCAATGGTTTATCTATTTTATTTATTTTTTCAAAAAACCAACTCCTTGTTTCATTAATTTTCTGAATGATTCTTTTGTTTTCAATTTCATTGATCTCTGATTTGATTTTGGATATTTCTTTTCTTCTAGTGAGTTTAGGCTTAGATTGTTCTTCTTTTTCCAATTCCATAAGATCTCTTGTGAGATTGTTGATGTGCTCTCTTTCTGTTTTTCGCATGTAGGCATCTAAAGCGATGAATTTTCCTCTCAAAACTGCTTTTGCAGTATCCCACAGGTTTTGGTAGCTTGTGTCTTCATTGTTGTTATGCTCAAGGAAGTTAATGATTTCCTGTTTTATTTCTTCCTGCACCCATCTGTTATTCAACAGAAGATTGTTTAATTTCCATGCCTTTGTGTGGGCTCGAGCATTTTTGTTAGAGTTCCACCTTTAGTGCCTTATGGTCTGAAAAGATACAAGGTAAAATTTCAATTCTTTTGATTCTGTTGATATTTGTTTTGTGTCCCAGGATATGATCAATTTTGGAGAATGTTCCATGGGGTGATGAGAAGAATGTATATTCTTTATCTTTGGGATGGAGTGTTCTATATGCGTCTATCAAGCATAGTTGTTCTAGGGTCTCATTTAAATCTCTTATATCTTTGTTTAATTTCTGTTTAGAGGATCTGTCCAGCTCTGTAAGAGGTGTGTTAAAGTCCCCTGTTATGATGGTATTATCAGATATCATATTGCTCAGACTGAGTAAGGTCTGCTTCAAGAATCTGGGAGCATTTAAATTGGGTGCATAAATATTTAGAATTGAAATGTCTTCTTGTTGTAGTTTTTCCTTGACCAATATAAAGTGACCATCTTTGTCTTTTTTGACTTTAGTTGCTTTAAATCCACATGTATCTGAAAATAAGATTGCAACTCCTCTTTTCTTCTGAATTGCATTTGCCTGAAAAATTGTCTTCCAACCCTTGACTAGGAGCTTTAATTTGTCTTTTGAAGTCAGGTGTGTTTCTTGCAGACAGCAAATGGATGGCTTGTGTTTTTTAATCCAGTCAGCCAATCTATGTCTCTTCAGTGGGGAATTCAAGCCATTAACATTTATTGAGATAATTGATAAGTGTGGTAGTATTCTATTCGTCTTATTTGGTGAGAGTCCATTGCTTAGTTTTATCTTTTGCATCAGTGTGGAGGTTAGGTTCTGTCCTTTGATTTGTGAGTTCTTACTTTGCTGCTGATCCATTGTGGTGGTCAGTGTGCAGAACAGGTTGAAGTATTTCCTGTAGAGCTGGTCTTGTTGTGGCGAATTTCCTCAATGTTTGTATATCCGTAAATGATTTGATTTCTCCGTCAATTTTGAAGCTTAGCTTAGCAGGGTACAGAATTCTGGGCTGGAAATTATTCTGTTTAAGTAGATTAAAGGTAGATGACCATTGTCTTCTTGCTTGGAACGTTTCATTAGAGAAGTCTGCGGTCACTCTGATGGATTTGTCCCTGTAGGTCAACTGGCGCTTACTCCTGGCAGCTTGCAGAATCTTTTCTTTTATGTTGACTTTGACAAGTTCATCACAATGTGTCTTGGAGAAGCTCGGTTAGAGTTGAGGCGACCTGGGGTCCGATATCCCTCTGAAAGCAGTGTGTCAGAATCTTTGGTGATGTTTGGGAAATTTTCTTTTATAATATTCTCTAGTATGGCTTCCATTCCTGTGGGGCATTCTTCTTCCCCTTCTGGAATTCCTATAACTCGTATGTTGGAACGCTTCATAAAGTCCCATAATTCTGACAGTGAACGTTCTGCTTTCTCTCTCTTCTTTTCTGCCTCTTTTACTATCTGAGTTATCTCAAAAACTTTGTCTTCTACCTCTGAAATTCTTTCTTCTGCATGGTCTAACCTGTTGCTGATACTTTCCATTGCATCTTTAAGTTCCCTGATTGACTGTTTCATTTCCTTTAGCTCTGCTATATCCTTTTTATATTCTTCATATCATTCATCTGTGATTTGATTCTGTTTTTGGATTTCCTTTTGGTTATTTTCCACTTTATTAGCAGTTTCCTTCATTGTTTCCATCATTTCTTTCATTGTTTTCAACATGTGTATTCTAAATTCCCTTTCTGTCATTCCTAACATTTCTGTATAGGTGGAATCCTCTGCAGTAGCTACCTCATGGTCCCTTGGCGGGGTTGTTCTGGACTGGTTCTTCATGTTGCCTGGAGTTTTCTGCTGATTCTTCCTCATGAGTGATTTCTTTTATCTGTTTCCTTGCCCTAATTTTCCTTTCACTTCCTCTTGCTCTTTAAGTTCTTGTGCCTGTGCACTAAGGGTTACAGGACCAGAAGGGTGAGAAGGTTGAAGAGCAAAAAAGGGATGAAAGAAAGTAGGACCGAGTGATAAGAAAAAAAAGAAAGATAAAGGAGAGGGGGTGGGGATAAGGAATATTGACAAAAAGAAGAGAGGCACAGAAAGAGGGAGACAGGGCAATATAGGTGTACAGTAGGGTACTTTGACACAACCTTAAGAAACCCCACCTTCTGGGGGTGCCCAGTTGGGTGGTTCCCTTGAGGTCAGCAGCTCTTTGGTAACCTGATCAGATGCAGTTTCTCACCTCCACCAAGTAGGGAGGAAAGACAAAAATGCTATAAATCAAACCAAAACAAGCAAAGAGAAAACTTCATGGGGTTAAAATTGGGTGAAAAACCAAATGATAGCGGTAGAAACACTAGCAAAAATGAAGTTGTAGTTATTAAAAAAGGCAGCAATAGGAAATTATAATTAAACTAGAAAAATTGAGAAAGAAAAAGGGATCTGTATGGAAAAGATTGAAATTAAAAAACAAAAGAACATCAACAAAGTCAAAATAAACAAACAAAAAAAAGAAAAAAATACACAACCAAAAACAAAGCAGTTTGTATATGTTATTGAATATTGTCTGGGCAACACGTGGTCTTCTGGGGTATGAGATGTTAGTCACAGTTCTGATACAACTGGAGGCTGCTGATTTCTCAAACCCCAGCAGGTAGACATCCTAAATCTCTCTTCAGCCCACTTAAAAGGCACTTTGAACTTGTAAACTTGCTGAGCAGAAGCTTTCCCAGCTTTCTCACTGGAATCACTGCTGAAGTGGCTATCCACTTAGCCAGTGTGCCAAAACCGTTCTCACTCTGCCCCTGAGGGTTAGGGCTGCAAGGCGGCTCAGACCCCACCCTTAGGCTACTTGGTTGCTGGGTTACCAGCTCCCACCCGTTTCTAGCTCTGTGACCCTGAGGGCGGAGCTTGCCGGGGCAGATCACTGACAATGGTTCCGTGCGACCCACCGCCAAACACTATTAGCTCCGTCTGGCTCAGCGGCTCAGACTGGGGCCCTAGAGAACGGCCAAAGTTCTCCGCACTCCCGCTCAGGCCTTCCCCAAGGCAGTTCAACTCAGTGCCAAGTCCAAGGACATGAAAACAGTTCACAGGTAAGGCCTTTCTGGTTTGCAGTCTCGCTGCTACTGAACTTACAGTTGTGGGCGGGTTTAGACGGATTGAACACACGCGACCACTTGCCGGTTTTCCGCTGTTTTAGTCCTCCTCTTGGGGTCCAGAAGTCTCTCGCTGACTCCCTGTATCCTCATAGGAGTGATGATAGGCAGTTCCCACCAGCCAGAGATGCCTGGAGTCCTATCTCCCCAGACTCACGGTGCCCAGATGCAAGGAAGCTGTTACTCGGCTGCCATCTTGCTCCGCCTCCGATTCTATGTGCTCTTAGAACTGGCTGGGCTTTCTGTGACTCTTTCCATCAAAATAGAGTGTGAAATTGCTCCCTTGCTTGATGAAAGACTTTCTCTCAAAGACATTAGCAACCAGGTAAATGGTCTTACTTCTCTGAGGCCCCCATGTTGTAAAGAAACTTAAACTAATCCTTGTGGAAAAACCACAGGGACACCCTGAGATTCCAGGAAGAGACAGATGCCGGGCAGTCCCCAGCTCTCCACCTCCTGCAGTTCCAATGTAGTCACTATCTGACTACAACTGGTTAACAAATCCTGAGCCAGAACTGCCCCACCAAGCCCCTCCTGAGCTGGTGACTCAAAGAAAGAGGAAAGATAACCAAATGATCGCTGTGGGATAGGTCATTAAATTTGGAGGTAATTTGTTATGGATTAATAGTAGCTGGAAGATAAGGAGTATCTGAGAAAAAGTGTGAAGAATAAGAGATTAAAAACCGTTTAGGGCAGTGATACTTAGCATTTTGGGTAGTGTTTTGGGCCCCCTGTGAAATTTTGATTAAAAGGGATGGGTCTCTAGTCTGGAAAATTTTGTATAACATTTTAGAGACTCATAGCCTTCATGAAGCCCTGCATTGGTCAAGATGTCGATTTTAAAAGCAGTTGAAAAACATTTCCTTAGGTACTTGAGATGATATAATTATTGCAATTGAGTGTGCAATTTAACTTCCTGTTAGTTGACTAAAAGGGAAATAAAATAGGTTTATACAAATGTCTCATTGTCTAGTAAACCAAAACTTAAGTATTTGTCTGTAAAGACCTGATTTTCTATGTAACAAAATTCTGGGGGGAAATTTCTAGTTTAGAAATTTATTTGACGTGATTAACCAATGAACAAAGCCTAATTGTAGGTTTTCAGGAAACGTCTTTAAATGGCTGTTTTTTACATAGATTGGTTGATTTAATTATTGGCTAAACAGGGCCTTAGAAAAGTTTTGAAAAGTGTTTATTTTATTATATTATGAGCTAAATTGAAAGAAAAACTTTGTATTCTTGATTAGTGAAGATTTGCTTTTGGCCCATTTTTATATGTGTTTCTATATTTAAAGATACTCATAGATATTTATTTGTACTGGTATGTTAAACCACTGAAGCTATTTTATTTGGACTTGTGTTTGTTTACTTTTTTATTTTCCATCACCTCTACTAGAATATAAACTCTATTAGAGTAGAGATTACATTATTGACTTGTTTGCCTTTTATTTATAGCACCTAGACTAGTACATTTTACATAGTAATTGTTCAGCAAATATTTGATGAATGAATGAATGATATATAAAAACATCCCCACCCCCCCCAAATCATTCTTCTACTTTATTTGGCCTTTGGGGACTTAGATTTCATTTTCTTTTCCTGTAACATTTTATTCCTTTTAACAATTTTATTCATGAGAATAGATATTAACAAGCTCAATGAACTCAGAAGTTAGAAGACAGATATTTTGTTTTATTGTCACTTAATTCTTACTGGCTATCTGCCAAAGACTCTCAGAAAAGGTCAAGTGGGTATAAAGAACCAACTTCGTATGGCTAAATGTGTAATTGTTTCTTCAAAAGAAGTACATGCAGAAAGGCAAAGTTCTATTGAAATTGCGTACTGTGTTGGTAATCAGCTAGGTGGGTAGGAGTCCCTAAAAAACCAAAATCTGCAATCTCCTCTGTAGGAGAGGTGAACAGTAACCCCCACGTACAATTTTCTCATTAGGGAATCAGATTGAGGTGAGCGTGATTCAAATTGTTTTGAAATCTCTAGAGTCTACTGACTGATGGAATTTTACAGACAATTACATAATTTCATATTTATTTAAGACTGTCTAGCAAGCTCAATTACCCAGATTGCTAGCTTCCTTCTTTCCATTTAATTAGCCTAAAATAATCAAAGTCTGAAATTCATTTAGGGACTCTGGGACATTTTTATTCGACAGGGAATCCCTTAATGTATGACTGAGTGCATTAAAGAGTCATTAGGGACCAAATCATTTAGTAGCTTATCAATATTGTGGGTTCTCTCTGAGATTGAAGCTCATTCCCAGAACAGTTTACATTATAAAGCTAATTGAAAAAGCACAAATACAAAGCTAATTGAAAGCACAAATCCATAGCATTTGGAGGCATGGTCATGGCTAAATCAGATTTGAATCTTCTAATCTTAAAATGTCTTGAGGAAGGTCATAGAAAACAAAGAAGTTGTCTGATGTCTTAAAGGCTAATGACAATTAAAATCATCTTCCATGCAGCTAGCTTACTATATAAAACAGTGCATTTAGATCAGTGAAAACATAAATTTTAAAATAGTGGACATTTCAAAGGTGTAATAATATTTGAAGAATAACAAATATAACTGATATGAAAACTATAAAACAGTTGTCAAATATTTTACCATTTGTTTTCTCAGGAAGGTCTATTTTTTTTCTCAGACCAAAGGGCTCTTTCAGAGATAAAATGATGTATATTTAGGGATAAACCTTTTTGGCATCAATGAAATTTTAATTTTTAGTAATACATTATAACTCCACTCGAAAGATAAACTCTTTAAAATGTTCTTTACCCATACATGTGGATTTGGAATTCCAAATGACACTTACTGAATCATCATGCAATCTTTAAGATGTGTCTTTATGTCAAATGAAATACAACAAGCACAGAAAGATAAATATCCCATGTTCTTACTAATAGGTAGACACTAAAGTAGTGGATTTCATGAAGATACAGAGTATACTGGTAGATACCAGAGGCGAGAAGGGGCGGGGAGAGTGGAAGGTATAGGTAATTTATCACCTATATCTTCCTTCCTTCCTTCCTTCCTTCCTTCCTTCCTTCCTTCCTTCCTTCCTTCCTTCCTTCCTTCCTTCCTTCCTTCTTCCTTCCTTCTCTTCCTTCCCTCCCTCCCTCCCTCCCTTCCTCCCTCCTTCCTTCCTTCTCTTCCTTCCTTCCATCTCTTCCTTCTCTTCCTCAGAAGCACAGTCTTTGAGAGAGTGGTTACTGAGTAAATTATTAGCTTTAATGGCATTTCATGGAGAATCATGTTTTGAAGTCATCTCATCAAAGTTAAGAAACTGTCTCAACGTCATACATTAACTAATGATAGAGCCAGGATTCCAGCTCAGGTCTCCTGATTCCCATCTAGAGGCAACTTATGAGAAGAAAGAGTTTTCAGGCAGTTTAGAAATTCTGTTTGTATATAGCTCTTGACGAACACTTACACTTTTTCTGATTCATGTGTACTTTTCTGGATGTGTGCCTGCTCTGCTCTTCCTATATAATGAGAAGAGGATCTTTTACCCAATTCAGAGGTACAAATTTCTAACTAAATGAAGTTTGGAAATAATTGAGAGAGTGAGAAGACCTTTAAAAGAAACTAGGTATTATTGTTAAGCAATTCAAAATTAAATTTACTCATAGGGTAAACTGATATGAGGAATGTGGCTAATGCTGTCTGGGAAATGGAAAAACAAGGAAAGGGTTTATGAAAAAGATAAATAAGGAGTTACAGAAGTGTTCACCCACTTGGTCATAAACTGGCCCACAGGATGTTAGAAGAAATCATTTAAATTCCAAGTTTGTGTACATGGTGGGGAATTGGTTGGTTATCCAATATGGACTTTAAAAGAAGAAACAAGAAAGGAAAAGATTTATGTCTGTCTTTTGAGTAACACACAGGAAATGATCAGCGATGTAGACATAAGGGACTGCTTAACGGAGTGATAGCCATCATAATTCAGTTAGATTGTAATTGAGAATCAAGTGAGACCCAGAAAAGGAAAACTTAGGATGATGATTACTAAATTAAAGCAGAGAAAATGAGAAAATAAAGGCAACTTTTAGATATAAAGTCAAGGGAGCAAGCTCTAAGGAATTGAAAGTATAAGAAGAAATGTTCATCAAAATATTTATCAGTTTTATTTTATAAAGTTCAGAGCAGCTAAATCACATATTATAATCCTGGGTAAGAAAAATATAGCATCATGTGAATAATAAAATATAAAATGCACATGAGGTTCTAAAAAGATTACAGAATGAGGCTGCAATGGTAAAATGCTAATACAAGCTATGTTGGCAAAAGGAAACATTGCACAAATAGCTAACATATACATGAAACCTTTTTCAATACTGTCGTGTGTAAAATATCAGAGAAAACTTTAAGTCGCCCTAGAAGCATAGCAAGAAACACCTATGGGTAGAATAGATGAATATATTGTTAAAATGGAAAGAGAATTTTTTTCTTTATTACCAAGACCCCACCCCCTCCTTCCTTCCCTCTCTCTGCTCTTCCTTTCCCCTAACCCTCCCTCCTTTCTCTCTCTGCTCTCATGTCATTAATTGTTCTCATATCAAAATTGAGTATGGGTGGTGCCTATGGCTCAAAGGGTTAGGGTGACGGCCCCATATGCCACAGGTGGCAGGTTCAAACCCAGCCCTGGCCAAAAACTGAAAAAAAAAAAAAAAAATAATCGAGTACATAGGATACATGCTTCTCCATTCTTGTGATACTTTACTAAGAATAATGTGTTCCACTTCCATCCAGGTTAATACAAAGGATGTAAAGTCTCCATTTTTTTTTTTTTTTTTTGTAGAGACAGAGTCTCACTTTATGGCCCTTGGTAGAGTGCCGTGGCCTCACACAGCTCACAGCAACCTCCAACTCCTGGGCTTAAGCGATTCTCTTGCCTCAGCCTCCCAAGTAGCTGGGACTACAGGCGCCCGCCACAACGCCCGGCTATTTTTTGGTTGCAGTTTGGCCGGGGCCGGGTTTGAACCCGCCACCCTCGGTATATGGGGCCAGCGCCTTACGGACTGAGCCATAGGCGCCGCCCAAGTCTCCATTTTTTAAAATGGCTGAATAGCATTCCATAGTGTACATATACCACAGCTTGTTTATCCATTCTTGGGTTGGTGGGCATTTAGGCTGTTTCCACATTTTGGCTATTATAAATTGAGCTGCAAACAGTCTACTGCAAGTGTGCTAATGATAAAAGGATTTATTTCCTTCTAGGTAGATGCCTACTAATGGGATTGCAGGATCAAATGGGAGGTCTGGCTTGAGTTCTTTGAGGGCTCTCCATACTTCCTTCCAAAAAGGTTGTATTAGTTTGCAGTCCCACCAGCAGTGTAAAAGTGTTCCCTTCTCTCCACATCCATGCCATCATCTGCAGCTTTGAGATTTTGCAATGTGGGTTAGGTGATATCTCAGGGTAATTTTGATTTGCAATTCTCCAATGATTAGGGATGATGAGCATTTTTTCATGTTTGTTAGTCATTTGTCTGTCTTTTTTTCTTTCCTTGTTTTTTTTTTTTTTTGCAGTTTTTGGCCAGGGCTGGGTTTGAACCCACCACCTCTGGCATATGGGGTTGGTGCCCTACTCTTTTAAGCCACAGGTGCCACCCCATTAGTCTGTCTTCTTTAGAGAAGGTTCTATTCATCTCTCTTGCCCATTGATATAAGGGATTGTTGGCTCTGTTTATGCTTAATTTGAGTTCTATGTAGATCCTAGTTATCAAGCTCTTGTCTGATTCATAATATGCAAATATATTTTCCCATAATATGCAGATATCTTGTCTATTTGCTTTGGTTGTTGTCTCCTTAGAGACAGAAGCTATTCAGTTTAATTAAATCCAGTCTGTTTATTTTTGTTGTTCTTGAAATTGCCACTGGAGTCTTCTTCATGAAGTCTTTCCTCAGGTCAATATCTTCCAGTATTTTTCCTATGCTTTCTTTGAGGAATTTTATTGTTTCATGCCTTAAATTGAAGTCCTTTATCCATCTCGAATCAATTTTTGTGAGTGGAGAAAGGTGTGGGTCCAGTTTCAGTCTTTTATGTGTGGATATCCAGTTCTCCCAACACCATTTATTGAATAGGGAGGCTTTTCTCCAAGGTATATTCTTGTTTGGTTTATGGAAGATTAGGTGGTTGTTAGTTTCATTTCCTTGTTTTCTATTCGATTCTAAATGTCTATGTCTTTATTTTTGTGCCAGTACCATGCTGTCTTGACCACTATGACTTTGTAGTGTAGCTTAAAATTTGGTATGCTGATGCCCTTGGCTTTATTTTTATTACTAAGAACTGCCTTAGCTATACAGGGTTTGTTCTTGTTCCATACAAAATGCAGAATCATTTTTTCCAAGTCTTGAAAGTACAATGTTGGTATTTTAATAGGAATGTCATTGAATCAGTAGATTGTTTGGGAAGTTTAGAGATTTTAAAAATGTTGATTCTTCCCAGCCATGAGCATGGTATGTTCTTCCGTTTGTTGATATCCTGTGCTATTTCTTTTCTTAGGATTTCATAATTTTCTTTATAGAGGTCCTTCACCTCTCTTGTTAGGTATATTCTTAGGTATTTCATTTTCTTTGAAGCTATGGTGAAGGGACTTGTGTCCTTAATTAGCCTCTGATCTTGACTGTTATTGGTGTGTACAAAGGCTACTGACTTGTGGATCTTGATTTTATATCCTGAGACATTACTGTATTTTTTGATGGCTTCCATGAGTCTTGTGGTTGAGTATTTGGGATTCTCTAAGTATAAGATCATATCATCAGCAATGAGAGAGAGTTTGACTTCCTTTGCTCACCTTTGTATGCCCTTTATTTCCTTGTATTTCCTAATTATATTGGCTAGAACTCCCAGCACTATGTTGAATAGTAATGGTGACAGGACAATGTTGTCTGGTTCCAGTTCTTAAAGGAAAAGCTTTTAGTTTTACTCCATTCAGAAAAATATTAGCTGTGGGTTTGTCATAGACAGTTTTGATCAGTTTAAGAAATGTGCCACCTGGGTGGTGCCTATGGCTCAAAGGAGTAGGGTGCCAGCCCCATATTCAAGAGGTGGTGGGTTCAAACTCAGCCCTGGCCAAAAAAAAAAAAAAAAAAAAAAAAAAAAAAAAAAAAAGAAATGTGCCACCTATGCCTATACTCTTCAGTGTTCTAATTAGAAAAGGATGCTGGATTTTTTTTTTTTTTTATTAAATCATAGCTATGTACATTGATATATTCATGGGGCATCATTCACTAGCTTCACAGACTGTTTACCAAGTTTCACATATACCCTTGTAAGATGCACCGCTGGTGTAATCCCACCAATCCCCTTCCCTCTACCCACCTCCCCCTCCCTGCCCTACCTTTCCCCCTTCCCCCTATTCTTAGGTTGGGTTATAGCTTTCATGTGAAAACTGGGGATTATAGGTTGGGTTATAGCTTTCATGTGAAAACCCTAAATTAGTTTCTTAGTGGGCTGAGTACATTGGGTACTTTTTCTTCCATTCTTGAGACACTTTACTAAGAAGAATATGTTCCAGCTCCATCCATGTAAACATGAAAGAGGTAAAGTCTCCATCTTTCTTTAAGGCTGCATAATATTCCATGGTGTACATATACCACAGTTTATTAATCCATTCATGGATCGATGGGCACTTGGGCTTCTTCCATGATTTAGCAATTCTGAATTGGGCTGCAATAAACATTCTGGTACAAATATCTTTGTTATAATGTGATTTTTGGTCTTCTGGGTATATGCCCAGTAGAGGGATTACAGGACTGAATGGCAGATCTATTTTTAGATCTCTAAGTGTTCTCCATATATCTCTCCAAAAGGAATGTATTAATTTGCATTCCCACCAGCAGTGTAGAAGTGTTCCCTTTTCTCCACATCCACGCCAACATCTCTGGTCTTGGGATTTTGTGATATGGGCAAATCTTACTGGAGTTAGATGATATCTCATAGTAGTTTTGATTTGCATTTCTCTGATTAAAGATGATGAGCATTTTTTTATATGTCTGTAGGCCGTGTGCCTGTCTTCTTCAGAGAAGTTTCTCTTCAAGTCCCTTGCCCAGCCTGTGATGGGATCACTTGTTCTTTTCTTGCTTGTACGTTTGAGTTCTCTGTGGATTCTGGTTATTAAACCTTTGTTGAAGACATAACCTGCAAATATCTTCTCCCATTCTGAGTATTATTTATTTTTTAAAATCTATTTATTTTATTTTTTATTTAATCAGCTTGTGAGTTTCTTGATGCTCTCTTTTTCTACATTTTTTCAAATGTAGGCATCTAAAGAGATAAATTTTCCTCTCAGAACTGCTTTTGCAGTGTCCTACAGGTTTTGGTAGCTTGTGTCTTCATTGTCGTTATGCTCAAGGAAGGTAATGACTTCCTGTTTTATTTCTTCCTGCACCCAACTGTCATTCAACAGAAAGTTGTTTAATTTCCATGCCTTTGTGTGGGGTTGAATGTTTTTGTTGTAGTTGAGTTCTATCTTTAGTGCCTTGTGGTCTGAGATTATATAAGATAAAATTTCAATTCTTTTGATTCTGTTGAGGTTTGTTTTGTGTCCTAGGATATGATCAATTTTGGAGAATGTTCCATGGGGTGATGAGAATGTATATTTGTTATCTTTGGGATGGAGTGTTCTATATGCTTCTATCAAGCACAGTTGTTCTAGGGTCTCATTTAAGTCCATTATATATTTGTTTAATTATGTCCAGCTCTGTAAGTGGAGTGTTAACGTCTCCTGTTATTATGGCGTTATTGGATATCATATTGCTCTGACTGAGTAAGGTCTGTTTCAAGAATCTGGGAGCATTTAAGTTGGGTGCATAAATATTTAGAATTGAAACATCTTCTTGTTATATTTTTCCCTTGACAAATATAAAGTGACCATCTTTGTCTTTTTTGACTTTAGTTGCTTTAAATCCACATGTATCTGAAAATAAGATTGCAACCCCTCTTTTCTTCTGAATTCTATTTGCCTGAAAAAGTGTCTTCCAACCCTTAACTGGGAGTTTTAATTTGCCTTTTGAAGCCAGGTGTGTTTTTTTGCAGAGAGCAAATGGATGGCTTGTGTTTTTTTAATTTAATCAGCCAATCTGTGCCTCTTCAGTGGGAAATTCAAGCCATTAACATTTATTGAGATAATTGATAAGGGTGGTAGTGTTCTATTCATCGTATTTTGTGAGAGTACATTGCTTAGTTTTATCTTTTGCATCATTGTGGAAGTTAGGTTCTATCCTTTAATTTCTGAGTTCTTACTTTGCTGTTGATCCATACGCAACCACTTGCCAGTTCTCCACTGCTTTTGTCCTCTTCATGGGATCCAGAAGTCTCTCACTGACTCCCTGTGTCCCCAAAAGGATGTTTCTGGGAAGATCCCACCAGCCAGAGATGCCTGAAGTCTTGTCTTCCCAGTCTCACTGTGTCCAGTTGCAAGGAAGCTTTTATTCAGGTGCCATCTTGTTCCTTCCCTTTCCAGTTTTATGAGCTTTGGCAAATGTACAAAGTCCTGTTACCTCTACTTCTCAGAGGTCTCTTTTTAGCAACTATGCTGAACTGTAACCAGTCTGGCAAAAATCAAGCTGAATGGCACACAATTTGAATTGAAATAAAAGAACCTCTAACATTTCTTTATAGGTGGAATCCTCTGCAGTAGTACCTCAGTGTCCCTTGGGGAGGGGTGTGTGTGTTGCTCTGGACTGGTTTTTCATGTTGCCAGGATTTTTCTGTTGATTCTTCCTCATGAGTGTTTTCTTTTGTCTGTTTCCTTGCCCTAATTTTCCTTTCACTTCTCTTTAAGTTACTGTGCCTCTGGACTAGGGTTTAGATGAATCCTTTTGGTATAGGACCAGAAGGATGAGAAGATTGAAGAGCAAGAAGGGAAAAAAGAGAAAGGAGAGGGGGTAAGTAAAGGTGAATATTGACAAAAGAAGAGGCACAGAAAGAGGGAGAAAGGAGCAATAAAGGTGTACAGTAGGGTACTCTGATACAACCTTAAAAAACCCCAACCTCTGGGGGTGCTGGGTTGGGTGGTTCCCTTGAGGTCAGCAGCTCTTTGCTAGCCTGTTTAGACACAGTACCCTACCTTCACCAAATAGAGAGGAAAGGCAAAAATGCTATAAATCAAACCAAAACAAGCAAACAGACAACTTTATGGGATAAAATTGGGGGAAAAACCAAATAATAGGGGGTAGAAACACTAGCAAAAATGAAGTTCTAATTGTTAAAGAAGGCAACAATGGAAAATTATATTTAAACTAGAAAAATGAAGAAAGAAAGGAAAGGAAAAAAATCTAGAGGGGAAATGTTGAAATTAAAAAAACAAAACAAAACAAAGCAGTATATATATCTTGCTGAATATTGTCTGGGCAACATGGGATCTTTTTGGGGTATGAGATGTTAATCACAATGCTGACACGCCTGTACGACATCGAGACTGGAGGCCTCTGCTGACTTCTTCAACCCCACAGGGTGGAGAACCTAAATCTCTCCTCAGCCTGCTTAAAAGTCACTTTAAACTGCTAACCTTGGCTGAGCAGAAGCTTTCCCAGGAAAGCACTTGTTGCTGGGATCACTCCTGAAGTGACTATCCACTTACCCAGTGTGCCAAAACTGGTCTCACTCTGCTCCTGAGGGCCAAGGCTGTAAGGTGTCTCAGTCCCCATCTTTAGGCTGCTCAGTCACTAGATTACTTGTCCAGGGTCTCACTTGCCCAGGGTCTCCTGCCCTGTGCTCTGTGACCCTAAGGTCCAATCTTGCCATGGCAGTTCTCCCACAATGGCTCTGTGCAGCCTATAGCTGAACACTATTGGCTCAGCGGCTCAGTCTGGGGCCCTTTACAACACTCAAAGTCATCCATACTCTTGTCCAAGTTCTCCCAAGATAGTTCAACTGAGTGCCAAGTCCAAAAAAACAAAAACAGCTTACAGGTAAGGACTTTCCAGTTTGCAGTCTCACTGCTGCTGTACTTATAGCTGCTGGTGAGATTAGACTGAATGAACACATGCAACCACTTGCCAGTTCTCCACAGCTTTTGTCCTCCTCATGGGGTCTAGAAGTCTCTTGGTGACTCCCTGTGTTCCCAAAGGGATATTTCTGGGCAGATCCCACCAGCTAGAGATGCCTGGAGTCTTCTGTCCCCAGTCTCACTGTGCCCAGTTGCAAGGAAACTGTTACTCGGCTGCCATCTTGCTCCTCCAGAAAAAGAATGTTTAATTTGAGCTGAGAGCATATATGGCCTAACTTGCCTACTCAGCTTTGATGATGATTCTACCGAGGGGTAGGAATAAGACTATGGTTTATTTCTGTTCTAGGGAAATTCTCTGAAGAGCATCACACAAAAACTGATCTGCTACTGAGCTTGAGGACTTTGCAAGCCTGGCCAAAGGAGGTAGTACTTTGTTTTGACGGAACTGAGATAGTTGAGCAAGTGCTGGCCTTGAACTTAGTAGATGTGAGTCTGGGCCAGATCCGTGATTTAGCAGCCAGATGAATTAGGCAAATCATGTTAATTATGGAGTTCAGTTCATAAGTTAACTTCAAAGTTATTGGTTGGATAAGACAATTTCTCAGTTATTTTTCAGCTGAGGTATATGGAAACAGAATATATAAAAAAACCCTGTAAGTTTTCTAAACACAGAAAGACAAATATTTCATATTCTCATTCATATGTGGGAGCTAAATATTAAAACCAGTTGATCTTATGGAGACAGAGTAGAACGATGGTTACCAGAGGGTGGGAAGAGTAGCAGGGAGAGGGGCATAAATTTTGGATGATTAATGGGCACAAAAATATAGTAAGTTAGAATGAACACGATTTGATAGCACGACAGAATGACCAAAATCATCAATGTTAGGGTATAGTTTAAAATAACTAAGAGAGTAGAATTGGAATGTTCCTAACATAAAGAAATATTAAATGCCTGAGGTGACAGATACCTCAATTACCCTGATTTAATTAACATCACATGTACCCTATAAAGATATACAACTATTGCACATCCATAATAATTAAAAAAAAAAAAACAAAAAAAGCCAAACTGATCTTTCTCCTTTCCCTGAATCTGTACAACAGAAATCCAAGGCTTAGGAAAAGGTTGTATCTTAATTTCTTTCTTTCTTTTTTTCCCCCTGACCTGTGATTCCAGTAATGATTGTAAGACCAAATGCCAGATGGGGGATTTTATAACAATTTGGAGTGATCCTAGAATAGAAATACTTTGTGATATTTTGAAAGTCTTGCCATTAAGTTGAACCCTTGCTTGGAGATAGAACTGAGAAGTACAGCACCATTGTGATTTACCAGCACATAATAATTGTATTCACACACTCAGGCAGCAGGGATCTTCTGGAGCCTATATGTTAGGTATGTACTAGGGTGTGTGAGTACAACATAATACGGAATCACTCCTACTCTGAAGGACTTGTTATAATGAATTGAATTTCATGTTTTTCATTGGTGAAATGAATATGATATTGTTAAACAGCAACTTCGATACTTTTATGAAGGACATTAACAAATTAGTTGTTTGACATCAATGTGCTTCTTGTTTTTTAATAGTATTTGCTGCATTTTGTGAATTTTGTGAATTTAATATGAAATTTCCCCAAATTTAGGATATTATCACTTATCAGCTACATCACCAGTATCACAAGTACTTTGTGGGGGGAAAGAAGAAACTGCTATGTTCATGTATACATTGATTAGATACACCCCAGTTTCTTCACTCTTAAAATATTAAAGAAATACGATTTATAGTTAGAAATATAAAGTAGGTCAATGCATAATAAAATAATGCTTGAGTTTGGAGAAGAGCAGGACCCAGCTAGTTAAAAAAAATCAAATTATTCTTACCCTGGAAATATTTAGTAATGCACTCCTCTATCATAGTATACAAAAGGCGTTGGACAATCAGGACATCTCTGGCCTTTCAAACATAAGACCATTTGCAAATATCTTATTTGTTAGGAGCTAGAAAGAGATAAAGCTTCCCCACATCAATCTGTTTTTTAACCCAGGTACCCATTCCCCACTGAATTAGTGAAAAGGTTGTTGAAGAGGCTAAGCTGAATTGCCACTTCTGAGAAATTCTCATTTAGAACAAACGGTGGAGATATGGCGGTAAGGGATAGCAAAAATATTATTCCTTTTAAGTATATTATCTATATATCACGGGTAATTCAAGTTATAGGGGAAAATAATCGAACCGAGGGTGGTGGCAAGCTGCTTACGCAGCTGCAACTATAAACAGGGCATAGAAGTACATTTCCAAGCTGTTGCTTTAAAAATAGCCCATGCACAAGATAATTGGAAGTATTTTTTGTTTGTTTTGTTTCCACATGCAGTGTTTTACATAAATTACATTTTTTGCTCCTCTGAGAATTTAGCACACACGTAATTACACGTATTTACCTATCATGAGAATAAAACATGCTTGTGTGATTTTTAAAACATAATAATTTCTTAAAAAGCTAGGTTCCCAGTGTTATATACAGTAAAATTTGGGCCAAGAAAATGTAGAAATAGATCTTAGTGCCAAATCTGATTTGGACAACTGTCTACAGACATTACTGCCAAAAATATTTACTGTGGGTCAGAATTTCTTCTTGGTAAACTCAAGGAAAAAGGTTTTATATCAGGTATATGGTGTGTCAAATGACTAAAATTATCTTGAAGTAAGCCAATAAATTATTTGTTTTAAAATTTGTATATTCTTAATTTATTTTAACTTAGTCTGTGGGCTAGAATTATACCCACATATCTGGTTCTGTAGAATTTTTTCCTGTATAAATTGTTCATTCATTGCAATGGACTGAAGGTTTATGTCTCTCTCCACCCCAAATTGACATGTTAAAATCTTAACCCCCAAAGGTGATGATACAGGGAGGTAGGACATTTGAGAGGTGATTAGGTCATGAGGGTAAAGCCCTCATGAATGGGATTAGTGCCCTTATAAAAGAGACCCCTTTTCCCCTCTGTCATGTGAGGACACAGCAAAAACATGGCCATCTATGAAGTAGGAAGAATGCCTTTAGTAGGCACTGAATCTCCTTGCATCTTGATTTTGGATTTTCCACCCTCTTAATCATAAGAAATAAATTTCTGTTGTTTATAAATCACCAAATCTATGGTATTTTTTATTTTAGAAGCCTGAATGAACTAAGACATCTATGAATATCTATTTTTTATTTATTCATCTAAAATTTTTGGAACATGATGAGAGATACATGAATAATAATTATAAAGTAATATGAGGGTGCTCTTACTGTTATAAGCACAGTAGTGGTAAGGCCTCTCCTGTCTTGGTCTAGAGGGGGAGGCAGAACAAAATCCCCAGAGGGGTGAGAGCCATGTAGCTTAGCCTGGGAGTGCATGATGAGATTAGAACATGAGATTTCCTTAGAGATGGTATAGCCTCAGCAGTGTGCTCAAAGTAGCTGATTTTTGTACTACAGGTTAAAGTGGCCAAAGAAACAAAGAGCTTGTTCCAGGACTCAGAAAAATACCCTCTTTTCATCAAGAAAGATTGGCTACCCAAAAATGTGAGCCTAACTAAGCAGTTTGCTTAGTGACAGCATTTCTCCTCCTGGACTGGGAAAAAACAGTTTGCAGATTGTCACCAGACTGCAGACCATAAGACTGGCTACCAGGGATACAGGGTGAAGATCATTAAATAGACTGAACCTAATTAGTGCCAGTAGGAATGGAAAGGGCAAGAATTCCAGGAACTTCCATCTAAGAGGAAGGATATGTAAAACTGAAGGAGAATCACTGGATATGGGGGAGATATTAAGCAAGATAGTAGTTGAGTACCCCCCAATTTCTGGCTTAGGCTATTGACATTCATCAATAAAGTTAACCATTAAAACAGGATTGGTGGCAAAATGACAGGTTTAGTTCTGAACACACTGTGTGTGAGACAGAAAACTGTGGGACAGCCTGGTAGATATTTGGGAATATGAATCAGGATGTCAGGCAAGAGGTCTTGGCTGTTGGATTTAAAAGTCAATGGAATTAATAGCGGGTGAACTATTCATGTGCGATTATGCAAGAAGAGTAAATAAAGTAGGAAGAGAAGAGAAGCAAGAATTGGGTTTAGGGAGCAACACTGATGGGGTGTTTGAAGAGGAGGAATCTTGAAGTACCAAGAATGAGCAAAGAAAAAGGTTAAAAGACAATGAGGAGAATTTTATTGGTACTAATGCCAGAAAGGGTTTCAAGGAGAGAGTCAATATGACCAAATTCTCCAGGTAATAATTGCAAAGGTCACTGGATTTGGAAATTGCTCATTTATTCAAGAGATAGTTTGTATTATTAATGTGCCTGTTATAAATGTGTTAGGTGCTGAAGATTCAATAATAAACAAAAAATGGATCTGTTCTTTCCTCGTGGGACTTACAGTCTTATGGGGAGAGAGATGTTAACCAAGCAACTACTAAAATAAATGTAAAATTACAACTCTGATGTCTGTGAAGTAAAGATGTATAGTGACCTTAATTAAAGTAGGTGCATAATGCAAGGGTACATGTCAGATGTATTAAGTATAGAGTATAAGTGTCTTAACACAATAATTATGTAAATGAGAAGAGGTATATATTAACCAGTGTGATGTAAGCATTCCTAATTCTATATGAAATCAGCACATTGTACCCCATAAATGCATTATGTATACATGATCTATGTGTATATGATTTAATTAATAAAAGAAATGAAAAGGTAAAGAGAAAAAATGCAAATCATTGTTTTTTCATTGACCTATTGTTTTAAATGTTCAGTAACTGCATTCCCAGCATTCCCTCAAAGGCTTCAATTTGTCCATGAACATTAATCTATAACTCTTACTGGAAGAAGAATGGTTTTGCAAAAAACTCAACATGCTCAGATGTCTGGAGTCCCCACTTCACCATTTAATCAGTTGAACAAACTTGGGGTAACTATCTGAGCCTTAAATTTCCTTTTTGAGTTTTTATAGGGATTGAACCAGATGATGCATGTGAAATTATTTCATAAGATAAATAGATCAGAACAAATGTTGGCAGTTATTATTTGGGAGGCAGCCATGGTGTATAAAAATTTCACTAGATGCAGTTGTTAGATTGAATTATTGATTGTGTTCTTGGTTCTATCATTAGTAGTATAAATTTGGGTAGTTATTTGACTGCTTTTGCTGTCAGTTCACTCACTGGTGAGATGGGGGTAGTATTCTCTCACAAGCTTGTGGAAAGTGGAAAATGCTTAGTGTTGCATTAAACACAGGTTAGTCAATCAGACCCCAGCATTAGCTCTTTTAGGCTCTGGGTTAATAATTTGCAAGTGGCTATTTAAGTTTAAGGAATGCAGCTAAGGTTCATGCATCTTGGAGTGGGCCTCACCCTCCTAAGCAGCCAGCAGCTCAGGGTCATATATTAATACTTTCTCATGTTTCTTGTTCTGGGATAGTTCCCTTAGTATTTCCTGGGGTTCCAGCTATAACCACCTAGCTATATTTTCCTAAATCTTGTCCCTATGTTTCTGTACATGCTACATATTCTATGCAAAATGACTTTTCTCTTCCATTGCCCTGAAAAACTGGTACTCATTAAGATTAAATTTAAAAATTACTTTCCATGAATAGACTTAGGTATGCCTCCTTATGGCACTTACATGTTGTATCACTTATTTCATCATCTCTTTCAGAGATTAAGGACATATCTTACTTCTTTATATCCCCGGTATCCAGCACATAATATGTGTGTAGTGAAGGAATGTGGGACTAATAGCTACTTCTGAATTAAATATTTAGAACTATTAAAAAATTATTACTCATATAGATTATTGCCATCAAATGCAGAGGCTTTGAGAATTGAATTATTGTTGCCCTTATCTCCTAGACACAGGCAGTTACAGATGCCTATTATTTTTAATGATTGTTTCTTATAATTTAAAATGACCTCACCAGTAAGGTCCAAATTAGAAATACTTTTGATTTTGATTTTTCTCTTAAGTGTGTCTAACTTCCCATAATTATGACATGCTATACATTTGTTTTATATAAGGAGCTTGCCAGTCTTGACTTTGTGACCTTTGGACAATTTAGCACTTTCCATTTATTTTAGAGGACAAAGGATCAGTCCTACCCTTTAGGAGTGAGCTGATACCCACAATGAGGGATATGCCTTATGTGTTGAGAGCTACGCATTTGTGGAATACTTTGCTGGAATCCTATAAAAGGAGAAATCATTAAGTGTCAGCTAATCCCTACAGCTCTCTGTTATTGTTCTCCTCATGTTTTCTGCCAAGGGAGAAGATAAAGTTTGTGTAGAAACATAAGGATAAGGGATTGCTGACCAGGGGACATCTGGAAATAAATAAGTGGGTAGGAGATGGGAAGGGGGACACATCACAACCTGTGTCCTGGCAGCAGCTACCATCAGGAACATGTAAATAATCTCTGGAAAAGGGGTGGGGTGGATTTATGGGGCTTTGGTGTTTGGGTTAAAGTAGAAAGACTGTTTTTCTCTTGCTACCGTCTATGTCTGAAATGAGTATGCGGGCTAAGTCTCAGGTTTGGTAACTGTAGGAGGTAAAGAGGAAGAGAGAAAAACGGGATGGATTCAAATTGAACTGAGCACAGATGGAGGCAGAGGAATTCCCCCAGGGTCCTTAGAAGAAACCTTAAAAAGAGTAAAAGAGGAGGGAGGGTTAGAACGCGAGCTGGGAGGGCAGACTGGGTGGTGGTGGTATGTTTACCAAAGTATTTTGATGACAAAGCTCAGCTATAAGCTGGGCAGATAGTTGAACTAGTCAGGCCTAAAATAAATTGTAGTTTTCCCTGATGCCTGATGCTCTCTAGTTCTCTTTTTTCTCCCAGAAACATTTCTTTTTTTCCCCAGTTCTTAACTTTATTTTGGCATAGACTTGTTAGGAGGAATTTGTGTAAGATTTTCTTTTTGTGTCATCTTTCCTAAGATACTCACAAATTGAATATATTAATGAGTAGAATATATTGATTATCTAATCGATATTGGCTCAGTTATTTTTAATGAAGGTTGAACACAAAACTTTAAACAAAATAAAGTTTTTTTTCCTTTTTCTTCTAAAATTCAGGACTGTTGTGGGGACTACATGCAAAGTCCTCAGAGCCCTGTTTTTCTACGTTGCTATTCCATTCTGAGTATTGCCCCTGCCTTCTTGCTGACTTATCCACATTTCTGCCCAGCATGAAGGAGAGAGATGGAAAGGGGAAGAGGAGGGCAGGTCCAGACACTTGTGTTTACATCCTGTTGGTCCCGATTGATTCACAGGGTTTTACTGCGATACACGTGAGATTGAGAAGATTGAGAAGGGTGGCTTTTTTTTTTTCCCCCGAGTGCCCATGTCTTAGGCGACACAGGATGCTGTAACAAAATAAAATGGATTTAGTGGATTAAAAAGCAGGCATTTATTTCTCACTGTTCTGAAGGCTGGGAAGTTCAAGATCAAGATACTGGCAGATTTGTTTTCAGGTGAGGGTCTTCTCCCTGATTTGCAAGTGACCACCTTCTCACTGTGTCCTCACATGGTAAAGAGAAAGGAAGTGCTCTAGTCTCTTTTCCTTTTTTTTATAAGGACACTGACACCATCATAGGGTCTATCCCTACAGACCTCATGTGAACCTAATTATCTCTTAAAGAGTCTGTCTCCAAAAACCATCATCTTGGGAGGGCTTCAATATGGAGAATTTGAGGAGACATTCAATCTATCACAGTGCCTATTCTTTGCTAAAAATTGGATTAGAGATTCTATTTTGATAAAAGAGAATGGATATTAAGAGACAATGATTGGACTCTATGGTATTAGTTGAGAAGCTAATGTTTAATTTGATAGGGTAAAGTTTTTATGGAATTTTACTGGAAGATAATTTCTGGGATGAGCTAATATCGTGGGGTTCATTCATTCAAAAAATATTTACTGAGTATGGCAGGTACTGTGCTAAGTGTTGGGATACGTTAGTGAGCAAAGCGTACGCATTTCCTACTCTTATGAAACTTACATTCTTAGTGATGTGAGAGAAAATTTTAAAATAACTGCACACATACATATGTAACTGGTGGTGCGTAATTATGAGGAAAAAACCCCCCAAGTACCAAGCGATTGTGTAATAGGGCAAACCTGCCTTTGTCTACCTGTCAGAAAAGATTTGCCTAGGTGAACCTTGAGCTAACATCTAAAGAATACAGGTACAGGGAGAAGCATCCTAAGCAAAGGAAACTCTGTGTGCAAAGGCCCTGAGGTAGACAGAAGTGTGACTTTCTTGAGAAACTGAAGGTCGAATAGGATAACCAAAGGGAAAAGGGCTATGCTGTGAGGCTGTAGGCATAGAAAGGGAGTAAATTAGGCAGAAGTGTGGAAGCTATCATAAAGATGGTGATCTTCATCCTAAGAGCAATGTGAAACTATTGAAGTGTTCTAAGCTGAGGTTGACACAATCAGATTTGCCTTCAGAAAAACTCACTCAGGTGGCCTGGAGGAGAGGGGATACCAGTGGGTATACAAAGACCAATCAAGAGATTATTAGAGGGGTCCAGGTAAGAGATGATAGTAGCCCGAAATTGGGCAGTAGCAGCAGTGATGGAGGGAAGTGGATGTATGTAGAAGACATTTAGAACATACACAAAACAATATATATTATATATAAATTAAGTGGATGTTGGATGAGTAGGATGTCAGCCTGTAGGAGTCAGAGATGTCTTTTGGTTTTTGACTTAAGTAATTGAATGAATGGTGACACCATTCACTGAGGGGGGATTTGGAAAAGGGCTAATTTCCAGGGGAAAGATCATGAACCAGACATGTTGAGCCAGATGGCCTCAGAGGTATTTGGATGGTGATGTCAGGGAGGCAGGTGTTTAAATGGCCAGGAGTTCAGAGTTGTCTAGCTGGAGAGAGATGTGTGCGTGCTTGTGTGTGTGTGTGTACACACATGCACATACATATTTGGGAAACTTTTAAAAATGAGAGGGAATTGAGGACACACCCTAGAAGAGCTAGAGAAAGAGGAATGTCTATGGTAGGACTTGGGGGAATTAGAACATTTAAAGGCTGATGATGAAGTGGATGAAACAGCAAAAGCAACTGAAATAGAAAGTAGGCAGAGAGATACGAGGCAAACCTGGAGCCTCTGGTTTGAGGACGGCAAAGTAAGAGAAGTCAAATGCTGGTGAGAAGTCAGGTAAGATGAGGGCTAAAGATGTCCTTCAAATTTGCAAAGAGGATAGCTAGAATGTTAGTCTTTCCTGATGCGTAAAAGCCACAGGCCAAGAAATGCTCGGAGAGTGAGAAAGAGGGGTAGCAGGATGGTACTTGAGGAGCAAATGGGGTTGATCTTTTTCTTTAGTTCATGTTCTCATCTTTATCCCTGGCCTTAGTCTCGTTGCTTTTTCTCTATTGACCCTAACGTTTATGAAATTGATAACACATCTTTCATTTGAACTTTTGTGTTTTTGGTTACCAGTATGTTTATTCATGAAAAATATATAAGGTGATTTTGAGTTTTTCTTTTTAAAAAGTTATTTAAATACTGTCGTGCTGCAAATGTTCTTCAGTTTTAATTTTCCCCCCAGCTACTAAGCACTTTGTTTTTGATGTCTATCTGTGAGGACTTAGTTGGTTCTGTTCTTGCTGTATTGTAGTCTGTTTTATTCACAGATGGCATCCCAGTTTTTCTAAGATGAAAATTTAAGTCATTATCAAATCTTTAATATCATAAATTATGATGTAACAAACACTGTTCTACACTATTTTGTACTTGGTACAAAAGTTTCCTGGGGGGTATATACCCAGAAGTGTACTGAATTCTAAATTATCCACAGACTATATAAAGTATTACCAAATTCCTCCATACAGTCGCTGACCAGGCTATACTCTTGTCACCTGTCCATGGGAGTTCCTACTTCCTTGCATGCTTCTTAATATTTGAATCTGGTATTTTGACTTAAGGCATTGAGTTCTTTTGACTGGTGACAATATTATAATGGTGATTATCATGAAAATAAATGATTAGATCTGTATAGTGAAATTTAAAGAAAAAAGCAATATATGTGCAATTAACTCTCAAATATTTTATAATACAACTATTAACTTCAGGCCAATTTTCTATGGTTGGCTACATTGCTTTTTGCTTGGATCACTGTTCCCCATCATTTTTTTTCTTTTTTTTTTTTTTATTAAATCATAGCTGTGTACATTGATATGATCATGGGGCATCATTCACTAGCTTCACAGACTGTTTACCAAGTTTCACATATACCCTTGTAAGATGCACCGCTGGTGTAATCCCACCAATCCCCTTCCCTCTATCCACCCCATCATTTATTTGATATGCTTAAATAATTCAAGGACTAAATATTTATAGAGAAATCCATAAAAACTAAATTCTCCGGAGCATAAAGTGAGCAACTACAAGTTGTTAGCAGACTATTTGTTAATTGTAAGAGTGAGTGGAAAGATACTCTCAGGGACTATTTTCCAGTTGTCTTTTTTTTTTTTTTTCAAGGTTTTGAGTGAGCTGAGAAAACTTACTGAAATTTCTGGGAGCACTTTGAAATGGTGATGAGGTTCTGAGTAACCCAGTTCTGTGGAAGTTATAGAGTTATGCAAAATAAATATGTAGTTTATAATCTTGTCCCCTCTTTGCATGTCTTCTGTTTGTGTTTATATTAGCAATTCATGGTAACTTTATAACCCCAGTCTCTTCTCTTCCCATTAGCTAAGGATGGGATTATTTCTAACCAAAGTACTTTATTCCTGCTTCTATTCTACACTATCAGAAGGTTGTTGCAGTTGACCACCTAAAGTCAGGTATTTCTATAACAAACAGGATTTTAAAGAACTCTTTAAATAGTAAATGTAAACTACAAGTGATAAAATAACCAAAAAGTAATTTTGGAGGGGGTAAAAATAACCAAACAAGCTAAAACTCAGAGTTAACTCTGAGTAACACATAAGACTGTGTATTGCTTGACCACTAATTTCTTCCCACGAAGGATTTGTGATAGATTGATAGCCTAGGACCTAGGTACATGTGTCAGCTTATTGTATTTTTTCTAACTTTTTGGTGTTGAACTACATTTTTTGTCCAATTAATCCCATTGACTAGAGAAATGATTACCTTTTAGCTTATTTTAACTTGTAAGAAATGGAGACATTTTCAGATTATCTTGTTTAATGTGTTTATTATAATAATACCCTGGGAAATAAGGAGGCAGGAAACAGTTTCAACTGCTAAATATTCAAACCTCAAGAAGGCTGCAATACATTTTATAATATAGTTTTTTTAATTGTTGAGGATTCATTGAGGATACAAAAAACCAGGTTATAGGATATAGTTTTTAATAGCTCTGAATCCCTCATACTCAGAAACCCAAAAACCTATTGCTTCCTATTCCATAGGCCAGAATTTTGGTAAGATTTCTTACTTTTCTGCATCTATTGCTCCTGACACTTCCTTCTGACCCTGTCTTTGTAAATGTTAAGTTCAAATATTGCCCCCCAAAGGGTGGTATAGTTAATCATCATCCATTTGGGGCTCCAATCCTGGCCCAAACTGGGTCAAGTTCTCAAAGGAGATTACTTTATAATTCTCTACCATTCTCTAATGGCTGCCTCTAGGTCAACTGTTTATTCATGGTCAAAACATGGTGGGCAGGGTATTAGGATCCCTTATGTGTGAGCTAATTGGCGTGGAAAGACTCTGAGACTGCCTAAAAGTGGTCAGTATAACTAGAAAGTACCTTGCTTGACCAGATAAATACAAATTACATCTGACTCATTTGATAAACACATAGGAGAGACCATACTTTGGCTGCAGGCATTTTCATGTCTGAGATAATTGTTTCCTAAAGGTTATCTTCAAAACTAGCATGACTAACCTGTCTTGAGTTCCCTAGAAATTCTCAGGTTCAAATACTGAAATTATTTAGGGAAATTCCTTAGACCAAGGCAAATGGGGAGTGGGGTGTTGGTCATCCTAAAGCCTGTTCTTTTTCTTTTTCCTTTCCTACATTCCCTCCTTCTTTCCCTCCTTCCTTCCTGCCTTCCCTCCATCTCTCCCTTCCTCCCTTACTTCCACAAGTATTTACTGAGTGGCTGTTATATCAAACCCTGTGCAGAGTTGTGGGAAAACAGTGGTTAAGAGGACAGATGCATTCCATATTTTTTCTGAACTTACAGTTCAGGCAGACAGAACCTGAACAAGTGATTCTAAGTGTGGTGAGTAAATGGAAAGGCAAAATACAGGGTATCCTGGGAGAGAGTACTGGGACCTGGGGGAATCTCCATTTGGTTTAGCTACGTGGAAAAGAATGGGCAGTGAGGAAACAACAAAGAACAAGACAAAGGAGCTCTCACTCTCCCTTTTTTTATTAAGTTATTTGTACATAGATCATGAATACATTTATGCCACTATGGGATTCAATGTGTTGGTTATTTGTAAAAATTGGTGTTCTTACATCCTACTAATTAACATGGCCTTCACCTCATTTACCCAATTTCAGTGTTAAGACATTTGTGTTCTACACCTGATAGATCCAACTTGTACTTGCAATATGCTCCATAGGTGTGGTCCTCCCTCTATTGATTCACCCCCTCCTTTCCCCTCTCCTCCCCCTCACTCCTTCATCCTAGGCTATAGTTGTGCTTCATTTTTCATATGAAAGTGTGAGTGATTATAAATTGGTATCATAGTAGTACTGTGTACATTGGATATTTTTTTTCCCATTCCTGAGATACTTTACTAAGAAGAATATTTTCCAGCTCCATCCATGTAAACATAAATGAGGTAAAGTCTCCATTTTTTCATCATGCTGCATAGTATTCCATGGTATACATATACCATAATTTATTAATCCATTCATGGGTTGGTGGGCACTTGGGCTTCTTCGATGACTTGGCAATAGGAGCTCTCACTCTCATGGATTATTTAGTCAAATATGTGTGGGGAGGGAGAGGGGGATTGCTAATCAACAAGCAGACAAAGTACCCTCTCTGCGGAATATGCAATTGGATGTTAAAACAGTGACTTGGCAGGTGGTCAGGGAAATTCTCTTTTAGGAGGCAACATTTTGTCTAAGACTTGCATGGGAAGGAGGAGGTAGCCATCCATTGTCACAGGAATGGAAAGGAGGCCAAGTGTTACCAGCATTAGAGTAATGAGTGGTAGATGAAGCCAGGGAAATAGGCAGAGTCCAGATTACATAGAGTCTTGGGTCTTGTAGGCCATGGTAAGAAACTTGGATTTTATACTAAAGGTGATGGTGAGGGTTTATATAGAGAAATCATTTGATCTCTATTCAAGGGATAGTTCCCTCAATGTGTAAGATGATTGAAGATTGAGGTAATACACACTGTAATATTTGAGTGGGAGGGATTAGAAAGTTGCTAGTATTATTCAATGTCACTGAAAATTTAGGAAAAAGTGATAACTTGGAGAGAAATGAATTATATTCAACATGTTAGGCTCAAGAGAGGTAGTGAAGCATAAAAATTGTTGGCTAAAAAAATTAATGTAAAGCTAGCTTTTAAACTAATATTTGGAAGCCACTGGGTACTTGCACCAGTGGTTTAAGGGATGTGATTATATTGATTTCTCAGAGCAATGAGTACAGAAGTAAAAACCCCAAAAAACCTAAGACCATGTGAGAAGTCAAATTTTTTTTTTTTTTTTGGAGGTTAAGTACTTTATTTATTTATTTATTTTTTGCAGTTTTTTGGCCGAGGTGGGTTTGAACCCGCCACCTCTGGCATATGGGGCCGGCGCCCTACTCTTTTGAGTCACAGGCGCCGCCCGAGAAGTCAAATTTTACAGAGTCAAACATTTGAACCTTGTTTTTGATGAATTTAAGATGGTAGAAATGTCTTGAGCTCAGCAAATACTTACCTAATAATAATATTCTACTTACTAAAACAGACTTTTAAGTCCCATGTAGACCATCTATGAACAACTCCTGCCTAAGGGAGGAGTATTTGATTCTTAAACTTTTAAAGTAATGCTAAATAGTTCCTGGAAATACACAAATTCTAACTTGTCCAATTACACAATGGTATTCTTTCAGAATGGGAAGATTTTTAAATGAAGTCTTAAAGAAAACATGCAGACTATGAATTTTGAGGGAACATTGCAGACAAAAGTCATGAGTCTAGTCTGGGGCGGTTTGCTGCTTTTCTTTGAGCAGTCTATTTCTGGTGAAAATTTACAAAGAAAGATAGTCAAAACAATTGGTCTGCCATTTTATGTGCTCATGAATCAGAAAGACTCAGTTGATGCTCACTTCATCCTTCAGAAGAAGATTGAAAAGGAAACAAATGGAAAATATGAAAAAGTGTTCAGGGAAGAAAGAAAAGAAGAAAAAATAAAAAGCCGAGGAATAGAGACCTAAGAGTTTGGGGAACTAGTCTAAGGGGGTCTTAATGTGTTATTTGGAGAGGCAGGGAGTACAGAGTAATGGACTCATCTAAGAAGAGTTAAAGCAAGGGCAATCACAGAGGGGGAATGAGAGGAATCACACCAATTTCCCACATTATGATAACAGGTACTCTGAAGTCAATAAGGTAAATATTACGTCTGCTGTGTAGACAAGACAGGGGCATGATGAGATACTTGTATAAAATCTAAGAGATGGTAAATACTGGATCTAGAATAAGAGTGACAGAAATCATATGTTCTTAATTTTCCAACAGAGTCATGATTTCAGATTTCTGCTTAATGGTACCCAAAGTACATTTTTATTTGTGAAACCATGTGTCTCAATTTACTAAAAGCCATGTGTTTTGGGTCTTGGTCCAGCACTTTTTCCACTATACTTACCACAGTATCTCCCAGAGGGAGTCTGTCAGATTTTCTAAGTTTGACGGATATTCCATAGTAGGTTTAACCAACTAATATCTAACAAGGAAGTGAAATTCTTCTCACAGTTGGGATGATTTACCCCTAAATTATAAGTGACCACAAGGCAACTTATTTGAGATGGAAACTTATGTAAGATGACTAAGTCATATCTTCCAGGGTGGCATTTGTTTTACTTCAGCAATAAACATAATGGAAAAAACAAATCATTGGCTTTATATGGAAGAATAAAGAAAGCATTTTGTCTTCTTGACTAAAGTGTTGGAATACTTTAGCTGTGTGGATGAGAAGGATATTAGAAATAGGGCTGAGATGTAGTATATCCCAGAAAGAGAAAAGACTCGGCATGCTGTTAATCTATTTATCTTTCAGGGTAAGAATGCCATTTGTGATTTAATATTTAGGAACTGCTTTGTCTCAGAGAATAAAAATTAAGGAACAGTCATTAATGATTTGGCCAAGGGGAATTTCAAAGTTTGACAATGATTTGAGACTATAATACAACACAGTTTGAAGCAAAGCATCTTTATTGATGAGAGATTCGAATAGGTGCATATCATATTTGTGGATAGTAGACGGAGGAAGGGTAGTATATTTGGATGGAGGTAATCTGCAAAATGAAGAGCTTAAAAATATGTTTTATAACAGGATGTCTTATCTAATGAACTTCTTTGCTGGAAGCACAAGGTGTCATAGATTCTGGGAATGATGGTAAAAATAAGTGTCTTGCATAGAATCTCAGATCCTCATTTTTTGGTGGACAGCAGATAACTGGGTTTCTAAAAAACACTTATTGAATTCTTACTAGGTAATGTATGGGATTACAAATAATCTTAGAAGTGCCTCTGCTCTCAGGAAGGTTATATTTACAACTGCCAAGATGTGAAAACAACCCAAGTGCCCATTAACCCACGAATGGATTAATAAACTGTGGTATATGTCTAATATGGAATATTATTCAGTCCTGAAAAAGATGGAGACTTATGTCTTTTGTATTAACCCGGATGGAGTTGAAACACATTCTTCTTATTAAAGTATCACAAGAATGGAAAAGCATCCAATATACTCAATATTAATATGAAGCCAGTAGATGATCTAATGCATGCCCACATAAGAAAACAACTTAATTCAAGTTTGGGGGAGAGGAAATGAAGGCAGAGGGAAAGGGAAGGAGAGAGGGCGATTGGTGTGCTCCCACTTAATGGGGACAATGTAGGGGTGTATGGCACACCTCTTGGGTGCAGGATACAACTGCAAGAGGTTCTCTACCTAACAAATGCAAACATTGTAACCTAGTTGTTTATACCCTCACATTAACTTGAAATTTAAAAAAAATAAAAAATAATAAAAAGAAGGTCATATTCACATAATAAAGATAAGGCATATAAATATGAAGAGCTAATCAGTCTCTCTTTGACTCTTCATCTATTTCTTGTTTTATATATCAAAGACAGACTGTTTTCTTCACATTTTCACCAAATAATAAACACATTTGAAACTCCTTGTCTTTTCTCAAGAGTTCTCCCTTAGACAACAGGTCTTGCCCCTAATCTCTGCAAATCCAAATCCCACCAATCTTTATGTCCCAGAACATGGTTGTATTTAGATAAGTTAGACAAAAGGCTTTTATCATCAAAGAGGCTGAGAAATTAGACATCAGAGATTGGAATCACCATCAGCCCAGTGTTCACTGAGAACAATGGCTGATGGTGAAGTAGAAAGAAGGCCTAGGAGCTGATAATGAAAAGAGATGAGGGTGTTCTAGAAACTGGTAGACCATGAAAATGTGGGGAGGTAAAGGCAGCATAAATGAAAGTTTTCCTCTTAGAAGAGAAAAGGCCATTGAGGAAAACTGCAGATAAGTGGCTTGGAAACAGTGATTAGGAAGAAAGAGAAAGTTTCATCAGGAGCTCCAGGAATAAGGTATTCAAGATTGAATATGGAGCCATCTGCCTTCTGCTATCTCTAGAAGGTGGCCTGATACTATGTAGGAGCAGGGGCTGGAAGGACCAATCAAAGGAAAGGTTGACCCATAGAGATGCACAGGGCTTTCACAGAATGGGAGGGGTGGATTGGGCAGATCAGGATCCACACGGAAGAGGAAAAAGAGGATGGAGGAAATTGGAAGGCGTGGAAGCGACTCTGCAGATCCAGAGAGTGCATAACTGGATCAGAAAATGTAGATTAAGAGAGAGCAGAGCAGGATACAGGAAGAAAAGGAAGAAGCAAATGTGAGAGAAGTTGTCACCTTGTATTTTTATGTCTGATTGCTAGATTTGAAATTAGTGAGCTACAGATTTCCCATGCTGGCTCTATCAGCTAATAGACCTTTGAGGCTAGTAAATTACCACGTTTAAATCTATTTTTTAACCTGTAGAATGGAGATAATGGCAATTGCCAGACATTTGTCACAGTGTTGTCTTGAATCATCTTACATATAATTAAATTAAGTATATTATTAAATATATATTTTTCTGGAGGAAGAAATATTATCATAGGAGTGACTTACTTGGTAAACTATACATTGCTACTTAGATTCAATAATTAGAATTATTTTTTCTTAGAGAAGTTAGAATTTATTAGCCCCAGAGTTCTAAATAAAACACTAGCATGAATCAAGATTTTATTACATGAAGATACACATCTGAAGAAATGACTTTCTCTACAGCATTTCATTTGTCTGCGAACTACGTATGTGCGTGGGATTCCACAGGGAATTGGATCCTGGAATCCAATGAAAGATGGAAGGAAATTAAAATTAGGGGGCATTATGTGCTGTAATTGTTCTTGGACCTTGGGGTTTTCTTGTAAGGGGGAAAGAAAAGAAGAAAAAAATCTTACTCTTTTTTTTTCTATCAATCTTTAGATGTCTGCTTCATTCTCCCATGTCCAGGCTGGTCATTTTACTAAAAATTGTTACCAGTAGTATGTGCTGTGTTTAGGAAGAGGGTGCTAGAGGGGAGTAATTACAAGTACTCTGGCCTTTCATGTAAACCCAGGAATCTTAAGTGTCGGCCGTTTGAGGGACTTGTCATTTAACTAAGCGGTTTGAAACTCTGCCAGTGGTTAAAAACCCTGTGTAGTTCATAGGAGTTTGCAGCCACCGGGCCGCACAATCTCGCCAGAGCTCTTGTATTTCATTGGAAACCACTGCTTTGTTGGCCAGAAGGATGCTGGGCAGACATCCTGACCACGATGTTTACTTCTTGAGAGCAAAAATCACAATGGAAATTGGACCTGAGTCTAGCAGAAAATGATTTTCCCCCCCCAAAATGTATAAATGAAAGAAGTGAAATGACTGTGTATGTGTTTAGCCCATTGAGAAGATGCAGAGAGGGTTAGTAGGAGAGGAGAGGGAGACTTCCTTTTCACTCTTTCTTTCTGTCCCATCAAATATGGATTCCATTTCTATTTCAATAATGATTAAGTTTCTCTTTCAGAATTGATATTGCATTAAGTGCATGTGGAATGAAAGGAAAATAGAAAGCCAAGTACTTTCTAGAATTTGCCAATGAGTAGGGGAGTTACAACGGAGAGTGAACAGTTGTAAGGCAATTCATAAGCCCTGTTGGGGCTTTTAAGTACTGATAGAGTTCAGGAGAGCCCAATCTTAAGGACTTTCAGAATACTTCACTTTCAAAGCCATATTACTAAGACCTTTAAAGCCATTACAGATATAAATAGATTGTTTTTAAAAATGCTGTATAACCTAGTAGTAACTACATAGAATTTTCTTACCTCTCTTCTATGTGACTGCTATTTAAATGTATTGGATGCGTGCTATGGAGCTAATATCAGAGAAAGATATTTACATATAAAAAAACAGAGTGAGGTTAAACTGCCCTCATATTTTATGCCCTTCCTTGCTGTCATCCAAATTACCTATTGTCAGAATAGCGTTGCTTTTATTTTAAATTTGGTGCTCAAGCAGGAAGCCTTTCTTATCAACGTCTGTCCTTGCATCAGGAAATTAAACCTATTTTCTAAGAACAAAGGACATCTCCATTGAAAAAATTGCCCCCTGTAACCCTAACCTGATACCTATTTGCCTTTAAACCTTCCACAGTAGATCATTCCTCAGGCAACAGAAGCATCTCCTCTCTCAGCTCCACATTTATCAGCAGAAAAAAAAGCAAACATTGCTATTTCACAGGTACACAGTGTCTCCACACCTATTACAGTGGGGGGCAGTGGTGACCTCGTCCTGGCCCAAACCACCCACGAGGAGCCTTTGATGTGACGGAAGCCTCGTGTTTGAATACAGTCTAAACATCCCGCAGTTGAACTGCGACAGTCCCATTTCCAGCCATATTAGAAGTGATATCGAAGATGGGCACATTTTAATGGCATTTTAATTTGCCCTGAAACAGGGCAAATTTTCACCAGGGAAAGTTTGGTGAGGTGTGTTTCTTCCCTATTTTATGCCTGTCTATATCCATTCTTCTTTCTCCACGTATCCCTGTGTCACACGTCTGTCTCTGAAGGGGTAGACTGCTTCTGGGAATAGAAAGAGCCTGCAGGGAAAATGCACCCACTTCCTTTTGCAAGTTAAAATAATACTCCACAAGAGATCACGCCACATTGACTCTTCCCAGCAGAGTGGGTGACATTTAAATTTATGTTTAGACCCTTGGTGGATTTATAGCACAGTGAGAGAGTTGTCACAGGAGGATGATAATTAACAAGTGGGCCAAGGAAACTGGGAGCTCCAAGTTTCATTTTTTGCAAACCTAAAGCTGGTGCTCATTTGAGCAAGGCAGGAGTTTAACAGTCGTATGGTACAAGAAATTCCTTTTATGGATGAGGATAGTCTTGGTGTCAAATTGAGTCAGGCCCTAAGGGAACAAGATTCAGTGATCAAATTATGTCATATATGGGATGGTGTCGAAAAGCTCTGAGGATTTATCTTTCATAATAAAATACACACACAAGAATTTCAATCTTATGTTAAGACTCTTAAAGGTCTTTTTTGTTTATGAACTCATAACACTAGCATACATTTGCTATGTACTTCTGTACCTCATTCTATTCTAAGCATTTGATAGATTAATTCATTCAGTCCTCACAACAACCCTGTAAAGTAGGCGTTATTGCTATCATTCCATCTTCCAGATGGGGCACCCTAGGCGGAGAAAAGGTGAATAACTAGCTCAAGGTCACCCAGCCAGGAAGTGGCAATGATAGGATCAAAAGCCAGGCATTTGGCTGCTGAGTCCGTACCCAGAAGCACCATGTTGTATTATGTCTCTGTGGTATCTCGCTGAGTACGTCAGAGAAATGTTTTGTATTTCTCACCAATTTTTAAATTGAGATTATTAGACTAGTTTGATTTTTTTTTTTTAAAGAACAAAGCACTTCTGTGTTTGTGTTGCTATCGTCGTGTCAGCACAGTGATAAATAAATATTAGAATGATCAGCTCCTGTGCTTCCCTGCCAAGCAACAGTGTTTACAAGGAAGAAAACTCTCATATGGCTTTGACTAAATAGTCTCATTTGTATACTTCTCTGGAGGGAAAAATGTCAATGGAAACTTTATGACACTACTTTTTTGAAATTCTTAAAGCCTTTTATTTACCGAAGTGTTCGCTGTAAAAAGTAAAACTTCCCCTGTGCTCCAAACTTTGGTCCAGTTGGTTAATCTTTCAGTGGTGTTGAAAACAGGGCTTTAATTAGCAGTTTTATCAGTTAACCCAGTCACTCAACTCCAGTTCTTATCTGAATCCTTGGTAGTGCAGGCACTTAGGGACATCAGAAAAAGGCCGACTTGTCATTGTGACAGTTGAGAGGACTTCTGTAGAGGGAGAAAAAAGATCTCAGAAATAGACAGTATTAAATGGAATCTGATACCAATCCCAAAGAAATGGTCTCACCAAAGGAACCTAGAATAGGACTCGGTTTCTCTTGTATGTCTCTGTAATCCTCTGTGGAATGTCACCTTTGTTGGGGAAGACAGAGTTAGTAGTCTTAAGTTGTGTGAAGATAGGACTTAAACAAGTGAAATTTCTAAACCAGTTAGTCACTGAGCTGACTGTAACCCCTGAGTGGCTCTTCACTACCCCAAACCAAAGAAGAGTTTGGAAAATTGACACAGGGCTCCTTGAACTCAGTTTCCAGAGGGAAATGAAAAAATCTCCATAACATGAAGTGTACATAATGAAAAACATTAACTTTTTGCTTTCTCCAATATAATCTGATTAAGAAGGCTTGAACTTTTTTCCAAATTCGATTTATTTTTTCTTGTGATACTCTTTATTGATTGCATTCTTGATCTACTAAACACCCCCCCCCTTTTGTATTTGGACTATATTAGAACATATTACTCCTCGGAAATAAACTCCTACTTCTTCAGAAATAAAAAGTACTTAAGCTATAAAAAGAAGATCCATAATTCCATTATCTCAGCAGGGGACTGCAATCATTGCAACAGCAAAGCAAGTAATGGGGGAAAAAAATTCCATAAGGGATACACTGGAGCCAGGAGATATTTATGCTTGCCTAAGCAGTTCTGATGATTTGATAGTTGAAATGTTTATGTTTTTGTTCACTTAGATAACGTACTTAGGACATCTATTTTAAACAACTGATAATCGTCATTCGTACTGAGGGGGCTGACATAGTGGTAGTTCGTATCTGAGGATTATTAAAACAAACTTAGATGGTTGTAGCACACTGACTATTTTTGGCAAAGCAATACTTAGTGTTTCATGCAAAAAAATGATAGTGTTTTAGATTTATTGTAAAACTATAGAAAAAGATGTTTTTCTTCAGAAGCAGAAGGATAGAACATTAGTTAGAGCTTAAGGAATATTTACTTTGTTCTTATTTTTCATTCAACTATGCTTCAGAAGTAAAATTGGTATATGACTTTATTTTGTCTTTAGTTCTGTATTCATTTTCTCTTTATTGTTTGACCTAATTTCGAAGTAGCTAGAAGTGCCAAAATCAAAGATCAGGTTAAATTTTCCCTAAAGGATATTGAATGTCATGGCCATTATTCTAATAATAAGAGGTTTGTTTGGCCGCTTTGATTTCCACAAGCTCAATAGTTCCTTTTCTGAGAAAAAATGCCTCTTGCTTAAAGTTTTCTCACAAGTAAGCAAGCTAGATATCATGCCAATCTTTGACTCGGAGTGAGCTGGAATCGCTGCTGCTTTCACTTATTGAGATATAGGAAATTATGAGCAAATAAAATGCAGAACTTGGCTTCATAGGCTTATATTTTCTACACATAAACTCTGTAGGAGATTTGAATCTTACACTTAGTAGTTCCAATAATGGGACACTGGCAACACAATTCCTGGCTCTTTATGAGGCTAAAGATTCCTCAAGATTTAATGAAAATAATAATTATATATAATTCTATATAAATATCTCTCTGTATAATTACTAATACCTTCAGCCAGTTAAGAATGAGTTCCCAGTATTTCTGTGGTTGGCCATCACTGCGTAATTTCTCAGTTCATGCCCCTTGCTGCCCAGATTGCTACATCTCTCTAGAATCTACAGTGTGTTGATCCGTCCACACATTGTTTATTTTTGTTGTTGTTGTACTTTCATATCCCCCTTTCCTCCTTGTCTAGCTTAGACTCCATCATTGCAGTCACTTACTCACATGTGCCTCTTCAACTCCTTGCCCCTTTCCTTTCTTACTTTGTTGTATTAACTTTGTGCCTGTTCTCATCCTGTGCAGTTATCATGGCTGAAAAAGTTCACCTAAGCAAGCCCCTGGCTTCTATGCCTGCTATTCCCAAGTGAGATGTTGGTGAGTACCTTTTTTTTTTTTTTTTATTGTTGGGAATTCATTGAGGGTACATACAACCAGGTAACACTGCTTGTGTTGATTGGGTAAAGTCTCTCTTATAATTGTGTCCTACCCCCAAGATGTGTGTCACATACTGTTACCCCCCATCTCCCTTCCTCCTTCTCTTTCTCCACTCCCCCATTACCCCACCCCCTGCCATGTACTAGCATCAATTGGCCTTATGTCAGAATTGAGTACTTTGGGTCTTTTTTTCTTGAGACAGAATCTCACTTTGTCACCCTCAGTAGAGTGCTGTGGCATCACAGCTCACAGCAACCTCCATCTCTTGGGCTTAGGCAGTTCTCTTGCCTCAGCCTCCTGGGTAGCTGGGGATACAGGTGCCCACCACAATGCTCGGCTCTTTTTTGTTGCAGTTGTCACTGGTGTTTTACCTGGCCAGTGCTGGGTTCGCACCCATTACCCCTGGTATATGGGGCTGGCGCCCTACCCACTGAGCCACAGGAGCTGCCCAGTACTTTGGATTCTTGCTTCTCCATTCTTACGATGCTTTACTAAGAAGAATGTGTTTCAATTCCATCCAGGTTAATGCAAAAGATGTAAAGTCTCTATCTTTTTAGTGGCTGAATAGTATTCCATGGTATACATATACCACAGCTTATTAATCCATTCCTGGGTTGGTGGGCATTTAGGCTGTTTCCACATTTTGGCAATTGTAAATTGAGCTGCGATAAACAGTCTAGTGCAAATGTCTTTATGATGACGTGATTTTTTTTTTCTTCAGGGTACATGCCCAGTAATGGGATAGCAGGATCAAAAGGGAGGTCTAATTTGAGTTCTTTGAGGATTCTCCATACTTCCTTCCAAAAAGATTGTGTTAGTTTGCAGTCCCACCAGCAGTGTAAAAGTGTTCCTTTCTCTACACATCCACACCAGCATCTGTAGCTTTGAGATTTTGTGATGTGGGTTAAATGATATCTCAGAGTAGTTTTGATTTGCAATTCTCCAATGATTAGGGATGATGAGCATTTTTTCATATGTTTGTTAGTCATTCATCTTTTTTTTGTTGTTGTTGTTGTTGCAGTTTTTGGCTGGGGCTGGATTTGAACCCACCACCTCAGTATATGGGGCTGGTGCCCTACTCCTTTGAACCACAGGCGCCACCCCATTGGTCTGCCTTCTTTAGAGAAGGTTCTATTCATCTCTCTTGCCCATTGATATAAGGGATTGTTGGCTCTTTTTACGTTGCTTAATTTGAGTTCTCTGTAGATCCTAGTTATCAAGCTCTTGTCTGATTCATATTATGCAAATATCTTTTCCCGTAATATGCAAATGTCTTGTCTATTTGCTTTGGTTGTTGTCTCCTTAGGGACGGAAACTATTCAGTTTAATTAAGTCCCATCTTTTTATTTTTGTTGTTGCAATTGCCACTGGAGTCTTCTTCATAAAGTATTTCCCTTGGCTGATATCTTCAAATGTTTTCCTCATACTTTCTCCAGGGATTTTTATTGTTTCATGCCTTAGATTTAGATCTTTTATTCTTTTTACATTTCTCTATTCCATTCACACTCCCCATCTCCTAGTGGTGGCTGTGGTTCTCAACTGGAATGATTTTGCCCCCATGGGACATTTGGTAATATCTGTGACATTTTTGATTGTCACAACCTTGGGAAGGGAGTGCTACTGACAGCTAGGTGAGCTGAAATCAAAGACACTGCTAAACATACCATCATGCCCAGACAGTCCCCCACAACAAAGAATTACTCTGCCTAAAATGTCTATAGTGTCAAGGCTGAGAATCCCCGTATAGACAATTTCATATTCTTTCTGTCTTTAAACTTCCAACATTCCTTCCTATCTGTACTGTCAGCTAGTGATCTTAATTCCTTTTGCACCTGAGAAAATTAAAGCAACGAGAAGAAATGTACTTGCTCCATCTCCCATTAGCACACCGACTCCTGTCATGTGTCATCATGCATCATCATGTGTCATCATGCATCATCATGTGTCTGTGCTTTCCTTCTTGGTACAACAGATGTCCATCTCTGGTCCCATAGAAGGCCAGGCCCTCTGCATGTGTCCTCTTCCATTAGGGACATAGCTCTACGCTCTGGGAAGGTGAAGTTATTTTCAGCCCTGTATTGGGCAAGGGGAATAGGCCCCTAAGAAAAGTTGAGCAAACACATTTCTGGGGCTGGTTCCACCCAAAATACACAACTAAAAGATATGGCGGGAGTTTGAATTTTAAGGTAAGGGGAAAAATGAGACAGAAACCTGGGCAGAGAACCTTGGCATTGTTCAGCTTTGGAGAATCTGTCACTTTCTTCTTATCAAAGGAAACAGAGAGGCTATTAAATATGAAATGTCAGTCTTCCTTAAGTACTAAGGTTGACAGTTGCTGTCTCTGATATTTCACTTTGACACTTCTTGTTTTATTTTTATTGTGAAGGTACATCCTTATTCTTCAAAACATGTTTTGGCTTGTGTTTATCTTTTACCTTTTTTTGAGCAATTTTTATAAAACCATGGATAAGTAAAAAATTCATGTTATTTTCAAAAATGAGTTTTGTCATGAAATCAATGTAGTGCAGACAGCTTGAAATATGAACAAAGTGTTTGGAAGGATGTGACTAATGTTCAGCATAAAATGTTGATGGTTTGAGAAATTCTGTTCTGGGGATTTTAATCTTGAACATGAGCCATGTGGGCAGCCTCAGACCAAGGTGGATGATGATGGGCTAAAAGCTGTAGTGGAAACAAATCCATCTCAATCTACATGTGAATTACATTAGCAGCAAGGTTTGACATTACTATTCCAACAGTAGTGGACCATTTGAAACAAATTGGCAAGGTAAAGAAGCTGGGTAGATGGGTTCTGCATGAATCAAACAAGCGATGGAAGAGAAACTGTCTTGAAGCTTGCCTTTTTTGTTGTCACAATAGTATAAAGTTGAAGCATTTTACATCATATTGTTGCATGTAATAAAAAAGGGATTCTTTCTGAAAATTTCAAGCATGACACAATGGTTGGATAAAAATGAAATGCCAAAACACAGTCCAAAACTGAATATTCATCAACAAAAGCTAATGGTGACTGTTTGGTGGTCTAGTGCTGGTATTATCCCCTACAGCCTCATGAAATCTGGTCAGTCGACTATAGCATATGCCTACTGCAACCAGTTTGGATGGAATGATGAAGATGCTTTCAATTAAGCAGCTGAGATTGGTCAACAGAGACAGGCTAATCCTCTCCCAAGACAAGGCTGAACTACACATCACGTAAACAACGCTGTTCAAACTACAGAAGCTGGACCAGAAACTCTCTGTCATCTACTGTATTCACCAGATCTTGTAGCAACTGACTATCACAGTTGGACCACTCCTTGCAAGGAAAAATATTTAATTCTCAATAAGCTGTGGAGAATGCCTTTTGTGATTTCATTGCTACTCACTCTCCAGGCTTCTCTGCTGCTGTCATAAACAAGCTACTGTTAAGATGACAAATGTGTTGATAGTTTAGGTGCATATTTTGCCTAATTGTTCTGCTTCTTCTTTGAGATATAATAAACTTTTGATTTGAACTTGGACATTTCATATTTAATTACCTAACATGTGTTTGCTAGAACTACTTCTGCTTTTTAATCCAACAAAGTTGAATGGCAGCCTACAGAAGCCTAAGTGGCATTGACTGTGGCTGCCATTTTGTTCCTATAAGATATGATGAATTAGACTGTCTGGTGATGACTAAATGGCACTTTAGTAATGGGTCAGTATTTTTTGACTTTAATTTTTCCAGATTATATCTAGTACTGAGCATATCATTTGGGAAGGAGTTTCTAAGGACTGCTTCCTACTAGGACTTTAAACTGTGTGGTGTATGTATCTCTCAGGAATCTGATACTGTGAACCAATGAATCTTGATGGTCAAATGCTTAGAAAGGTTCCTGGTTATAAGTGAACAAAATATGACAGCAGTGTGCCCAACATACCACAAGGTGTTATGCACAAATATGTGCCACTCTTATTTTTGTGGATGAAAAAGTTTCAAGCAAAATAGGGAAAAGCAGTGAGTTAACAGTGAGTTCCTGATGGGGTCCTAACAGTGGGCACCAAGTGGTGGATCCAAATTCTCCTGGGGAGTGGCAGGAAATGTTGTAGGAGGTCTGGGGCACATCTAAATAACACCTAGATGTAGCTACCACTGATCTAACCCTAGTATGGAGGAACTTAACATTTTTGGATGCACAACATATATCCTAACTGCGCTCAGGCCACTAACACCTGATGGCAAAGACACACACGGTAGATTAAACAACACTGGCTCATAAGATAGAAAAGAGCATGAGGGGAGATCAGTTCTGGTTTAGGTATCCTGGTAAAAACTGAATTTGCCATTAATGAGAAGTAGCATTCAGAACAAAAAGATTTATTCTATAGAATAAACAGATTGGGGTTGGTGGTTTCCCTTCCAGGAGCAAGGCAAAAGATGGAAATTAGCCTGGAAGGATAACAAAAGTTTTAACAAAGTGGGTCAGGCTGACACAACAAATAATTCTGGATAGTGTTAAAACCTGGCGTCAGGAGAGAGCTTGTACCCTGACCCAGTAGGGCCACTTGGGTATTTGAATACAAATGGAGACTGAAGTGGTCATGGGACAATGGCCTTCTATTTGGGCTGCCGACCCTCATGGCTCTCCAAATTTTTCTTGGGTACTTGTAACTTGTATCAATGTACTATGATTGTCCTTTTCCCCAGAGTAGGTAGAAATAAAACGTATACTTTACTATTTGTATTTGGTAGGGGTAGAGGCTACTATAAATATCACTCAGGTCTCCCTGGCAGGAGGGAGGTGAGCCCTGCTACATAACAACACACAATGGTAACCAGGCTTGCTACAAGTCCCCAGGCTAAGATGGCAGTTGGCTTTGTCTCCAGTTACCTTGGAACCCAGAGATGACTGAGCTGTGACTAACTGTTACAGTGCCTGTTTTGGTATATGGGCAAGGGTTGAATCTGTTATGAAGGCAAAGCAAATACCTCTGTAATTCTTATTAATTCTTTCTGGAGTGAAAGTGAGTGGTACTATGACCATACTGCTATATGGTGTAATTCTGGGGGTTTGGGTAAGATTCAACTACCTCATATAAACAAGTCTTATGATTAACACTGATATGGATGATCAGTTGTATTGAGACATTGAGTTAAAGCCTCCTCGGAAGGTAATATCTATGGAAAATGACAGCCCTGGGAAATTACCAGACACAGTTATTCTAAAGCTGATTTCTATGCTAAATAGTTCAGCACAATCTTATTACAAGTTATAGATAGCAGTGGATCAGTAAAAATTAGTTCAAGAATATGAAAATACATGTAGGTTTTTAGGTCAAATTAATTGTTTCTTTAACATGGCTTTTCCAAATGTGAGCCATATTCATTTTGCTACTCTAGCTATATCTTTTCTATAAATGCTACACTAATCATAAATCTTCTGACAGGCATAATCATTTTGCCGTAAAGCATCAGTGTCAAGGACAGTTTTGGTCTTTGTCTTTGATTTCTGGCACAGAGCTCCTAAAACCCTCAGAATTTCCTGAGTGATTAGGGTGATAGGAGCATCTTTTGTTCTAATGAGGTGATTCTTGGTGGGCCCCGAGAGTGCTTCAGGATGGGGCTGTCACTTGGACCAAGATTTGATCAGTAGCTTGGAACTTCCTGTCCGGCTCCCATCCTCTAGGGAGGAGAAAGGGGCTGAAGATTGAATTAATCCACCAATGGCCACAATCATGCCTATGTAATGACACCCCCTAAATAATGGGGTTTTGAAGCTTCTGAATTGGCCAATACATCCAAGTGCCAGAGGCTGGCACACCCCATCTCCCTGGGGATGGTCTTGTGCTGAAGATGTGTCTAGAACTCTCCCTACACATATGCCTCTTCATTTGGCTGTTCATTTGGTCCTTTATAATAAGCTGTAATACTAAATATAGCATTTTCCTGAGTCCTGTGAGGCCTAGAAAATTACTGAATTTCAAGAAGTTGGATGGTGGGAACTCCTGGCTTTATAGCCAAGTCAGACAGAAGTGTGACTATGACTCGGGGACCTAATACTTGCAACTGGCATCTTTTGGGACTGAGCCGTTAAGCCAGTGGAGCCGATTCTAGTTCTGGGTGGTTAGTGGCAGTATTGAACTGGAGTTTAGGGCACCTAGCTGGTGTCAGAGAGTTGGAAAATTGGTTGGTATGAGGAAAAACCATTTGCTTAGCCTCTGCTCAACCTCTGAACACCAAGTGCCTCAGAGCTCAGCCTGGATCACCTCTGTTCTCTATCCACACTCACTGCTGATTGGAGGCTGCATCCAGTTTCATGGCTTTAAATATGATCCATATGTTCTCAACTCCCCATTTTTTTTTCTTTTAGCTTTGTTTATTTTTTTTAATTTTAGGTTAATGTGAGGGTACAAACAGCCAAATAACAATAGTTGAATTTGTTAGGTAGAGTCTCTCTTGTAGTTATATCCTACATCTAAAAGGCGTGCCATACACCCTTACGATGTATCCATTCAGTGGGAGCACGTCAGCCCCCCTTTTCCCCCCTCTCTTGTTCCCCTTCCCCCCAACTTGAATTGAAATGAGTTTTTCTCCTGTGTGGGTGTGAATTAGATCATCTACTGGCTTCATATTAATATTGAGTACATTGGATATTTGCTTTTCCATTCTTCTGATACTTTACTGAGAAGAATGTGTTTCAAATGCATCCAAATTAATACAAAAGATGTGAAGTCACCATTTTTATTATTATTATTATTATTATTATTTTTTATTTTTATTAACCATAGCTGTGTACATTAGTATGATCGTGGGGCACCATACACTTGGTTCATAGATCGTTTGACACATTTTCATCACATTAGTTAACATAGCTTTTGTAGCATTTTCTTAGTTATTTTGCCAAGACCTTTACATTCCACATTTACTAGGATTCACATATACCCTTGTAAGATGCACCGCAGGTGTAATCCCATTAATCCCCCTCTTTCCCCCTCCCTCCCCCTCCCTCCCTTCCCTTTCCCCCTTCTCCCTATTCTTAGGTTATAACTGGGATATAGCTTTCATGTGAAGGTCCTACATTAGTTTCATAATAAGGGTGAGTACACTGGGTACTTTTCTTCCATTCTTGAGACACTTTACTAAGAAGAATATGTTCCAGCTCCATCCATGTAAACATGAAAAAGGTAAAGTCTCCATCTTTCTTTAAGGCTGCATAATATTCCATGGTGTACATAGACCACAATTTATTGATCCATTCGTGGATCGATGGGCGCTTGGGCTTTTTCCATGACTTAGCAATTATGAATAGGGCTGCAATAAATATTCTGATACAAATATCTTTGTTATGGTGTGATTTTTGGTCTTCTGGGTATATGCCCAGTAGGGGGATTACAGGATTGAATGGCAGATCTATTTTTAGATCTCTAAGTGTTCTCCATATCTCTTTCCAAAAGGAATGTATTAATTTGCATTCCCACCAGCAGTGCAAAAGTGTTCCCTTTTCTCCACATCTGCGCCAACATCTCTGGTCTTGGGATTTTGTGATATAGGCTAGTCTCACTGGAGTTAGATGATATCTCAAAGTAGTTTTGATTTGCATTTCTCTGATGATTAAAGATGATAAGCATTTTTTCATATGTCTGAAGGCCGCTTGCCTGTCTTCTTCAGAGAAGTTTCTCTTCAAGTCCCTTGCCCAGCCTGCGATGGGATCCCTTGTTCTTTTCTTGCTAATGCGTTTGAGTTCTCTGTGGATTCTGGTTATTAAACCTTTGTCGGAGACATAACCTGCAAATATCTTCTCCCATTCTGAGGGCTGTTTGCTAGCTTTACTTACTGTGTTCTTGGCTGTGCAGAAGCTTTTTAGTTTGATCAAGTCCCAATAGTGTATTTTTGAAGCAGCTTCAATTGCCCGGGGGGTCCTTCTCATAAAAAACTCGCCCAACCCAATTTCTTCAAGGGTTTTCCCTATACTCTCTTCTAGTATTTTTATAGTTTCATGTCTTAGGTTTAAATCTTTAATCCAGTGAGAGTCTATCTTGGTTAATGGTGAGAGGTGTGGGTCCAGTTTCAGTCTTCTACAGGTTGCCAGCCAGTTCACCCAGCACCATTTATTAAATAGGGAGTCTTTTCCCCACTGAATGTTTTTAATTGGCTTGTCAAAGATTAAATAACGGTAAGTAGCTGGATTCATCTCTTGGTTCTCTATTCTGTTCAAGACATCTACTTCTCTGTTTTTGTGCCAGTACCATGCTGTTTTGATCACTATCGATTTGTAGTATAGTCTGAGGTCAGGTAGCGTGATTCCTCCTGCTTTGTTTTTATTTCTGAGTAATGTCTTGGCTATTCGAGGTTTTTTCTGATTCCATATAAAATGAAGAATTATTTTTTCAAGATCTTTAAAGTATGACAGTGGAGCTTTAATGGGGATTGCGTTGAAATTATATATTGCTTTGGGTAGTATGGACATTTTAACAATGTTGATTCTTCCCAACCATGAGCATGGTGTATTTTTCCATTTGTTAACATTCTCAGCTATCTCTTTTCTTAGAGTTTCATAGTTTGAAGTCACTATTTTTTTTATGGCTCAATTGTATTTCATGAGTTGGTGGGCATTTAGGTTGTTTCCATGTCTTGGTGATTATAAATTGTCGACTCCTGTTTTGAATTGTTGGTCTGAATTTTATCTTCAATTCCAGACTCTTTCATCCAGGTGCTTTCTCTCCCTATCTACTTGGATTTCTAGTATGTATTTCAAACTTAGCTTGTATGAATCCAAACTCCTACCCTTTCTTCCCCAAACTTCTTTTTGATAGTCTTTTTCAATAAATAGTAAGTCTTTCCTTCCAGCTGCTATAGCCAAACACCTTGGTGTCACCCTTGTCTTTTCTTTTTGTGAAAATCTCAGATTGCATATCCAATTCTTTAGCAAATCCAATTAGCTCTGCCATTAACACATCAGAATCTGCCAACTTCTTACCATCTCCTCTGCTATCATCCTGATAAAGCCACCACAATCTGTCACCTGGAATATTGCAAAATGTATAACGTAGATCATCTTCTTTTCATTCTTGCTGCAATCTAGTAATTCTCCACCATTTCCTATTTAACTCAGAGTAAAATCCAAAGCCTTAAAATATTCTCTAAGGCTGTAGGTGATCTGGCTCCCGTTCTGACCTGCCGTCTCCCCCACATTCACCCACTCCATCCTTAGCCTCCTCACTATTTTTCTAATAGGCTTAACTTGTTTCTGTCGTAAGGCCTTCACACTTGTTCTTTTTTCTGACTGGAATGTTTTCCTCCCAGATATTCCTGTGGCTCTCCCCTCATTTTATTCAAATATTTGCAGAAATAGGTACTTGCCAGTGAAGCCTACTCCAGACAGCTAATACAATCAATCCCATCATTCCTTCTCTGTCAGCCTTTGTTGCTTTATGTTTTTTTCAGCATTTATCTTCAGATTTTAAAACATGTTTTTTTTTGTTGTTGTTGTTTTTTATTGTTGGGGATTCATGGAGGGTACAATAAGCCAGGTTACACTGTAAAACACATGTTTTTTTAAAAGTCTACATTTCTCTTCTATGAGGATGCAAGGATCCTAAGTGTCAGGATTTTTTTTTTTTTTTTTATCTATTTTATTCACTGCTCTCTCCCTAGCACCTAGAAGAGTTACTAACACATAGTAGATATGCATACATATGTGTTAGAAAAATGAATAAATACAAAAAAATTGTAATGGAATCTCACACAAACCATTTGGTGATACAATGTCTGGCTGGTTTAAGAAAAAGCCCTAAGTAATGGTATTAAGGAGAAATGTTTCAGTAAAAATAAGGAGGAATGGTGAAAAGAACAAATGGCTGTTGACTATTTACTCTGTTCAGGCGCTTTGCTGGTTTCTTCATATGTGGTATCACATTAAATGTTCATTAAATATTAATTAATTAAATATTCATCATAATTCCTATGCCGTGGGTATTCGATCATTTCATGGAAATAGTAATAGACTTGGAGAAGTATAAAGAATAGCCAAAGGTCACATGGCTAGTAGGTGGAAGAGATGCATTTTAAAATTAATACTGATTCCAAAACTTGTAAAATTTTCATGTTATCATGCCTTTTAATAAGAGGCTTGGAAAAATGTCAAGGGACCCTGAGATTGGTATTAGTGCCACACCTTCCTCTGATGAACATTGTTGAGTTATAATCTACTTTGGATGCTTTCTTAAAAAATACTTACGTTCTATAATAATCACACATCACAGGATCTGGGCAATATAGGTAAATAATGATCAACTATTCAGTCAACATTAAATGTTCTATTAATTATATTACAGTCTTTATTTTGAGTATTGTTGCTGAGTAATGTCTGGGTTACATTATCTAGAGCAAAATCATACTAAAACAGTAACAGTAACTTGGCAGCATCTTTTTTTAAACCTGTGGAAAAACCATTTTCCTGACTTTTATAATTTTCTGAAGTTGCATCATTTACTACTTTTAAGATAGCCTCTGTTTTCTATCCTGTTGCAGCTACGCACTATACAAAATATAGTGTAACAGTGTTTACTTTTTTTTGATTATTTTTGCTGGGCCTGTGACGATATTTATTAACCCTTACCTTGACAAGCTTCTAAACAAGATTATGTGTATGTGTTCTTTTAACAGAGAAAATCGAAAGTAGATAGTATTCAATTCATTCAGAACACGTTTCTATTTAGAAAGGCAAAATTTGGTAAGCCTTATGACAAATATGTTTATGTTCTATTTTTGATTTTACCATTGTCAATTTGGGGCAAATAAATTAATGGTTTTGTATGCTAATCGAGGTCACAGAGAAGTCAATGGCTTGATACTAATTTCTGAGGATTCATCCCAGTCCTTTTATTTTGTAATGTTTTAAAGGACACTTATTAACCTTTGTAGGACATCTTTCCATGGGATGTGAGAAAGGTTTATCGTATGGAACAAACTCAAAGAAAGATATTAACTTGAATGCAGTTGAACAGCACAAAATCAGTGGTCCATTACTCTCAGTGGCAGTTGTAGGTCAACGAATAACTCTGATGAATAAATGATCTTTTACATGATAATAGGATCACAAGGCTCTTTGGATTATTTAGTATCTAACATTGAAAAATGATATTAAAATTTAAAGCATAATATAACTACAACTTGGGACATTAAAGATCATTAAAAATTGTAATATTGAAGGAGTCCATGAACATGGGAAATTGCTCACAATAGAATCCCAAATAAAAAGGCTGTGTTCAATAGAATATACATTTTGGAAATATATTCATGCCTGTGTTTGCATATAACAATGTTAAAGGTGCTCATTTTTGAGAGGTAGTATATTTCTTAAGGTCACTCTGATAACTCCATTAATTTTACTGAATTTAATTGACTGAGTTGCTGGCGTCAGGGATTGGGGGCAGCCATTCAAGGATCATCATTTTTATCTCAGGTTTTCCAGTGTTCTCTGGGCATCCACAGTCAACTGGCAGATGGGAAAGAAGGGAGAATGAAAGATCTCTGGAGGGTCTTAGGGGCTAGGCTGAAAAGTGGAGCAAAACACTTCTGCCACATTAGCTAAAATTCAGTTGTATGATCACATGTAATTGTAAGAAGAGTGGGAAGTGTGATCTGTCTCTATGCACAGGAGAAAAAGAAAATGAGTTTTGGTGACTGTACAACAGTCTCTGCCTCAGGTGAGATCCTGGGTAATATGTTTAGTCATTCTCAAGCTCTGCTCTTCTTCAGTGCTCATTGAACTTCTGTGTCTCTGCTTAAATCAGAGAATAACATTATCATCACTTGATTTTGCAGCAATTTTCACTCCCACAGCCACTACCAGAGCTTAAGGCTGACAACATAGAAGAGGGCTCTGTATAAGGGACCTAAATCGGACACTACTGGGAATAGTCTTTTAATGGCTTTGGCCCCCTCACACTCTGCTGCCTCAACCATTATTACATTGTGAGTCAGAGTTTTGACAACTTGTCAATCCATTGAGTGCCATAAACCATGAGCCCTAATAACACATAAAATGGCCACAAAAATAAAATGGCCAATTGCAGCTACAAAAGTTTTATGTATTTGGCATTTAGTGGATAATAGATGTTAGGGGAATTTTTTCCCACTGAACACTTGCTACATACCAAGTGCTCTTTCAGTGCTTGACGTGCATTATCTTCCAGAATAGTTGCAAAGCTCCAGACTGAGGCAGGTACCACTCTTCTTTCCTTTTTATATATGAGAAAACCAAGGAATGACCCTGAAGGCTGAGGTCACAGCAAGTGGCTTGAACCCGTGAGGTCTATACTTTCATCCTCTGTTTCACAGATGAAGTAAGTTTAACGTCTGAGAGACTGGAGAAGAATGTTTTTTGATTTTTTTTTTTTAATTTTTTCTGAGCAGTGGTCTTTCCTGTCCATATGCTGGGACCCACTGGGAGGCAGGGACAAAGCTTTCATTCTGTGAATCTCTATTAATATGTGCTTGGATAATTGATTTTTATTCTCCTTCTGCCATATGTCAGGGCTTCTGTTGTTAAGATCAGCAACTACAAGTGTATGCTGTTAAGGCCAAGTGGAAAGTTACCACTAGGTTTGGTCGTAGAAGTTATAGTTTCTAGTTCAGATTGGGAAATAATTGGCTTTCTGAAAGTTCTATGGACACAGTGACATTTCCTAAACGTTTTTGTATGATTTGGGCAAGTAATTTCTCCTTTGTCTTTGATTTCATTTCTGTAAAATGAAGATTATAACACTCAATCCCTGCTCTTTCTCTTATATCCCCATGAAGATCATAGTTTTTACTTATGACTATAAAGATGAACATTACATATTTAAACTTCAGAAATACGAGCTTTTACAGTATTCAGTTAAATCCTGCTGGATATTTTCCACTTATTTCTTGAAGTCCATCTTCTAGTCTTGTTCATTTTTCTGTGTCATTCAAGAGGCTGATCTTCATGGATTATTATCGTCTCCCCTGACCTGTGAGTTAGGCCAGAAGGAAGTACCCATCAGAGACTGGATGGCAAGAGGAAAGAGAATTTGGAATTCAACACCATCCCTGTAGGACTGTAGGGAGGGAATGGCTGTGTTTCTGTACCAAAAGCCACATTTCCTATCTGGCAGGTCTCTCCTACAGTGCTAGCTTTCTCCAAGTTCCTATAATAGCTCCTTCCCCTGCCTTTTCAAATCTAAAGTTAGTAGTAGTCACCAGGTTACTAACCACTGGGTGTTTTAATAATCTCTTGGGCATGCCTTTAATCCTGTCCACACCTTTATAAGTGGCACCCTTTTTTTAAACTCATGCCAATCACTCCTTTTAAGTGTGCCCATCTGTATCCTGTTGAGACTCTGACTCATGGAGAGATTTCTCCGGTGGTGGAAAAAATGTTCACATTCCCCTATTGGCGCTATATAGTAGTAACATGTGCCTTGTCTGTATACAGGGAACCAATCAAAATTCCTGACATTTAGGGCTTTAAAATTTCATAGGTGTGGTCCACTTTGACCAAAACAATGAAAGTGCATATAAACATTGAGAAATCTCAGACACAAATTATTTACAAGCTGTAAAAATACTGTGCATGTCCAGTAATATAGGACGTTATGCACGTGACTGTGTCTTTCCAAGTCAGCTCCTAAACAGAAGGCTCTCCAGGTCCCCTCTGCTTGGGTAACTATTGGCCAACTCCTTGAAGAACTTGTGTTTTTCCTCTGAAGACTTCACCTTCCATGTCCTTTCTCCAAAGTGGCATAATACAAGGGTTTAATGTATAATTAGGTTGACCCTACATCCCAGATTGACTGAGACAGTTTCAACTCAATTAAGTGCCAGTTTAATTATTAGTAGCACTTGCTTATACTCTTAAAAGTTTCCTAGTTTGGATGATGAATTATATGGTCTCTTATGAATAATGGTCCTTTATTGTTTGTGGTGATCTTGGGATATCAGATAGGTATAACCCAGGTAGCTTTCAAATACACAGGCTCATTTTGCTACATTGCTTTATTTGCATAAACTCTCCATGGCAGTCTGTGGCTCTTGGTTTGTTTCTATGGTTGACTAACAGAGCGGGGTAGACTTAATTTTTGGGGTACTTAGTTTTTCTTTCTTGGTCCTAGGTTTAGCATTCAATTCCAACTTGAAATAGCTTTCTCTGTTAGGCATTTCAACCTTAGGTAAGTCCTGCATTCAAAAGCAGCAAAGTTCTTTGTTTTTCTTAACTATATGCTGTTCTCTGATAGTTTGAGTAGGAGTACAATTTTATTCCTCTTGTAGAAGTCCCTGTCTCATTCTGTTCTTCAGTTTAAAATGCATTATGACATTTCTGGATTTCCCAATGTAGCATTCATTTAGAATTTCAGTTTCTTTTTCTCCAAATTCTCCTTGTTTTTGAACTCTATTTATCTCTAAAAGCCTACATTTTCTTTACTTTAGTACTCCCTCCCTCAAATCCTAAATGTGGTTCTCCCACATTTTATTCAAAACAAACATTCATAAATTTAAAGCTCACTTTTCATTATAATGGTGTCAACCCTGGGAGATGGTAAAATTTTGATCCCCTATGGGGTATCTGAGGAATGGGATTTTCCCCACGATAAGTCATTGAAGATTTATGAAATATGAAATAATAGGCAGACTTTTATCTTTTATAGTTACTACCATCTAGTAAGAAATAGAAAGCTTATTTTAACATAGACCACATAGAGGTTATATAATTTGGCATCTGCACAGAATTTTTCCCTAGCAAATAGTATTTAAAAAACAATCATCTGGTCATGAAACAATATTATCAATAAAATACTTTATCTTTTAAAATATCTGTGGACATAATTTCCTGCAGTTTCTGTGTATTTTTTTAATTTTTAAAATAGTTTGATTAGTTGAAATATTTTTGTCATTTATCCATTTACTCACATAGTCAAGAAGTATTAATTGAGCACTTACTGGATGCTAGGCACTGTGTTTGGTGAATGAGAAAGACAGAATAGTTGCTCTCAGGGAGTTTATAGACTTGTGGAAAACAAACAGATACCTAAAGAATAGTGTGATGAAGGCAGTGCAGATGTAAAAGACGCCTCTAACTGAGAGCTGGGAATCAGACAAAGTTTCTTGAGAAAAGTCCGGTCTAAACTGGGCCTAAGAAATGAGGGAGTGTTACCTAGGACACAAGTGAAGGGGGCTGGGAGAAGGAAAAAGATAGAGTGTCATGAGAAAAGAGGACACTAGGTCAAGGAGAGCAGGACCATTCAGGGAACTAGACAGTCTGTCTGGAATCTAGAAGGTAAGGGATGAGGCTGGAGTGTAAGCAGCGTGCTGACAGGTTGTAGGTCAAGGTAAGAAGTTAGGACCTAGTGATGAGAAGAATGGGGACCAAGGAATAATCTGCCACTCAGAGCCTTCTAGAATCTGGCCAAACTTTTCTGGGATGTAGTTTTAGCTTTTAGTGATATGTACTCCAGCTTTCAAAGTAAAGACCATGAGCTATTGCTCTTTAGAAGGACTTTCCCACCTGTGGCTGGAGATTGTCTTCTCTGTTCAGCTTTCCTTGATTTTTATGGCTGGGAAAGGCCTTCTTCCTGTTTTGATCTCCCATAGCTCTGTGCACCTCTCTTATGAGTCTTACCTCGTTACTTTTATATTTATGGTGTGTCTTAGCTCCCTGCTACACAGTCTTTTGAGGACAAGAGTTTGTCTAACTTAACCGTTTTACTGTGATGGCAAGTGTCTAAGGTTAATGTGATTCTGTTTGTTTCATATTCCTCTGTAGTGAATTTATTACAGTTTGGAAGCATTAAACCTGATGCAATCAAGATGCTGGAATTCTTAGATCTTCCTTTACCCTCTTCTAAGTATAGTTGCAGCATCCTTGGCAGACAGGGAGCTGAAATGAACATCATGTCTCTCTGACCTCAGTGGAGAAAGGGACCAATACCAGCAGCCGCCGCACCTTTGAGGAGTGGCGGTGACAAGCTGTGCTTTAGCTCCGGCAGTGACTGGACTTAGCAGCAGCCTCAATTGGGGCAGGAGGACAAAAATACTGATGTAAAGAATAGATGTGAATGCTGGTAGACTGCCCACTGGACAAGGTCTGTGTGCATTCAGATCTATTTGGGAGGAATTGGAAGGAGATGAGAGTGTTTGTGAAAATGATGGGGATAAGCTAGAGAAATACTTGTAAGGCTGTCTTCATGTTCCAGCTTTTATCTCCAGGATGGTGTGCGTAGTAAACATAAATCACCTATCTTATATTTTGTTTCCCAAAAGGCACCTGTAAATGTCCTTCAGGAAAGTGGCCCTAACTATTGGAACTCTGAGCTGTACGGGTCCCTCCTAGAATGTGATTAGGAACTGGGGTACAATAGCAATGTGATATCACAGAACATGTCTCCAGCTCCAAACAGCCAGCTGACATGAGGAACTGTGTTAGGTGGCTCCAGCCTCTCTACAGGGTGATCCGGGTCCTAGGGTCCAAGCTGTGCAGCTGTGATTGTGTGAAAGGGGAAACTCTCAGCCAAATTAGTCTCATCAGCATTGAAGGGAGCACCAGGTATTTTCTGACCTGATAGGGAGCGGAGGTTCTAATTTTGCTGTTGATTATTTTGATTATTTTAAGTGCTTGGCATAGCCAGTTTCCATAGAGCTTAGCAGGAGGCCAATCTTCTCTTTGGGAGGTCAGTCTACAGGAGGCAGATCTTGGACAAGTCATCCCTTCTATACCTTTCTAAACACGTAAGGTCAAAAATGTTGAAATATCTTATTGCCTTTTTATATTTGATTTAAACATTTTTACTCTGCTTGTACAATGCTTACCTCCTTAACAGGCACAACTGAACTGTTAGGTTTTTTTTAAACCTCAAAAACATTTTTTTCTTATTAATAATGTTCTGCAGAAAATTAGGAAAATTGAGATAAAAGAAGAAATTAAAATGAGAGGTAATAATCTCCCATAGCCTTTTTCTCTCTCTTCTTTATAGAGAAAGGCATACACACATGCACAGAAATGTATATACAGTATATACACACAGTGTGTGTCTGAATCACATTTCAATGGATGGTCATTGGGCTTCATGTAAATCATGCCAAATGGTTGAATATTGCCTGTTGTATATAGGAATCTCATTCACATTGATGTGCACAGATATGGACAGCTTGGGGGTAATATTAGGAGTTACTTATAATTGGATTATTGAATTAGATTATTTATGAAATCAGGTTAAAAATTTTTATGACCTCAAATAAAGAAGCCCTGCACAAATTGTAGAGCAATTTTCATATCAATGAGTTAAATGGTAAGAGACACGTAATGCTCTTAGAGAAGTCTATTAAGTGATAAGCTTACTAAGAAATAGTGTCTAAGGGTCTAGCAAGCCCATCATAGTATTATGCCATGTTTTTCTGTGTTGGCTAAGACAGGTCAGCATAACTGAAAAGTACCTCAAACTAGGGTTTTGCTGCTCTGTTTGGGAAGAAAACACTTTTCTGGGCAGAACTACTAAGGTTTAGCTTATTGAGTCTTCATATTACTAATTTGTGCTCCAAAGTGTGTTGATTCTCTTCTTAGAGGCAAGCGTTTGGGATAATCCATAATGAATACAAGGCTATTGTTTGAGAAAGCAACATTAAAATAAAATTAAAATTAAAAATTAAAATTTCTTGGTAGCTGCCAAGCTTATATGGTATATCATGGATATTTAACATTTATTATTACCAATAGCACATGAATTCTGGACAAAAACATTGCCTTGAAAACTTAAATCTAAATTAAACCACTTCCAAATACTAAAGAAATGATACATGTTAAGAGTGCCAAAATGATTCAAGATGAGATGTCTCTAAAGAGCTTGCAAAGGGCAATTTCAAAATTGTCTACAAGATAAAATTTTGCAAAGGATAAGTAAGATATTTCAGATAATAAGTACATTTTCTTGAGTAGTTGACATCTGGTATGTGAATAGCTTATTTATATGGAATGTAATATGCGGAGTTAAAGCAGTGTTCCATATAAGATAATTTTAACATATCAATGCTTTCAACTTTAGACATTTTTATTATTATGCATTGCATACCTAACAGTGATTCCAAATACAAAATATTTGAAAGATGATTTAATTCTTTTTGATTTCTTACAGTCATAAATGTGATGATTACTCTGTATTAGAAACAGCAATGCCCTGAGAAATTACTGATTAGTTTTATTTTTAGAATTCCTTCTTAGAAAAATTAGAATTTAGAGGCTCTTTCTCTTTTGTCTTTGTTATCAAGATGATTTCTTGCTGTTGTTGTTGGTAACGTTCTGCTTCTACGGTGCAGTTTTTATAAATTCTTTTTTTTTTTTCTAACAGAACTTGAGAGTCATTCTGCTTTTCTTTTAAAAGTAAAATGTTAAGGACGGGAGTGGGGGTGGGGTGGAGGAAGGTGAGAGCAGAGAGAGAAAGAAGGTGGGAGGGGTGGGGAAAGGAAGAGCTGGGAGAGGGAAGGAGGGAGGGGGGTGGGACCTTAGGGGGAAAGACACAATTGTAAGAGGGACTTTACCTAACAAATGCCATCAGTGTAACCTGGTTTCTTGTACCCTCAACGAATCCCCAACGATAAAAAAAAAAAAAGAAAAAGTAAACTGTATGGGTTTTTGGTGTGTTTTGCTGTTTGAAGCCTTCTGAGTTTATGGGTATGTTTTGGTTAACGAAAGAGCTACATATTTAACAGAAAAAAAAGTGTGTGTTTTATTATTTAGTGTTTTCAGGAAGAGTTTCTCTACAATTGCTTAGAAAATCTTAAAAAGGTTCAGTGCTCACCATTTAAGTGTTATGATTTTTGGCTATTATCAGATAGATTCATAGAGAAATGAGAATATTATTTAACCTCAATTTAACAAATTAAACTGTATTTTCAGTTTGTTGACATTGACAACTAGACAGCTTATTTGGGGTTTTTTGCCGAATTGATGCTATAAGCAAACACAATATAGCCAAATGCTCTTAAACTTTAATTAGTTTGCTTGTACTCTGCAAATTACTATACGCTATAGTCATTAAATAATGCTAGATATCGCTCACACTCGCTTTATCTGTGGTATCTTAATAACACGAGCTGTGCCACGTGATGGTCAAATCTGTCTTTTACATTTGGTGGAAATTTGATTAAAAGGGTTTGATCCAAATCCTTTCTTATTTCTCTTCCTTGCTTAGAGGCATTTATTCTGAATCCTTGTGCAATAGGTGATGAAATTTGCTGACTCTGTTGCAAATCTACCTATCCCAGTACATCTTTCCTGCTGAAATCTGCCAAGTCACTGCCACTAGGCCCTCCGTTAAATGTCTTTATCAGCTCATTTTGATGTCTCTACATTACAAATATTGTGCCTGTGAGGGTTAACAACTCATATTTCTGAATAGCGCAAGTTTTGTTAACATAGCCCAAGGAGATGGATGGGGGGAGAACTAGATTTTGGTGGGGATTTGAGGTGGGAAACAGAACCTAAGTGGCTTCCGCAAGAGCTGTCCAACATGGCATGTTTCTATGAGCTTACAACCCTGCCGTGTCCTTTTGTGACCCTCTCTCCTTTCTCTTCTGTCTCCCCTCAGAAGTAACTTTATACTGAAATCTGTGTTTCTCATTTCCCTAAGAATGACAGTTTACCGAGTTAGTTCTGCATGCCTTTGGACTTGGTATGAAGGCAGTTATGCTTTTGTAACTTGCTTTTGTCACTCCACATCACGTTTTTGGGACTCCTTCATCTGATGTACGTAACCATATTTCATCCATTTTTAATGTTACACATTACTGTATTATATGAATGTACAACAATTTCCCTATCTATGAATGTATCTGATTTATTTATAAACATAAAATTGAGTTGTTTCCTGCCCTTTGCCACTGTAAATAATGCTGCTGTCAGTATTCTCGCTTATCTTCTGACGCATATGTACTAAAGTTTCACTTGGGCATTTTTTTTTTGTTTTTTGTTTTTTTTTTTTTTGTAGAGACAGAGTCTCACTTTATGGCCCTCGGTAGAGTGCCGTGGCCTCACACAGCTCACAGCAACCTCCAGCTCCTGGGCTTAAGCGATTCTCTTGCCTCAGCCTCCCGAGTAGCTGGGACTACAGGCGCCCGCCACAACGCCTGGCTATTTTTTTTTTTTTTTGGTTGCAGTTTGCCCGGGGCTGGGTTTGAACCCGCCACCCTCGGTATATGGGGCCGGCGCCTTACTGACTGAGCCACAGACGCCACCCTCACTTGGGCATTTTTTAAAACAGATTAGTGACTCATTACTAGATTATAAAATCAATTTAGTGGGTTGTTCACAGCAGTAAGGAAAATTCTTAGTGTAGACGAGAATAGAAAACGTCAAAGTCCATTCTACATATAATCCTAATGTGTACACCCTACACTATAAGGGGAGGATTGTTTCATAAAATTTTGCTCCAGTGTGTGTTAGTAGAGAATGTGTGCATGTCTTGAATGGCTCTGTAAAATATGCTTTTTATTATGAGTTCTTAAACAAAAATTTTGAAAACTACTGCTTTATAGTAGAAATGTTTAAAAATAGGATTATTGGGACATAGGCTATCAACTTTAACAAATAATATTAAATAATTTTCCAAAGTGGAGCTACCTATTCATATTCTCATCATCAGCGTGCCAGAGTGCCAGCTGCAGCAAACTAGCCAATCTTTTCACTTTAGACTGTAACATTTTTGATAGTCTAATGGGTGCTATCTCACGGGGGTTTAAATGTTCAGTTTTTCAATTATGGTTAAAGTTGTTCCTCTTTTCACATTTATTGTCAGGATGCAGTTTACTCAGTGTCCTCCTTTAAAAAGGAATAGTTTTCTGAAAAAGAAGTGTTTCCAAAGATTTCTCATCCTTTTATAAGCTTGTGCTTTCCACAAAATGTTCTTAAAGGAGCTTGATGGATTCTAGATCGAAAGTCCTGCCAGCACAGTGAAGGCTTTGTGAGATTTTGTTTTGGTTAACCTGGAAATTTAAGTCGAATATAAATTAATCCTCAAGTAAGTATGTGTGTGAATTAAAATGAAAAATTTAAATTCAAATCATTCTTCTGCCTCTCTTAAAATGATGTTTTGATGTATTCACTTTGTGACATATGCTTGATGTAGGAAGTGGTTTTATTGGATCAGTGACTGCAATTCTGACAAACTCTTCTTCCTCTCTGTAGTGTGAAGGGAGAATTAGGTGCTGTTTCAATGTCATGTAAATATGCCACTGAGGATGACTGTTGCTTTTCTACTTCTTTAATATGTCAGATTAAAGAGGCCCAGGTATGTAAACAGCTGAGTGAAGTCCCAGTGTCTGCATGATAGTCTTACTTGTGTGGAGAGATACCTTGCCATAACTTGTTGGTCACGGCATATTTTCCTGTAAGAAGGAGTGGCCTTTTATGAGAAATTCTAGTCTGTTATATTTTAATTTGACAGATAAGAGCTCATCAATTCTAGAACAGAAATTATTTGGTTTTGAATCTCCCCAGGTCAAAGCTACTTAAGCAGATTACTTTTGGTCTTTGGTCATGCATTATTAGTCATTACTTTATTGGTGCAATTCCCTCATGTGTGCTCCAGTTTGTGTGTGTGTGTGTGTGTGTGCACACGTGTATTTATACATTTGTATAAAAGCTCTTGAAGTATCTACATTCTCCAGTTGTAACTTCCATTTTGTTACAATCTGTCCCATCATCTCAAAATACCTTTCCAAAACTCTGTAAAATATTTTTAATGTTTAGTCTTTAAAATACCAACATTTCAATCTACATTCCTCGTGTGGAACCTGGGCACATATGAAGGTCTGACAATTAAGTTCCTGAACTCATCCTAGAAGAAGTGCTGTGGACCTCATTGTTGAATGTCACTATGGTAACCTTCAAAGTACTTTCCTTGGGAAGCTATGCACTGATGGCAGTCCCTAGTTTGCCCTTCAAAGCAATTGTGGAACTCTTTTTTTGCAATGACCATTAGAGCTGTTCCTGTGGGTATGACAATTAAGTTTGTGAACTTTCCACCATGTGCTTATGCTGGTAGCACTGGTATGTTAGTGTGTTACAGCTGTGTTTGTGTTAATGTGTAACATGTCTTGTTGAGTGGTGTTTGTTATTTTTATTTATTTGTCTCAAAATTAATTAATAAATAAATTAATAAATTTTGAGACAAAGTCTCATTTTGTTGCCCTGAGTAGAGTGCTGCGGCATCACAGCTCACAGCAACCTCCACCACTTGGGCTTACGCAATTTTCTTGCCTCAGCCTCCCAAGTAGCTGGGACTATAGGCCCCTGCCACAATGCCCAGCTGCTTTTTTGTTGCAGTTGTTTAGCTGGCTTGGGTCAGGTTCAAACCCACCATCTTCGGTGTATGTGACTGGCGCCGTAACCACTGTACTATGGGCACCAACCCGGTGTTCATTATTTCTATTGTGGGTTTTTGTGTGCCACACAATAATAGCTCTGATGGTAATTACAAAAGTAAGAGTTCCAAAATTGCTTTGAAGGTTGGACTAGTTGTTAGCATCAGCGCATAGCTTCCCAAGGGTGATCACAGAGATATTTAGCAATCAGGTACCTTTTTCTAGGATGAGTTTGCAAACTTAATTGTCAGACTTTGAATATTATAAATAATCTTGGATTTAGGATCATTATTTTTATGCGAAATATATGAGATTACTAAATGAATAAATGACACCTTGTACATGGTCTAGATGATCTAAATCATAGTATGTTCTATGTAGTATCAGAAAAGTTTTGGGTACATTGGATTAAAATGATCCCCTGTTTTCAAACCGCAGACTTTAGCGGTAGATTTTAACAGTAAGAAGGCATTTATGGTGGATACAGAAATATAGGAATAAGAAAACCCCAGGTGGCTCCTGCTGTTCTTCACCTGGCCCCTCCTGGGAAATGCAGAAAAAAGAAAAATGAGAGATCAGGGCAGAGCCTGGACACAACCTGAGGCTAGGATTTGCCAGTAAGTAAACAGCTTCTGACTCGAAGTTGAAATTCTAGCATCTGTCTCTCAGAGAGCGAGAAACATGAGAAGTTCTATAACATTTCTTTACAGTTTCCTCAATAGGCAGGCCCTCTCCCATTTCAGTATCTCTCCACAAGCTGGGTTCTCGGTTAATCTTTTTGTCTCAGTTCAAATACTACTTTCTCATTGAGAAATTTCGTGATTACTGAAGAAAGGCCTGGGTTCCTTCTGCGTAGTCTATGAATATGAACAAAGGCACTATTTCCAAGGTCTTTTGTAGAATCCCATTTTATTGAATTTCTACTTAAACAACAAACTCCAAATCTGTTTATGGCCAGAAATTTTGGAGAACTCTATATTCTAGATTCTTACCTATTTATTACACACTTTTGGGTATTAAAGTCTATGAAGTAATTCAGAAAAGAAACTTGTTTTTATCCAATGTTTCCAGAATTAACTTACCATGAAACATCTCTTTTGAGAATCATCTGACTGTAGATTTCTTTGAAAGAAGGTTGGGAAATATTGTCTTATTGTCTGTGATTTTTTTTCTTTGCACTGCCTTTCCTCTCTGCTAGACCATAATTATGACAGTTGTATCGCCTGTGCTTGCTACAGTGCTTGGCACGTAGTAGGTCCTTAATGAAATTATCTGTTAAATAAAAACATGGGAGGGAAAGTTTCGGTAATGATTCCCACGTTTGAAGCTTGAAAAACGCGCATGATTGTTTACTGTTGCAAAACAAACCACCCTAAAATTTAGTGGCATAAAACAACTTTTATTTATTTATTTATTTATTAATGCTCATGGCTATTGTGGGCCTGGAATTCACAAGGCACGCTGTGGACAACTCCCCTCTGAGTCATGATATCTGGGGTCTTTTCTGGAACGATGCAAATGGCAGGGGTGCCTGAAATGGCTACAGGATGGAAGGTTTTGTGGCTGAAAGACTCACTTTGAGGTGGTCCCTTCATTCACAGGCGTGGCTGCAGCACCTATATGTCACTTCTCAGCATGACAGCCTTAGCATTGTTGGAACCATAGTTCAGGGTTCCAAGAGCTAATGTTTTCAGAAACCAAGGTAGAAGCTGCACCTTTTTCTTTAAAGGACCCAACCTCAGAAATATCAGATATGGCCAAGAATTTGTAGCCCTGGTCCAAACTGCTGCTGCCACTGTGAGAATAATGATGCCACCGACTGACATAAGCTTGTGGGAGAAGAGAGAGTTTGCTAAGCAGGGGAGGGTGTTAAGACAACGTGTTTAAGTGTGACATGCGCACAGGCATGGGAAGTCGAGAGGCTGAGCCCAGGAGAGGTGGTAAAAATGAGGGCTGGGGTTGGTACAATATGGATTGCAAGCACAAATGAGATTCTCTAGGGAGAATTTTCAGAGGAGAGGAAAGAGGCCTGGCAATAGAGTTGGGTAATGGCAACATTTAAGGAGAAACTGGAGGAAAAGAAGCAGGGAAGAGAATTGAGAAACTGCAGCCACAGTGGTGGCAGAGTAGAACAGAGTGATCCTCCGCAGTCCAGGCAAGGGCATCAAGGGTACGATGGTCAACAGTGTCACATGCCTCAGAGAAGGCAAGTGAGAGGGCCTGAGGAGCAGCCACTGGATTCCGAACCCATTAGTAAGGGCATTTCAGTGAAGAGGGGTGGGGTGGTGGTGGGGCACGGTTGTTGGAATCTGCAGTTGGAAGCTGCAGGGAGCGCTGCTGGGGGAGGAAGTGGATTGAATGAAGATGGGCTCTGCTTTCACAGCTGGGCTGCATTCAGGTGGAGAGAGAGCTCCCTTTCTCTGCCCACAAAAGCCTTTCCTTGTGATTTCACTAGAGAGTCCCATGGCACCTCATTCACAATTGTTAAAAATGTGTAAAAGTCATTGAATGGAAAAAGCTTTTAGGAGCACAAGGCAGCCAGGAAGGATCACATAACGGCCCAAACAAGTGACACTTCCATAGATAAGTCTGAAGCCACAGCCAGTAAAAGCTCCAGAATCTGCCAGGGAGTAGCTCCTGTGAGGAGTGAATGCCCTTCCTCTGTTTGGCCTCTGCTGGCTGCTGAGAAGGGCAGTGAGCAAAGTCAGTTTTCCTGAAGGGTTAGGAGGCGTGTTGGCTCTGTTGTTATAAAGATACGTCTGCATCTGAGGAGTGAGTAAGAACTGTGGAGACAGGGAAGTGTTATGTCACCGTCCACAATCTATGAGTCCTCCTGACTTCTTGCTTTCAGAAAAAGGCCAATGCAGTCCCACAGGAGAAGCAATTCTTGATGTTCAATTTTTTTTAATTTCATGGAACTTGAATGTGGCTGTTAGAAAAAAATTGTTGAAGTTGATAAATTATGATTAAATGAGTTGATATACATAAAACGCTTAGATCAGGGCTTATTCTAAGAACAAACATCACATAAGTTGTAAAGCATTATTAGTAATACCATTTTGTTATTATGTATGTTCTACCTTTAAGTAGAGGATTATAGTTTAATTTGAAAGAAAATCTTTTTTTCCCTTATCTTGCATTTCATAGATCAGGTAAACTTCATATTTTGGATCTTTTCAGGAAACATTTTAAAATGAGAGTAAAATTTCTTTAGCCCTAGGTAAGAGCCATTACCAGAAAACAAAATGACAATGACCTGTGTGTCCTCAAACTAGAGACCACATTTGACAGCCAGGTAGTTATGCCTGCCCTCAGCGGATGTCTTTTGTGGCTGATGGGCTTTGATTCCAGTGACTTCCTTTTTAACTCTGAACATCCAGCTTGAGGGGGCTTCCCTTTGGGAGGAGCAGTGTGCTCAAGTGATAGAATGTACCGGTGGAAAGTGATCTGACTTGAAGGCCTACTGAAAATTAGGAGCCCCATTGTATGGCCCTGGTCTCTTTTGCTTTCTCAGAGAAGAGAATGCTAGCAAGTTCAGGTCAGAAGCTGTTTACTTACTAGCAAATCCTAGCCTAGGGCTGTTTCCAGGCTCTGCCCTGATCTCTCATTTTTCTTTTTCCTGTGTTTCCCAAGAGGGGCCAGGTGAGGAGTCACGGCAGCTGGCTGGGGAGGTCTAAGATGGGATCTATGGGGATTATCTTATTCTTTTATTCCTATTTTGACAATAATAGCTTGCCTACCAGAATCTTCCTCCTATGCCTGCACTTTGAAAGTAGGATTTCAGTTTGATTCAATGCCTGAAAAGTTTAATATAAATCCATGTGAATCTGTATCAGGAAAAAGTAGATTAATTTTGACTTCAAGAAGTTGGCAATGAATTTCAAATATGAATGAAAGCCATATATATACAATATATTATATATGAATGAAATATATATATAATACGCATATATATACTCAGAAAAGTAGGGAGAAGATTTATGTAAGCATGGAAGGATATTTTAGAATGATGGAATAGACTATGGGGAAGTAAATGTAATGAGTTAGAGACAAAGACTTGTTTTTAAAAATTGTTCCATTAGATAGAAATAGACTTTCAAAACATTTTAGACTGAAGTAATTTGGGGCAAACTAAAGAGAAGCATTGGGTACAATTAGTTGATCTTATGAGAACAGTTACGGTTTTTTCTAGCACTTTTCTGAGTTGAGGACCAAGTTGAAAGGGTCATCTATACATATTATAGAAAGAAGGGATGTTTTGGCTTGAAAGATTTATGGACTCACAGTTGTAGAGAACACAGGTAGGGTGGTCTCTGATCCTTAAGTATGAGGGATTTAACTTAATCACAGGGACAAGATGTATGCTTTGCACACAGCAGTGTTAAGCGCTTCTTGTTCACAATGTTAACTCTCTGGCTGGGCACCCGTAGCACAGTGGTTATTCCATCAGCCACATACACAGAGGCTGGCGGATTCGAACCTGGCCCAGACCAGCTAAACAACAATGACAATTGCAACAAAAAAATAGCTGGGTGTTGTGGCAGTTGCCTGTAGTCCCACCTACTTGGGAGACTAAGGGAAGAGAATTGCTTAAGCCCAAGAGTTGGAGGTTGTTGTGAACTGTGATGCCACAGCACTCTACTGAGGAGGACATAGTGAGACTCTGTCTCAAAAAACAAACAAACAAAAAAAACCTCTTATTTGAATTTGTGGGATTTTCATCAATCCTAAATTCCCCAAATGCCTCATTTCCCCTCTCTGTCAGTGTTTTCTCACATTGGGCTGGGTCTTAGATCTTCTTCAGGTTGCACATGTGTGCTTGAAAACTCCTAGAAGCTATAATGCTACGCTTATTTCAAGATAATGCCATAGATATGTACATTTCCTTCAGCTACCTAGGAAAATAAAGTCTGTGGAAAGATATTTCTTTTGGCCTTAAATGTCAATTCAGGTGATTCATGTCTATGAATATTGGTTCTCAATAATTTTCAAGACTAGCTTCCATTACCCTCCATCACGATAAAGTGAACTATTTCTTAACTCTGTTAAGACTTAGAAAAAAGATAGTTTCTATGAAATTCTTATACCTCTGAAACTCACACTCCTGTTGGTCCAGACTCTGACTCAAACAGGGGTGGAAAACAGGTGCCCTCAAAGCGACACGTAGCTCTCTAGATCCCCAAGTGCAGCCTCTTGACAGAATTCAGACCTCACAGAACAAATCCCTTCATTAAAAGAGATTTGTTTTGTAAAATTTGGATCCAGTCAAAAGGCCACACTCAAGGATCCAGAAGGTCCATGTTGGGGTAATTAGGAGAGGAAGCAATACCTGTTGCTGGTCAGTTAGCATTAGTAGTAAGCCCAACTGCTCAAGTCAAACTGTGCCTGATTTATGTGTGTGGCAAGATCAAGTTGAGTACCAGAGTATTTCTAATTTAATTTTTGATTATCCATATCAATGAAAATGTGCCTAGTTATCAAGAAATATTATAACAAAAATATACTCTTATCTACCTATCTTTTATATTCTTTTATATATGTGTGTGTATCAATATATGGAATTAGAGTGACTCAAAAAATGTATCACATTGGTCTTCATATCTAAAATATTTGCTTGACTTAATCATCATTAATTGTAGCAGTATTTTATGGGGGGAGAAAATTGGTAACCAATGAAATAATTTTATTCATCAAAGCGAACCATATACAAGATAGTGATACAAGATACTCAGTTAATGATCTAAAGAAAGGTATAAGTTTTGCCATCTAATAGGATGGTTACAGGCCAGAGGTGGCTACTTGAAATGTGACTAGTGCAATTGAAGGACTGAGTTTTTACTTTTATTTAATTTTAATTATTTTAAGTTTAAAAATTGGTACTTGGTTCAATTGTTAGAAAACTTTTTATATGTATTTGCAACAACTTGGATATATATGGTAAATTTTATGAAGTTTCAATACAGAGCAAGTATTTTCTGTGATAATTTTGTAAATGAATTAAGATGCGCTACAGGTATAAAATATGCACTGGATTTTGGAAACAATACAAAAAATGTAAATCATCTCATTAATTCTTTTATAGTAATTACACATTGAAATAGCATTTTGGATAGATAGGGTTGAATGAAATATTTTCACATGTTTCTTTTGAAGTGTTATAATGGGGCTTCTGGTAAATTGAAATCTACACGTGCGGCTTGCATTATATTTTGGTGGGATTGCATTGAAATAGGCAGTATGTGATAAAGGATTTCAAAAAGAAAAAGAATTCAATAAAAGCTTGGGGTAGATCTAGAAGTAACTGGAGTTTTTAGGCACTCGAAGGAGAAGAAACACTGAAGTAGAGAGAATGATACATACACAGGGCTCAGGGAGAGGGTGAGGCACCATGTGGGCAAAAGGTGCACATGAGCTTGATGATGAGAAGTGGGAGGTCAGATTGCAGAGATGAGTAAGGGTCTGGTCAGGGTGCTGACTGGCCAGGGTGCTGAATTTGAAGCTAAGGAGTTTGGATCTTAGTCTTCAGACAATGAAAGAGCAACTGGAGGTTTTTTTTGAGAAGAGAGGATATTTTATGGAGGTTAATTTTGTTTTATTTGAATGGAGAAATATTGAACAGTCAACCGATTAGGAGAATGTTATGATGCTCATGGCTTAAGTGGGCCTAATTTCAATAGGGCTATGTTACTGGAAATAAAACTAAGGATGATGAAGACAAGAATACTAGCTCTTACTTGTTAAATGCTTATTTTATGTTGAGAGATTTTGCAGGAGTATCTCATGTAATCTTCATAACTTTTCTTGGAGGTAGGTGCTATTGTTGTCTCCTTTTTACAGCTGAGGAAACTGAAGAATACAAAAATTAAACAACCTATTCAAGATCATAAAGCTAGTTATGGCAACTAGTGACTGAATTAAGAAGATTGGCCAGTAATGATTACTGATAAATAAGCATTGGCTACAACTGAAGTCACTAGCTGCATTAGCTCTAATAGGAAAGTCATCCTGTTGTATGGAGTTTTGAAGCCAGGCCTTGGCTTCTCCTCTCTAGTTAGGCGAGTCCTAGATGGCATCTCCGTTCCCATAGAAGGCTGTTTTATCTGCCACGAAGATCTGTTGTTTCGTGTTGCCACTTTGGTCAGATGTTCTTAGTTAGATCTGGATAACTTGCTGTGGCTTTTCCATCGGCACTTGCTGCTTCATGAACTTGCACTTTTCTGTTATGGAGACAGCTGCTTTCCTTAAACCGCAGGAACTGACCACTGGCTTCATTCTTTTCTTCTGCAGCTTCCTGCCCTCTATCAGCCTTCAAAGAATTGAAGGGCGTTAGAGACTTGCTCCTGATTAAGCTTGGTTTAAGGGGATGCTGTAGCTGGTTTGATTTTCTCTCCAGGTCACTCAGACTTTCTCCATTTCAGCAGTCAGACTGTTCAGCTTTCTTGTCATTGGCATAGCACTTTTAACTTCCTTCAAGAACTTTTCCTTTGCATTAGAACTTGGCGAATTGTTTGATGCAGGAAGTCTTGCTTTCAGTCTGTCTTGGCTTTTGACAAGCTTTCCTCACTGAGCTCAATCATGTCTACCTTTGATTTAAAGTGAGAGATATGCAAATTTTTCTTTCACTTGAACCCTTAGAGGCCATTGTAAGGTTATTAATTGGCCTAACTTTAATATTATTGTATCTCAGGAATATGGGAGTCCAAGGAGAAAGAGAGAGAGATGGATAGATAGATATGGGTGAATGGCCAGTGAGTGGAGTATACAGACACATAATATTTTCCAATTCAGTTTGCCATCTTATGTGGGCATGTTCGTAGAGCTCTCAAATAATTATAATACTAATATAAAATGTCTCTAATCACAGATGGTTGTAATTGATATATTAATAAAAAGAATTTGAAATATTGTGAGAATGACCAAAACATGACACAGTATATGAAGTAGGCACAAGCTGCTGGAAAACTGTGCAAATATTGCTCAACACAGCGTTTCCATAAAGGCAATATAAGTAGGGCTAACTAAAGCAAAGCCCAATAAAACGAGACATACCTTTGTATGAAAACACTACTGAGATGGCTTTTGGGTCAGCAAGTTTTTCTTTCTGTACAGTGTGTATTAAAGACAGAAGTGACTTGTGGTGACAAGCACAAAGGCTTGCCATGGGCCAAGTTTCAGATTCTCAGACTTTTGTCATCTCTCAAATGGAAATGTATTTATATATACCATGCTTGCCACTAAATTGTTTTGAGGGCAAAATAAGTTAATACACATGATTATGTTATTTTAGCTTGTACAATGATGCAAAGAGATATAAAATTGATCACATTATTACATACGCATGATTCTATAACATAATATGGTATTTACTAAATATTCAAGAAACATTCTTCAAAGGAAGATTCAAATCAGTAATTCAAATTTAAACAAAAAAAGACCTTAAAAATTTAAGTGCTCGTCCAAGTTACTTGATACTCCGACAGAACAGGAAGTAGAATTTTGTCATTTTGGAGTTTTCAGTGACTCTTTCAGAGAAGAGTCTTGGTACCTCAAACACTGAATAATATAAAACTTGAACCACATACAACCACCACAAACTTGAACTACACATGTTTACAAGGGCTGGTTGCCATGTAGAGTGATTTCCTATGTCACTGTGTATGTATGTGCATATAAATGTGTGTCTAAACCCTTTTGTGAATGAAATTAAATGTAGAATTAAGAATCTGATATCAGAAATTTATTGTTAATCAGAAACTTAGTACAAATGGTTAGAGTTAGTGTAGATACATTCTAATTTTTATCAGCTGCTGCTTGTACCAACAGGTATGATGTGAATTAATTTTATATTCAGAACACATAAGAACTGTAGGTCATAAATGGCCTCCTGTATTAGCAAAGAGGATTATGTCTTGCAAAATTACGTTATTGAATGAATTTGGTTTTATTTTACTGAAACTCAACGATCCATATATATATATTATCACTGTGATCTCACTTTGTTTAACTTGCATTACATTTTTTATTTAAATATAATTTAAAATTCACTGCACTTGGAAATATTCCTCTTTTATTTGGACAAAATATTTTCTGGTGTTGACTGAGTATTTTGTAAGATTGAGCTCCTTCTCCATGAACAGTATTAATTTAAAAAATGTAATTTAGATGAGCTCTATTGTAAGAAGAAAAAAAACTAAGCTAAGGATTGAGGGGTTGAGAAGTGGTAGAGGATATTCTGACATGCAGTGAATCTGTGTAGACAGCCCCTCAAGACCAAAACAGTTACCACGCCAGGTGCCTGCTCCGTACTTATACAGAAATTATCCTCAGTCAATGGGTACTACTTCACCTAAATTTATGTACCCTCCCCTGGGGCAGTTCATGATCAATACAGGGTACAAAAACTCAGCCTTCTTGCCCCAGTTTGGTACAACTTTGAAGAGATATTCCATCTTCAGAGCCTCCTGTGGGATGGCTGTGGCCTTTCATCAGCTGCATCACTGCTCAATGTCACTTGCTGCTTAATTCTGTTTCCTTCATTCCTTTGCTGGTGTTGTTTTTGAGTCACTCCTCCATAAACCTCATGTACAGAAATCCTCTCCAATAAAGGGCCATTGTCCAGAATCTACAAAGAACTCGAACAAATCAGCAAGAAAAACAAACAAAAAAACAAACCCCTTTTAAAAAGTGGCCAAAAGACATGAATAGAGGTTTTTAAAAAAAGATAGACAAATAATCAACAAACATATGACAAATTGCTCAATGTCACTAATCATCAGAGAAATGCAAATTTAAACAATGAAATTTCATATTACCCCTATCAAAATGTCTCTTATTAAAAATTCGAAAACAATTTATGCTTGTGTGGATACAAGCATAAAGAAGGGAACACTTACACACTGTTGGTTGGACTGCAAACTAGTGAAACCTCTATGAAAAACAATATAAAGACTCATCAAAGAAATAAAAGTAGACCTACCATTCAATCTAGAAATCCCACCACTGGATATCTACCCAGGGGAGAAGAAGTCATTTCATCAAAAGACACCTATGCTCAAATATTTATTGCAGTATAATTCACAATTGCAGAGATGTGGAATCAACCTAAGTGCCCATCAATTAATCAGTTGAGTAATGAAATATGGTATATATATATATATATATATATATATATATATATATATATATCATAGAGGGCTTCTCAGCCATAAAAAATGAATGAATGCCTTTTGCAGCAATTTGGATGAAACTGGAGACCATTATCCTAAATGAAGCATCTTAATAATGGAAACGCAAACATCACATGTACTCTCTAATAATTTGTAAATAATTGATGGGCACGCATGGCACGTGGTAAATGGCATTGAAAATCAAGCAGGGGAGAAGTGGGTGGAGGTGATGGGCAAAAACCTACCTAATGGGTACAATGAATACTATTCACGTGATGGTCACACCAGTAGCCCTGATACAAGCATTACAAAACTATTTGTGTAACAGAAACATTTGTACTCTCTTAATATTTTGAAATAAATTAACTTCTAGCACAGAAACCACCCATTAAGAGTCTGTTTTCCCAGGCTACTCCATCTAAAATGAGAGAACAGGTTTAATAGACTGTCAAGTAAACAGAAGCAATGGAAGGCACTTTTTATATGATGACCTGTCTCAATGATTAGATCTATTTCTGTATAAAAAAGGGGTGGTGGTGGATATATAAGAATTAAATAAAATTAAATGTTTGAAACTCTAACATTGTTCAACTAGTAGCTGAATAGTTTAATTACAGACAAATACCAATGTTAAATCTAACAAAGTCAAATAATTAGAATGCTTTACTCTACCACACAATGTATTTCACAATCATTATCACAATCATTTTAAACGAGAGTTAGAATTTGACAATTTGTAACTTTATTTCAAATGATCTGTTCTTAACTGTTATCTGTTATTAATATGAAAATATTAACTTTTCATAATACATGGTATGTCCCTTATATATTTTAATAAATCATACATCAATATTTATTGTATTCAAGTTATACTTAATAGTATATCAGATATAATGCTAATAAAATATTAGATGCATTGGTAAATTTAGCAATATCAAATGATTTTAACACTACTAAATTTTTCTTAGATTTTGAATGTTTTATAGATATCGATCTATCTAATTGTTTTATGGTTTCAGTTTTATGAAAAACAGGCTAAATAGTCTGCTTAAAGTAAGTGTAGTGCCATTCTTCCAATTAACTGTTTTTTTTTAGTTCAGTTACATTTCTTTCAGATTACAGGCAATTGAAATCCTCCTCTATTCTATATATTAGATCTACATGAACACCAGGAAGTCATGGCCAGTTTGTTTTTCCTTTAATTACTTAAAGTTTAATTACCCTAGTTTTTGCCTTATTCTCTCTGGGGAACAGAGACTTTACTATGTAATGAGCATGTCATAATAAATGCCTGTTGAAATCATACCTGACAATAATCCTTTTAGATGAAGTGTTATCAAATTAGCCTATGCTAAATATTTACACATCATGGAATGTAGGGTTCTGTTTTCTTACTGTTAGAAGTAGGAATAACAGTAAGAAAACAGAACTAATACTTCTATTAGTAATAGTAATTCTTACTATTCCTTCTAAAGTGCCACTTGTCAAATAAACTCTTTTCTAAGAGTAAACAAATGGTGTTAATTTCAAGGTTTATAACATGTACTCTTGTCCATGGTAGTGGTATCTTTTATCAGAACAAAGTACTGGTTGACAATTCAAAGACATACCTTTTGCTGAATGATGTATTGTTAAGAGGAAATACTTGTGAACAAAAGGTGGAAATAACCGAAGTAGGAATCAGGTGCCCCAGGTTGAGAACAAGAATAGTGAATAGAATGTATGTGCAAAGTCTAATAGCTTGAATGACACCTCAAAGACAAGATGGGATTTCACCGATTTCCAAAACATTACTTTTGTTTTTTACTATAAAGCATCTGGTTGTCTTTCCTTAATTCAAATTATAGTAAGTATTCAGAAAAAAAAAAGTGTTCAAGGCCGGCGCATATATCAGCTTCCATTTGCTCAGGGGTGGTAGAAATAATCATATTTTGTGACTTCACTGAATATCTAGATCTTTTAAAAAGATTTACTTTCTAAGATGTATTGTATATGATCTTTAAGTGAATATGCTAGAAATATAATTTTATTTTTTCTTATTGAAAATAGTAGGATTATGAAATAAAAAATATAGTCACATCTAACTTAATCAAATTTTATCTGCCTCTAAAACCTAAGGTCAAGAACCTTCTTTAAGTGAATATGCTAGAAATATAATTTTAAGTGACTATGCTAGAAATATAATTTTATTTTTTCTCATTGAAAATATTAGGATTATGAAATAAAAAATATAGTCACATCTAATTTAATCAAATTTTATCTGCCTCTAAAACCTAAGGTCAAGAACCGTAAATACTTATTGATATGTTAAAGTAAAATGTTACTTTATTAATTATTAAATAATCAGTTCTAGTTTTTTAATTTTGAAAAGGGAATATTTTATGTTCCTCCTTTATAATGGTGGTCTTCAAGAAAACTCATTTGCCATTACCTAAGTGTTGCTAATACCAATCAGGACAATTCTAGAGAACTGGGCCACCCTTGCAAGACTGCTATCAGAAAGAAAAGGATTACTAGACAATTTAAAGACATGTATTATTCTGAGTGGTGATTTTTTAAATGAAGAATAAATATCACATAATCAGGCAGCAACCACTGAGGAGGAGGAGAACATAAAATAATGCAAAACAGGGCAAAATATTATACATTCCAAAGATACATCAAAGATAATTTGGGGCAATTATATCTTTTAACTTTTTTGACATATGGCAAATCAAAGTGATGAATTATCAGGGTAAATAAAATGAAACAATAAGGAGTTTTAGTGAAAGGTAAGATAGGATTTTGTTATAAAGATAATTTTTATAACAAGAAATTTGTTATGTTATAAATAATGAGGATATTTAATCTATATATACCGTAATGTTTTTCTTACTAGGTTTTTAATTAAAGTCAGGAACATTTTGATTAAAAATTTTTTGAGAAGGGGTAATCAATTGCATATTTTAAATTTTCGTATTGTACTGAATAGTTAGACTATAAAGAAAATTCGGTTTAAATAGAATTTAACACAAAATTTTAGTAGGGCAAATTAAATAACATATTAATACAACAGGGATGACATCTTCAATGAACCTTTCGAGGTATCTTTTCATTGATTAAAATGAAAGATATGATAGTAAAATAATTCTTCTGTGGTGAACTAAAAAACCCCAGGCGTTACTTTGTCTGATACGAGCATTGAACATTCTCCTTGAAGGGAACGAAAGTGGAACCTACATATCACACTGATTTGGACAGAGAAACTCATCTTTAACCTACAGGCTTATTGGAAAAAGCAATTGATTCACTGAATTTTGGAAGACATAACTTTTAGCGCATATGTATTTGCGACTGCTAGAGCAGAAATGAACTTTTGAGACCTTGGAATCATTGCTGTTAGAAATAACCTTCAACATGTCTTCTTTTGATAGGAGATGTAAATGAGGTCCAGAGGGATTCAATAATTTGCTGAAGGTCACATAGCTAGCTAATGGCAATGCTGGATTGTAACTCAGGCCTCTTAACTGCCTTCTGAGATGGTGGCTCCTCTCAGAAAGGCATCACTCACCTCTATCGGTACCCTTGCATTCATGTGGTTGCTACCCTGCCCTTGCCCATGGCTTTACCTTCTCCCATGGGGTCTGCTGTCACAGTGCTATTTCTAGGATGTGATAAGAAGTGAGGTCATTGTGCATTTGTGCATTTCAGACTTTGGAGGCCTGGCCTGCTGTGCTCTAGACAAGCTCAGCAAGCTGGCAATGAGGTGGTTAGGGTGAAGACAGATGGTCCCTCTGGCATTCATTTCCCACTCATCCATCCTTAAGATTCTTATTATTCCTTTATGTTCTTATGCTTACCCCTCCAGTGGCCAGCTTTGTATATTTTCTATATTTTCCATTTTAAAACTGCCCTGGTATTCATTTTAACTTGATTTTAATATAGGGCAATGCTCTAGATTTTTTTGGAGGTGGGATGACAAAGTGACCATAGTCAAAATATGTCCTAAGAATCATCTCTTTCAAGATTGCTTCAGCTGTAATACCCATGTGTGCCAACACCCCATATTCAAACTATCCCATACACAACTATAGGGTTAATCTTCCTAAACTACAGAATTCCTTTATGTCATTTTTATCATTAAAATATGAATTTACTGTCAATACTTAGGGAAACAATTCCTTAGTTGGATACTTAAGACTTTTCCTGCTTTTTGCCTGCTTTTAGTGCCACTCATCTCAAGGAATACTCCATGCCAGTTCTTATCTTATTATTACTCACTGTACAGTCAATGATGTTTTTCCTGCTTCTATTTTTAGATCAAATTGTGCTTGATGTTGAGAATGCCAGGAAGATGAATATTACCTACTAATGGGGGCAACTAAGAAACCTAGCCAGTTGATGCTACCAACAATATCACCATTGCCATTATTATTTATGATTGCAGGGTCATTATTGTTATTTTTTTTATGACACCGATTCCTTCTGTTGCAGATTGACTTCTGGCTAGAGTGTAATGGCATGATAAGAGCTTACTGCAACCTCAGACTCCTAGTCCCAAGCTATCTTCCTGCCTCAGCATCCCAAGTAGCTGGGACTACAAGTGTATGCCACCATGCCTGTATAATTTTTTTGTTGTTTGTAGCGATAAGGATCTCACTATGTTGCCCAGGCTGGTTTTAAACTCCTGGCCTCAAGCAATCCTCCTGCCTCAGCCTTCCAAAGTGCTAAAATTACAGGCGTGAGTTACTGAGCCCTGTCCATGGTCATGAATTTAACTCATATTTTAACTTACGTGTGTAAGGAAATGTGATTTATTAATTTTCTATATGATTAATCTCATCTCTCTACTAATCTCTACCCTCTAGGTAGCAGGAATCTTAGTTCCTGTGTCCCCCTTCTAACAAAATAACTAGACTAAATGTTCAATTGTCTTTAAACCTTAGTTCTGTCCTATAATTTAAATACTTTGGTTAGGTAATGTTCAATCTCTCTAGGAGCAAACACTCAGCTTCTTAGAAGTTTCAGTCTTCTACCTTCCTCCTGGCTAATTTCCAAGATGGTATCTGTTGTGAGGAGGTGTGGTGAGGTGAGGATGAGGATGGGGGTAGCACATAATAGAATGGAAAACTAGAGGAGCTTGTTTCTGTGGTTCTCTGGGTCAATACTTGGTTCTTGTCCTGCTCACATTTGCAGCGTAAGTCAGTGGCTGGTGTACCTCTTGGTACTCCCAGGCATATTCAGTCACATGCCATGTTATGATGATATCCTAGACGCCTTTGAGCCCTTTCTGGGTATTGTACTTTGTCTCCCTTGGCAGACCTTCAACTCTTGCATCTCTGCAAATTCTCAACTCAGACTAAGCTCTATTTTTGCTTCATGGAAAGATAGCTGAGAAAAACCACACTTCAGGGTTTCCTTCTGCCTGACTGTAATGAATCATTTTTTTTTTTTCTTCTGAGCTGCTGTCTTGTTGTAGGTCTCCTCGTACCAAGTCCCAAATTGGGAGTATGGGTGAGAGACCTGCCTAAACTTCTCTCATGCTAATTCTCTTGTCTACTTTATCTTCTCTTTCCAGGTAGATAGATTTGGGACCATGTCTTGTCTACTGGTATGTCTCTTCCACTCTTCTCTCTTTTCAGACCATTCATTGGTGTCCAAAGAGCCCAACTCTCATCACATTATCTCTCTCATATGCTTTTGTTGCCAGCCACAGAGCAGCCTCCTTCCTGACCTAGACACTCTGTGTTGTGAATGGGCTCTAGGAGTCTGGTCTCCAAGTTTGGTTCTGATATGGAACAAATGGAACTCAGGAGAAATAAGGAATAGAAATGCTTTATTAACACAATAACTGACTCGTAAGACTATTTTCATATAAAAATAGATTTCAGAATGTCAGAAGTTGATTGTCACTCTAAAGTTTCTTTTCACATCTCTTCCATAACAGGTTGTATCTCTCTCCAGGTCGGTGGATGCTTCAGGCCCAGAAAGGAGATAGTTATGTACTTAGCCAAAAGAAAAGCACAATATCACCTTTTAAAAATAATGTACTTAGGTTACATTATTGTCTTGCCAATAATAGATATGAGTTTTATGTTTTATGAATTATTTGCTAATCAATTTATTTTTCATTGTTTTCTATCATTACAATTTCTCTTGTTTCTCCTATTAGTTTTTCTTGTGAGGTCATACTGGATTTTCATGGTCTCTTATTTTAGCTTGTGTTCTCTAGAAAGCAGAGCCTGAAGCAAGGATTAAAAAGCCAATATCTTGTTTGGGAGGTAGATAGATGTAAAGAGAGGGGAGGAAAACATGGAGGTTAGCAAAGTGGGACTAGTCAGGAAAGAGAGAAGGAGTGGTCCCACAGTGGGGATGGTCCATGTCAGGGTGTAGAATGACGGGGAGAATGTGACTCATGAAAGGAATTGAAGAGAGTCCAAATAGCTTAAATACAGATTTGGACTGAGACAAAAAACATGACCGGAGAGGTAGGCAAGGGCTGATGCCTTGGGAGCCATGATAGAGATTTGGCACTTTATCCTAAGGGATTGGGAAGCTCGTAAGTAATGAGGAAGACACCAATAAGGTAGAAATATACTTTTAAAGGACTATTCTGGCTGTTGTCTGGAGGATGGATTGGAGATGAGCAAGAGGAAATCAGAGAGAACAGAGGCGAGGATGGTATGATATAGGCAAGAGGTGATGGTAACTTCAATTTGAGTGGCAATGGTGACAGACTTGGCAGATTGGAAAAGTCACTGTTGTACTGCCAACATGTATGAGACAAGTGGAGTAGATGGGAAAGAGGGGAAATTGTGGATGATTCGAAGGTTAACTATTTAAACATTTAGCATGCTACCTGGACTCACCCACTCTGATTTCAAATTCTCATTCCAGGAACCATTTCCTCTGACACAACCCCTCACACTCACAATCCTATACCTGCCACTCTCTGTAACTCCCTGCTCTCCAGTACCAGTGAATATTATTTACTAATCCTGGAATGCCCTTCTGATCACCACTGTCAAAATCAAACTAATTGTTTAAGGTTTCTAAGAAACATTTATTCTTCTCTCAAGACTTTCTTCTTCCTTTCAGTTGAAATAAATCACTTTTTCATTGGTGACTCAGTGCCTTATAAAAACAAACAAATGAGCATTTGGGGAATACATATGAAAGTTTGTATTCTGCTCTAGATTGTAATTTAATTATCAAGAGAAGGCACCCTATCCTATCTGTGTATCCTTCTCAAACACCAATTCCTGGTTGCATGTGCTAGTACTCAACTATTGTTTGTTGTTTCTTCCTTATAGTATCTACCTAAGGAGCAGGCACTTCATAATGGTGTCCAGATGCCCCATTGGTGGCTTCATATTTTGAGATCACCAATTTTCTTGGTCATGATGATAAATGGCTATACAGGTTATCAAATAAATGATTATCTTCCTTTTTTTAAAATTTCAAAATAATATTAGAGGGGTACAAATGTTTTGGTTACATGGATTGCTTTTGTGCCATTTGAGTCAAAATTATAAGTCTGAGCCAATCACCAAGACAGCATGCATTATACTCATTAGTTGTGAGTTTACCTGCCCCCTCCTCCCTTCTCCCACCTTCTTGGTTTTTGTTGAGTTTTACTACTGTGCCTGCACAAGAGTGTGGATCGATTAGCTCCAATTTATTTATTTTTTTAAATTTCAATATCAAGCATTTATTTACTGAATACCAAGCATTTATTTACACTCTAGCAAGCAGTTGGAGTGCCTTCTATAGTGTCAGGCACTTGCTGGGCACCAGCTTTGGTCCTGTCATTTTCTGATTCATATGAGACTCAGAAATGTTACTTACTCCATGTCAAGTAGCAAAATGAGATTCAGAGAGAAAGGTCTGCCAGATGCCCAAGTTCTTAAATCTCACGTATTTCCTCTGCTCTAGAGGAATGAATTTGTCTGAGACCAGCTCTTGGATTAGCTCCAATTTAATAGTGAGTATATATAGTGTTTGTTTTTCCATTCTTGTGGTACTTTGCTTAGAAGAATGGTCTCCAGTTCCATACAGGTTGGGTGACCACTGCTCTTTCCCTTTAAGACAAGATCCTTTAATGATAACTCAGAAGGTCATGTCTCTGGAGAGGAAATCCTGAAAGGGTTGTACCTAATGAACATTTATGGTCATATGGTTAACAACTTAATTTTTTTTTGAAAAATGATTATATTTGCTTTAATGTTCATAATATTGTGTAAAAAATTGTATAATATCCACTTAGACAATTTTAGAGATAAAAGTTATTGCTTTATGATGACCTCTGTTTCTCTGCCTTGGCTCTTCATAATCTATAACAAAACCCAAGACAATTAGAATAGGAGTTCAATGAGCTGGTGTGATTTAAAAAAATCTCTGAAGCCTCCACTTTTCCTGCATTTTTTCCTGAAATTTCTCATTAGTTTAAGTCAAGGTGCTTAAAATGCAAATATTATTACAATCATTAACACTTGGAAATTAGCTCACTGGAACTGAACCAAGTCTTGATAACTTCTTGGAAAATGTGATATAGGAAAGATAAATTATGAAAAGAAGGAAAGAAAAATGTAATTAAGAGTGGAGTTTCCATCATTCTTTGTATGAGGCCAATAGAGAATTGAGGAAGACCATGCTGAAATAGAAGCCTACATAAAAAGGAAGAGAAAACAAAGCAGAAAGGGGGAGGGGAGAAAGGAAAGAAACATATTTACTGAATGCTTAGAATAGGCTAAGTTCTGTGCTAGACCTTTCTTTGTTTGTTAGATTACGTAGCCATGAAGGGAGTCATGAAGGGTAAGTAACTCTGCCTAATTTACAATTTTACCCAGTCTTTTCATGAATAAATCTGTCCTTCATATCACTTTGTTCATGTAACAAGAATTTAGTGGTCACTTCCTGCAGTAAAGCACTTTTCACCAATGACCTTACTTTTTCATACCTTCCTGTGTCCATGCCTTTTGACAGTGCCCTGCCACACTGAGTCATGGGTTTGGCCGCGGACCTGGCTTGGACCAACAGGCAATAGCACATGTGACACAGCAGAGGCTTAGGAAGCATTTGTGCATTTCCATCCATTCTTTGTGAGACTGACCTTGCTTGCTCTTGTCATGAGGAAGTCCCTGAACTTGCCTGCTGAAGAGATGTGAGATGCCTATGGGAGAGAGCTAAAGGGAGCTAGGCTAAAGATGTGACAGAACAACCTGGAACATCCGATTCTATGCAGCCGCAGATGCCTGGAAAACCTATTTGTGACCTCAAAAGCTACTCAGTTGACCTACAATAATAAATTTTATTTTAAGCCACTGAATGTTGGGATGATTTGCAGCACAATATTGTTGTGGTAAGATAGTAGATGACCTGCTACACCACAGGTGCTGTGACATGTGCTGGGATGCAAAGTCAAAAGCAACAAATGGCCTTGTCTTCACTGTGTTAATTTTCTGGTGAGTTAGCTGGCAATCCTGGAATCACTGCTGTAATAACAGTAATAATAATAATGACAGTAATAATAACAATAATGTTACGGGAACCAAGAGGAAGGTGCACCAGCCATCCGAGAGAACTTGGAAAGGGAGACAGCAGGCCTCAAAAAATGGAGAAAAGTTCCCCCCTTTGACAAAAGAACCTTGAGATAGAGGAGAAAATATGCTCAAAGAGGGGGAAGTATATCCAGGGAAAGTCAAGAGGAATTATAGGAGGTGGGGCTGGAGTGGGTTGTTGGTACCAAATTGCAAGGGTCCTGGTCACTTTTGGTCTTTAGTTTACTCTTGGTACTCAGGGCACATGTTTTAATATCCCTTTAATGGGTTGATAGGTTCTTAGAAACTGCAACTTTAGGCAAAACAAAGTATAACAAAGCCAATTTTCCCCTAGGCTAATTGATACAAACAAGAGTTAAAGTCCAATGGCCTATTTCTGGTCATATAAGTAGCACCAAACCTTTTAAAAAAAAATTAAATCATAACTGTGTACAATTATGGGGTACAATGTGTTGATTTGATATACAATGTGGAATGCTTAAATCAGACTGATTAACAAAACCATCCTCTTATTTATTTGTTGTGGTAAGACATTTATACTATACTCTTAGCAGTTTTGAAATGTACCATTGCATTATGTAGTCCTTCTAATAAAGTATCTCAAGAATGGAATAGAAAGTATCCAAAGTACTCAATACTATTATGAAACCAATATATCATCGCCTATACATTCATGTAAATGATAAAGCACCAGACTTTTAATTGAAGACCAAAGCACTTCTAATATTAAACATTAAAATAAATGTGAGTTGGGCAGCATCCGTAGCTCAGTGGGTAGGGCACTGGCCACACACACCAGGGCTGGTGGGTTCGAATCCGGCCTGGGCCAGCTAAAACAATGACAACTGCAACAACAAAAAAATAGCCGGGTGTTGTATCAGGTGCCTTGTAGTCTCAGTCACTTGGGAGGCTCAGACAAGAAAATTGCTTATGCTCAAGAGTTTGAGGTTGCTGGGAGCTGTGATGCCACAGCACTCTACCCAGGGTGGCAGCTTGAGACTGTCTCAAAAACAAATAAAATCCAAAATGTGAGCTCTACATACATTTGAGAATGATTAATAAAAGTAAGTAAGATAATTATATACTGCAATATTCCAGTTCAGGGTTGTCAGTTCCAGGATATCCCAGAAGCTCAGGGTACAACTAGTCCTGGATAGGACCCCTTCCCATCAGAGGGGGCATACGCACCCATGCTCATTTGGACTGGGGACATATAGAAACACCAATTCACCTAAGATGGACATATTTAGGATGTGGGAGGAAACCAGACTACCTGAGGAAACCCACACAGACATGAGTAGGAAGTGAAAATTCCACACAGACAGCAGCCCAGGCTGGAAATGGATTCTTTTTATCATCAATATTGTAATGAAAAGACGTCGAAGGAAATGACATTATTGAAAGACCTGCTGTAACTGCTCATGATAAATTCGCTATGTTCTTGAGTAGTCAATTTGTCAAATATCCCTTCTATAAAGCCATCATTATTAATAGTAATAACAACAACTAAAATATATGAATAGTGAGCAATTGTTGGAAAGTATTAGGAGTACAGACCTCTATAGGAAGAAAAGAAGAAATGGGCCTCTGTGATTGCATAGTATTGCTATACTCTAATTACTTAGAAAAAAATTTATCCTATTATGTTAATTCTATGAGGAACAGTGATTTCTCAAGTATCTCTAAAGTCCCTCCTAATCACTGTTTTTTACACAGCATGGTTCTGCCTTTTTGGAGAGATCATCTTCTCTTGGACTTTCTTTTTTGACATCTAGTGGGCCATCCTTTCTTCCATTATCTACTACCCTTGTGATTGGTTATTAATCTTTATTACCCAGTGAGTGTAGTCATCTTAAAGTATTTCTTATAAAGGAATTAAAATGTGTATTAAGTGGCGTGCTTTCAAATGGAAGCAAATAGTAACAGGCTAGTGAGAATGTGGATTTTTAAAATTTCAGTGGTTTTTATGATGTCTGTTCTTCTCTGTTCTTAAAGCTTACCTGGTTAAACAGTCTATTCGAATGGTTATTCAGTGCTTCTGTTGAATGTTCCTAGAAGCTTAATAGCTTGATAATCACTTAAGTACATGTAACATAAAAGGAAGAAATATGTAAAACCCATGAAGTTCTATAACTGACTGACACTGTTGCTTTTGAGGATGGGTGGACAACCTTTGATTTCTTCTGTGCTAGTTTGGATTGAAAAATCCCTCAAGGGAAAGAAAAGTGAAGATTCTGTTGGATAGGGCACTAATGTGCTTATTTGGTGATAAAATGTGATAAAGTCCGACAGGAAGTATTAGCCCCTGCAGTAGGTATCAGAGAAACAATTTGTTGCACATTTCTTAGCACATCTTCCCATCAATTCTCCTTGAAAAGTCACAGCAAAATATTTACAGGACAGCTTAAATAGTGGAAAGGAGAAAACATCAACCTTTTTGTTAGATGACTTGGTGCAATAGCAGTGTTTTAGCCCACAAGATGTATTTATTAGTTTTATCTATCTCTGTTTTTCCACTGAACTCAGGCTACAAAGAATTTAAACACGAGGCACCCCTTCAACACAACAAACAGTAGCAACAGAAGCAGGATTGGGGAAATGAAAGAAGACAAGGGCATCTTCTTTTTATTCATCACTCTTTGTTATTTTTTAACGTGGTAACTGTTTAATTCTGTGTAGAGTTTAAGAATGCATAGCAATTCAAGTTGTACAATGTTATTTATGTCTATTTGAAAAGAATAGTAGCTAGCATGTACTTTGGACTCAAATGTTGACTATATTATGTGGAATAAATTCAGTAAACTCATTGCTTTGTTTCCTTTCAAAAAGCATTTAATCTTTTTTTATTTTTAAAGGAAACTTTTGGAGCAGCCTATCAACAATAGAACTTAATAAAATCTTACCTTCGGGCAAGGCTCTTGTATATAAAATCACAGTCTGCAGTGCCAGGGCTTTCTATTAGTACCATCCATTTTGTTAGCATTTTTCCAATTTATCTTGCATTACTAACTCTCAGCGTACTATGTCTATTGTAAATATTTAAGCATTACTGTTGACATAAAGATAATACTGACAAATTGAGTTAACATTTCTGCTGAGGATTACCGACCATGTGTAACACAGAGCAACTTTGACACCCACACCAAACGCTATACTCGGGCCAAATTGTGTTTAGTCTACAATACATGCTGTTCCTTATATTAATTTTTAGCTTTGATTTACACAAAACATGAAACAACCTTTCTTACATCAATTAATTGTTTGACTTTCCTAATACATTTCCATTTTAACGAGATTATGCCTATATAAAAGGAAAAGGAATGCATGCAAGATGTCAGTGTCATGGACGCACACATCCACCCATCCTCTGGTATTGTAACTTTATGTGAGCTTCATCAAAGTGAAATTGGTTCTACTTTTTTGCAGTCTCACCTGAGACTGCTCTCTCTTTTGCTGTGCTTCAGTTATGCACATGTTTTACATTGTTATTGGCATTACTATTTGCCCCAAAGAAAAATGATTTTTCGAATTTTATTTCACAGAAAAATCCCATTCCTAACAACAAAAATTATCAAGTGAAATGAAAAAGCTGCCATAACCAGGTGGTGCCAGTGGCTCAAAGAAAGTAAGGCACTGGCCCCATAGACCAGAGGTGGTGGGTTCAAACCCAGCCCCAGTCAAAAACTGCCAACAAAACAAAACAAAAAAACAGCTGCCATTACCAATAGATGAAATCTCCCCTTACATATTAATATACTGGTATATTTCTGGTAACTCATCAGGAGATTTATTTTTTGTATTGATGAAGTAACCAGACAATAGCCATTTTAATCTTTAATTGAGCCTTTCATATCACCTTAGCTTCACATTTGTATAGTCATCACTGTAAATATACCGAGAGTTTTATAAGAAGAAATCCAGTGATAACTCTACATATCTCTTAATTATGGAGGCATTTTGGAATCCCAGTATTTTCAGACTCTAATATGTTTATAAATTAGCATGCACAATTCTCTTTGCTGCTTTGATCAAATTCAACTTCCATAGAAAAGCTCACCAGATTGATGGAGTTCAAAATGCACATTAATTTGAGATATTTCCTCTTTCTTAATTCATTGATTTATTTGAGAAAGCAGTAACAAAAGCCTGAGTTGCATAGGAAGTCAAAATTTTATTTTGGTTCAATTGTGTCCTTCTCAATTATTCTGCAATTTAATTTCCCCCATTGCTTCAATTCATAGCCTCAGGACTCTATTTACAATTACAGCTTACTCCAAGAAGAAGAAAGCTATACTCTTTACACAATGGTTTTTACATCTATTAGTTTATTTCTTAGAGATTTCTAAAATAGTTATTTAGGCAAAGAAAGCCTTCTCAACATTGACATGTGTACGTTCACTCAATACACCATTTTCTACATATTATATTTTTCTCTATTTCAGGCCTGTCATATGAGGTTGCTGTGTTTTCCTTTGAAAAATGTCATAATTACAGGCTTAACATAAAAGTTTAAATACTTTTTACAAAGGAGTCATTTCCTCACGTACAAACCGATTTGTGGTGGTCGGAATCAAAATGTACTGAAAAGCTAAACATGAACTGGATATTACATTTTGAAGTGTCTGGCTAATGAGGCTGTTGGGCAGCAATTTCCTATTGAGATGCTCTTTCAAAAAAAAAAATTGCAAGTTGAGAGAAATCCTAGAAATGTTATAGATTCATGAGATCTAAGATGCCTGAGGTTCTGGTTTCACTAATTCCTTGGAGAGATCTACTGCCTTCTACTGGGAAGCAAATGGCTTTGTTGAGACTCATCAGGCTTTGTGACATCAAATAGCTCTTACAAAACAACAGGGTTTTGAAGAATCAGAAACACATGGATTGAATTTTTCTTGAAACACAATAGGGTATAAAAATGACAGAGAGTGAAACTAATGCCAAATACCCAACTTTTGGAAAGGGTTTGAAACATCTTCTAGCTTCAGATTAGTGTCAGGCCCGCTGCTCACAGGATGTTGACAGAGGATCATGCAGGGAATTCACCTGCCTGGATGTTGCCAGAACTAAATCAGTTATTCAGATTCTGTAATCTGGTATTTAGTCTCTGACCAAATAGATACCAGGCCATAGATACCACATTCCAAAAGAAATTTTACTCACACCTGATCTGGACTCCAGTTTCTCTAAGTCAAAAGTGAATGATTTGAGGGGTTTAGATTAAGAAGAAAACACGCCTATAGCTAGTGCTTCCTTTTTTGGTTTTGAGTTAGAAGAAAAACCAAAAAAGGACAATTTCCAAGGCCCTAAGCACTTGGAGTTATTGATGACAAAGCAGAGAAGCATCTTGTATACTGTTTCAATGCTATCATAAGCAAGAAATGTTTTGTACACAAATAATACAAGTTTCAGGAGAGAAAAATTTGAATAAATACATTCTGTTGACTTAGGTGGCTGATAAATGGGATTTGAGCAATTTAAGTGTCATGATCTAAGTTTAAGATTATCTTGTTTATGATAGATGATACATTGAATCCAGGTGAGGTAATGATAACACCAGCAGCTATAACTTATGAATTCTTATTGCTTACTAAGTATGGTTCTGTCTTTTTACATACATATGTCATCTCATCCTCTTGATAACTCTATAAAGCCAATTCTATTGTTATACCCATTTCACAGATGAAGAACCTAGAATTTAAGAAATTAAACCTGCCTAAGGCCACACACTTAGGTCAGGGCCAGTTCTGGAATTTAAGGCAGTATTTTTGAACATATTGTTATGAATAATATAGTATATGTACAACTAGCGTATTATAGACATTAATCCCGATGTGAAAGGCCCTCAAGATTAAGAAAAATGCACATCTGGATGGAAACGTTTGTAGTTCTGAATGAAATACAGGAATGGGAAAAGATGAGGTCAAGATTTCAAGATTGGATGACTGACTAGAAAATGTAATGATTTGCATGTAATGATGAAGGGAGGATAAAATGATTCAGAGGTAGAAGAAAGAAGTTGATGGATTCTGCTTTATATATATTGAGTTTCTGTCCAGTAGACAAAAAAAGATATTTTAGTTTAGGACAGCTGTCAGGCCTGGAGCTGTAGAAGATTGAGATAGTAAAGGAAATGGTGGGAATAGATGAGCTCTTAGATGGGGTGAACATGAAGACAGAGTGTCAAGAACTAAACATTGAGCCTTAAGGGATGCTGAATATATATTAGCCTACATTGGAGAAATCAAATGGAGAAATGTATGGGAAAGGAGGAATTTTAAGAATTGCTTCATTGCAAATCGGTGATCTGTTTGAGCATAAATGTGTTTGCTATTCAAACAATCTTTAATATTTTTGCTTTTAACGTTGATTGATACTATCATAATGACCTCTCCCATATTATAATGATTCATCTTCCATTTGTATAATCATTTTACTTTCTGTTCCCTTGTTTTAGAAGCAGAAGGAACATTTTCTACTTTTTCTCATTCATTTTTGGAGAGTTTATGTAGAAAGTGAAAAGTGATGGAATCATGTTTGAACCATGATTATAGCTTCAGTTTTTCATTACAAAGCTTGTAGTATTTTTCTTATTATCTGATGTAAGACAGAAAAACCACACCACATTCTTTCTAACAGAAAGATGACTGCCATACTATTTTACTGAAAGAGATGCATTTCAAAAACATATATGAAATGAAGCCATAGTAGGGTGAATGGACATTTTGGTTAATTACTTTATTATTATTGTTTTTTATTGTTTGGGATTCCTTGAGGTACAAAGAATTAGGTTACACTGATTACATTTGTTAGAGAAAGTCCCTCTTATAATTGTGTTCTGCCCCCAAGAGGTGTGCCATAACTGCAACCTCCCATCCCCCTCTCTCCTCCCATTTCTCCACTTGCTCATTCCCCCACCCCTTTCCCTTCATATTAGCTCATCTACTGCCTTCATATTAGAATAGAGTACATTGGATTCTTGCTTCTTCATTCTTGTGATGTTTTACTAAGAATGTGTTCCACCTCCAGCCAGGTTATTACAAAAGATGTAGTTTCCATCTTTTTTGTTGCTGAATAGTATTTGATGGTATACATTTATCTCAGTTTGCTAATCCTTTCCTGGATTGGTGGGCATTTAGGCTGTTTCCACAGTTTGGCAATTGTAAATTGTGCTGCAACAGTCTAGTGCAAATGTGCTTATGATAAAGTGATTTTTTTTGGGGGGGGGAGGAGTAGATGCCCAGTAATAGAATTACAGGATCAAATGGGAGTTCTAATTTTTGTTCTTTGAGGATTCTCCACACTTCCTGCCAAAATGGTAGTATTAGTTTGCAATCCCACCAGCAGTGTAAAAGTGTTCCCTTCTCTCCATATCCATGCCAGCATCTGTAGCTTTGAGACATCGTGATGTAGGCCATTTTCACTGGATTAGGCGATATCTCATGGTAGTTTTGATTGGTATTTCTCTGATGATTAGGGACCATGAGCATTTTTTCATATGTTGGTTAGCCATTCATCTGTCTTCATTAGAGAAGGTTCTATTCTTGTCTCTTGCCCAGTGATCTATGGGATTGTTGGGTCTTTTTTTTTTTTGTCAATTAATTTGAGTTCTCTATAGATCCTACTTACCAAGTTTTTGTCTGATTCATAATATGCAAATATCTTTTCCCATTCTGAACTTGGTCTATTTGCTTTTGTTGTTGTTTCCTTAGCTGTACAGAAGTTTTTTGGTTTAATTAAGTCCCATTTGTTTATTTTTCTTATTGCAATTTCTATGGAAGGCTTCTTCATATTCTCATAAAATCTTTCCCCAGATGATGTCTACCAGTATTTTCCCTACACTTTCTTTGAGGATTTTTATTGTTTCATGCCTTATATTTAAATCTTTTATCCATCTTGAATCAATTTTTGTAAATGGTGAGAGGTGTAGATTCAGTTTCAGTCTTTTACATGTGTATATCCAGTTCTCCCAGCACCATTTAATTCTCTTGCTTGATTGTGTTGGCTAGACACAATTGTGTTGGCTTGATTGTTCCAGCGCTATGTTGAATAGTAGTGGTGATAGAGAACAGCCTTTTCTGGTTCCAATTCTAAATGAAAAAGCTTTCCATTTTACTCTATTCAGTATATATTAGCTGTGGGTTTGTGGTAGATGGCTTCAATCAGATTCAGAAATGTGCCACCTATGCCTAAATGCTTAAGTGTTCTAATTAGAAAAGGATGCTGAGGTTTTTTTTTTTTTTTTGTGGTTATTGGCCAGGGCTGGGTTTGAACCTGCCACCTCTGGCATATGGGACTGGCGCCCTAATCCTTGAGCTACAGGTGCCATCGGGATGCTGAGTTTTATCAAATGTTTTTTCTGCAGCTCTTGAGGATCAGATGGCCTTTGTTTTTGCTTTTGTTGATATGTTTGCTTATGTCGAATTATGTTTATAGACTTGCATATATTAAATCAGCCTTGCATCCCTGGGATGAAACTTACTTGATTGTGATGAATGACTTTTCTGATGTTTGGCTGTAATCTATTTGCTAGGATTTTATTGAGAATGTTTGCAGCTATATTCATTAGTGAAATTGGTCTGAAATTCTCCTTTTTAGTTGGGTGTTTTCCTTGTTTTGGTATCAGGGTGATGTTTGCTTCATAGAACGTGTTGGGGAAAATTCCTTCCTTCTCAATTTTTTGGAATAATTTCTTCAGTATGTGTAAGGTCTTCTTTGAAGTTTTGATAGAATTCTTTTTTGAAGCCATCTGGACAAGGACATCTTTTTTGGGGAGATATTTTTTTATTGTTTCTTTGATCTCAATTCTTGGTCTGTTCAAGAGATCTGAGTCTTCCTGATTAAGTCTAGGGAGAGGGTGTGATTCCAGGTATTGATCCATTTCCTCCACATTGTCAAATTTCTGCACATAGAGTTTCTTGTAGTACTCAGAGATAATCTCTTATATCTCCATGGCATCTGTTGTTATGTCCCTTTTATAGGTTCTGATTGAGCTTATTAGAGATTTTACTTTTCTATATCTAGTTAATCTGACCAAAAGCTTATTGATTTTATTTACATTATTAAACAACCAACTTTTTGTTTTGTTAATTTTCTGAATGATTCTTTTGTTCTTAATTTCATTAATCTCTAATTTAATTTTGGTTATTTCTTTTTTCCTGCTTGATTTGGTATTAGAGTGTTCTTTTTCCAAGTCCAGAAAATGGTTCATGAGCTTGTTGATATGCTCTCTTTCTGTTTTTCATATGTAGGCATCTAATGTCATAAATTTCCCTTTTAAGTCTGTTTTTGCTGTATCCCACAGGTTTTGGTAAATTGTATCTTCATTGTTATTATATTTGAGGAATTTAATGATTTCCTCTTTTATCTCTTCTGAACCCAACTATCATTCAGCATAAGGTTGTTTAATTTCTAAGTCTTTGTATGAGGATGAACATTTTTGTTGGAGTTGAGTTCCACCTTTATCACCTTATGGTCTGAGAAGATGCAAGCTATAATTTCTATTCTTTTAATTTTGTTGAGGTTTGATTAGTATCCTATGATGTGGTTGATTTTGGAGTATGTACCACGGGCTGATGAGAAAAATGTATATTCCTTAGCTTTGGGATAGTGGGTTCTATATATGTCTATTAATCCCATTTCTTCTAGGGTCACATGTAAGTCCATCATATCTTTGTTTAGTTTTTGTTTAGAGCAGTGGTTCTCAACCTTCCTAATGCCACCATGATGTATTTTCATTGTTACAAAGTGGTTGCAACCCACAGGTTGAGAACCGCTGGTTTAGAGGATCTGTCCAGTTCTGTCTGAGAGGAGTTAAAATCCCTGCCTATTATGGTGTTATGGAATATCATATTGCTCAGACCTATCAAGGTCTGTTTCAGAAATCTGGGAGCATTTAAGTTGGCTGCATAAATATTTAAAATTAAAATGTCTTCTTGTATTGTTCCTTTGACCAGTATAAAGTGTCCATCTTTGTCTTTCTTAACTTTAGTTGCTTTAAATTTGCTTGTATCAGAAAATAAGATTGCACCCCCCCTTCTTCTGTCTTCTATTTGCTTAAAATAATGTTTTCTATCTCTTAACACTGAGTCTTGATTTGTCCTTCAAGGCTAGGTGTGTCTCCTGGAGACAGCATATGGATTGCTTGTGCTTTTTATTTTATTCAATCAGCCAGCCTTGCCTCTTCAGTGCTGAAGTCAGTCTATGGACATTTATTGAGAGAATTAATAAGTATGGTGGCTTTCTAGTCTTTTTATTTTGTGAAAGTCCATTGTGTAGTTTTGTCCTTTGTGCCATGTGGGAGATAAGCTTTGATCTTTAGGTTCTGGGTGTTTACTTTGCTGGTGGTCCATTGTGGTGGACAGTGTTGACAATAGGTCTAAGCATTTCCTGTAGAGGTGATCTTATTGTGGTCAATTTCCTCAGGGCTTGTACATGCACAAGAGATTTGATTTCTCCACCAGTTTTGAAGCTTAGTTTAGCAGGATATAGAATTCTGGGCTGAAAATTGTTTTGTTAAAGAATGTTGAAGGTAGATGACCATGCTTTTCTGACTTGGAAAGTTTCAGTTGAAAAGTCTTCTGTCATCCTAATGGCTCTGCCTCTGTAGGTCAGTTGGCACTTACTTCTGGCTGCAGAATTTTTTCTTTTATCTTGACTTTGGACAGATTCATTACAATGTGTCTTAGAGAGGCTCTGTTTGAGTTGAGATGACCCTGGGTATGATATCCATTTGAAAAGAGTGTATCAGGTCTTTAGTAAAACTTGGGAAGTTTTCATTTATGATAGTCCCCAGTAGGGCTTCCATTTACTTTGGGACAATCTTCTTCTTCTTCAGGAACACTTATTATTTGCATGTTTCAACTCTTCATGGAGTTTTGTAGTTCCCTAAGTGCCTGTTCCACTCTCTCTCTCTTTTTTTCCTCTTTAACTTTTTTTCTGCCTCTTTAACTCTTTAACTACCTCAGTTAACTTGAAACCTTTATTCTCTAGCTCTGAGGTTCTTTCTTCTCCATGGTCTAACCTATTTTTTATACTTTCTACTGCATCTTTACATTCCCTGATTGTCTCCTTCATTTCCTTAAGCTATACCATATCCTTTTCATATTCTCCATATCTCTTATCCGACTTTTGGTTCCTTCTTTCTATTTTCTAATCCATTTCTTTTCTTGTCTTTATCATCCATATTTTAAATTCCCTTTCTGTCAAGTTCATTAATTTTTTATAGGTGGAGTCTTCTGCAGTATCTGCCTCATGGCCCTTTGAGGGAGTTCCTCTGTTTTAGTTTTTCATGTTGCCTGAATTTTTCTGTTGGTTCTTCCGCATGTGTTCTTTCTTCTTGTTCACCTCCTTGTTCTCCTTTTTACTTCTCACTGCCTCCTGTGTTTCAAACAGAAGTCCTTGCTCTTGATGACAGTATGTTGCAATATGTTGCTGGGACACCAGGTAATGTTGTAGTTTTTTTCTTAAGAGACAGCACAGCCAGCAACCTCTATGGTCCTTATTCCAAACTTCCTTGCCTTCGGTGATTGCCTGATTGTTTCCTCAGAATTCAGACCCTGCAGGAGTGGGATCTTAAAACTCACAAGAATCCTTCAGGGGCATGCTCACAGTGCCCCATTTCTCCTGTTCCCTTGGGGTGCAGGAGTCCTTCAGCTTGTCCCAAGAGTGGGGCTCTGATCCTGGCAGGTGGAATTAAGATGGCGGTGCTTTTGGCCCCTGCCAAGACCTTCTCGTGGCATTCCCACAATGGCAGCCTCCTGGCCATGGAGACCTTCTCAGTATGGCTGCCTCCCTAGCCACCAAACCAATGGAAAATCCAGTCTGACTGGCATTCAAATCTGATTACCATATACTGTTTGAGTGTGCTCACTTTCCCAAGCTTTCCACTCAATGTGCAGTTTCCTGCAACAACTGAATATCTGGAAAGGATTCCTTCCATCCCGTACATCTGTGGGGGACCAGCTGATCCCAGCTGGTCACCTTCACTTGCCTAATTCATCATATTTCCACTACTCTGGATTATATGTTGTATGCAGCTCACAGCCTCCTTGCTGTGCTCCCTGAGCTATGACTCTGAGTAAGGTACCCGCACCAGGTATGGCTAGATTCTCTCTTTTTCTCCAGTCTTTCTAAGAGAGCTCAGCTGAATGATCCTTCTGGTCTACCATCTTGCTCTGACCTCTGGTTAATTACCTTTAAGTGGGAATTTTGCCAGTAATTTACACAGAGAAATAGTATAGTTTAGGAGAAAAATTAGTAAATCTTGAGCTGAAATCAAAGATATCTAAGTTAACTATTATGTAACCCACAACAATTTATCAAAACATTTTTTGTTCTTCAATATTACTGTTAGAATGAATGAGCTGTTTACATTTGTTTTTCATATTTGGAAGTCTTTTGTTTTGTTCTCTGTGCTCACTATTTCACCTTTTTGTTGGGATTGTTGTAAGAATTTTATACTTAGTTTTTCCTCCTTTTCTTTGAGTACTCTTTAATTTATTGGTTTATTGCTCCAGCAAATATTTCTAAAATTTGATCTGATCATTTGTTCTGCTTTTTAGGAATCTGTAAGTATGTACTGTTACCTATCAAATTATACCCAAATAAATTAGTTGGTATAGCATTTAATGCTGTTTATTACCTTGTTTTGACTAAATCTCCAGTCTTATCTTTCCACTACTTTCCCTCATGTACCTGAATTACCATGAAGCTTTCTAAATACCACTATTTGCAGTCTATGGACTGTAATTATTATACAGCCAGCCTTCTGTATTCTCCATCTTCATACATGGGCTGGTTTTATGTAGGAGAAACATCTGTGAGAAGGATTCTTGGTGGATTTTAGTGTTGGTAAGGTATATTTACCCACTAGAATGTTATATCCCCAAGAGCAAGGGCAATGCCTTCTACATCTAACTTTTCAGTTCCTGGCAAATAGTACCTGCTTAAGAAAGACTGGCAGGTCTGAGCTGTGGATCTCTGGATCCCTGGAATCAGTGTGACAGCATAATAACAAGAAGGGTAGTGAGGAACAAAGAACGAGATGGTTCTGATGGTTCAGAAAGATCATAAGAGGTTGTCTTTTCCACAGGATTTGATTTCTTTTGATCATATGAGAGCTACAGTATTGATCAGGATCCCAGTAGAAAATAGATGGTGCCATCGAAATGGATTCATTAGAAAGAATTGAATGCGGGAACTATGAACAAAAGTTAAGGACACCAATAAGGCTGGTGATACCTACCCAAAGACCAACTGTAAGGGAAAGCTGTTGTTACCCTTTCAACTTATCTGAAAAGACTGTTCCACAATGGAACTTGCTAGTGACACTAAGCAACACAGGGTCATTCCCATCAACACTTTTGTGTCACTTTCAATTTCAAGGAAAACATTTAAAGAAGTATGTTCCCTTGAAAATGTTTTTGATGTTCTTATTGTGCTGAACACATCCTTTTGAGTAACTATTGTGGTGCTTATTTTTGCAGAAATGTTGTTAAAGGAACATATCGAAGAAAGGCCTCTAAAGAGATTAAAGAAAAATGTTCATTGGCTTACAAAAATGTTTCTATTATATTTTAAGTTTTCATTAAATCTACTAACCCCTCTTTCACATTTCCTAAGATTAGGCAAGTCCTCTGAGCTCTCCTTAAGATTACTAGGTTTAAGGAGCTGTAGCTATATAGACGTTTCTCTAAAAGTCTAACAGATAATGGAGAGCAGAGATTAATGGGTTGACTTTCAGGAATGAGTTCTTTTAAGCTTCTGATCTCTGGCCTGAAAAACTGGAAAATGGTGTTTATTTGACTTGCCTGTTCTGTAAGGTTAGTAAAGCATCCCCCAAACCATCTTATTTTTATTCATGAATTCTGTTTCCTAAAAGCAATAAGGAACTCATTCCCCACAGTGCGTTGTTAGAGTATGACTGAATACTTCAAGTGGCTAAATCAAGTTGGTTTGCAGCACAATGACTCATAACACTCATATGATTCATTAATTAGGCAGGACTGCCTGTCTGCATGTAATTTGGCAAGCAATATTTTGTCTCTCAGAAGCACTCAGAAGAATTCATCCGTCAGAAGTGAAGGATGAGTATAAGTGTTCAGCAAAGCAATTTACTTGGTCTAATTAGACAAACAGCAGCCAAAAAGTTGCTGTTGAGATGTATTTTCCATGGTGATGGTAGTTATTACGTGTAGGGGATGGAAAATGAATTAATCTTACTATGTCTCAGTCTCTAGCTGTAAAATGATTAATAGCATGTATGTTGGGAGAATAAAACAGATGGTGATTTTTAAAAGTAATCTATGGGAGAAAGCTACTTCATAAATCCAAGCCAGGGATTGCATTTATTGTAATTCTATTTACCCCCGAATAAACTGTTTAATTATTTCAGTAATCTTATGGGATCTAATTCCTCTGCAGTATATGTCATGTCACGGTACTCACCTGCTTATACCCTTGCTTCCTATGGCAATTAACATTAAAAGACATAGGTCTTCATGAGGCCAACAAAGTGCATAGTGGGTTGGCTCTTTCCTGCCTCTCTAGACCTTACACCTCTTCATCCTCCTCTGCTGATAATACTCTGCTCATACTGACCATCTTCATTTTCTTAGAACTTGATTCTTTTGATATTGAAGCTTTTGCATGCATCTCTCCCTACACTTGGAATCCTCTTCCCCATGTCTTCATGAGCTTGGCTCTTTATTTTCATTCAGCTGTTAGTTCAGAGGCCATTAGTAGCTTTCCCTGACCACAAAATTTAATGTTGCTCTTGAGACGCTATTTTTAAAAAAAATGATATAAATTTATGGCCTATGTGAAGTTTTGTTACATTTATATACTATGTAGTGATCAAGTCACGGTATTTGATGTGTTCATACCTTGAGTACGATTCACTTTTGTTTAACCGTAGTTGCCTTCTCTATTATCATTTAATTTATTCCTTCTATGTGACTGTACTTTTGTACTCTCTCCATAATGCTCACCATTCCCAATCTCTGTTATCTTTTTTTTTTTGCAGTTTTTATCCGGGGCTGGGTTTGAACCCACCACCTCTGGCATATGGGGCCAGTGCCTTACTCCTTTGAGCCACAGGTGCCGCCCCCCAATCTCTGTTATCTATCAGTCTTTCCACTCTCTACTCTCTACCTCCACGTGTTCAGTTTTTTTTCTTTCTTTACTTCAGCATATAAGTGAGAATATGCAACATTTGTCTTTTTCCGCCTTGGTATTTCACTTAAGATAATGACCTCAGTTCCATCCATGTTGCTACAAGGGATGTGATTTCATTCTTTTCTTTGGCCAGATAGTATCTCACGGTGTATACATGCAAGTTTTTTTTTTGTCCATGCTTCCATTGATGGACCCTTAAGTTGATTCCATATCTTTGCTATTGTGAATAGTGCTGCAATAAACATGTAAGTGCAGTAGTGTGATAGCTGGAATAAATCATGGTTTTATTTTCAGTTGTTTTTCATACTGTTTTTATTAGTGGTTGTATTAATAATGTATATATTAACATATAAAATTAAGTTTACATTCCTACTAACAATGTTTAAAAGTCCCCTTTTCTCTACATCCTCACCAACATCTGTTTTTCTTCTTTTTTTCTTTTTTTGTCTTTTTAGTAGACATTCTGATTAGATGATATCTCATTGTGGTTTTGATTCACATTTCTCTGATGATTAGTTCTGTTGGAGATGTCTTCAGTTAGGCTCTTTTAATGCCATCATAGTACCTGACACAATCTAAAATTAAATTACTTATGGATCTGTGTACTTGTTTACTGTATGTATTTGTGAAAGGGTAAGCTTTGTGAGAACAGGAATCTTATTTGTCTTGCTCACTGCTGTGTATGTGAGAAGTAGCTGGCATGTAGTTGGAGCTCAATAAGTAATTTAGCTATTGAAAGAATGATTGAATCAATAGATGTCTCTCAAAGATGTGGCACACATATAAAATCATTATGTTCTTTACTGACAACAATAAAAAGGAGAATCATAATTCTGTGTACCTTAACTGATGTACACAAAGCAATCAAACATTTAGGAAACTAGGTTTTGCTTTAAGTTTCTAGGTTACCTTGAGTTGATTTAAAAAAAAAAAAAAACTAACTTTTTTACAGGGTAGCATTATTTTAACTGTGGTTCTATTAAATAGTTATTTATATCTAAAATTCCATTTCATCAACATTAAAAACTTATTTCTAAATATATTCTAGTACTACCAAAAAGTGGTTAATTTCTGAAATACTATATTTTATACATTTATAATTCTTCTAAGTTGATATAGTGGCAGTACTTGTAAGATTTTCCTTACACAATTACTTTATTTTTATTCATAGCAAATCTTATTGGCATAATATATAATGGACTCCCTTTTGGTTAATGTAGGTTCAAATTAATTCATAGTCAATCACAGTTAATCACAGTTGCTAGTTCTATATAAATTTGTAAAATGGAAATAAGAAATAATTTTCTATCTAGAGTCTGAATCTATTAGTTATACTTATTTGTTAAAGAATTTCTTTTTATACATGTACAGAGTAGTCACATATAGTAATATATATTAGATTTTTTGAAGATTACTCTATTACACCTATTCAATAATAGATTTTGTTTAAAATGTATTTGAGAGTAAAACATAAATATGCCATATTTACTCTCTTATAGCAAGAGAGATTAGACTTACTCAGGAGTATCAGTTATTGTTTGTTTTAAGATTGGCTGTATGAATTCAGAAAAGGAAGATGGGGTGTTTATGGAAATCTGAATGGAAGATTTGCTATTAAACTGAGAGATATGGAATAATATCCCAGAGAAAAGAACAACATAAATAAAAATGGTATAATGATAAAGAGAAAGGTCACCTCGGAAAACATGTCCTCAAAATGGGTAGGCTTAGGGGAATCAGAGGCCACTGAAGTGAAGACCAGGACCATGTACCATCTTAATAGGCCAAAGGGAGGTCTTTATTGTCTATTCTATGTCAGGAAGTGCTCTCGCCAAGTAACAGTGTGGAGGACAGCACATGATGGAGGATATTAGGTAGGATGAGCCATCACAGGACAATTATAATAGTCCATTAATAAGGTAGTAAGTCCCTAAACCAAATTTGCAGGTAGTAGGCCTGCAAAAGAAGGAATATTATCAGGGATTTGGTATCTGGTTGAATAGATGAGTGAAGAGATGGCAGTGCTCAAGGGTCTGAGAAACTAAACTTCCACAATACGGGAGAGTGTTCCACACTTAGTAGTGATAAGGAAATAAAGATAAGAGTTAAGACTGAGAGCATGTGTGGTAAGATGAATCAAGGAGTTAGTCAAATAATTTCAGTAGATACAAAGACAAAAGTTTTGTGGTTTTAGAAAATTAATGCCCATCTAAGTGGATTTGTCAGTTTAGTGGATACATGATACATGAATTTTGGACCATTTGGTTTGTGTTTGAGAACATGGAATTGGGATTTATGAATTCACATGGATCTATTAAAATTAGCTTCTGGGAAATTTCTATGCTTTTTCTTAACCCAAAGATGAACTTTTAAAGTTAAATTTTTGGATCTGAAGCAATGTAATTTTTGTTTGGCTCATAGAAAAGTAAGAAGTGGGAGCAGCTTAGAAACTATAACTTTCCATGTGGTTTGTGCTCACCAAGAAAGAATCTCTTGGTTAATTTGGGACAAAAGAATGTTTAAATAAGGAAGTTAGCAGTGAATCAAAAATAGCTTTTGAATATGAAAAGCTAGAAATGCCCATTTCCTTTAATTATGAATCTACTTCTGTTGACTATAAAGAATGGTAAACATGCATTGCCAACTTTAGTTGCATTGTGTAATCTATGTTAATGGTTCATCAGAGTCTCCATGTTTGGACTTACTTTCTGCAGCAATTTAAATATTCTGTATAAATGTTGAGAAATAGAAATCATCTTTCTTTTCTCTCCCAATTCTTTCTCTTTTTCCTCCTGCATTTATGAAATTGAATGGTGAATACAATATTATTCTTATCAAATTACTCATATATAATAAGGAAGGACTGAAATGAATGAAATTATTATTTTCTTCTTATAGTTGGCAAAGAGTTTTGCACAGGGCTTTTATTTGGGAGAGCTGGGTTATTCTGCATTTGAACACTGGTGGTATATTGCATTTTAACATTTGACAAAATTAATAATGACCTGAAATTTTCTTGGAAAGTACTTTAAAAATTCTGGTGGATCTCAAAATTTTTCTGCGAATCTGCAGTAATGTTGCTATTATTGCATTATCATGAATGGTTTCATTACCTAATGAATTTTATGAATGTTTAGACCTATATAACCTTCAAAGGTAAGTTGAGATCTCTCCTTTTCCATGAGGCCTTTTCCAATAGTTCTGGTCCATATTGTATTCTCTATTACTTAAGTATTTAGAAAACCAATGGCCTATCATGCTATTTCCCTTTTGATCATATATATGTTATTGTATTGCTCTTTGGGCATGTGGCAGATTCTAGATGCCCCTCCCCCCAGTCATATATGTCTTCTGATATTCATGCCCTTGTATAATTTCCTCCCTTTGAGTGTGGGTGGAAACTGTTTTGCTACTAAGCAATAGAACATGGCAAAGATGATGGGTTGTTGCTCCCTTGATTATGTTATGTTATGTCAAACTCCCTTTGGCTCGCAGAGTCAGCTTCATAAAGCAACAAGGAAATGAATTCTGCCAACAGCCCAAGTAAGTCTTGGAACAGATTCTTTCTTTTTTTTTTTTTTTTTAATTTTTTTATTAAATCATAAGTGTATACAATGATATGATTATGGGGCATCATACACTCACTTCATAAACCATTTGACACATTTTTATCCCAGTGGTTAACATAGCCTTTCCGGCGTTGTCTCAGTTACTGTGCCAAAACATTTATATTCTACATTTACCAAGTTTCGCAAATACCCCTGTAATATGCACCACAGGTGTGATCCCACCGATTCCCCTCCCTCTACCCACCCCCCCCCTTTCCCACTTCCCCCTATTGTTAAGTTGTAGTTGGGTTATAGCTTTCATGTGAGAGTCCCAAATTAGTTTCATAGTAGGGCTGTGTACATTGGATATTTTTTCTTCCATTCTTGGGATACTTTACTAAGAAGAATATGTTCCAGCTCCATCCATGTAAACATGAAAGAGGTAAAGTCTCCATCTTTCTTTAAGGCTGCATAGTATTCCATGGTATACATATACCACAATTTATTAATCCATTCGTGGATCGATGGGCACTTCGGCTTTTTCCATGACTTAGCAATTATGAATTGGGCTGCAATAAACATTCTGGTACAAATATCTTTGTTATGTTGTGATTTTTGGTCTTCTGGGTATATGCCCAGCAGAGGAATTACAGGATTGAATGGCAGATCTATTTTTAGATCTCTGAGTGTTCTCCATATATCTTTCCAAAAGGAATGTATTAATTTGCATTCCCACCAGCAGTGCAGAAGTGTTCCCTTTTCTCCGCATCCACGCCAACATCTCTGGTCTTGAGATTTTGTGATATAGGCTAGTCTCATTGGAGTTAGATGATATCTCAAAGTAGTTTTGATTTGCATTTCTCTGATGATTAAAGATGATGAGCATTTTTTCATATGTCTGAAGGCCGTGCGCCTGTCTTCTTCAGAGAAGTTTCTCTTCAAATCCCTTGCCCAGCCTGCGATGGGATCCCTTGTTTTTTTCTTGCTGATGCGTTTGAGTTCTCTGTGGATTCTGGTTATTAAACCTTTGTCAGAGTTATACCCTGCAAATATTTTCTCCCATTCTGAGGGCTGTCTGCTTGCTCTGCTTACTGTGTTCTTAGCTGTGCAGAAGCTTTTTAGTTTGATCAAGTCCCAGTAGTGTATTTTTGAAGCTGCTTCAATTGCCCGGGGGGTTCTCCTCATGAAATACTCACCCAGACCAATTTCTTCAAGGGTTTTCCCTGCATTCTCCTCTAGTATTTTTATAGTTTCATGTCTTAAGTTTAAATCTTTAATCCAATGAGAGTCTATCTTAGTTAATGGTGAAAGGTGTGGGTCCAATTTCAGTCTTCTGCAGGTTGCCAGCCAGTTCACCCAGCAGCATTTGTTAAATAGGGAATCTTTTCCCCACTGAATGTTTTTAATTGGCTTGTCAAAAATCAAATAGCGGTAAGTAGCTGGATTCATCTCTTGGTTCTCTATTCTATTCCAGATATCTACTTCTCTGTTTTTGTGCCAATACCATGCTGTTTTGATCACTATCGATTTGTAGTAAAGTCTGAGGTCTGGTAGTGTGATTCCTCCTGTTTTGTTTTTATTTCTGAGTAATGTCTTGGCTATTCGAGGTTTTTTCTGATTCCATATAAAACGAAGTAATGTTTTTTCAAGATCTTTAAAATATGACAGTGGAGCTTTAATAGGGAGTGCATTGAAAGTATATATTGCTTTGGGTAGTATGGACATTTTGATAATGTTGATTCTTCCTAGCCATGAGCATGGTATGTTTTTCCATTTGTTAACATTTTCAGCTATTTCTTTTCTTAGAGTTTCATAGTTCTCTTTATAGAGATCTTTCACGTCTTTTGTTAGGTAAATTCCCAAATATTTCATCTTCTTTGGCACTACTGTGAATGGGATAGAGTCCTTAACTGCTTTTTCAATTTGACTGTTGTTGGTGTATATAAAGGCTACCGATTTATGAATGTTGATTTTGTAACCTGAGACGCTGCTGTATTCCTTGATCACTTCTAGGAGTTTTGTAGTAGAGTCCCTAGTGTTTTCCAGATACACAATCATATCATCTGCGAAGAGCGAGAGTTTGATCTCTTCTGACCCTATATGGATACCCTTGATCGCCTTTTCTTCCCTAATTGCGGTGGCTAAAACTTCCATTACAATGTTGAAAAGCAATGGAGACAATGGGCAGCCTTGTCTGGTTCCTGATCTGAGTGGAAATGATTCCAATTTAACTCCATTCAATATGATATTGGCTGTGGGTTTGCTGTAGATAGCCTCTATCAGTTTAAGAAAAGTCCCTTCTAGACCAATTTTCTTGAGTGTTCTGATCATGAAGGGATGCTGGATATTATCAAAAGCTTTTTCTGCATCAATTGAGAGAATCATATGGTCTTTGTTTTTTAATTTGTTTATGTGCTGAATTACATTTATAGATTTACGTATATTGAACCAGCCTTGAGACCCTGGGATAAAACCAACTTGGTCATGATGTATAATTTGTTTGATGTGTTGCTGGATTCTGTTTGTTAGGATCTTGTTGAATATTTTTGCATCTATATTCATTAGTGATATTGGTCTATAATTTTCTTTTCTTGTTGGGTCTTTTCCTGGTTTGGGGATCAGGGTGATATTTGCTTCATAGAACGTGTTGGGTAGTCTTCCTTCTTTTTCTACATTTTGGAACAGGTTGAGTAATATAGGTACTAATTCCTCTTTAAAGGTTTGGTAGAATTCTGACGTGAAACCATCTGGTCCCGGGCTTTTCTTTTTAGGGAGGTTTTGTATAGTTGATGCTATTTCTGAACTTGTTATGGGTCTGTTCAACATTTCCACTTGATTCTGGTTAAGTCTTGGAAGGTGGCGTGCTTCCAAGTATCGGTCTATTTCCTTCAGATTTTCATATTTCTGAGAATAAAGTTTCTTGTAATATTCATTAAGGATTTTTTGGATTTCTGATGAGTCTGTGGTTATTTTGTCTTTGTTGTTTCTGATTGATGATATTAGAGATTTTACTCTTTTTTTCCTGATTAGGTTGGCCAGAGGTTTATCTATTTTATTGACCTTTTCAAAAAACCAGCTTTTTGATTTATTGATCTGTTGTATTATTCTTTTGTTTTCAATTTCATTTAATTCTGCTCTAATTTTGGTTATTTCTTTTCTTCTACTGGGTTTGGGGTTGGAATGTTCTTCCTTTTCCAGTTGCGTGAGATGTCCCATTAAGTTGTTAACTTCCTCTCTTTCCGTTCTCTTGAGGAAGGCTTGCAGTGCTATAAATTTCCCTCTTAGAACTGCCTTTGCAGTGTCCCAGAGGTTCTGATAGCTTGTGTCTTCATTGTCATTTTGTTCCAAAAAATTGGTGATTTCTTTCTTAATCTCATCTCTGACCCAGCTATCATTCAGCATAAGGTTATTTAACTTCCATGTTTTTGTATGGGTATGCAGATTCCTGTTGTTACTCAATTCAAGTTTTATTCCATGATGGTCCGAGAAGATGCATGGAATAATTTCTATTCCTTTAAATTTACTGAGGTTAGACTTGTGACCTAAAATGTGATCAATTTTGGAGTAAGTTCCGTGGGCTGATGAGAAGTATGTGTATTCAGTTTTGTTGGGATGAAATGTTCTGTAGATGTCTGCTAAATCTAAATACTGGATGGTTAGGTTTAAATCTAAGATTTCTTTGCTCAGCTTCTTTCTGGAGGATCGATCTAACACTGCCAAGGGAGTGTTGAAATCTCCAACGATTATGGAGCTGGAGGAAATCAAGTTACTCATGTCTGTTAGAGTTTCTCTTATAAATTGAGGTGCATTCTGGTTGGGTGCATAGATATTAATAATTGAGATCTCGTCATATTGAGTATTACCCTTAACAAATATGAAGTGACCATTCTTGTCCTTCCTTACTTTTGATGGTTTAAAGCCTACTGTATCTGCAAATAAAATTGCAACACCTGCTTTTTTCTGATTACCATTTGCCTGAAATATGGATGACCATCCTTTCACCCTGAGTCTGTATTTGTCTTTTAAGTTGAGATGTGACTCTTGTATGCAACAAATATCTGGCTTAAGTTTTTGTATCCAGTCAGCTAACCTATGCCTCTTTAGAGGACAGTTTAAGCCATTCACATTGATGGAGAGTAAGGATAAGTCTGGTGGAATTTTGGGTATCGAGTTTTTCAAAGGTCCAGTGGACATTTTTAATCCTTTCGCCAGTGTGGAAGTTGGAGTTTGATCCGAAGTTTCTGAGTGAGTTTACTTTTGTGGTATAGGATTGGGTTGGTCATTGTGGAGGATAGGTCTGAGAACATCCTGAAGAGCTGGTTTACTTATGGCAAATTTTTTCAACATATGAATGTCATTGAAGTATTTAATTTCTCCATCATAGATGAAACTCAGTTTAGCTGGATACAAGATCCTGGGTTGAAAGTTTTTTTGCTTTAGGAGATTAAAAGTTGATGACCAGCCTCTTCTTGCTTGAAAAGTTTCAGCAGAGAGATCTGCAGTTATTCTAATATTCTTACCTTTGTACGTTATAGTTTTCTTTCGCCGGGCTGCTTTGAGAATCTTCTCTTTCATGTTAACTTTAGTGAAGCTAATTATGATATGTCTGGGAGATGGCTTTTTGGGGTTGAATCGTGCTGGGGTTCTGAAGCTGTCTGCTATCTGAATTTCAGATTCTCTAGGCATGTCTGGAAAATTTTCTTTCATAATTTCATGTAGAAGGGCCTCTGTGCCCTTGGCTGCCACATCATCAGCCTCCGAAATTCCTATAACCCTTATGTTATGTTTTTTCGAATTATCTGAGAGCTCTCTGAGTGAGTGATCCGTTTTTGCTCTCCATTTCTCTTCCTCTTTGAGAGATTGGGAGCGTTCGAAGACTTTATCTTCAATGTCAGAAATCCTTTCTTCTGCTTGCTCCATTCTGTTACTGAGGGATTCTACTGTATTTTTCATATCTTTGAGGGCTGTAAGTTCTTGTTTCAGTGTGTCTAAGTCTTTGGTGGTTTTGTCTTTAAATTCGTTAAATTCTTGAGACAACTTTTGAATTTCTCCTCGAATTCCTAATTCCATTTTATTAATCTTGTCTGCAAACCAAATTCTGAATTCGACTTCTGACATCTCAGCCAGTTGTTTATGAATGGGATCTTCAATCACATCTGCCGTATCTTTTCTTGGGGGGGTTGATCTATTCTGGTTATTCATGTTACCAGAGTTTTTCCGCTGATTCCGCCCCATGGTTTACTCCCTTTGGTTTTTCCCCTGGGGTTTTATCGAGGGCCCGTACAGTGTTGTGGCCTGAGAAACTGGGGCCCTGTCTGGTGTGGTGGAGCAAAGTGGTTCTGTCTTGTTTTCAGCTGGTTTCTGTTCGATCCTATTGCAACTTCTACTCTGGCTTGAAGTCTCAGCTGTGTGAAAAAATCAGCAATTAAGTCACCCCGCCTGCCCACCTCTGGCCCCAGTTGGAAAAGGAGAATCAAACCTTCCTACAATCGCACACCCAGGGCACCACCTGAAAAGTCCTCAGTCTATTAGCCCAGTTCAAAAGGTCCGAATCAACTGTCTCAATCGGCACTTGTCTCGGGTGGAAGGGTTCAAGAGGTCTCTGGGAACTGGATCACAGGGGCCTGGTGACTCCTCTGAGACAGCTCACCCCAGTGCAGCGTGGAGTCAGGAGGAGCCACCCCGCAAACAGAGCAGTCTGGGAAGGTTGACGTCTCCTTCCCCACTTTGCCCCTCCGTCGGACCCAGTCACTGGTATCTCTGCAGATGGCTAACCCAGTTGCCTGCAGTGAACAGACACTCCAGGGGTTTGCACCTGCCTGAATCGCGAGGAAGTCTGCCAGGCCCCCGCAGACTGCCGCTATCTAGCAGGAGGAGATGGGGCCTGACATCTTTGAGTGTTTGATGCAGGTGTTGGGAAGGAGGTGTTCACTCAGGCTTAGCCCCGTCCCTGATGGATGCTGCTAACAGAACAGAACAGAACAGACAACTTTGTGAGGTTCTGTCTCTGTTCCTGTCATCGCCTACAGGAGACGGGCTGTTTTGAGTTCAAACGTCTTTGCTGCTGGAGAATTGCGTCTGAACACCTCTCTGGGTCGGCCCCGCCCTGGAGGCTTCTGGGTTTGTGAGCCGTGACACCGGTGGCCTCCTCTGGTTGCCCAGGGAGACAGGGGGTGTGGCCTCAGAATATCCAGAAGTGAGCGTTCTGCCGTTAAAGAAAAAACGGCTGTTGATCTACCTCCAGGGAACTGCTGCTCTGGTGTGGGCACTCAGGCGACCCTTTTCTCCTCTGTCCCGCGCACCAGAGTCAGCACTGAGCGGCTGCAGTTTGTGCTGGGTCCACACCCCTTAAGAGATCCCCCAAGAATCAGAACTCTTGGGGGATGGGCCCCCAGACCCGGATTGGGAGTGGGGCGGGGGGAAGCTAGAGTTTCATTCAGTTTCACGCAATACTACGGTCCGGGGAGGGCTCCTGCACTGCACCGCAGGGAAGTGCCGCCAAGGCTTGATTTCCCCTCAGCGGAGTGCCCTCTCCTTGCTCACGTGTCCCAGAGTCAGCGCTGACCTGACGCAGCTCAGGCACTGTGCACTCCCCTCGAGAAATCACCCAAGGAGCCGAACTCCGGAGGGATAGGCCCTCAGACCCCGAGTGAGAGTAGGGGCTCTCAGCTCTCAGCGGGGAGGCCAGAGTCTTATTCAGTCTTGTGCCCGGGGAGGGCTCCTGCACTGCACCGCAGGGAAGTGCCGCCAAGGCTTGATTTCCCCTCAGCGGAGTGCCCTCTCCTCGCTCACGTATCCCAGAGTCAGCGCTGACCTGACCGCAGCTCAGGCACTGTGCACTCCCCTCGAGAAATCACCCAAGGAGCCGAACTCCTGGGGGATAGGCCCTCAGACCCCGAGTGAGAGTAGGGGTTCTCAGCTCTCAGCGGGGAGGCCAGAGTCTTATTCAGTCTTGGGCCCCGTATGCCCGGGGAGAGTTGGTGCACTGCACCGCAGGGAAGTGCCGCGAGGCGTGACTCCCCCTCAGCCCGGTGCCCTCTCCTTACTCGCGGGCCTCAGAGTCAATGCTACCAGTCGCAACTCGGGGACTGTCCACTCCCCTTGAGAAATCACCCAAGGATCCGAAGTCCTGGGGGACAGGCCTCCAGACCTCAGTGGGCGGGAGGGGAGCGCCGGGGATTCAGGGTTGCCGGCAAAGGATTCCCAAAGTTTTATTCAGCCCTATGTCCGGCAGGAGAACGCCACGGCACCCCAGTAGGGGAGGTAGGTCCAGTTTTTAGAAGGTCTTTCCCGTGGAGTGTAGTGGGAGGGCCTTTAATTTCTGCCCGCTTGTTAAATTGTGGGGCTCCAGAGCCGGTCTCATGGGGGAGGGGGACTCCCGTCCGCTTGGTGGTGGATTTTGTACCTTTTGTTTGCGTCCTTGTGATCACAACTTGCCTCAGCGGTGTTGATGTGCGTTCTTCAGCCTTCTCTCTTGGTGAGGCTCAAGTCCACCAGGACACCTACTAAATTCCTGTCCCTTAACTCTCCTTCTGGACGGGAGCCTTTGTTGAAAGCTGGCTTCAGTCCGCCATCTTGTCTCCCTCCTCCCAGATTCTTTCTCAGTTGAGCTTCCAGATGAGAAAGCAGCATAACATCTTGATTGCAGTTCTGTGTGACCATAGCAGAGTAGCCAGTTAAACTATGCCTGGATTTCTGACCCACAGAAACTGTGAGATAATATAACACATGTTGTTTTAAGTTGCTTAATTTGGTAATTTGTTACACAGCAGTGGATAGCTAATACAAGAATGTCTTATTTCCCAAACAAGGTTGGGAAGGCCCAAAGGACTGAAGTTGCTGGTATCTCAGGCGATAGCATGTTGTGTATATAGTAGTTAGGCAAATACTTGTTAATTCTTTATTATAGAAACTATTTAATGTATATTGACCTTATAAAGACAGAGACTCTGAAATATTAACCTTTGTATCTCTTTTACCGGACAGGGGTCTGACACATAGTTGGCACTGAATTTATGCTGTATTGATTAGGGTTCAGTCAGAGAGACATATAACCACCAGGTGTTATGATATAAGTTAGTGAATGATGACCCTCTCGTCAAATGTGAGTCACTGACTATTTTTGTACAGCTTCTGAACTGTGAGTGATTGTTACATTTTTAACAGTGGAAAAAATAAAAAACAATGTTTCATAATGTGAAAATTATATGAAATTCAAATTGCAGTGTCCATAAGTAAATTGTATTGGAGTGCAGCAACATTCATTCATGTACATTTGAGTGATGAGTGTGTTTATGCTACAGTGGTGGAGTTAAGTTGCAAGAGAAACCATGCAGTGATCTCATAGCTTTGCCTTGTGTTTGGCATATTACTAGTGGCAGTGATGCAGTTGTAACTTGACAGTGTTTCAATTGCCATGCTTATAAATGCATATTGCCAGATTGTAAAAGCATTTTATTTTTTATTATCAGTGCATACCCATTGTGTCAAAACAAGAAAAGTAGATTTTGGATATTGCCCTAAGGTACAGTGGAGTGTGTAAATTTTTTTTTTAAAGAGATGGGGTCTTGCTCTCTTGCTCAGGATGGAATGCAATGGATAATTTTAGCTCACTGTAGTCTTGAACTCCTGGGCTCAAACAATTATTTAATTAAATTGGATGATAGAGCATTGTGTTTTTTGTGCAATAAACAACATAGCTGTGCTAAAACTACAATATATGCTATCACTAACAGACTCAGTGCTCACCACAATATTTGCAACTCACAGAAATGAAATGGACCAAAAGATCACATAATGTAAAATTCATCATAGAAGAATTTGTTTGCAAAAATAAAAAATGAAAATGTTACTAACATTAAACTTTCTGAGTGTTTCACCTGTTAGCAAAGCAAGGAAAACTGTTTAATTATGGTGAATTTTTGTGTTTGATTGTAACAATCAAAAAAATGTGTTTAGAGAAAATAACTTGTTTAACACTTTTAATCTTTTGGTGAGAACAATGCCTGAAAGAGTGAAGAACATTGCGAACAGCATCAACAGTCAATTAAAAAACAGGGAAAATGGGGCGGCACCTGTGGCTCAAAGGATTAGGGTGCCGGCCCCATATCCCGAAGGTGGTGGGTTCAAGCGCCCAGCCCTGGCCAAAAACTGCAAAAAAAAAAAAAAAGATTTGGCATGAAGGGCCTAATAAAAAACAGAGAAAATGATTATGAATGGTTTTCTTTGGCTCTTGATGAGTCAATAGTTGTTACAGATACTGCACAGACGTTTATTTGAAACAAATGCCAAGTCAATGTGAAGTTTGAAGTGACTAAAGAATAAGCTCCTATTAAAAGTTGTGTAACAACTATAGGTGGGAATATTTTCAAAGAAGTTGGGAAAACACTTATTCAGTAAAACTTGAAGTGGGATCTGCTAAGATGTGTTATTACGGATAGTGGTTAAAATATGTGTGGAGCAGAAAAGGACTTAGACAAATGTACAAAGCTTATGAAAATGTATGGTGTTTAAAAGTCTGTGTTTATTTTTTCTATTATTCACCACAAGCACTTTCTGGAAAATACTTGAATCTATTATGTGTTATTGAACTGGTACCAGCAATGGTGAGCTTCATTAGCTCTCAGGGAATTAACCATTATCAGTTAGATGAATTTTTGCCATATACATAAATTGATTGTTCAACTTACTCTACCACAGAGCAATTCAATGGTTTAGCAGACATGAGTGTTGTGATTTTTTTTTTTTGAGCTAATCCCTGGATAATAGTGGAATTTTTAAAGACCTGTCCACATCCAATATTTTTACATACTACATGACTGGAAATTAGCTTGTGCTGAAGAGTTGATAAAGTTTCTTAATGAATTCAACCTACAATTATAATACAAAGACAAATAGTGCTAAATATAATAAACATGTACTGTAAGTTATTTGAATGACAATATTGCTTAGATAATGAGTAATATTAAATTACTTTGTAAATTTAGGGGCTGATAAAGATAAAACAAGAAGTGAGATCTTTGTTCCAACACAAATTTGCAGCAGATATATTTTTTTCCAAGATCAAACTATAGTTCCAGCATTTCTTAAATATTTTTCTTTCTTTGTGGTACAACGTAGCTAGCATAAAATTGATCATTTGACCATTCTTATGTGTACAATTTGGTGACATTAACTGCATTCAGATTGTTGTTGACCCATCACTACTATTCATTGCCAGAACTTTTTCATCATCTCAAACAGAAACTCTGTACCCATTAAACAATACCTCTGCATTTAATTTGTCTCTTCCTCCAACCTCTGGTACTTCTATTCTACTTTCTGTCTCTATGAGTTTGACTAGGTACTTCCTCTAAATGGAATCACATGATGTTTTTCCTTTTGTGTCTGACATTTCATTTGGAATAATATTTTCAAGATTTATACATGTTTGTGGCATGCATCAGAATGTCAAAGAGGTGAATAATAAATCATTGTACTTATGTCCCACATTTTGCTTGTTTATTCCTCTACCTGTTGTACATTTTGGTTGTTTCCATCTTTTTGGCTATTGTGAATAATGCTGCTATGAACATTGGTGTATTTGTTTGAGTCTCTGCTTTCACTCGTTTCTGGTAAATACCTAGAAGATGAATTTCTAATCATATTGTAGAGTTCTGGATGATATTATAATAGACATATATTTTTTTCAAGTTTTACTTTCCCATCTGTCTTTGTTAGTGGAAATACAATTGATTTTCTAGATTTACTGTGTTTTCTGTGATCTTGCTAATTTCACTTATTATTAATTTATAGTACTCTTGTGGGTTCCTTGTAATTTCAAAATATCTAATCATATTATCACTGAATAGAGATAGTTATTAGTTATTAATTATCAAATGCAAATATTAAGACTGTTTATATTTAATGTATTTTTATATGTTATTAGATTTAGGTTTATCGTTTTCTTCTTTTGTTTTATGTGTTATCACTTGTTCTTTTTCTTCTTCTATCATCTTTTTATGGAGTAGTGTTCTTTAGTGCTCCGTTTTACCTCCTATATTGACTTATTAGTTATACTTCTTTGGTCTACTAGATATTGTAGTGGTCACAATGGTTATCCTTGTGTTTACAGTGTGTATTTTTAAGTTATTTCAGTTACTGAAATAATATTGTACTACTGCTTGGTCATTTATCACAAATTATTTCTTTTACTTTTGTATTCTACTTAACCATTTATCATTATTTTTTAAAATTCAGAATATTAAGGGGTATACATGTTTTGTTTACACACTTTTTTTTTGCACAAATTGAGTCCAGGTCATAAGTGTGCCCCCCACCTAGACAGTGTGCACCATACCCAATAGGTGTGACTTTAACCACCTCTCCCATTGCTGAATTTTTGCTGAGATTTACTTCTGTGTACTTAAGGTGTTGATAGATCAGTTTCAATCTGATACTGAGTACATGTATTTGTTTTTGCATTCCTGTGAAGTTTCACTTAGAAGAATAGTCTCCAGGTCCATTCAGGTTGTAACAAAAAGGTACTAGGTAGCCATTTTTCTTTATGGTTGAGAAATACTCATAGTAATTTATTAATCCATTCATGCATTGGTGGGCACTTGGGTTGTTCCCACATCTTTGCGATTGTGCTGGTGTCCTTTTTATAAAGTGACCTTTTTTCCTTTGCATACATACCCATCAGTGGGACTGCTGGGTCACATGCTGTTTATCATTATTTGACGATGGTTACAAAATGTTCATAATGATTAAGCATTAAACCATTACTTCTCTTTTCAAAATGAATTGCTCAGAGTTCAATGTTTTGCTTTTCTTTCACTATTTGTCTTTGTGCGTGTATCCTGTATACACAATCACCTCTTGGTGTGGGTCTCTTGATTTTCTAGGATGAGTCATCATCATTCCTACTAGGCTTTATCTAATCTCTTTCTGAAGTCCTGCAGATGTTAACTTGACTATCTTCTTAGGGAAGTTTATTTTAAAGACCAGCTGCTCATAGTAGGAAGAAGAGGTATTTCTAAGGGCAATCTTCAGCCAGCATGTGTTTGCTTCTTTTCAGAGAAAGGATATTTATCTGTTTTTATGTTATTTTATTTCTCCCTTTATTTGATTACCAACAAATCTGTTACTGCTTTCACTGAGGGAGAGATTGTGACAGAGGAGACTGTTATTTAAATTGGCACCTGAGAAACCTCAGGAAGATTTCTCATATTTTTGTGATGTTAAATATGGGTTTCTGCAATGTGAGTTTTACCATATTCACCTCTTCTTAGGAGAGCCTTTCAGCTGTTGTAATCTTCAAAACAGATGCTCCCCCCAAGAAAACCCCAGGATGCCCCATTCTCTTTTGAAGTATCAACATAATGTCTCCTTCTGTTTTTAGTGTATTTTGTTGTTATGTGAATAGTGGTACTTTGGAAAGAAGATAGTGCTCAAAGAATTCAGCATTGTTGAAAAGGTATTTTTTCCTACCCACATAACCTTTGAATTTTTGTATTTTACATATTCATTTAATCATGTAGTGAATAATAAATCCATGTGACTTTCTTGTATTACATACCAGATTTGAATTTTAACACATTACCTGGTTACCCTTGGGTTGTAATTTAAATCCTCTGTGCCTTAATTTCTTTGTCTTTATCATGGTAGTGATGGTAAAACCTATTCCATCAGGTTATTTTGAAGATTAAGTGAATTATTACAGATAATATGCTTGGAAGAGTACCTAACCTATAGTTACTATTATTATTTCATCCAATATAATTTATTACTATTATTTAGTGAGCAAGAGAAGAGTACAAAATAAAAAAATAAACAAAACAAAAAAGGTTAAATCTACTCAGTTAATGGAGTAAAAGGGATCAATAATGGAATTTAGCAGGATTTACCAGAAAGGACAGGAAACAAAAACATTAGATTTTTCTGCTTAATGGAGAAAGTCTGTCACATTATTTTTTAAACAACAACAATGGCAACAACAATAACAATAATCTAAAACCAAGCTATCCCTTTGGGAAGCTCAAGTTCTTAATAGTTGAAAGTCAGTTTGGATTTTCTTTTTGAAACATCCTCTTTCCAAATATTTGATGTTCTCTTATATTCATTACAGTTACACAATTTGACATTTATTTGTTTTTTACAAACAATAGGAAAACAAGGGCTATGTAGTTTATACTTATCTCTGCTCCACGTCAGTTCTCTCCCATTTTCCTTTGTTTGGAGTTTATAGTAAATTCATCTAATAACATCTTTATTGGTTTGCCACCACTTGTATTGTTACATTTGTTTTTATTTTCTTATGATGAGAGCTTTGGCCTATTCAAGCTCATTGTTATAGAAATTTCTTCTTGTCTAGCGGATGTGGGTTTTATAATATTGTTTGGAGTTTATAGTAAATTCATCAAATAACATCTTTATTGGTTTGCTACCACTTGTATTGTTACATTTGTTTTTATTTTCTTATGATGAGAGTTTTGGCCTATTCAAGCTCATTGTTATAGTAAATTTTTTTTTGTCTAGTGGATGTCTTTGTGGGTTTTATAACGTTAACCTTTCATGATGAAGATGATGAAAACTTTCCTCTTTACTTGATCAAATAAGAGATATGTTCAATCTGAGACAGTTCAGTCCAGTGACCATAACATTGGTTGGTAGCATCTATTCAGGTTTAATATTTGCATTTAATATATTAGAATTATTTAGTTGATTGTGTCATTTTTTGCTTTAAACTTAATAATAATATAGGAACATGATAAAGAATGTCACGTTTTGAATGTGTGCCCCAAAGCTCTCATGTGTTGGAAATTTAATTCCCAATAAACAGCATTGAGAAGTGAGACATTTGACAGGTGATAGGTTATGAAGATCTAGTGCAGTCATCACAGAAGTGGGTTTGTTATAAACATCAGTTGGGCCCTGTCTTACGCTTCCTCTCTCATGCATACTTTCTTTCCTTTCTGCCTTCCCCCAGGCAATGATGGTGGCAAGAAGGCCCATACAAGATGTGGGCTTCTCGACTTGGACTTCTCAGCTTCCAGAACTATAAGAAGTAAATCTCTGTACTTTTTTCTTTTTATCCCTTTATTCTGAGGTATTCTATTACAAAAGTGCACAATGAACTAAGACAAAAGTATACTAAAAGTTAGATCAAAAATCCAACCATCAATGTATTCTACAGGGTGTCTAGAAAGTTCGTGTGCAATTTAAAATGGTTTACACTGTAGTTGTACACAAACTTTATGCACACCTTGTATAACCAGAGGCTTTGTTTGATCACTAATCTAGCCTCACTACTCTCAAGTATTTATTTTTATAATTCACTTAACTCCAGAAAGGTTTTATAGGTCCTAGCTGCTTAAATAGACATAAATATGACAGAATAATTCAAAAACGGGTGAAAGGGTAAAAGCATAGGTCTTGAATTAGAGAGTTAGAAATGCTGGAAAATGTTGGTTAACAATACTATACTGAAGTGTGGAAGTGGAAGTCAACTCTGAGCTTCCTAAGAAATGAAGCCTAAAGCTATCCAAAGAGACAAACATGCTCTATGACATCATTGAAGAGGAATTTCCTGTAGGGGACTTCATATGAGAAGTAATTTTGCAGAAGACAGTCATCACACACCCCTTCTTACCTCCTGCTTATTTGATGAAACTTTTACTGAAATGTAACATACAGAAAAACATACGTGCGCAAACCATAAGTATAAAGCTCAATGAATTTTCACAAAGTAAAGATACCCATATAACCAGCTGTGAGATCATCGAAAATCAGAATATTAACCAGTGACCCTAAAATGCCTCCATTGTGCCCTCTAGCAGTTATGGTCCATCTTCCCAAAGTTACCACTACCCTGAATTCCAACAGCAAATGTTAATTTTGCTTGTATTTGAAATTTGTATATAAAAGGAATCAGGTAGTATGTATCCATATCTGGCTTCTTTCATGCAATATTATGTTTGTGAAGTTCATTCATTTTTTTTTTTTTAGTGTAGTTGTAGACCATTAATTTTCAGTTCTGTATAGTTTTCCATTATATGAATATAACACTGTTTATATATTCTACTGTTGGGTATTGTGAATGTACTGCTATGGACATTTTTATGGATGTCTTTTTATGATAATGTGTATGTTTCTGTCAGGTATATACCTAGAAGTGGCACTATACTGTGGGATATATAACCATCTGTTTTTAATAGATATCGCCAAGCTGTTTTCCAATTTACACTTCCACTAGGAGTGGATGAGTGTTCCACATCATTGCCAATACTTGGTGTTGACAGTCTTTGTCACTCCAGCCATTCTGAAAGGTTTGAGGTAGTATCATATGGTGGCTTTACTTTTTATTTCTCTGATGAATAATAAGTTGAATAACTATTCATATGTTTATAAGTTGTTGGATGTTGTCTTTGTTAAATGTCTTGAAATTCTAAGCCTAAATTCACCAAAGGATCTTGAAGTACAGTAGTTCTATTCTTTTGTTTTTCTTTTAAGCATCAATTTTTTTTTATTTTGTTTTAGTCATATGAGATGGTCATCATTTTCAAAACACATGCCATACTTTCTAGCTTTTAAACAGAATATGTTGAATGTAAGTTTTTTTTGATAGGCATCACCTTACAAAACATCATTTCATACATTTACTGGGGTCCAATTTTTTTAATTTATTTAAGATTGATATGAGGGTATAAACGTTTAGGTTACAATGTTTTCATTTCTAAGGTAAAGTTTAAGTTGTAGTTGAGCCTTTCGCCCAGGGGGTGTGTTGAACAACCTCATATTGTGCACATTAGGTGAGATCTCGCCAATCACCCTCCCTCCTCCCGCCTCCTCTCTGTTTCTTCTCCCCACTCCCCTCCCTCTTACTAGACTCCCCTCCCTCTTACTAGACCATACTTGTGTTTTTCTTTCCTGCAGAGTTATAGTTGTTCATATATTGGTTTCATATTAGTATTGAGTACATGGGATACTTGCTTTTCCATTCTTGTGATACTTTACTAAGAAGAATGTGTTCCACTTCCATCCAGGTTAATACAAAAGATGTAAATTCAATTTCTTATGGCTGAATAAGTACTCCATGCTATACACATATCACAGTTTGTTAATTCATTCATGGGTTGATGGGCATTTGGGTTGATTCCATGTCTTGGCAATTGTGAATTGAGCTACAATAAATATTTTAGTGCAAATGTCTTTGTGGTAACACAATTTTTTTTTCCTTCCAGGTAGATACCTGGTAATGGGATTGTGGGATCACATAGAAAGCCAACTTTTAGATCTTCAAGGATTCTCCATACTTTCTTCCAGAAAGATTGTATTAATTTGCAGTCCCACCAGCAGTATAAAAGTGTTCCCTTCTCTCCACATCCATGCCAGCATCTGAAGTTTTGGGACTGTGATGTGGGTCATTCTCACTGGAGTTAAGTGATATCTCAGGGTGGTTTTGATTTGAATTTCTTATGATTAGGGACAAGAACATTTTTTACATATGTTTGTTGGCCATTTGTCTGTATCATCAGAGAAGTTTCTGTTCAAGTCTTTTGCCCACTTATAAATTCAGTTGTTTGGTCTTTTCTTGTTGATTAATTTGAGTTCTCTATAGATTCTAGTTACCAGCTCTTTGTCAGATTTATAGCACATAAATATCTCATCCCATTCTGAAGTACTTTTATCCTTTATTGAAAAGCAAAATACATAGTTTGGATATCTGATAGAAATGCAGAAAAGTTAACATTTTATTTTGAATATTATAGAGGCTGATATAAATTACTATCTAGCAAAAAGCTCATATACCTTGGCACAGGCTTGGACTGTGGGGAAAAAAATAAACCTAAGGATACCTCCATTTATTGGTCAATTTGTAATAAATCTTTTAAAATATGACATGAAAAAAATTGAAGTTTGGAAAAGATAACTCCTTTTTTTTCCATTCATAAAACTTTTATTCCACTTACATGAACTTAATACATGTGTTCTGAACAATTATGCTTGGATTGTTCATGAAAATTTCATAAGACATTTAAACAAAGCTAGCCATCATCTCAAGTTATTTCCCTGTTAACTATTTTTTTATAGCACACGCATGTTAGGCAAGTATCAAAAAAAAAATCACAAAAGCAAAAAACCTAAAAAAAGTTAAATACATGGTTTTTTTCTTTGTTTTACTGCTGTGCTTGATACACACAAAGTAATGGATATCAAGCAATTCTTTTTACTGCATCTTTTCTTTTACATTTGTTCTTAGGTTGCCTAAAACATTTAAATACAAATAAAATGAGTGTAGCAAAATAATGAAAGCAATAGCAGGTAACTTTACAAATAATGGAATGTGAACCCTGTTTGCCCTTATCCATGGTAAGTCGGGTCAGAACTTTGTCTAGAGGAACACTCTGCAGCTTTAGTCAGAGGTGTGCACACTGAGGCTGAGTATTCCACAGACACACACAGTTTAACACGTGGTATCCAGGAGACATATGTTCCCATCACAGCCTGGCAAGTGCTCCTAACTTTAAAAGTACCCACAATAACTACACCTGTGACTGGAACCAATGATCCCTTTTATTCCCCACCAGGACAAGCCAATATGTAGGCAGTTTTCTTTGCTCAGACATGGAAGCAGTTTTAACACTGGCCCTTGTGAAGCCACAATGTACCAAAAGTACTACGCCAAACATTTATAACTTGTATAAAATTCCACATCCCCATATTGGCCACCTCAAGATGAAAACAGATAACTCCCTAAATGTTAACTGCTCTACTCCCCTAATATTAAACATAAAAACCACATGGGAAATATAGAAATTCAAATAGAAGTAACATAAACCTGTCATAAATCGTAAACAAAAAAACTATTTGTGGGACAGATGGATGACAAAATGGTCTACTGTGTAAATTTTAGAATGAGGCAGACAGAAGTTGAAAGTCCGGTTAATTTTCCCCTCCTTCTCCTGCTTCAGCTTCATCTCCCTGGGTATCACATGTCCACAATGTCAAGTTGTCTCTCAGCAATTGCATTATTAGTGTGCTGTCTTTGTATGACTCTTCACTTAATGTATCAAGTTCAGCAATGGCTTCATCAAAAGCTGTCTTTGCAAGAGAGCAGGCTTTCTCTGGGGAGTTCAGAATCTCATAATAGAAGACAGAGAAGTTAAGGGCCAGACCCAATCTGACAGGATGCGTTGGCTGCATTTCCTTTTTGGGGATTTCAAAAGCTTCTTGGTACGCCTGTTGTGACTGATCCACAATTCCTTTCTTATCATCACCAGCAGCAACCTCAGCCAAGTAACGGTAGTAATCTTTCATTTTCAAATAGGAGACTTTGCTCTCTGCTTGTGAAGCATTGGGAATCAAGAACTTTTCCAAAAGGGACAGTACATCATTGCAGATATCTCTTAGCTCGATTTCAATTTTCGCTCTGTATTCTCGAGCCATCTGCTGTTTTTTCTCAGCACTTTCCGTCTTTTGCTCAATACTTGAGACAACCCTCCAAGATGACCTACGGGCTCCTACAACATTCTTATAAGCAACTGAGAGAAGATTCCTCTCCTCGTTGGATAATTCAGCTCCTTGCTCAGTTACAGACTTCATTCAGGCTGCCATGTCATCGTATCGCTCAGCCTGCTTGGCCAGTTTGGCCTTCTAAAACAGCTCATTTTTATCCATGACTTGATGTTCTGTGTCCGGAGTGGGTGGCAGCAGATGGACGGGGGATCAGCAGTCTCTGGGCAGTGGCGAGGCTCGGAGAAGATAAGTCCTTAAAGGGCCTGACAGGATGCATTGGCTGCAAAACACACTCCTGATGAATTGCTGTTGAGTAGAGTTTTGTGTTTATTTGTTTTTACTAATCCCTCTCAATACTAAAAATTGTCAAATGGTGATTTTGGTACAGATGATATGGAGATACTGAAGTAGCTTGAGACCAAGGCTTACAGTTTAGTGGAGTTAAAAATAGAACAGAAATTTTGATGCCATTGATTTCCTGGTCTCAGGCTCTTGTGGATTTTGTGCTTTTTGTATTAAATGAATAAACATATGCTGAATGTATAAAAGAATGCTTGATACCTAGTAAATAGTGAATTTTGGTTGTTGTCATTCTTATCATAGCATTCTGCTATTTCTCCTGTTGTAACTTTTCTTCCTGGTGCTTGAACTTGGGCATGGTTTATGACCTCATCTTATGTGTGACTTTACTTCTATTGATGCTTTTGACATTTATGTAGGAAAGCAGGTCTCTGATGTGTGGGATGAAGCTGAGGGCCTCTTCTATCTCCCCATCTGTTCTTGATGGTGTCTTAGAGGCTTTCCTTGAGGCAGGCGGGGATGGCCTTTGCCTTTTCCCTCTTTCCTGCCCAGCATCTGGCACAGTGCCTGTCCTAACAGGTACTTAGAAACTCTTGCTGAAGATTTCTGCCGCTGTGACTCCTCATGTACCATCTGCTGCACCCGAGATGTATGTGCATTTCCTGGGTTGAAGGGTCACATGGTATGAGTTCAGAGAAATGGTTGGCAGAGTAGAAAAAATGTGGGCTTAAGAATCAAGTGGAAAAAAAAAAAAGAATCAAGTGGATCTGATTTGAATCCCAGTTTATTCACTTTCCTTAGCTGTGAAATCTTGGAGGAGTCACTTTTGGTTTCCTCACCAGTTACATGTGAGTAAAGAATTTCAAACTCTAATGGTTGTTGTAAACATTAGGCATTGCCTACCTAAAGCACTTACTAAGTGCATGCTTCTCAGTGAGTCATGCTGCTTATTATCTGGTAATTTTTATTTTTGAATTACTTACTCTAACGTCTGCTTTGGTCTGCCCAGGTTCCTTTCTGGTTCACATCTTCAAATCTTTTTCCTCTTCCATTGTTTGAACAAGGACTTAAAGCACAACTGTACATAATGTGTTAGAGGACTCTAATGTCCTTCAGCTTACTACTTCTTACACAAATGTGCATGAGGAAAGGGGCTATTCCTTCCTATCCTATAGGTTCTCCTCCTTATCCTCCAAAGAGAGCCTTGTCTTGGCCAGTCAGGTTCGTGGAGTTTTTTATGAAGAATCAGGACAGTCTGTGATGAGAAATGGGAGAATGGCTATAAATGAAAATTGTTACCCTGAGTATTATCTATATGGAATAAAAACTTAATATTGTGCTTTTAATGGTTTTATGTATGCTAATCTTATTTCTTCAACAAAATCATGACACTCTCATGAATCCAGTTTCTACAGTGTTTATTCCCTTTCTGTTATCCCCAGAGCCTGCAATGATAGTAAGTATCAAAAAATACTTATTAGTTTGAAGTACCTCAAAAATACATTTACTAAAGAGTTTTCGTTGTTATTGTTATTATTATATTATTATTTTTGTAGAATGATAAAGTATTGATCTTTACTTAGGGCTAGGGAGATGTTTTATCTCTTGTAGAACTCACTGGATACCACATTCAAAATGTCTCAAATACTCCTTGGATATTGTCAGGGATTCTAGTACTTGGATTTGAAGAAGAGAGAACAGTGCCAATCCTTTTTACTTTCAGTCTCCTATCTTTTTCCCCATTAAAAAAATTTTGGTTTTTGAATATTTAAAAATTTCAAACATTGCTAGTGTGAAACGTGCTTTCAATGAGCAGGATGACAGAAGGAAATTTAGTACTGTTGATTTTTAGGTATTTTGCCCATAGAAACTCTGAGGAGGTGAAAACATAATTCACTGACTTGTGACAATCATTAAAAAAAACTATTTTTTTTGGTGCGAATATAGCTAGAAGTTTTCTATTTTAAGTTGTACTAAATACTCATTTTGAGTTAATGCCAAAAAGAAAAAAACAACTGAAAAACAACAAACTAATGCTCGCCTGATGGCTACACAAAAGCCAGTTAAACAAACGTGGAGTTGTTTCCTGCCTGAGGCCTTGGCTGGTCTCTGGCTCTGTGACAGTTGGTACTGTTCCACGGCTTTCTGTAGTGGCCCACTCGTTACAGTCAGCTGGTGGTGAAGGGAAGAGTGAGGTTACACCTCAAAGGAGGAGAAGTGCTGAGTGGACGGCTTCAGTTTCAGATTCCACTGCAAGCCATGTGGTGATCTTATTCAGTATCAAAGTACATTCCCCAAACCTCTAAGAAATCGAGGTAGACAGCAGTGACATGTGCCACATAAATGACCCCCACAGGAAGGACCTCTCAGTTTGTCCTTACATGAAGTTAGAACAGAGCAATGGTAGTTGAGTAGCTTGACAATTGCAGGTTTGGGGGGAGAGTGTGTTAATTACATTGTAGCTGTAATAATGGTATTTTCAGGATGGCCAGAGTCTTAGATGTAATAATTCATTAGTATAGCTTGAAAATCTCAACATTCTGGAGCCACGCTTCACAAAATGCAAATGTCTAGAACAGTTTTAGAGTCTTACTGATTTTCCATATTCTAGAAGATAATGCTAGACTAAGAGATGTAAAGTTCTCATATCTTTGTCCGAACATGCAGTTTAGATAATGGCACAACAAATGAAATCCTCTATCATTGATTCTTTCACTCTTGCAGCAAGTTTTTTAGGTGTCAGTGGTGTCTAGTATGTGCCACAAAGGGGCAGTTGGATCGACTTTGGAAGACTGTTGTACATGATGTAATAAGGTTTCAGCCCATTGCAATTCTATGAAAGATGAGAAATTCTATCATTGGTTAATGATAGGAAGAAACTAAGTTTTCTTTGTTTCAGAAAGATTTATGTTAAACACAATTGTTCAAAATGCTTAAAAAGTCTATAGTTGTTTTTTTTTTTTTTTTAAAAAACAAGCAATTGTTATTTGAAGAAAGAAGACTAACTGGTTTTCTTGCCAAAGCGAAGATTTGAATAGTCCACAGTGTAGCAGAAACTAAAAAAGAATGAAGCTTGGTGAATCAGACTCCATAGGTCTATGCAAGACACACCAAAAAGCCAAGGGGGTTTCAAAGATACATATAGCACAGACAGCCAAGCCTTCAAAGGGAATGTGTAAGCCACTGTTCACAATGAATTTTAAAATGGTATAAATATTAGGATGCTTACATTATATATGGTGAAAAATTTATACACTTAGGTGACAGAAAGCATGGTAAGTTAGAGAGGGGCTTTTTTTCTTTTTTCTTGCATCATTTTAAAATGTATTATTTAGCTATTTCAGAGTTATAATTCTGACAGAATGTCTTATACAAAATATGACAATTTACTGCATTATGATTCCCCCACCCCCTTCCCTAGAATTTTAGCAATCAATGCCTGTGCTTCCACTGAAGAATTTTTTTTTTTTAATGCACAATGTAGGAGCACATGACACACCTCCTGGGTTAAGGGCTAAACTACAACTTGGACTTTACCTGACAAATGCAAACCGTTTGGGTTTTTAATTGTAGGGCTGACAACTTATCTGAGTTGACCTAAATATGCAGAATCTGAGGCCGAGGAATTCAACTTCTTATTCAGGGCTTTGAATATTGTAGAAAACAGCAACTTTCTATATATTCAAACCCGGTTTGAGTGTATTTGCTGTGAAATAGTGGCGTGAGAGCAATAAAAACATTGCTATGGTGATATGCATGAGCTCTCTATGGGCTATTGGGAAATATTTGTTCAGTGGTTCTTATTTTGGAAATATTCATTTCAGTTAAAGGTTATGTACTTAATCACTGTTGTGCTTGAATTTTTTTCCTCTTGATGTACTAAGCCATCAGCCTCAATGAAGTTTATTTTTAATTTAAGCAGACAGGGACTTCAAAGAAAAGAGGGTGGGGTTGCAAATGAGTGAGAAAAGACGGCCAACTCGATACAAAAAGTAGCAAAACAGTGTAGGAAAATATCAACATGTTTTGCACAATCAATCACTGAAAATGTGTCAATAAGAGTGAAGTCATTTTGAATAGGCACAAATACAGCTGAAATAAAAAAAAAAAATCTACAAAACTCCTAAACCCAACTTCTCTCTTAAAAAGGAGACATTATGTGGTAAGACCTGTAGTGACTGAAATTTTGTACAAATTACAATAAAGCAAACATATTTCTCTTAGTGGGATATTTTCAGTCCTAACATTTAGCCATCTGGAATTATTTTTAAAGGACCATACTACATACTATTAAATCTTTCGAAATAGAGAATTTTCCTTTTAATAGGAAATCTGTATTTGATTGTAAAGATGGAACACTTTGTCCTTGGCCTGGCTGTTCTTGAATTGTAGGGTTAACATATATATAGTAGAGGCTGGGATTCCAGTAAATTTATTTCAGGCATGAAAGTTTGGAGGAATAAATGCACACATGTGAATAGAAGAGGGTAATAATGTGATATCCTCTTCTTTTGTAATGAATGCCATGTAAGTGATGCCATCAGACTCCTCGTTTTATTATTAGAATGCTGTGAGAATGGGGTAAGTCATGATGGCTGTAATTAACAAATCAGGTTGTATAATAAGATGCAAACTAGTTCAGTGGCAAGTTTACACAATAATACAGTCTGCCCAGGGATAGTATTTTCCTTTTATAAAGGCAAAGAAATTGTGTACCACTCTAAGACAACACGCATCTGTAATGCGTACATTAAATTTAAAAGAACGCAATGTTCACATATAACTATAGTTTTTTTTTTTTTTTTTGAAGGGACTTTATTCTTTAAGAAACTTATTCTAGAGGTTAGTAATAGTTGGTGCTGGTACATCTTCAACAAAATATTGGCATTTTTCAAGAGAAATCAGGAAGGTGGAGTAAGATTTATGAAAATTGAGAAGAAGATGAAGATTGGGCCTCCAGTCATTGACTGTGTGGACTGTCCCAGCTGTACCTTGTCTTGGTCAATGGGAGGGATCGTGGTAGGAATGGAGATTTAGAAAGTAAAGGATGGAATGGGGAAACAAAAGGCTGTGGAAAGAGAATAGCTGTGAAGTTTTTTTCTGATCAAAAATCTCTAGAAATTTCTGGCCTGCATGCTTCCTTTTTCCCCTAGCAATTCAGTTCTTTAAATAATACTTGTAAGACTACTTGTCCTTTTATATTACTATAACATTAAATACCTGAAAGACCTGGGGTGGCAGTTGAGAGAATAGGAGGAAAGAAGGGGTTGGTATTTTAGGAGAGTCACTGATTTACGGTATATATACAATTGATGTTGAGTAGTTCCCAATGACTACCTGATGAATATTGGTGATGGATTTTTGAGTTATAATTTTAGGCTTAAAGTTTTAAGCTTTTCCATGGTTAGGGAATGTTTGTGATGCTTTCCTAGTTGTCACCTTCTTTACCAAACACCCGTGCACGTTCTAAAGTTGTGGTGTTGTGGAGGCTTAAATAAGCCTCCTTTGTCTGCCATGCTGAGGTATAGAGGGTTAAGTGATTTGTATGAAATTACCTATATAGAAAATATGAATATGGCTGGGTGTGGTGGCTCACCTGTAATCTCAGCACTTTGGGAGGCCTTGGTGGGAGATTGCTTGGGGCTGGGATTTTGAGACTGCAGTGAGCTACGACTGCACCACTGCATTCTAGCCTGGGTGACAGAATGGGAACTCATCTTAAAAAAATACCTAAATAAAAAAGAAAGAAAGACAAGAAAATAGAAACATTTCTGACATAGAGGAGAAAAGTCGAAAAATAGCTCTAAAGTATCCTAAAAGCTCATCATTCAAATAGTAGTTTTGTCAGATGAATAAGATTTAAACTTTATTCACATAAATCTAAATATTATTGATTTAATTTTAAAAGTTTTGTAATTTTGAAGCCACTTTGAAATTTTAGACACTCAACAGTCTTATTTAAGGGTTAAAACAGTTCTATGAAAAACAACATAGTATAAAATTAGAGCTAGTCTAAATGCTTAGATGAAATATAAATCTTATTATAAGTACTTATAAAGTTTAATGCTTAAGATAACATTTCCTTATATGAGGATCTATGTAGATAATGTCACTGTAGATGATATTAAAATGTTTTTCAATATAATATTTTAAAATATATTTTTGCTATACGAAATAATCACATCAAAATTCAAAAATAGACTTGCTGGGGTCAAAGAATCCATTTTGGATTCTGAATTTAAGAATTTAAATGACACACTTACTTTTTTTTAAGATATGAAAGTATAAGTTTATTTTCTATTGGATGTAGGGAAGAGAGTGGGAGGAAGAGATGAGAACGAGAGAGCAGAGAGCAGGGAGTGAGAGAGGAAGATGGGGGGAGAGAGAAAAGGAGTGAGAGAACGGTGTGGCATCCCAAAGAAAGAAAGGAAAGATGCCTGCCCTAAAGTTACACATTTAAAAATCTATATCACACATGGGAAAGAAAAATAGAAAGGGATGCCACTTTTCAGATAGACCCCAAGGCTAACTACCCATAGCCATGTAGCCAAAACTTATCATCTAATTGATCCGAAATGCTCATTCCAATCAGAAATGAAGCACAAATAGAAACTTTTATGTCCATGTCAGCATGATTTGATGAAATTAAACCAATTAGCTATATATAAATCAGCTTGAACATTTCTACTTACCTGAAAGAGTATAAATGCGTAACAGCCATTGACAATAAACTTCAAAATACTAACTCCTGTAGGCTTACAAAGCTTCACTGTAATTGTTATGAGTGAAGCTTCTAATCACCTTGATTCTGTCAGTTCTCAAACTGTTCTTTTTGAATAACTTGAAAAATAAATACATTTTTATAGATGGAGGGAGTACAAGTTCAGTTTTGTAATACAGATGAAGTCTGGGTTTTTAGGATACTCATCACCTGAGCACTGCACATTATGCCCTGTAGGTAATTTCTCACCCCTCACCCCCCTCCAGACCTCCCACCTTTCGGACTCTATCATTCTACTCTATAGGATATGCCTGCCTATTGTTTAGCTCCCACCTATAAGTGAGAACAGGGGGTATTTCACTTTCTGTTTCCAAATTATTTCACTTCAAATAATGGTTTTCAGGTGGTCTATTGATGTTGCTACAAAAGATGATTTTTTGTGGCTTAGTAGTGTTGGGAGGTGGATAGACACAGAGTGTGCCAAAAAAAAATGCATACACATTTTAAGAAAGGAAAAAACTGTATTAAAGTTGCAATTCTCAACACATACCAGTAATGTTTATTATCTTGTGTATATTGTATCTTGTTTCTCTTGTAATTGCAGAAGTCAAATGTGATTTGAGTATCACAAATTTAATATAGTTAATATGTGTACTATGTATACATTTTTAAGCATCATTTATATAATATATGCTGCATTTTTTATGCATTCATCCATTGACAGATACTTAGATTGATTCCGTGATTTCGCTGTGGTGAACAGTGCTGCAATAAACGTGTATACAGGCATCTTTTTTATATCATGATTTCTTTTCCTTTGAGTAGATACCCAATAGTGAAATTGCTGAATTGAATGATAGTTTCTTTAGTCCTTTGAGAAATCTCCATACTGTTTTCCATAAAGGTTGTATTAATTTACATTCCTACCAACAAAAGTTCCCTCTTATCCACATCCTTCTCAACATTCTTGTTGGTGTTTAATAATAGCCATTCTGACTGCTGTAAGACAGTATCTCATTGTGCTTTTTATTTGTATTTCTCTGATGTTCAGTGATGTTGAACATTTTTCATATATTCATTCATACACCCTTTCATCTATTAATTATCAAACTGTTTTTTTGCATGCACAATAAACTTAAAAAAAATTCTGACCTGCTTTTGCTTTATTTTGCAATTTAAAATAATAGTGACAAAACTATGGCGTATATCATGGAATAAAATTTCCATTGTTGCTGTAACAAATTACCATGGATTTAGTGGCCTAAAACAACATAAATTTATTATCCCTTACTTCCTGAGATCATAAGCTTGAAATAAGTTTTCCTGAGCTTAAATAAAGGAGTCAGCTCTACTGTGTTCCTTCTGGAAGAGGAATAGTCTAGAGGAGACTGTTTCCTTGCCAGTTTCTGGAGGTTACCTATATTGTTGACTGTGGCTTTTCTCTCCCTTTTCAAAGCCAGCAAGGGCAGGCTGAACCTTTCATATATTGAATGAGTCAGCCTCTGCCTCTCGTCTCCCTCTTTGTGCCTCCTTTCTGGATTACACTGGGTCCACCTAGATAATCGAGGATCATCTCCCTATTTTATGGTCAGCTAATTAGCAATCTTAATTCCATGTGAAACCTTAACTCTCCTCTGCCATATATGGTAACACATTCACACATTCCAGGAGCTAGGACATCAGCATCTTTAGGGGTGGGGTGCCATTATTCTAACTAATGCAATGATCATCAATTTAACTTTTCTAGTTATAAGACTATTAATTTCACTGATGGAGCTGAGATTCTCCTTAATATGATGGAAACTTTTGTACAATTGTGTCAGTTATGAGATTAGAGGCATGGTAAGTAAGAAACACCAGAAAGGTAGAAGAGATGAGTTGGGTAGGGTCTGCCTGTGCTCCTAAGTGGTCAGTGGTCTACTAGATCCACGGGGCCACCACTATACTGCAGACCTGAATACCTTCCCAATCAAGTCTATGTTTTTTTGTAAATCAGTTGTTATAAAATTCCACCTAAAATCATATATTAATAGTAGTTTTAAAAAAGGAGATAGAATTTTCTCTCACCCTGACAAGTCTTCTATTGAAATTTGTGCTAACTCTATTTTCTCCTTAGATATCGATAAAAAGCGGAATGAAAATGGGCAGTGGTAAAATTTCAGTACTTCTTAACTTTGTAATTCAGTGTGTAATTTGAGAAACTAGACTTGGATGTTGTCTCTTCTGCCTCCTCTGGCTGACTTCCATGACTGTTTAACAAACCGACAGAGGGAGAAGCCAAGGCTTGATCATATCCTGGAAAGAGTGGAAGGGCTGCAGTTGTATTTCAAAATGGCACAAGACTTGTATTAGCCAGGGCAGGAGAGAAAGTGGAAATTTAAAAGTAATGGAAACAAAAAAGGAAAAAGAAGAAAAAAAAAGAGTATTTTTTGCAAGTGAGTAAAAACAAAAGTGTAATGATGTAGCATAATGATATATACCAACAAAAACAACAGAGCAGGGGAAGGAGTCACAGAAGAAAATGATTGTTACATAGAAATTATAGAAACTTAAGAAAATTTGAGGAAAAACAGATGTCAGGGAAAAAAAGGACAGACACCCAACATTGGGTAATGCAAGAGAAAGTCCAGTAATAGGGTGCAGTAAAGGTGAGCCAGAAACACTTCAAAGGTTAAAATAATGTTTGTTTTTCTTAGCCTGAATAACAGCAAAGGGCCTTCTTCTGCCCTTTTTCTTATGATTTCCATCCAAAAATGAAAATTTATGGCCGGTTCTACAATGTCTCAGAATCCACTCACTTCTAAATTTATCTATTTGCATATAGTCATTTGAAAGAGTTCTTTGGGCGCTTATTACTAAATGTTTTTTGAATAAAGATGAATTTTTTAGACATGTAAAATGATCATGTAAAGCAATCTCTCTGTTAAGACATGACACATGTTAGGTTGACATAGAACTTAGCTAAACACCAAGGCCTGTCTGAGTGGGCATAGTGAACATGTGTCCTGTCTATAGGCAGATAAATAGATTAAATCACATTCCAGGGTCTTTTCTAGTCTTAAAATGACCATTAAGATTATAAGCTGGATATACTTAATTCCTTAGCTGGTAGGTAAACTGGTTTAAAAAGAAAGTTAGTTTTCAGTTATCTGCAATAATTAAGAGAAGAGACAGGTGATGGATAAATTAAATGATACAGAGTCCAAAAATAATTTTATTTTTTTAAAGGTTTTATAGCTACATTTAAAGTGGTATTTAGGAAGTTCTAAAATATGTAACTTTTCTGAAAAAATGCGCTCTTTGGTTTCCATGACCTTATCTAACTTTATCCTCTTTTAGAGGCGAATATAAAGACTTGCATATATTCGAGAAATGTTTCTTGAGTTGAAATTGAAAATGTAGTGCCAGACTTGACCATAGAGCTTTCCAACCTTGCATTGTGCTCTATGCCTTTCCTGTTTTCCATTCCAAATGGGGAATGAAATACATCATCACTCATAGATGAGGCAATGGTGTCTGAAAGTACAGTAAGTTTTACTACCAGCATTCAGGCTCAAATGTTCACTGAGATTAGTTTTCAGATAGGTTAGTAGTTAGGCTTAGACTTGATCTAAAAGCTCTATTCCTCCAGTGCTTTTATCCTGAGTGATAAAAAAAAAATAAGCTTTCATTGGAAAGCTTAAAGGAAAAATTTCATAGTGAATTTTTAGGTATTTTTAACCACGAATATATAATCATGTTTTGAAAACTACTTGCTAGTTGAATAAAAATGTTACCAAGAATTGGCATGATATTACAAGCAGAACTGTTTTTGGAAATAAATACTATAGAGTCTTGCAGGAGCTATGTCATGGTTAAAATCTTGGCCAACCATAGGACATGGAGTCTACTACTTGATGACTGAATAATGCGTAACACTCAGCCATGTAGTTACTGGGTTAGATTGAGTCAATGAATCCAATCCATATCTAGGCCACAATAACTAACAGATCTTTTCAACATGTCAGATTGTGTCTTTGCTGAAATCTTCCAATGACTTTCCACCTTATCCAAAGTAAATCTTACATTGGTTTACAAACCTATATATAATCTGATCATTTGACATCTCCGACCTCATCTTTTATATGACTAGTCTCTCTTTGCTTATCTGTGTTCCTTCTACTTTCCACATCTAAAAATAGAACACAGGCATGGTTATGACTCAAATTATTTTATATGCTTTTTTGCTCTCAAAATCCTTTAAATGCCATTGACATTATCTAATTGTTAGTAACATAAATTTTACCGATTACTAGAAAATGAGATAAGTGAAAACATTGTGTTCTTAGCTGTTATTCTTTTGGGTTTTGCCAAATCCTACTTTTGGGTTCCTTGGGATGATGCTACTTTGTGGATATATTGGCCTTTTGATTATTGCCCTTGGTGACTAGTTCTCCCTGGATTCTTGGAAGCTGGACATGGACGCTGTGGCGTTATAGGAAACTGAATGCTGGAATGACAGGAACTGAATAGTGAATATCAGGAGTTCTGTGGTTCACTGTATGTGGTACAACCCTACAAATACATTGGACAGCAATTTAATGCTTATCTTATGAATAAACAACCTGGGAGTGGTGTACAACTGATGTGGTTTCCTTTTAGCTCCAGTCAATTAGCCTATGATTAATGACTATTAGCTAATATCAGATACCTTTGGCTTCCCCTTTTTTGGGGAATCCTGTGTATTTGATTGGTCCCAGGCAGTTTCAGTTATTCATTAGGTCAAGGCATCCTGAAGTCACCCCAACTTATTAGAAGACTTCTGTGGAGACCACAGAATCACTTCTATTTTTTTGGAGGAGTGATTAAGACTAACGTTAAATCATGTCCTATGCTGATGACTTAAACCCACCTAGTCTGAAACGTTGTGAATTTAGGTTATGTCTTGTATTCTCAGGAACAACAACTCTCAGACTGGGCAATTGAGGAATTTTTTTCAGTTAGAATTGATAGGTATAATAATACTGTTCCCACAAATTCTGCTCACATTACTCTCTGACTATTCATGTCATTGTTGTAACCACTGTCATAGCCTAAATTCCTCTATCGGAGCTCCAACTACTTATATTTAAGGCCTGACCTGAATTTTCTGGGTTTTGTGGCTGCAGATATCTACTCTGTATAATAAATATTTTTTTCTTTAAGTATTCATGAGTTGCTTCCACATTCTTTGTGGAGCCTTGAAGACTGGACGGTATGGCGCTCTAGTGTATATCATTTGCTTCTCTTATGAGAACTTCCATCTTCTTCGGTTGTTTCATTGATTTCAGAGTAATTTTTATATTAGTGCATTTCTGGCAACAAGAGATAAAAATATGGCTCTGGTTTTGTTTTAATGAAACTGAGAGATGAATCTAGAAAACTTGATAGTCAGGTGGTTTCACTGTCTGTGGACACTCTATGTCTACATATTTAGAAAATGCAATGCTATCTGCTCTTTAGGAATAGCATTTTTTCATACCTTGTTGATACAGGTGTTGGGTTTTACACTGTGCTAATAGTGTAAGCCTTACATTTATCCCTAAAACTGAGAAAGCATGTCAAAACAATGGTACCCAATGTGTAAAGTTAGAAAAAGCATTCTTATTTAACGTGAGGATAAGCCGTTTTTGGAAAGAGCTACTGGAAGACTGCAAACTGTAGACATTCAAATGAATGATAAGAAGGATCTTCCATTGCAAAAACAATGAGTTCATTGGCAGCATATCATACCAGGCACAGGAAAAAGAAAAGAAAGGGATCCTTAAGGCAGTTAAAAATAATTAAATAGTTTTTAATTTGTGAGTGTGTGTCTCAAGTAGGCACCAAGGCTGAAGAGAATTAGAGGAATGAAGATTTGTAATATTCAACTGTATTGAGATGAAAATAAAGAGAATTTATCAATAGAGTGAAGATTGAGTCAGCTTTGTCAGTAAGAAGTCCTGAGGAACTTCTTGATTTTCTTTGATATATGAAGTCCTAAGAAAATACTGAAAAAAATTCAGCAAAATAGGTATCATTGTAATGAAAGAGTTGAGAAAGTTGACTGTATCATTAAAAGAACTACTGTTGTAAAAAATGCATAATAAAATCTACCCTCTTACATTTTTAAGTGTACGTTGCAGTATCATTACCTGTAGGGGCCGTGTTGTGGATCTCTAGTTCATTTTTGTCTTGCTTAACTGAAACTTTATGACCCATTGAGCAGAAACTCCCATTTCTCTTTGCACAACCCCCGGCAAACAGCCTTCTACTTCCAATTTCAGTGAGTTTGACTTTAGAGGCTACAGATGCATCATTAAGTGAAATTGTGCAGCTCTAGTCTCTCTGTGACCAACATATTTCACTTCTTTCCTGGAAGCCAGAGCTATAGCTTTGACTTGACAAGAGACTGATTTCAGTAACTTTTTCCTGATAAAAACTTTTCCTGACATAGACTGGGTGGAGCCAGCTTCTGCAGTCTGCATACAGAGTTTTCTTCTGTCATGTAATAGACCTCCTGATGTAAAGAGTCAAAATTCCACCTCAAAATGAACATGAGCTGTGCGTTACATGATTGCTCACCCTTATATATATTCATGAGATTTTCCACCTTGGTGAATATGTATGTTGAACAAATTCTGTATGAAAAAACCCAGCTTCTCCCCATTTTCCAGGGAGCATGTACTTTTGTATTCCCCAATGTCATCCTGATCCACAGATTGTCTTTTGTTCAAAAATAAAATATTTCTTTGTCTTCCCTGTAGCTCTCATGATCTTTTTAATCACGCTTCCCTCTTAGTATTATTTTTGCTATATCCTATAAGTCTTGGTATGTTGTGCTTCCATTTTTATTTGTCTTGGATGTTTTCTAACTTCCTTTTTGATTTATTATTTGTCCTATTGATTGTTCAAGAGTGCTATTTAATTTCCACTTGTTTGTGAATTTTCCAGTTTTCCTTCTGCTATTGATTTCTAGTTCTATTCCATTGTGATCAGAAAATATTCCAAGTATGAGCATAATCTTCTTTAATTCATTAAAACATGCTTTGTGACACACATGTAATCTATCCTGGAAATTGTGTCAAACGTGCTTAAGGAGAACGTGCAACTTCTGGGTGGAATGTTCCATATGTGTCTGTTAGGTCCATCTGATCCATAGTGTCATACAATTTTCCCCCATTTTCTTATTGTTCTTTGTCACAACCCCTATGGCCTTGGTCAAGGTTCTTGCATGAAGGAAACAGGCGTGACATGGATTGAAGTACAAGCTTGCAAGAGGTCGGCTAACCTTAAGTGCAGAGTAGCCTTGAACAACCTCTGCAGTAGCTATTTATTGAGACGGTACATGACAGGTGAGGGGAGTATTAGATAAATGACTGTGTTCTTAAGGATTGCCATGACTCTGACTCTCTCTCGGTGACTCCAGAGGATGATTAAGCTTTAACACCTGAGGATGAGTTGCCTGAGGTTGCACCCCCAACCTGCAAATCATCTTGCTCAGAGGCTGTCTGGCTCTCATCGTCCTCTACAGTTCTTCTTTCTGGATGTTCCATCCATTATCTACAGTATGATATTAAAATCCCCTACTGTTATTGTTTCACTATTTCTCCCTTCATGTCTGTCAATATTTGCTTTATGTGGTTAGGCACTTTGATGTTTGTTGGGTATATATTTGTAACTGTTAAATCTTTCTGGTGAATGGACCCTTTTATCATTATAGAATGTACATCTTTTTCTCTTGTAGGTTTTTTGCTTAAAGTCTACTTTATAACCACCAATATAAATATGACTACCCCTGCTCTCTTGTTAAAATTTGCGTTGAATATTTTTTTCCATCCTCTCACTTTCAGCTTATGTATGTTCTTAAGTCTAAACTGAATATCTTATAGCCAGCATATAAGCAGTTGGATGTTTTTTTATTCTATTCAGGCTGGGCATCTGTAGGTCTATGGTTAGAACACCAGCCCTGTGCACTAGGGGTGGCAAGTTCAAACCCAGCCTAGGCCTGTTTAACAAAAAAAGAAGAAATAATCTATTAAACCACCCTATATCTTTTGATTGGGGAGTTCAATTTCATTTAAAATAATTACCATTAAGTAGATTTATTATTGCCATTTTGTACATTGTTTTCTCTTAGTCTTATAGTTCTTTTGTCTCTCTTTTCCTCTCTTGCGCCTTACCTTGGGTTTTCATTAATGTTTTGTATTGATATACTTTGATTCCTTTTTTCTTTTGTGTGTATGTGTGTGTGTGTGTGTGTACATCTACTATAAGTACATATTTTTCTTTGTATTTACTATTGGACTTGCATTAAACAGTTATAACATATAACAGTTATAACAGTCTATTTTAAGATGATAACGACTTAAGTTTAATCACATAGAAAACTATACCTTTACTCCCTCTGCCTTATTTCATTAATGTCACAAATTATACCTTTACATACCACTGTTATAGAATTACAATATTTTGTATGTCTATGTATTTATCTTTACTAGTGAGCTTTATATTTTCACTTGCTTTGGTGTTTAGCATAGTTTTGTTTCAACTTGGGGGATACCTTTAGCATTTCTTGTCGTCAGATCCAGTGGTTGTAAAATTCTGTTTCCTTTTTTGCAAGTCTATGCTCTTAGAAATGCACCATCTCTTCTTGAATTAAATTTATATCTGAACACTAAACATTACATGTCTCTGAAACTGACCTCAGAGAGCCTGTATTCCTAGTCACAGAATAATGGCAGGCAAAGGATAGATGCACAGATAAGAGGGGTGTGGACACAGAAAGCTCAGCTTGAGCCATGACGTCATGTTGAACACATTAAGCTCCAGGTTACAAAGTGTCAGATACATTTAATGGTGTGAAGTCAGATTCAAATATAAGGACTCTTTCTATCTAGAGATCAGCAAAACTTAATATTAACATATTTATGGAACTTGAATTTGCTTATATATTAGCCAAGCATTTGCATGGTTTATTCTATACTGCATGATATGGTTGGTTAGCATTTAAAACTATTTAACAGTCACAAAGAAAACAGTTCTTTCCGGGGTTAAATTTTATGTGTTTATTCTTATATTCAGCATTTATGGAATAGGCATAAATTGGACAGTCTTGAACTAATTCAACTAATCCCACTTTGGCCAGTGGTAAAATTTCTTTGGACGTCACTATTATCCCTCATGGTGTGTACATCTATCACCATCTATACAAAGATTTACGTCTGTTCAGACTACAATTATTCAAAGAAGAGCAACTCATAAATTAGACAAAGTACTATAATCAGAACCCTCTGAACTTAGGTCTCTAATTCCAAAATTTATGTTTTTTCCCTTGTCCTGCTGCTTGTATTTATTAATAGTTATTTTAAAATATTGATTTTTGTCTGATTATAAAAGTAGAATGTGTTGAAAAACATAAAGATGAAAATAGAAACCACACACATTCTCATATTCTTAAGGCCCAATATGTCAGCAACTAGCCATGTGTGTCTATTGGGCCCTTGAAGTATAGCTAATTTGTGATGAGAAGGGCTATCAGTATAAAATACACACCAAATTGAAAAGTCTTAGTCTGAATAAAGAATATAAAATAGCCTATTAATAATTTTTACATCAATTATATATTAAAATGATATTTTGAATATATTAACTTAAAGTACATTATTAAAATTAATTTTACCTCTTTCTCTTTACTTTTTTAATGTGGATATTAGAAAATTAAAAATTGCATATGTGACTTGCACCGTATTTCTACCAGATAGTGCTGATATATAAGACATTCGCTGGGCCTTTTCTTTATATTTACATAAATTAAAAATTGTGTTCACATCATCCTGCTGTATTATAGCTGGATTTTAATTTAATAGCCTATCAAGAACATTTTATAATGCTGTTAAAACATTATTTGTGACATCATTTAAAAGTACTAAATCATGTTTTACCTTTGAACATAGCGTTTTTATTTAAAACATTTTTTATTTTGGGACATCAAGGTTATTTCTAATATCAACTCCACAACACATACTATTCGGTATACCTCCCTTTGTATCTCAGTTTACTTATTAGGAAAAATTCCTAGAAGTTGGATTACTAGAAACGTTTTAAATATGTTAAGGCTTTTGTTAATTTTTTCCAAATCGTCCTTCAGATATTACACTTCCCGTACCAGTGTTTGAGAGTGTTCATTTCTCTCAGCTGTTTATCCACTTCCGTTTCGCTATGGGATTTTACTCAGTTTCAAACACAATGATGCACAATTTCATTTGAAAAAGAAAGGGCTATTCTTGGAAATAATTTCTACATTCTGAGAACCTTATAGTCTATCACGAGCTTCAACTATTCTGATTTATTATGTAATTACTTAAATTTCTTCTTGAGCTGCATCTTCTGGCCAAATAATGAGTTAACTGTATACTTTTGGGAAGAGATCAACCAAGTCTAATCCCATACAAAGGGTTCTATTTGATAGTTGCCACAGAATATTTCAGACAACTGATTTTTCAGAGATGCATTTTTGGTTCCAAGCTACTACTTTCTCTTTTTTTCTTTTATGTCAGGTCCATTCAGCAGCTAAGCTTTTTCTCTCTATTTCTAAGCAAAAAAATGTTCAAAAAAGTCTCCTACTTCTGTTACATGCAAAGTAAACAGATCTTCACTAAAGTTCATGGGCTGCTTGAGTAGTATTTACACCAACGAGCTCATTGAACAGCAGAACATGCTGTTTCTGTCATCTCAAACTTGAGCCAATCTGATAAACATGCCTAACAGCCCTGCTGTTTCAGTGACTCTGAGTTGACTCCGAGTTACTCGGGTAGACATTTGTCATTGTCAAGGCCAGAGATACATTACAGGTGTGCTTTGGCTCTCCTGGCCACTTCTCTCTATTGGTTTGCCTAGAGTTCAGGCTTACAACCTGAGCATTGTAAGCCTCAGCTGGCATACAGCACATGCTGGGTGTGATCCAGGCTTGATCATTAAAGGACACAGAGGGCAAGTGTATGCTGTGTGTTATCCTTGCTGGCTTTGATTTATGTTTAACCGCCTTTATCAGTGTTCCTATTTATCTGGGGCACTTGGAATTGAAATTGTCCTTTTAAGGTAGGAACGTGGAAAGAGGGAAAATCTTTCCAAAACAAAGGTCTAGTGCCAAGAGGGATTTAGAAAAAATACTATGGTTACGTGTGTGAACATGTATGTGTGTGTACTTTGTGTGTGTGTGTGTATCTGTGTGTGTGATTTTAACCAACTCATAATAAGTTCAGCTGTTTGGAGACTTAATGATTTTGTTGTGGCTAGAAGAGATGAACACATAATGTATATTAAAATACATTTCTGCCACAATCAAAGGTTGCAATAGTAAACTATAACAGGAAACTGAAAACCACACATGAAGGAAATACTTATTTCTTCAAATCCCAGCCACTGCCTGAATATATAATACATAAAGCAAGGTTGTTGGATTTGTTGCTTACCTATTTTGTGATATCTTTCTTATAGATTAGTTCTAATCATGTAGCTACAATTTCTCCCTATGTGTTTCCCTGTAAATATAAACTTATAAATAGAATTCAGGAGAGAAAAATGCGTGCTATGTTTCCTTAGCTATTGCCATAGGAAAAACTAATTGAAGTTGTGCATAGGATAAAATTAATGTTTATGTAGCAAAGAGCAGAGGGACGGAAAAATCCAATTAGCAAGAAAGAAAATTTTCCATATGCTGGTAGAACTCTTGTTACTGTTGATGTTGCAAGATTCTTAAGTTGTCAGAGCATCTTATTTTCTCCTTTTGTCAATAGTAACTAACTATTTCTCCAATCCTATCTCGTGACATAAGCACTGTTGTGATATGATAAGCACCAAAAGTTCCTAGTTACAGGAACGGTAACATTGGTAAAATCTGTAAGTGCATCAATTCTTTTTTGGGGGGACAGAGTTTTACTTTGTCGCCCTTGATAGAGTGCCCTGGCATCTAATTCACAGCAACCTCAAACTTGGTCTTAAGCGCTACTCTTGCCTCAACCTCTGGAGTGGCTGGGACTATAGGCACCCGCCATAACACCTGGCTATTATTAGAGACGGGGTCTTGCTCTTTTGCTCAGGCTGTTCTTGAACTCATGAGCTCAGGTGATCCACCTGTCTCGGCTTCCCAGAGTGCTAGGATTACAGGCGTGAGCCACTGCATGGGCCTAAGTTCATCAATTCTTATATACAGTAACATTAAAGGTTTTTCTTTATTATATACTTTGTAGGAGTTGAATGAAGACAGTAAATAATTTTAACAAAGATGGTTAAAAACTATATTGGTTATGATGAATGAAGTTTTAATAGGACAAGAAAAAAGTATGATAGTTTAAGTCATTTAAAATGGTGCTACATTTAATAAAGTTAAGTATTTCTGTATTAATAAAATAGAGAAAAGACTCAAGAAACATTAGAAATTAAGTACATGGGCAATTGCAGCAACACTGAAAATAAAAATAAATAAATAAATGGGACAAGATTAAGCTAAAAAGCAAATAGAAAACCTTCAGAATGGGAAAAGATGTTTGCATGCTATGAATCTGACAAGGGACTGATAACTAGAATCTATAGAGAACTCAAGAAAAGAGCAAACAATTCCATTTTTATTTTTTAATTTTTATTATTATTATTTTTTTTTGTAGAGACAGAGTCTCACTTTATGGCCCTCTGTAGAGTGCCGTGGCCTCACACAGCTCACAGCAACCTCCAACTCCTGGGCTTAAGCGATTCTCTTGCCTCAGCCTCCCGAGCAGCTGGGACTACAGGCGCCCGCCACAACACCTGGCTATTTTTTGGTTGCAGTTTGGCCGGGGCTGGGTTTGAACCTGCCACCCTCGGTATATGGGGCCGGCACCTTACCGACTGAGCCACAGGCGCCGCCCAATTTTTATTTTTTTTTAATTATTGTTAAATCATAGCTGTGTACATTAGTGCAATCAAGGGGTACAATGTGCTGGTTTCATATACAATCTGAAATATTCTCATCAAACTGTTCAACATAGCCTTCATGGCATTTTCTTAGTTATTGTATGTAGACATTTGTATTCTGCATTTAGTAAGTTTTGCCTGTACCCATTGTAAGATGCACCGTAAGTGTGGCCCCACCCAGTACCCTCCCTCCATCCCAACCTCCCCACTCCCTTCCCCTTCCTTGGCCCTTTCCCCATATTCTTGTGCTACACTTGGGTTATAGCCTTCATATGAAAGCTATAAATTAGCTTCATAGTAGGGCTGAGTACATTGGATACTTTTTCTTCCATTCTTGAGATACTTTGCTAAGAAGAATATGTTCCAGGTCCATTACTGGGACCTGATCAAACTAAAAAGCTTCTGCACAGCCACATAGTAAGTAAAGCAAGCAGACAGCCCTCAGAATGGGAGAAAATATTTGCAGGTTTAATAACCAGAATCCACAGAGAACTCAAATGTATTAGCAAGAAAAGAACAAGTGATCCCATCTCAGGGTGGGCAAAGGACTTGAAGAGAAACTTCTCTAAAGAATACAGAAGCATGATCTACAGACACATGAATAAAAGATCATCATCCTTAATCATCAGAGAAATGCAAATCAAAACTACTTTGAGATATCACCTAACCCCAGTAAGAGTAGCCCACATAACATAATCCCAAACCAGAGATGTTGGCATGGATGTGGAGAAAAGGGCACACTTCTACACTGCTGGTGGGAATGCACACTTATATGTTCCTTTTGGAAGGATGTTTGGAGAATACTTAGAGACCTAAAAATAGACCTGCCATTCAATCCTATAATTCCTTTACTAGGTGTATACCCAGAAGACCAAAAATCACAATATAACAAAGACATCTGTACCAGAATGTTTATTGCAGCCCAATTCATAATTGCTAAGTCATGGAAGAAGCCCAAGTGCCCATTGACCCACGAATGGACTAGCAAATGGTGGTATATGTATACCATGGAATATTATGCAGCCTTAAAGAAAGATGGAGACTTTACCTCTTTCATGTTTACAATTCCATTTTTAAATTGTCAACAGACATGAACAGAAGCTCCCTGTAGAAGACAGACAAATGGCTGATAAAAACATGAAAAAATGCTCATCATCCCTAATCATCAGAGAAATGCAAATCAAAACCACCTTGAGATGTTACCTAACCCCAGTGAGAATAGCTTACATCACAAAATCCCAAAGCTGAAGATGCTAGCCTGGATGTAGAGAGAAGGGAACACTTTTACATTGTTGGTGAGATTGCAAACTAATATAGCCTCTTTGGAAAGAAGTATAGGGAATCCTCAAAGGGCTAAAAGTATACCTTCCATGTAATCCTTGAATCCCATTACTAGGTGTCTATTCAGAAGAAAAAAAAATTGTTTTACCATAAGGACATTTGCACTAGAATGTTTATCGTAGTTTAATTCATAATTGCCAAGATGTGGAATCAACTCAAGTGCCCATCAACACGTGAATGGATTAACAGACTGTGGTATGGTATATATGTGTGCTATGGAACACTATTTAGCCATCAAAAGATGGAGATTATATTACATCTTTTGTATTTACCTGGATGGATTTGAAGAACATTCTCCCTAGTAAAGTAACATCAGAATGGAAAAGCAAGAATCCAATATGAAACCAATAGAAAAACAACTACATACCTATATGAAAGAAAAACATGATTAAATTCAAGTGGAGCGGGGAGGAAGGAGGGGAACAGAGGAGGAGGTGGGGGGGAGGAGAGGCGGGAGGGAGATTGGTAAACTCTCACCTTGTGTGCACAGTGAAAGGGCGTACAGCACACCTGGGTGAAGAGCTCAACTACAACTTGGGCTTTGCCGGACAAATGCAAACAATGTAATCTGATCATTTGTCTGATTTTAAATTTTATATTAGTCTGAAATAAAAAAAAAGAAATTAACTACATAAATAGGGACTAGGAAGATGTAGAATCTCTTACTGTTTTTATGGAAAAAGATATTCTAGCAACAAATCTTTCAATGTCAATTTATTTTATTATCTATCTTTAAGATTTTCACATGAGGTATGTATATGTATATTATACTGCCAGTGATTCTGTTAAAGCAGGTATAACATAGAGATTTTAAAGTGGTGATAAAAATATTTTTTTCTTACAGTCTGATAAATGGATGTGATGCAAAATTTTGGTCTTCTAACGAGAATCCTTCTTTCTAGAAGTCAAGTGTTTCTCAGTTTATTTTTCTGGTTCATGTCCCCAAATTGTGACCAGTCAATTAAACTAATACTGATTAAGTGTCAAAACCATTTATTCATTCATAGATTTATTGAAAAATCACATGCCAAATATTTCCTATGTACATAATACTCTTTTAATTTTAGGAAGAGTTATAATTAGAAATAAATTATTGGAGGCGCCCGTAGCTCAGCGAGTAGGGTGCCAACCATATACACCGAGTCTGGTGGGTTTGAACCCTGCCCGGACCTGCTAAAACAATGACAACTGCAACAAAAAATAGCCAGGCCTTGTGGCAGGCACCTGTAATTCCAGCTACTTGGGAATTTGAGGCAAGAGAATAGCTTAAGCCCAAGAGTTTGAGGTTGCTGTGAGGTGAAATGCCAGGGTGACAGCTTGAGACTTTGTCTCCAAAAAAAAAAAAGAAAGAAAAAAGAAAGAAATTATTTTGTATTTTAGGATAATTTACAATCTTGCCGAGAGAGAAGGCATTAGATCAGTTAGAGAATATTTGGTTAAGTTAAGGGTTAGATCAATGAGAGAGCTAGTGAGCAGCCTGAATGAAAAAGAGCAAGGAATCTCCATGACTTGGCCTTGTCAGGAAAACATCAGGTTGAGAACAGAGCCGTGGAATTCGTGAACTGCTTTGGCCAAGTTCCATGTAAAATCTCTGAATGCGTTGGTCCTAGACTTCCCCTACTCCAACTCTTTAACTTTACTGATGAAGAAGCTGAGGACTAAAGAACATAAGAGGCTTGGCTGAAGCTGCAGTTAGTGAGTGAGATGGAGCTGGACCTCAGTGTTCCAGACCTTCATCCAGGCGCTTTCCATTGGAGCAACTTAAGAGATGGACTCATGGACCAGAACAGATCTTTGTTGCTAATCTCTCTTTTCTTGCTAATATTTCCAAATTTTCTTGCTAATATTTCCAGATTTGAAGTTTATATTTCTGATTTGTTGTTCAAAACTACTTTATTGTTTACTGAGAAAAGAAGTGACCATGTATATGCCATTTTTGCTGTACTATGAAAGTGATTTTTGCTGAAGGCAGCGTGAATTCATAGTTCAGAGAAGGGATAGATACAAAAAAAGGGTTTTGGTTTTGTCAACCTCCACCTCTGTCCTTGACCTTTCATAATCCTAATGACCTCTATTTTTTCCCTCCAAAAAGAAATCTTCTCTATGGCTCTCATACATGCCTGTATTTTCTTGACAAAGACTACCAGGATAGCAGCGTTTGAAAAGTTCAGTACTGCCTCCAATCTCAGGCTTTATCTTTGAAATTTTGCACACTGAGTTAAAATATTGCTACATTTGTGGCCTGGGATCGTCCCTGCTAATTCCATATGAAGTAAGAGTGCCAAAGAACTCTTAGAACTCCCCTTGTGAATTTGCTTTGCGAGCGGTTCTGGACTTGGCGTTTTAATCTCTCCATCAGAATCAACGTGATCCTGTGTTAAAGCCAAGGTCAAATGGGATAAGCAGTTGAACTTTCTCCTTCGTCTTGCATGGCTCGTTGAATCATGTAACCTTTATAGGCTTGGTTTCTGCTTTGGAGGGGAATGTGAAGTCCAAGCAGATGTTCTCCCCTGCTTTTGAAAACCCTTTTCATTTTACTAGGCATAGTGTCAAAGAAACAATTGGGGGTAGATTAGGTAGGAGGTGGAAGGTCAGCGTTTTCTTTGCTAATATTGCAAAATAAGAAGTTTTTGTTTGTTTATTACTATTTTCTGAAGTTGGGCCACTGAGAATAAGTCATTGATTCTAAAGACGTAGATTTTCTTCCTGTGTCAGCAATGGCTATGGAGTCAAGGTATGTTCAGCAAAGCCAGGGCAGACTCATCTGAACCCTTTTGGTTGCTTAAAACCGCTAAGCAACCAGCTACCGCATTTTCAGCCTTTTTTCCTGCAATGCAGTCAATGCAAATGATTTCTTTTTCCACAAAATACTCTTAATTTTTTTTTGTTACTAATAACCTATGAATAAAACAGTAGCTAAGCTGCTGTTCTCCCTCAAATACAGTCCTATGTTTTCTGAAATCAACCACCATACATGCAATATCTTTAACTACAAGTGACATTTATGGCCAATTTTATAGCTCTGTCATTTCACATGGCTCACTAACAAGCCCCTTAAAATAACTGTCCTTTAATAACCTCGAGTGTTTGGACTTCATCAGGGCAGCCCATAGAACAACCTATCAAACTGGCTGTGGTGTTTGAAGGCAGAAATATTATGTGTTCAATTCTGGAGGCAGTACAGGTAGTTAAAAATTTCTAATTCATGTTTTCCATAAAGCCTATGGAGAATGGTAAATAATTCCCTAGCTAATTTCATGGACACAAAATAATGGAAAAGAGCAAAGAATGGAGGATACATACACATTCTAGAATTTCATGGCTGGGAAAAATCCTTGCTGCAAAACTGCAAATTGTTGTTGAGTACCGTGGCTAAGAATCATTACTGATTTGGTGAGAAAAATAAACAAGTCTGGATTCTTCTGTTCATTGTTTCTTCTTATTTTACCCTCTTCTAGTAGCCAACATTAGTTTCCCATCCATTTGCCATTAATGGGGGAATAACCCTTTGACTGAGCACATGGTAGAATACAAGGGCTAGACAGAAGAGGGATTTTCAACCCTCTCTGTACATTGGAATCAGGTGGTGAGCATTTCAGAACTACTGTTATCTAAACCCCAGCTCCCTTTCTGATTGAACTGGCCTGGTGCTGAGGGGGGAAGACTGCAATGCTGATTTCCTCAGTGGGCTAAAGCTGAGAACTATAGCAGCGACAGGATACAGAGGCTGTTATTCATGTCAGGGCATTTTGATGGACAAAGATATATTCTTCTTTCAGAAAAAAAAAAGTCATTTCTTTTTCAATATATTTTCTTTTCTTTTAACTTTATTCAAATTAATAGGAGGGTGCAATTTTTAGGTTACATTGTTCTCACTTCCAGGGTAAAGTTCCATTTGTAGAAAAGCCCCTCACCCAGGGGCCATGTTATACACACTCACAATGTGCACATTAGGTGAGATCCCCCTCAAGCCCTCCCTCCTTCTGCCTTGAGTCCTCCCCCTGCCCCTCCTGCTTCCCTCTATTCCCGAACTGGACTATAACAGTGTTTTATTGTTCTTATGAACATGTAATTGTTTATATATTGAGTTCATATTAGTGTGTAGATATTTATTTTTCCATTCTTGCAATACTTTATTAAGAAGAATGTATGTCAACTCCATCTAAGTAAATGTAAAAGATATAAAGTCTCCACCTTTTTTAATGGCTAAATAATATTCCACAGTGTACATATACCACAGTTCTTTTTCAGTATATTTAATCCGCATAGTTCACAAGTTGAATAATTTTGATGAAACTAAAATCAAACCTGTGTTTTATTCTTCATGAACAAACAACATCTAGTGACAGCAACTGTTTCTATAAGGTAAGAGGGTTTGCTCTTGTAGGATTGCACATGATAATGAATTTGCACAGAAGTTTTGCAAATGTGAATCAATAAATCTCCCTTTCTGCCTAAGCTAATTTGAGTTTCTTCTGTCATTTGCAATCTAAAGATTTATGCTTAAATGTGGGATAGACAATTTTTTTTATATATATGGAGGAAACAAGATTGCTGATTGGAAACAAGCAGAGGCTCCATATAAAGGGTATGACCCCAGTTGGAAGAATTTAGATTGACGAGAGAAGTCAATTCTGAGTGGGAAGCAGTTCAATAATTTATCTGCATCCCCACATTGTTGGGTAAGCAATTTTTTTAATTAGTAAAAATCCATAGATTCTGTGTCTAAATATGGTGGGAGATACAAAGGTTAATAGCAACTATTGTAATGTTATTATTTCTTAACCAGGTCTTCAGGGGTTACCTACCTTGTATCTTTCTCTTTTTTGAGCATTTTATCCTTTTTAAATGTTTTTGAGTTGACCATTTGAATGTTTTTTGCTATCATTTGCAATTATGCATTTCTAGCTGGAGAATGTGGCTTAATGTTTTTATTTGATTCTCACTTTGCAATATGTAGTATACTTTTTGGACCACAGAAATCACTTAATGAATGACTTTTTAGACTGGGGAAAAGAAGAATTAAATAGCCACTTGATCCAGGATGGAGAATTACTTTAGCAAATATTATTGGATATAGCTTTCCCCAAACTGAAGATAATAAAAGTTATTCTGAAACCTTATGTTAGATGTAAATGCAGAGAGAAAAGAAGATCTAGAATGAGATAATGAACTGAACAAGTTGCTGGAGAACTGTAAGAGGTTCTGAGACTTTCTTAACTTATTTGGCTCATTTTCGATGCAGGCTTTATGGTCTTTGGCTGTCTGTGAGTTAAGGCAGGGTAGTCTGATGCTAATGGCATGGCCCTGGACTTACACATACTCAGGTTGAAATCCTAGCTCTGACATTCAGCAGCAAGATGATCTTGACAAATTAGTTTTTTAAATCCAGTTTCCATTAAGCCATGTGTAAATAAAGAATACAGTCATACTGACCTTTGAGAACAGTGCTGAGGTTTTGAGGAGATAAGGCACAGTACATAGAATCGGTGGGAAATATTGTTATTTGGTCATTATCATAAATTTCTAGAAGGATCATTCTGTGAAGCACCTACGTGAGTGGGCTTTTTGTGCATCTTCTGGGCTTTCTCTGGATGCTTCTTTCTGAGCCAGGGAAATGCTATGAAGATTAGATGCAAAGGGTTATTATAACATAGCTCCTTACAGTTGTGTAGAGATAGCTTAGAGAGTGGAAAGAGTACGGTAGTTGGCATCTGATGCCTGAGAATTGAGTTCCAGCTCTGATATTTACTCCTTCCTTTTTCTTCATCTGCCAGATGTGGGCTCCCATTCCCTATTGGCCCACCTCTCAAGGGTGCATTGGGCAATAATGATGGAGCCAATGAGAAAGTAATTTTTCAATTGTAAAGGGCCACCCAATGTAATCATGAAAACGGATAGTGCATTTCATTCTTCTAAGTTAGAAAATTTGAAAGCAGAAAGGGAAATGCCCATGAAGATGCAATGGAGAAGGTACTGTTCTATTTACCCAATCCTTTCCCCTGAGTTAGCCTCGAGAATAAACAATTAGCCTTGGGAATAAACATGCAGCTCAAAAGTATCTTTGGCTGCATAGAACTGGGGAATGACAAAACAGTCTAAAAAAATATTATGATCTTACAAATGGCATCAAAATTCTCACATGCTCACAGTGACCCACCAAATTACTTCTTTATTTGAACATAATTACCTGCCTTGTGGCCAACATGTTTATAAAGTAAACCCACAGCATTTAGTTTCCATTTGCTTTTGTTTAGATCTGTATTCTGTTGTCTCGCCCGGGGTCTAAAGAAAGCCTGCACATAATAGGAATGGCATGGAGTCATTTTAAAAAATGCGGCCAGAGGAGGAGCTCGAGCCGAAAGAATCACCACTGCAGAAGTAAACAGCGTCTACTTTTATGATTTGACTTTCACAACAGTGGGACCCACAGAGGCCTCCCACCCACTGCAGGGAAGACATCACTGGCCTTTGTTCCCCCTTCTGCACAAAAGCACCTATTGCCACATCCACTTCCAATGCCAGGAACGTTTACTTTTCTCCCATCCTGCAGGTTGGATACACTTTCCTTTTGGAAATATATCAAAGTCCTTCTCTAGCCTGTGGTCTAGAGGGCAGAAGAGTTGAGTCATAGTTTGGTCCAGTTTCTGCACAAGGATATTAAGCTCATGATTTCTGAAATGTTTACGTTAGCTCCAGCCATGCCGTTTATTGCAATTGTTGACACTAACGCTGTTCGGTCCAGATGAGAGAACAAGATCAGTAACTGAGATTGTTTTGTGTTGTAAGTTCTACTCACAGATGTCCTCAAACTAATGAAAGCCAGAGTGTATTGCTTCCTCTGATCACATGATCAGAAAGCCAAGGTTGTTGGGGACATTCAGAAAAGCTTTATTTTCCAAGGTTAATGAGTTACTGGGGGAAGATGATGCGAAAATAATGTGTAAGAGGTAACTTGCTTTCTTAAGTATATTTTAAAGGACCCTCAAAGCTTGTATGTAGAAAAAATGTGGTATTTAGGGGTGTCTGCTTTGCTATTACTTTTAAAACTCCAAGAATGAATTGTTTTTACTATGTAAAAACAGCATCGAATTCAAATAGTTTTCAATCAGCTGAAAAAGCTGCTTTATTTTCACAGGTTTGGCTCTTGAAGGCATGGTTTTGGAGCATACGCTGCCTGGTCTTAGAAATATGCATAGAAAGAACCTCGCTTCATTTTTCCTTTTGGCTTTCATTTGTTTAATATTATCCTAATGAACGAGTTTGGCCAACTAGAGAGACAGAAAAAGAGGCAAGTTAAGAGAAGGGTGATTTTAATTAACTAACTCTTTTTAAAGCTGCTGAAATCTTCCCCTTGGATTGGCAATGCTTTACCATTAGAACCAGACAGACCCCGAAGAATTTTGAACTATTTTTTTCTTTATGTTTTGCAATAAGTGATTTCTTCAACTCGGAAGGAATGATTGTTTTTAAAGGTTTTCTGCATTGACCTTGAGAGATGTAGTTTCTTGATATTTACTTGAAGAGAATTTTGTGAAGGTATTTGTATATCAGCGTAGGCCTTCTTCCATTATAGTTTAAAACTATATTACAATGGGAACTTGATATATACATTAAGAATAATTTTCAACTTGCACACCATGGAAGCTGTATGCTTTGCAGTAGGGTGGTAATGTAGCAAAGGAATTTGTACAGTAGCTTGTGGTTTGCTATAATAGGATTTGAAATGCATCTGTCGAAGTAAGAATTTTGTTCTCATCTACTAAGCTTGGACTATTGAAGATTTGATGTCTAAGAAAGGCCTGTTTGGTTCCTTTTATGATATCATTAAAGAATATATATACATAGAAACGCCTTTGCTTAGAATCCTCTTTGATACATCTAGCTATTAAATGAATTAGGCTTTATCCTTTAAAACATTTTGCTGTTTTATTTTAATTTTTAACATACTATAGGAGTTTCTCTCAGCTGCTTAACATAGTAAATATGTAGAAAATATATATATTTGCCAATTAGGCCAAGCAAAATGTCTTCGTTTAAGAGAAACTTGATAAATAATGGTGAAAGCTGATATTTATTGACTATTACATGACTGGAATAATGCTAGAACTTTCCATCCGGTGACAAAGAGAGTAGTTTCCTTCCATCCTGTAACTCAACTAGTTACATTTCCGTCCTCAATTGCAATTACATGTGGCTAGGTGAGCTTACTCTTGCCATTGGTGTGTAAATAATGATGTATATCATTTCCAGGGTTGGAAAACAAAATCTCTTCAAATGTGATGTTCTGTGGTCTTTCTTCTTCTGCTGTCTGCATGCAGACAAGCATGACAATCTTAGAAGTCATTTTTTGGAAAGGGTGGGATCACATGATACAGAGACTTGGTTCTAATATTCCTGCTTAGAATACAGCCTCCTCATAATTAGGAATATCCCTTTGGGATTGTGTGTGTGTGAGAAACAAATTTTTGTCATGTGAGAGTCATTATAGAATTGGGCACGTATGATAGCCGCTTCGATGCACATTAATTAATTCTCCTATAAGCTCCAAATCTTATACTTTACATTGAGCAGATCAATGAAAAAGTGCTATTTGCGTACTAGGGTCTCAATAAATTCTTATAGTCTCTAATCATTGCTTTTAATTCTCTGGTTGCACTTAGGGAGATTTTTTTGTGTGGTTAATTGGAAAGTTTTTCAAAGAAAATTGAGACTTATTTAAAGTTTTACAAATTCAAGTATTTTAGATTAAAAGAGTTAAAAGCAATTATATTACTAGATATACATGTCTAGCATGTGATATATCTGAGTGTTCATAATCAATGTTATCCAGTAATACTGTAGCATGCAGTTTTTCAAATCACTGGATTTTTTTAGTTTAAATTATTTAAAACATATCAATAGCAACTATTTTTATTACTGTTTAATATTTTATTCACATTATTTTAATGAACTATTTTATGATTTCAATCATAGGGAATCTTCAGTCATTTGGAATCTGATGAGTTCTATTATTTTTAGATGTCTGTGTCTCATTATCCTTAGATTCTGCATCTATTAAGAAATTACATTGTAACCGTATCATGTTATTTGCATCATTGGAAAAGATATTTTGAACAATTGCCTTAATAGATGCACAATCAAGTTAAATAAGAACAGTAAATGCATCACAGGAAAATATAGCTTCAAATTTAGAGCCTTGGCATGCTCATTTTTTAAAAAAAGAAGCAGAAGAACCAATATTGGAAGTTTGGGAAGTTGAGCACGCACATGCCCAAAGAGAAAAAGGCCTATTGGTTAGTAAAAAACAAACAAACAAACAAAAAAACAAAATCGAACATCAATTAGATAAAGAATAACATTCTCAAGGTCCAAAACAAGTGGTGAAGAGCATGAAAACATGAGGAAGCTCACAATCTGCATAACAAAATGCTTGAAATACCAGAGGAAATACACTTTTGCTATTGTATTATAAAATAACATATTTATTCATGGCTAATAACTAAGTATAACATTCCATGCTAAGGACCAAAGTCCTTCATTTTCATTTTTGAAACGTTGGAATGGTTTTTCATAATAAAAAACAGAAACAAAAAGCTGCTTCTCAACAACAGACCGATGAGTTTGTTTCCCTGAAAAGTGTTGTTTGGTAGTTTTATCTTGCAAAAGACTCCCTGCTAATTCTCAGCATTACCTGTTATTCTTGACTTCATAGCTCACAGAGTAGGGGCCAGTTTATGGGCCAAACTTCCTACAGGAACACCAGGTCCTCTCTTTGCAAATAAAGCTCCATTTAGTCCTGGCAACGCAACCCTTTCTGGTTCAAAGAGAAGAGTCTTATAAGACTTCTTGGATACCAAATAAGTCTTACAAAACAACATTTTGATGAATTAAGTGTAAATGAATCAGAAACATATGGATTAAATTTCCTTTGAAATATGCATGCCTTTTCTCAATTAAGGGGGAAAATGTTTGGCAAAATGTATTTTTGCTGAACCCAAAATACTAGAATAAAGCTCAATGTTTTCTTGGACCCCCAAATTATCTTGGAGTCTCTTTTCTTTTAAAATGAATTTATGTTTAGACTTAACACTGTTTGTTTTTCAAAATTTGAAAATGGCTTTGCTCTGACCTCTAATTACTTCCTTGGATATGTGCTTTCTTTGGTTATTGATAAAACCCCAGATATTCAGAAGAATGTATCCAACTTTATATTCACATGTCATCAAATTTTGGTGAAGATGTGAGCTCTGACAATTCATGAAGTCATCCTAGAAAAAGTGCTGCCTACCTCTTTGCTGAATATCCCGACAGTTGCCTTCGAAGTACTTAAAACTGTGCACTGATACCAAAGCCTAGTCGACCTTTCACAGCAATTTTAGTAACATTTTCACTCTTTTCCTGGAATGGTCATCAGAGCTGTCATCATATTACCCTTGATGTCCTGAATATCATCAAAATGTCTTCTTTTTAATATTTTCTTTATCTTCAGTAAAGGAAAAAAAGTCACTGGGGGCCAGATCAGGTAAGGAGGGAGGGTGTCCCAATACAGTTATTTGTGTGGAGTAATGTTTTATCCCCAAGGATATCATGCCCCGAACATCATCTTGCCTCTCCAAAAGGTCTTGGCAAACTTCGACTCTCCTTTGAGACCATTTTTTGCACACACCTTTCTCATGCCAAGATTTTCAGTTACAATTTTCCTAACTGTTTTTCTGTTGACATTTACTTGGTCCACTATGCTCCTCAGTCAGTCGACCATTTTGCCACACAATTTGATAGATTTTTGCAGTTGTTACTGGCTGCCTTGACCTCTCCTCATCAGTGATGCTTTCTCTCTCCTCAGAAAAACATTTAACTCATTTGTATGCTGCCATTTTCTTCATGGCGTTGCCTCCCTAAACGTGGACTAACATGTCCCTGATTTCACATCTACTCTTGCCGAGGTTAACAAGAAATTTAATGTTTGTTTGTTGCTCTAATTCAAGCCCCTACATCTTCGCGATGACACACAAAAACATGCAACAATATTAACAAATGATGCTCAGCGAGATGTCACCACACATCTACAAGATCACAGCTGTGCTGTGAGACACTGATATTCCAGGGTTATGAAACTGAGTGTTGTGTACAGGGCTTCTGACATAAGCTCATGGTGGCAAGTTCTTGAAGTTGATTGTCAGATCTTGTATGTACTCTGCTTCTCTGCCAATAATTTTGCAATCTTAAATTTGTGTCTTCCTCAAACTTAAGAATACTAGACAAACAGTTTAGAATTTTTCCCATTTACATGATCACTTGGGAAAAGGATGGACTAGGAGAGTTTTTGAAGGTATGAAGAAAAAGTCATCAGGTCTTAATCCTGCAAGACAGACAGAGACACGTAAAGAGAGGGTATCATGTGGTTTTGCTCTCATTCTCCTACTGTAAACATGCTTACTACTTTTCAACCCTTGTTGTTATGGCATGGCAATAAAAGGAGAAATACATGAGCACATGTATTTGTATTTTTACTATGTTTTAGTAACGTTTTCTGTCTTTGATTTAATTCACCTCTTTGGATGGGATTTTGCTAAAAGGGAATAAAGGAGTAAATGCTTCCTGAATTAGCTCTGTTGTGTGCATTGGCAGTTAGGGTTCTACTGCCATTTCACTGGAGAGTTTTAGAGAAGGAATGCAAGACTTTAGCTCTCTCCTACCTACCTTGGACAATGCCCCCACCCCCAAACTATAAGTGAATAAGTCTTCTTCACTTTCTCACTTTGACTAAAGTCTTCCCCCCCCCCCCAGGACCTTTGCACATGCTGTTGTCTGAGCTTGGACCTCTCCTCAACTTCCCACCTTCCAGCCACTCCATCATGAATCCTATTCAGCTTTCAAGTGACAGTTCAAATGTCATCACTCCAGAAGGGTCTTTCCTGAACAGGTAGTTTCCCTTCCTTTTCAAAGCTTGTTGTTTCATTTACAGCATTTTAAATCACAATTTGTTGTTATTTAATTATGGATGTGTTCCCTAATTTCCTCTCTATTTCTTCTACAAAGGCAAGGACTTCATTTGTCTTGTTTGTGATTTTTCTTCTCAGTGCCTCGTAAAGAATCTGGGACATAGAAGGTATTGAATGAATATTTCTTGAATAAAGAGAAGAATGAGGTGTTAGCTGGTCTTGTCCTCCTTTGGGCCCGTGTTATACGTTCTTTGTGGCGTACTTGCTCTTGAGTAGACAGAAAGTGAGCTGGCTGGGACACTACTGGTTTGTTTCTGTTATCCTGGTTTATTTATTAACAGCAGTCTTCTTCACTTTCAGCAGAATCCCGTTGTGGATAATTAATCATATGGTTCCATCAGTCACATAGTATTTTGAATCTTATTTACTTCTTTTTCTATAAAGACCATATCCACAGTGACCCAATGTCTCATGGAGGTGGTGGTCTGGTTGGAGATATCTGAAGAGAACAAGTGACTGTGCCTATCTGTGGTCTGAAAGGCATTATGCTCCCCAGAGAGGGAAATGAATATTTATTCATCATTTACAGCCAAGATGAGAGATGATTGAAAGAAAGAATATAGTTGTGTTTCATCCAGCCTCTGAGAAGATATGAAGGGATAATCTCAAGAAGACTTCTGTGTGAATAAAATAAAAGACAAGATGACTTGAGAAGGGAAAGGGAAATCATTATGATAGGAACCAAGTTAGCTGTTAAACTTCTAAAGATTTCTAAGACTTTATTCCTGTCTTTTAGGGGCTAATCATTTGCTCCAGGTAAAGACACATACATACAAAAAAGGACAAATAAACCATGTGTACAGTGTATGGAGAAAATGTGCTGTAGGATTTCAGAGGGTAGATTCAGAATATTTGGTGACCAGAGACTAAGAGGAAAGATCTTTGGCAAAGTAACTGGAGGTTAGAATGAGAAGCCAAATCTTGTTTGACTCAAGAGGTATGACTCAAGGAAAGTAGGAATGGAAAGAAAAGATATAAGAGTCTGAGGAGTATTTATTCATCACATGATTAACTCAGAAGTAAATTTAGTTCAAAAATATGAATGATCTAAGGTAACTATTTAGGGAAATTCCTGATACATATACTTTTATAAAAATTTAAAATTTAAATCTCAACATGTTCTCCCAAATTTTTAAGGATGTAGTAAAGTAGAATAAGTTAACTTGTATAAGTTTCTTATTCATTTCAACATGATGCTTTTATTTTATAGATTTGTGTTTGCAGGACAAGTTTTCAGAGACTGTTTATTTTTTCTTGAGGGATTTAGCTAAAATTTGGCAAGCTGCCACTTGGTTAGTAGTTCCCAAAGTGTCTTCATAGGACATGACATCTGTGGAATGTTATGGGTGTTAGGAAGAAAAGGGGTTCATGGTCAAATTGTTTTAGGAAGTTCTGGAAGCAACAAAATAACAGGTTACCTTTTTTATAACATTTCTCAGTAGTTTTTATATGTTAATTCATCTTGTAATTTTAAGAATGGGATGCAAGATTCAGAGTTTCTTGTACTTTTTGCAAGATAGGAACTTGTTTTAAAAGACAAAAAATAGGAGTCAGATACTGAGACAAAGTTCAGAGTGCAAGGGTTATTGGTGAGCAGCCTATGACAGGAAAGGAAAGAAAGCAGGGGCACAGTGTCTTTGATTCAGTACCTTCTGTTTCCTGGAAGATGGCACCACAGCCTTGCAGAGCATTGCCTTCAAATTGTTCTTCAGCTCTGGTTGCAACTGGTCTTTCCAGGATTCTGTGAGGCCTGCTGCCACAGGAGGGTGTGGAATGTAATTTAACCAGTGGCTCCCATGTTTGTGGATCCATTCCTGCCCCTCCTTCACTGAGGAGTGGCTTCCTGGTCAGAGTCTATGTTTTGCGCTTGATTCTATGTCTGTGGAAGAGATACTCTATAAGCCCCAGGTGTGGATCGGTGGACAGGAAAGGCAAACCTATAATTATAATAAATGTCAATTACTCTGAAACCAAATCACTGGCCCTCAATGATGCCAGAGATCAAGTGTAGTCAACCCATTACCATGTGGCTGGTCAATGTGCTTGAGGAATAGTGATATACTGGAATTTCAATTTTAGTCTCTTCTGCATGTAGGCTGGGCATTTGGAGGCAGCAGTGGCTAGACTGGCCTTGGTCAGTGGGACCCCAAGCTGTTGGATACATTTGTAGCATTCGTCTATCACCATGGTCATTTTTTCCAGGTGCTACTGACAAAGTCACCTGGCCAATTTTTTTGGTTTGCTTAGTTGTTTGGCACATCTTATGTGATGAATGCTTTTGATGGGTCTTGAAGTATAACACAAATACCTACTCCTCTATGCTGTTCTGTGTGCTTCTGCTCCAGACGTTCTTGTCTTTAATCTTTCTTTTCTCAGGCAAGGCCAGTGCCCTTGAATCCATATATTTTCCAATCTCAGGCCACATAGCCTCTACAGAAAGTGGATGACCAGGTACACTGAACAAAGCTCTGTTCATTGTAAAGATGTTCTCTCTTCACATGGCTTTCAAGGCTACTCCAGAATGAACCTGTCATGAAGATTCCCTCCTATTTCTTACTTCACACACACTGAGCAGACCCACCCTTAAATAAAGCTCAGCCTCTTCTTCTCAAGAGCTGATAGAATTAGATTTCCCATATCTCTTGAATATGAGCTTTGGGGAGGATGTGCTGGCCCAGCCATGTTGGGTAATATGAAGGGCAAGCTACCTATTCATGCAGCTTGCTTGTGTCTACTGATCCTTCAAGCACCATTTTCATCTTATGAATGCTGCGAGGCCCATCTGATTTTGTGACTGAGAAGGTCTGACAGGATCCAGATTATGATGGGAAGTTCTGGATGCATAAGTTATAATCCCACGGCCAAATGTTATATCACTACCTGAACCCAATAGCACTCCAAGAGATGTTTCTCAAAAAGCACATGACTGTATTGTAGCTGGAAAGACAGATTAAGATTCTGTCACTAAGACTTGCAATATACTCCCCTTATGTATTTTTCCACTATTGACCTTTAACACTGTTGGGTCTTCTGTATTCTATGGGTTCAGTGGCTTGTACCATGGCTTGATGGATTGAACTTATGCAATAAACCTGAAAAGGCCTGTATGCATCCATTTGACTTGGCCATTTGTTATGTTGCTTGCAACCTGACTTTCTGGTGGTTGAGTACCCTCAGCTGGCCTCTATTTCTTTAGTGTACCTTCATCTCCACTGCTATCAAGGTGAAAAATTCTATTATGGTATTTCCTATCATTAAAGTTGGTCTGCAGAAGAGAGCCATTATGAACTTCTTACTAATGATTACACCTCTCTTATCACATATCCTTTCTGCCTTCAGTGAATGGTATGTTGTCATGGCCTTCTTGTTGCCTAGAATCCAGTATGCCCAATTTCCTAAACCTTTTAATGCCTTTTAATACCATCTGCTATGGCAATTCAAGCATTTCAACTTTGCTCAGTATGAGTCATTGCTTTCTCCAGCCTTCTTGGAGATACCATCTTCTAGGGTCCTTAACAGAGTATTAAACCTATATCCTGAGACAATGTAATTATGCCAATTAATACTTAATAAATCTAGTCCTATCATCCAGCCCCCTTGATCAAACATTCCCAAAATCTAGCAGTAGGTACTATCTTGATCCTGCTAGGAAATGCTGGCTGATTGTTTCACATCTTTTTGGATATAGTTCTTTTTACTTTTTTATCAGGCTTGGTATGCTCCAGTATGCCCCAGGTTGTTTTTACATGGGGGAGGTGCTAAGTCTTAATTAGGACAAGGAGATCTTCTCATGTTCTGAGCTTAAGAATAATCTGGGGAAACAAAATTTGGCAGGCATCTACCCGGAGGTTACCATTTTGTGGATCAGGGTCACAGGTGTTTCCAAAGAAGATCCTAATCTTGACATAGTGGACCTGCCTCATCTATTCAATTTTCTTTGAAACTGGGAGACTATTTCTACTAAATTCTGAGTTTTGTTTTTAGCTTTTCTTGCTCTCCCACCTAGGAAAACAAGGAATAATGATCTCCCAAAAAGACCCTATAGCCTTCAGATTCAAAATTCAATTGTTTGTTAACTGCCATCAATTTTTTATAATCCCTTATGGGTATCAATGTAATTTAATATCAATTAGTCACTTCAATTGATTTCTATTCATCCTTTCCCCCTACATTTTTTCAAATCCTGAAAAATAGCACACTGACCAGGGTGCTCATTTTTACCTGTTTCTGCAAGTTTTTGCCATTGAACCAACACTTGAGGCAGGGACTACCTGTGGATGACATCACATGGGATGAGTTCCTATCGGCAGCCAGGGAGTAAGTGATCCAGTCTCCAAATTCCATTTACTGCCTGCTTTTCAGTCTATTGCGTATTCTACTATATTTGTAGGATTCTCTAGGATGCAGATTTTAAGGCTCTAAGCCATAGGTAGGAGAAGAAATTTTATTGGGAATTAACACCTGTGAAAGGAAATGAGTTTTGCAGTAGGGAGGGAATAGGGTCATGATGAAGATCTGACAAAGTCTCTTAGCCCAATGAGGAATTGAGGCAAAGTATGTTTGTTTTAGAGAAGTCTCAAATTGAATACTTACATTAAGTGGCTGGATCCTTTACTATGTTCTTCCTCTGCCACTGACTGGTGCCACCCTGAGAAGATGACTTCAGCATGAAAGCTGAAGCACACCCTAAAGAGTTAACAACTGCAGGCTGACAGCTACCTGTGCTCTTTGGGTAGGGTTGGGTAAAGTGTTCCTTCTTGATAGAGTATCTTAGTGACACATTTCCATGTTTATCATATAGGGTACCCTGCTGGTCCAGTGTTACAGGGAACATACTTGCATCCTGAGTTTAACAGGGTTCTCTTAATTCTGCTGTTTATAATGACAGTAAAACAGGTTAGAATGGATAAGCATAGTTATTGATTGAATAACATTGCTATAACCCTACAGATATTTAAATAATTGTACAAATATAAATACAACTAGATGCTTCATACTTACACTAAACTTTTATTTTCTTACTCAAAATCATACTTAACTAAAATTTTCTAATTTCCCCCACAGCTTTAGAACTTAATGGATCTAGGGCTCTTGATCCATTAGGCTTGGTATGCTCCAGTATGCCCCAGGTTGTTTTTACATTGCTAAGTCTTAATTAGGACAAGGAGATCTTCTCATGTTCTGAGCTTAAGAATAATCTGGGGAAACAAAATTCCCAATGTCAAAATTCATGACATTTATAAGATCCACTTCCTGCCTCCTTCAAGTGAATGTTTTAAAATAGTGGTGATTTTTATTTGGCCTTGTCTGTTCCTCATTCAAGTACTGGAGTAATTGTCTTTTTTTGCTATAGTACTTCTTTTCCTCTACTGTCTGACTTTGCAGAGAGAAATTAATACTGCTAGGTAATGATTTTTGGTAATGTTTCATGGCGTCTCACCAGGAACCCTCTGGAGGAGAGTGTAGGAAGCATTCCCTCCCACAGCAACTGGAAGCCTGCAGGGGGATTTCCTTCTGTCCATTCATTCTTTTAGCTGACATTCCTAAACATTTTGATTCCCCAGCTTTTCCCCCTTTTAAAGAAGAGCTTATTTATGGCTAACTTATATTAAATATATAATTTCTATAATGGGATTTGAAGTTTCCAGCTTTCATTTTTTTCATATAGTTAACCTTTGAAGCAATTGTGACTTCTTTCTGGAAAAAAGTATTTAAAACAAATTTAATTAGTATTTTGCTTCTTGAGTATTTTTTACTAAAATTATGATTTCTGAACCTTTGAATTAATGACATTCTTGTGAATAGAAAAGGACTACGAAAGGAAATAGAGAACAATTCTGAATTTGGGCAGTGGTTAGAAAGAAGAATGAAAATGAATACGAATTATAGTGTTTTGTTTTTCTCCTTGCACATGGATGTTTTCCAAGGCAATAAAAATAATGACTTCATAGCTAGGGGCAGAGTTTGATACCAAGATGAAAATCATAAATTCAGGCAGGAATTTTTAAACAAGAGTTGAAAATATTAAAGGAACTGGGTAGTGGAGTACAGTGTGCCTGTGTGTGCATGTATATATGTGTTGTTAATTTCTGTCTTTGAACCTGTATTTTAGAACTCCTTATTAGAGAGTGTATCTTATAGAGTTGTTTCGGGTCTTAACACTATATATCCTTTTGAATGTTTTCAGTTACTATCACTTGTGTCAGAAAATTATCAATTCATTGTTAAATTGTTTTTTAAATAATTGGAAACAAAATTTATTATTTTTCATTTTCTTTTTGTTTTTGGGGATTCTTTGAGGGTACAAAGAACCAGCTTACATTGATCACATTTGTTAGGTAAAGTCCTTCTTATAATTGTGTCCTGCCCCTAAGAGGTATGTCACACACCATGACACCTCTACCCCCTCCCTCCCTCGTTCTGCTCTCCCCTGTGTACTAGGTCATTAATTGTCATTAATTGTCCTCATATCAGAATTGAGTACATAGGATTCTTGCTTCTCCATTCTTGTGATGCTTTACTAAGAAGAATGTGTTCTACTTTCATCCAGGTTAATACAAAAGATATAAAGTCTCCATCTTTTTTAATGGCTGAGTAGTACTCCATGGTATACATATACCACAGCTTGTTAATCCATTTCTAGGTTGGTGGACATTTAGGCTGTTTCCACATTTTGGTGATTGTAAGTTGAGCTGCGATCTGCAAAAGGAATTTTTTTCTTCTGGGTAGATGCCCAGTAATGGGATTGCAGGATCAAATGGGAGGTCTAGTTTGAGTTCTTTGAGGGTTCTCCATACTTCCTTCCAAAAAAGGTTGGATTAGTTTGCAGTCCCACCAGCACTGTAAAAGTGTTCCCTTCTCTCCACATTCACACAAGCATCTGAAACTTTGAGATTTTGTGATGTGGGCCATTCTTACTGCAATTAAACGATATCTCAGGGTGGTTTTGATTTGCATTTCTCTAATAATTAGGGACAATGAACATTTTTTTGTATGTTTGTTAGCCATTCATCTGTCCTCTTTAAAGAAGGTTCTATTCATCTCTCTTGCCAAATGATTTAAGGGATTGTTGGCTTGTTTTATGTTGATTGATTTGAGTTCTCTATAGATCCTAGTTATCAAGCTTTTGTCTGATTCAAATATGCAAATATCCTTTCCCATTGTGTAAGTTGTCTATTTGCTTTGGTTGTTGTCTCCTTAGCTGTACAGAAGCTTTTCAGTTTAAGTCTCATTTGTTTATGTTTGTTGCTGTTGCAATTGCCCTGACAGTCTTCTTCATAAAGTCTTTCCCCAGACCGATATCGTCCAGTATTTTTCCTATGCTTTCTTTGAGGACTTTTATTGTTTCATGCCTTAAATTTAAGTTCTTTATCCATTTTGAATCAATTTTTATGAGTGGGGAAAGTTGTGGGTCCAGTTTCAGTCTTTTACATGTGGATATCCATTTCTCCCAGCACTATTTATTGAACAGAGATTCTTCCCCTCAGTGTATGTTCTTGTTTGGTTTATCGAAGATTAGGTGGTTGTAAGATGTTAGTTTCATTCCCTGATTTTCAATTCCAAATGTCTACGTGTCTATTTTTCTGCCAGTACCATGCTGTTTTGATTACTATGGCCTTTTAGTACAGCCTAAAGTCTGGTATGCTGACGCCCCAGCTTTGTTTTTATACTAAGTATTGTGTTAGCTATATGGGTTTTTTTCTGGTTCTATATAAAACAAAGAACTATTTTTTTCAAATCTTGAAAGTATGATGTTGGTATTTTAAAGGGGATGGCATCGAATCTGTAGATTGCTTTGGGAAATATAGACATTTTAACATTGTTGATTCTTCCCAGCCACGAGCATGGTATGTTCTTCCATTTGTTAATATCCTCTGATATTTCCTTTCTTAGGATTTCATAATTTTCTTTATAGAGGTCCTTCACTTCTTTTGTTAGGATATTCCTAGGTATTTCATATTATGAAGGGGATTGTGTCCTTAATTAGCTTCTCTTATCTTGGCTGTTATTGATGTATACAAAGGCTACTGATTTGTGGACATTGATTTTATATCCTGAGACATTACTATGCTTTTGATCACTTCCAGGAGTCTTGTGGTTGAGTTTGACCTTGTTTGGTTCCATTTGTATGCCCTTTATTTCCTTCTGTTGCCTGATTGTATTGGCTGAATTATGTTGAATGGTAGTGGTGATAGAGGATAACCTTGTCTGGTTCCAGTTCTAAGTGGAAAAGTTTTACTCCATTCAGTAAAATATTAGCTCCTAATTATCTCCTCACTTAATATCCTACTGTCTTTTTATACACAATGCTGCAACATGCTGTCAGCTTTTTGAAAAATCACTTTAATCAATATTCTTCCTGACCCAGTGTGTTAGCTTCATATTGCACCATGTTTAGAAATTACTTAGGGTTTTAATGAGCTCCTTAGTCATTTTGGCTTTTTGAAGGTGTAAGTATAAAGAGCCTGCAATGGAATAAAGGGATTTACTGAAAAGGTAAGAGCATTTAAACGTTTTTCATTTTTTGTGTAGATTAGCATGAAAGGCCAGAAACCATAGCCTTACTTATGGTTGACTCAAATAAGACCTACACACTTTTGAATAGGAAAGCAAAATTTTTTATGATGTCTAAGGAGTAGCATATAGGTGTTTTATGTTTATAAAAGATTTTAATCTTCCTGAAGAAAGTGCCCTGCCGATAGAGTCACTAAACATTAGAACCAGTTTAGGAGGAAGAATATCTTTAAGTTGCGTTTTAGAATAAATGGAATGCTCACCATCCTGAAGCTCTTTTGAGAACATACAGGATAGAAACTCGAACATTTTATAGGAGGTTTGTCATATTTTTATCTATTGGTAATCATATCTAGAAAAATTTTAGCAGTTTTATTCTACTGGGATATAAATGCAGAATATATATATTTCTTCTGCTACCACTGTAGTCTCTCACTTCTCCTTGTATTTTCTGTAACATAGTGGGATCCTTTAATGACACCCCAGTTTGATTCCATAAAGTGTTATTCACATTTGGGGTCTGCAGACTTATGGGCTCTCTCACTGCTATCCCATTTCCTTGAAATCTTCCTATTGTCCCCCACCCCAGACTCACTGTCACCCCTCCTCGGGATGGACTGGTGGCTGGAAGTGCATGTGAAGTTTTTTCACAAATGTCCTCCCATTCCTCCTCTTCCCTGGCTTGCCCTTTTGGAGTTTGCAAGGTGGGTGGAGAGGAGCAATCTTCTTCTTGCAGGATTTTTCTTGGCAATATCATTTTTCTTTCTTTGGTGGGTGACTGCTTTTTGGTTTGTCTTATCAGGTTGCTGTGGTTTCATGTCAACTCCAGCTCCACTAACAAGGGACTCCAGCTTGAGTGGACTGTGGACTTATGATCTTCAGTTCTGTCATCCCACTAACCCCCAGCTCGTGGTCGCATTCTGGTTTCCTGACTCAGGTACCTCTTTCTTTCCCTACAAATACACTGTTGAGATTTAAGACATCACAATCTGATTTACCTTCTGGGGCCTCAAGGCTGGGTTAGGGACACGTGCCAGGCAGCCAGTGTTTATCAGCACTGGAGAAAGTAGTAACTTTTCCCCTGACCATGTGCTATGTCAATTGTAATCCCTGCATTATTTGCTTTGGGAAAGATATCAGTTAGCACTTCACCCCTTTAATACTCTAAGATAAGGTAGGCACTCGAAAAGACAGAATGATTTTATATTGAAAATTTATCACTTTAAGAAAAATACAGGGAAGGCAGTTAAGTAGTTATTCCAATACCCTCCTTTATTCCCTTTTTTCTCTCAGTTTTTTTCTCTGAAGCGATTGTTTTTATTTCTTGTTGAACATCACTCACGAGAACTCTCCCAGTTTTGTTGCCCTGCCCTGCTGAATGCCGTTCTTGCCAGATCTCTATAAGAGAGACAACATCAGTTCTAAGTGAGTCTATAAAAGTGGCTTCAGATTTTTTTTTTTATTAGTTCTTCTAAGCCAGATTCGTCTGAGTATAGCTATCCAAACTTCGGTTTGCAAAGACTTATTAGAAAAATACTGCTGAATATGTGTGTCAGTAGGTGTAGCAGATGATGCAGGATGATGAGGATGGCAGGTGTCTCCATTCATTTTTATGTCTTTTTCTTACTCTGAGTAAAAACTTTCCAGAAGATTGAATGGGGAAGTATTCAAGTACACATAAATCCTATCCTACTAGGGACAAGTTGTACCCAAATCAAAATTCATGAGGTTTTCTGTAAGAGGTGGCATTTTTTTCTCTTTTTATTAAGTTACTTGTGGCAGAAAGACATGGAAACAAAAGTTGAGAGCTGCCAGTCTAGGACTCGTGACTTTGCTGTAAGAAAGGTTCCATCTAGAGTCTGAATCAGGTAGCCTGAGGCACATCTAAGGTGCTTGCTGAGCAAGTCCAGATACGCTAATAATCAGCAGGACTAGGAGGCCCAGGACTAAGAGGCTGAGCAGCAAAGAATTGAATTTAGGTGAGATCTTAATATATAAGTCGGGTGGGAGATGGTCAATTTGAGATGTCATTACACAAAATCAGCTGGCGTGGTCTAGCCCTAAAGAAGAAAATCTAAACACAGTGCAAAGGGTTCCATTTTATAAGGACCTGGGGTGACAGGTGTGCTAGCTGAAGTCACCACAGAAGGGAAACGAAAGACCAAGTCCAGCAGGCCAGTGAGCCAGGCAGGGGTACTGGTTCTGAGCCTGTCCATGCCAAGGTGACACTTGGCGATGGTCCCTCCTGGGCCTGGTTCATAGGTATAAAGAGAGCTTAGAATGACTCAGAAGTTCAAGTCTGTGAAACAAGGTCTCACCCCCAGCCTATCTGGTGTCTTGACTCCTAAGGTTAGGCCTGAGCCTGTGGATGGGCTCAGAGGGAATTCCAGATGAGGTGAATAGGAGAAGGCAAAATGGGAAAATAAGGCTTATATTAAAATGATGAAATTTATTTTTTTCTCCCTAGTTTTGGTTTCAAGAAATATAATTTCAGGCTAAAAGAGTTCACTAATGTCTGAAACTGACCCAGGAGATAAAACTTTATTTGACAATGGGGCATAAGATCTTAAACTTACTATTTTATCACTACATTATATTATTTTATTATATTGTTTCTGTGTAGGATAACAAAGTTCATGTTAAGTGCTAGAAGGTAATAAGGGGGCAATAATTTAAAGCCAGAGTAGTCTGGTAGGAGGTCCTGCCATGACAATGTAGTTAGAAATAAAGACAATAATTTATTATCTAGTTGTTAGTGGGTAAGGCCTGGGATGTACAGGTGTGCACTGTGGGTATATGTAAGTGGGGTTTCCTTAGAGATTACTTTAGTTTACTTGCATTTATTTTTGTTTTTAGTTAGTGAATTCTCAGCGATACATTTACATGTTACATTTACAAAATGTCCCCACAGCATGGCACTATCAGGGCTCATCTGTGCTATCAGAATCATAGGCATATTAAAATTTGTTATCTTCCTTAACCAGAATCCACAGAGAACTCAAACATATTAGCAAGAAAAGAACAAGTGATCCCATCTCAGGATAGGCGAAGGACTTGAAGAGAAACTTCTCTAAAGAAGACAGATGCACGAGCTACAAACACATGAAAAAAAGCTCATCATTCTTAATCATCAGAGAAATGCAAATCAAAACTACTCTGAGATATTACCTAACCCCAGTAAGAGTAGCCCACATAACAAAATCCTCAAACCAGAGATGTTGACGTGGATGTGGAGAAAAGGGCACACTTCTACACTGCTGGTGGGAATGCACACTAATATGTTCCTTCTGGAAGGACGTTTGGAGAATACTTAGAGATCTAAAAATAGACCTGCCATTCGATCCTATAATTCCTTTACTAGGTGTGTACCCAGAAGACCAAAAATCACAATATAACAAAGACATCTGTACCAGACATCTGTATTGCAGCCCAATTCATAATTGCTAAGTCATGGAAGAAGCCCAAGTACCCAGTGACCCACGAATAGACTAGCAAATTGTGGTACATGTATACCATAGAATATTATGCAGCCTTAAAGAAATATGGAGACTTTACCTCTTTCATGTTTACATGATGGAGCTGGAACATATTCTTCTTAGCAAAGTATCTCAAGAATGGAAGAAAAGTATCCAGTGTACTCAGCCCTACTATGAAGCTAATTTATAGCTTTCATATGAAGGCTATAACCCAACTACAGCACAAGAATATGGGGAAAGGGCCAAGAGAGGGGAAGGGAGGGGAAAGGTTGGGGTGGAGGGAGGGTAATAGGTGGGGCCATACCTATGGTGCATCTTAGAATGGGTACTGGTGAAACTTACTAAAGGTAGAATACAAATGTCTACATACAATAACTAAGAAAATGCCATGAAGGCTATGTTAAACAGTTTGATGAGAATATTTCAGATTGTATATGAAACCAGCACATTGTACCCCTTGATTGCACTAATGTACACAGCTATGATTTAACAATAAAAAAAAAGAAAGAAAAAAAATTTATTACCTTCTTGTCTGTTTTGTGAAATGAGAAATTAGGTAGCATCCATTCAGAATGTTATTCTAGTATTCATTTTATTTGTCCAAATACAATGATCAGGAAACTAAGAATTGAAGCTACTTCAACATGGGCAATTTTTTTTAAGAAAAATATATTTATTAATAATTTCAGGATGAAGCACAAATTCTTTTAGTGTTTTCTGTCTGAAGAAACAAGACTTTTGGATTTGAAAATGATAAATTGTTTTGCTAATCAGGATTTTTTTTTGGTTTATTTCAAAAGAAATATCCCATTTGTATCCATAAAAACATCATTGCTTTATTTCTAGGAAAATTATTTGCTTTAACAAAAGCTTTAACAAAAGCTTCGTGAATTCATATGTTTTAAATAGTTTAGGAGGTTTGCAACACCTCTGATTTTATGCCATTATTTCAATGGCATTTTCCTCCTACTTGTTCCCTAATCCTACCTACTTTATTTCCTATTTTCTGCACTCATTTTCTATAAGTTTATGGAATTACTTTTTGTCCACTTAAATTATCATCATTTGGAAGATGCTCAAACTGAAGGATTTAAGTTAGTTAATCCAAGTTCCTACTGTGGTCATGGAGTCTTTCAGGTTTTAGAATATTACACTAAATTCTGAAGTGGAAAACAAATGTATATTTACTATACAGTTACTTAAGAAGGGCAGACTAGAATTAAGATGTTCATAGTTTTCTCAACCAATAATTATTGTTTTCTTAATTTAAAGAATAATTAATTTCACAGCAATATAATTCACAGGATCACAATGCAACATAAAATGCTGAACAGTAAGGTTTAGAAACAAACTCTATTTACATAAACAAACTATACTTACATAAAAAATAATTTAAAAAACCCTTTCCTTTGGCTCGGTGCCTGTGGCTCAAGCAGGTAAGGCACCAGCCACGTACACCTGAGCTGGGGGTTCGAATCCAGCCCGGCCCGCCAAACAACAATGATGGCGGCAACCAAAAAATAGCCAGGCATTGTGGCGAGTGCCTGTAGTCCCGCTACTTGGGAGGCTAAGGCAGGAGAATCGCTTGAGCCCAGGAGTTGGAGAATGCTGTGAGCTGTGATGCCAAGGGTGACAGCTTCAGGCTCTGTCTCAAAAAACAAACAAACAAACAAAACCCCCCCTTTCCTTTGCTCAATGTTGTCTAGAAGCTCACAATGAGAGTATTGAAGAAGAGATGAAAAAATTCATAGGTAGATAATCAAGAATCTGGCTCACCTAGAGAAAAAGGACAAGGCTGGGCCCTCATCTCAGTGCTGCCCACTTTGATCCTGTCCCAAGAAACTGCGTACACCTAGGGGAGATGAATGCCTTACTTATCTACAGATCAGAACTCAGTGGGCCAACTGCAAAAGGAGGTAGAGGCCTCTCTAGCCCGTAAACCAACTGATATCGGTAAATAGAGTATTGAAGGCGACCTAGGACAGCCTCCAGGCTAATTATCATGTTATTAGCTTAAATCTGCTCTGTGGTCCATAATCCATGAAGGACTTTCAGAGGGGCTCATGGGAGGTCTGCATACACAATTAGATGGTTCCAATATGACTTCTGAACCATGAACTACACCCAATCCAGGCAGTATAAAATAGAACCCAAACCATAACCAAACTCTTTTTCTTGTGCGACAATGAAGATCCATTGTGTTGCGAACATACCCTGCTCTGTAAGTATACATCTTGTTCTTACTCTGTAAACCTTTCTCTTTCTCAGTAACTTTGTTTCACACTTGCCTTACTTTGGTGTCTGGTCATTCTTTGGCCAAGAGCACCCATAGAAATCCTGACAGTTTGGTAAAGCAGTAGTGAATAATGGCTGGGATTAGAAGAGATACATTTTTCTACTGAGTAGAAAAATAGAGTTAAGAAATGTATTTGCTGATTTTTCGTAAGTTGAATCTGCACTAGGTAAAAATAAATGTCAAACAGAGTTTTTAAAAAGCTAGAAAAAAATGCCATTTCTTCCTTTAAGAAATTGTCATCAGACAGAACCACAATAGAGTTTTAACTTAAGATGCAACTTAATTTAATTCACTACAAAAGCTTTGTAATAGCTTTTGGTTAATCTATGGATGCTTTTATTATTAACTCAAGTGCCTAATAATACATGTTGTTGGGCAAAGATTGAAATAGAGAAATTTTGTAAAATAATAAAGTTTTTGAATTGTGGTTTTTCTTTAAAGTGCTCTGCTAAATACTTTTAGATTATATTGACTACATTAGAGTTTGGAATTTCAAAAGGCCTTTTTTTTGTTGTTGTTGTTTTCTTGTTGTCTTTTATCCTTAACCTAAATATTTTATTGAATTTTTCTGATATGTAAAATATTCAGGTGGTTCAAAATTAAGGAAATAGAAAGAGAATTCAAAGTAAAATCTATCTTTTATTCTTGAGGCTCAGACACTCCTAGTCCTCCCATAGGTGACCAATGTATTTTCTTTCATAGATGTTTGTGTGTATTAACTTTTCCCCTCATTTTTAATAAAATGGCAGAATTTTATACTTTTTTTAAACTTAAAATATCTTATAGATCCTTCCCTATAAAGAGGTTTTTATTCTTTCTTATGGCTGCATATTATTCAATTATATAAACGTATCATAATGTATTTAACTAGTTCCTTCTTTTAGGCATTTAGATTGTTTTCATACGTTGTCTATTACAAAACATACAGAGGTGAGTAATCTTGTACATACCAACTTTTATCCTTATCATGCATATAAGTGGGATTAATTCCTAGATGAGGAATTCCTGATTCAGAGGATATGTGCATTGCCTATTTAGGTATGAATTACACTCCCATCTGCAATGCGTGACATTATGTGTTTGAGGAGTATCTCAAATCAATGAGGAAAGGGACTATCAATTCAATGGTGTTGGCAAGCTACATGAAATATGAAATTGTACTCATACCCAAGCCCTTTTACTAGGAGCATATTTCAATTGGATCAAGATTCAAATGTAAAAAAGAAAAAAAAAAAACCCATAAAAGCACTCTAAGGAACCACAGAGAATTAATTCTAACCGATTCAACTAGATCGGGGAAAAAAAAACAAAACAAAAAATAAACTCCACGGAGAAAATCACTCTAAGCAAAATTAAATGGCAAATCATAAATTGGAGGAAAATATTTATAATTTATATCATAGACAAAGGGTTAATTTCCTTAAAAATTTAATGAGTTTTTATAAAATAACAAAAAAGGAAAAAATATGAACAGGGAGTTTACAGAAAAGGAAATACAAATGGCTCTTAAACATATGAAATTATGCTTACCTTTACTAATCATAAGAAAACTTTTTATTGTTTTTATATAACTTCCTGATTTTCCTAACACCATTTATTGACTCAATCATTCCCCCACTGATTTGAGACGTTGTCTTTATCAGGTACTTATTTCCTGTGTGTGTTTGCATGAATTGTATGTCATCTCTGCGTCTGTTTCTTCATGTGTCTATAACCATGTGATTTTAATCATTTAGGCTGTTTTATGGTTTAATACTTACTAGGGCTTATGTCCTCTCATAACTCTCATTTTCCTGATTTTTCCAGCTGTTATTGCTTTTTCTTTCATATTAACTTTAAAGTCAGACTGTCATTGTCTACACCCCGCCAAGAAAAAACTCCCCATGGATCCTTTTGTTTGGATTGCATTAAATGTATTGATTAATTTAACAGAATTTGGACATTATTTGTATGTTCGTTTCAGTCTGTCACTGTGTTCTAACGGAAGTTTTAATGTTTATTGTAACATGTTTATGCGCATTTCTTAAATTTTTACTCGATCTTTTTGATTACTATTATAAATATGCCTTAGCTTCTATAGATTTTTCTTCATTCATATAAACACCATTTATTTGTTTATATTAGTTTTGTACTATATAGTAACTTTATTTATTTCCCACGTTGCTCACGATAGTTTTTTGGTTGAATCTCTTTCTGGTTTTTGAGTTGTCCAGCAATAGTAATTTTTTGAAATTTTTTTGAGTTTTCTAATTCTTATTTTTAAAAAACATTTTGTTGGCTAATAAAAAAATTTTTGTTGGGTAATGGTAAAAGTGAATGTCATCGTCCTATCTCTGCCTTTAGTGGGAAAGCACCTACTATCTCTTCATCAAGAGTGGTGCTGGTTTTGGGGTTGAGATTTTTAAAATTTAATGATGGATATTGGATATTATAGAATGCTTTCCAGAGTTTAAGATGATGAATTTGTAATTTCCCCCTGGATCTACATTCCCCGTGGCTTGCAGTTTTATTTAATGTGAATAATACTGGATTTGATTTCTGATTTTTTGATTTACCTTTCCTCATTATTCACATGTGAGATTGGTCTGTTGTTATGTGTGTGTGCGTGTGCGTGCACATCTTTCGTTGGGTTGTGGCATCAAACTTATATTCACATTCTTGTAAGAGGGTGTTTCTCTTATTTTCCTATGCTCTAGAAAACCAGAAAAGTTTAAATTGTTTTGGAATTATTGTTTTTTTAAAGGATTAGTAGATTATCATAATGAAACCATCAAGAAATGAAAGTTTTCTCTATTTATTCAACAGTAATATGTCTATTTAGATTTACTCTTTTTCTGGAGATAATTATAAATGGTATTTTTCCTGAAAACCATCTATTTCATATGGGTTTCAAAATACATTTGCAACCACAATGAAATGCCATTTCAAAAACATTAGGATGGCTGTTATAAAAAACAGAGCAGACAGAAAATAAGTATTAGTGAGAATGGTGAGAAAGTGGAACTGTGTGTAATTTTAAATGTTTGTTGATTCTGTAAATCCATTCTTATTTTATTTACTTTTTTTTTGAGACAGAGTCTCACTATGTCACTCTTGGTAGAGTGCCCTGGGGTCACAGCTTACAGCAATCTCTAACTCTTGGGCTTACATGATCCTCTTGCCTCAGCCTCCCGAGTAGGTGGGACTACTGGCACCTGCCACAACACCTGGCTATTTTTTGTTGTAGTTGTCATTGTTGTTTAGCAGGCATGGGCTGGGTTCGAACTCAACCTACCTCAGTGTATGTGGCTCGTGCCCTACCCACTAAGTTATAGGTACCGCCTAAATCCATTATCCTTGATGTCCCTCTATCTAGTAGGTCCTTCTTCCATTTTTCCCCCCTAAATGTCTCATTAAATTTTTAATACTGGTTTAGTAGTTATTCCCTCCAGGGAAACATCTGAATATCATCTGCTTTCTCCTTGAGGCTTTTTCACTATTTTCTTAATACTCTAGTATTAATTGTTATCGATTGATTTACGATTTTGATAGGTGGTAAGGTGACCTGACCTGACCTTACCTTACTTTACCTTACCTTAGAGGCTCTTTGAAGGCTAGATTCAGGTTAGGTGCAACTTTTTATCTTTGGAGGTTAACCTAGTCTGGCCTTTAGAAAGTTCTTTTTTTTTTTTAATTTTTTTTTTTTTTTTATTGTTGGGGATTCATTGAGGGTACAAGAAACCAGGTTACACTGATTGCATTTGTTAGGTAAAGTCCCTCTTACAATCGTGTCTTACCCCCAAAAGCTGTGGCACACGCCAAGGCCCCACCCCCTCCCTCCTTCTTTCTCTCTCTGCTCTTCCCTTCCCCCACCCCCACTGTCTCCTTATTGTCCTCATCTCAAAATTGAGTACATAGGATTCATGCTCCTCCATTCTTGTGATGCTTTACTAAGAAGAATGTCTTCCACGTCCATCCAGGTTAATACGAAGGATGTTGTTGAAATAGTTGATACCCTTTTAAACTTAGAGCAAGAATGCTACCAAGTTGTGCTGCTTTTGTCAGCTCTTCTTATCTTGTAGGCACCACCTGAGGTCGAGTAGTTAATATACTTTATTTGGACTATTTCAAAACTCCATGCTCTAGCCCTGAGTTGTTCGTGCAAACTTTCCATCTTACTGTTTTATTTCTAAAATACAATTCCTGCTTTATATGCTTTCAGTGCCTCCCCGTATGTAATAAAATGTGAACGCTGTAGATATATTTTAGGACAATTTCTGATTTGGCCTGATTTTCCAGCTCTATTTCCCCAGGTTTTTGCTTCATAGATTCTATATCACAATGCAGGTTGAACTATTAACTGTTTTTCTTAATGAATCCTGCATTTCCCACTTTGTACTACATCTTTATAAACTTTTTCCTTTCCTTGATGCATCTTTTAAAGTATCTTTGCTGATCAATATCCTGTCTACACTTAAAGCCCCAGTTCCAATACGATCCTCAGTATGCAACATCAACAAAGACTGTAAGTGTACCACAAAGAATTCCGGGTATATTTGCTTCCTTCCTGGTTCCCTTAATTTGCATCACTCATATGGCATTTATTACATTTTATCTGGAATGAACTCTATTATAGTCATTTACACAGATGTCAATTTATTCTTTTGGACTGCCAGTTCCTTGTAGGCAAGTAGTATGTCATTTGGTGGGTTTTCTCTATTTACCACAAATGATAATCAGTCAATATTGGTTTTATCCATGAATAAAAGTAAGTAATTTAGCTGGGTGAGGTGGCTTACTGTAATCCTAGCACTCTGGGAGGCTAAGGCAGGTGGTTTGCCTGAGCTCAAGAGTTTGAGACCAGCCTAAGCAGGGGCAAGACCCCATCTCTAAAAATAGCCAGGCATTGTGGCAGGTGCATGTAGTTGCAACCTCTCAGGAGGCCGAGGTAAGAGGATGGCTAAGCCCAAGAGTTTTGAGGTTGCTGTGAGCTATGACACCACAGCATTCTACCAAGGGTGACAAAGTGAGACTCTCTCTCTCAAAAAAAAGAAAAGGGTAATTTACAACCTTGCATTTTAGATATCTGTCCTTTTTCTTTTTATCTTACTGGCCTAAAATTGACTTTTTTACTCAGTGTTTCTTTGTATTCATCAATGATCAATCGCCTCGGTAGAGGTCAGCTTGTATGTATGTGAATATGAGTGTTTTGGCACATCTACACATTTTTAATTTTCGTTGTCCAAGCATTTATGATATGTGACTGGATTTTTTTCTTATTCTTTAGAAAGGTCAAGGCATAGGCTTTTCTATGAGATTTTTCTCTATTTTTTATCCAAATTTTATGTTATTCTATTTTTTTATCTATTCTAAAAGATTTACTCAACTGATTTTTGTTATAAAAATATTTCCCCAGGGTGGCGCCTGTGGCTCAAGGAGTAGGGCGCCAGTCCCATATGCCGGAGGTGGCGGGTTCAAACCCAGCCCCGGCCAAAAACCACAAAAAAAAAAAAAAATATTTCCCCAATGTTTAACTTTGCTCTTGGATGAAAGTTAAAAAATAATCTGGAGGATGTGAGAAAGGAAGTTCTTCAGTTTTGAAGTTTTTACCATAACTAAGAGAGCAGAGTCAAGTGATGTGTTTTTTAGAACTTAAAAATGTATTCCACGGCCCTGTTATTCATTTAAACACCTTTAAATTTACCAATACTCTCAGTCATTCAACATGCATCTCTGTCTTTGCAATCTTCCTAATTCCATTTGAGCAAAAAATGATTTTTTTATCAGAGGGTCAATGATGAGATCAAAACATGTGCTTAGTTATGGGTAAAATCTTACCTTGGACTCCTTTATCCATGCTTTTGGAAGGTTAGTGAAGAATTCATTTCAGGTGAAACACCAAAGAATTATTTGTTTATCTATGCCTTTTATTTAAAATGACTGAGTTCTCATTAGATCAATAAGCTAGATCTTTTTAACTTAAACAGGGTAATATTAATCCAAATATTAAAATCAAAATAATTTGAAACAGAATCTCCCTGGAACTGAACAGTTTTCTAGAATCTCCCCTAGTAAAAATGATGTAACTCCTACCATTAGGTCATTAAATATGAAATGTCTGATTTCAAATCAAACATTTAATTAATTATATCTCAAACAAGAAGCAGCAAGTACGCACCTAAATGGTCAACACAGTTTTGCCATCTTAATGATAGCTTGTTTATGCCAGCGGCAAAGAAGCCTGGAAAGCAAGTGGAGATGAAATCATGAAAGGTGTTTTCTTTAGATTGTTGAGAATTGAATACTTTTCCTTGCAAGGAGTGGTCCAAAGCCTGGAAGAAGTGGTTGTCAGTTGGTGCAAGGTCTGGTAAATACAGTGGATGACAGAGAGTTTCTTTGTCTGGCTTCTGTAGTTTGAAGACTGTTGTTTGTGTGACGTGTATTGAGCATTGTCTTTTAAGAGGACTGGCCTGTCTCTGTTAACCAGTCTCAGCTGCAAGTATCTTCATCATTTTGGTTGCGTAGACATCCTCTCTAATTGACTGACCAGGTTTCAAGAATTTATAGTGGATAATACCAGCACTGGACCACCAAATAGTGTTTTGGCACTTCATCTTTATCCAACTATTGTGCTGAACACTTGCAATTGTCAGAAAAAATCTATTTTTCATCACATGCAACAAACAATCTGTAGAAATGGTTCGCCTTTATGTTGTGACAGCAAAGAAAGGCAAGCTTCAAGATAATTTCTCTTCTGATGCTCATTTAATTCATATAGAATCCATCTATCCAGCTTATTCTTTAATTTGCTGATTTGTTTCAAATGGTTCAATATTGTTGGAATAGTAATGTCAAAGCTTACTGTTAATTCATGCATAGCAGATTCGCTTCCACTACAGCTTTTGGCTCATCATTATCCACTTTGATCTTACGTTGTCCACATGGCTAATTTTCAAGATTAAAATCCTCAGAAGGGAACACTTTTACACTGCTTGTGGTAATAAAAACTAATACAAGCTTCTTGGAAGGAAGTCTGAGAACCCTCAAAGAACTCAAAGTAGACCTCCCATTTGATCCTGCAATCCCATTACTGGGCATCTACCCAGAAGAAAAAAAAATCTTTTTACCATAAGGACACTTGCACTAGACTGTTTATTGCAGCTCAATTTACAATCACCAAAATGTGGAAACAGTCTAAATGCCCACCCACCCAGGAATGGAAACAATCTGTGGTATATTTATACCATGGAATACTATTCAGCCATTAAAAAAGAGACTTTGCATTTCTTGTATTAACCTGGATGGAAGTGGAACACATTATTCTTAGTAAAGCATCACAAGAATGGAGAAGCATGAATCCTATGTACTCAATTCTGATATGAGGACAATTAATGACCTAGTACATGGTGAGGGTGGGGACAGGTGAAAGCAGAGAGAGGGAAGGAGGGAGGGGAGTGGGGGTCATGGTGTGTGTCACACCTTTTGGGGGCAGGACACAAATATAAGAGGGACTTTACCTAATAAATGCAATCAATGCAACCCAGTTCTTTGTGCCCTCAATAAATCCCCCACAATAAAAAGTAAAATGAAATAAAATAAAATACCCAGAATGGAACTTCTCAAACCGTGAGTGTACCGTGCATTCGTTAGTGACTTCTGTCTGAAATAGTTCATTGATATTTTGAGCTGTCTGAGCTGCATTTTTCTACAACTGAACATATTTGAAAATAACATGAATTTTGAATTTATCCATGGTTTCATAAAAATTGCTGTAAGAAAATTGGAATGATAATCACAAACCAAAACAAATGTTTGAAAGAATGAGGATGTTCTTTCACCATAAAAAAAGAAGTGTCAAAGTGAAATGTTGAGACTTCAACTGTCAATCTTAGTACTTAAGGAAACTGAAAATTTTATACTTAATAAATTTTATACTTAATAAATGATAAGCCTAATGTTTATTGACTGCTTATCTTATGATGCGCCATAATTAAGATAGATGTCTTACAAGCAATTTTTTAAAATTCTTGCAATTTCCCTATGAAGTAGTTGCTATAAACATCTTATTATATAGAAGAAACAACTGAGGCTCTGAGGGATAAGTGCCTGAGCTATTAAGTGAAAGAGCTAGAAATCAAATGTTTCCTGATTCTAGAGACTTAAACTTTTTTTGTTTTAACTAGTGAAGCTACTATTTCCCTTCTTCTAGTCTCATGATTTTATTTTTAAATTTATGTCCACACGACTAGATTGAGACTTATGTGTATTAGATCTCTATTGCTGCTATGGAAACTTACCACCAAGTTAGTGGCTTGAACAACACACATTTATTATCTTCGATGTCCAACACAGGTCTTACGGGCTAAGACAAAGGTGTCAGCACATCTTCATCTCTTTCTGCAGGCTCTAGACAGAATTCATGTCCTTGACCTTTCTAGTTCCCAGAGGCCACATGGTTCCTTTCCTCCATCTTCAAAACTAGCAATGTTGCATCTCTCTGACCATTTATTTTATAGTCACGTGTGTCTCCGACCGCAGCCTAGAAAATGTTCTCTGCTTTTAAGAACCCATGTAATTAGGTTGAGACCACCCAGATAATCTAAAATAATCTCTCCATTCCAAGGTTCTTAACTTAATCACATCTGTAGCATCCCTTTTGCCAGACAAGGTAACATTCACAGCTTCCAGACAAGGACTACATTGGAGAGCCATTATGCTGCTTGCTACACTAGAGGAATCTGTTTTTGCAATAGGGTTTCAGCAAGCACTGATTATAGATAGCCAAAACAAAGGAGAAATAAGCACTGGAGCAAACTCATTAGCTTCACTACCATCTGCATGATTTTCCTACCTTCCACTTTCTTTAGTCCTGGTTATGTACAGTGTGTATGTAAGCTTAATTCATACTGAATGTGTTTTTCTTTTTTATTATTACCATAATGGCTGAAAATAAATATCCCTTTATTGATGTGTAATCTGCATTCAAGAGAACTCATCCATTTCAATGTACAAATCAACGCATTTTATCCTACATAATTTTTTTAATTTAAACATTTTTAAACTTTTCATTTAACTATACTATATACAGAAAAGAGAACATATCCTATGTGTGGAACTTGATGATCTTTCACAAACTGAACTCACTGTTGTAATAATCATTTGGATTAAGCCATAATGATTTTTTTTAGTGTGTACGGGGTCAGCTTTAGTCGTTAGACATAATTTGTACACATCAAATTTATTAATTTTAAGTACATGAGATTTGACAAATGTATACAGTCATCTCATCACCACCACCACCACAATGACATAGAACATTTTCCATCCTTCCAAAAATTCCTTTGTGCTTCCTAGCAGTCAATCCCCATTCTCCACTACTGGTCCCTGAAACTGCTGATCTGATTCTTATTACTGTATTTTGGCCTTTTCTAGAATTTCATGTATAATTAAACTTATGCAGAGTTATATATTTATCTACTTTCATTTATCATCATTAATATTTAGCACAATGCTTCTGAGATTTATCCATTTTCTTGCATGTACTAATAGTGATATCCCACATTTGGTTATTCCTTCACTAGTTGAGGACACTTGGGCTGATGCGTTCCAGTTTTTGGCTATTGTAAATAAAGCTTCCATGAGTGATCCCATACAACTGTTGTGTGACACAGGTTTTTATTCCTCTTGGGTCAGTACACAAAAGTGGAATTGTTCAGTTACATGGCAAGTGAACGCATAACTGTAAGTATGTATAAAAAATGCCAAACTTTTTCCGATGTGGCTATAGTACTCTTCAGTATCACCAACAATGTGTCAGAGTTTCTGTCAGTTACTTTCTCCATCTTTGAATGACATTGCGTATTATCTATCTTATTAATTTTGGCTATTTCAATGGGTGTAGAGCATCTCCTTGTGATTTTGGTTTTCATTTTCCTAGTAGCAAATGATGTTAAGCATTTTTTCCTGTGTTTATTTCTTATTAGTATATATTTCCGGTGAATGAATTATCTTAATTTTTTTGACTTTATTTTAAATTAGTTTTTAGGTCTTTTGTTGAAAGAATTCTTTATTTACTCTGGATAGAAGTCTATATTCAGCTATATATCTTGCAAATATTTTCTTCTAGTCTGTGGCATTCTTTTCATTTTGAAACAGTGTCTTCAAAGAGCAAATAGTTTTTAATTTTGATAAAGTTTATCAATTTTCTTTTACAGTTTCGGTTGGGTCCTATTTAAGAATCTTAGCCTACTTCAAGGTCACAAAGATTTTGTCCTGTATTTTCTTCCAGATTGTAAATGCTTACTTTCAAGTATATAGTCCATTTTTAGTTGATTTTTTAATATGTTTTGAGATAAGGTCTATGCGTCCTCTTTCCTTTCCTTCCTTCTCTTTTTCTTTCCTTCCTTCCTTCTTCCTTTCCTCCATTTCTTCCTCTGTTCTGCCTTTTCTTCTTTCTCTATGTTCTTCCCTCCATCCCTTTCTCTTTCTACTCTCTTTCTTTCCTCCCTTCTTCCCCCATCTCTTCCTTCATTCCTTCTTATGGTTATTCACATCTTCCAGCATCATTTTTTGAAATAATTGTCTTTTATCCATTGTAGTTTCTTGGCAACTTTGTCAAAAACCAGTGGCCATATTTGTAAGTCTTTTTGTCTCTGAAATGTTTTATTAATCAGTATATCACTTTTTATGTAAATATCACACTTCTGTGATTATTAGAGCTGTATAATAATACTGTGAATCAGGTAGTTTAAGTATTCCATGTTCGTTCTTTTTCAAAATTGTTTCGGCTCTTCTACTTTTGATGTTCTCATGTAAGTTTTGATTCATCATGAAATTTCTACAAAAAGGCTCTGGATGTTGTGTTTGAGATTGACTTTAAATTGTCAATTAAATACTAGATAACCATAATCTTAGTGATATTCAGTCTTCTAAGCACTGGGCAGAATATATCATTCCATGTATCGGGGCCTTCTTTAATTTATCTCAGCAGTGTGCGTTTTTAGTCTACAGATTTTACATACCCTTTGTTAAAATTTATCCCTAGACATGTCACATTTTTGATGTTATTGGAAATAATACTAATTAATAATTCTGAATTTCAAAATTTCTATCGTTTGTTGCTGGAGTATGGGAACAATTGTATAATTGATTTTGGTATATTGACCATTTATCCCATTACCTTGCTAAATTTCACTTTTTTAGGCCTAATGTCTCTTTTTAGGTTCCTTAAGAGGTTCTATGTCAGGAATCATCCAAGTACGGGCCACAAGTCAAATATAGTTCACCATCTATTTTTGTAAGTAAAGTTTTATTGGACACAGTCATGCCCCTTGCTTTACCCATTGTCTAACTTTTTAACATTCAAGCTTCAGTGGCAACATACGGATTGTAAAACTCTATTTACTATCTGGACATATGCTTAGGTTCCAGAGATTAGGGTGTAAGCTCTTGGGGAGTCATTTTTTAGGATTCTGGCTATCATAGATATAGTTATATTTAAATGCACTGTCTTGCTCTTTGCTTTCTATCTGTCCTCTCTGAGTGTGTACTTTTGTTATTATTTTCTTATTTGTATTTAGGTTCATTAATTTTAATGATCTTATTTTAGCTTCATTGTTAGCTATTGTTTCAAGTGCTTATTCAAAAATTTACAATAAATATCCTTAACTCATTATGTCTACCTTTAAATAATAGAACATTGCACATAGAATAAGAGAACTTAAGCACAGTACATGCCCTATGAATTTGTTTTTGCTGTTGTTGGTATTGGGTGCTAAATTTCTTTGTATTTGTCTAAATATTTTGGGGCTTCATTGTAAAAAGTCATTGAATTACTCACAATCACTTTGATGCTTTCAAGATTCATTTGTTTATATAAATATGTTTTCCAGAGCATGTCTACAGTAGCCTTTAGCTGTGGGTTAATTTGGCCCCATTCTGAGATCAGAATTATTCTTTGCATGATTTCTTTTTCTTTCAGCAATTTGAGATATTTTTCTATTGTTTGTCTTTAAATTTACTAATCCAATCTTCTTTTGTTGTTCAGAATGTAATGCATTCTTAAGTTTAGACAGTTTTTTTTTTCTAGAATGTTCATTTTATTCTTTTCATAGATTTTAATCCATTGTTAAAATTCTGTATTTGTCCACTCTGGCCATGTTTTTCTTTCTTTTCTTAAATATGTGCATTATAGCTATTTTTAATTCTTTGTCTTTTAACTGCATTATTTGAATCATTTCTGTTTCTTATTCTATGTATTATTTTATCTCTCCACTGTTGAACATTTTTTTATTAATTCTTAACATATCTAGTAATTTTTGATTGTATAATTGACATTGTGTGTACGTTATATATGCACTGACTCATGTTGTCTTCTAAAAAGTTTTGAGCAGGAGTGAAAGTACTTGCTGATCATCTTTATTATTCCAAACATAGTTTGAAGTCTTATGATGCCAAGGTCAGTTTTGCTTTTACTTTCTGGGCATAGTAGGGAAAAGGGCTCACTCCACATCCCAGGATCTGACTTTTGGGAGCTCTAATATAGATGCTTTAGGTCTCTAAACCTGGCTCACCTGAACTCTGTGGCCTTGGACATCTTTGCTCTCCAGCATCTGTCTTGATAGCTGTTCTCAACTATGTTACACAAATTATTGTGGCTCCTTCTCTGTAGTTTTTTTCCTCTCTGGGACCCCACTACTCCAATTCCAGTTCTCTTGGCTGCCCTGCACTCTTATCACCATTTTGCCCATCTAGCAAAACTACCTGTCTTTACTTAGGCTCTATTTCCCTTACCTGTGGTTTGGAAAATGCCCTCAAAGAAAAATCTTGGGTTTGTGTGATGTTTATCTTGTTTGCCTTTTCCTACTTAAGGACCATAGCTCTGCATTGGCTGCTTTCCAATGTCTGCAAAGAGTTGCTATATATGTTTTGTCTAGATTTTATATTTGTTTATACCAAGAATTTAAGACCAATCATAGCTGCTCCTTCATGGATGAAACTGGAACATGCCTATGTTATTTCTTCTTATTTCTCTTTGTACCATCTCTTACATTCTAAACACCTTTGTTCTTCTATTCCAATGATTAAGACCTAATCAGTTTTCCTTTTCTATTAACCTTTCTAAACCAGCTATAAATGCTTTCTTCACATCGATAGGTCCAGCTCCTGAGGCTACACTATTTGGATGTAAGAGGTATAAACTGATTGCCTGACAAAGAGCCTCTATTGCCTTAGTATAAGGCTTACTTGTGTTCTCCTAAACTTTTGACCATAACCAGCTTTGAATTCTATTTCCTACTATTACTTCTTATTAATCTGCTGGATATTACTGGCTATAATTAAGTTATTAGCTTCCTGTTGTCTACTGGATTTCCTAGCTGCTAGATCTTTTTGTGTTAGACACCAACTGAATCTTATCCAGTCACAGTCTCATTTTGAACTCTCACCTCTCCTGTCATATCTTGTTGTGATCCTTGCTCAGATATGAAGAGAAAATAAATGTTAGGTTGGAATTCATGTTACAAATTATACTCCTATTGGGATCAATTTTTTATAGTAATATTTAATGAATTGTTTTACATTTATCATAGTCATAGAATTCCATATTAACATTAACACTTGTGTAAATGAGCATTAAAAATAACCCAGACTACCTGATGAAATGTAATTGCTGATATTTATAAAAATCTGCGAATATATAAGTAGTTAATGAAAAAAATAGAAAGAATTGGTTTCTTTTTTTTTTGTCCATTTTAAAATGACAGTTGAGGGAAGATCATAGCCATTTGCTATGTCCAGCAAGACTACCTATCTTTACTTAGGTGAGCAAAATAAAACCGACAGAAGACATGCTAAGTTAGCTACAACTGTCTTCTCAAAGTATATATTGCTTTAAATACTGAGTCATAAAACCTGCGTCTATGCAATTCTTCCATTAATCATCATAAATAAAGGAAAATATGGAAAAATGTGGGAACATTTCTAAACATAAGGATCAATGAGATTACTGGGGATGGAGTAATTATTCAAGAATGAAGAATAAGAGAGATTAAACTTGGAACTTTTTACTGACTCAAAACAATTACCAACTCCATGTTTACTATTTTATCTTTATATTTTTCCATCATAGCTTTATGGAAGATGACTGATTCAAACCAAATTTGGTTTCGTGTTTAGTTTGTGATTCTTCTGCCACCTAAAAAACTTCTGTCACTTTATAGAGACCCTTCAATAAAGTTACAGAGATAAATATTTTTTTGGAAAAATTGGAATTAATCTATTTTCTGAAACATAATATGGTCATAATACTAAATTTTTACACTAACTAAAAACAGTGTCTTTCCTCACTTAATTTGTTTGGGGATGCACAGATTTGTGTGTTTAAAGAGCATGTTCTCAACAGGGTTGAGGATATTTTCTCTACTTCTCTACTATATTTATTTTCTTATGTATTACAATAATGCTGGTGAATTATATTTGAAATGTATCACCAGTGTGTCAAAATTTATTTCACATGAGAAACAAAAATAAAGTCCTTTATATCTTTTTTAAAGCATGTTTGAATTGAGATTAAATGAGCAAATGTTTTTATATATGCTGTTAAAGAAATTTTTAGGACTTGCAAATTAAAAATTTCCCTGTTAGAATTCTGTCTTCCAACACATCATTTTGTTCTTTGTCTGATTTATTATATTTAAAATAAGAAATAAAAAATTGTGGGTTTAGAAGATATAGTAATTTGCTAGTACCAGTAATGAAGTACCACAAACAGGGTGTCCTAAAGATAGAAATTCATTTGTTCTGTAGGCCACGAGTCTGAGATCAGGGTGTGGGTAGGTTTGTTTCCTTCTGAGGGTTATCAGAAGGAATCTGTTCCTTGCTACTCTTCCAGTTTCTGATAGTCTGTTGATATTTCTTAGCATTTAGGACCATCACTCCGTATACCAGTCATACTGGATGAGGTCCCACTTTAATGACCTCATTTTAACTTGATCACCTTATTTCCCATTAAGGTCACATTCTGAGGTACTGGGGGTTAGGACTCCAGTATAACAAATTTTGGGGAAACACAACCAACACACAACAGAAGGAATTTTGGAATACTATTAACAGCAACAAAGGCCTTTTGCTGAGTAGTTGTATTCATTCTTTCAGTTTATTAGGATACCATTTTGTAAACAGAGATAACGTTGAAATGCTGTGTCTGGAAGGACCTATTTTTGCCACTTCCAACTCATGTACATAAGGGTAAGGATGACATTTATTTTCTCCTCTGCTTTATTTCCAGGACCTAACAAATACCTAGAAAGTTCTCAATAAAATTCTCTTCAGTAACTAAATGAATTAATTGTTTAGCTATGTGAGGGCAGTATAAGGTTGGAGAAACGTTCACAAAATGTGAACTACCATAGAATGATATAAAAAGTGTGTTGCTTTATGGCATAGTTAAAATTACCTCACTCCACAAAATCTTTTGACTAATCAAAATTGTCTAACGCTTTGACTAATTTTAGTCTTTTAAAGAGAGAAATAAACTCTACCCATTCAGCAAAGCGCCTAAATACACTGTAGAATCTATTTTTATACAGATTTCAATTGAGAAGAAAAAGAGAGAGATTAAAAAAGAGAAAGTGTCGACAAATGTATATACATATGCATGTATACACACACACACATTCTCTATGTGTGTGTGTGTGTGTGTGTGTGTGTGTGTATGGCTTAGAAAATGCCTCCAAATTGGGCTTTTAAAACTGACATTAACCTCGTATCTATCTTTGAGAGAAATGAAACTTTACATTTGGTTTTTTTTTATAGTTGAAGATTTTACTTTATTTTTTTACTTTATTAAATCATAGCGGTGTCCATTAATGCAATCATGGGGCACCATGCACTGGTTTTATATACAATTTGACATATTTTCATCACACTGGTTAACATAGCCTTCCTGGTATTTTCTTAGTTATTGTGTTAAGACATTTATATTCTACATTTAGTAAGTTTCACTTGTACCCTTTTAAGATCCACCGTAGGTGTGGTCCCACCAATTACATTTGGTTTGTTTTTAAGAAAGAACCCCTGACCTCAACAAAGTATTGGAAAAAATAAAGATGATCTCATAAATATACGAATAAAGAGAGGATGGTCTTCAATTGTAATTCTATTAGATATGCAGTTGGATGTGCATCAGGGTTGATCTAGGGGCTGTTATGAACCCTGATATTTCTGGGCAGAGGCTGTACCTTTAACTCTGTGATCCATGGGACAGCCAGATGGGAATCTAGTAATTCTCGATGACAATGTGTTATTTTTCTGTTTTCTTTCACAGTAGCGGGCTGTGGTAGTAACCTACAAGTTGTTTTGTTTGCAGGATCCAGGCAACACAGGGAAAGCAGAAAGATGCTACAGACACTCAAAAGTTTCATTTTACATATTTATGTTTCTTATGTTTACGGAAAGTTAAGAAAATAAAGAAAAAATTTTTTTTAATAGATTGATATCCTGGTCACAGAGATATGAGTAGAGAAATCATTTTTAGGGAACAGCACAATTTTAGACTCTGTACTTTGAGTTTTCATGACAGATTGGTTGAAAGTGTAACTGTGCTGTTTATTTAATTATGGATATTTGACATTTTAGAGGACTGGGTGACCAAAGATTATTTTTCCTTATGCAAAAATTGCCTCTCATTAAATGTGAACATGTTGGTGAGTGGCTTATCATGAAATTTGCCAAACCTCTGAAAGAGCAACAGTTCAAAATGAGGTTGACAGAGTCACTCTGACGAGGATGGCCAATTTTGTTGGTTTGGCTGCTTTGATTAAAACCTTCTGTGAGGCAATAGCGATTGCGTGATAAGTCCAGACACAAATTAAGAGGCAACAATATGTTGACCTACTAAACAAAAGGGACAACAGCTTGGTAACTATGACCAGATACAGTTACTTCACTGATTAGTTAAAACTGCACCTCTCCCCCCACCTAAGAGGAAAAAACAAACAATGAAAAAACAAACCCAACAACCCTGTTTCAACAGTGGCTTCTTTGGGTATATATGTAAATCCCTTCATGGAAAGTTACAAAACCCCAGGAAATTCCACCCGTGAATAATTGTAGCATTTACCCCTAGGGTTACTTTCTATAATGCTCATTTCATGAAAAGTCTTCCCCAACCCCCATTTTTCATAGTTAGTTTGTGTAAGGCAAGCTCAAAGCTGCAGGTCTGAAAGCTACAATTTTCCCAAACAGGCAGGATTTCTAGTGATACAGTGTGAAGATAGCAGGGTTAACAGGTTAACCTCATAACTCAGAGAAACTGAAAGTGTCATCTAAATATATGTTATAGGGCATTATAGCATTCAATTCCTTTGAATGAGTTTTTTTTCATACATATATGATCAGAAGAGTCAATTACCTATTTCTGGTATGGAGATATTTTATTTATATTTTAAGAGTCCAAGTACTGCCTTTGTCTCTGCATGAGACAACGTGAATTGCTGTACAAGGATACTGTGGCATTCTGAGGGTCACATGTTTGGCGATTTACAAAAAAAAAGTTGGACACAATATTTTTTTCATTATCCTTATTTTTTTAAATCATAGTTTTATACAAAACTGTTTAATTTTTCTTCTCTTGGTACAGTATTTATAACAGAAAGGTTGTATGTTAAATAGTTGACTTTTCTAGCAACTCAAACACCTGGTTAACATAAATCTTTCAATAGCAATTTCATTCCATTAACTCCTTTGTTACCAGAACCTCAGAAAATCTCTCTCTGCTAAAAAGTGGTGAGTGACTGGCCATGTTAACCCTAAATACTACATAGCCATGAGAACTAATAAGTGTTGTTCATGTTTGCATATAAAACTTTATAAGGAACAAAATCAAGTTGTTTCTGGGCTTCAGGTTGTTAATGTCATTGTCAAATAGCCTGTTTGGTTTATGACTGCGTTTTCTCATTTCTAAATTCCATATTCCAGTATGCTAATGATTTCCATATTGAAAGAATTTCTTGGATGGAGAAAAATAGCTTTTTGCCTTATGAAAAACATCCAAAATAATAAAGGTAGAAGCCCAAGGAATAGATGTACCTTAAAAAGTCTTGCCTGGGGATTAAATAGTTGTTCACCTTTTCACTCTGTGTGCAATGAACTAAATATATATAAAGTTGCTTTGACTATGAATGGATTTTTAATATGGTCTATTATAGTAGTTAATTAAATGCAGTTAATAATCAGTCTCTTGATGATTAGGCACTCTGTTGCAGAGATAATTTCTTTTTATTATAAAAGGTTAGAAGGTGTGAATGTGAGTTGCATTCTGGTAAACGATTTTAATGTTGCTATGATTTTAAGCAGAATTTCACTATCTAAGTAAATATATTTATTTTATTTTATTATTTTTGAGACAGAGTGTCACTCTGTTGCCCCTGGCTGTAGTGCCTAGCTCACAGCAGCCTCAAACTTGGGGGCTCAAGCCATCCTTCTGCCTCAGTCCCCTGAGTAGCTGGGACTATAGACACTCGCCACAACACCTATGAATTTTTTCTATTTTTAGTAGAGCCAGGGTCTCACTCTTGCTCAGTCTGGTCTCGAGCTCCTGAGCTAAGATGATCCTCCCACCTTAGCCTCCTAGAGTATTAGGCCTAGAAAGTATATTTTATATGAACAGTATTCAAATGTATATAACATAGCTAGAGACTATGCTGTGATAGGATCCATTGTTTTATATATTTGTTCATTCATTAATTAAAACTGATTATATAATTAAAGTAAATAATATAAACTATTATATAATTAATTATGCAAACATTTTATGAGTATACGCTTTGTTTCCAAGAAAGAGCTAGTTCTGGGGATGTTAAATACCCATGAAAGAAAGAGGGTCAAGTATGTAACAGAGAGAGCCTGTTTGAAACTAGGGGAGCCAGGAACCCTGACCAACATGATCAAGAAAATAGCCTCTTTGCAATTGATTCCCAATACAGGTCTTGACTCTGATATCACTCCTTAGCTCAACATTTCTCACACTATTAATTTCTATATTTATTTTGCAAAAGCTTATTAATTAAGTTAACTTGAACAAGATTTATTCAGAGCTTTCTGTATGCCAAGTATCACAGTGGGTGTTACAATTCTTGGCCAATAGAATGTAACTTGTCAAAATTAGTTAACTACTTTTGTCCAAAATGTGCAGTTCTTTTTTTAAGTGTGCAGGTTGCAGTTCTTGAAATTGTGGCTGAAATGACATTTGCAGTGTAATGGCATACAGTGCATATGTATGAAGTGGAAGTAGTTACATTGTAACCATTTGTTTACATGTCTATTGTAAATGTATATATGAAAGATATGGTCAATAGCTCTATCTGAGGCCATGGGGGAAGACTGCACAGAGGGTGATTTTTAAATCTAGGCTTTGAAGGCTCAGAAGTGATGGAGGGCACTGAAGGCAGAAGGGTGAACTATTCTAAAGACTCAGAGGCATGAAAAAAAAAAACAGCCAGCTTGGGTAGTTGTGAGTAGTCTACAGTGGCATTAGCAAAAGGGGCATGTAGTTGTATGTTTTTCCCTGGAGAATCAGGGGCAATCTTTATAAACCACACTCTATCTCAATTTTTCCCACTTCTATAGTAACCAGTTTTGGTTAGATGATACTCTCAGCTTCCAATTCAATGGAACCGTTGTAGCACACCCTGTCAGAAGTATTGCTCTTTTAACATCAACATTTTTTTCACTAGTAAATTCTAGAATCTAAAAAATGGGGAAACATTGTAAATGTGTCACTTGAAATTGAAAAGTATAAAGTTCATTGCTCTATCTTGGTTCCCAGACTCAACATATTTATTATGATAAAAATATATTGGTCATTGTGTAGAACATATATCTTATCCTACATGACCCCTTGCAAGGCCTTATTTCCAAGCTGGAACCATAATTCAGTTTTCGTTCTTCAATGATACATTCTGCCATTAAAAGAAATACTTCTATACAATGTACTTCTAATGAAGTAGCCCCTTGACCTTCACTATATATTTATTTTTTCAGTAGAAACAGTGTTTAGGGATTCCATGTTAGTATATAAGGCATATAATAAGTATGTAGAATCTGGGGACTCCATAAGCAAAGGGAGTTGCAAAAAATATATAAGCCTAGTATTAAGTATATATTTTAGTGAGTTCAAAATGTTGACTTTTATTTTTATTTTTATTTTTGCAGTTTCTGGCCGAGGCTGGGTTTGAACCTGTCACCTCTGGCATATGGGGCTGGCGTCCCACTCCTTTGAGCCATAGGTGCTGCCCCCAAATGTTGACTTTTTCATGAAAGAAGGGATCCACTCACTGGCCAGCAGGTGTTTCACCTTTCACTTATTGTGTGGCACCATGTTGGAGGCCTAGTGTTTGTCATTGCCACTGGAAAATAGGCTACTTGAATATATAGAACATCCAAATTGAGCTTATGTGTGGCCTCCTTCCTTGGCAACACATCTTCACGAGCCTATTGAATGGACTTCCAAGGTTCGGGAAGGAGGCAAATTTAACTCCACAGAGCATTTTGTCCCCATAATTATTAAGAATTTGTACATCAAGAGACTTTCCAGGTGATATTCACTTAGTGCACAAAATTTCAATGCTTATTTCAAGAAATTCACTCCCATAGACCATCCAGAAACCATTTTTTCAACAGTTCTCTAATATTGTTCCTTTCAGATCCTTGACCATTCACATAAAACCCTCAGTTGCCAGCCAGAAATCCATGTAGATTATTCTTGAAATTGTGCTTCTCTATTTTATGCCTTTTTCAGAGTCAATTTTTGGTGGTGCTTGTTTCCACACAAAGCCACTTTCAGCTACTGTTGCAGATATTTGGAAATTAGATTTATAGCATGTTTAACTGGTCATAGAGTTCACTGCAGATGGCTGAACTGTGAATTGAATGATGGGTGGCAGCGTTGCAGGGATAGACCTACATCTATCTGATGCACATTTATTTGATGATGGAAAGTTCCTGTACTTGCCTGATTTTGTAGCTAGATAGAAAACACTGCATGTGGAAGACTTCAAAAATCCATTCTTTCCATTTTTCCACATTAATAGCATTTACTGAGCACATGGCTACTTCAGCGAGAAAATATATTTCTCAGACTCCTTTGTAACTAATATGGCCAAGTGTTCCTCCTAATGGAACATGGGTAGAAGTAATGTTTTGTATTTCTTTTCAAGAAAAATATTGTCCTAGACTTTCTCTCTTTGCCACTTTCCACTGGTGGGCCTGTGGGCGTGAAGTTAAGCCAACTTTGGCTGTGAACATGAAGATTATATTCTATGATAGTGTTTTTCAACCTTTTTATATCTCACAGCACACTTGAAAGTATAGTTAAACTTCCATGGCACACTTGAGTTATGTTGATTAAAAAAAAAAAGAGTAAAAAAAGAAAAAAGAAAAGAATGTGCTTACAGTGCTGTGCTTTGAACTTCTTTTGAAAATAATTTAATTAATCTTTAAAAAATTTTTGTGGCATATCTAAGATCCTCTCATAGCACACCATGCTGTGGCACATCAGCTGAAAAAATCACTGCTCGGGGTGATGCCTGTGGCTCAAGGAGTAGGGCGCCGGTCCCATATGCCGGAGGTGGCGGGTTCAAACCCAGCCCTGGCCAAAAACCACAAAAAAGAAAAAAATCACTGCTCTAGGACATGCTATCAAATATATTGGATGACTCACAGAATCAAGAGCAAGGTAGGAGAATCAGCTTTGGGAAATGGGGAGGTGAGGCAGCAGATATCATAGCTGATATATTTGCAGGAACACACTAGTTACAATGCCACTGTTTTCTCTCTTGGTCCTGAATTCTACTTCACCTGGACATTTGGCTATTGGTGCTGCAAATCACAACATGAGTCATTTTTAAAACTGCACCTACATATTGGGTGCCTATCCATGTACCTCAGGTTGTACTTGCTTTGGTTTGCTCAGGTTGAATTTTATCTACCAGCATCTGCATCTCTTTGCCTGAAGATGCTGGAGATCAGAATTACTGCCTATTTTAAACCTTATTATTTTTATTTTCTTATTTTAAAATTAACTGGAGTATTGTATGTCCTTCTAACTGGTTTCTTCTCTCCTTTAAAACAGAATACATTTGTTTGATGTGCTGCTGGATTCTGTTTGCTAGGATTTTGTTGAATATTTTTGCATCAATATTCATTAGTGATATTGGTCTATAATTTTCTTTTCTTGTTGGGTCTTTTCCTGGTTTGGGGATCAAGGTGATGTTTGCTTCATAGAATGTGTTGGGTAGTATTCCTTCTTTTTCTATATTTTGGAAAAGGTTGAGTAATATAGGTACTAGTTCCTCATTAAAGGTTTGGTAGAATTCTGATGTGAAGCCATCTGGTCCTGGGCTTTTCTTTTTAGGGAGATTTTGTATGGCTGATGCTATTTCAGAACTTGATGTAGGCATGTTCAACATTTCCACTTGATTCTGGTTAAGTCTTGGAAGGTGACATGCTTCCAAGTATTGGTCAATTTCCTTCAGATTTTCATATTTCTGAGAATCAAGTTTCTTATAATATTCGTTAAGGATTTTTTGAATTTCTGAGGAGTCTGTTGTTATTTCATCTTTGTCATTTCTGATTGATGAAATTAGAGATTTTACTCCTTTTTTCCTGGTTAGGTTAGCCAAAGGTTTATCTATTTTATTGACCTTTTCCAAAAACCAACTTTTTGATTTATTAATCTATTGTATAATCCTTTTGTTTTCAATTTCAGTTAATTCTGCTCTAATTTTGGTTATTTCTTTTCTTCTGATGGGTTTGGGATTGGAGTGTTCTTCCTTTTTCAGTTGTTTGAGATGTCCCATTAAGTTGTTAACTTCCTCTTTTTCTGTTCTCTTGAGGAAGGCTTGCAGTGCTATAAATTTCCCTCTTAGGACCTCCTTTGCAGTATCCAGGGGTTCTGATAATTCATGTCTTTGTTATTGTTTTGTCCCCCAAGTTTGGTAATTTCCTTCTTAATCTCATCTATGACCCAGCTATCATTCAGCATAAGTTTATTTAACTTCCATGTTTTTGTATGAGTATGTGGATTCCTGTTACTGAGTTCCACTTTTATTCCATGATGGTAGGAGAAGATGCATGGAATAATTTCTATTCTTTTAAATTTACTGAGGTTAGATTTGTGACCTAAGATGTGATCGATTTTGGAGTATGTTCTGTGGGCTGATGAGAAGTATGTGTATTCAGTTTTGTTAGGATGAAATGTTCTGCAGATGTCTGTTAAATCCAAATGTTGAATGGTTAGGTTTAAATCTAAAATTTCTTTGCTTAGCTTCTTATTGGAGGATCTATCCAACACAGCTAAAGGGGTGTTAAAATCTCTGAGTACATGGAGCTGAGGAAATCAAGTTGCTCATGTCTTTTAGAGTTTCTCTTATAAATTGAGGTGCATTTTGGTTGGGTGCATAAATATTAATTGAAATCTCATCATAGTGAGTATTACCTTTAACAAATATGAAGTGACCATTCTTATCCTTCCTTACTTTTGTTGGTTTAAAGCCTATTGTGTCTGAAAATAAAATTGCAACACCTGCTTTTTTTCTGCTTTTCATTTGCCTGGAATATAGATAACCATCCCTTCACCCTGAGTCTATATTTATCTTTTAAGGTAATATGAGATTCTTGTATGCAGCAGATATCTGGCCTGAGTTTTTGTATCCAGTCAGCCAGCCTGTGCCTCTTTAGAGGACAATTTAAGCCATGCGCATTAATTGAGAATATTGATAGGCCTGGTAGAATTTTGGGTATCCTGTTTGTCGAAAGACTAGTGGACATTTTTAATCCTTTCGCCACTGTGGAAGTTGGAATTTGATCAAAAGTTTCAGAGTGAGTTTACTTTTGTGGTGGAGGATTGTGCTGGTCATTATGGAGGATAGGTCTGAGAATATCCTGGAGATCTGGTTTAGTTATGGCAAATTTTATGTTTACATGGATGGAGCTGGAAAATATTCTTCTTAGCAAAGTATCTCAAGAATGGAAGAAAAAGTATCCAATGTACTCAGCCCTACTATGAAACTAATTTATAGCTTTCCCTATTACAGCACAATATGGGGCAAGGGGCAAGGGAGGGAAGGGGAGGGAGGAGGCTGGGTGGAGGGAGGGTAACTGATGATGGGACTACATCTATGGTGCATCTTAAAAGGGCACAGGTGAAACTTACTAAATACAGAATATAAATGCCATGAAGGCTATGTTTGATGAAAATATTTCAACTTGTATATAAAACCAGCACATTGTACCCCATGATTGCATTAATGTACACAGCTTTGATTTAAAAAAAAAAAGACAGAATACAGAGCGAGAAAGTGAAGATTGAAGGATGAAGAAACAATTTTTCCAAATTGGACAACTAACAACAAAACCCAATGTTAGCCCTTTGGCCAAAAAATGCTTTATAACTCTATTATATCAATTCAGTCTTCTAAATGTAAGAAAGCCATTTTTTGGAGGAGTTAATTTCCAAAGTAAACACTGGACTACTAACATTTCTGTACTCTACTTTTGCCAAACAACAAATTTCATATCTTGGACAAATATGGCTATTCTTTGAGAAAATTGATTAGAAATATGTGTGTTGTCCAAGTCTTGGGATATTTCATCTGTGAATAGATAAATGTCAAATAAAAATTCTATTAATCAAAAACCTCTAAAGCGTAAATTTTATCTTCTGAAAATGGATTTCCATGTCAGAATAAGCACAGTATCTTTCTCATAGTCACTCACTGATTTGTCTTTCTCTCCCATCATTTTTATTGCTCTTTTAAGTTTTTTTGACTTAAGGCTCTATCAACTTGGTACAAATGTTTATAATTACACTGTATTCCTGACAGAGAAGAGTGTCATCTTCTGGCTTCTACATTATTTTCTCATAGAGATTATAAGAGATATTCTGTTCAGAATTGTCCCCTTTCTTCCTCTTTTGGGGAAAAAAAAAGCTGTTCTAGCAAACTCCTTAAGATAACACTAGATTAAGATGGGTGATGGGTGACCAGATGGCATTCCAGGAAGTAGTCTTCACCAATCCTTTTTATTTGAAATCTGCTGCCAAAGAATTGCCTGTGGGAGATCCCTCAATATGTGAGAGCTTCTGTCACCTGAAAAAAAAATCACATCTAGAATTTTATTTAGGCACTATATTTCACCTGGTATTTATCTAAAACCATTCCCTTCAGAAAAGTAAGTCATTCAGGCAAGATGGAAGTAGGAAGAGCAGACAGAACCAGATGCAGGGTCCATATGTTTGGCACTCAGTTTGAACCAGAAGGAGCTGGGAATTCTAGAAAGCCTTGTTTGTTTCAACAGTTCTGACTCTAGAATGTTCACTCATTCACTTGTTCATTCATTCACTCCCCTATTTATTGCAAATGCCTGCCATGGTTTAGTCACTGTGCTAATTCCTGGAGATATAAATAACAACAATAGTCATCAGGCCATCAGATTCATGTACTTTTCTCAAATTAGAAATATCCATAAACAGGATATAAGCATTCCTTTATCTCCACATCCATGCTAGTATCTATTATTTCTGAACTTTTTAATAAAACCCATTCTAGCTTGGGAAAGAGAATCAAAAGTAGACTGACCATTCGATCCAGCAAAAAGGAAAAAAAGTTGTTTAATAAAAAAGCCACCTACACACAAATATTTATTGTAGCACAGTTCGCAATTGCAAAGATGTAGAATCTACCCAAGTGCCCATCAATTCGTGAAGGGATTAACAAAATATGGTAAAGGTGTAACATGAAGTACTACTCAGCCATAAAAAGGATGAATTCATGCCTTTTTCAACAATTTGGATTGAACAGGAGTCCCTTATCCTCAGAGACATTCTCAATGAAAAAACACTGCACTTACTTGTTATTTAAGTGGAACTAACTGAGGAGCACCCATGTGCACAGAGGGAAGAGAGACAGTGGAAATCAAGCCACTGGGAAAGGGTGGTAAAAGATTGATGAAAACCTTCTAATGGGTACAGTTTTTGTTATAGCCTGATTGAGGAATTGCAGAAGCAATCCATGTAACCAAGAATATTTGAATCCCCAAAATGCTTTAAAATTTTAAAAAGTGGATAAAAAATACTATTTGAGGCAAGATTTCTTCCTGGGTGTGTGGTCTTGAGAATCACATAACTTTCCTCAAGTTTAGCTTCTAATCTAAACAAATGGAGATAATAATGATCTCCATTTTGTATACTTAATTATAAACATCATATGAGTTAATTTGTGTGAAGAAACCAGTGCTTAGCAGGAAGCTTGTACATGGTGGTAGCTCAAAACTTTTTTTTTTTTTGAGACAGAGTCTTACTATGTCACCCTAGGTAGAGTGCCGTTGTGTCACAGCTCACAGCAACCGCAGACTCTGGGGCTTAAGGGAGTCTTTTGCCTTAGCCTCCCAAGAAGCTGGGACTACAGGTGCCCTCCACAAGCCCTGTTTTTTTTTTTTTTTTTTTTTGGTTGTAGCTGTCATTGTTGTTTGGCAGGCCCAGGCTGGATTTGAACCCGCCAGCTCTAGTATATGTGGCTGGCACCCTAACCTCTTGAGCCACAGGTGCTGAGCCAGCTCAAAACTTTTATCTTTGCTCTTTCCTTTGACTTTTTAAGAATACTGTATAAGGCAGAAAAAACCAAACCCAACCAAAACAACAAAAAAACAAATTCATAATGAATGTTTTCAAAGGTAGTTTTAAATTTTTACATGATAAAATAGAATAATATTGTTTTATATTTTTTCAATCACTATTTGAACACCACCCAGGTTTCCTAATTATGCACCAACAATGAAAATTTAAGATCAGGAAAAAGAAATTAGAATTCACCCCCCTCATTCCTCCAAATCCTCTATAACATCTTTCAATTTTTTTGCCTTCTAACAGTCAGAAGAGAGGTACAAGTAGGTAAGATGAAAGGAAAAAAGATATCACAAGAGGAATTTTATTTAATGGGAACAAGGATAAAAATAAATTTGTTGAAGAAGATTAGCAGCACCACTCCCATTTCCATATTGCCTCAAATAAAGGAAGGTGTACATCAGGCCACCTGATGCAAAGTTACTTGCATTATGTAACTTTGTAAAGCATTTTTATTAGTCTGGTAGGATTTAGTCATTAACAACCACTGCTTAAATACTCATTGAGATCGCTTGCCTTCTAGCTTTCTGAAATATTGAACCCACATCAAGTGTGAGTTAATGAATACTTGCTGTTAAAGATTGAGGACACACAGTGGAGTCTATTCTCATTTGTTGAAGGCAGGAGATGACATCCACTTAACATGTGTTGAGGCTGACCATACATGCTCTCTTTGGCTCATAACAATTCTCTTAACCTACTTCTTTTCATTTGTCATTCTGAAATTAGCCAACCTCAGGTTGGCCTTGCAGAACTTATAGCAAAACAGAATGTGTGATGATGTACCCTTGTGCCATGCTGTGGGCTCATGTTGATGACACTTGGTGAGGTGGCTGCTGTCTGTGGAACTGATGAAAGAGCTGTGGAGGCCTATGCAAGGACAGTGCCACGGGCTCGGGAATTCCTTTTCTCTTTTGTACAAAATATCCCTTTGAACCCTGAGAAACTCAAAAAGCTTGTGCTTATACATTAGAATTTTTGCATGGAACTTAATTCCTCCTTGGAATTTGTAGAAAAATTAAGAAAAATTTGTCTTTGCTTTAAGAAAGCCATTCGGAAGCTTGGTGCTATGTAATTCCCTCTGGTTGCAAAGTATTTGCTTCTGTGGTACCTGTGGTGTTTGGCACATAATTTCCCTATTGTGTGTGGTTTCTTGGATACATAATAACATGAGATAAAAATTAGCCCTCCCAATATGATTTTAATGAATAGGAAGGCACCTGCTTTGCATGTGTTCTGTGGTGGGTACAAATTCTTGACTATGACTGTGGTCTCCGTTTACATCACAGTTAATAAATAAAAACAATCTGCATACTTGGCCTCTCCTATTGGATAGTGGGGCAGATTCAGTAATGTTGCACAGTCAAATTTACTGGACACAATAAGTTGTTGTTATAGATTTTGAAATTAAACTTGATTATTCTTCAGGGTTTTAATTTTGCACTCCATAGAGCTGTATATTTTAATAAGCTTTTGAAAATGACTTTGATTTCTTTGTGTGAAAAACAAATACAGTTTTCCAAAATGTGATTTTATAGTGATTATTTTATATTTTACAATTATTTTGTGTATTTCCTTTTGTGGATTCTCTTGCTTTTTTATAATTTGAAAAATATTGAAGAAAAATCATAAATCTCTAATTGAAGCATAGGTTAATACTAACTCAAATGTTCTAAGAAAAACTTTTAATTCTTTACTGCACAAACTATTTTTCATTGCTTAATTTATTGAGATTGATTGATTGATTGCTTTATATTTCATGTTGTTTTTAAAGAAAAGGTTGAGAATCCTCTATTTATAAAAATGTCCCCCGCCCCCTGAGAAGTATGAATCCTATGCATTCAATTTTGATATGAAGACAATTAATGGCAATTAATGACATGGTGAGGCATGTGGGAAAGGGAGACCAGGCAGAGAAGGAGGGAAGGGGTGAGGGAAAAGAAAAGAAAAAAAAAACAAAAAACACACCAAAAAAAAAACAAGAAAAGAAAAGAAAATAGTGACTAATTCTCACATAAATGGGATTTAATTTTGACCGAAGTACATTATTTAAACATTAATTTTTAATTCAACTTGTTAATATGTTGTTTAGGATATTGCATCCTCATTAATAAGTGACATATGTGTGTAATTTCCCCTTTATAATGATATATTTTCTCCAATTTTAATATCATGTGTACCCAGATCAAGTAGAATGATTTTGAAGTATTTCTTCTTTTTCTATTGTCTATAAGATTTGGTTTGATCTGTTTTTTTTTTTTTTATTGTTGGGGATTCACTGAGGGTACAATAAGCCAGTTACACTGATTGCAATTGTTAGGTAAAGTCCCTCTTGCAATCATGTCTTGCCCCCATAAAGTGTGACACACACCAAGGCCCCACCCTCCTCCCTCCATCCCTCTTTCTGCTTCCCCCCCCATAAACTTAATTGTCATTAATTGTCCTCATATCAAGATTGAGTACATAGGATTCATGCTTCTCCATTTTTGTGATGCTTTACTAAGAATAATGTCTTCCACTTCCATCCAGGTTAATACGAAGGATGTAAAGTCTCCATTTTTTTTTAATAGTTGAATAGTATTCCATGGTATACATATACCACAGCTTGTTAATCCATTCCTGGGTTGGTGGGCATTTAGGCTGTTTCCACATTTTGGCAATGGTAAATTGAGCTGCAATAAACAGTCTAGTACAAGTGTCCTTATGATAAAAGGATTTTTTTCCTTCTGGGTAGATGCCCAGTAATGGGATTGCAGGATCGAATGGGAGGTCTAGGTTGAGTGCTTTGAGGTTTCTCCATACTTCCTTCCAGAAAGGTTGTACTAGTTTGCAGTCCCACCAGCAGTGTAAAAGTGTTCCCTTCTCTCCACATCCACGCCAGCGGATGTGGAGAGAAGGGAAATCTGCAGTTTTGAGATTTTGTGATGTGGGCCATTCTCACTGGGGTTAGATGATATCTCAGGGTTGTTTTGATTTGCATTTCTCTAATATATAGAGATGATGAACATTTTTTCATGTGTTTGTTAGCCATTCGTCTGTCATCTTTAGAGAAAGTTCTATTCATGTCTCTTGCCCATTGATATAAGGGATTGTTGGCTTTTTTTCATGTGGATTAATTTGAGTTCTCTATAGATCCTGGTTATCAAGCTTTTGTCTGATTGAAAGTATGCAAATATCCTTTCCCATTGTGTAGGTTGTCTCTTTGCTTTGGTTATTGTGTCCTTAGCTGTACAGAAGCTTTTCAGTTTAATGAAGTCCCATTTGTTTATTTTTGTTGTTGTTGCAATTGCCATGGCAGTCTTCTTCATGAAGTCTTCCCCTAGGCCAATATCTTCCAGTGTTTTTCCCATGCTTTCTTTGAGGATTTTTATTGTTTCATGCCTTAAATTTAAGTCCTTTATCCATCTTGAATCAATTTTTGTGAGTGGGGAAAGGTGTGGGTCCAGTTTCAGTCTTTTACATGTAGACATCCAGTTCTCCCAACACCATTTATTGAATAGGGAGTCTTTCCCCCAAGGTAAGTTCTTGTTTGGTTTATCAAAGATTAGGTGGTTGTAAGATGTTAGTTTCATTTCTTGGTGTTCAATTCGATTCCAAGTGTCTATGTCTCTGTTTTTGTGCCAGTACCATGCTGTCTTGAGCACTATGGCTTTGTAGTACAGACTAAAATCTGGTATGCTGATGCCCCCAGCTTTATTTTTGTTACTAAGAACTGCCTTAGCTACACGGGGTTTTTTCCGGTTCCATACAAAATGCAGAATCATTTTTTCCAAATCTTGAAAGTATGATGTAGGTACTTTGATAGGAATGGCATTGAATAGGTAGATAGCTTTGGGAAGTATAGACATTTTAACAATGTTGATTCTTCCCATCCATGAGCATGGTATGTTCTTCCATTTGTTAATATCCTCTGCTATTTCCTTTCTGAGGAGTTCATACTTTTCTTTATAGAGGTCCTTCACCTCCTTCGTTAGGTATATTCCTAGGTATTTCATTTTCTTTGAAACTATGGTGAAGGGAGTTGTGTCCTTAATTAGCTTCTCATCTTGACTGTTATTGGCGTATACAAAGGCTACTGACTTGTGGACATTGATTTTATATCCTGAAACATTACTGTATTTTTCCATGACTTCTAGGAGTCTTGTGGTTGAGTCTTGGGGTTCTCTAAGTATAAGATCATGTCATCAGCAAAGAGGGAGAGTTTGACCTCCTCTGCTCCCATTTGGATTCCCTTTATTTCCTTGTCTTGCCTAATTGTATTGGCTAGAACTTCCAGAACTATGTTGAATAGTAAAGGTGACAGAGGACAACCTTGTCTGGTTCCAGTTCTAAGAGGAAAAGCTTTCAGTTTTACTCCATTCAGTAAAATATTGGCTGTGGGTTTGTCATAGATAGCTTCAATCAGTTTTAGAAATGTGCCACCTATGCCTATACTCTTCAGTGTTCTAATTAGAAAAGGATGCTGGATTTTATCAAATGCTTTTCTGCATCTATTGAGAGGATCATGTGATCTTTATTTTTGCCTCTGTTAATATGGTGGATAACGTTTATGGACTTGCGTATGTTCAACCAGCCTTGCATCCCTGGGATGAAGCCTACTTGATCATGATGAATGACTTTTTTGATGATAAGCTGTAATCTATTGGCTAGGATTTTGTTGAGAATTTTTGCATCTATATTCATGAGTGAGATTGGTCTGAAATTCTCCTTTTTGTTTGGGTCTTTTCCTGGTTTTGGTATCAGGGTGATGTTTGCTTCATAGAATGTGTTGGGGAAGATTCCTTCTTTCTCAATTTTTTGGAATAATTTCTGCAGTATAGGAATAAGCTCTTCCTTGAAGGTTTGATAGAATTCTGGAGTGAAGCCATGTGGACCAGGGCATTTTTTGGTTGGAAGATTTTTTTATTGTTTTTTTGATCTCAGTGCTTGAAATTGGTCTGTTCAGGAGCTCTATTTCTTCCTGGCTAAGTCTAGGGAGAGGGTGTGATTCCAAATATTGATCCATTTCCTTCACATTGTCAAATTTCTGGGCATAGAGTTTCTGGTAGTATTCAGAGATGATCTCTTGTATCTCTGTGGGATCAGTTGTTATTTCCCCTTTATCATTTCTGATTGAGGTTACTAGAGATTTTACTTTTCTGTTCCTCGTTAGTCTGGCCAATGGTTTATCTATTTTATTTATTTTTTCAAAAAACCAACTCCTTGTTTCATTAATTTTCTGAATGATTCTTTTGTTTTCAATTTCATGGATCTCTGATTTGATTTTGGATATTTCTTTTCTTCTACTGAGTTTAGGCTTAGATTCTTCTTCTTTTCCAATTTCATAAGATCACTTGTGAGATTGTTGATGCACTCTCTTTCTGTTTTTCGAATGTAGGCATCTAAAGCGATGAATTTTCCTCTCAAAACTGCTTTTGCAGTATCCCACAGGTTTTGGTAGCTTGTGTCTTCATTGTTGTTACGCTCAAGGAAGTTAATGATTTCCTGTTTTATTTCTTCCTTCACCCATCTGTTATTCAACAGAAGATTGTTTAATTTCCATGCCTTTGGGCGGGCTTGAGCATTTTTGTTAGAGTTGAGTTCCACCTTTAGTGCCTTATGGTTTGAAAAGATACAAGGTAAAATTTCAATTCTTTTGATTCTGTTAATATTTGTTTTGTGTCCCAGGATATGATCAATTTTGGAGAATGTTCCATGGGGTGATGAGAAGAATGTATATTCTTTATCTTTGGGGTGGAGTGTTCTATATGCATCTATCAAGCATAGTTGTTCTAGGGTCTCATTTAAATCTCTTACATCTTTGTTTAATTTCTGTTTAGAGGATCTGTCCAGCTCTGTAAGAGGTGTGTTAAAGTCCCCTGTTATGATGGTATTATCAGATATCATATTGCTCAGACTGAGTAAGGTCTGCTTCAAGAATCTGGGAGCATTTAAATTGGGTGCATAAATATTTAGAATTGAAATGTCTTCTTGTTGTAGTTTTCCCTTGACCAATATAAAGTGACCATCTTTGTCTTTTTTGACTTTAGTTGCTTTAAATCCACATGTATCTGAAAATAAGATTGCAACTCCTCTTTTCTTCTGAATTCCATTTGCCTGAAAAATTGTCTTCCAACCCTTGACTCGGAGCTTTAATTTGTCTTTTGAAGCCAGGTGTGTTTCTTGCAGACAGCAAATGGATGGCTTGTGTTTTTTAATCCAGTCAGCCAATCTATGTCTCTTCAGTGGGGAATTCAAGCCATTAACATTTATTGAGATAATTGATAAGTGTGGTAGTATTCTATTCGTCTTATTTGGTGAGAGTCCATTGCTTAGTTTTATGTTTTGCATCAGTGTGGAGGTTAGGTTCTGTCCTTTGATTTCTGAGTTCTTACTTTGCTGCTGATCCATTGTGGTGGTCAGTGTGCAGAACAGGTTGAAGTATTTCCTGTAGAGCTGGTCTTGTTGTGGCGAATTTCCTCAATGTTTGTATATCCGTAAATGATTTGATTTCTCCGTCAATTTTGAAGCTTAGCTTAGCAGGGTACAGAATTCTGGGCTGAAAATTGTTCTGTTTAAGTAGATTAAAGGTAGATGACCATTGTCTTCTTGCTTGGAAAGTTTCATTAGAGAAGTCTGCGGTCACTCTGATGGATTTGCCCCTGTAGGTCAACTGGCGCTTACTCCTGGCAGCTTGCAGAATCTGTTCTTTTGTCTTGACTTTGGACAGGTTCATCACAATGTGTCTTGGAGAAGCTCGGTTAGAGTTGAGGCAATCTGGGGTCCGATATTCCTCTGAAAGCAGTGTGTCAGACTCTTTGGTGATGTTTGGGAAATTTTCTTTTATAATATTCTCTAGTATGGCTTCCATTCCTCTGGGGCATTCTTCTTCCCCTTCTGGAATTCCTATAACTCGTATGTTGGAACGCTTCATAAAGTCCCATAATTCTGACAGTGAACGTTCTGCTTTCTCTCTCTTCTTTTCTGCCTCTTTTACTGTCTGAGTTATCTCAAGAACTTTGTCTTCTACCTCTGAAATTCTTTCTTCTGCCTGGTCTAACCTGTTGCTGATACTTTCCATTGTATCTTTAAGTTCCCTAATTGACTGTTTCAGTTCCTTCAGGTCTGCTATATCCTTTTTATATTCTTCATATCGTTCATCTCTTATTTGATTCTGTTTTTGGATTTCCTTTTGGTTATTTTCCACTTTATTAGCAATTTCTTTCATTGTTTCCATCATTTCTTTCATTGTTTTCAACATGTGTATTCTAAATTCCCTTTCTGTCTTTCCTAACATTTCTATACTGATGGAATCATCTGCAGTAGCTACCTCATGGTCCCTTGGTCGGGTTGTTCTAGACTGGTTCTTCATGTTGCCTGGAGTTTTCTGCTGATTCTTCCTCATGAGTGATTTCTTTTATCTGTTTCCTTGCCCTAATTTTCCTTTCACTTCCTCTTGCTCTTTAAGTTCTTGTGCCTGTGGACTAAGGGTTACAGGACCAGAAGGGTGAGAAGGTTGAAGAGCAAAAAAAGGGGATGAAAGAAAGGAGGACTGAGTGATAAGAAAAAAAGAAAGATAGAGAAAGGAGAGGGGGTGGGTATAAGGAATATTGACAAAAAGAAGAGAGGCACAGAAAGAGGGAGACAGGGCAATATAGGTGTACAGTTGGGTACTTTGACACAACCTTAAAAAACCCCACCTTCTGGGGGTGCCCAGTGCGTGGTTCCCTTGAGGTCAGCAGCTCTTTGCTAACCTGATCAGACACAGTACCCCACCTCCACCAAGTAGAGAGGAAAGAGAAAAATGCTATAAATCAAACCAAAAGAAGCAAACAGAAAACTTTACGGGGATATAATTGGGTGAAAAACCAAATTATATCGGTAGAAACACTAGCAAAAATGAAGTTGAAGTTATTAAAAAAGGCAGCAACGGAAATTATAATTAAACTAGGAAAATTGAGAACGAAAAAGGGATCTGTGTGGAAAAGATTGGAATTAAAAAAACAAAAGAACATCAGCAACGTCAAAATAAACAAACAAAGAAAAGAACCAAACAAAAAAAAAAGAAAAAGATACACAACCAAAAACAAAGCAGTTTGTATATGTTATTGAATATTGTCTGGGCAACACGTGGTCTTCTGGGGTATGAGATGTTAGTCACAGTTCTGATACGACTGGAGGCTGCTGATTTCTCAAACCCCAGCAGGTGGACACCCTAAATCTCTCTTCAGCCTACTTAAAAGGCACTTTGAACTTGTAAACTTGCTGAGCAGAAGCTTTCCCAGCTTTCTCGCTGGAATCGCTGCTGAAGTGGCTATCCACTTACCCAGTGTGCCAAAACCGGTCTCACTCTGCCCCTGAGGGTTAGGGCTGCAAGGCGGCTCAAACCCCACCCTTAGGCTACTTGGTTGCTGGGTTACCAGCTCCCACCCGTTTCTAGCTCTGCGACCCTGAGAGCCGAGCTTGCCGGGGCAGATCACTGACAATGGATCTGTGTGACCCACCGCCAAACACTATTAGCTCCGTCTGGCTCAGCGGCTCAGACTGGGGCCCTAGACAACGGCCAAAGTTCTCCGCACTCCCGCTCAGGCCTTCCCCAAGGCAGTTCAACTCAGTGCCAAGTCCAAGGACATCAAAACAGTTCACAGGTAAGGCCTTTCTGGTTTGCAGTCTCGCTGCTACTGAACTTACAGTTGTGGGCGGGTTTAGACGGATTGAACACACGCGACCACTTGCCGGTTTTCCACTGTTTTAGTCCTCCTCTTGGGGTCCAAAAGTCTCTCGCTGACTCCCTGTATCTTCAGAGGAGTGATGATAGGCAGTTCCCACCAGCCAGAGATGCCTGGAGTCCTATCTCCCCAGACTCACGGTGCCCAGATGCAAGGAAGCTGTTACTCGGCTGCCATCTTGCTCCGCCTCCCCTCTTTCCAGACGGTTTGATCTGTTTTTTGAAATTATCTTTTACTTTTATTTATAAATATTAGTTGTCTATTTTTTTGAGACTTAAAAAAAAAATAAGAAGTTAACTATGACTCCATACTGAATCTCAGAATCAAAGCATTCTATAATAGACATACTCTTATCTGACAATGTGAATGTTACTTTCTTTGCATTATTATTATTATTATTTTTGCTTAATATTTCGATGTAGCAATTGTCTGATTCCTTTTCTGAATGTATTTATGTTTGTTCATTCTTTACAAGGTTTTTGTTTCTAGTCCTTATTTTAAACATTGTTATTGTTATTAAAATTTAAGCCTTTTTAATTTTGTGAAGGCAAAAAAATGGAAACCTAATAAACACATGTATATGTGAAAATAAAAAAATAAAAACATAAAATAAAAATGTCCCCAAATATATGAACTCTGCATAAATTTACCTTTTAAATATTGGTCATGTCTATGTGACCTAACTATAACTATCTGTGTTACTTCTTAAATATTATATTTAGGGTTCTTTGTGGTGTTGGTTTGTATTTATAATCTGAGAAATGATCCAGTCTTACTTTCTCTGAGGAATTCAACTTACCTCTGCTGGTGGGCACTCCATATCACCATGGTTAAGATTTTATGAATATGAATAGACAATTTAGGGAAAAATGAAAACTATTTCTCCTTAGTCCTATAATATTTACAGACTCAAATCTAAATGAGAAACAGTACTTTTATGCAGTACTCTGATTTCCAATCTTACTTACTTTTACAATTGATAGAAATTTGTGCAGGGCTAAATTTTGTGGATTACACAAACATACATTTGTATTTAAGGGGCCAAGAAGGAATTAATGAGTAATTTAATATGATTATGTATTTTTTCTCTTTTTGCTAGATTTCTAGAGTTGTCTTTTACCATTTAAAGGATATTATAAAGTCAGGAAAAGACACAGAAATGAGTAGATCCAGTTAAATGTGTTGGTGTCTGCTATGTGCTAGAAAGTAGCCAAATTGCTTTTCATATAATTTATCTCATTGCCCCAATAACCCACCAGAGATGGAAGCCCCATTCTACAAATGATAAAACTTAGAGAGGCATAGAGAGGTCAAGTTTCTTAAATGATGTTTTTTCACTTTTCCACTGAAGCAAGTAGAATGGCCTGAGGGAGGAAAATCCAAGTAGGCAGTGATTAGGGAAAAAAAAGGCGGTTGCTCAGGGGAAAAATGCAGATAGAAATGGTGATAGAAAACTAATGAATTCTACATTAGAATCTTTATTAGCGCCTCAGTGAGAACTATCCACACTGACTTCTGCTTGACCTTGAGGCTTTTTAAAGAATCAGTAAGTGTTTTGATTCTCTTGATCCAGTGAAGCCTTCCAGAAATTCCTAGCCGTAATCTCTGAAGCCCTTTCCTAGGACTGGCCTAGAACACAGGAGTAAGGATTTGCATTCCAGAATGGGGAGGTCAAAGTTATATCTCGAGGACTATGTGTGGATATGTGCCCTGCTCAGAGGGCAAATGTAAATTCAGTTACCCACGACAGGTATCACACTGGCTTGGAACAATTTTTATGCTTCTTCTTGGTGTAACTTCTCCTCCCTGAGTGTGCGGGCAACGTCTTGACCCTTGGTTTCTTGCTGTGTATCTGTCCTTCCAACCTACTATTGGTTTGGTTCTCTTTCAGAAGTTCAATTTATTTGAATTCTAAAAAAGATCATGAGAAGTTCCCTGGCTTCTGTTTTCTGGCAAATATTGTAGCTTTTGAGGGTTTACTGCATATTTATAGGATGGTGGGCAGAAAGGAGTACATTCTGTATTGTCACGTGAGGATAACGCCCTACATTCTTTCACAGGGGAAGGATCTCTATAAAGGGCTGGCCAAAATCTCCTTCAAAATAACATAAAAGCAATTTTTATATCGTAAAATATTAATTAAAAGGGTTCAAGTGTTTTCACTAGTTGGATATCATGGTATACGGCTTAAGTCTTTGGGCCTTCGGTGTGTCCATCACCAGAATAGCATGCATTGTACCCGACAGGTTATGTTATTTCACAACACCCACCTTCCCACCTTCCCCCCTTCTTAGTTTCTCATATCCTTTATGTTGCTTTGTGCCCATGTGTACCCACTATTAGCTCCCACTATTGGTGAGAACATGTGGTGTTTGGTTTTCCATTCCTGAGATACTTTGCTTCATCCAACTTGCTGAAAAATAATATTATTTCATTACTTTTTATGGCTGAATTGTACACCATGTTATATACAGAGGGTACCAAAATGTATAAATTTTAAGAAAGAAAGAAACAAATCAATAATTAAAAATTAAGTCACACTTGAGTTCTTCCCAAAGTATCACCAGCGTAGCTATTTTTCACCAGTAAACCACATTCTTTAGGGTCCCATAGGTAGAAGTCAAGGGTGTTTAGTCAGGAGTGCACCAAATACCACTTCAAAATGATCTTGCACTCCTCAAACAACAACCTTGGTTCTGCTGTTTTCTTTGCCTGTCCTGTCTGTTGCATGATGACACTGGCATTCATTTGATTGATGCAATATTTTGTGTGCAGGTCATACTACACATTGTTACAATGAGTCAATTCAACTTCAGAAAGTTAAAACATAGATAACATCTCTTAAAATGTGTATACATATTTTTGGCATACCCAGTATGTACTATTTTGCTTTTTAAATCCACTCTTGAATTGCAGGGCACTTAGGTTGATTCCACATACTTGCAATTGTGAATTGTCCTCTCATATACTTTGATTACTGGCATCTTTCTGATAAAATGATTTTTTTTCCTTTGGGTAGGTACCCAGCTAAAAGATTGTTGGTTCAAGTGGTAGGCCTACATTTATTTCTTTGTGGCATTCCAATCTTTGTGGAATAAAGGTTGCACTAATTTGCAGTCTCACCAACAGCATATTAGCACTCCTTTCTCTCTGCATTCATGCCAGCATCTATTGTTTTTTGGACTTTTTACACAAATTTTCTCTTTGGGTCTTTATTTTAAAACCATGAATATGCATTTTAGAATTCCCATTTTATAAATAAAAATTAAACCTAGAAAGGGTACATATCTCCTCATATCCAAATTTTTACGATGAATGAATCAGAAAATAAGCCTAGTTCTATTGGTGGCAAAATTCATGATTTCCTGTTAATCCATATGGTTAAATATTTCTCTCCTATATAATTTATTTAATCATTTACTCAGAAATATTCACTACCTACTCTATGGAAGATGCAGTGCTAAATTCTAAGGACAGAGAAATGATCAGCATATATTTTTGAATGGTAGAAAAATGACACAGCTAAAAATTAGTATAAAATTACCATTGACTATTCTTTGTAAGGAGGCAAGAGCTCTTCTTATATAATAATGTCCTATGTAAAAGCAATAAAATTTGGCTACACAGTTAAACTTAGTTTACTTAATGCTTTGTGATGGATGGCAAACACTTCTTGCTGCATTATTGTATGTATATTCTCTAAGAGTATTTGATGTGAAGCTCTAGACAGAGAAGATCTAGTTTATATTTAGAGACACTGATCTCCTAGACTGTATGTGATTTTAAAAATAGAACCTTTTGGAGAACTGTAATTGAATTTGATGCATGTGAACTATGCCAAATTTCTCTGGTTTGACAGAGAAATTCCATTCTTAATGGAGGTAGGGATAAGAAGTGGAACTCTGGGTACCAACTCTCCACATGCATGGTTCTCAACCTCGAGTATGCATCAGAATCAATGCAATCAGGGGTTGTTAAAATACAGATTTCTGAGTCTACTCCTGGACTTTCTGATTCAGGAAATTTGGGGAAGAGCTAGAGATTTTGCATTTCTAAAAAGTTTTCAAGTGAGACTGATGCCACTGACTTGGGGAACACACTTGGAGAACCATCGATCTACAGGAAAGTATTTTCTTATATCCTCATAAAGAATGGGCAAAAATGGGAATCCAACTTCCTTTTTGGCTTCCGAGATCTGGTGATCTGTCACTGTAGGCTCAAACAGCTAACATATTCACAAGATGAACACCAGTAATCTCTCTGTATAGAAAATAGTTTAGTTTTATTTGTTTTTTATTATTTTGCAGATACAACTTAGAGTTTGTTCATTTATGTGTTCCCTAAAATTAAATGTCAGAGGTCCTTGTTAAATGAGAGAAATTTTTTTCTCATCTCTCTTAGGTAATGGTTCACTAAAAACATTTTGAGAAGACATATGTTTGGGGGTGATTTGGTGCACATCTGTTATATAAAGGAAATTTTATTTACTTCATACAGAAGATGTGAACACTATATAGAAAGACACCTTTGTATATCTGTAGGAGCAGATCATGTTTGTTTGTTTGTACCTGATTTTTAATCCAGCCATCAAACCCAATGGACAGAAATTTCACTAATTTGAGTGAAGTGATAACTAAATGTTTCAACATCAGCCTTGAGCATAAAGTGCATTTGGCTGAGACCCTAATATTCAGTATTCTGATCTTCTCCCCCTAGATATATGTTCAGTACTCTGTTAGAAGGTTCCCTTTTCATCTGATTCTACATGGATGCAACATTTCCTGTCTTGCAGCCAAAGTCAACCTTTTAAGACTTATAGGCATGTTGTAGGCTTATAAATTAACAAAGTGAAGAGAATACCAAACATTAGAATCCAGGATCATCCAAACACCAACAGCAGCTCTAGAGCTACATAGATTGATCAGGGTTCAGGTCACAAGGAGGGGTGCTCAAGGCAGAGCCCAGGAAGCCTGGCAGCCACAAAGCTTGTGAAAGTAGCTTTCCTTACAGTGGAAGCCAAAAGGAGACATCAATGTAATCAGCGTGGGTTAAACAGATCTGGGATATATTAGTCATGGATCTTTCAAAAAAGGGGGAGTGCTTACATTGTTTGACAAAGAGTTTTCTGCAGCTTTATTTCTAAATCTTGGCAGCCTTAGGAGGGAAAGGGTCTAGTTCATAAGACCAGAAATTTTAGGCACACTTTTCTGAAATTGGAAGGTTGAGACAGTACCATGGAAGCCATATACACATTGGATTCAGTCAAGTGGCTCTTCTAGGTTTATGTAATAATTTTCTTCTTGTTACGAAGATCATCGATAAAGAAACTAAATTATAAAAATCCTTCTGGGTTTTTGATTGTACTCTTATTAAATCTTTTCAATGTTTCTAAAATTTCCAGTGTGTGCTGTGTGTAATAGTCTATAAACATTGTCTGTTATTGTTGATATAGAATGTGAGGCAGCAGATGCATTTGATAAACAATTTTAACACTTTTGAGAAGGGAAATTTCTGCAATGCAATAAAAATGGCAGCAACCAAAGAAAAAACTTTGTGGATTCAATGAGAGTTATGCAGAACTCATTAATAATTCTTTTGAATTATCCCCTAAAGAGTCATTTAATTTAAAAAGACAGAAAATGTCCTTTTTTTTTTTTAATTTGTGTCACCACCCTTTCTCCACCTCTATCAAGAATGTTGCAGTCAAAAAAGGATAAAGAAAAAGAAACTGGAACGTTTGATATAATATGTCCAAATATTTGTAGGGTCTTACCAAAAGCAATGAAACTGTCAACATGGTTCCTTATAAGTTTATTATGCATCTAGGAACTGGCAAGTGTTGTACGTTTGTTGGAAGAAGCTTTTAAATATTCACTTCCAAAGTTCATTTTCTGTAAATAACTGGAGAAGTCAAAGCCCCATGAGCTGAAGTGGACAGTTTATTCATCATCACTTGTCAGCTACTTAAATAAAAACTTACTTCGTCTGTTCTTTGAACTAGTCACTGAATTCATGTTTTAAAAATCGCCAGATCTTTCGTCTTTATAATTTTTTTGTTTCCTTGGAAATTTTTGAAAATTCCTTTAAATATTTCAAAATTTGTGCTTAATAATAAAGGATGTGACAGAAAATGTGGTTTTATTTTTTGAGTACTTGGTCACTGGGGGAGTTAACCTGTTCCCTAGAAATAGCAGTAACACTTTAATGAAGATCGTGAATATGTCTTGATTTAAGTATATCTCATTCTAGACAAAATGAAGAAATAGGGGACTGTTCTACCATCCAGTCTTTCTTTTCTTCCCTCAGAAATAGTCATGCTATTTTATAAGTAGGTGCTTCTTTTTGTTTTCGAGGCTCATGATCTGAGTCTGATATCCTTGGCCTAATACATTTACACGGACCAGGTCTCTTGAGTTTTCATTTGCCGATTTGTGGTGTCCTATCGTCCTAGTGTTGTCCTACTCCTGGCCTTAGCTCTTCTTCCAAAACACATAGGCTTCTAGGGTGTCCTTTTCTGTTCTCACAAAGAGAACATTTGGGATTCTATAGGAACAGATAAGCAGAGCAATTGCATCTCTTTTAGGGATCAAGGAAGGCTTCCCGGGGAAGAAACATTCAGACTGAGACCTGAGACATGAGGAGGTATTAACCAGTGGACTCAACCTATATTGCAGAATGATAGAGGTCAAAGAGTCATTCAGCTTTAGATGTGACTGACAGGGCAGGCAGAGACCAAGGATCACTGGGTCTTATAAACCTTGTGCAGGAATCTATGCTGAGGGAAATGGAGAACTATTGAAGAACTTTCAGCAGGGAATGACATGAGTAGATACGCATTTTTAAAGGATATAGCATATTCAGGCTATAGTATAGAGGCAAGCCAAAATGCTGGTGTTGTTGTCACTCGTAAACACTTTAATGCCAATTAATTCATAATCATCTTTTATCAACCTATAAGTTATTATATAGCAACTACTGGGTAATGAGTGGGAAAGACAGGCTTAATGGTGGACACTGTGGTGACAGAGAACAACACAAGATACAGGCAAAGAGGAAGACATAGGATGAAGGAGGCAGGGATGAAGGCAGGCAGGCAGACCAGAGGAGATGCTTTTGTTAAGTTAGGCAGTTCGTTTGACATGAGCTAGGCGGCTGGTGGGTGTAGTTAGGCTATTTTGGATCAGCTTGGGACAGGCTAACGTGGGTTATTATGGGAATGGGGCTAATCACAGCCTTGCAGGTGCAACATCTTGTAGGTGGGTTGCCTTGAGATAGAGGCTAATCAATGTCCCAGGGACTTCTTACATGGGCAGATAGATGTCATCATAGTGATGTGGGTTGTTTTGGGAACAGCCTGATTAGGACCCTGGGAACCTTCTACAAAGCAACTGATACCCCTTAAAAGTTGTATATAAAATCCAGCACTGTGCTCTCCATGATGCCTGCAGTTACTAGGACAGGGTCTGGCTTGCCTTACAAGTCATTAAAATAAAATAAATCCTTGCTAAACTCTTACTTGTTTCATTCAATTATTTTGGAGACTACCTCAAGCTGTCACCATGCTGCTCTAACACTTTCACATTCATGAGCAAACTCATTCAATTCTCATAATTGATTTTTGCAAAAGAGAAAACTGAAAATAGGAACAATTGATAGCTTAAGAGAGGCTAATTTGCCAAAGACCACATAGCAAATGGCAGAGCTGGAATTTTAATTTAGATTCTCCTACTACATGTTCAGTTAAGGGTAGAAATATATAAACTATACAAGAGATGGAGCTGGAACATATTCTTCTTAGTAAAGTATCTCAAGAATGGAAGAAAAAGTACCCAATGTACTCAGCCCTACTATGAAACTAATTCAGGGTTTTCACACAAAAGCTATAACCCAGTTACAACCTAAGAATAGGGGCAAGGGGGAAAGGGAGGGGAGGGAGGGGGGAGGTGGATAGAGGGAAGGGGATTGGTGGGATTACACCAGTGGTGCATCTTACAAGGGTATATGTGAAACTTGGTAAACGGTCTGTGAAGCTAGTGAATGATGCCCCATGAATCTATCAATGTACACAGCTATGATTTAATAATAATAATAAAAAAAACATTTGCACCAAAAAAATAAAAAAAATAAACTATACAAGAGTGAGTAGAGGTACAGCTAGAAGGTAGAACTTAGGTTTTCTGACAATTCTGCTCAGTGCTGACCCCTCATTGAATGACATCTATCCAAATCAAATGTTTCCAACTCAGTGGGAAAACTGAGTTGATATGATATTCTCTACTGATGAATGTTTATATGATTTTCAAGATAGGAAATCATTGATCATTTTCACTCAAAATGAAAAATCATTCATTTTTCCCTTCTTGGATCTTTCTATGTGGTACTGTGTAGACCGTCAGGTGCTGAACCACATCCAGATTTCCTTTTTGTATTCAGTAAGGCTTTGCCTCTTCTCATTTAATCATTCAGTGATTTATTCTTCATTTTACAAAAAGTTATCGAGCCTGATATAGTCCAGGCACTGTTCTAGGTGCTGGAAAACATCAGTGAACAAAACAGCAAGACTTCTTTGCTCTCATGTATTTAATGCATTGATATATTTTGATCTCTAAGGACTCTGTGTCAAACAATGACACATTTCAAATCAATTTAAACTTTCCATTTTTGAATTCCAGCAGCTCGTGTCCACCCTTCATTTATTTCCCTTACACACTATTCCAGTTCCAGAATGTTGGGATCAGTAAAAATAAATAGATACACAGCAATAGGTTTGAGATTTTAAAGATTTTGATTCTTTGTTTACAGATTTCATCATTACAAAGAAAAGTGAAGCTCTTTTTCTGATGACTCACACTATGCCTGTCAGAAAATGATTGCCCTCTGGTTTGGTTCTCGCTCTTCCTTATGTGATGATATTCCCACACTCTTATTCTTTTTAGGCAACACTGGGAATATTTTCCTGTCCTATTATGTCTTTTCTGTATGTGGTGGTTTGTCCGCATTTGTAGCATGGGTGATAAGAGACTGAAGCCAAATCTTCGAATTTGATGAAACATCTTTCTAAGCCACATGAGGTCATTTTGAAGGGGCTAATGTAACAATGCCAAACACCTGCCATTTAAAAAAGAAGAGGTTCATTATTCTCTAAATTAACTATTATAGAGAATATGAATTATTCTCTATAATCCAAATACTTTATGAATCATCAGAGATGGGTCCTAGCCTGTGATGATTTCAACCATTCTCTGTCTGTTTTAAATATCCACACTGTGACATTTACTTCTTTGTTATTAATTAGTCTATCATCAAATTCCTATGTTACATCCAGAAAAAAGTGTTCAGACATTGATGTAATGTTGAATTGACATATTTATGTATATTTCCTGACTCCAACTACTCCAAAAATAAGTTTTGGGGATTGAATTATAGTTTTTGTAGAACTAGAAGACAGTAACTCAAAATAATCCCTCCTGAGCTGCTGTGACTACAGGTGGGTGCCACCATGCCTGGCTAATTTTATTATTTTTAGTATAGACAGGGTCTCATTCTTGTTCAGGCTGGACTCAAACTCCTGAACCCAAGGGATCCTCCTGGCTCAGCCTCCCAAAGTAGAGGATTACAGGCGTGAGCCACTGAGCCTGGCCCATAAAACCATTTTTATGGTCTTGTTCTGTCCACAGACCAAACTGACTACCATTATGTATCCTAATTTCTCTTCTCTTCTCTTCTCTTCTCTTCTCTTCTCTTCTCTTCTCTTCTCTTCTCTTCTCTTCTCTTCTCTTCTCTTCTCTTCTCTTCTCTTCTCTTCTCTTCTCTTCTCTTCTCTTCTCTTCTCTTCTCTTTTCTCTCCTCTCCTCTCCTCTCCTCTCCTCTCCTCTCCTCTCCTCTCCTCTCCTCTCCTCTCTTCTCCTCTCCTCTCCTCTCTTCTCCTCTCCTCTCCTTTCCTTTCCTTTCTTTCCTCTCCTCTCCTTTCTTTTCCTTGTTTTTTTTTTTTCTTTTTCTTTTAGACAGAATTTTTGTTGTCCAGGCTAGAGTGCTGTGGCATCAGTCTATCTCACAGCAATCTTGAACTCTTAGGTTCAAGTGATTCTCCTGCCTCAGCCTCCCAAGTAGATGGGACTACAGGTACCCACCACCACACCCTGCTAATTTTTCTATTTTGAGTAGAGATGGGGTGTTGCTCTTACTCAGGCTGGTTTCCAACTCTTGGGCTCAAGCAATCTGTTTGCGTTGGCCTCTCAGTGCTAGCACCACACCTCACTGGCTATGCACTTCTTTTTTTTTTTTTTTTTTTTTTTATTGTTGGGGATTCATTGAGGGTACAATAAGCCAGTTACACTGATTGCAATTGTTAGGTAAAGTCCCTCTTGCAATCATGTCTTGCCCCCATAAAATGTGACACACACTAAGGCCCCACCCTCCTCCCTCCATCCCTCTTTCTGCTTCCCCCCCATAACCTTAATTGTCATTAATTGTCCTCATATCAAGATTGAGTACATAGGATTAATGCTTCTCCATTTTTGTGATGCTTTACTAAGAATAATGTCTTCCACTTCCATCCAGGTTAATACGAAGGATGTAAAGTCTCCATTTTTTTTAATGGCTGAATAGTATTCCATGGTATACATATACCACAGCTTGTTAATCCATTCCTGGGTTGGTGGGCATTTAGGCTGTTTCCACATTTTGGCAATGGTAAATTGAGCTGCAATAAACAGTCTAGTACAAGTGTCCTTATGATAAAAGGATTTTTTTCCTTCTGGGTAGATGCCCAGTAATGGGATTGCAGGATCGAATGGGAGGTCTAGGTTGAGTGCTTTGAGGTTTCTCCATACTTCCTTCCAGAAAGGTTGTACTAGTTTGCAGTCCCACCAGCAGTGTAAAAGTGTTCCCTTCTCTCCACATCCACGCCAGCATCTGCAGTTTTGAGATTTTGTGATGTGGGCCATTCTCACTGGGGTTAGATGATATCTCAGGGTTGTTTTGATTTGCATTTCTCTAATATATAGAGATGATGAACATTTTTTCATGTGTTTGTTAGCCATTCGTCTGTCGTCTTTAGAGAAAGTTCTATTCATGTCTCTTGCCCATTGATATAAGGGATTGTTGGCTTTTTTCATGTGGATTAATTTGAGTTCTCTATAGATCCTGGTTATCAAGCTTTTGTCTGATTGAAAATATGCAAATATCCTTTCCCATTGTGTAGGTTGTCTCTTTGCTTTGGTTATTGTCTCCTTAGCTGTACAGAAGCTTTTCAGTTTAATGAAGTCCCATTTGTTTATTTTTGTTGTTGTTGCCATTGTCATGGCAGTCTTCTTCATGAAGTCTTCCCCCAGGCCAATATCTTCCAGTGTTTTTCCTATGCTTTCTTTGAGGATTTTTATTGTTTCATGCCTTAAATTTAAGTCCTTTATCCATCTTGAATCAATTTTTGTGAGTGGGGAAAGGTGTGGGTCCAGTTTCAGTCTTTTACATGTAGACATCCAGTTCTCCCAACACCATTTATTGAATAGGGAGTCTTTCCCCCAAGGTAAGTTCTTGTTTGGTTTATCAAAGATTAGGTGGTTGTAAGATGTTAGTTTCATTTCTTGGTGTTCAATTCGATTCCAAGTGTCTATGTCTCTGTTTTTGTGCCAGTACCATGCTGTCTTGAGCACTATGGCTTTGTAGTACAGACTAAAATCTGGTATGCTGATGCCCCCAGCTTTATTTTTGTTACTAAGAACTGCCTTAGCTATACGGGGTTTTTTCCGGTTCCATACAAAACGCAGAATCATTTTTTCCAAATCTTGAAGGTACGATGTAGGTACTTTGATAGGAGTGGCATTGAATAGGTAGATTGCTTTGGGAAGTATAGACATTTTAACAATGTTGATTCTTCCCATCCATGAGCATGGTATGTTCTTCCATTTGTTAATATCCTCTGCTATTTCCTTTCTGAGGATTTCATAGTTTTCTTTATAGAGGTCCTTCACCTCCTTCGTTAGGTATATTCCTAGGTATTTCATTTTCTTTGAAACTATGGTGAAGGGAGTTGTGTCCTTAATTAGCTTCTCATCTTGACTGTTATTGGTGTATACAAAGGCTACTGACTTGTGGACATTGATTTTATATCCTGAAACATTACTGTATTTTCTGATGACTTCTAGGAGTCTCGTGGTTGACTCTTTGGGGTTCTCTAAGTATAAGATCATGTCGTCAGCAAAGAGGGAGAGTTTGACCTCCTCTGCTCCCATTTGGATTCCCTTTATTTCCTTGTCTTGCCTAATTGTATTGGCTAGAACTTCCAGCACTATGTTGAATAGTAAAGGTGACAGAGGACAACCTTGTCTGGTTCCAGTTCTAAGAGGAAAAGCTTTGAGTTTTACTCCATTCAGTAAAATATTGGCTGTGGGTTTGTCATAGATAGCTTCAATCAGTTTTAGAAATGTGCCACCTATGCCTATACTCTTCAGTGTTCTAATTAGAAAAGGATGCTGGATTTTATCAAATGCTTTTTCTGCATCTATTGAGAGGATCATGTGATCTTTATTTTTGCCTCTGTTAATATGGTGGATAACGTTTATGGACTTGCGTATGTTAAACCAGCCTTGCATCCCTGGGATGAAGCCTACTTGATCATGATGAATGACTTTTTTGATGATAAGCTGTAATCTATTGGCTAGGATTTTGTTGAGAATTTTTCCATCTATATTCATGAGTGAGATTGGTCTGAAATTCTCCTTTTTGCTTGGGTCTTTTCCTGGTTTTGGTATCAGGGTGATGTTTGCTTCATAGAATGTGTTGGGGAAGATTCCTTCTTCCTCAATTTTTTGGAATAATTTCTGCAGTACAGGAATAAGCTCTTCCTCGAAGGTTTGATAGAATTCTGGAGTGAAGCCATCTGGACCAGGGCATTTTTTAGTTGGAAGCTTTTTTATTGTTTCTTTGATCTCAGTGCTTGAAATTGGTCTGTTCAGGAGGTCTATTTCTTCCTGGCTAAGTCTAGGGAGAGGGTGTGATTCCAAATATTGATCCATTTCCTTCACATTGTCAAATTTCTGGGCATAGAGTTTCTGGTAGTATTCAGAGATGATCTCTTGTATCTCTGTGGGATCAGTTGTTATTTCCCCTTTATCGTTTCTGATTGAGGTTATTAGAGATTTTACTTTTCTATTTCTAGTTAGTTTGGCCAATGGTTTATCTATTTTATTTATTTTTTCAAAAAACCAACTCCTTGTTTCATTAATTTTCTGAATGATTCTTTTGTTTTCAATTTCATTGATCTCTGATTTGATTTTGGATATTTCTTTTCTTCTACTGGGTTTAGGCTTAGATTGTTCTTCTTTTTCCAATTCCATAAGATCTCTTGTGAGATTGTTGATGTGCTCTCTTTCTGTTTTTCGAATGTAGGCATCTAAAGCGATGAATTTTCCTCTCAAAACTGCTTTTGCAGTATCCCACAGGTTTTGGTAGCTTGTGTCTTCATTGTTGTTATGCTCAAGGAAGTTAATGATTTCCTGTTTTATTTCTTCCTTCACCCATCTGTTATTCAACAGAAGATTGTTTAATTTCCATGCCTTTGGGTGGGGTTGAGCATTTTTGTTAGAGTTGAGTTCCATCTTTAGTGCCTTATGGTCTGAGAAGATACAAGGTAAAATTTCAATTCTTTTGATTCTGTTGATATTTGTTTTGTGTCCCAGGATATGATCAATTTTGGAGAATGTTCCATGGGGTGATGAGAAGAATGTATATTCTTTATCTTTGGGGTGGAGTGTTCTATATACGTCTATCAAGCATAGTTGGTCTAAGGTCTCATTTAAATCTCTTACATCTTTGTTTAATTTCTGTTTAGAGGATCTGTCCAGCTCTGTAAGAGGTGTGTTAAAGTCCCCTGTTATGATGGTATTATCAGATATCATATTGCTCAGACTGAGTAAGGTCTGCTTCAAGAATGTGGGAGCATTTAAATTGGGTGCATAAATATTTAGAATTGAAATGTCTTCTTGTTGTAGTTTTCCCTTGACCAATATAAAGTGACCATCTTTGTCTTTTTTGACTTTAGTTGCTTTAAATCCACATGTATCTGAAAATAAGATTGCAACTCCTCTTTTCTTCTGAATTCCATTTGCCTGAAAAATTGTCTTCCAACCCTTGACTCGGAGCTTTAATTTGTCTTTTGAAGCCAGGTGTGTTTCTTGCAGACAGCAAATGGATGGCTTGTGTTTTTTAATCCAGTCAACCAATCTATGTCTCTTCAGTGGGGAATTCAAGCCATTAACATTTATTGAGATAATGGATAAGTGTGGTAGTATTCTATTCGTCTTATTTGGTGAGAGTCCATTGCTTAGTTTTATCTTTTGCATCAGTGTGGAGGTTAGGTTCTGTCCTTTGATTTCTGAGTTCTTACTTTGCTGCTGATCCATTGTGGTGGTCAGTGTGCAGAACAGGTTGAAGTATGTCCTGTAGAGCTGGTCTTGTTGTGGCGAATTTCCTCAATGTTTGTATATCCGTAAATGATTTGATTTCTCCGTCAATTTTGAAGCTTAGCTTAGCAGGGTACAGAATTCTGGGCTGAAAATTGTTCTGTTTAAGTAGATTAAAGGTAGATGACCATTGTCTTCTTGCTTGGAAAGTTTCATTAGAGAAGTCTGTGGTAACTCTGATGGATTTGCCTCTGTAGGTCAACTGGCACTTACTCCTGGCAGCTTGCAGAATCTTTTCTTTTGTCTTGACTTTGGACAGGTTCATCACAATGTGTCTTGGAGAAGCTCGGTTAGAGTTGAGGCGACCCGGGGTCCGATATCCCTCTGAAAGCAGTGTGTCAGAATCTTTGGTGATGTTTGGGAAATTTTCTTTTATAATATTCTCTAGTATGGCTTCCATTCCTCTGGGGCATTCTTCTTCCCCTTCTGGAATTCCTATAACTCGTATGTTGGAACGCTTCATAAAGTCCCATAATTCTGACAGTGAACGTTCTGCTTTCTCTCTCTTCTTTTCTGCCTCTTTTACTGTCTGAGTTATCTCAAGAACTTTGTCTTCTACCTCTGAAATTCTTTCTTCTGCATGGTCTAACCTGTTGCTGATACTTTCCATTGCATCTTTAAGTTCCCTAATTGACTGTTTCAGTTCCTTCAGGTCTGCTATATCCTTTTTATATTCTTCATATCGTTCATCTCTTATTTGATTCTGTTTTTGGATTTCCTTTTGGTTATTTTCCACTTTATTAGCAATTTCCTTCATTGTTTCCATCATTTCTTTCATTGTTTTCAACATGTGTATTCTAAATTCCCTTTCTGTCATTCCTAACATTTCTATACTGGTGGAATCATCTGCAGTAGCTACCTCATGGTCCCTTTGTGGGGTTGTTCTAGACTGGTTCTTCATGTTGCCTGGAGTTTTCTGCTGATTCTTCCTCATGAGTGATTTCTTTTATCTGTTTGCTTGCCCTAATTTTCCTTTCACTTCCTCTTGCTCTTTAAGTTCTTGTGCCTGTGGACTAAAGGTTACAGGACCAGAAGGGTGAGAAGGTTGAAGAGCAAAAAAAAAGGGGATGAAAGAAAGGAGGACCGAGTGATAAGAAAAAAAGAAAGATAGAGAAAGGAGAGGGGGTGGGTATTAGGAATATTGACAAAAAGAAGAGAGGCACAGAAAGAGGGAGACAGGGCAATATAGGTGTACAGTAGGGTACTTTGACACAACCTTAAAAAACCCCACCTTCTGGGGGTGCCCAGTTGCGTGGTTCCCTTGAGGTCAGCAGCTCTTTGCTAACCTGATCAGACACAGTACCCCACCTCCACCAAGTAGAGAGGAAAGACAAAAATGCTATAAATCAAACCAAAAGAAGCAAACAGAAAACTTTACAGGGATAAAATTGGGTGAAAAACCAAATTATATCGGTAGAAACACTAGCAAAAATGAAGTTGAAGTTATTAAAAAAAGCAGCAATGGGAAATTATAATTAAACTAGGAAAATTGAGAAAGAAAAAGGGATCTGTGTGGAAAAGATTGAAATTAAAAAAACAAAAGAATATCAGCAACGTCAAAATAAAGAAACAAAAAAAACAACCAAGCAAAAAAAGAAAGAAAAAAATACACAACCAAAAACAAAGCAGTTTGTATATTATTGAATATTGTCTGGGCAACACGTGGTCTTCTGGGGTATGAGATGTTAGTCACAGTTCAGATATGATTGGAGGCTGCTGATTACTCAAACCCCAGCAGGTAGACACCCTGAATCTCTCTTCAGCCTACTTAAAAGGCACTTCGAACTTGTAAACTTGTTGAGCAGAAGCTTTCCCAGCTTTCTTGCTGGAATCGCTGCTGAAGTGGCTATCCACTTACTCAGTGTGCCAAAACCGGTCTCACTCTGCCCCTGAGGGTTAGGGCTGCAAGGCGGCTCAGACCCCACCCTTAGGCTACTTGGTTGCTGGGTTACCAGCTCCCACCCGTTTCTAGCTCTGCTACCCTGAGGGCGGAGCTTGCCGGGGCAGATCACTGACAATGGATCCGTGTGACCCACCGCCAAACACTATTAGCTCCGTCTGGCTCAGCGGCTCAGACTGGGGCCCTAGACAACGGCCAAAGTTCTCGCACTCCCGCTCAGGCCTTCCCCAAGGCAGTTCAACTCAGTGCCAAGTCCAAGGACATCAAAACAGTTCACAGGTAAGGCCTTTCTGGTTTGCAGTCTCGCTGCTACTGAACTTACAGTTGTGGGCGGGTTTAGACGGATTGAACACACGCGACCACTTGCCGGTTTTCCACGGATTTAGTCCTCCTCTTGGGGTCCAGAAGTCTCTCGCTGACTCCCTGTATCCTCATAGGAGTGATGATAGGCAGTTCCCACCAGCCAGAGACGCCTGGAGTCCTATCTCCCCAGACTCACGGTGCCCAGATGCAAGGAAGCTGTTACTCGGCTGCCATCTTGCTCCGCCTGGCTATGCACTTCTTAATCTGAGGTACAAAATTCCTCTTCCAAGGGACAAGGATCTTAGTTACTTATACCGAAATGAAATAATGGCTTTATTGTTGTTGTTATTATTGATGTTTTATATTTTCTTATACAATTGAGAACAAGTCAGGTAATCATGGTTGCCTCAAACAACTTCAAAAAAATTATTTTCTTTGAAAGAGAGATAAATCAAACTGGAGTAGGTACAAAAGATAGCAACCAGGATGGGCAGGAACATGGAGTCTTCTCTCTTGAGAACAGTTGAGGAAACAGGCTTGATGAGTCTAGAGAAGCAACTTGCTGCTAACTTTATCTGAATGGTTCTTACGTAGGAGAGACATAATACCTACTTAGGGTCACTTCAGAAAATAGAACTTGAACAAAATGACAATTATATGAAGTTTAACTTGAATGCATTTAAAGAATTGGTTATTTCCATTGGTTTGACATGTCAAAGAATGGAAAAGACTGCCTTGAGAGTACTCCCCTAAATGACTAGACACCTTTACTCACATAGAAGCTGGAAAGCTGGCTGACGACTTGGTTTGCGAGCAGTTATCACAGTACCTTTGGAGAATTTTGTTTTTATCTCTTGGTGTTTTACAATTTCATAATTTTAATTTTTTTCTAGATGTGTGTCACATTTATTTTCATGGTTTTTGATGGCATTACCAACAGGAAGTCTCAGCTATTATATATTTCAATCAATTAGCTATTTGATCATCCCTTCCCTTAATTCTGTGTGTTGGGGAATTTCTATTAAATGGGTGATGTCTAGACATAAACATTGAAATTTCTCTCATATATTTAATCACTTCTTCTTTTAATGATCCATTCTGGGCAAAAATATATAGATGTGTAGTAAGTACATATATGTGTGTTAATGCTTAAAAATGAAAGTAGAAGGATTCACTGCAATGTGTTAACAGTAATTAACTTTGGAGTTATCGGAAAAAAGGAAGATTTCAGGTTTTATGTTCTATCCTTATATTCATCTGAAATTGGAAAAGAATGCCCTCATTAATTATCTGTAATAAAAATTAGGACTATTACTAATGATAAATATACAAAAGAAACTAAGAAATAAGATTCTAGGTTGAATATAAAGCTCTATGTATATTTTTAAAGAACCTATTCATTTTGTCATTAAAATAATTTCTCAGCTTTATTATATTTTATTTGCTTAATATAACCATTTCTGAAAAAGATATGCTAAAGTCTAACACAATACACTGCTCACTGGGTATGGTGGTTCACGCTTGTTCATGGTGGGTCACAGCACTTTGGAAGTTCAAGGCAGGAGAATCACTTGGAGTTAAAGACAAACCAGAATAACATAGTGAGATGCTGTTCAAATGAAAACAAAAACAAAACAAACAAACAAAAACAACTTGAAGCAGCATAATACACTTCTAATGTTTTGCTTTAAATAATTCAATGATACTTTGTCTGGCACATATATGTTTATAACTTGTTTTCTTGGTAGATACATGTCCAGGGCTTAGATACTCAATATATTTTTGTCGAATAAACAAGTAAATGGGAGAGGTGCCTAGAAATTACTTATGTGTAAATTTTAAAACACATTGAGTTCTCTTTTATTTTGTATTTTATTTAGAGCTCTTATAAGATTTAAATCTGAGGGGAAAATATGGAATTAGATGTTTTGAAGTGTAAAGAAACAACAGTTCCAAAGTCCTTTGGTTAAAAACTCTGCCAATCCAAAATTTTGCAGCTTAATTTTACTCTTAGTTCTTACTATTGTAAGAACTATTCTACACTATTTTTTGAATTATATTTAGTTCTTCCTTCAATCTAGTTTTATTTGCTTTATATTTTCCAAAAAGTTCTCAATGGTCTTGCCTGATGGTGGCATTCTTTTTGAGTGAAGTCTCTTAGTCTTCTTGAACTAGAAATCCTACAGATCCTTTTAATTTGTACATTTAGGTTTCCCTTGAGGTTAAGTGATGTTTTCTTCTTTTATATCTCTGAATATTTTATTTATTCTTCTATTTGGGAATAAAAACTAGCTACATGTTTCAGTTGCACTGCATATTTTTATATAAATTATCTGTTCTCACTTTGACCTATGTTACTTTTTTTGCATTTTATTGTTTTTATTAAGCCTTTGACACTGAATTTGTGACTCATTAATGTATCTTCAATATTTTTCTACTTTATAAAGATTTTAAAATTTTCTCTTGCCTTTGCTTTAGTTAAAAAATTTTAATTTTTCATCTGCTCATGTTCTCATCTCTTATCTAGTTTTAATGGTACTATACAGTTGTGAGCTAAAATTTTCTCCTCTTTTCTAGGGGAAAGGATACTTTGACATATGACCAAATCTATCTTTTGAATGCTATTAATATTTCTTTTTCTATAGATTTTTACTAGGTATAATATTTTATTTTATTTTTTTATTTCTGTTCTGGAATTAAGGAAAGAATTTCTGGGTTTTCTACTTTCTCAAAACTCATGTATTTTCTTCTCACTGATTCTCTGGACTGTACCTATGGGTAGGGATGACTTCATAGGCATATGACCAGTACAGTAAAAAAGTTCAGGGCTTAATACCCTTCAGTTGCCGGGTTGAAATTCTTAAAATTTTATCTTTGAATTGGTATTTTGTAAGTAAAGTCAAATGGGACAATTTAAAATACACGAGGCCTGAGCTCACATGCAATCCTGCCTCTGTGTCTTGGTCTTCTGCTCCCCCATTCCTGACATTCATTCCTCTTCTTTCTCATTCCCCCTTTCCTCCTGCTCAGGAATCACTACTCACTGCTTCCCTTTTCCTTTAGTTTGTGGCTGGGCATGGACATGAGAAAGTCTTAGGTCTCCCTCAATGCCTATGAGGATCTGAACTCATCTACATACCGTCCTTGTACCCCAAAGAAAAAGATATTATATTAAAAAATTAAAAAAAAATTTTTTAAGAGAGAGACCATAGAAAAAAAGAAAATGTCTGTATTTTAGAACCTTTAATGGTACTTTCCCCCTGATTTTTGGACATGGTCTCACATTTTCATTTTGCACTGGGCTCCACAAATTATTTACCTGGCTCTATTTGTGATGCCCTTCAGATTCCTCCTTTCAGAATCTAGCCTAGAGGGCTGATGGCATAGGTTTACATTGATTAGCTTGGTCATTTATCTGCCTCAACAGTGTAAATGACCTGCAAAATCCCTGGGATCTTTGTTTCTGCACAACTGATTCTTTTTTAGTTGTTGAAACCACTGGTGTGGACAAACTCCAGTAATTTAAAGGAATTTGATTATTCCCCCTTTTTGGAGTGAATTTGTCACAGTAATGTATACTCCTGTTGATTTGGGTGGCAAGATGCAGTTGTTTTTCCTCCTGAAGCTACTTTGAATATTATTGCTATCAAATGTTAATAGGTCTAAGTGGAATGTTTCACATATCCTCGATCCTTTTCCTGGCCTCCAGAGAGCACATTTTCAAATGCGAGGGGTTGAGTTTCTTTCCTGTAGTGTAGGAGAAGCCAAAATAGCTCTTCAGAAGGTGAGTCAGAGAAATCCAGGGCACTATAAATTCATTCCTTGCCTTTGTTTCCAAGTCTGCTTTGTAGTTTCTGCCATTATTCACCCATACTTTCTTCCTTTCTCTCTCTAAATTGGAGCATGTTAATAAGATTTGACACACTTTCCTTCAATTATTTTCTGTAATACTACATTACTTTATTGAGAATGCCAATTTGGTTAAACTTGTACTAGATATGTAAAAAGAAAAGATCACTCAATTGCTAAAATATGTGGTTGGCATAATTTCTTACTGTCACTTGTGACAAAGTTATTTTTCTTTCACTTATTATGATGTCACTTATTATGGATTGTCAGTTTCTGTTATCGGGTGTTATAGCCACTTAGTTTGTCACTATCTTTCCCAGAAGTGCTATCTTAATCAATTTTTTAAAACTCTATAAACATTAAACTAAATGGCCAGATAACATTCTAATTACCTTAAATGGCGAAAGATTTAAACAATCTGAAGGTAACCCCTAATTACCTTAATATACTTAAGTAAACTCCTGTTATTGGATAATAATTTGGTGATCACTTTTGTCCATTCCAATTAATATTTTAGTGAACATTTTATAAATATATTTTTATTGTATTCCGGATTATTTCCTTAGGATTGGTTCCCCTATGTTGGAAAATACAAATATTTATAAAGCCCTTGATAAATATTGCAAATTCCACTAGAAAATCATACCAATTTAGACTTCTCCCAAGCCAGTCTAATCAGTTTTGGGTATTATATTTCACTTCATTGATGACAAATAGTACCCTGCTTTGATTTGCATTTCTTTGACTAGTGAGATAGGAAGTTTGTTCAAATGTTTTTCAGCCTTTTGTATTTCCTTTCTTAGGATTTTTTTTTGAAATAAAAAAAGAGTTATGGTCTTCAGAGCATAACAGAGTTTAGAGAATTTATGAAATGTTTTATGATTTCCACTAAAGGTCTTTTATATGTGTTAAGTTACACAAATGGAAAAAAATATATCTTAATAGTGATGTCTTTCATGGTTGTCTGCAACAGTTATAGCTTACTAATTCTATTGAAAACAAATGACTGAGGCTGGCCAGCTGTTTAAAAGCGAGAGCTGACCAAAGATAGACAAGAAGGCGTAGCATAGTTTCACTCATAACTTTGTCAACTTCTGCTACTGCCTATATAATTTCTTAGCAGTTGTTTAAAGGTTTACATTTCCCTAGAGGGAGGAGAGTACTTTTCATTAAAGGTTCATTTATTTATTCATATTTTCTTTATGGTTTACATAGATTGACATAAACTGTCAGTTACAGCTCTTGCCCAGTATATGGTTTTGGACATGGAAATTCAATTAGGTGATCATTTGTGACGAGATGTTTAAATTATTCATGAATATGTGCAACTACATGTACATGGTGTTTAATCCAAAGTAGAATTTAGAAACAGTGGTCTCATAGTGCTAAGACTGAGCATTACTTGTTTTCATTTGAGTAAAAAAAATTAAACCATTATGCTTATAGCTATGCTATTATTTATGCTGGTGACTTAACCCTACAAATATTTTACAAAATAATATAAATAGAAACAGATGTGAAGTGTAGGCAACTGGAACCATGTCTCATTCTCTAAATAACCATGAATTGATGATTAGTAAATATTATATGTTTATGATCTCTAAAATATAATTCAAATATTGACATTATGTTTTTAGTTTTTTGGTTTAAATATATATATATATTTAGTCTTATGGCAGTGGTAATTCCTCTTTATTGAATCACATCAGTTTATGTGCATAAAACTGTATTACAAAGCCATAAATTGCTTGACAAATGTTAGTTGTTACCATTTTTAATAAGAATTTCTAACGAAAGGATAACTATGACTCAGTAAAACAAGCCAGGGAAGAGTAGATTCAGAAGCTAGAGGAGTTCTCTTTACAAAAACACTTTTATATCTGGGATCTTGAATCCCATTCTAAATTGGTAAACACATTTATCACAATGCATAATTATAAAACCTTGTTAAATATTTAGCTGACAAGTGATATTAATACAATTTTGACATAAAAACAAACCAGAAAAAAACTATTCTTTTTGCTTATGAAAAAATAATTGTCATGCTTTGCTGTGGGCTAGACACTGTTCGAGGTGCTTCAGATACAACAGTTAACAAAATAGAAAAATTACCATCCTGATTGTGCTTGCATTTTATTGAGGAGAGACAGAAAATTAAAAACAGTTCATTTTCTGATAAATAAGCCAGTTTTAATGTATACTGAAAGGTAAGTGCTATGGACAATAGAAAATTTAGACCAAGTAAGGGGAAATGAGGGCCTATGGGAGGCAGAATGGTGAGGAGGGGAGATCATTTTTAGTATTAATTTAGGTGGAAGGCCTTGTTGAGAAAGTATGTTTTGAGTAAAGATTTGAAAGAGGTAAGGTGCTTAGTTGAAGTTAGCCAGGAAAGAGTATTCCAAACAGAAGGAACAGTGAGATCAAGAGCCTAATGTGGGAACATGCTGGAAACATGGGAGACCAGTGTTTAGGGATGGGAGTGGTGTGGAAGCAAAGGAGGAAATGAGGGCTGGGAGAGTTATACGGAGTCTTATCAGCTCTAACAACTTTAGATTTTGTTCTGAGTGAGTTGTGGTCCCAATGCAGAGTTTTGAGCAAAGGAGTGACTTGATCAGACTTGCATTTTAAAAGAATACTTTTGGTTCTGTGTTGCGATTACGTTGTAGAGGATGAGTTTAAAAATCAGATATGATAGAGGCTTGAACCAGGATGGAGATGACAAATGGAGTCATTTGTCTATTCATCAGAGTCATGAAAATAAGCACTCCAATGAAATAATATCATCTCACTCCAGTTAAAATGGCTGTGTCAAAAGACAGGCAGAAACGGATGCTGCCGAGGATGTGGAGAAAGTAGAACTCATGACCGCTGTTGGTGGGATCGTAAATTAGGATAATCATGATAGAGGTTCTGCCAAAAACAAAAAAATAGAACTGCCATGTGATCTCGCAGTTTGATTAGAGGACATGACTATATAAAAGAGATAGCCGCACTCCTGCGTTTACTGCAACACTCTTCACAGGAGCCCAAATATTGAATATACCTAAATGCCCATCACAGGATCAATAGTTAAAGAAAATGTGTATATACACACAATGGAATACTATTCAGCCATTAAAAGAATGAAATCTTGTCATTTTCAACAAGATGGATAGAACTGTTAAGTGAAATAAGCCAAGCACAGAAAGATAAATATTGTGTGTTCACACTCATCTGTGGGAGCTAGGAAAGTGGACCTCATGAAGATAGAAAGTAGATTGGTGGTTACTAGAAGTTGGGAAAAGAAGTTGGGGTTGAAGGGAAAAAATATATATAAATGTATTTGCTAGCAAAAAAGAAAATTAAAAAAGAGTTTTTTAAGATTTTTAAAAAGTAAGGAAATTTTGACGTTATAAATCCCTGGCTAAATAAGACTCTAAGTTGATATCACTTTGAGATGAATAACATGTCTCAGCAGAATAAATATATTCAATGAAGTTTCAATCTTTATGACATCTATTCTCTTATAGAGGACCAAAAAACCCACGTGGCTGTGGAAACTATGCTGAGTTAAAATTCTTTAAATCAAAAGCATTTTGAAATTCAATTGTTTTGTAATTTGGCTAGTGGATAATTGAGATAAACAGTTACAAGTAACATAAAATTGATAAACTATTTGTGAAAAAACACCTCTTGTGTAACAATTACTTGTCAGAATGAGTGAGAAATTTTAGGTTTGTTCCATTCATACAATTTATTGGCACAATGTCATCTGAACTCTGGTTGACCTCATCTTGAAACAGACTCTATAGGAAAGCAGCAAAATCCTTTCAAATACACATCTAAAATGGATTTCAACCTTGGATCTGGAAATCTATAAAAGAATACCTTTTTTTTCAGCACATTGATATCATGGAGAGAATTCCTTACAGCTGAAAATTATGATATTTAAAGGTTTCAAGATGTCATTCCTGGTCTCAGGTTGGCAGCAAGCCAGTGACTGCCTGACTATATTTTAAAAATCCATCCTGCTTTTTTAATTTTTCACATCAGTGCTTGCTCCCAGAAAATGTTCAATGCATCCTTTAAAGTTCATTCACTTTTCTGTTACTCTAATTACAAACTTGGCAAAAAAAAAAAAAAAGAAATCTTTAAAACTGAGTAAAAAGTCTAGCAAATCACTGCAAGTCCTAGAGAACCTGACCATCCTTAAATGGATAAGCACAGACATTTTGGCTTGGTTCCTTGTAAAACTTAAATAAATGTTTACTTGGTAATTTTAGTATAGTATCATTATTTTCACATCAGCTTCTAAACTGGTTTGTAACAAACATATCTTTTGTGTGTGTGTGGCTTGCTAAGCAATCTTAGTGGTTTAAAGCATCCGTGTCATATGTAATTTAAATACTTTGAATTTTCTTTCCATAAACCATTGATCGACCACATAATATGGGACTTCCAAACCCCATTCTTTTGGACAATGCTTCACATCACATTTTGTGAACTGAAATGTGGCCATATCTTATCCAGTAGAGGGTTTTATAGGGTAACCACAGGAAAGACGCAGTGCAAAAGCTCTGAGAATTTTATCATGAAAGGAAAGGAGAGATATTTGTAACATTTCACAAAAATGCATTTTTGTTCTATCTGAATATTGCGCTTTCAAAATTAATATTTTTTTTTCAGATTAATATGAGGGTACACATGTTTAGGTTACATCGTTTTCATTTCTAAGGTAAAATTCAAGTCATAGTTGAGCCCTTCACCTGGGGGGCGTGCTGAACACCCTCCCATTGTGCACATTGGGTGAGAACTCAACAATCACCCTTCCTTCTCCCCACTTCACTCTCTCTCCTCTCCCCTCCTCTTCACTACATGCCCACATGAAATAATTTTTTATTTTGTTCTCAGCTGATAGAAAAGGAAAAAAACCAAACCAACTTGATTTTTGTTTCTAAACTACAGAAGAATTTTAATGACCGTAGATAAATTTGCCTCCTGGGGTCATTGCAGATGAAATCTATTGCAGAGAATATGTTTATGAACCTGTCTGGGGACCATTTATATGAAAGTTAATAAAACCTATTTACTGCCCTTATGGCCTTAAACAAACATTATTAAAGGTAAGTAGAGAACATTAAAAAATGAGGAAATATGGAATAGTAAGAACAGAAATAATAACAGTTGCTTTTGAAAGCAGAGTTCCCCTTAATAGATTGTAAAATTTAGATACAAAATCAAGGAGTGTGTATCCAGGAAAACCCAGTGACTATGTGTAGTCTTGAATTTTGTTTGTATTTGTAGATAGCTCTCATACTCTTGTTAGGTTAACCACATAGGGCTAGACTTTACCTTTTTGTTTTTGCATGCCTCTTCCTTTGCTTAGACATGCCCCCCCGCCATATATAACCATTCATGCCCTTTAAAAAATTTTGACTCAATTTTTCCCTCTTGCCAAAATGTCCTCAAGCTATTAACTTCTATACCAGCACATACTTTGTTAATATGCCTTAGTTATGCCTTGGTCTCTCTGTTTTCTATCCCACTCACTGTGTATTTGTATAATTTAGCCTGCAGATCGGGTTCATGGGGGGAAAAACAAGAAACTATCTCTTGTTTTTCTTCTCTTTCCTTTATACTACCTAGTACAGTCATCTTCGCATAGTAAGAAAGTTTAACTGGAGCACTGGCTCTATTAGATAATTCAGCCAGGCATATTATTTCTCAGTGAGGTATGGTTGGCACTTTGGATAAGACAGATAATTATTTTGTGAGACTTCCACCTTTGCTGCCCTGCCCCCACCACTTTCAAGATTTTTAACATCCTTTTTCCCAACACTAAACGTCATTATTCCTTTAAATCATTTCTCAATCCATGATGCCTCTGAGGGAGGTCATTACTACTCCAGTTGAGTTTCAGTTCCTAAGACTAAAACAATTTGGAATTATTTGATTTATTGGTTGCTTTATGTGTCCTTTTCTCACACTAAAATAAAATTTCAAGAATGTAGGTGTTAATTTTTTTGTGTCATTCATTGTATGTATTGTAGAACTTGGTACAATATATGACATGTGGTAGGTGCTCAATAATTTACAGAATAAATGTGTGCCAAAGCCATTCCATGGCCCTTTGTAAACTATTTTGGGCAGCATGTAATTTTACCAACAACTTACTAAATAGGCTGTAGATGGTCTGAGTTAAAATAGCATCTACTACTTCCAAACACAGATTAGTTTAGATATTGGCAGAATGTGGCTTTCATTAAATGTTACCTCTAAACTTAAACCTTGGAAAAGCCAGATATTCCCTTTATACCTGCTTTCTCCTACTATGTAATAAGATAATTAGTAACACTTGCCTTTTACCTGTGGTTGTGGCCCTTATGCCAACAATAATAATTACCATCAAGATACTAGAAAGAGATGCATTTTGCACGTTATAAAGAATGTCTTAGATGGTCATTGCCATTTAAACATGTTCAAGATTGCCATCTTTTGTTTTGAAACAGTGGAAGACATTCATGTGGTCTTTAAGGGTCCACCTGATTTGAGTGCCCAGCTAGTTAAGGCCACAGCTTACAGAGGAAAGAAGAATGTCCTACAATCACCATCCAGGTATACTGTTGACATTGATCAGTCTTGCACATATATTATATTTGGATCTTATTTTTTTCTTTGTAGTTTTTTAAATATCTAGGATATGTGCTGAGGAGTTAAATCATTATTATCCTTTGTCTTCATCTCCTCTGTCACTTTGAAGCATAACAAAGTTCTGTTCTCTAGGCACTTTTCAAAGATTTATCCAAGTGTAAATCTTGCTTTTGATTTTTCTGAAGCAGGTTCCAAAAACTTACCCAAGGTCAGAATTCATTCAAGATGCATTCGTCTCTTTTTGAGCATTAGTTTAATTTCCACCAGTTGTGCAGATTCTAGGACTAGTAGCTGTTTGAGTTTCCTGGTAGCTTGGCAGCATTATTCTCAGTGTTTTATTGGGCTTACTATTTTGCTGAAGGCTTAACAGGCTCATTTTCAGATTCTGAATCAAGAACAAGTTTAATGATTGAAGGTAATTATCTCCAGATTAGAAGAGCTTTTAAAAATTTATCAGCATTCCAAAATTTAACAAATAGCTCTCTGATAATCTAATTAAAACCCTGCTTTTGTTGCCAGACTATTTCAAGCCAGACACTTATTCAACCTCTTGTAGCAAATTATTATCCAGTTAAACAGTTTCTGACAATTCAGACATAGAAGTTGACCTGTGTTAATATTCAGATTGTTCCCTGGAGGATGATGATCTGTAAGGATTAGGCCTGCCTTCTTATTGATTTTTAAAGGGAGATAATGTTAGTTTTCTCTAGTTATTAAGAGGCTAAATCATCCTAATGTAGGTCCATTGGGTGTGCAGTATACCTATAGAACTGACAAAATTAGTTCCAGCAGCAAATCAGAGTCAGCTGTTTTGCAACATAATGAAAGGGCTTTCACTTTCCATTAGATTTGCACCTTAAAATGGTAATTAAATTTAGAGGCCATATTGTAAAGGAATTTGGTCTAGTTTAGAACTATGGAAGTTTGATGGATAATTAAACACATACAGAAAATCCCCACTGTTCATGGGAACTGTTTATATAAGCTAGGGGCAAAATTATATTTTTTATAGTTCTGAAAATAATTTGGACTTCTTAAATAAGCCTTATATACACAAAGATGTACCTTAGCCTATTAGTAACCAGCTGTTGTTTTAGAATTTAAATTTGAATTCTGTCTATGGGAATTCTATGTCATCAAGCAATGTGAAAAGGTCTCGATCATGGTCGAGCTGAAGATTCCAGAAGCAAAATTTGTCAGGCAATCTATGTTGTTTGTTTTTGTTTCTATTACTCCCCAAGAAGTTTTGGTTGGTTGTTTCTTGCCCTACACACTCTGCCAGAGGATTTGGTGGCAGAATTGAAGATAGCCGAGGCTTAGAGACATGCGCTGTAAGCCATGGCAACAGTTTCAGACTTCATCTGTGCAGAGATTTATGTGCTTCCAATTATCAATGTGTGGGAGTTTTGTCAAAAAATCTGGGCTTGTGGCTCCTTTTGTTCTTCGGTGTCTATTGTGGTTTATGCTTTAAATGGGATGCAAATGTGATTTATAGCGCATGGCATGATGTAATTAGAAAAAACTGGGCTTTACAAGGCAATGCAAACTCGAGCAGGAAAGGGCTGTGCGTGAGCAACATGTTCCTGTGGGTGACAAAGGAATAATCCATCGTGACTTATGGTGAGACTGGAGAGTAAACAACATGTGAAAGGTTCTTCTGCCCACAGAAAATGGGTTTCTTCCCTGTGGTTTGGGAGAATAGAGCTAAGTACCTGAAACTGTTTAGGGAGCTGTTAAGTAGCACGGCCGTGTGACTGAGAAAAGAATGAGCACTAGAACAAAGTTTCCTTACTGGGCAGGGCTGACTTTAACATACACCTAAGAATTACATTTATCACCACTCCAGATGGCCATACGGTTGCAATATTCCCAGGATCATTTTTTGATGTCATGTTTCCAAGGACCTTTAAAGTTCTGACCAAATGGCCATCCTGTATGAGCAACAATTATGCAGACCGAGCATCCTTAAAGAGCAGAGACTTCCAATGGGATCAAGTTACCAACTCCTAAAGGTATATGCAATAACATGAAATCAAAGTATTGAAGCATAATTCATTCAGTACTCAGCACATCTATCCTGAGTACTCTCTATGAGGCAAAAAATAAATACTCGTCAATTGCAAAATATGAGAATAATTAGCCCAATTTTAATTTAAAAAGCAACGTGGACCAGAACCACAGAACTAGGCTTTAGTCTTGGCTTTTATGTGTATGTAGATTTTATTTCCATAATGCAGATATGTTATAGTTTCCAGTATATGAAACACATTTCGACCCATTTAAAATGACCATTTGATAAAAACCCACATTGTTATACATTTAGGGCCCTTTTGTTTTTAAGTGTGAAATGAGGGAATTGGATTAGTATTGGCTTTGGGGGAAATAGCTAAGTTTCAAGTCCTACCACTGCCACTTAATCTGTTTGGGAGCTTTGAAGAATGATTTTGCTTCTCAGATTTTCTGTTTGTCCACCATTACAATCGTCTGTACTTCATGGACAGTTCTAAGAATGCTAACGAATGCTTGGGACCTTCTTAGAATAAGTGACTGCCATAAAGTTAGTTCACAGTAGACTGATACAGCTCTGTATAGGTATTTGGGAGGCTAGATGAGACAGCCACTTGGATTGTAAAGAGATTGTGGTGGAGTCTAAGTGTAAATGTTTACTAATGACCTTCCTATTCAGAGTGCTGAGCACACCCTTCTATGGAAGGATAGGAGGAAGATGAGACTTACTTCCTACTGAACTAATTAGGATACTACTGAGACCCCATGACTAAATGTTGCAGTTCCTAACAGTGAAGGACTAGATCTGATGGTTCCAGGGATATTCACACCATGAAAAGGCATTGGTGATTACTCAGGAAAGAGAAGAGGGAATTACTTTTTGGCTCATAATTAGTCTAAGGACACTGGTGTCAGCTTTTTTGGAATTAGCATGCAGCAAGAAAACACCTATCTGGAAGGTTTCTGTCATCAGGATGTAGCTGAGGCAGGACTATAGGGAAAGAGAAAAAGGATGGGGTGTTTAGGAACGATGGGGGAAGGGAGGGCGTGATTAATTAGAAAAGCACAAAATCTACCACAAATTATTTTGTTACAGATACTGAGTGCTAAAGGGTCAAGACATCTGATTGAGGTGGATGGATATGTGAGGAAAGCTAAGTCAAAAAAATTCACTCTGGCAGAGTGGCGGAAACATGGGTCATGGGTGGGAGCGAGCGTGACGCTGAAGGAGGCCCAAGGAGAGGAGAGGGCCAAGGCCAATGTCATCCGAGCCAAACTTCCCCTTGGTCTCTTTTCTCCAAAGACTTCTCTTAACTGTTAGTTTTCCTTTCCCTGCTTGAAGAAATGAGTCATGGAAGGGCCAACCGTGGTGAGCGGATTCCATGGCGTCTCCGAGGCAGAGAAGGGGCCGGGGTGGGGACGCATGTCACACTGTCTGGGTTCCTGTCTGCGTCACCTCACTGGGCGCACCTCAGAGGGAAGTTCCGAGCTGATGTCGCTGTCCATCGGGCTTTGGCATCTGTGTCTGCCGGCACACCTTGGTGCAAAAAGCAGCCATGCCATTGAGTTTCATTGGCGAACTTCTCTCATAGTTTTGGTTAGTTTCAGGAGAATTTTCCCAACATTTTGTTTGTGAGGGAAGGGTGTGGGCAGTGGAGGTGAGCAGCGTATTTGGGGTTGGCTACAGCAAGGGTCACAGAGCAATGCCCAGAATTCACCATCTACGTGGTGCTTTGTTCGTGTCCCCGTCTCCAGGTTTCTCCTTTTTCCTCCTCTACACAGGACGTGAAAGTTTCAACACCTTCCTTTTCCTTCTTCCCAAGCATTGATCTTCTACTGTCATATGGAGGATGCTTCTCAATAATCTTTTGATATCTTATTAAATTATATCTACCAAATAAATACTGGATTTATTGAAGAGTTATTCAATTACTTCTACCAAATAAATATTTAACTCAGTAAAAAGTAAAGATTTATTAAAGTATGTATTTTTTCCATCCAGTTACCTTATAAAAAGGCAATGGATCTTATTCTGAAATACCTATTACACAGAACATACTCTATATTAGTGAATATTTGTCTATAATTATAAGTTAATATCAACTTCTCTAAATCTACGTTGGGAACAATAATTAATTTTCTGAAATATTCTGTAATTAAATGCTGGTACAATGAAAAAATTTTTTCACAAAAGGAGATAATAGGTTAGTCATTTTTTTTACCTAATGATTATTGTAATGAAACTTTTTTTAATTGTTAAATCATAGCTGTGTACATTAGTGCAATCAAGGGGTACAATGTGCTGGTTTCATATACAATCCGAAATATTCTCCTCAAACTGTTCAATGTAGCCTTCATGGCATTTTCTTCGTTATTGTATGTACACATTTGTATTCTACATTTAGTAAGTTTCGCCTGTACCCATTCTAAGAGTACCAGAGGTGTGGCCCACCTATTACCCTCCCTACACCTTCTCCTCCCTCCTCCCTTCCCCTTCCTTGGCCCTTTCCCCATATTCTTGTGCTGTAGTTGGGCTATAGCCTTCATATGAAAGCTATAAATTAACTTCATGGTAGGGCTGAGTATATTGGATACTTTTCCTTCCATTCCTGAGATACTTTGCTAAGAAGAATATGTTCCAGCTCCATCCATGTAAACATGAAAGAGGTAAAGTCTCCATATTTCTTTAAGGCTGCATCATATTCCATGGTATACATGTACCACAATTTGCTAGTCCATTTGTGGGTCGATGGGCACTTGGGCTTCTTCCATGACTTAGCAATTATGAATTGGGCTGCAATAAACATTCTGGTACAGATGTCTTTGTTATATTGTGATTTTTGGTCTTCCGGGCATAAACCTAGTAAAGGAATTATAGGATCGAATGGCAGGTCTATTTTTAGGTCTCTAAGAATTCTCCAAACATCCTCCCAGAAGGAATGTATAAGTGTGCATTCTCACCAGCAGTGTAGAAGAGTGCCCTTTTCTCCACATCCATGCCATCATCTCTGTTTTTGGGATTTTGTTATGTGGGCTTCTCTTACTGGGGGTAGGTGATATCTCAAAGTAGTTTTGATTTGCATTTCTCTGATGATTAAGGATGATGAGCTTTTTTTCATGTGTTTGTAGATTGTGCGTCTGTCTTCTTTAGAGAAGTTTCTCTTCAAGTCCTTTGCCCATCCTGAGATGGGATCACTTATTCTTTTCTTGCTAATATGTTTGAGTTCTCTGTGGATTCTGGTTAAGGAAGACAACAAATTTTAATATGCTTATGATTCTGATAGCACAGATGAGCCCTGATAGTGCCACACTGTGGGGACATTTTGTAAATGTAACATGTAAATGTATCACTGAGAATTCACTAACTAAAAACAAAATAAATGAAAGTAAGCTAAAGTAATCTCTAAGGAAACCCTATTTACATATAAGCCTTAAGACCCTGGGATAAATCCCACTTGGTCGTGGTGTATAATATTTTTGATGTGTTGTTGGATTCTGTTTGTTAGGATCTTATTGAGTATTTTTGCATCAATATTCATTAGTGATATTGGTCTATAATTTTCTTTTCTTGTTGGGTCTTTCCCTGGTTTGGGGATCAAGCTGATCTTTGCTTCATAGAATGTGTTGGGTAATAGTCCTTCTTTTTCTATATTTTGGAAGAGGTTTAGTAATATAGGTACTAGTTCTTCTTTAAAGATTTGGTAGAATTCTGATGTAAAGCCATCTGGTCCTGGGCTTTTCTTTTTAGGGAGATTTTGTATAGTTGATGCTATTTCAGAACTTGATATAGGCCTGTTCAACATTTCCACTTTATTCGTGCTAAGTCTTGGTAGGTGGCGTACTTCCAGGTATTGGTCAATTTCTTTCAGATTTTCATATTTGTGAGAGTAGAGTTTCTTGTAGTATTCGTTAAGGATTTTTTGAATTTCTGAGGGGTCTGTTGTTATTTCATCGTTACCATTTCTGCTTGATGAAATTAGGGATTTTACTCTTTTTTTCCTAGTTAGGTTGGCCAAAGGTTTATCTATTTTATCAATCTTTTCAAAAAACCAACTTTTGGATTTATTGATCTGTTGTATAATTCTTTTGTTTTCGATTTCATTTAATTCTGCTCTGATTTTGGTTATTTCTTTTCTTCTGCTGGGTTTGGGGTTGGAATGTTCTTCCTTCTCCAATTGCTTGAGATGTTCCATTAAGTTATTAACTTCTTCTCTTTCTGTTTTCTTGAGGAAGGCTTGCAGTGCTATAAATTTCCCTCTTAGGACTGCCTTTGCAGTATCCCAGAGGTTCTGATAATTCATGTCTTCATTGTTGTTTTGTTCCAAAAATTTGGTGATTTCCTTCTTTATCTCGTCTATAACCCATCTATCCTTCAGCCTAAGGCTGTTTAGCTTCCATGTTTTTGTATGGGTATGCAGATTCCTATTGTTAGTGAGTTCAACTTTTATTCCATGATGGTCTGAGAAGATGCAAGGAAAAATCTATTTTTTTAAATTTTCTGAGGTTAGATTTGTGGCCTAGGATGTGGTCAATTTTGGAATATGTTCCATGGGTTGATGAGAAGAATGTGTATTCAGTTTTGTTGAGATGAAATGTTCTGTAGATGTCTGTTAAGTCCAGATGTTGAATGGTTGAGTTTAAATCTAAAATTTCTTTGCTTAGCTTCTTTTTTGGAGGATCTATCCAGGACTGCTAAAGGGGTGTTAAAATCTCCAACTACTATGGAGCTGGAGGAAATCAAGTTGCTCATGTCTGTTAGAGTTTCTCTTATAAATTTAAGTGCATTCTGGTTGGGTGCATAAATATTAATAATTGAAATCTCATCATATTGAGTATTACCTTTAACAAATATGAAGTGACCATTCTTATTCTTCCTTACTTTTGTTGGTTTAAAGCCTATTGCGTCTGCGAATAGGATTGCAATGCCTGCTTTTTTCTGCTTTCTATTTGCCTGAAGTATAGATGACCATCCCTTTACCTTGAGTCTATATTTGTCTTAATGTAAGAGGAGATTCTTGTATGCAACAGATATCTGGCTTGAGTTTTTATATCTAGTCAGCCAACCTGTGCCTCTTTAGAGGACAATTTAAACCATTCACATTAATTGAGAGTATTTATAAGCCTTTTGAGAGTCTGGTGGACATTTTTAATCCTTTTGTGACTGTGGAAGTTGGAATTTGATCAATATTTTCTGGGTGGGTTTACTTTTGTGGTGGAGGGTTACGCTGGTCTTTATGAAGGATAGGTCTGAGAATATCCTGGAGAACTGGTTTAGTTATGGCAAATTTCTTCAACATGTGAATGTCATTAAAGTATTTAATTTCTCTGTCATAAATGAAACTCAGTTTAGTTGGGTATAGGATCCTGGGTCGAAAGTTCTTTTGTTTTAGGAGATTAAAAGTTGATGACCATCCTCTTCTAGCTTGAAAGGTTTCAGCAGAGAGATCTGCAGTTATTCTAATATTCTTGCCCTTGTAGGTGATGGTTTTCTTTCGTCTGGCTGCTTTCAGAATTTTCTCCTTCATATTGACTTTAGTGAAATTATGATGTGTCTGGGGGATGTCTTATTTGGGTTGAGTCATGCTGGAGTTCTGAAACTGTCTGCTATCTGAATTTCAGAATCTCTAGGCATGTCTGGAAGATTCTCCTTCCTAATTTCATGAAGAAGAGACTCTGTGCCTTGTGAAGCCACTTTGTCACTTTCGGGGATCCCTATAAGATTAATATTGGTTTTCTTTGAATTATCCCAGAGCTATCTGAGAGAGTGATCTGTTTTTGGCCTCCATTTCTCTTCCTCTATGAGAATTTGGGAGCGTTCAAAAGCTTTGTCTTCAATGTCAGAAATCCTTTCTTCTGCTTGCTCCATTCTGTTACTGAGGGATTCTACTGTGTTTTTCAGATCTTTGAGGGATGCAACTTCTTGTCTCAATGTGTCAAAATATTTGGTCATTCGTTGAATTCTTGAGAGATCTTTTGGGTTACTACTTGAAATTCTAATTCTATCTTATTTGCTATCCAGATTCTGAATTCGATTTCTGACATCTCAGCTATTTGTTTGTGCATGGGATCTTGTGCTGTGTCTGCCCCATTGATCCTTAAGGGAGTTGATCTACTCTGATTATTCATATTGCCAGAGTTTTTCTGTTGATTTCACCTCACGATTGTTTTTTACCATTGCCTCTGGCCGTCCTCAGAGTTGGGGTGGTGTCTCTCCAAGATTAGACCCCAGCGGAATTACTCTATTGTTGCTGGATCTTTGTAGGGAGTGACCCTGTGTAGTTCCTCTGGGGCTGCCCTATCCAGGGAGTTCTGGATGTGGAAGCAGCTCAGGAGTGTGACACACCCGTATCCAGCAACAGGGCGGGGGGTGGTGCACAGGTTCTGGGAGTACCTGGTGCCCAGTGACTTTGGCACAGAGAGCCCAAGGCTCCAGCAGTCTCTGGCCAGGTTAAAGGCTCTGCACAGAGGCAGGGTGAGCTTCGGAGGGCACGCGGCTACCAGAGTCCTTGGCCAGATGAGCAGGCCAGTGTGGAGGCAGGGAGGGTACAGGAGCGAGGACGCGGGGTTGTGCTTCTCCTGCAGTTCCTGGTCAGGGCATGCGGAGGCCTGGCAGGCGTGGGTCATGGGTCAGTGGTTGCGGTCCAGCTCTTATGGAGGTCCTGGCCATTCTTCTGGATTCTTCAGTGTGACCTTATTTGCTCATTGCTGGGATGGTTGCCAAGTCTTCCTCAACCTTCTTGGGCACTGCCTTTGGTGTCAAAGGCCTTGGCCACATTCCCTTTTGTGCACCTTTATCAGCTTTTTACAAAGGATACAGATGAAAAGACTCCCTGGGCAAGGTGTGGGGGAAGGGATAACACATCCTCCATGAACTGAGACATGTTCACCTACCCCTGTAATGAAACTTTTAAATGGTGAGTTCAGGGAGGCGCCTGTGGCTCAAAGGAGTATGGTGCTGGCCCCATATGCCGGACGTGGCAGGTTCAAACCCAGCCCTGGCCAAAAACTGCAAAAAAATTTAAATAAATATAAATAAATAAATGGTGAGTTTAACACACTAACTGCCACATGAGTTGTATTTAATTCATTCTAGTTTTGAGCCCAGAGGCCTCATGAAGCATATAGAACTGATGAGTAGGCAGGGATGTCTGTAGCATGTGGGGACAATGAGAAACCTCTGCTGTTTGTTTTCACTGTCAATCGGCATGTCTCCCCTACCTCCTATTAGCATGCTCCAGCCCACCTGCTGGGCTGTGTTTTCCCACAGAAATAACTTGCTATTGCATGTTTCCCCTCAAATGTTTGCCTGGTGGTTCTTTGCAAATCGATGTGATAGTATGCAGCGATATGATATTGTTGCACCTGCTTAGGGGGACCACCCCCAATCCACCCCAGACACAACTAAATACTTGTGGAATGACAAAAGACTCAATTCTCAGAAACAAATTCAATCAGCATGTCATTAGTCACATATAATTCACATGGCGCGTGGCAGGTGGTGTAAAAGTTGATTCTAGTGCTTTGTGAATTGCTTATAACTCACACACAGAAAACAATGAAAATAACATATTTTTCATTAAATTATAAAGGATCATTTTGTTTCCAGAGTTTTTTATTTCTATTTTCATAATAAAACATTGTGGACCCAAAGGAAAATAAAAGTTTTTTCTAATGTGTAAGTCAGTGCATTAAACTTGTCTGTTACTGACATCAGTACATTAGAGGACAGACATGATGTGGGATAAAACCAGAGTCACTGGAATGCAGCCCTAAAGGAACGATATTAAAAACAGTTCATGAAAAGCATTTCAAGAAATGGCAGTGTTTGCTCCTATAAGAAAGTTGATAATTGAGGGGGACACAGGGGAAAAGTGATTTTTCTTCAACTGTTTCTATTTTTTGTTTTGTATTTTTTTTTTTTTTGCTCATTATATCACAAGATTATCTTCTGATGATAAAAGAAAGCCACACTATATCACATTTGGAAAACTTAGAAGGCTTGAAAGGAAAAGATCAAAGTCTGTGGTCACCTTACTATCTGTATCAGTTAGATTTTTTTTTTGTTATAAACCAAACTCAAAACCTACTGGCTTAAAAACCAAAACCAGTTATTTTCTTTATCTAGTAATTCAGTGGGTCTGCTGGCATGTTGGCAAGTTGACCTTTGGTGGCCCCACTCCTATGCCTACTGTTAGCTGGCTGGTTGGTCTTGGGGCAGCAGCAGGGGGTAACTCATCACTGTTGCTATGACCTTCCACTTTTCCGTGCATGATCTTAGCCTTCTTTACATAGTGGCCTCAAGGTTAAAAAAAACCAAAACAACAGTCTGCGGACAGACTCTTACATGCCAGCACTTGTTCAGTGCCTGCTGGCTTCCCATGAGCTAATGTCTAAATGGTCCAAACAAGTCTTACTCCCAGTTAAGGGTCAGATGGGAGGATATGATTCAAAGGTAGTCAATAAAAAAGATTCTTATTAAAGCCATTTTTGCAAAAACTATATTTGGCCTTAATTTAAATACTTTATGTTTATAAGCTTTGTTCTTTGCATTTTTCACTTAGAAAAATTACTGCATGAGAACTTACCTAGAGAATCGCTTAAGCCCAGGAGTTGGAGGTTGCTGTGAGCTGTGTGAGGCCACGGCACTCTACCGAGGGCCATAAAGTGAGACTCTGTCTCTACAAAAAAAAAAAAAAAAAAAATTCTTTGGGAGTACAATTTTACTTAATCTTAAAGTATGTGGTTATACCATAATTTGCTTATCCAGTTCCTTACTAGAAATGGTAGGCTGCTTTGAATATTTCTCAAATACCTCTTTTTTCCTATTTCTAAATAAACAATGACACATGACCTTTATGATTTGGGTGCACATGACTGAATTGATTTATATAGATACCCTCGAAACTCTTAATAAAGTTTGCCAAATTGTCCCTCTGAAAAATGGAAGCAATTATGTCCTCAATAGCAGTGTTTGAGAATATCAAATTTACTGCCATGTCACAGACCCAGGTTAGTATACGTTTTGAAAATCTTTGTCAGTTTTATAGGCAAACAGAAAGGGATATTTTCAAATTTTTATCTTTTAAATCTTAAATATTAAAAATATTTCTATAAGACAGCATTTTGTATTGTTGTAAGCCATTATTTATTTAAAGAAATGTTTTCATTAAAATAAAAATTAAATTTATATTTCATAAGAGATAAAGTTAGGGTGAAAGAAATTGAGAAATGGCTTTATTTACATGAAAAGGGAAATCGGATATTTCACCTTCAGTTTTTTCATCTTTAATAGTAAGTTCAGATGTCATAACTTGGAAAATGTTTTATGTTGCTTGTAGATGCTTCAAATGAAGCATACCTGAAAAAAAAATCTAAATTAGAGGCTGAGACACAATAATGTAAAAATCTGAATCTTTACAATTTTGTTTTGGAGATGAGGGTAGGAGGAAAGATATATTTATGTGGAATTCAAAATATCTATTCTTCATTCAGCAAATAGGAATGCCACTGGACCAGTATTTAGAAAAAAAATTATTTTTTCACCACCATTTATTTGCATTGCAAGTGGAAGATAACTTTAACTCTGCTAATCCTAGAATTTTATTTTTAATTCGAATGTTGAAAAAACATAAAAGGCTAAGTTTTGGTAGAAGCACTGGGTGTCGTAGAATGTCAGAGAAACATTAACTCCCTCACACTGAATGCACATAATATTTTTGATCACAGGTTATGTGACAAAAATTTAAACTTAATTTATTCAATCTGTGCACTACGTGTGCGTTAGGGATGTTGTAAGAACTTTAACTTTTGTACTTCTTGATTTTTTTATTGCATAAAGTAATTTTTAAAAATGTCTTTGAAGTAGAACTGGAGAAAATATTTTGAGTATGGATATGTAACAAAAGGCAAGTGTAGGAGAGAAGTTGTGAGCAGTGGGCAGGGAAGCCTATTACTTACTGCATTTGATTCTAGTTGGGGTCTGATGATGACATTTGAAAAGAATTTTAACTCAAATGACTTTGACCAATTTTTAGACCTAAAAGGTGGGCAAGATGCTTATCCTTCCTTGACTTTGACCAAATTTTAGACCTAAAAATGTGGGCAAGATGCTTATCTTTCCTTAGCTGCTGCAATTTTCTAACACATCACTCTAAATAAGAAAGAGAAATAAAAGGAAATTTCAGTTGAATGCAGTACTGGAAGGTAATTTCTTTAAGCTGCTAATCGTGTTTTTTTTGGTATGGGGATGTACACTGTAAAATAAACCACTTGTGAGGACCTAGCAAGGAAAAAACCCAACAGCAAAAACTCACCTCCTGCATTAAATATTTCTGCTATGGTACAAGAAAGGGAAACTAAAAGTTCTTCAGCCTGAGGATATGTATGTTTTTACAGTATACACTGTATTATTTCATTCCCTGATCTTTTTACCTATTCAAAATTGTTTGCAAACATTCAATTAATGTACTACAGTTAAAAACATATGCCCCTAGAGATCGCATGCTTCTTTCCCTCTCTTATAGTGGGTTCAAGCATTTTGTAGTTGTGGACATAATAATGTCATAGTATTTCAGTGTTCCCTTTAAGGACCAAAGGATGTTTAGAAAGTAACATATTTGGGTAGGAGAATCCAGTTGAGTTTTTTTGCCACCAGTGTTGGCTAAAACCATGATTATGGCATTCTGGATACATCCTGGTAAAGAACGTAGTGCAGTTCCTTAAGAATTATACTTTCCTGGTAAAATGATTCTGCTAATAAATTTTATTTTATTTATTTTTTTAACCCAGACACTGATCGTCATTTATTTTCTTTCTTTTTTTTTAATTAAATCATAACTGTATACATTGATATGATCATGGGGCATCATACACTCGCTTCATAGACCATTTGACACATTTTCATCACAATGGTTAACATAGCCTTCCTGGTATTATCTCAGTTACTGTGCCAAAACATTTACGTTCTACATTTACTAAGTTTCGCAAATACCCCTGTAAGATGTACCACAGGTATGATCCCACCGATCCCCCTCCCTCTACCCACCACCCCCCTCCCTCCCCTCCCTTTCCCACTTCCCCCTATTGTTAGGTTGTAACTGGGTTATAGCTTTCATGTGAGAGCCTCAAATTAGTTTCATAGTAGGGCTGAGTACATTGGGTACTTTTTCTTCCATTCTTGAGATACTTTACTAAGAAGAATATGTTCCAGCTCCATCCATGTAAACATGAAAGAGGTAAAGTCTCCATCTTTCTTTAAGGCTGCATAGTATTCCATGGTGTACATATACCACAATTTATTAATCCATTTATGGATCAATGGGCACTTGGGCTTTTTCCATGACTTAGCAATTATGAATTGGGCTGCAATAAACATTCTGGTACAAATATCTTTGTTATGTTGTGATTTTTGGTCTTCTGGGTATATGCCCAGCAGAGGAATTACAGGATTGAATGGCAGATCTATTTTTAGATCTCTGAGTGTTCTCCATATATCTTTCCAAAAGGAATGTATTAATTTGCATTCCCACCAGCAGTGCAGAAGTGTTCCCTTTTCTCCACATCCACGCCAACATCTCTGGTCTTGAGATTTTGTGATATAGGCTAGTCTCAGTGGAGTTAGATGATATCTCAAAGTAGTTTTGATTTGCATTTCTCTGATGATTAAAGATGATGAGCATTTCTTCATATGTCTGAAGGCTGTGCACCTGTCTTCTTCAGAGAAGTTTCTCTTCAAATCCCTTGCCCAGCTTGCGATGGGATCCCTTGTTTTTTTCTTGCTGATGCATTTGAGTTCTCTGTGGATTCTGGTTATTAAACCTTTGTCAGAGATATACCCTGCAAATATCTTCTCCCATTCTGAGGGCTGTTTGTTTGCTTTACTTACTGTGTTCTTGGCTGTGCAGAAGCTTTTTAGTTTGATCAAGTCCCAGTAGTGTATTTTTGAAGCTGCTTCAATTGCCTGGGGGGTTCTCCTCATAAAATACTCACCCAGACTGATTTCTACAAGGGTTTTCCCTGCACTCTCCTCTAGTATTTTTATAGTTTCCTGTCTTAAGTTTAAATCTTTAATCCAATGAGAGTCTATCTTAGTTAATGGTGAAAGGTGTGGGTCCAATTTCAGTCTTCTGCAGGTTACCAGCCAGTTCACCCAGCAACATTTATTAAATAGGGAATCTTTTCCCCACTGAATGTTTTTTTTTTTTTTTTATTGTTGGGGATTCATTGAGGGTACAATAAGCCAGGTTACACTGATTGCAATTGTTAGGTAAAGTCCCTCTTGCAATCATGTCTTGCCCCCATAAAGTGTGACACACACCAAGGCCCCACCCCCCTCCCTCTTTCCATCTTTCTGTTTCCCGCCCCATAACCATAATTGTCATTAATTGTCCTCATATCAAAATTGAGTACATAGGATTCATGCTTCTCCATTCTTGTGATGCTTTACTAAGAATAATGTCTTCCACGTCCATCCAGGTTAATACGAAGGATGTAAAGTCTCCATTTTTTTTAATGGCTGAATAGTATTCCATGGTATACATATACCACAGCTTGTTAATCCATTCCTGGGTTGGTGGGCATTTAGGCTGTTTCCACATTTTGGCGATTGTAAATTGAGCTGCAATAAACAGTCCAGTACAAGTGACCTTATGATAAAAGGATTTCTTTCCTTCTGGGTAGATGCCCAGTAATGGGATTGCAGGATCAAATGGGAGGTCTAGCTTGAGTGCTTTGAGGTTTCTCCATACTTCCTTCCAGAAAGGTTGTACTAGTTTGCAGTCCCACCAGCAGTGTAAAAGTGTTCCCTTCTCTCCACATCCACGCCAGCATCTGCAGTTTTGAGATTTTGTGATGTGGGCCATTCTCACTGGGGTTAGATGATATCTCAGGGTTGTTTTGATTTGCATTTCTCTAATATATAGAGATGATGAACATTTTTTCATGTGTTTGTTAGCCATTTGTCTGTCATCTTTAGAGAAAGTTCTATTCATGTCTCTTGCCCATTGATATATGGGATTGTTGGCTTTTTGTCATGTGGATTAATTTCAGTTCTCTATAGATCCTAGTTTTGTATGATTCAAAATATGCAAATATCCTTTCCCATTGTGTAGGTCCCACTGAATGCTTTTAATTGCTTGTCAAAGATCAAATAATGGTAAGTAGCTGGATTCATCTCTTGGTTCTCTATTCTGTTCCAGATATCTACTTCTCTGTTTTAGTGCCAATACCATGCTGTTTTGATCACTATCGATTTGTTATATAGTCTGAGGTCTAGTAGTGTGATTCCTCCTGTTTTGTTTTTATTTCTGAGTAATGTCTTGGCTATTCGAGGTTTTTTTCTGATTCCATATAAAACGAAGTATTGTTTTTTCAAGATCTTTAAAATATGACAGTGGAGCTTTAATAGGGAGTGCGTTGAAATTATATATTGCTTTGGGTAGTATGGACATTTTGATAATGTTGATTCTTCCCAGCCATGAGCATCTTATGTTTTTCCATTTGTTAATATTTTCAGCTGTTTCTTTTCTTAGAGTTTCATAGTTCTCTTTATAGAGATCTTTCACCTCTTTTGTTAGGTAAATTCCCAAATATTTCATCTTCTTTGGCACTACTGTGAATGGGATAGAGTCCTTAACTGCTTTTTCAGCTTGACTGTTGTTCGTGTATATAAAGGCTACCGATTTATGGATGTTGATTTTGTAACCTGAGATGCTGCTGTATTCCTTGACCACTTCTAGGAGTTTTGTAGTAGAGTCCCTAGTGTTTTCCAGATACACAATCATATCATCTGCAAAGAGTGAAAGTTTGATCTCTTCTGACCCTATATGGATACCCTTGATCGCCTTTTCTTCCCTAATTGCGGTGGCTAAAACTTCCATTACAATGTTGAAAAGCAATGGAGACAATGGGCAGCCTTGTCTGGTTCCTGATCTGAGTGGAAATGATTCCAATTTAACTCCATTCAATATGATGTTGGCTGTGGGTTTGCTGTTGATGGCCTCTATCAGTTTAAGAAAAGTCCCTTCTAGACCAATTTTCTTGAGTGTTCTGATCATGAAGGGATGCTCGATATTATTAAAAGCTTTTTCTGCATCAATTGAGAGAATCATATGGTCTTTGTTTTTTAATTTGTTTATGTGCTGAATTACATTTATAGATTTACGTATATTGAACCAGCCTTGAGACCCTGGGATAAAACCAACTTGGTCATGATGTATAATTTGTTTGACGTGTTGCTGGATTCTGTTTGTTAGGATCTTGTTGAATATTTTTGCATCTATATTCTTTAGTGATATTGATAATATAATTTTCTTTTCTTGTTGGGTCTTTTCCTGGTTTGGGGATCAGGGTGATGTTTGCTTCATAGAACGTGTTGGGTAGTCTTCTTTCTTTTTCTACATTTTGGAACAGGTTGAGTAATATAGGTACTAATTCCTCTTTAAAGGTTTGGTAGAATTCTGATGAGAAACCATCTGGTCCCTGGCTTTTCTTTTTAGGGAGGTTTTGATGCTATTTCTGAAGTTGATATGGGTCTGTTCAACATTTCCACTTGATTCTGGTTAAGTCTTGGAAGGTGGCGTGCTTCCAAGTATCGGTCAATTTCCTTCAGATTTTCCTATTTCTGAGAATAAAGTTTCTTGTAATATTCATTAAGGATTGTTTGGATTTCTGACAAGTCTGTTGTTATTTTGTCTTTGTTGTTTCTGATTGATGATATTAGAGATTTTGCTCTTTTTTTTCTGATTAGGTTGGCCAGAGGTTTATCTATTTTATTGACCTTTTCAAAAAACCAGCTTTTTGATTTATTGATCTATTGTATTATTCTTTTGTTTTCAATTTCATTTAATTCTGCTCTAATTTTGGTTATTTCTTTTCTTCTACTGGGTTTGGGGTTGGAATGTTCTTCCTTTTCCAGTTGCTTGAGATGTCCCATTAAGTTGTTAACTTCCTCTCTTTCCGTTCTCTTGAGGAAGACTTGCAGTGCTATAAATTTCCCTCTTAGAACTGCCTTTGCAGTGTCCCAGAGGTTCTGATAGTTTGTGTCTTCATTGTCGTTTTGTTCCAAAAAATTGGCAGTTTCTTTCTTAATCTCATCTCTGACCCAGCTATCATTCAGCATAAGGTTATTTAACTTCCATGTTTTTGTATGAGTATGCAGATTCCTGTTGTTACTCAATTCAAGTTTTATTCCATGATGGTCCGAGAAGATGCAAGGAATAATTTCTATTCCTTTAAATTTACTGAGGTTAGACTTGTGACCTAAAATGTGGTCAGTTTTGGAGTAAGTTCCATGGGCTGATGAGAAATATGTGTATTCAGTTTTGTTGGGATGAAATGTTCTGTAGATGTCTGCTAAATCTAAATATTGGATGGTTAGGTTTAAATCTAAGATTTCTTTGCTCAGCTTCTTGCTGGAGGATGAATCCAACACTGCCAAAGGAGTGTTGAAATCTCCGACGATTATGGAGCTGGAGGAAATCAAGTTACCCATGTCTGTTAGAATTTCTCTTATAAATTGAGGTGCATTCTGGTTGGGTGCATAGATATTAATAATTGAGATCTCATCATATTGAGTATTACCCTTAACAAATATGAAGTGACCATTCTTGTCTTTCCTTACTTTTGATGGTTTAAAGCCTACCGTATGTGCAAATAAAATTGCAACACCTGCTTTTTTCTGATTACCATTTGCCTGAAATATGGATGACCATCCTTTCACCTTGAGTCTGTATTTGTCTTTTAAGTTAAGATGTGACTCTTGTATGCAACAAATATCTGGCTTGAGTTTTTGTATCCAGTCTGCTAACCTATGCCTCTTTAGAGGATAGTTTAAGGCATTCACATTAATGGAGAGTATTGATAAGTCTGGTGGAATTTTGGGTATCGAGTTTTTCAAAGGTCCAGTGGACATTTTTAATCCTTTCGCCAGTGTGGAATTTGGAGTTTGATCTGAAGTTTCTGAGTGAGTTTACTTTTGTGGTATAGGATTGGGTTGGTCATTGTGGAGGATAGGTCTGAGAATATCCTGAAGAGCTGGTTTACTTATGGCAAATTTTTTCAACATATGAATGTCATTGAAGTATTCAATTTCTCCATCATAAATGAAACTCAGTTTAGGTGGATACAAGATCCTGGGTTGAAAGTTATTTTGCTTTAGGAGATTAAAAGTTGATGACCACCCTCTTCTGGCTTGAAAAGTTTCAGCAGAGAGATCTGCAGTTATTCTAATATTCTTTCCTTTGTATGTAATAGTTTTCTTCCACCAGGCTGCTTTGAGAATCTTCTCTTTCATGTTAACTCTAGTGAAGCTAATTATGATATGCCTGGGGGATGACTTATTGGGGTTGAATCGTGCTGGGGTTCTGAAGCTGTCTGCTATCTGAATTTCAGATTCTCTAGTCATGTCTGGAACATTTTCTTTTATAATTTCATGCAGAAGGGCCTCATGCCCTTCGACGCCACTTCATCATTCTCTGAAATCCCAATTATTCGTATATTGCTTTTCTTCGAATTATCTGAGAGTTCTCTGAGTGAGGATCCGTTTTTGCTCTCCATTTCTCTTCCTCTTTGAGCGATTGGGAGCATTCAAAGACTTTATCTTAAATGTCAGAAATCCTTTCTTTGCTTGCTCCATTCTGTTGCTGAGGGATTCTACTGTATTTTTCATATCTTTGAGGGCTATAAATTCTTGCTTCAGTGTGTCTAAGTCTTTGGTGGTTTTGTCTTTAAATTCATTAAATTCTTGAGACAACTTTTGGATTTCTCCTCGAATTCCTAATTCCATTTTATTAATCTTGTCTGCAATCCAAATTCTGAATTCGATTTCTGACATCTCAGCCAGTTGTTTATGAATGGGATCTTCAATCACACCTGCCGTATCTTTTCTTGGGGGGGTTGATCTATTCTGGTTATTCATGTTACCAGAGTTTTTCCGCTGATTCCGCCCCATGGTTATTTTACTCCTTTGATTTTTCCCCTGGGGCTTTATTGAGGGCCCGTACAGTGTTGTGGCCTGATAAACTGGGGCCCTGTCTTGCGTGGTGGGGCTAAGTGGTTCTGTCTTGTTTTCAGCTGGTTTCTGTTTGATCCTATTGTAACATTTACTCTGGCTTGAAGTCTCAGCTGTGTGGAAAAACCAGCAATTAAGTCACCCCGCCCGCCCACCTCTGATACCAGTTGGAAAAGGAAAATCAAACCTTCCTTCAACCGCATACCCAGGGCACCGCCTGAAATGTCCTCAGTCTATTAGTTCAGTTCAAAAGGTCCAAACTGATTGTCTCAATCGGCACCTGTCTCGGGTGGGAGAGTTCAAGAGGTCTCTGGGAACTGGAGCACAGGGGTCTGGTGACTCCTCTGATATGGCTTACTCCAGTGCTGCGTGGAGTCAGGAGGAGCCACCTAGCAAATAGATCAGTCTCGGAAGGTTGATGTCTCCTTCCCCACTTTGCCCCTCCATCGGACCCAGTCACTGGTATCTCTGCAGATGGCTAACCCAGTTGCCTGTAGTGAAGTGATACTCCAGGGGTTTGCACCTGCCTGAATTGCAAGGAAGTCTGCCAGGCCCCTGCAGTCTGCTGCTATCTAGCAGGAGGAGATGGGGCCTGACATCTTTGAGTGCTTAATGCAGGTGGTGGGAGGGAGGTGTTCACTCAGGCTTAGCCCTGTCCCTGATTGATGTTGCTAACAGAACAGAACAGAACAGACAACTTTGCGGGGTTCTGTCTCTGCTTCTTCTAAAATCGCCTACAGAAGACGGGCTGTTCTGAGTTCAAACGTCTTTGCTGCTGGAGGTTTGTATCCGATTACCTCTCTGAGTCAGCCCTGCCCTGGAAGCTTCCCAGGTTTGTGAGCAGTGTCAGGCAAATCCTTTGCTCACTGGTGGCCTCCTCTGGTTGCCCAGGGAGACAGGGGGTGTGGCTTCAGAATATCCAGAAGTGAGCTGTTTTGCTGTTAAAGAAAAAATGGCTATTGATTTGCCTCCAGGAACTGCCGCTTTGATGTGGGCACCCAGCCGACCCTTTTCTCCTCTGTCTCGCGCCCCAGAGTCAGCTCTGAGTGGCCACAGTTTATGCTCTGTCCACACCCCTCAAGAGATCTCCCAAGAATCCAGACTCCTGGGGGGCAGGCCCCCAGATCCCCGAGTGAGAGTGGGGGGAAGCTAGAGTTTCATTCAGTTTTATGCCTGGCCATATTGTTTCCCGGGGAGGGCTGCTGCACCACACTGCAGGGAAGTGCCGCCAAGGCATGACTCTCCCTCAGCCAAGTGCCCTCTCCTCACTCGCGTGTCTCAGAGTCAGCACTGACCAGTCGTGGCTCAGGCACTGTGCACTCCCCTCGAGAAATCACCCAAGGATCCAAACTCCTGAGGGACAGGCCCCCAGACCCCGAGTGAGGGGGGAAGCTAGAGTTTCATTCAGTTTTATGCCTGGGCGTATTGATGCACGGGGAGGGCTGCTGCACCGCACTGCAGGGAAGTTCCGCCGAGGCGTGACTTCCTCTTAGCCTGGTACCCTCTCCACACTCGCATGCCTCAGAGTCAGCGCTGACCAGTTGCAGCTTGGGGACTGTCTACTCCCCTTGAGAAATCACCCAAGAATCCGAACTCCTGGGTGACAGGCCTCCAGACCTCAGTGAGCGGGAGGGGAGTGTTGGGGATTCAGGGTTGTCGGCAAAGGATTTTTAAAGTTTTATACAGTTTTATGCCTGGCAGGAGAACACCATGGAACCCTAGTAGGGGAGGTAGGTCCAGTTTTTAGAAGGTCTCTCCCGTGGAGTGTAGTGGGAGGGCCTTTAATTTCTGCCCGTTTGTTTAATTGTGGGGCTCTTGAGCTGGTCTCATGGGGGAGGGGGACTCCCGTCCACTTGGTGGTGGATTTTGTACCTTTTGTTTGCATCCTTGTGATCACAGCTTGCCTCAGTGGTGTTGATGTCTGTTCTTCAACCTTCTCTCTTGGTGCAGCTCAAATCCACCAGGATACTTACTAAATTCCTGTCCCTTAACTCTCCTTCTGGACGGGAGCCTCTGTTGAAAGCTGGCTTCCGTCCTCCGTCTTGTCTTTGTCTCTCCTCTGCTAATAAATTTTAATTTCACATTATTTTTTTTCAACCTGATAATGTTGGTTGCTCAATTATTCCCAAAAGAAAATAGCAAGAAACCATCTCAATGATAATCACAAAACAAGGAAACTGAAATATTTTTCCTCAATGCAAAAAATCTTTCATGAACGTTTTCCTTGCCCATTTCTATCTTTCAATTGCGTAAGGGTGTTGAAAAGCATATATGATAATTATGCCTCTGAAGAGTGATATTTATTTTTATAAGGAGGAAATTTAAGAAGATAAAATTAGTGCTTGTGCTACCTTGACAATATATCATACAAGTAAGGTCTAGAAAATACACAAGTAAGGTCTAGAAAAGTTATAATAATATGGCCTTGTTAAACTTTCAAAACATTATCACTGGTATGGTAGAATATTTGTTAATTTATTGGCTTCCCTTTTCCCTCCCCCAGTTTTCTCCTCCATAATTATTATTCAATGAAAATAACTTATCACCATTCTATCTGTTAGGATTAAGTTCCACTATATTTAATAATTACTTGGAAAGTTGCTTAATCAAAGTAGGGAATTAGTTCAACTTCAAGTAAGAGAAACGTGAAGCTAGTTCAGAATTGGCATGACAGCTCATCAGCCTAAAGTCCTTGTCTTTCCATTCTACCTTCCTTAATGTGGTTTCCATTCCAAAGGTTGCCTAATGGTTTAAGTATGCTGCTAGAGATCCATCCTTCACACCAGCCATCCAGCCAGTTGTCTAGGAGAAAGAAAGTACAGAAAAATTGGCATGGAACAATTGTCTATTGTCTTTCAAAGAATATTTCTTAAAAGAATATTAAAAGAATTCTTAAAAGAATATCTTTTAAATTCTTAAAAAGCAAACTTTTACTTTACATCTCATTGGCCAAACTTAATCACAAAGCCATTCACAAGCAAGGGTGGAATATCACTACTGTGGATATTCTTGGTTTCTGTTATTGGTGAAAAAAGTGAAAACGGGATATTGGATAGGTAAGTAGCTTGATACATATGTTCTAAACTCCTGAGAAGAAAATCTTTTTGGTTCAAATGCATGATAAAATTTCAAATGCTCTGTAAAATTTTCCTCACTTAACAGATCGCAAGGACTGTGCTAACACAAGTGCTAATACATAGATTTTTGTCCTAGCACTTACATCTTTGCAGCACTTTCTCTTCCTAATTCCTGTGACTGAATGGGCAATGCTCAACTGTTCTCATGGGAGAGTGATCAAGCTGGAAATCTTGGAAGTAAAAAAATGAAAGAGCTTGGGAATTTGGAATCTTTCAGATGTGAAGCATCTCTTAACTGGATAAAGGGACTTTGGGTCAGGAAGAAAAACAACGTGTAATGAGACGTGTTGCCATGACAACAGCAGGATGGATAATGTGGGTAACATGTGAAGGCAAAGAAGCACTTCTGTGAATACCACAGACATGAAAATGAAAAGGAGAGTTTTAAAGAAGCATAAATAGGAAGGAAAAGGGCCTTTTGTTACTTGAATTATAGTTATAAATGATAAATTTATTTTTATTTAAGTCACATCTCATACAGCTACCAAAATCACCAGCTTCAAGCAATACTTCCATCGAAACCTGTCGAGATCCCTTGTTACCTAAGGAATCTCAAGTCTACAGCTAGTATTTCTTTCACCAAAGAGCTTTCATCCTTTTCATCTTTATTGCTTCTGAATATATTCCTTGACCACAATTAAGGTAATGTCTTTGCTTGTATATTGTCACTTCCAATGTGTATGTTCTTTGTTTCTGAAATTGAATGCCTCTTGTAGCTTTATTTTCTTTGTATCATCTACTTCAGGCAGGTAGTTTTAGATCTGAATGAAACTATTAATAATTAGTTCTGGCAAGGCTTTGTGAGTCAAATCCAAATTGATGATTCCATTAGCCCATGTTCAACATCAAATTATTAATTTATATTTAAGAATCTGAAATACGTAAGTGCTCTATAATGATTTATCTGGCAGAGTATTTTTTTTTCATTATTTTTGGAACAAAAGGGCTCATGTGACTCTCCTGAACACACTCCCACTAGAACCATTGGCACTCTTGAAGGCAGTGCAAATCTACATTTACTTTGAGCACGACCCAGTCAAAGGAAGTTTTAATAGTGCTGCAGAACTCAAGAAAGTGCTTTTTATTTATCATTCAAGTCTCTTGTTATCTGTCATATTTTTTACCTGATTCTAAAGCCATTCTCAATACCCTTGCCAAATCTTCCTCCAAGCAGGAGTTCAGTAGACCTAACCCTCTTCTTATTGTATTAAAATGTGTGTATAAAAATATTCTAAATAGAGTACCATTATCACAAGAATGGGGATATGTTACCTGGTAACTCGGAAAGGTGCATGTGAAGTAAACCCATCTTTACTTGATAGACTCTCAACTGAATTCTTGGCCCATGTTACTCTAATTTTGTAAGAGAGTAGGTAATATTTAGTATCCTCCTATACCGTGTTTCCTTTTGTACATTAGCTGGCTGACCTCCATGAGTTTTTCTGAATTCCTTCACTCAACAGGTCCTGCATCTACTAATCAATGTTGATTATAATCCATCCCAGTACAGGGCCTTCTAACTAGATTTTTTTCTCCTTATAGACAGGTATGTCTGTGCTCTGGTCCTTTGACAATGAACAGGAGTGTGTCCTATTAAAAAGAAAGCAATTACAGACAAAACACTTACCAGTACCTCCCGTCTTCCCCTTCCTGATAACTGGGAAATAGAGGCAACTGGAGTCTTGAACCAAGAGTAGAAAGGTAGGTTTAGAGGATCAAGCCATCTCGCTAGCCCTGAGCCATCCACCCCTAGATTGTTATATGAAAGAAGTAGATTTGATATTCTTTAAGCCTTGGGGGTTTTCTGGGGAAAGGAAAAGGGAAAAAAGGAAAGTGTATTTTAGCAGCATTGCTTTTATCCTAATTAATACATTGCTTTAATTCAAATTCTACTAATTAGAACTGGGTTTGGGGGGCAAGTTACTTAATCTCTCTGAACTTGCTCAACTATAAAATAAGAATAATGATACTTATGTTCAAAAGTAGTTGCAAAAATCAAGTGAAATGATGTATGTAATGTTAAAGAGTCTGGGAAGAAAGAACTTAATCGAGTTTATTCCATGAGAACTTTTACTCATGGAATAAATATAATAACATAAGCTGAATCTTCTTTCTTTTTCCCAAAGAACTAGATTTTGATTAAGAAACATGTTCTTATAATGAGTAAATAGACTTGGAAGCATATAGAATTCACTATTTTGTGTCATAATAGCATGTTTTTTTAAAATCATGCTTAATATACCATGCTTGAAAATATACAATAGGGTAGAATGCATGGGTGGCCTAAATCCTGGAATAAAAATCTCAAACATATGGCTCCATATTGATATTTTAGAGATGTGATTCTTGCATTTGATTTTGGGATGGATTTATCTTTACCTTTCTTGCTTCTCTTTCTCTAAATTAGGAGATCTCATAATATTTTTGGAACAATGAATAACTAACTGATGATTGTGAGGAGTTTTACTATATAAAGTTATTATTTGTAATAACTAAAAAATAGAACATATGTAAAACATATTAGGGCATTGTCTGCTCTCAAGATATTTATATTGTAGCCTCAGTGTATAAGAAAAATTTATAGAGCTAATCGTCACTTTTTTGTATCAGTTCAAAGACCTACCACCACCTCATTGAATATTGGGAGACATATTTTCATCTAGTGACGTTTTTACTTGTGTGGTCTCTTTTTCTAAGTGTTCTCTATTCCCATGTATTTTATTAATATTACTAAGCATGAAAGATTTTTTTTATTGTTTGAGTTTCTACAGCTACTTTCATTATGTCGAGACTCTGTTCATGAAACTACACTAATTCTTCATTTGCCATCATATATAATTTTACATTAGTTTTTTCCTTTTGTATTGAAGGCCTTCTTTTTCTTATCTTCACCTCACTTATGCATGTCAGTTCTCTAGGCTCCTCAACACAAACTTCTTACTAAGAATATTTTTAAAATAGGCTTTTGGAAATCTAGTATTAGCAAGGATCATCATAAATGTTATCAAGAGATATTTGAGTCAATTACTAATCCACATATATATACCACCACACACTATAATTTAGAAATACACACATATAAAATCATATACAAAATTTTATCATGGTGAATATTAATGTATGTATTGTATTTTGTACCCTGCAGATCTTGCAATGAAGCTTGTATTGACATCTGTGTGTATGTCTTTGAATATCTTATAACATGTCAGTAATTAAAAACATTGGGTCTTTTCAGACTTATTGTTATGAGTTGAATTGTATCCCCAAAATTCATTGGTTATAACCACCACTACTGCAGATTATGATGTTTTTTAAAGATAGGGTTCTATAGAAGTAACCAAGTTATAATGAGGTCATTAGGATAGACCCTAATATTATATGTCTGGCATCCTTGTAAAGAAGGAGTAATTTGGACACAGAGACAAACATAGAGAAGATGATGTGAAGGGACAATGAAGGAAAAAGCCACAGAGAGAGGCCTGGAACAGATTATTCTCTCACATTTCTGAGAAGAAATGTCTCTGGGATGGGAGACAATAGATTTCTGATGTTTAAGCCACCTAGTCTGTGACACTTTATTGTTGTCCTAGCAAACTAATAGAAGTATGTTCATAAAACACAGTCCTTATTTTATATAGAAATACATAAAAAAGTCTTTCAGGATATGGCACCGCCTTCCATTTAGTCAAACAAAAACCTGGGAGTCATTCATGATTTTTCCCTATCCCTTCCTCCCCATCTTCAAACGATCACCAAGTGTTCCTCAATTATTATCAATGCTCTTCATGATCACCATTATTAGAAGGTCTAGGCCACCACAGTATCTTGTCTGGAATATTGAAATGGCCTCCTAACTGGTGTATTTTTCTTCCATTTTTCTCATTCTCAATCCATCCTTAATGAAACAGTGATATTGTAGAATGTAGATCATCTCATGTCTCTTCCCTGCCTGGAGCTCTTTGGAGGGTCCCCATTGCTCACAGAGTAAAATCCAGACTTCTTACCTGTTTTCAAAGTCCTATGTTATTCTTAAAACACAACTCAAGGGACTTCTGCCTTGGGACTGAGAGGGTAACTACTATCAAATTTTGCCCACATTGTAAGTGACTAGAAAATTAGACCCTCCCCTCAAAAAAAACTATGATATAGATGTTATCAGTTGTTGAGCAATAGGCAGTAAAAGACTGAAATTTCTGAGAGGAAGAAAATGAATGATCTAAACATCATGATTATCTGTATTTTTACTTGGAGGAAATTTCTGCAAGTGGGAGGCCAACTGAGCATAATAATCTCATTGAGATAAAGACAGCTCAGACTTCCAGGCCACAGAGGCAGTTAGAATTTGCAGTGTAAGGTAGTGAGGATAAAGGAGCTTTGATAAGAAGAAACTCCAGTTATCTGCATAGGAGAGTTCACAGGATCTTTGGCTGAATATTAAGCTGTTCATGCACAGGGTGAGATACCATGAGGCCAGGGAAAGAGTCAATGCTTGGGGAAAAATGAGCAAGGAGTGGTGAAAGAACAATTTATAGAGCTCACACAAGGCTGGATAGTGATCACATTCAGACCAATCAGAGTGAAGAATCATCATTGAAAATCTTGGGCATTTAGTAGAGTACTATAAAGACCATACCTAAAAAGTAAGGCTAACATAGCCCTAGATTAACGTCTACACTAGACTTACATTAACAAAGTTAAACAAGTCTTGTATGTATTTTAATAGCCTGCTGGAACAACACTGTTTCAAAACAATACTCTATTAAAAATCACACAAAAAATTTACACACTCAACAATGTTGCATCCAAAACATACAACAACCTTTAAATTTTTTTTTTAATGTATCAACTACTAAATTTTAGACAGAGGCAGAAAATTATAAATCCTAATCAAGATTAAATCAGTCAGTAAGATGGATTTAGAGAATAATGAGAAATAGATGATAGGGAGAGAGAGATCACACAACAAGGCTTTAAAACAGTTACACGTGTTATAAATGTGTTAAAAGATCTAAGGGAAAACATGAAAATAACACCAAGTACACAGTAACTCTCAGTAAAGAATTGGAATTCATATATAACAAAAGAGCTAAGTGGGAATTCTTGAATGGGAAAAACACAATATCTGAATTGAAATTTTCACTGGTTTAAACACTGCAGAAGAAAAGAACATTGAACTTGCCGCTGAGCAACAGCAACTATTCAAATTTAATGACACAGAGAAAAAAGGCTGAAAACACACAGCAAAGCGACCCATAGAACAATATCAATCCATCTATTATAAGTGTAATTGCAATAACAAAAAGTCAGGAGATTGTGCTGGAAATTTTTTTAAGAAATAATGACGAAAAGTTTTATAAATTTGGTAAAAATTATAAACTCACTCTATTCAAGAATCTCAACAAACTCTAAGCACCATAAACACAAAGCAAACTACACAAAGGCACATTATAATCAAATTACTGAAAATTAGTGACAAAGAAAAAAAGTCCTAAAAACAACCACAGAAATGGCACTTATAGGCAGTGAATAAGAATTTTCATCAAGAACTAAGTAAACTAGAAAAAAAAAATAACTTTTGGAAGTCCTAAGGAAAGAAAAATGCCAGCCTAGAATTGTACATTCTATAAAAGTACTCTTCAAAGATGATAAAGAAATAATGACATAGTAAAACACACCAAAGATTTGTTTCCTCTAGGGCTGCCCTAAAAGAAATGTTAAAGGAAGTTCTTCTACTAGAAGAAAAATGATAGCAGATGGAAACTTGTAAAATATGAAGGAATAAAGAATTCCAGAAATAGTCAATATGCAGGAAATAAAAATTTTTCAAAGTTACTAATTTCTTTTGTTTTCTTTTTTTCTTGTTGGGGATTCATTGAGGGTACAATAAGCCAGGTTACACTGATTGCAATTGTTAGGTAAGTCCCTCTTGCAATCATGTCTTGCCCCCATAAAGTGTGACACACACCAAGGCCCCACCCCCTCCCTCCGTCCCTCTTTCTGCTCCACCCCCGTAACCTTAATTGTCATTAATTGTCCTCATATCAAGATTGAGTACATAGGATTCGTGCTTCTCCATTGTTGTGATGCTTTACTAAGAATAATGTCTTCCACTTCCATCCAGGTTAATACGAAGGATGTAAAGTCTCCATTTTTTTTAATGGCTGAATAGTATTCCATGGTATACATATACCACAGCTTGTTAATCCATTCCTGGGTTGGTGGGCATTTAGGCTGTTTCCACATTTTGGCGATTGTAAATGGAGATGCAATAAACAGTCTATTACAAGTGACCTTATGATAAAAGCATTTTTTTCCTTCTGGGTAGATGCCCAGTAATGGGATTGCAGGATCAAATGGGAGGTCTAGCTTGAGTGCTTTGAGGTTTCTCCATACTTCCTTTCAGAAAGGTTGTACTAGTTTGCAGTCCCACCAGCAGTGTAAAAGTGTTCCCTTCTCTCCACATCCACGCCAGCATCTGCAGTTTTGAGATTTTGTGATGTGGGCCATTCTCACTGGGGTTAGATGATATCTCAGGATTGTTTTGATTTGCATTTCTCTAATATATAGAGATGATGAACATTTTTTCATGTGTTTGTTAGCCTTTCATCTGTCATCTTTACAGAAAGTTCTATTCATGTCTCTTGCCCATTGATATATGGGATTGTTGGCTTTTTTCATGTGGATTAATTTGAGTTCTCTATAGATCCTGGTTATCAAGCTTTTGTCTGATTGAAAATATGCAAATATCCTTTCCCATTGTGTAGGTTGTCTCTTTGCTTTGGTTATTGTCTCCTTAGCTGCACAGAAGCTTTTCAGTTTAATGAAGTCCCATTTGTTTATTTTTGTCGTTGTTGCAATTGCCATGGCAGTCTTCTTCACGAAGTCTTTCCCCAGGCCAATATCTTCTAGTGTTTTTCCTATGCTTTCTTGGAGGATTTTTATTGTTTCATGCCTTAAATTTAAGTCCTTTATCCATCTTGAATCAATTTTTGTGAGTGGGGAAAGGTGTGGGTCCAGTTTCAGTCTTTTACATGTAGACATCCAGTTCTCCCAACACCATTTATTGAATAGGGAGTCTTTCCCCCAAGGTATGTTCTTGTTTGGTTTATCGAAGATTAGGTGCTTGTAAGATGTTAGTTTCATTTCTTGGTTTTCAATTCGATTCCAAGTGTCTATGTCTATGTTTTTGTGACAGTACCATGCTGTCTTGAGCACTATGGCTTTGTAGTACAGACTAAAATCTGGTATGCTGATGCCCCCAGCTTTATATTTATTATTAAGAAGTGCCTTAGCTATACAGGGTTTTTTCCGGTTCCATACAAAATGCAGAATCATTTTTTCCACATCTTGAAAGTACGATGTTGGTATTTTGATAGGAATGGCATTGAATAGGTAGATTGCTTTGGGAAGTATAGACATTTTAACAATGTTGATTCTTCCCGTCCATGAGCATGGTATGTTCTTCCATTTGTTAATATCCTCTGCTATTTCCTTTCTGAGGATTTCATAGTTTTCTTTATAGAGGTCCTTCACCTCCTTCGTTAGGTATATTCTTGGTATTTCATTTTCTTTGAAACTATGGTGAAGGGAGTTGTGTCCTTAATTAGCTTCTCATCTCGACTGTTATTGGTGTATACAAAGGCTACTGACTTGTGGACATTGATTTTATATCCTGAAACATTTTTTGATGTTTGATGATTTTATATCCTGTATTTTTTGATGACTTCTAGGAGTCTTGTGGTTGAGTCTTTGGGGTTCTCTAAGTATAAGATTATGTCGTCAGCAAAGAGGGAGAGTTTGACCTCCTCTGCTCCCATTTGGATTCCCTTTATTTTCTTGTCTTGCCTAATTGTATTGGCTAGAACTTCCAGCACTATGTTGAATAGTAAAGGTGACAGAGGACAACCTTGTCTGGTTCCAGTTCTAAGAGGAAAAGCTTTCAGTTTTCCTCCATTCAGTAAAATATTGGATGTGGGTTTGACAGAGATAGCTTCAATCAGTTTTAGAAATGTGCCACCTATGCCTATACTCTTCAGTGTTCTAATTAGAAAAGGATGCTGGATTTTATCAAATGCTTTTTCTGCATCTATTTAGAGGATCTTGTGATCTTTATTTTTGCCTCTGTTAATATGGTGGATAACGTTTATGGACTTGCGTATGTTAAACCAGCCTTGCATCCCTGGGATGAAGCCTACTTGATCATGATGAATGACTTTTTTGATGATAAGCTGTAATCTATTGGCTAGGATTTTGTTGAGAATTTTTGCATCTATATTCATGAGTGAGATTGGTCTGAAATTCTCCTTTTTGTTTAGGTCTTTCCTGGTTTTGGTATCAGGGTGATGTTTGCTTCATAGAATGTGTTGGGGAAGATTCCTTCTTCCTCAATTTTTTGGAATAATTTCTGCAGTACAGGAATAAACTCTTCCTTGAAGGTTTGATAGAATTCTGGAGTGAAGCCATCTGGACCATGACATTTTTTGGTTGGAAGATTTTTTATTGTTTCTTTGATCTCAGTGCTTGAAATTGGTCTGTTCAGGAGCTCTATTTCTTCCCGGCTGAGTCTAGGGAGAGGGTGTGATTCCAAATATTGATCCATTTCCTTCACATTGTCAAATTTCTGGGCATAGCGTTTCTGGTACTATTCAGAGATGATCTCTTTTATCTCTGTGGGATCAGTTGTTATTTCCCCTTTATCATTTCTGATTGAGGTTACTAGAGATTTTACTTTTCTATTCCTCGTTAGTCTGGCCAATGGTTTATCTATTTTATTTATTTTTTCAAAATACCAACTCCTTGTTTCATTAATTTTCTGAATGATTCTTTTGTTTTCAATTTCATGGATCTCTGATTTGATTTTGGATATTTCTTTTCCTCTACTGAGTTTAGGCTTAGATTGTTCTACTTTTTTCAATTTCATAAGATCTCTTGTGAGATTGTTGATGAGCTCTCTTTCTGTTTTTCGAATGTAGGCATCTAAAGTGATGAATTTTCCTCTCAAAACTGCTTTTGCAGTATCCCACAGGTTTTGGTAGCTTGTGTCTTCTTTGTTGTTATGCCCAAGGAAGTTAATGATTTCCTGTTTTATTTCTTCCTGCACCCATCTGTTATTCAACAGAAGATTGTTTAATTCCCATGTCTTTGGGTGGGGTCGAGCATTTTTGTTAGAGTTGAGTTCCACCTTTAGTGCCTTATGGTCTGAGAAGATAGAAGATAAAATTTCAATTCTTTTGATTCTGTTGATATTTGTTTTGTGTCCCAGGATATGATCAATTTTGGAGAATGTTCCATGGGGTGATGAGAAGAATATATATTCTTTATCTTTGGGGTGGAGTGTTCTATATGCGTCTATCAAGGACGGTTGTTCCAGGGTCTCATTTAAATCTCTTATATCTTTGTTTAATTTCTGTTTAGAGGATCTGTCCAGCTCTGTAAGAGGAGTGTTAAAGTCCCCTGTTATTATGGTATTATCAGATATCATATTGCTCAGACTGAGTAAGGTCTGTTTCAAGAATCTGGGAGCATTTAAATTGGGTGCATAAATATTTAGAATTGAAATGTCTTCTTGTTGTAGTTTTCCCTTGACCAATATAAAGTGACCATCTTTGTCTTTTTTTACTTTTCTTGCTTTAAATACACATGTATCTGAAAATAAGATTGCAACTTCTCTTTTCTTCTGAATTCCATTTGCCTGAAAAATTGTCTTCCAACCCTTGACTTGGAGCTTGAATTTGTCTTTTGTAGCCAGGTGTGTTTCTTGCAGACAACAAATGGATAGCTTGTGTTTTTTAATCCAGTCTGCCAATCTATGTCTCTTCCGTGGGGAATTCAAGCCATTAACATTTATGGAGATAATTATAAGTGTGGTAGTATTCTATTCGTCTTATTTGGTGAGAGTCCATTGCTTAGTTTTATCTTTTGCATCAGTGTGGAGGTTAGGTTCTGTCCTATAATTTCTGAGTTCTTACTTTGCTGCTGATCCATTGTGGTGGTCAGTGTGCAGAACAGGTTGAAGTATTTCCTGTGGAGCTGGTCTTGTTGTGGCGAATTTCCTCAATGTTTGTATATCCGTAAATGATTTGGATTCTCCGTCAATTTTGAAGCTTAGCTTAGAAGGGTACAGAATTCTGGGCTGGAAATTGTTCTTTTTAAGTAGATTAAAGGTAGATGACCATTGTCTTCTTGTTTGGAAAGTTTCATTAGAGAAGTCTGCGGTCACTCTGATGGATTTGCCCCTGTAGGTCAACTGGCGCTTACTCTTGGCAGCTTGCAGAATCTTTTCTTTTGTCTTGACTTTGGACAGGTTCATCACAATGTGTCTTGGAGAAGTTCGGTTAGAGTTGAGGGGACCTGGGGTCCGATATCCCTCTGAAAGCAGTGTGTCAGAATCTTTCGTGATATTTGGAAAATTTTCTTTTATAATATTCTCTAGTATGGCTTCCATTCCTCTGGGGCATTCTTCTTCCCCTTCTGCGATTCCTGTAACCCGTATGTTGGAATGCTCCATAAAGTCCCATAATTTTAACAGTGAACGTTCTGCTTTCTCTCTCTTCTTTTCTGCCTCTTTTACTATCTGAGTTATCTGAAGAGCTTTGTCTTCTACCTCTGAAATTCTTTCTTCTGCATGGTCTAATCTGTTGCTGATACTTTTCATTGCATCTTTAAGTTTCCTAATTGACTGTTTCAGTTCCTTCAGTTCTGCTATATCCTTTTTATATTCTTATATCATTCATGTCTTATTTGATTCTGTTTTTGGATTTCCTTTTGGTTATTTTCAACTTTATTTGCAGTTTCCTTCATTGTTTCCATCATTTCTTTCATTGTTTTCAACATGTGTATTCTAAATTCCCTTTCTGTCATTCCTAACATTTCTTTATAGGTGGAATCCTCTTCAGTAGCTACCTCATGGTCCCTTGGTGGTTTGTTCTGGACTGGTTCTTCATGTTGCCTGGAGTTTTCTGCTGATTCTTCCTCATGAATGATTTCTTTTATCTGTTTCCTTGCCCTAATTTTCCTTTCAGTTCCTCTTGCTCTTTAAGTTCTTGTGCCTGTGGACTAAGGGTTACAGGACCAGAAGGGTGAGAAGGGTTTGGGGTTGGAATATTCTTCGTTTTCCAGTTGCTTGAGATGTCCCTTTAAGTTGTAAACTTCCTTGTGTCCATTCTGTTGAGGAAGGCTTGCAGTGCTATAAATTGCCCTCTTAGGACTGCGTTTGCTGTATCCCAGAGGTTCTGATAATTCGTGTCTTCATTGTAGTTTTTTTCCAAAAATTTGGCAATTTCCTTCTTATCTCATCTCTGACAATAGGTATCATTAAACATAAAGTTATTTAACTTCCATGTTTTGTACGAGTATGCAGAGTCCTGTTTTTGCTGAGTTCAACTTTTATTCCATGGTGGTCCGAGAAGATGCAAGGAATAATTTCTATTCCTTTAAATTTACTGAGGTTAGACTTGTGACCTAAGTTGTGATCAATTTTGGAGTACGTTCCATGGGCTGATCAGAAGTATGTGTATTCAGTTTTGTTAGTATGAAATGTTCTGTAGACGTTTGCTAAATCCAATTGTTGGATGGTTAGGTTTAAATCTAAAATTTCTTTGCTCAGCTTCTTATTGGAGGATCTATCCAACACTGCCAAAGGAGTGTTGAAATCTCCGACTATTATGGAGCTGGAGCAAATCAAGTTGCTCATGTCTGTTAGAGTTTCTCTTATAAATTGAGGTGCATTTTGGTTGGGTGCATATATATTAATAATTGAAATCTCATCATATTGTGCATTACCCTTAACAAATATGAAGTGACCATTCTTATCCTTCCTTACTTTTGTTGGTTTAAAGCCTCCTGTGTCTACAAATAGAATTGCAACATCTACTTTTTTCTGATTACCATTGGCCTGAAATATGGACAACCATCCTTTCACCCTGAAGTCTATATTTATCTTTAAGGTAAGATGTGACTCTTCTATGCAGCAAATATTTGCCCTGAATTTTTGTATCCAGTCAGCTTATCTGTGCCTCTTTAGAGGACAGTTTAAGCTGTTCACAGTAATGAAGAATATTGATAAGTCTGGTAAAATTTTGGGTATTGAGTTTTTTCAAAGTCCAGTGGACACTTTTAATCCTTTTGCCACTGTGGAAGTTGGAGTTTGATCAAAAGTTACTGAGTGAGTTTGCTTTTGTGGTAGAGGATTGGGGTGGTCATTCTGGGGGATAGGTCTGAGAATATCCTGAACAGCTGGTTTGGCCATGGCAAATTTCTTCAACATGTGAATGTCATTAAAGTATTTAATTTCTCCATCATAAATGAAACTCAGTTTAGTTGGATACAGGATCCGGGGTTGAACGTTATTTTGCTTTAGGAGACTAAAAGTTGATGACCACCCTCTTCTGGCTTGAAAAGTTTCAGCAGAGAGATCTGCGGTCATTCTAATATTCTTCCCTTTGTAGGTAATGGATTTCTTATGTCTGGCTGCTTTCAGAATTCTCTACTTCATATTAACTTATTGAAGTTAATTATGATATGCCTGGGGGATGTCTTATTCGGATTGAGTCGTGCTGGGTTTCTGAAACTGTCTCCTATCTGAATTTCAGAATCTCTTGGCAAGTCTGGACAATTCTCTTTTGTAATTTCATGGAGAAGGGCCTCTGAGCCTTGCGAGGCCACTTCATCACTTTTGGGGATTCCAATGAGTCGGATATTAGCCTTCTTCTAATTATCCTAGAGCTCTCTGAGAGAATGATCTAATTTTGCTCTCCATTTCTCTTCCTCTTTGAGAGTTTGGGAGCATTTAAAGGCTTTGTCTTCAATGTCAGAAATCCTTTTTTCTGCTTACTCCACTCTGTTACTGAAGGATTCTACTATATTTTTCAGATCTTTGAGGGCTGCAAATTCTTGCTTCAGTGCATCAAAATCTTTGGTGGTTTTGTCTTTAAATTCATTAAATTCTTGAGACAACTTTTGAATTTCTCCTCGAATTTCTAATGCCGACTTTTGAATTGCTCCTCGAATTTCTAATTCCAAATTTTCCTCCATTCTATTAATTTTGTTCGCAATCCATATTCTGAATTTGATTTCTGACATCTCGGCCAGCTGTTTATGAATGGGATCTTCGGTTACATCTGCCATATCTTTCCTTGGAGGGGTTGATCTATTCTGGTTATTCATGTTACCAGAGTTTTTCCGCTGATTCTGCCCCATGATTGTTTTACACCGTTTGATCTTTTTCCGGAGCTTTGTCCCAGACCCGTACAGTGCTATGGCCTGAGAAACTGGGGACCTGTTTGGTGTGGTGGGGCTAAGTGGTTCTGTCTTGTTTTCAGCTGGTCTCTGTTCAACCTTAGTGAAACAGTTACTCTGGGTTGAAGTCTCAGGGGGTCTGTGTTTCCATCCCAAATCTGTTCCATGGTGGTTGCCAACTGAGTAGATGCCTGGAATCCTCTTATTGCCCAGGGAGACAGGGGGTGTGGCTTCAGAGTATCCAGGAGTGTGCCCTATTGTTGCCAAAAGACGGCTGCTGCTCTGCACCTTTGGGCACCGCCGCTCCAGTGTGGTTCCCTCTCAGCCGACCATCCTCTCATCACTCCCGTGCTTTTGTTTGTATCCTTGGGGTCGCAGCTTGCCTCAGCAGGGTTGATGTGCATTCTTTAACATTCTCTCTTGGTGCAGCTCTAATCCACCAGGTTACTTGCTAAATTTCTGTCCTTTAACTCTCCTTCTGGATGGGAACCTCTGTGAATTGTTTTGGTGTTTTTGGACTTGGCACTCAGTTGAACTGCCTTGGGGAGAACTTGAGCAAGAGTTGGGAGAACTTTGATTGTTGTCTATGGCCCCAGACTGAGCCGCTGAGCTGCACAGAGCTAATAGTGTTTGGCTTTAAAAAATACATTTTTTATGCAAAAACCAATCATAAAAAAAGAAACTGACTAATTAATCCAGAATATATAACAATTCTAAATTAATTCACTTAATAACAGTTCTGTAAAATACACAAAGGGAAAACTGACACCATGGAAGAGAAAAAGAGAACAGTTCACAAATGTTGGTAACTTCTTCTTTTCATAATTAATAAAACAAATGGATAGAAAATGAATAAGTACATAGAAGATTTCAACAACATAATCACCCTACTCAACCTAATTACCATAAATCACTGCAGTCACACAACTGTACAGTTAAATGTATTTTCAAGTGAAACATGCACTAATATCTTCATAAATTTGAAATAGTTGAAATCTTACAGAGCATGTTCTCTAACTATAATGGTGTTAAGTTAGAAATGACTAGCGAAGGACATATGGAAAATCCGTAATGTTTGAAAGTCAAGCAGTATACCTCTATTTTTAAATTTAGTTTAATTAATTAATTAATTTATTTATTTTGAGACAAAGTCTCACTTTGTAGCCCTTGTAGATTCTGTGGGATCATAACTCACAGCAACCTCAAACTTCTGGGCTCAAGCCATCCTCATTGCTCAGCTTCACTACTAGCTGAAACTACAGGCACCTGCCATAATGTCTGGCTACTGTTTTAGAGATGAGGTGTTGCTCTTGGTGAGGCTGGTTTCGAATTCCTGAGTTCAAGTGATCCACCCGATCCACCTGCCTCTGCCTCCCAGAGTGCTGTGATTACAGGCATGAGCCACCGTGCCCTGCCCTGTCACCATGCCCAGCCCTAGCACACTTCGAAATAAGCCACTGGTCAAAGAAGAAAGCACCAAGAGAACTCCATGCTAGACTAATATTATTCAGATAAAAGAAAAGGGAAATATAAATTACTAATATCAAGAATAAAAGGGAATTCTAGGAAGATGGCTGAGTAGTAGCAACCCTTGGCAGAGGTTCACTTCAGAGCATGAAAGGATAGTAAGGAACAGTATGATAAATTTTATGTCAATAAATTTGAAAACTTAGATAAAATGAACACATTTATTAAAAGATATAAATTATCAAAACTGATAGAATATAGAAATATATAAATAGGCCTATAGTTTTAAAGACATTAACTTTGTAATTAAAAACCTTCCCACACAGAAAACTCCAAACCCAACATGCCTTTCCTTGGGAATTCTATCAAGCATGTAGGGAATAGGTAGTACCAATTTTATACATTTTACCCCCAGAAAATAGCTTCAATAATCTATACTCACCACATCATGAAGAGTATCAATCTACATTACTACCTGTTTCTCTGTGTGTCTCATTTATTACCCTAAAGGTAACCTTTTAACTCTGTATTCTCAGTGAACAGGATGGTAGCAGGCATAAAATTTATGCAAAATAAATATCTGTGGATATTTATTCAAGAAATATGGCTAAAAATTAATTTTGTACACCAACCAGCAGTATATGAGGGTTTTACTGATTCCACATCCTAGCTGACATTCGATGCCTTCAAATAAATGTTTTGATTTTAAACATTTCTGAGGGTGTACAGTGATAGCTCATTATAGTTTTAACTTGTATTTTTCCTCTGCTAATATTGAGTATTTTCACATGAGCATATTGGTCTTTCATATTTGTTTTCTTTTAAGGTACCTTTTAAAGTCCCTTGCTCATTCTTTATTTGATTGTCTTTGGTTATGTCCATTATATTTTATTTCAGTGAGACAAAATATCTTTAAAAATATAAATGGACAACTGATTAAGAAGAGAAATTTTCAAAGAAAATTTAATGTAGATGTAGTAAGATCGATCAGCTCAAGATAAACTGATTTTTCAATTTAGGATGGACCAGATGGACAGCAAGGTAAGAAATGAAATTGCCATGTCAAAACATAAGAAAACAACAGCACAAGAAGCAAAACAAAATTAACAAAACAACATGCAAATGATCCACACTCCTTCAAAAACAAAGCATCATGCAAAAGTCAAAGATAGGACAGTCCAATGATAGATAATTTTCACTTGGTGTGTGGAATTTATTTTGGCAGGTAAAAAAAAAAAAGTCAATTCTTTGGTATATTTTATGTAGAAAAATTTTGAAAGTAATTCTGAGGTCACTCGGTCCAAAACTACAATTTCGATTGGAAATGAACAGCATAAAAGAAAGATTGTGCAACTTTCTATTTTGTAAACTGAACAGATTAGTATGTTCAAGAATTTCTGTGAAAGATTTAAATATGGCAATGAAAATGTATATTTTTCCTTTCTTCACAATTTAAAGTAAGTCATATATATTACCAGGACAGGCTGTTAAACCTTAAGCTGATGACCTTGCCATAAATGCTTTAAATGTGTAAGGTACTATAAAAGTGTAATTACTACGATTGCTTGGTACATAGCATAACACAGTCCTTAAAGGACTCTAAGAATAAATATACAGTCTTGTATCTGATGGATTAAAAAGAATGAGGGCTTATTTGAAATTTTAATGACTGGCAGCTGTGTGTTTTCAAATTTTCATAGTATGGAATTTTTATGGAAAATTAGGATGTTATACAACAGTTGACGCATACATAGACAAATAAGGAATAAAATTCTTACTATCTGTAATCATCTGTAGTATGGGTACAGGATGATGACACAGAGAGCCAGAAATATTTTGAGTCATAAAAAGATTGACTGCAAGATCTACTTCTATAGTAGCAATATGAAAAGTTCACACATTTACTCCCCTGTGAAACTTATGAAAATGATAAAAATGTAAAACCAATTAAAGTCCCTGGTATGGTCCCAAGGGTATACAGCAAATAAAATAACACTTATTAAGAAAATTAATATGCTTACTAAAACTCAGTAAGAAAAGCAATACTGTGGCATTTCAACCACAACCGATTCTCTCCTCCTTTTGGGGCCCAGTAGGAGGGAAACTCCACTCCAGGTGGATGTGGCCAAGAAGATAAGATTCCCCTTTCCCCCAAGCTCCCAGTGGAGGAGTACAGAATATTCCTAGAAGGGACTCGCCATCAACATTTCTCATCCCATCCCCTCATGATCTATGGAAGAGGCTAAGTTCTTAGATAACACCACCAAGAGATGTGGGCTTACTTTTCTCACCCAGCCTCTACTCATATGTAAAAATAAGGGGTCCTTGCCCAACCTGTTTTAATAATGGATGTTGTATGTTAGGAGAGGTTACTACTACCTCCCAATGCTGAGGGCCCAGCTCCTAACCCAGGAGTATCACCCCGAGGAAAGGGCACCATTTTTCCTCACTCTAGGCTCCCGATTTGAAGTGCACACGTGTTTGCAAAGACGGAAAGGCAGCCTATAAAACAAAGAACTCTTAAGTTGTCCCAAAGTAACTGACTTTATTTGCAAAAAAGTTCAAAAACACTCAAAAATAATGGAGGTTATGGGGAAAGCATTAAGAGACAGGTAGCTTTGCCAGAGACATTGAACAGAAAATTTACTAGAGAAAACCCGGGAAATATGCAGCTGAGAAGAGCTCTCTTTGGATCAGGAAAAAAAACAAAAAATCAAATACGGATTCCCCCAAAACCACCTTTTTAAAGGAGCCCCACAGTAGCTAGATCAAGATCCAACAATACAGTGTCCACTGGCGACACCCTTTAGATTAAAAAACACTAGTAAATCAAAAGTAAAGGATGGTAACATATTTATCATGCAAACTGCAACACTAAAACAGCTGGAATGCCTACATTAACATCAGAGAAAATAGGTCGGGTGATACAATATTTTAAGATTGTAGTGATGATGGGCACAGTTCTGTAAGTGTACCGAAAACCACTGAACTGTACACTTTATAAATGAATGAATTGGGTGCTATGCTAATTATACCTTAATAAAACTATTTTAAAGTTCACCGCAACGTGTTCAAGTTGTTCCAGTCATTTGCCTGTTAAGATACCATTACAATATCCGTACCATAGGGTGGCTTGAGAGGGACTACATGGTCCCATCACCATTGTTTCTTTTTTTTCCCCTCAATACACAATGCAAATAGATATGACACATGCTATATGAAAGCAGATTCCTGTCAAAAATTCCGGGATACCTTTTTATCAATGAAATTTTCCTCTCCTCCACCCACCTCCAACACACTATTCTCCTGTGTGGAAGTTCTGAAGCTGTGCTTTTACTCAAATCCTTGAGTTTATTATTTTATTTTATTTCTATTTATTTTTTCAAATCTGAAGAGTCTTTTTAAAATCAAACTTAGAGTTTCCCAGTTTTTGAATTGTCTGCCTCCCATAGTGTATTTTAAACTATTTTCCACATCACTTTATATCTTTGTTATCTTTTTATAAACATCACTTTTGAGTTTAAAGCTGTGGAAATAAAATAAGTAATAATTGACAATGATAGCCTATCTTCCTGTAAATCCCACAGATTGAGTCTAGAGTAGGTTTTATGAAATTCTCAAGCTATATTTCTGTTGTGTTATTTAGGAAATTATTATATAAAAAGCATCAATACAAAATAGGACATTTAAAATGTGAAAAATTCTAGTTAGGCATTTTTACACTGCAAAACAAATTTTCACTCGATCTTTGATGTTCTCAGCAGCATCTTATTTCAATATATATATTTTTTATCTTTAGCCAACAGAGGCAGAGCAGCTAAAACACAATGTTAAAGACTCAGCAGTGCATAGCTGATTGAATAATAACTAGTAAACAAGATACAGTGTTTCATTTTCCCTGAAACTGCAGGCCTCCTTTCTGCAGAGACAGATCATAAAGGCAAAAAATACGTCTGCTGTTAAGAATTTTAGTGTTTAATTTCTTGTTCCTGAATTTCTCTCTTGTGTCCTGTCGTTTTGTCTTACAAGTTACTAAAAAAATGTGTGGGTGATTCTAAAGAACAAATTGTGAAAGTACCCCCTCTATGTGCTCTACAAATGAAAAACTTATTTTTAAGAGTTTATAAGTAAATTTGTTTATGTCATCCATGAGCAGAAAGATCTACCCTTTTGTGTTTTGGTATGTGACACATAAAATAAGGTATTGGTATCCACGACAGCACTGATCCACAGACATGTTTTGATTGGAACTACAACCCATTTTAGCAATTTAATTGTCTTGTCAACATTCAAATTTTAGGCATTACTTATATAAAACAAGAGTTTGGCTTTTCAAAAAAAAAAAATCAGACAAGTGTAATGGTGCTGGACCCACAATAATCTGTTGGAAGGGCAGTTACCCGCTTTAAACAGTGAGTGAACTCTACAGTTCGTCACCATCTTCTTCTGACCTTCACTTATTTACATGACCTGCTAAACATGTGTGTTAGGTCTTTGTGAGAAAGAAAAGTAGAACAGATTGTGTCGAGAACTCTGTAGAGTCTAAGATATTGCAAGCTAGCAAGTTAAGCTTGTCACAGTTTTATGATGCTGGGAAAAGAAATGAGAATTCTGGGTCAGAGACAAAGGACTTTAATAATAATAGTAGCCAGAGTATCAGTACTTTTTATAGCAATTTTTAAAGCTGAAATTCCTACAGAGTAATGTGTATAAGGTGAGTGACTTCTACACATACATGGGTTTTGTCATAGGGGAGGAATCCTGAGTTTAGCAAACCTGAATTTTTACAGTAAGCATTCCTGTTTTCTGTCTCAAAGGGAGGCATTATCTCTATTTGCCAGACTGTAGGCAAAAGTGCCTTTTAGTCTTGGGACATGTACTACCAAAATTTTCTAATGTTGTTCATTATACATTGAATTAAACTCAAGTGGTGGGGAGAGAGAGGAGGAGGGAGTGGGAGGAGGAAGGGGAATAAGGGAGGAGCGAGGAGGATTGCTAAACGCTCACCTCATGGGCACAAGGTAGGGGCAAATGGCACACCTCCTGGGTGAAGGGCTCAACTACTATTTGGACTTTATATAGTTCTTGAAAAGAAACTTAGAAACAAATTCAGTCCGTGCCTGTGTTTGCAAGATATGCATAAATGAAAGACATCCCTGAAGAATTGTTTCTACATCCTGGTAGACAATCCGAGGATGTTTAATCAGACCAATACAGAATGGCCTCCTGATAGAAAGGTCCTGTGTATTATCAGATAGGGTGTTATGCCTGCTAAAATCTTGGAGCTCACTGTTGGTTAGTTGAGAACAATGTATTTATTCAACTCTTCTGTTCTGTTCTTCTTCCTACATGTCCTCGTACCTTCCCTCTGATTCTTTTTCTGGAACCACAGGCCATCAGGCTGTAAGACTAAAATATTATTATTTTAAAAAATATGTTCAGATTTTACAAAATCTTTGGTTTGTGTTGGCTGAGTCCTAGGAATAAAGGAATGTTATTTTTTTCCTATGTAAGTCACATAAATCTGAAAATCATCCATTATTTAACTCGAATAAAATGATCATCTGATTTTCATGAATTAAACATTCTCCGTAACAAATGGCACGAGAATCAAAAGTAAATGTATGTAAAAATTTAAAGAAAAAAATGCAAAATTGGTTATAATTGCAATGCAAGTTTCTGTTCTTCTTTAGATTTTTAAATTACTATGCAAAAATTAAATTGTATTCATCTCTCATTTTTAACTACTTTTGAAAGTGTATTATTATTTTTGAGAGAGAAAGAGAAAGGGAAAGAGTAAGATAGCTAGAGAGTGCCCTAGATTCCACAGCAGAAACTTTTAGGGAAAAAAAAATCCTTAAACGGGCTTATTGTACCCTCAATGAATCCCCAACAATAACCCCCCCCAAAATAAATAAATAAAAAATAGTAAAAACAGCAATTTTAAAGAAAAAAAAAAACCCTTAAACGCTAGGCTATAAATGGTCTGTGAAGCTAGTGAATGATGCCCCATGATTATATCAATGTACACAGCTATGATTTAATAAAAAAAAAAAATAAAAAATAAAATAAAAATCACACAAAAATAAAAAAGCTAGGCTAAATTTCTTTCATATAGCATTTTGTGGGAAAAAAGAATTTGATAATCATTTTTAATTTTAAAAATAATAAAATTTAAAATCAAAGATAAAAATCAGCAGGCTGAGAGAAATATCTTTTAATCTACTCCTATGTTCTAGCACACAAACTAAAATTACCTTGTATCATTTAAAATATTTATTTTCCCTCCAAACTATAAAACAAAGAATAGAGGAAGGAAAAATGTAAACATTAATACTTTTTAGTAACATTTGCATATGATATCAGATACATAGACATTTTTGTAATGGCTGTTCAATTTACGTTTCTACCAATATTGTACAAGTGTATGCATTTCTTTAAATCCTTGCCAACACTTATCTTTCATCTTTTAGACAATAGCCTCCTGACAAGTATGAGATGACATCTCACTGCAGTTTTAATTTGCATTTGTTCATATATCTGTTAGCCATTTGTAAATCGTCTTTTGAGAAATGTCTACTTAGATTCCTTGCCCATTTTTCAGTTGGCTTGTTTGGTTTTGGCTACTCAGTTGTTTATGTTTCTTACTTATTTTGATATTAACATCTGATCATATATGTAGCTTGCAAATATTTTCTCTCAATATGTTGGCCGTTTCTGCACAGCTATTGTTTCCTTTACTGTGCAAAAGCTTTTGAGTTTGCTACAACGTTGTTTGTTTATTTTTGTTTATATTGCCTACATTTAATGGGATCTATGCCCCCAAATCATTGCCCAGACTCAAACATAGTGTTGTTTTTCTCTTATGTTATCTTGTAGTAGTTTCAGAGATTTTTGTCTTATGTTTAAGTCTTTAATCCATTTAGAATTGATTTTTTTTTAGTATGGTGTGAAATAAGGGTATAGTTTTATTCTTTTGCATATGGACGTCCAGTTTTTCCAATACCATTGACTTAAGAGACTCTTCTTTTCCCTTTGTGTGTTCTTTACATCTTTGTTGAAGAACGATTGATCATATACATTTGGGTTCATTTCTGGGCCCTTTATTCTTTTCCAGTAGTTGATGTGCTCAATTTCTCCCCAGTGCCATGCTCTAATTTGAAATCAGACAATGTGATGTTTCCAGCTTTGTTCTTTTTGCTCATGAATTCCTTAGCTATTTAGGCTTTATTGTGATTCCATATGAATTTTAGGATTGTCTTTTGTTTATCTATGAAAAACGCATTGGAATTTTAGTAGAGATAGCATTGAATCTGTAGACAAGTTTGGCTAGTATGGACATTTTAACAATATTAATTCTTCCAATCCATAAACATAGGTTATCTTTTTATTTGTATTTTTAATTTATTTAATATTTTTATAGTTTATAGTGTACAAATATTTTATCTCCTTGATAAAATTTATTCCTAAATATTTTTTTGTAGCTATTGTAAATGGGATTTTTCTGATGATTTCTTTTTTAAAATAGTTCGTTGTTAGTATATATACATGCTACTGATTATGTACATTGATTTTATTTCTTGAAATTTTGTTGTATTCTTCTATTAGTTCTAACTTTTTTTGTGAAATATTTAGGATTTTCTATACATAATATCCTGTTATTAGCAAACAGTGATAATTCTACTTTTTTTCACTATACTTTGATGCCTTTTGTGTCTTTCACCTCACTGCTCTAACAAGGACTTTTAATAATATATTGAACAGAAGTGGTGAGAATGGGCAAATGTAAATAAATGAAGTATCTATATGAACAAAGTAAAAGATAAATACCACATTGGAAAAAAATATTTGCAACATATATTATAGCCATATTCTATTAACACAAAATTATTTCTTATAAGCTCATGAGCAAAAGATTAATTCTTTAATAGCATTCTTGAATAGGTAAAATTCATGAAAATACATTTCATAAGTTGGAGGTACAATGTTCCAATAGATATGAAATGTGCTCAAATTATTAGAATTAATCTTCAAATTAGAGCTACAATAATAAATCATTTTTTATCCATCAGAATATATCAGATAACATTAAAATTTTTCACTGGACAACATTAGCAAGATGATAGGGAAGCCATTTTCATGTACCCAAGAGGACTGTGATCTGATGCAAATTTTTGAGTACATTTTGACAAGTATCAAAACTTTTATTTATTTATTTATTTTGAGACAGAATCTATGTTGCCCTTGGTAGAGGACTGTAGTGTCACACCTCACAGCAACCTCAAACTCTTGGGCTTTAAGCTATTCTCTTGCCTCACCCTCCCAAGTAGCTGGGATGACAGGTGCCCACCACAATGCCCAGCTATTTTTTTGTTGTAGTTGTCATTTTTGTTTCGCTGGTCCAGGCTGAGTACGAACCTGCCAGCCTCGGTGTATGTGACAGGCACCCTAACCACTGAGCTACGGGCGCCGAGCCAAGTATCAAAACCTTTAAAACAACTTGACAAGTCTGCTCCTAAATTTTTTCTCCAAGGAAAAAATTGTACACATTAACAAGTGGTATTACCAAGTGTATTTATTGTAGCATTATTTATAACAAAACAAAAAATTTCACTTGAACTCTTAAACATTACAATATGAAGATTAGTAACTATGTTAATATATATAAATTATTGCAGGCAATAAACATTTATTGATAGAGTAAAATACATCACATTTTGATTGAATATGTCAACTTAAAAATGGTTTGTATATATGTATACATATACACACATATATGTATGTATACTCTTCTATAAATCGAAATGTCAAAATGTTAGCAATTGTTTTCTCTATCTGGTGGCATTATGAAGAATTCTAATTTCCATCAAGGCACATTAGCAGTTGGTTAACACTTCTAGACAAGAAAATAATTCCTATGCTTTCTTGCTATTGTTTTTATTGCAACGAATATGCCTGTAGTTGATTCTTACCATTTGTAATAGTTATGTTTTATGTAATCTGTGAACACTGAATTAGTAAGGACTGAATTATATCTTCATATGGAAAATTCAGGAATAGGTTTCTGCAAGCCTCTGGTTGCAAAGTTTTCCTCAAGCACTTAGTACATATCTTCATTTTGTGTTTTTATGTAAAGACAGCTATTTAAAGTATATTGTAGATTTATTATCATTGAACTCACCAAGAATAGTACTGTCCCTCATATCTGAACAGAGCTTATGTAAAATGAGTTTTGTCTGTAAAGCCTGTCTTCTTGTTCTTAGGAACACTAGACAGCACTTCAGCATTATGCTGGGGGACATTTTAAACAGCAAAATCAAAAAAGCACAAAAAAATTGCACTACATACATCATGTAAAAGACACTTGTTTGTCTTTTGAAAGCTAAAATAAGAAAGCAGAGCATGGCCTTGTTGGACCTCAATGGGGAATGCAAACGCTTGGCACCTTAATATTTTTGCTGATCCGTGCATGTCCATGAATGACTAAACGTGCTATGAATACTGATGTTGAGGTTACAAGTACATTTTAGCCAGTTGGTGGAGTTTAAAAACCATGAGCATCAACTGTACTATGAACATTCCATGACATGCCCTGTTTTTCGGGTTCTTTTGATGGCTTCATCTACTAGCAAGTTATGATCTTATTGCTCTCACTTGAATCCTAAAGAGAGTTGTTCATGTCATTCCTTTAGTGACTGTTTTCCAGAATTCATCGTCTCCATCCTCTTACTAACCCTAACTCTACTGAAAATTGTAAAACTTTTTCAGGACTTTATGATTAAAGATTGGGAGTTAAACTGTTCCTTCTACCCATGCATACAATTAGAAGATAGTGTCAAAATGTTTTTGAAACTCACTTAAATGCTGAAGTAACATAGATTATCCTTCCACTGTTTACCACCTTCGGAATGGGGAAAGAACAATAAAATAGTTCTTAAAATAACTTTGCCTTTGAGTGAGTTTCTACTTGAGGAAGACTTTTAGTGTTTTCTGAATAAAGCCACATATATTTCATAAAGACTTTGAAATTAGTTATGCAAGAAACCCCCCATAAGACACAACAATGACAAAGTGGGATGTACTAAATAAATTTATTTTCCTAAGGTGGCTTTTAAATATAGATTCCAAATTGAAATATGTATAACTGGAATATTTTATTTGGTGAGAATACACTTTTCTTTGATGTTAATGATAAAAAGACTCCCAAAGATCTTCTTTTCATTCGTTATTTCTATTGTTTAGCAATAGCATATAAATTAATTTGAGGTACACACTGCTTCAGGAACCAACAGATCTGCTTGACCGGCTTTGATTTAGTTTATGCCTCTCCATCACTTCCTATACCACAAGAGTGAAATAGGATTAAATGTTTGTCTTAAGTTTTTCCATTCTCCAATTCTTTCTCATACATCGGGATCTGTTTTTATTAGTGGGAAGTTAAGGTATTCTTCAGAAATTGAAAGCTATTTTCTCCTCAAAGACAAATGAACAAAAACCCTTGCAGAGTGATATATGTATTTATTTATTACATTTAGGATTCCTCTAGGATTACTATATGTTTACAGGAAAATGTGAAATTCAATTCTTTGCCCTTTATGAAATCGCTTTTGGATTTCCTTTAAAAATGTTTTGTATCCATTAGGCATGAACCATGAATGCCTTACAAAAGAAAACTTCTTGTTCTTCCCTGGCTAAAAGGGCTCTGGGAGATGAGTGATAAATCATGTAGGCTATCCAAGGATAGTCGATTATTATTGACTGTGCTAAATAACGCCCTTGAGGACTGAATAAATTAGTGTCTTTTCTACAGAATTCAATGTCCTTTGGTATTGGTCTCATACAGCTTTGGGAGGTGGGCAGACTACCCCTTTTTCAATATGTAGAATATGCTAGCATCTGGTAAAGGAAAAATGAAGCAACATCTTTAGTCATTTAGTATACTCAAGTTCCATTAATATTATTAGAAATTAAACATTGTTACCCTAAAAAAACAGGAGTTTATTTAATGGCATTGCAACTTCTTCAACCCACAGGAATGCTTTTATTTAGAGCATTCGTTGTTTGTTTCTTTGGTCTGATGAGTTGAAAAGGTTTTCCAAAGGACTGGGAACAAATCTTAATATCAGTTTCCAAGACTTTTCTCAAATCTTTTAACATTTTTGCATACAAAGAATTAGGTATCCCTGGATCCTATTCATAGCCTTGCTTTACTTTACCAGCAATTGAGAGGGGATCATATGAGATGCCGTCAACACTGGCATGACCAATATATCATGTGGAATAGACTATATGACCTTGGTAAACTTTTCTTGGCAGCCTAACTTTCTGAAATAGCTGCCAGATTTCAGGTCTATCGGCAGCGCCAAATGTTTTCATTAGGTCACTATAGAACTCTGGGTGCCGTACTTTGTATGAAGCTGCAGAATTCATATGTGGAATCACACAGAGATGGCTAGAGCTGGAAGAGGCTTTCAACATTATCTCAGATAGTGCTCACATTACTGATGAGGAATAGGGATACAGTTGAATGAAGAAAATTGCCCAAGATCACAAAACAAGTAAGTGGCAAAGACAGGGCCTCCTGATCACTTCCGTTGGGCCCCAGCTCTTTCTTACTAATGTTTACTCCACAGTGTGAAAGTCATTCAACTTTGCCAAACAGGTGAGAGCAAAAGAAATGGTGAGCAGGTGGGACTAGGCCAAGCAGCGAAACTTATCTATTCTTTATTGTTACTCAGTATGTAGCTTTAAAAGCATTAATTGTCGATTTAGCATTCTTTTACAAGCTTTGGTTCACTTACAATCTACTCTTTATTATTGTTCTGATTGATTTTTTTTTTACAAAGGTATAATTTTCATATAGTAAAATGCACCGATTGCAAGTATAGAGTCTGAAATTTTTATAAGGTATATGCTCATGAATCCATCAGCCCAATCAAAATATGGACCATATCCGTCACTGCAGAAAGTCCCCCTGTGTCTTTTTGTGGTTGATCTTCACACCTTATGCCCACTAGAGGAAATTACCATTCTGTGTTCTATCTTCATAGATTGTTTTTTCTTGTTTCAGACTTCACATAAATAAAACCATACAGCATGTACTCCTCTATGGCTGGCTTCCACTCACCAAAATGTTTTTCAGATTCTTCGAGCTGTAGCTGTACCAGTAGTTTGTTCCTTTTTATTGCTGTGCAATATTTCGACCACCATTTTTAAAATCCATTTTCTTGCTGATAAGCATTTGTGTTGTTTCCACTTTTGAATTATGATGAATAAAGCTTCTGAGAACATTCTTGTACAAAGATTATTATTGGCACATTCATCTACTACTGATCTTGGAACTACACCAAAAGTGAAATTTCTAAATCATGAAGTAGGTGATGTTTAACCTTTTCAGACATTGCCACAGTTTTCCAAAGTGGTTGTGCCCTCTCACACTCGCACCAACAATACAGAAACATTTCAACTGCTCTGCATTTTTACCCAAACATATCATTGTCAGTATTAATTTTAGACATTCCCTTTGGTATGTAGTGAAATCTCATGTGGTTTTTTTTTTTGTAGAGACAGAGTTTCACTTTATCGCCCTTGGTAGAGTGCCATGGCATCAGACAGCTCACAGCAACCTCCAGCTCCTGGGCTTAAGCGATTCTCTTGCCTCAGCCTCCCGAGTAGCTGGGACTACAGGTGCCCACCACAATGCCTGGCTATTTTTTGGTTGCAGTTTGGCCGGGGCCGGGTTTGAACCCGCCACCCTCGGTATATGGGGCCGGCGACTTACCGACTGAGCCACAGGCGCCGCCCCTCATGTGGTTTTTGATTTGCATTTTCCTCATGATTAATTATATCAAGAAGTTTTTAATATACTTATTGGTCATTCATTCATGTTCTTTTATGAAATGCCTGTTCAAATTTTTGCCCATTGTTTAAAAATTGGGTTTGTTATTATTTTATATGACTTCTTTGACAGATATTTTCACTACACATATTTTTCCTAGGCTAGCTTACCTTTTCATTTTACTAATGAAAATTAATGTGAAGTTTTATGAGAGGTTTTAAAGTTTGATAAAAGTCTATTATCTTTTCTTTCCCTTTTAAAGTTAGTTATTTGTGTCCTGTCTAAGGCATTTTTCTCAACTCAAAGGTCATAAAGTTTTTTCCTTCTATATTTCATTTTATGTTGTATAACTTTAGCTTTTATGTTTTATTCTTGACTCGATATCTAAGTAGACTTAGATACTGCCACTTCTGGGGCCATGATCAGTGGAAGGAACAAAATAAAAAATTAGGAGTATGACCTAGTGAAAATATAATACATTTATTTTATTATAAATATAATACATTTATTTGATATTTGTCCTCTAAAATATTATATTTGTATCTATACAGAAGTTTTATTTTCATTCTATCTCTTTCAAATAAATAAATAACCAGTGAGCTAGATCTATTATCCTCTTGGCTAATATTTTCTTTTCTCCATTGCATATAATGAATGTGGCAGTCCTTAGTCTCAAAATTTCTAATACTCTGTACTTTGATAGTAAAGCTTAAATAGTCTTTTTTTTTATTTGTCATTTTCAGACCTTTATTTGAATATATTCCTCTAACTCATTTGAGACATTTAATTGCTAGTATTTGTTTTTCATGGCTTGATTCAGTGTTTCTCATTTAATATTTGCAATTGTTAGTTTACCCTATTATCACTTAGACAAATTTCTGCGATCTGCACAGCAGTGGAACAGCCTCAGATGTCTTCTTTCTCTCTTTTCTGATGTTGTCTAACATCTTTTCATTGACTTTATAAAGTGAAAATTGAATTGGACCATTATTCTCTGTGCCTACATTTGAACAATCAAATCTATTCCATTTGGATTGCTCTCAAGTCTATATACAAATTCACTATCCCCAGAACAAATTGTATTCTCTTCTGAGACTTGTCATCTAACTACAATAGGTAACCAATGCTATATTCTTCCAAATAACAAGCAAGCAAACCAATTACTCACATTCCAGAGTTTTCCAACAGGGTAATCTTATTGCTATATCAAGAACAAGTCTTTCTTAACTGGCATACACCCTTAGGCATGCCTTAAGTTTAATTTAGGTCTTTACACAATACAAGGATGGCTTAAGTCAAGCTTACACTTTAATTTCTATTCAGATCACTGTATATTGGCAGTCATTATTTGCTTCTATGCACTATGTTCAAATGTCAATAAGTTAGTAGATAGCCTGATAACCTGTCTGCATGCCATTAATAATTTTTTTCATGCATGTAATATTTTCTTAAAATAACACAATCAAAAAATGATGAAACAGGGTTGTTGCCCATAGCATAGTGGTTACGATGCCAGCCACATACACTGAATGTGGCAGGTTCAAACCTTCCCTGGGCCAGCTAAACAACTGCAACAAAAGAATAGGCAGACATTGTAGAGAAGCCTGTAGTCCCAGCTACTTGGGAGGCTGAGGTAAGAGAATCACTTAAGCCCAAGAGTTTGAGGTTGCTGTGAGCTGTGACAGCACGGCACTCTGCCAAGAGTGACATAGTGAGACTTTGTCTCAAAAAAAAAAAAAATAAAAGATGAAACAATGAATGCTCATCATATACGACTGGGAAAACAAAAAAGAGAAAATTAAAAATAAACGTAGTTCCATCCACTATCTGGAGGTAACCATCATGACTGTTTATTTGCAATTCTTTAAGTATTTATTTTGTAAGGTATTTACATTTACCCTAGAAGACAAAAAGATGGGTAAAATGGGGGAAGAATTCCAGAACTAAGAAATGGTATAAGCATATAAGAACAAAAAGTTAGAATGTACGTAAAATATCATTCTTCAAAATTCACTTAAAGATTATAATGTACACATGAAAAAAGGGACAGAATAGGGAGGGGTTTGGGCAACAAGCAAGGGATTCCAGCCTTTACATCATGGGATTAAGGGCACCAAACTAATGGAAGAATTTGAATGAAAGATGAGTTGCAGAGCCTGGAGTCAGGGAGACAGGAAACAGAAAGATGGCAATTTCCCAGCAGACAAGTACTAAGGACTGCTGAAATGGGAGAAAAATGAGGAGGAAAGATACAGAATTATTACAGAAGATTACTGAAGTAGGGGTAAATAAATCACACCAAGGACTTGAAGGTGATGGTTCAGGTAGCAGATAAAAGAAGACTGGGAAAACAGGAATGTTTAGGGTGAGAACAATTAGTTTAGAATTGTGCTGGAGACAGTATTTGGACTTGACAGAGTGGCTTGAATTCTAACTTCTTCACTGATCAACTGGATGACTCTGAATACACTATTCAACCAAGCTTTTCTGAAGTTACTTTCCTCGTATGTTAAAGTGATATTACAGTATATGTGGCAAAGAATTGTTCTGAGAATTCTGATTTAGAATATGTAAAAGTAATCAGGATTTTTGGGTTTGAAGTGCAGAGGGATATTAAACAGTTCAATCGGGAGTTTCCAATTGATTATTGCCATGTTCTAAGCTTATGCAGTCATAGAGAGTTTACTGAGTTGTTACTGTCCCACAGTTAAATTATTTCACTCTGTTTGGCCTTGAATTTCTCCCAACTTTAATAAATGTAATAAAGTTAAAACGAAGATCTTTGTATATATAGCTATTTTCATTTTCTCATTATAATCCATCACTTTTTCCCAATAGTTACTAGAGGAAAAAGAAATCCCAAATATGGCCAATATCTGATCACATTTATAGGGTTTTGTTCTCTGAAAAATTATCATTTGATTTCCCTACACATTCCAGAATTGAGCCTAGGCTCTAACTGTAGTAAGTAGACGAGGAGCTAAAATCGTTCTATGTACATGTTCCAACTTTTTCCAGTCTGTAGTCTGTCTTTGGATCAGCAATAATTGCCTGGGCAGCTATAATGTCTTCATTAATTTTTGTTTGTGTTCTGTGTTTTTTATTCAATGATGGAAGAAATGCATCTCCTGTGTCAAAATCTAAACATGCTTATCTAAACTTAACTATATCTGATCTAAACATTCCTGATCTAAAATTCAAATTGCACTAGGATTTTCTGTGTAATCATTGGACAACAAAACTGAAGTTTAGCCAAAACCATTAAACTAGCTTCAAAGTCATGAGTATTTACATTAAAATATATTTTTAAGCTGCATCATCAACATGTTTTGGTATTTGTCAGGCAGCAAAGATTTGTATTTTTTCAGCACTATACCCTTGTTAGAAAACTTCCATCTAACCCAAAGCCGGTCAATAGCCCTTTATGAATCTGTGATCTCAGAGGAAGAGTTAACATTTGGGGACTTTTTTCTAGGATTTGTCTAGCCACTGTTGTACATGGATTTTAAATTGCCTCAGTTTTCTTTTGTAGTGCCTGATGTTCTGGTTTTTAAGGCAAAAAATACAATTTCCAGTTTCTGTTTCATGTTTGCTGTTGAACTTAGTAGGTTTCTGACATGTATACCATGCTTCATGAGATTTTTTGGCATCTTTATTCCAGGCCATATCACTTCCTTCTCTATTGTTTCACTTTAATAAAAATGTTGCCAGAGCCAAACTTTATTGACTGGATTTTTAAAGCACGTTGAAAGCATGAGCCTGATCTACTTCTTTTCTGAATTATTTTGTGCTCTGCAGAGCAAGTTCTCCGTTGGTTAAATGTAATAATATTAATATCATATTTATTAAGAAGTTAATGTTTTGTCAGTCACTCTAATAAGTACTTTATTAATATTATCTCCATAAGAACCTTATAAAGTTAGAAATAATCTTATCTGTATGTTAGAGGTGAAAAATGGAGGCATCAAAAAGTTCACGAGTTTGCTGCAGATCACCTGTTTAGTAAATTTCAGAGCTAGACTAGAGCCTAGTCTGGTTCTAAACCGTTCTGAATAATAATTTTATTATGTTGCTTATTATACACTAAGTTAGTAGAACACTAAATTGTCTTCTGGTATTCTGGAAAAACTTACAATTCTTATAGAGGTCTACTGATCCTAGAAAACATTTTCATGCCCAAAGGCTAAAAGCAATAACATAACTTTGAGGACATTTTTAATGCTTAGTTTCAATTTCTCAGAGTACATCTTAATTTCTTAAGTTTAATCACTGGATTTAATTAAACACACACATATATGCACACACCTCACAATATCTTTTAGATACAGTAAAACTAAGTATGTATTAATTTCAAATTATATATTCTCCAGATGTTTATTATAATGTAAAATAGTCACCAAAGTGATATTATTAAAAAATATATTTGGTGTTATTTTACTGACATGTTTACTAACTGTTTATTTTCACAACTTGCAATAAAGTTGTTCAAAATCTATCCCTTGGGAACCTTCTCAATGGAATGATGGAAGACATGCTTCTGTGTCAAAATCTAATTGTGCTCTAATTGTGCCTTAAATTTATAGTTTTCATTCAAGTCTGTTAATATTTTAATTATTCACAGCCTTAGAAATTGAAGATGGTTTCATCATTACACTATTTCCTCCATAGACTACTGTGATTTAGGATCTGTCAGGTCTCCTCCTAATTTTAGTATTTATAACTCCGTAGGTTAACCACGTCCAATTTGTGAGACACTGAAGATTATAGGAATTAATTTTGCTGTAAATTTATGACAGTTTACAGGTGTGCTTTCCCATATTTCTTTCCTGAGTTAAAAGAAATTTTACTTATTTTTAAAGATCAGCTTTGTAATTAGCAATAAGATATCGAAATTATTCTAAAAGTATGCTTACCATACTTGTGTCTGCACCCACAGTCGACTGTACTCACTTTTAAGGTCAATAAACAGTGTAACAAAAGACTAATCCAATTTGTATCAATTTGGTTAAAAATGACCTATTTACTTATGGCAAATTTCTCTAAAATCAGTTCACTGCATATATTATATGGCTATACGGATTTCAGTAGATTTTTGTTTAAAGCATTTCCTATTCTCCAAATACAAAGAGAAAACTCTGAGCCTGTTAAGGTATACCAGTGCAATTTTGGAATCTCTTATTGATCTCTGTGTTGTACTATTTAAATCAACTGTTTCAAGGTTTTCTTTCCTCTCTAGTCATTTTAGATTTGTATAAGTAGATGTTTAAAGACTTATATTACTAATAACTAATTTTTTCATAATTACTCTTACTTTTATGGTGGGGTATATAATGGCAGTCTTAAAATCCTGAAAGGATGAAGGTTAGTGCTACTCTATTGCTCCCTCCATGTATAATGAAAGTAAGTTTTAGACAAAAATCTTTAATGCGTACATTTATTAAACTAACATTTATTAGTAAGCAAGCAAAAAATAATTTAGACATTGTGTTTTATAAGCTTCATGAAGTTTCAGTTTTCTATTATTTCTCAAGCTCTTTATAGAATATTTTCAGTGTTGAATAAAAGATCACTTTAAGAATATACAACATTTCAGAAGGAATCTGCTGCCCTGACAGTAAGAATTAGCTCAATTGAAATCCTCCCAAATGAATGACTAGATAAAGGGCTACTTAGAGGTTAAACCTCAAACACCATCCAAGCTCTTCTAAGAAAAGACCAAATGAAGTTTATTTGTTACCACATGGCTGCTAGAGGTCCTGAAGGAATAGTTACATAGAAAAGGTGTGCATTGATCTCTGTTGCTAGACAGTTGGATATTTACAGGGGGCAGAAGCTACATCAACCCTGGTAAGTGTGAGGCAGAGTATTGGGGCACATAAATAGCCTTCCACAATGTTACTGTGACCAGCTGGTCCATGTGCTCATTGTGTCGGCCCTGAAGTTGCTGTCAACATTTTGTCTACCTGGGTGTTCAGTGCCTATACCACAGGGAGTAGTTTCTATTTGGCATTGATGTATGTTACAAAGATCTTTCCCCAGGAACCCCTCCCCTGATGTTCAGCCACATATCTTTATGTCATACCTTCTGGCCTCTCATCTTCTAATCATTTTCTTTCAAGGCCCCCAACTACATGGCCAGGTCATTTGCTGTTTTCCATGTGTTTATGTGTATTCTGACCAGCACTGGCCAATATGGTATCCTCTAATTACATAGATGATTGAACATTTGAAATGTGACTATCCAAGTTGAGATGTATTGTAAATGCAAATTACAAACAAGGTATAGAAAACTTAGCATGAAAAATGTAAAATATCTCACTAATTTTAAAATATTCATTGTATGGTAAGTGATAATTTTTTTGGTATATTGGGTTAAATAAATACTTTTTAAATACAACTACTAGAAAATTAAAACTTAGATGGAGGGCTTGCATTTGTGGGTCATGTGACTTTTTTTTGGACAGATCTGTTGTACAAAATAGGTGGCCAGGTTCACCACCCGTGCCACTGTCTTTTGAGACCACTTCTGAGAGTGGGGTTGTGATACGGCTTCTAACAGTTTTTGATTTTTGTCCCTTTACTGGCCATGTGCATCCAAAATCCAAACTCATTTTCAAGATTCTTAAGGTGACTGTAGAGAATTCCTCATTTACCCAACATTTGTACTAAGACAGAGGCATTGGTGTTGTGTTAACTCTCCTTTTGGAGGGGATATTGTGTTACTACTGACCAGTAGACCCCTAAAAATTTTATTGAAGTGACGGAGACCTAAATCTTCATAGGATTCTCACCACTAAAGTCTGTAATACTTGTGTCTTACCCAGGTCTCTAGCATGCTAGTGACCTTTGGTTCATCTTGATTGATCAGTATGATACCATTGATATAATGGATCAATATGATTATTTTCTGAGATGTCTATAGGATCTGGGTATCTTTAGATAGAATTATGACAAAGGATAAGATAGGCCTAGCTGTAAATTAAAAGTCTTGTTTATTCCCTATGCATACAAACTATTTCTAATTCTTTCTGATTTTGATGGAAGGAATGCATTCAGTATACGTGTATCAGGGGTCACATGCTATGTGCCCGAGGCCATCTTAATCTGCTATAGCAATGCTACTGTGTGTGCTTCTCAGTTGCAATTAGGGATAACTTCTATTTGATTGAGCTTGTGATAGGTAGTGCAAAGTCACATTCCATTATCCATCTGGTTTCAGAAGGGTGGTTTTGGCAGGGGCAGACATGTAAACTAAGTGGGAATGTGACTGATACTTTGCATCCTTTAGATTTTCAAAGGTAACACAAATCTCTGCCATCGTCCCAGCATGTGGTATTACTTTTGATTTACTCTTTAGGTTCAAGTGTGTGACACTTTCAAAGGCTTCTACTTAATCTTCTACATAATAATATCACTAAAATGCTTCTGGTAGTAGGGGCATTTGAGAGCTAGGTAATAAATGAGATCTTGGAGAAAGTCCAATATGTAGTGAGTCCATTGAATCCACATTAGTGATATTTTTGGCCTTTTGGTATCAATGTAACCTTGAACTCCTTTTAAAACTCTACTAAATATCAGGATATTCCCTTTGACTCAGTGAACAATCACACAAATAATGGCTGAAATTCCCCTAAGGAAGAACTGGGCAAATTATTAGAGTTTATGTTTACTTGCCCTGGTATTACAGGGTCCTTCACCCTGGGGATCTGGACATTTTTAGTCAACAGATCCTAGATTCAAAAACTATCCCAAGTATAGATATGGGACAAGAGAGTATAAATTTTTATTGGGGCAACTTCTCATACTCTCATTTTTTATTTCTTTGAACTATGTATGTAGTTCCTTTGTTGGCTTTTCATCTATTTTGCCCTTGAATACTTAGTTCTATTAATAATCTCCTATTCCTTTCTCTTGGCATGGCTTACTTAGCTGCCACTAAGATGTTTTGATCCTTGCCATAATGAAAATCCACTTCCTGATATTTAGAAGAGTTTAAAAAAGAGTTCAAGGTGACACTGATACCAAAAGACCAAAAATATCACTAAAATGCCTCCGGTAGTGGGGGCATTTGAGAGCTAGGTAATAAATGGGATCTTGGAGAAAGTCTGGGGATTAAAGACATCACCTAACTACTATTATTTCATGATTCTATTAGCCTACTGGCTAATTTAGTGAGCTAAATTCCAGAAACAATTGCCTAATTAATGTTAGTCCCAGCCTGTAGAGAAGAATCATCACTGGACTTCTTAGTGATGCTGGTTCCCTTCTCACCAGCGAATTCCTGGAGGTCTTGGTGAGTAGTGTGACATCTGAATTTTGGTCCTTCTTTTAGAGCGTGATCATGTGGTGGGTCTTTGGCCTTATGTAATATGTTCACTCTGGAATGCTCACTTCTCTGAGCCTCTTAACCCCTTCAGTCTACCTCATTAAGTCTGGAATTTAACCATCTGTAGCCTGAGCTATTGCTTTTAATAGACTCGAATACACCCTAGCAGAGAGTTTGCCCCATCCTCTGTGGTTCTTACTGGGGAGCTACATCCTTTAATCCAAGGGATAAGCACTGAGTTCTTAAATTGTTCCTTATGTAGTTTAATATTATGGCTGCTTTAATTTTCAAAATCCAGTCCCACGGAATATTCTTTATAGGACTTGCAGCTGGTTTGGGACAGTCATTTCCTCCTTTATCAAACCCTGGCACTTGCCTGTGTGTATTATATTCTTACTTAGCTCTGATTATGAGCCTGGTAGCAAGAAGAGGTAGGCAGCCTTTAGAGGAGCTCATTTTTCCATGTGAGAGAAAGTCTTCTGAATTATCTTCTTACATGGAGCAAAACTTAGCTCTTACTGGGAATTGGTAGTCCAATTATGCAGGTTGTGAAGGTGCAGAGAAGTCTTTGCAGCCAAATATTTGGGGACAACCACCCAAACTTTCCCAAGTGTCATATTTCCAGGTTCCACAGACCTGTCTTAATTAAGCATTCAGCCATCTTTGGTGCTCAGCCACTGTGATTTTCAAATCCTGTATTTAATTTTCAGGGTTTTTTTAGCTTGCATACTTCATGAGAAGAAGACTTTGCAAGTAATGCAAAATTCTCTATTGTCTGTTTATTGCTCTCAGTTTTTTAAAAAAATATCACGCTTATAACTTAATAACAACACTGAATTCTAATATAATTGTATGTATTATTTGCCTCTTATATTTCCAAATCCTGGCTTATGGTATTTTAATAATGAATTCCCTGCCACAGGCAGGCCATGCCACTTTAATATCAAATTGTAACTAGTGCATGGCCATCTTGTGCCGGGGGTCAATTGAGCAAGACCTATCATTACAGATGATATTTTCACTATTGTCTGCAGTAAACAGTCTAGTCCACAAATTCCATATTTCTATATGATGTTTTGAATTATTCTTGGTACCAGTTGTCATAGTTTGGTTTCTCCAGGGAGAAGACTCTGTCATTGAGTTAGAGATGGGAAGATAATGATTGACCTGTGAAAAGAAAAGACAAAGTATCATTAGGCAAGGACACCGTCAGGTGCAATACCCATCTGAGAAAGCGTCCACCTGTCCAGAGTTTTCAATTTTGATTAAACCTAGTTTATTTTTTTTCTGTTACTTGTGCTTTTGTTGTTATAGCTCTGAAGATATTTTCTAACTCAAGGTCATAATTATTTACTCCTATGTTCTCTTCTGAGAGTTTTATAATTTTAGCTCATATGTTGAAATATGTTAGCTATTTTGCAATAAGTTTTACATATGTTGTTTTATGACTTGGTGAATAACTTTTCCCCTTAGTAGTGGACAAGCCTTTGGTATTGAGAATCATCAGTAAAAGAAAGATTTTTTTCTCTATATATTTTCTAGGTGGTGGAAGACTACATTTGTCACACGTGTCAAAGTAAATCTAATAATAAACTATTATTTTGCTTTTGATAAAATTTAGGTAACCACATAATTTTCTGAAGTTGTTATATGAATTATTAAATATTGTTAGTAATAACTATGTGAGAGGTTCAGATAGCCAAGAGAATTTTGTTATTTAATATATTTCTTGCATAACTCATTTTCACCAAAAACATTATGAAGTTATGAAAAATATCAGTAAGAAAATGACAGTTTTCCTGGAACCCACCATAGGTCTAAGCATACACATCTGTAAAAGTGCCACACTTTCTGAAAATAGAAAGTTCAGTCAGTTTGCTTCTGTTGGATCTCATCAAAACACTTTCTCCCTGTTGAAGCATTTGAACATTAAGGGCACATATTTTCATTTAAAATGTGTTCGAATGTACTTTGACTACAACTCACTGAAAAGCCAAAATTTAAACCACATGTTAATGAATAGAAATAAAGATCACAGGGCAGATATTGCTCATAAATCAAAACTTGTTGGCTGTATTTATGCCTTCTTTCCACTTGTTTGCTAAATAGGTCTTATGACTCCAAATTTGATCTAATTGCTTAATGCATTTTGTTAGATGAAATGACCCACGGGAAAAATATGTTTTCTGAACTATGTGATGATTCTAGACCTGTAGTTCTTGTTGTTTCAGAGTTGTTTGTGTCTTGTGGGGAAATCCTAAAAATTTTTTCAGACTTAAAATTATATAATTCTAATTACTGTTACCACGTCTAGTCAACACAGCATGGGAAGTCCTAACCAGAACAATCAGGCAACAGAAAGAAATAAGAGCATCCAAATTGGAAAAGAGGAGATCAAAAAATTCACAGACGATATGATTGTATATCTAGAAAGTCCTAAACATACCTCTAGAAGACTCTCGGAATTGATATGTAAATTTAGTAAGGTCTCAGTTTACAAAGTTAATGTACACAAAGGATGCAAGGCTGGTTTAACATACGCAAGTCTATAAACGTTATCCACCATATTAACAGAGGCAAAAATAAAGATCACATGATCCTCTCAATAGATGCAGAAAAAGCATTTGATAAAATCCAGCATCCTTTTCTAATTAGAACACTGAAGAGTATAGGCATAGGTGGCACATTTCTAAAACTGATTGAAGCTATCTATGACAAACCCACAGCCAAGATTTTACTGAATGGAGTAAAACTGAAAGCTTTTCCTCTTAGAACTGGAACCAGACAAGGTTGTCCTCTGTCACCTTTACTATTCAACATAGTGCTGGAAGTTCTAGCTAATACAATTAGGCAAGACAAGGAAATAAGGGGAATCCAAATGGGAGCAGAGGAGGTCAAACTCTCCCTCTTTGCTGACGACATGATCTTATACTTAGAGAACCCCAAAGACTCAACCACAAGACTCCTAGAAGTCATCAAAAAATACAGTAATGTTTCAGGATATAAAATCAATGTCCACAAGTCAGTAGCCTTTGTGTACACCAATAACAGTCAAGATGAGAAGCTAATTAAGGACACAACTCCCTTCACCATAGTCTCAAAGAAAATGAAATACCTAGGAATATACCTAACGAAGGAGGTGAAGGACCTCTATAAAGAAAACTATGAAATCCTCAGAAAGGAAATAGCAGAGGATATTAACAAATGGAAGAACATACCATGCTCATGGATGGGAAGAATCAACATTGTTAAAATGTCCATACTTCCCAAAGCAATCTACCTATTCAATGCCATTCCTATCAAAATACCAACATCGTACTTTCAAGATTTGGAAAAAATGATTCTGCGTTTTGTATGGAACCGGAAAAAACCCCGTATAGCTAAGGCAGTTCTCTGTAATAAAAATAAAGCTGGGGGCATGAGCATACCAGATTTTAGTCTGTACTACAAAGCCATAGTGGTCAAGACAGCATGGTACTGGCACAAAAACAGAGACATAGACACTTGGAATCGAATGGAAAACCAAGAAATGAAACTAACATTTTACAACCACCTAATCTTTGATAAACCAAACAAGAACATACCTTGGGGGAAAGACTCCCTATTCAATAAATGGTGTTGGGAGAACTGGATGTCTACATGTAAAAGACTGAAACTGGACCCACACCTTTCCCCACTCACAAAAATTGATTCAAGATGGATAAAGGACTTAAACTTAAGGCATGAAACAATAAAAATCCTCCAAGAAAGCATAGGAAAAACACTGGAAGATATTGGCCTGGGGAAAGACTTCATGAAGAAGACTGCCATGGCAATTGCAACAACAACAAAAATAAACAAATGGGACTTCATTAAACTGAAAAGCTTCTGTACAGCTAAGGAGACAATAACCAAAGCAAAGAGACAACCTACACAATGGGAAAGGATATTTGCATATTTTCAATCAGACAAAAGCTTGATAACTAGGATCTATAGAGAACTCAAATTAATCCACATGAAAAAAGCCAACAATCCCATATATCAATGGGCAAGAGACATGAATAGAACTTTCTCTAAAGACGACAGACGAATGGCTAACAAACACATGAAAAAATGTTCATCATCTCTATATTTTAGAGAAATGCAAATCAAAACAACCCTGAGATATCATCTAACCCCAGTGAGAATGGCCCACATCACAAAATCTCAAAACTGCAGATGCTGGCGTGGATGTGGAGAGAAGGGAACACTTTTACACTGCTGGTGGGACTGCAAACTAGTACAACCTTTCTGGAAGGAAGTATGGAGAATCCTCAAAGCACTCAAGCTAGACCTCCCATTTGATCCTGCAATCCCATTACTGGGCATCTACACAGAAGGAAAGAAATCCTTTTATCATAAGGACACTTGTACTAGACTGTTTATTGCAGCTCAATTTACAGTCGCCAAAATGTGGAAACAGCCTAAATGCCCACCAACCCAGGAATGGATTAACAAGCTGTGGTATATGTATACCATGGAATACTATTCAGCCATTAAAAAAAATGGAGACTTTACATCCTTCGTATTAACCTGGATGGACGTGGAAGATATTATTCTTAGTAAAGCATCACAAGAATGGAGAAGCATGAATCCTATGTACTCAATTTTGATATGAGGACAGTTAATGACAATTATGGTTATGGGGGGGGAAACAGAAAGAGGGAAGGAGGGAGGTGGGTGGGGCCTTGGTGTGTGTCATACTTTATGGGGGCAAGACATGATCGCAAGAGGGACTTTACCTAACAATTGCAATCAGTGTAACCTGGCTTATTGTACCCTCAATGAATCCCCAACAATAAAAAAAAAAAAAAAAAAAAAAAAAAAACAAAGTTAATGTACACAAATCAGTAGCATTTCTATGTACCGATAATAGTAAGTTAAGAGTCAAATCCAGGACTCAGTACCATTTAAAATAGCTGCAAAAAACAAATAGAATATCTAGGAATGTAGATAACCAAGAGGTAAAATAACTCTACAAGGAGAACCACAAAATACTGATGAAAGAAGTCACATGTAACACAAATGGAAAAATGTCCCATGCTACTGGGTTGGAAAAATCAATATTTTTAACATGTGTATACTGCTCCAAGTGATTTACAGATTCAGGGCAATTCCTATCAAAATGCCAATATTATTTTTCACAGAACTAGAAAAAAAGAATTCTAAATTTCATATGATATCAAAAAGGAGCTTAAATAGCCAAAGCATTCATAAGCAAAAAGAACAAATGTGAAGGAAACACATTATGTGATTTCAAATTATATTATAAGGCTATACTACCCCAAACAGCATGATAAATATAGACACATAGATCAATGGAAAAAGAAAGAAAACCCAGAAATATTCTTAGTAAAGCATCACAAGAATGGAGAAGCATGAATCTTATGTATTCAATTTTGATATGCGGACAATTAATGACAAGTTAAGATCATGGGGGGGGAGGAAAAGCAGAGAGAGGGAAGGAGGGAGAGAGGTGGGGCCTTGGTGTGTGCCACACCTTCTGGGGGCAAGACACGATTGCAAGAGGGACTTTACCTAACAAATGCAATCAGTGTAACCTGGCTTATTGTACCCTCAATGAATCCCCAACAATAAAAAAAAGAGAAAAAATAACCAAAATAATAATAATAAATAAATAAAAAATAAAAAATTAAAAGAATTGTATAGTTACAACCAACAGATTTTCAATAAAGTAGACAAAAACACACTGGGGAAAAGACACCCTGCTCAATACATAGTGTTGTGAAAATTAAAGACCCATATCCAAAAGAATGAAACTAGGTCCCTATCTCTCTCCATATATAAAAACTAACTCAAGATGGATTAAATACTTTAAGGTATAACATGAATGAAACTATAAAAATTCTAGAAGAAAATATAGGAAAAACTCTTCCAGACATTGGCTTACACAAGAATTTATGACTAAGACCCCCAAAGCAAATTTAGCAACTACAAAAATCAATAAATGTGACTTAATTAAACTAAAAAGTTCATGCAAAGTAAAGGAAATAATCAACAAATACACAATCTACAGAATGAGAGAAAATATTCAAAAATTATATTCCTATTCAGGAGTAATATGCAGAATCTACAAAGAACTCAAACAAATTACCAAGAAGAAAACAAATAACCCCCTCAAAAGGTGGGCAAAAGATATGAACAGATTACTTTCAAAAGAATATATACAAATGGCAAACAAACATATGAAAAATTGCTTAACATCATTAATCATCGGGGAAATACAAAATAAAACCATCATGAGATACCAATCACCTCCTCCCTGTCAGAATGGCCATTATTAAAAAGTAGAAAACCAATAGATGTTGGCACATACACTGTAAGAAGAGAATCTTATGCACTGTTGGTGGGAATGTAAACTTGTACAACTTGTATGAAAAACAGTATCAAGATTTTTCAAAGAACTAAAAGTAGACCTACTGTTCCTCTCATAATCAGCAGTTTAAATTATTGTTCATGTAACTTTGAACAAGATACCTAAATTCTGTAAGCAAATGTAACTTTGAACAAGATACCTAAATTCCTTATCAACAAAAGTGGGAAAATTCTATCTACTTGGCATAATTAAGTATCAGAAAATATGTAGAATCTGGCACAGTATCTGGCACTTAGTAAGGATTCAATAAAGTTCATCTTTTCTCTTCTTTTATTTAAGCAAAACAAAAATCTACTCATGAGATAAACCTTCTTTTAAAACATTAGATTTTTTCACATTAAAACATTAGTATTTAAATCTTAATTTTGATAGATGCAATTAATATATATGTGTGTATATATGTATTTTTGTTTTAATAACAGCATAATTTGCTCTCTTCTTGAGTTAGAATAGGTAAATAACCTCGAAAAATCATGTGGTTGTGCTTATTCTGTAGATAATTCCAAAGGAAGAGTATTAAAAATGTTTAAACAACTGAAGCATCACTAGAATCTGTGTCCAAATGGAGATTTTTCATTCTTTTTTTTTTTATTTCTTCAACAAACAGTAATTGAATATTTAGTGTGTAATAAGTCACAGATGAAAATGATGAAGAAACCAAACATGTTTCTTCCTCTACTGGAATTTATTCTAATAGTGAAAGAGATATTAACAAAACAATCACACAATTACAACTGTGAGGAGTGCCGTGAATGCCAAATACATATACGATGATGCTTTGAGTGCATGATAGAAGGATTTGACCTAGTTAGGGAGCTGAGGAGAACAAAGGGGTGATGACTGAGCCAACAAATGACCACTTAGTTAGGAGTTAGTTAGATGAATAGAGGTAGAAATGGAATTTCATCAGGGATACTATGTGTGCAAGGCCCTTAGTGTGAAAGTCCATACAACACACAAATGAGACTTAAATATACTATTCCAGTGCAGCTGGAATAGAGAAAAGAAGAAAAAATGAAGCTTTAGATATCATCATCCTCATAGGACACGATAAGAATGTTTATTCTTATTATAAATGCAATGGAGAGCCATTAAAATAATTTAAGCAAGGGTAGGTAGAGTCATGCATGGGTGAATGACAATGTAATTGTCAAATTTTATAGATCACTCTGGTGGGCAAGAGTAAATATAGTTAAACCACTAGGTTGCCTAGTTCGGAAAGCAGGGATGGGAGGTGTCAGAGAAGGTGTATTTAGTCACTGGTGATGAAAATAGAGAAATATTTAGAGGATAAAGTAATTGGCTCTTAGTGATGTTTGGGGTAAGAAAGTAAGAAACCCAATTCATAATTGCTAAGTCATGAAAGAAGCCCAAGTGCCCATCAACCCATGAATGGATAAATAAATTGTGTATGTATAAATATGTACACCATGGAATATTAGCAGCCTTAAAAAAGATGCGAGACTTTCCCTCTTTTATGTTTACATGGATGGAGCTGGAACATATTCTTCTCAGTAAAGTATCTCAAGAATGGAGGAAAAAGTATCCAATGTACTCTGTTCTACTATGACACCAATATATAATCATCCACACTTCCATATGAAAGCTATAACCCAAGTACAGACCAAGATGAAGGGGAAAGAGGAGGTGGGAGGGAGGATGTGTGGAGGGAGGATAATTGGTTGGGCCACACCTATGGTACATTTTATAAGGTACATGTCAAATCTACTAAGTGTAGAATATAAATGTCTTAACACAATAATTAAGAAAGTGTGGTGAAGGCTATGTTAACCAATTTGTTGTAAGTATTTCAAATTGTATATAAAACCATCACACTGTACCTCATAAATGCATTATTGCACATAGCTATGATTTAATAATAATAATAAAAAAGAAAGTAAGGAATAATGAATCACTTTCAGGTTTTTGAGTGGAATAACGTTTATTTGCTGCATGATATGTCATCTTATTTAAAACCAGTTTGATTTCTTAAGTATGTCTTACACTATGAAGAAATTTATTAATTTATCAGATCAAGAGACTGCTATATTAAGAACGCTTTTGAAATTTGTTTTTAGATAATATATCCAATTACTTTATCCTCGAAATATTTCTCTATTTTCTTTTTACTTCATATTATTCATTACCTTGTTATAACAGTACCAATATTTGAATTTGGCAAAACTAGATAATTGCAAAAGCTATTTCATTTCTAATATTCTGCGCAATTATTGTTGTTTGAAAATATGTTCAGCAAAGCTGAAAGTTGTTTGCCTTTACTATGAAGTTAATTAAAAAATGAAACATAATTACAAAGCATCCTCATTGATGGCCTCTACTCTGTGTTAATAATAGAAAACGCACTTTTCTAGAAGCAGGGCAAAAGCACATCCATCATGTCATTTCTCATGCACAACTGATGATTTTATAATTAAAGGGATTTTTCAGAACACAGTCCAAGAGCATTTGCTATGGTCTCTGTTAGCTCAGTGCTGCTTTCAGAAGAAAATCCAAAAGCTGATCTGGTGATGAAATTAAGTAGCAGCATAGGGTATTCTGCAACAACAACAGTGATAAGAGTAAAACTTTGAATTGATCTGAGTTATTTTAAATATACTCAACTACTCAGAATTGGATATAATAGTTTATTGGCATTTCTGATTCATTAATTTAATTATTCATAATATATATATTTAAGTTGATGTTAGGTCAAGTTCAGGTACTTAAAATCTATTCAAATCACATAGCTTTTTTTTTTTTTTAAAAAAAAGATCTTTATTTTGAATGTCTGACTGTAACTATAAGTTCTTTAAAATTAAAAGGAAAATTCCTCGCTTGCTATAGCATAAATGTTGCCCTTCCCTACTGTTTTAACGATGCCTCATAGACAACAAAAGGTTTATCTTTTAAGCACCTTCAAATGTATACTTGAAATGAAGGCTTACTTTTTCATAGATACGAATTAATTCATGGATTTGAAGTTTCTTAACTTACTCAGTCAGCTACATATTCAACAAGTATTTATTGAGTGTCACCACATACCAAGCATTGTTTTTGGTTATTGTAATCTATCATGCTTAAATATTACAATTAAATATTTATTTAATAGAATTAACATTTATTTATATATTGTAAATTTATTAAAAATTTAACAATACCTACTGTATTGTATTTTCTTATATTCATAAATATAAACATATATACCTAGATATTTCCAGTACAGAAGTTTCTTCACTTGATGTTTTCTAATGGGAAGTGGGTTATTTTGTTTGTTTTACCAGCTGTATATTTAGATCCTTATTCCTGGTCCACTCTATGTATGTTAAGAATTCTGTGTAGTTTATCACTGTTGACCACTCACACTGTCTTGGAATATTATCTCCTTCTGGCTTCCAGGATAATACTCTTTTCTCTTTGGCTGGCTACTCCTCAAGTTTTTTTTTTTTTTTTTTTTTTTTTTTCCATTTGCTTCTCTTCCTCTTCCTGCCTCATCAATGTTGGCATTTCACCTGATTGCTTTTGCTTCCCTTTTCTTCCAAAATTTCTTTCAAATCGTTTTCCTTCTCAGTTGTTTAGGGTGACTGCCTCACCTCGGACATTCAAGTTGCTTGCTGGAACCACAATTCACTTGCCTTCTTGGGTCCTCTTCTTTGATTGTCTGTACTTTTTTAGCCACTGTGCTTTTTGCACAGGACACATGAAAGCTACTTAGTATAGTAGTCAATGATGTTAATGAAGTAGCCAACTTTTATTATTTTAGTCTAATTCCTGTTAGTCTCATAAAAGTCCGGTGTATATTCACATAAATGCACCCAATTCTCTCATGGCCTCGAAGAAACATCATGGAAGAGTAGAAAGGCAATGATTTAGAATCAAGTATACTCAGACTCAAATCCTAGATTTGACAATTACGAACCCTTTGACTTGGAGCAAGTTACTTAAACTTTCTGACATCTATTTCTTCCTCTGTTCAGTGAGAATAACAGCCATGATTCACGTGATTATTTTACCTGTTAGGCTTGGTACACATAAATCACTTATCATGGTAATGAGTAGAGTTGAGTTTTCATAAATGGTAGTTATTATTCTCATCATTATTGTTATATCTTTATATATATATACAAGCAGTGTTGCTTAGGAATGACATTTCTGACCTTTGCTACACAGAAAATTTATGGTCACACTTCAGAACTACACAAGTCACAATACTTAACACCTTCAACTTGCCCTTTTGGGAGAAACTGCTTTGCTCCTTAGCCCCCTGCTGAGTAATCCAGTATGGGTTGTCCCTCATATAGAGGATACCAGTGACTAGATCAGGAGTAGACTAAACTCCCAAACAGTCCCTCTTTAGATTGGCTGGTGGCCATGAAGTGAATTTGTATAAAATGTTCTGTCCAATACTGAGGTCCTCTCTGGGACCTGGATGAGAAAATATGGATAGGATTGACCACTAGAAGCAAATGTTCAAAATACAGTAAGGGAAGTGCCATGGAGTGGCCATGGAGCAGAAATCTAAAGCAAAGCCAATCTTCATGACAAGAGAGACCAGGTGTCCCTTGAAAAAAGGCAGAGAAGGTGGGTAGTACCTGGGGGCATTTTTGGTTTCAGGTAATTTCCTAGCTCTAATTCCAGTAAATGTACATCTGTACAAACAAATATAACCTCTCAGGGCCAGCACATATTGAGCTTCTTCTCCTTGAAATTAACTTGAAGATTTGCCTCACAAGTTACCTATCAGAAGTCTTTCCTTACTCCACCCATGAACAGATTTTTTAGGATCCCAGAATATTTTGTATATAAATCTTTTACAGAACATATTCCAGTAATCTATATTAAATGCTGCAACACCATGACAGTTTTTATCTTTCTTTATAATTCCAGCACTTAATCCATTGTCAGGCATTTAGTAGGTGATGACTGAGTACTAATTTATGAATGATGGACAAGAAAATAAATGAATTTTCACTTTCCTTCTCACAGAACTCGGAAAAGCACATCAGTTACAAGTTAAGTGACTTTAAAAGAGTGTCCCTGTATTTTAAAATTAAGAGCAATTACTTAAGCTTCTCTTCAAAATAAATGGCATTCATTCACCCTAATGAAAAAAAAGGAAGTAAAGAGAGGTACAGTCAGGAAGCCTTTCTTTATCTTCTTCTTTGAGTTGAAGTTCATGTGCAGCATTGTGTAACATTCCTACTACATGTCTTGTGAAAATAGAGAACTGTGAACTACACTGAAGAGCAAAACTTTGGTTAAGTGAATTATATAATTAAATTCAGCATTCTAACACTCCATGAATTTATAGGGTCTATTGTGTAATTAGTTTACAAAACCAAGAACATGGGAGTTATTTATGACAGATGTTCACCTAACTTAAAACAGGGAGAGTATGTTTACTGCTTTGTACTTATTACAATGTAATTTAAACCATGAAACCACCTTATCGAAATTTCAAAACTGGGACCTGCTTTTCTTCCCTCCCCCTACTTGGCCTTATTGACTGCAGTAGGCTTCACTTCCATGCAAGGATCATAGGTGAGGCCTGCAAGGTGTCCGCTGTGGGCTTGCCAAATATTTTAGGAAGGTTTTATCTATTCTTTGTTTTCTTTCTTTCTTTCTTTTTTTTTTTTTTTCAGTTTTTGGCCGGGGCTGGGTTTGAACCCACCTCCTCCACCATATGGGGCCGGCACCCTACCCCTTTGAGCCACAGGCGCCGCCCAGGTTTTATCTATTCTTTTGTTCCATTTTTCAACAGTGATGCAGATAGTTCTCTGTAACATTGTATATTTGTTTGAAGAAATAAACCTAGGGTATGGCCTCTGACAAAATTCACTTGAGTTTCTATGTTCTGGGAGTAGTTGGGAAGGAAATAGAGTTGGATAGACCAGCAGATGCTAAGAAGAGATCTGAGTTTTGCGGATAGGTATTTAAGTGTGTCAGCTACTGCTATTATCTTTAGACAATGAAGAAGCAGGAATATAATTATTCTCTAATCTTCAGATTATCATTGTATATTACTCTATGTATATTTTAAAAAATGTTGATGTGGACTATCCACAGTTTGACTTTTATCATGTATCTTTCCCACTCAAGATAGCTTGGGCTATGCAGGTTCTATAGTAAGTCTGCTGGAGGAAAGTTTTTGCTGGAAATAGTAGTTGAATTTTCTGAAAACATAAACCTTCTTTTTACTCAAGGTACTGGGGAAATATGCCCAGATGTCAAATGTCTGCTCTAATCAGTTCAGCTCATTCCACTCATAATTATTTGCTTGTTCTAGGAGATTGGGAACTCCTCCCTAACAGCTCATTTGGACCAGGGTAATATTATTCAGGGATTTGACAACATGTGCAAACTCTTTTTGAATTAATTTTCAAAGTCTTTTGTGATTGGTGTCAATTTGGCAACCACATTCTTTCATAGTCGTAGGCTCAAGGTCTAGAGTTTGGAGGTTGTTAAATTTAAGAATTTCCTCTCCAACAATTTTATTTCACCTTCTAGAAGACAGAGGTACTGTGAGAATCTAAAATATTAGTTACAATAGGGAGGAAGACCTAAGAGTTTGGGGTTATAAGGTTGACTTTTGGACTCTGAAAAGAGCTTTTAATATCAACACAATTGGGAGTAAGTCTGGAGCTAGAATCTGCCTCATTCAAGGCCTCCAAAGGCTCACAGAATGAATATAAACCTTTTACATGCAAACACGGCACTTATTATAGAACGTGTCATTTTTACTACAAAAGATCATCATATATTTACTGTGTACAGCAAAAAATAAGTGGAGACACAACATTTGTAATGTTTAAAAATTCCTTTTGAAAATTGTTCACAGAAATTGACCTAAAGAAGATAGGGAACATTTTACAACTTAATTTTACTCATTGTCACCTTGGAAAACACTATGAACCTCATGAAAAGTCATAATTTTCATGCATGTCCACTGCATTGGATAAGGCACAGTATAAAGAAAGCTGAAGCAGTACAGTTGGTTTCTAACAAAAGACTTTGGTTTTGTAGATAGGGATCTCGGCAAGCTCTGTGACTCATCATCCCAGGGAGTCTTTTCTCTTTTTATCAGAGCCTGTAACTAACATTAGATCTTTTTTTTTTTTTTTATTAAATCATAGCTGTGTACATTGATATGATCATAGGGCATCATTCACTAGCTTCACAGACCGTTTACCAAGTCTAACATTAGATCTTTGTAGAACAGAGGGAGTGGCCAGAAAGACGGTGCTTTAAGCACCATGCTGTCTTCTCTGCATGAGGCAGTTCCTATTATCAACAGACTGGTACTTTCACAGACACCATTTATTTTAGTTGAGATCCTCTCTTTATTTTTCTTAAACCTAAGATTAAGGATAAAAAATCATGCATATTTTGTTGTGTGATGTATCCAAGTACATTTGCAGGAGTCTGTGATGGAAGTTTAGGCTTTAAAAAGAGCAGAGAGAAGGAAGGAGCAAGGGGGCGGGGTCTTGGTGTGTGCCACACCTTTTGGGGGCAAGACACAATTGTAAGAGGGTCTTTACCTAGCAAATGCAATCAGTGTAACCTGGTTTCTTGTACCCTCAATGAATCCCCAACAATAAATAATAAGAAAAAAAAATTAAACTTCCTTAATGGATGTGCCTTTACCTAATTCATTTAATATAATTTGCAATTTTCTGTGTTAGTATTACCGCCAGTGTTACATCCATAGGAAATTATTTCTTAGGTTTCTATTATCAAAAGCCAAAGTAACCAATGTGTATGACAGTTAATCTTATTTGTAGGATTATTGAAAATTCCCTTAAATCTTTCCCTTAGGTTATTGAAATACCTTTTGGCAGTTTTGAAATACCTTTTGGCTAACTGCTTTGGGTGTATATACAAAGCCAAATGAAAATTTTGGTCAGGAGAATATCCATTAATATAATGAAATATTTAATTGGTAATGGTGGTCATAGGAATGTAATTGTGTTATTATGTTGGTTTATCTAAGCAAACATACGTGATTGTTTTTGCCAAAATGTTCGTCTATAACCATGTAGACTTTATTGCAATGGCATGTTAGTTTTTCATTTTCTTTGACATATTAAGATTCAAGGTCAAACATAGCTCTATAAAATTAGATTTTATTATCTTCATGTTTGTTAAGTCAAAATTCCTTTCCTTAATGTTGCTTAAAAGCAATTAGGTTTTGAGGTTTAAATTCCTTTCTTTAATAGAAACTCTATGGTGTTTATTTTTTCCAAATAAAATATATAGCTTTGGTGATGATACACCTTTTAAAATATCAAAATTCACTATAGATTTTATTAAAAACCCAAATATCTTTAATGGTAAACCTATATTTTAGTTGAAAATATGAAGTTTACATATAAAATATTTGTCACATGAAAAAGGCTTTAGTTTCCAGATATACTGCTATTGCTAAACCTTTAAGAGATGAAAAGCTTAGATTTTAACCCCCCCCTTTTTTTTTATTGGTTTGATTATCTGATTTTTCACCATTGTTGTTTTAAATAAATATACTCAAAACAAATTTGGGTCAGTGTCAATCTTGATATCTTAGATATGATTGCACGTATAGAGAAATGGTATACTCACATGCTAAAACAATATACATTAAATATTTTAATATTTGTAAGTACATATAATCTATATATACTTAACCAAATTTTTATGCACATATTAGGGGCTAGATATTGCATAGGTGCTAGAGATATATGAATAAATAATTAGTATTCTCATTTTGAGGAAATTACAGTCTGGGATGGACATATAAAATCCTATTTGCAATATCCAGTGTAAAGGCTATAATAGAAAAATAAAATTATCATTTTTTGTGGTTACATTATGGAATATTGATAATTTTATACAGCTAAATACAAGGTGATGGAAAAACACAGAATACGATAAGAAAAATTTGTTGTGGACATTGACAAAAGTTTCATAGAGAAGAGGTTATTTAGGCAATTATCTATGTGACATTTTCCCTCCACTGTTCTCAACTAAGATCAGCCTATTCTTATTCCAGTACCATTCTCCTTTATTAACTGTAGCTTTCTTTATAATATAGTTTACTGTGTTTACCATGTAAGGCAAATTTATTTCATCACATTTGTTTTTAAAATAAAAGAATCATACTGAGCCTTGTTTATTATTCATTCAGAGTTTTAGAATCATTTTACCAAATTTTGCTTCTCTCACTTCTCAAAAAACTTCCACTGAGGTTTGATTTGGAATGGGTTGTATGTCAAAATTATAAAATCCATATGTGACAAACCCATAGCCAGCATCGTACTATATGGGGAAAAGGTTATGCATTCCCCCTAACAACTGGAATAAGACAAGGGTGTCCAACATCACCACTTCTATTCAACAAAGTACTGAAGTCCTAGCCATAGCAATCAGGCAAGAGAAAGAAATAAAGGGAAAGGAAACTCAAATTGGGAAAGAGGTGATCAAACTGTCACTTTTTGCTGCCTATATGATCTTGTATCTATCTATCTATCTTTCTTTCTATCTATCTATCTATCTATCTATCTATCTATCTATCTATCTATCTATCTATCTATCTATCCATCCATCTATCCACACACCCCATGGAGTACAGCCATAAAAGAAATGAAATAATGTCCTTTGCAACAACTTAGATCAAACAGGAGACCATTATCCTAAGTAAAATATTTCAGGTATGGAAACACAATACATGTACTCTGTACATCAATAAGTAGAAGCTGATTGATGGGCCCACATGGGCACAAAGAGTTACAAAGTGCATTCAAAATCAAGAAGGGAACATGGGGTGGGATGAGGAGTAAAAACCTACCTATCTGTTGTAATGAACATTATTTGGATGATAGTGCACACTAAAAGCTCTGACTTAAGCATTATGAAAGATATCTCTGTAAAAAAAAAAATCTTTACTCCTTTAATATTTTGAAGTAGAAAAACAGCACCTCTTTTATTCAATGCCCCATCTAATAACATGGTATATTTCTCTATCTAAAAGTTTTATAGTTGTCACTTCTTTCTTTCTTTTTTTTTTTTTTTTTTTGAGACAGAGCCTCAAGCTGTCACCCTGGGTAGAGTGCTGTGGCATCACAGCTCAGAGCAACCTCCAACTCTTGGGCTTAAGTGATTCTCTTGCCTCGGCCTCCCACGTAGCTGGGACTACAGGCGCCTGCCACAAGCCCAGCTATTTTTTTGGTTGCAGCCATCATTGCTGTTTGGCGGGCCTGGGCTGGATTCGAACCCTCCAGCTCAGGTGTATGTGGCTGGTGCCTTAGCCTCTTGAGCCACAGGCGCCAAGCCAGTTCTCACTTATTTCTAATTATGTATATTTCTAAGTATTTTATAACTTTGGTATAAAGTATAAAATAAGTCTTTTCCCATATATTATGTATTGCATAGCTGACATTTATTTTGCTGTATTCATTTTCAAGGTGTATACCTAGCTCTTAGTTGAATTCTTTTATTAATCGTAATTGATTTTGATCTGATTTTCTTGGTTTTTTTAGGAATACAAATTTATCAGTTTCAGATAGTGATAAATATATTTTTAAAAATATTTTCAAGTCCTTTGTGACTAGTGGGTTATTGAATTGGCAGTATATCCCAGAACAATATATTTTTAAATTTCAGAATATTAAGGGGTACAAACATTTTGGTTACATCAATTCCTTTTGTACAGTTTGAGACAAATTCATAAGTGTGCTCATCATCTGGATAGTGGGCATTGTACCCATTAGGTGTGAACTTGCTCAGTTACCCTTCCTCTTCCTACCTACTAGATTTGAGTTTTACTGCCATATGGCACATGGGTGTTGATCAATTAGTTCCAATTTAAGAGTGAGTACATGTGGCATCTGTTTTTCTATCTTGTAATACTTCACTTAGAAGAATGGTCTCTAATTCCATCTGGGTTGCTACAAAAGAGATTAGTTCACCATTTTTTATGGCCAAGTAGTACTCCATCATGTATATACAGCACATTTTATTGATCCACTTATGTATTGATGAGCACTTAAGTTGACTGCACATCTTTGCAATTGTCAATTTTGCTGTAATAAACATTAAAGTCCAAGTTGGGTTTTATTGGTAAAATAATTTTTTGTTCTTTGCGTAAAGACCCAATAGTTATATTGTGGGATCAAATGGTAGGTATACTTTTATTTCTTTGTGGTATCTCCACACTAATTTCCATAGAGGTGGTGCTAGTTGGCAGTCTCACCAACAATGTTTAAGTGTTCCTTTCTCTCTGCTTTCATGCTAGTAACTGTTAATTTGTGACTGTTTGATAAAAGCCATTCTCACGGGAATTAGGTGATATCTCATTGTGGTTTTGATTTGCCTATTCCTGATGATTAGAGATGTAGAGCACTTTTCATATGTTTATTGGCCATTAGTCTGTTTTCTTTTGAAAAGCTTCTGTTTTATGTCTTTTGCTCATTTTTTTAATGAGGTTGTTTTTTTTTTCTTCCTGATTTACCTGAGTTCTTTATAGAATCTGGTTGTTAGCTGTTTATTTGATGTATTTTCAAATATTTGATGCAAATATTTTCTCCCTTTCTTTAGGTTGTCTATTCAATCTATTTATGTTTCTTTGGCTGTGCAGAAGTTTTTTAATTCAATGAGCATGATATGTTTTTCCACTTGTTTCCATCATCTTCAATTTCCTTCCTCAGTGATTCATAATTCTTTTTGCAGAGATATTTCACCTCTTTGGTTAAATATTTTCTAGGTATTTTATTTTCTTTCCACTATTGTGAAAGGTATTGAGTGTTTTCTTTAATTCTCAGCTTTAGACTATTGTTGGTTTATAGGAATGTTACTGATACATGTACATTGACTTTGAAACCAGAGACTTTGCTGAATTCAATAGTTCCAGGATTCTCTTGGTATAAGATCATATCATCAGCAAAGAGTGATAGTTTGACCTCCTCTTTCCCCATTTGAATATGCTTTCTTTCTCCTAGCTAATTGCTCTGGCTAGGACTTCCAGCATAATATTGAGTAGAAGTAGTGACAGTGACATCTTTGCCTTGTTCCAGTTCTGAATGGGATGTTGGCTGTGGCGCTGTAATTTATGGCTCTTATAATTTTGATATGTGTTCCTTATATGCTTAGTTTGTTAACTTATTTTTTTTTTAGTAGAGTGTGCTGAATTTTGTTAAATGTTTTTTCTACATCTATTTAGATGATCATATGGTTTTTGCTTTTGGTTCTGCTTATGCGGTGAATTTCATTTCTTGACTTAAGCATGTTGTACCATCCTTGCATCCCTGGGATGAAGCCCACATGGTAACGGTGGATATTTTTTGATGTGCTATTGAATTCAATTTGCTAGTATTTTATTAATGATTTTTGTATCTATATTCATAAGGGATATTGATCTGTAGGATTCTTTTTTGTTGTGTCCTTTCCTGGCTTTGGTATCAAGGTGATAATGGCACCTTCGGTGAGTTGAAGAAAATTCCTTCCTCAATACTAGAATAATTTCTGTAGTATGGGTACCATTTCATCTTTGTAGGTCTGATTAAAATTCAGTCATGAATTTTATCTCTAGGGCTTGAATTTTCATCTCTAGGGCTTTTTTTTTTTTTTTTTTTTTTTTTTGTAGATACAGAGTCTCACTGTACAGCCCTCAGGTAGAGTGCCGTGGCGTCACACGGCTCACAGCAACCTCTAACTCTTGGGCTTACTCCATTCTCTTGCCTCAGCCTCCCGAGCAGCTGGGACTACAGGTGTGCGCCACAATGCCCGGCAATTTTTCTGTTGCAGTTTGGCCGAGCTGGGTCCCAACCCGCCACCCTCGGCCTATGGGGCTGGCACCCTACTCACTGAGCCACAGGCGCCGCCTAGTCTAGGGCTTTTTTTAATGGAAGTTTTTTTTATTATTGCTTCAATCTTCTTGCTCGTTACAAGTCTGCTTAGAAGTTCTATTTCTTCCTTAGTGAGTCTCAGGAGTTTGTGTGTTTCCAGAAATTTGTCCTTTTCCTCTACATTTTTGAGTTTTATGTACACAGAGATTTTCATAGTATTCATGGATGATATTTTGTTCTTTTGCGGTATCAGTTATAATATCTCCTTCTTAATTGTTAATTGAGCTCATTGGGGTCCTTTTTTTGTATTTCTGGTTAATCTAGCAAGACGTCTTGCCCTATTGGCTTAGATCTGTGATGATGGGAAGCCCCTCTTGGGGCTGATAGCATGGTACTTTGCCCTCAGTGAGCTCCCAGTTCACTAGCAGTGGCAACACAGGAGCCTACTGACTGCCAGAGATGTGTGTGTGTGAGAGAGAAAGAGAAATAAATCACTTCACCTACACTTTTCACTGGACTCCAAACCTCTCAAGGTTGACCTCTGCCAATATCTTGTTCCTTTTTATTCTTCTCTGCAGTTTCTTCCCATGAAATCTCTTGTAGGTTCTAACACTTTTTTGTTGAAATTACAACCGATCTGTGATTATTTGTTCCTTCTCATCTAAAACTTTTCATTCTTTTGGATATGATCTGACAGCTGGTGTATCTGATCAGCCATCTCCTTGTCCAAATATTTTTATCTTAAAATATAATATTAATGCATGATAAAGTTCATGCTTCAAGGAGGCTTGGACTCAAAGCCACCTGTGGAAAGCAATAGCAGTCATGATGTTTCCAAGTGGGTCTTATGCAGGACTCAGGAGTTGATTTTTGAATATTGGCTTGATGAGAAATAGGTGATTTCTACTATTTTCAAATAAGAAAGGATTCAAATTCTTCAGGGCCTTGTCCTGATACTAAGAACAAGCCAACAAAGTTTTTGAATAAGGAAAAGAAAGAATTCATTTTGCATAGGTATAAAATAACTCTGGTATGAAGTAAATGTTGGGTAGATGAGATTGATGCACAGAAAATACAAGGTACAAGGAGAGAACTTTAAGGAGATTGCTGAAGTACCACCTTAGGTAGAGAAGATGAGATTTTAAACATAAAGCTATTAGGGAAAAAGCATGTGCGGACTATATATCTAAGGCAAAATTGTGATTTATTGGATATAGAAGATGTTGAAGATTATTATATTTCGAGCCACTAGGTAAATGGTTTCGTCCTTAACAGAGCTATAGAAAGGGATGAATTGATTGTGTTAGCAGAGTCAGGAAATATGAAAGAAGTAATTGGTTTGTAGGGGAAAACAAGGCTTGATTTTTGTCACAGAGTTTTATATACCTGTGTTCACTTGTACCAAGAACTTCAGTAGACAGTTGGAAGTGTGAGAAAGAGAGAAACAAACCACTTCACCTAATATTAGAAACGTATGTTTAGAATTCAGTAAATCTGGGCTGGAGATACAGAAACTGTAAAAATTGTGAGCAAATAAAGTGAAAGCCAAACCAAAGATGAAATCTTTGAAAACATCGACATTGAAAAGAAAAATGGAAAATGAGAAATAAGAAAAAGGTGATTAAGAACTAAGAAAGAAATAGGAGAGAATAGGGTTATAGTTGGGGTCATAGTAACCAGGAGAGAATGTAAAGAACAGTGAAATCTTTTATAATTCCACATTCATGCCCAGTAAAAAATTTCTTGGCATCATGGAAGAAAAGAGTAGGTGGAGGCTTCTCTCTAGTAAAGATTATAGCAAATCTACAATAAACATTTTCATACTCAAGGAAGTACTTGAGTTATTTCCTTAAATTGAGAACCTCATGTGCTGAATTATCTGACAATAACATGTCAGTGATCTCCACCATGTTCTGAGATCTGTCTCCTTTTCATAGTACCAAAGAGAAGTCAGGAGCTATACATTCTAGAATCCTCTTCCCCACATGGGTCTGGTTTGAAGTCTACAAATAAGAAGCTCTCAAATGAGATTTAGATGGTGGAAAGGAAGAAGAGACTCTTTTCCTCAGAGGAAATTAGAGTCATAGGCATAGGAAAAGAGAAAATGTCAACAAATGAACTGTTTTAAGATAAAAAGACAGTATCATAAGGACATAAAATCTTCAGAGCAGAATTTATGCAATAAAATTTATTAGGCATATTTGAGGTTGGAAAAAAGATAATTTGATAAAGTGGAAAAATGTATTGGTAAGAGTAGCCAGTAAAACATTAGAAAAAACATGAAATGAGACAAATTTGTTGGATAAGTTGACAAAGAATACTTAGGGAATCCTTTTATTTGTTGCTTTAAAATAGGGTAGTACTTGCCCCCGCCCCCAAAAAAGGACTATAGTAAAATGCTCTCCAAAACAGATTCAGATATATTTAATAAGTTATGATGTTAAAAGGATGGTGTTCCAAATTATTGGAACAGAAATAATCTCATACCATGCACCAATATAATTGAACATGAATTTAGAGTTTAATATAAAGTAGAAAGCAATAAAAGGATAAAGAGACAGTCCAAGTAAAAAAAAAATTAAATATTGAAGTTAGATGAACCTGTTGAATATAAAAACAAAGAAAACAGCTATTTTTCATTGAGCAATTTTCTTTCAAGTTGTTTATATGTAAAATTCTAGTCAATGCTCATAAGAAAATAGAGATTAGTAGTGGATTAGATTCTTTTTTCAGAAAAAGAACCAAAATATAGAAAAATTAAACTTGTTTGTGGACATTCAGCCAGTGGTGACAGAACCATTAGGAGAACTAAAGAGATCTTATCCTGAGGTTGATATATTTACATACCTCTGAGACCATGAGACTGAAAAGCACAATATACAAAATGAAAAATTATAGGATGGCTGATAGATAATTTGCAGAATATGTGGAAAGGTTGTAATATCTATAAAAATATATAGTACTTTTACGCTATTAAGAAATTGATGAACCCGGGCGGCGCCTGTGGCTCAGTCGGTAAGGCGCCAGCCCCATATACTGAGGGTGACGGGTTCAAACCCGGCCCCAGCTGAACTGCAACCAAAAAAAATAGCTGAGTGTTGTGGCGGGCGCCTGTAGTCCCAGCTACACGGGAGGCTGAGGCAAGAGAATAGCTTAAGCCCGGGAGTTGGAGGTTGCTGTGAGCTGTGTGATGCCATGGCACTCTCCCGAGGGCAATGAAGTGAGACTCTGTCTCTACAAAAAAAAAAAAAAAAAAGAAATTGATGAACCCACCACTAGTAAAATGGGCAAAGAATATAGAATGACAATTTTAAAAAGCAGAATTTTTATGACAGATGATTGCACAGAAACAAGCTCAGCCTCCCATGGTGGAAATTGTCTTGGTTGTCTTCATACCTCTCATTGCACTCCCCTAAAAGGGCCAAACCACGCTCATGCAGCAATCTTTAAACAACGTATAATCAATTGGCCCAGTGATGAGTGGGCATCTAACTCAGGCCAAACCCACCAAAATTCCATGTGCACAAGTTGAGAGTCAGTATAATCACACGTATGGTCTTGTTACAAAAATTCAGAAAACTTAAGTGACCATGGGTTGCCAAGTAGATTGGGATGTAAAAAAAATCTAGATAGTGAGGAAAAGAGAAGAACAAGGAGATTCATAGACACTTCCAGAGCTGACAGGCTGCAAATAACACATTCAGGGTTACTGTCGCCTTCCTGCCCAGGTTTGGTTTCAGTCTTTCCGGACCCTCTGCTATGTTTATGCCCTTAGTTCTGGGAGACACAGTTGTCTCCTTTTAGGCTCCAGCAAGCTACAGTGGTTTTCTATTATCCACAGTAAAAGGGTGCGAAGTAATGCATTTTAACTCACAAAATAAATAAATAAAACTAAATAAATGACTAAAATAAATTAAAATAAAAACATAAAAATTATTATTATTATTTTTTGATAAAAAGTCTCTTTGTCATGGTAGAATGCTGTGGCATCACAGCTCACAGCAACCTCCAGCTTTTGGGCTCAAGTGATTCTCTTGCCTCAACCTCCCGAGTAGCTGGGACTACAGGCACCTGCCACAACTCCCGGTTATTTTTAGAGATGGGGGTCTTGCTCTTGCTCAGGGTGTTCTTGAACCCGTGAGCTCAGGTATTCCACCCACCTCAGCCTCCAAGACTGCTAGGATTATAGATGTGAGCCACCGTGCCTGGCCCAAAACATAAAAATATTTTTAAAAAGTTGTTTTAAATGATATTAAACTTTTAGTAACTGATGGGACATAGGCTCTGCTTGTGCTAATGTAAAACCAACATTTGTAGAAGAATATTTAGCCATGTTTATGTACAACTTTCAAAATAGACACACCAAATAATTCTACAAAGATTTTTCTCCTATGTACATAATCAGAGTTATACACAGATTACCTTTTGAAAGAATAGAGAATAACTTACATTTTTAGAAATAATTAATTGGTTAAAGAAATGATGGCACATTGATACAATAGAGTTCTATGAACTCTGGGAATAGTAGGTGTGTGCCTGTAGTTCCAGCTACTTGGGAGGGTAGGCAGGAGGTTTGTTAGAACCCAGGAGTGTGAGGCTGTATTGTGCTAAGATTGCATCTGTGAATAGCTACTGACTCCCAGCCTGGGCGACGCAGAGAGAGCTCATCTCTAAAATGAACAAACAAGAATTTGATGGAATCTTTAGAATTTGTGTTTTTATATAAGGACCAAAAACCCAATGACTGTGTATCAAGCAGGAAATATATGTGAGTGGGATAATTTGAGTGTAAACACATATGCATACAGTGTGATTTGTAGAACGTTTATGTCTTAGCTAAAGGGGTGAGCAGCTATTCACTTCCAGCTATTGTTATTTCTTAAGGATGTGGACTTGCCTGATGTCTTGGTGTTTCAAAAGATAAAAATTGAATTTGATTTCAAATTTGAAAAATCCTAAACTTAACTATTAGCTCAATTAAAAAGCTTGCAGCCAGCAAATTCAGATGGTATACTAAATTCATTGGAGAGGTCAATAGTTTGCAATTTATGTTTTGAAAACTATTCAATGCAGTAGTTATGTGCCAGCATATTTACTAACAGTTCTTATTTTTGGTATAGCTGGTTAAAAATAGCAGATATAAGGAATTATTTTTCTAAGAGTTAGAAAGAAGACAAGCATGTCTCCTTACTCCACTATTTTTCTGCATATTCTAGCCAATAAATCAATAAAAGCATAAATATACTAAAAAGACCAATAAATATTGGAAAATAAAAGTATTAGCTTTTACATATGTTGTATCCCAACAATTCTACTTCTAAGAGTTATTCTTGAGGATATAATGGGTTAACTGAAGTTAATCAAGATATATTAAACTAGAAAAATTGAAAACAACCTCAATATCTAAATAATGCATTGGTCAAATAAATTTGATGCATTCCTACAATGAGATAGTCTACAGTCATTATAATATGATGTAAGTGTGTGTACATGTAGTTTAAGTAGAATAACTGTAAGTAACACGCTTTAAGGTGAAAAAAAGTTTAGAAAATATTGTAATACAGATGGTGCCTGTAGCTCAAAGGAGTAGGGCACCGGCCCCATATACTGGAGATGGGGGGGTTCATACCTGGCCCCAGCCAAAAAATGTATGTATGTTGTAACACAATCCCATTTCTATTTAAAAAAACTTGTGTGAGTGTATGTGAAATATACATCAAGCTTTTAAATTGCCTATCTCCAAAGACAGAATTTGGATTTTCTTCATTTTTGTGATTTATTTCTAACAATGAGCGTAAATTCCCTATATAGTGAAACAATAACATTGTACATTTTATTTAGAATTGCAAGTTTTGTTACGTCAATACTAATGAATTTATTTAGCAAAATCTTCCTTATTTATTAAGCTATAGTAATTCAGATCACTAAGTAACTTTTTAAAGAAAGGGATGCTCAAGAGTGTCAGCCCAGAAAATTCAAGAACAGTGAGTACTGAGGAGTGTTTGTGGGATTTGGTAATAAGAAGGTCATTCATTACGACATGGCAACTCCATATTAAGACAGTGGAATGTTTGTTTTGTTCCTAATATCAAAGAGTTCATTTCCCCTTGTCTAAAGCAATTTGTTCAGTTTTAATACTGTTTGATAATGTGAAGAATGAGTAGTGGTAGGGGATGTTTTTTGTCCCTTAGCCTGCATTTAATAAAACTTTGAAAGGACTTATTTGCCAAGTCGTGTGATAGGATATATAAATCAATCATTATCCATAAATGCGTAACATTTAACAACAAAAAAGCATGTTAAGATTAAATATCTTAAAATGTTCATTGATACATTATTTCATTCATGTATTCAGTCAACAAACATTAAGAGCCTACTATGTGCCTGGCATCATTCTAGGTGTTCAGGAGTTAGATCTGAGAACAAAACACACAGCATGTACTTGCAGGGCTTATCTTCTAGATGGGGAAGAGACAATAAACGAAAAAGCTAAATGTGTAATTGGGCTGATGGGGATAAATGTGGTAAAAAAAAAGTCATGAAAAATGAATAGGATGTTCAAGAGAAAGGCAAAGTTGAAATATTAAATGAGGCAGTCATGGTATGTCACAATGAAGGGATGTTTGAGCAAAGACTTGCTAAAGGTGAGGGACTGAGTTATTCTGGATCTGCAGGCAGAGCTTACCCGGACAACAGCAAGGGCAAGTGGTGAGCCTGGCACGCTTGAGAAACAGGTAACTTGCGGTGGCTGTAGGAGAGGTGGTAGAGGGGAGAAGCTAAGAGAAGAAAATGAAACATGCCACGTGGGACCTTGTAGACCTTTCTGAAGATTCTATGTGCCTCTTGATATAATGGGAAGCAGCTGGAGATCTGCAGGAAAAGAGAGGTTGGCACCTTTAACGCAGGTTGAACAAGACTCACTATCACCACTGTGTTGAGAAGAGACTCTGTGGGAGTGTGTCGGTCATTCTTCAGTTGCCGTCCCAGATCCATTCTCTTCCCTTCCCTGCCCCACTCTGACTCCTATGGTGGCATCCCTGTAGCTGCCTTGCCCGGGTATGTGCAGTGGAAGACAGTTACGGGAGATTTGAGGTAAATGAGAGAGAGACAGAGGTTTGGATACCTATCTCCTCTGCTGGCCTTCCTTCCAATTTGTGCTTCTGGTATTGTCTATACTTTTAGCCATACCTCATGCCATTTAAAATTCTAAGCAATTAATGTAAGTTTTCAAAGACGTAATGATATTTAATATTTGCTTATATTTAGATACAGGCCCTCTTGGTAGCATCTAATCAGATGTTTAAATGCACCTTTAAAAATCCATCCTTCATTCATTTTTACTTCTACACAGCTGCTTGCCAGTGACCACATGGCAGAACCTCTTTTTGCTGGAGTTACTTGCATGGATACCCTTCTGTTGACCACATCGCTGATGGTGGCAGAGGAAAGCCAGTACTCTGCCCTTGTTGTTTGTGGAGGTCTGCACATCAATAGACCAAAGCACTCTGCTCACGTTTTTACCCATAACAAAAATATACTCAAATAATAAGAACCAGCTGCTGCTTTCCTATACTGCCTCAGTGCAGCATTTAGCCTATAACTCCTGCTTATGGACCTTATGTTCCATAATAAAATTTGGGAAATTTCTCTGCTGGTGGGGCCAATTGAGTGTGTTCATTTCCCCTTTTACTGTAGGGGGAAACATAGCATTTTCCCTATTTGGGCAAGTTTCTCTGTGGCTTACATTTATCCGTGGCCTTTAAGTAAGACCAGTTCCACAATTAACCTTTCTTTTCCCCATCTGGGCTCAGTTATCATTCAGGTTCATTTTTTTTTTTTTCACATTGGTTTTCTCATTCTTGGTCTGTGGCTGACTTCCCTCTGGGAGGCTGGCGATGCCGCCCAGTAACTGGAATGAGTGCCTGATTAAAGATTGCAGCTAATGACATTTGGGATGGACACAACATCGTTAGGCTTTCATGTCTCTCTTTTTTTCTTCTAATAGTTTCTTATTAGTTAAAACCTTAAGTAATGCATGTGAGTTTCTTGGAAACATTAAAACATTTCTTTTTATCTGCTATAATTTAATGCCAGATTGTGTGTAGGCCAGTGACCCAGAAAAGCCATTTACTGATATATGGTGTGTAATTTAGCCAAACTGGTTTGATTACATTACCGGGTATGATTTAGGCCCGTGGAAGAGTCAACTAGCAATTTGATTGAAGCCACACTCTGCTTTGTCATTCAAAGACCAGAACAGAAGCCTTAATTAAGCAAAAATCAAATTTTAGTCAGTTACCTGGAGGACTATATCACAGAACTCAATGTGAATTTGAACATTATTTTTTAAGAAAATAACAATCAAGGAAATATCTATATTTCTTTCCCTATATTTTCAGCATCCATTTTTGATCAAATGATGGTGGCTGCAACTACATGGTTTTTAGCATCAGAATAAATCTGAATTCATTCGACTCACATTCTACTTATTTCTACCCAAAAGACACACACCTGGGAAAAGAGATTGTGTTTTTTACCTTTCATCTTAGGGGGCATTGAGCAAGCATTGGAAGGCAACTTTCAGAGATTAAAAAGAAGACTAGAAGAAAGTAGAGTTCAGTTTAGTGATATATTTGAGAGAATAATCTTTTTGCCAGTATTTACTTACCAAGTTAAAATGAAGATTATGAAAATGTCACTTATTGATAAAAAATAATTTGGGAAATGCTATTCATTTTGTAATTAGAATATATGGATTAGAGAGGCTTTTAAAATAATTACTCTCCTTTATACTATTAGATATTTCCTTTTCTTGCTCTTACTGGTTTGTTTTTTTTTTCCTTTGGACCCTTTGGGAATCATCTCTGCCAGCTTGATATTGACAATTATTTTTAGAGTGACCTGTTCATATCTTTGTTGGAGACATTGCTGAAGTGTGATTTTTTGGCAACCATTCTTTTTTAGAAAACAAGCAGATTATTTTGTATATGATGTGGAAGGGGAAATATTGGACCAGCTGTTACCTGTTTTTAGTAAGTGTTTTATGCTGAAGAGTTAACTCTAAAATCTTTATTTTTGATAAAACAAGGATGTTTTCTACTTTATGAGCTGCATTTCTAAGGTTTTTTTTTTGGAAGGGGGGTGGTTGGTTTGGTCTTTGGGAGAGAGAATAAGGGGTAGGGAAAAGTAATAATCTTTGTGTTAACTTTTTCCTGGTGTTTTCTATGTTTTTATAGATAAACTCTGTAATACCATTAAATTAGCAAGATGTATTGTCAATAGCCCTGGACTTGGAATTAGGACACTTATCTATATTGTGGACTCCATTATGCTACTTTTTAGCGTCATAATTGAGGCTAATCATATTGCCGAAGTTGCTAATTATATTGCAAGTAAAAAGACAGCAGAAAAGACGAGTTATTCTCCCAAAGAGATCACTAAAATCAAGCCTAGTTTATTCTGGACTTCAGCTTGATTGAATCCACTAACTCCAAACTTCCTTACTAAAGTTCCCTTACTGAGGGAATCACACCAAACAATGTCCTGTAGAATGAGAGAGAGATCTGTGGATAGAGTTCAGGAAATGCTGCAATAGATGGTCATTCTGGCTCTGTATAGAATTAACACAGGATTCTGTGTATTCATATTGTAGCTAAAGTAAGAAAATATTTCTTATTGTTTTAGTTTAAGTGCCTTTGCTATTTACTGAACTTTCTAAATTGATGTAAGAAAAAATGATTTCAAAAACCTTCGACTAGCAAAGTTGGGAAGACTCAGTACCCTTTCATTTATCAAGCCCTGTTTCATGAATGCTAAAGATGTTAAATAATGTTTTGCCAAGTTCAGAAAGCCTTTCAAATAATAAGGAAATTAAAGCTTAATATTATCTAATTTGACCATAACTATCTATCTTATAGAAGAAAAGAGCAATAATTTATCTTAGAAATTTTCTTGAATATTGTTCTAGAGAGTTTTTAATGTATTCAATTGAACCTTAAAGTACCAAAATTTTTCAGGAATCCAGAGCTTTCTCTGTTAGCATTTGTTTACTCTGGGAATATAGATATTATAGAATAATTTTTCTTTTTAAGTTATGTTAGAGCATTCATGAGAAGTGAGCTATCATAAAAGCTTTTAAATTAATTTTTTAATTATTATGGGTACATAATAAAAAAATCAGGGCAATTGGGGCATCCATCACCTCAGGCATTTATCATTTCTTTGTGTTAGGAATGTTCAATTCCACTCTTACAGTTATTATATTATAAAATAGAAAACCTCTTTTCTAAAAGCAGATGTGACTGGTCTCTTATAGGTGAGTGGGAGGAAGGAGCTAAGTAGCACTGACCATAATTCAGTTAGGTTCGTAATCAAGACTAAATAAAGATCAAAAAGAAGGAAATGGGGATTTAGCCTTCACACAAAGAAAATGTTTAAAAACAAGGGACAACTAGATGAAATTGAATAGGTTACAGAGAAGGGGTAAGGACGTGGCAAGAGTGGAGACAGATGGAAAAGGGAGGAATTCTAAGAAATAAATTACTGGCTCTCTCTTTGAGGAAGGTACTTGCTCTCTAGTTTCAAGTGAAACTTTAGAAAAAGTTAAGTGGTAATGAAGACAGTCATACTCAAGAAGTTTAGTAAGAGATTAAGACAATTTTTGAACAGCCAAATAACAGAGAACTTGTGAATGCTACTTCTCCTCCTTCTCCCACATACCCCATCCTCAAATAGTGAACAAGTCTAAATTGAATTTGGAATAATTGCCTCTCCTTTGCTCAACATGAATTATTTATTAGTCAACTATGATTTTCTGAGTATAATTTCAGTACTATTAATTTAATTTCATAGACAAATTAGTTATTTAATTATGACAATGCTTTGTCTTTACTTTTTAGTGTTTTTTTTTCCAAGCTCATTTTTTTATGGCTGTGCCACTGACAACTTCTCTGCTTACTAGTTAATAGCCTTGGGGTCCTGAAGATTGTTTGCAGTTCTGTGCCTTGTGGTCTGCTCCCCAGACAGTTCACAGGAAGACTGCTTCTATTCTCTGAGAGTCTCTAGAGTCTCAATAGAGTCTCTGGTCTGCAGAGAAGGAGCTTTATACAACACAATGTAATCAGTGATATGAAATCCTTTTAGTTTTGTTAGTTGGAAGAAAGTCATAAGTTCTACCTGCACTCTATGTAAGGGGATTGCATATAGCGATGTCACACTGAGGAGACCATCATAGGGTGTACCTACTATGGGAGGCACTTAGAGCAATTAGCAACACATGATCCTGTAGTGAGGGCCCAGGGAGACTGGGCCCAGGGAGTTGCTGGTAGACACAAATACAACCTTCAAAGCCCTAGAATAGAAGCAAATAAATAAAAAAAAATAGGGTCCTCCACCCATGGTGGGGTTTGGATGAAAATTCGTGAAAAGGCAACAGCTCAGACATGTCAGAACTATCATGAAGAACATCTTTGACTGTTTTAGTGTGTAACTCAGCCTGTGGAGGATACAAAAGAAGTCTGAAGGGAATTGACTACCTTTGATGATGAAAATTTATTGAATAATGGAGGATATCAGAAGATTTCATGTACTAGCACTGGGAATACAGAAATGTGGCAGAAAGACATGGCAGTTATATCCATCAACTTTGGTACCAGATTGAGTTAAAATCCTATTTATCTACTTACTAGCCATGTAACACTGGGAAAGTTATAGAACTTATTTATGATTCAGTGTCCTCTTTATAAAATAGGGGAAATACACAACACTACCACATAATAGGGTTAATGTATGGAGGCTTACATGAGTGTGTGTGTGTATGTGTACATATATACAGAGGGTGCCAAAAAATGTATGTGGATCACTCTGAAAGTTTTAAGAGAGACTATGTTATGGTCCCTTATTTCACTTCCAAGGAACACAGTCAACAGCATCCTTTCTGATTTACCTTTGCATGTTTAAACATGTTTGACTTATCACTTTTGCTAGGAGGGGTTCATTATTTCCATCCACACCGATCTTATGTTTCTTGATTTTTGTGTATCTCAAAACTATCAAAATGACCCATATATATATTTTAAAAAGGAAAAGACTGTATTAAATTTGTAGTACTTAAATCACATTTAACTTCTGCAATCGCAAGAAGTGTTCAATCATGACTTTTACTCATCTTTTGTTATTGGTATATATTGAGTATCACAATTTTAATACAGTTTTTTTTACTTTCATAAAATGTGTATACATTTTTTGGCACCCCGTGTGTGTGTGTGTGTGTGTGTGTGTGTGTGTGTGTGTATGGTCACCTTAGAAGTACTGTCCCAGGGAAACTATGAAAAACACATAATGACACTAGTGAACTCCACTCACCAAGGCACTGTCACATGTCAACATGAACATAGCTGTGAGTCACTCATATACCAAGGTTATAAAATTATTTGTACAGTGCTGCTAATGTAAGTACACAATGGCAAGTCTGATAATTTAATTGTCAACCTCAAATAACAATAGTTCTGATGGTCATTCTAGAAAAAGAGTTCCAAAATTGCTTTGAAGGATGGACCAGGTTCTGGCATCAATGCATAGCTTCCCAAAGGGAGTTATTTGAAGATGACTGTAGTGATATGCAGAAGTGAGGCATGTAGCACTTTTTCTAGGGTGAGTTCAGTGTCTTAATTGTCAAATATATGTGTGTGTGTGTATTTAGTTTTTAGAATGGGTCCCTGGGACATAGGAAGCACTATCACTATTATACTATGTAAATGTTAGGAATTGTACTGACAAAATAAATAAGATTAATAGGATAATAGCCTGTACACCTATGTTGCTTATTGACTTCTGGGAGAAAAGACACATGAAAGGATAATTACAATTATAATTATGTGGTTGATGAAGTATGCATCAGGGTGGATGTACTAGGTTTTATTGCTTTAGAAAACAATGCCCAGATCATAGAGGCTTATAATTTATTTCTTATTTAAACTACCTGTCCACTGAGGGTTACACAGGATCTCTGTCTAACACAGTCATTCAGAGATTCAGAGTGTATTCCTTAATGTATGCTTCCATAGTCATTGAGGCCAAGGAAGAGAATACATAAAATCACATATAAATCTTAAGAAATAACATGTAACTTTTGCTCATTTATTTAGCAATGCCAAGTCAGAGGACTACTTTTACTTCAAATAGGAAGTGCATGATTACAATGTGGAAGAATAGATATATTGGGGGACTGAACTAATATCCACTACAGACTCCCCACTAGTCTCTCATATTGGGAAAGTCTCCCTCCTTCCCACATACACAACACTCTCCCTCCCCAAATAAAATAACCTAAAAGGTTGTATCTAACAACCACATATAGCTAAAACTCTAGTATCTCTGAGTGTTGCATGATTGGAACATAGCTCCTGTTTTTCCAGATACCTTAACACTAACATGATCACTTATTTCCTTCTCTTACAAACTTGATGTATACAATGGTGTCCAGGGGCAGGATAACCACAATAAACTCACTTTACTATTAGAAGTGATAAGAATTGGAGACACACAGAAGATGGACAAATCAGGTAGTAAATGTGACATCCCACTGGAAGGTCACTCACTGGATGAGCTCCCTATCCTAAAGATAGAAAAATGTTTCTTAATTAGGCCCAGATTCTGCCCCTAAAACTATTCTGCCCCTAAAAAGGGGTTTTGTATTACATTGTTTTCTGTGGTTCTTACATGTGCCCTCTGAATATTTCTTTCTTTTCTTTTATCCTCTTTGACCACATCTAAAGTGGGCGTTAGGAAAAAATGCCCCCCCAAAAATAATGCTCTCCTTAGGACCAAACAGCTTTCTCAGCTCATTCTTGCCTGTAGATAACTGAGAAACCTATGGGTGCTTTAAGTCGCATTGTCTGAGGATAATGGTTCTTTTGCAGTAAAACATTCAAAAACTTAGTGGTTTGCTACCTGTTTGCTTCTACTTAGCTCCATGTATCAATTGCCACACTCAAAGTCCTTTCTAGATAGAATTCCCACACTGTTGTTCTTCTTTTCTTCTGTCACTCATAAGCCTCTTTCTCTCTAGACCCAAATGAGAGTACATTGAGCCCAGCCAGCTTTAGTAGGATGGCCTTATAATAAGCTATTTTTTACCCCATTAAAAAGACCCTTGCTCTAAGAAAACTCAGTCCATCCAAAGATTTAAACAATGAGGGGTACAGATATTTTCTTGATTTATACCTTGCCAAATAGGGCTTAAATACTGTCTCGGTTTAGCTTTATGTGACTGCACAGTGGGAGCAGTGATGGTGGCTTTAAATGGTTTTCATGGCTTGAGCAGGAAAAGGGAATTGAGTTCCTGTGTGGGGGGATGGGTCTATGTAGCAACAATAGTTGGAGATGGGTTACATACAGGAGGATTGAGTTGGTAAAATACCAGATAATGGGTGTTATGGACTAAATATTTGTGTCTCCCTCAATTTATGTCTTGAGACCTAACACCCAATGCTATGATAGTATTAAAAGTTTAAAGATTGAAGTGCACAGCAAAATGGCAGATCAGAAATATCATTCAGCTGAGCTCTCTTAGAATGACTAGCCATACCTGGTGTGGGGACCTTACCCAGAGTCACAGTTCTGGGAGCACAGTTAGGACACAGTGAACTGGATACAGCATATGATCTGGAGTGGTGGAAATATGATAAATTATTCAAGTGATTGCCACCAGCTGGGATTGGCTGGTTGCTCACAGAAGTCCAGGATGGGAGGAAGCTTTCCCAGAGTTTTTAGTTGTTGGGGGAAGCTGTGCATTGAGTGTAAGGCTTGGAAGAGTGTGCGGACTTGAACAATATACAGCAACCAGATTTGCATGCCAGTTGGAGTGGATTTTCCATAGTTTGGTGGCTAGTGAGGCAGCCATACTAAGAAGGTCTTGGTGGCCAGGGGGCTGCCAAAGTGGGAAGGTCATGAGAAGGTCTTAGCATAGCCATCTTAATTCTACCTGTTGGGCTCAGCACTCCACTCTTGGGACAGGCTGAGGGACTCCCACACCCTATGGGAACTGGAGTCAGGGGGCACTGTGAGACCTGCCCCTGAAGGATACTTATGAGTTTTAGGATCTCAACGAGGTAGTGTCTAAATGCCGAGGAAACAATTAGGTGATCACTGAAGGTAACTAAGTTTTGAATAAGGACCATAGACATTACTGGCTGTGCTATGTCCTAAAAAAGCCACAGTGCCACCCATTGTCCAGGTGACATATTGCAACATGCTGTCATCAAGAGCAGGGACTTCTGTTTGAAACAAAGGAGGCAATAAGAAGTAAAAAGGAGAATGAGGAGGTGAACATGAAGAAAGAACAAATGAGGAGGAACCAACAGACCACAAGGTGATAAAGGTGGAAGTCAACTCCAACAAAAATGTTCACACCCCACACAAAGACTTGGAAATTAAATAACTTAATGCTGAATGATAGTTGGGTTCAGGAAGAGATAAAAGAGGAAATCATTAAATTTCTCAAACATAACAACAATGAAGACACAAGTTACCACAAGTTTGGGATACAGCAAAAGCAGTCTTAAGAGGGAAATTTATCACATTAGATGCCTACATTTGAAAAATAGAAAGAGAGCACATTAAAAAACTCATGAACCATCTTATGGAATTGTAAAAAGCAGAACACTCTAATCCCAAACCCAGTAGAAGAAAACAAATAACCAAAATTAAATTAGAGATTAATGAAATTGAAAACAAATAAAAAAAAATCAATCAGAAAATTAACAAAATGAGACGAGAGGCAGAGCAAGATGGCGGCCTAGTAACAGCTTCCTTGCATCTGGGCACTGTGAGTCTGGGGAGATAGGACTCCAGGCATATCTGGCTGGTGGGATCTGCCTATCATCACCCCTGTGAGGATACAGGGAGTCAGCGACAGACTTCTGGACCCCAAGAGGAGGACTAAAACAGTGGAAAAACGGCAAGTGGTCACGTGTGTTCAATCCGTCTAAACCTGCCCACTGCTACTGTAAGTTCAGTAGCAGCGAGACTGCAAACCAGAAAGGCCTTACCTGTGAACTGTTTTGGTGTCTTTGGACTTGGCACTGAGTTGAACTGCCTTGGGGAGAGCCTGAGTGGGAGTGCGGAGAACTTTGGCCATTGTCTAGGGCCCCAGTCTGAGCCACCGAGCCAGACGGAGCTAATAGTGTTTGGCTGTGGGTCACAGGGAGCCATTGTGAGCGATCTGCCCCGGCAAGCTCCACCCTCAGGGTCTCAGAGCTAGAATCGGGTGGGAGCTGGTAATCCAGCGACCAAGTAGCCTAAGGGTGGGGTCTGAGCCACCTTGCAGCCCTAACCCTCAGGGGCAGATGGAGACTGGTTTTGGCACACTGGGTAAGTGGATAGCCACTTCAGCAGTGATTACAGCGACAAGCACTTTCCTGGGAAAGCTTCTGCTCAGCAAGTTTACAAGTTCAAAGTGCCTTTTAAGTAGGCTGAAGAGAGATTTAGGGTGTCTACCTGCTGGGGTTTGAGAAATCAGCAGCCTCCAGTCGTATCAGAACTGTGATTAACATCTCATACCTCAGAAGACCACATGTTGCCCAGACAATATTCAATAACATATACATACTGCTTTGTTTTTGGTTGTGTGTGTGTGTTTTTTTTTTTGTTTTGTTGTTTTTTTTTGTTTATTTTGATGTTGTTGATGTTGTTTTGTTTTTTAATTTCAACCTTTTCCATACAGATCCTTTTTCTTTCTCAATTTTTCTAGTTTAATTATAATTTCCCATTCCTGCCTTTTTCAATAACTAGAACTTCATTTTTGCTAGTGCTTCTACAAGCAAATGAATGGCTTGTGTTTTTTAATCCAGTCAGCCAATCTATGTCTCTTCAGTGAGGAATTCAAGCCATTAACATTTATTGAGATAATTGATAAGTGTGGTAGTATTCTATTCATCTTATTTTGTGAGAGTCCATTGCTTAGTTTTATCTTTTGCATCAGTGTGGAGGTTAGGTTCTGTCCTTTAGTTTCTGAGTTCTTACTTTGCTGCTGATCCATTGTGGTGGTCAGTGTGCAGAACAGGTTGAAGTATTTCCTGTAGAGCTGGTCTTGTTGTGGCGAATTTCCTCAATGTTTGTATATCCGTAAAGGATTTGATTTCTCTGTCAATTTTTAAGCTTAGCTTAGCAGGGTACAGAATTCTGGGCTGGAAATTGTTCTGTTTAAGTAGATTAAAGGTAGATGACCATTGTGTTCTTGCTTGGAAAGTTTCATTAGAGAAGTCTGCGGTCACTCTGATGGATTTGTCCCTGTAGGTCAACTGGCGCTTACTCCTGGCAGCTTGCAGAATCTTTTCTTTTGTCTTGACTTTGGACAGGTTCATCACAATGTGTCTTGGAGAAGCTCAGTTAGCGTTGAAGCGACCTGGGGTCCGATATCCCTCTGAAAGCAGTGTGTCAGAATCTTTGGTGATACTTGGGAAATTTTCTTTTATAATATTCTCTAGTATGGCTTCCATTCCTCTGGGGCATTCTTCTTCCCCTTCTGGAATTCCTATAACTCATATTTTGGAATGCTTCATAAAGTCCCATAATTCTGACAGTGAACATTCTGCTTTCTCTCTCTTCTTTTCTGCCTCTTTTACTATCTGAGTTATCTCAAAAACTTTGTCTTCTACCTCTGAAATTCTTTCTTCTGCATGGTCTCACCTGTTGCTGATACTTTCCATTGCATCTTTAAGTTCCCTAATTGACTGTTTCAGTTCCTTCAGCTCTGCTATATCCTTTTTATATTCTTCATATCGTTCATCTCTTATTTGATTCTGTTTTTGGATTTCCTTTTGGTTATTTTCCACTTTATTAGCAGTTTCCTTCATTGTTTCCATCATTTCTTTCATTGTTTTCAACATGTGTATTCCAAATTCCCTTTCTGTCATTCCTAACATTTCTTTGTAGATGGAATCCTCTGCAGTAGCTACCTCATGGTCCCTCGGTGGGGTTTTTCTGGACTGATTCTTCATGTTGCCTGGAGTTTTCTGCTGATTCTTCCTCATGAGTGATTTCTTTTATCTGTTTCTTTGCCCTAATTTTCTTTTCACTTCCTCTTGCTCTTTAAGTTCTCGTGCCTGTGGACTAAGGGTTACAGGACCAGAAGGATGAGAAGGATGTAGAGCAAAAAAGGGATGGAAGAAAGAAGGACCGAGTGATAAGGAAAAAAAAAGAAAAATAGAGAAAGGAGAGGGGGTGGGTAAAAGGAATATTGACAGAAAGAAGAGAGGCACAGAAAGAGGGAGACAGAGCAATATAGGTGTACATTAGGGTACTTTGATACAACCTTAAAAAAAGCACCTTCTGGGGGTGCCCAGTTGGGTGGTTCCCTTGAGGTCAGCAGCTCTTTGCTAACCTGATCAGACACAGTACCCCACCTCCACCAAGTAGAGAGGAAAGACAAAAATGCTATAAATCAAACCAAAACAAGCAAGCAGAAAACTTTAAGTGATAAAATTGGGTGGAAAACCAAATAATAGCGGTAGAAACACTAACAAAAATGAAGTTCTAATCATTGAAATAGGCAGCAATGGGACATTGTAATTAAACTAGAAAAATTGAGAAAGAAAAAGGATCTGTATAAAAAGGTTGAACTTAAAAAACAAAACAACAATCAATATCATCAAAATAAACAAAAAAACCCCAACCAAACCAAAAAAAAAAAACAACAGACAACCAAAAACAAAGCAGTATGTATATGTTATTGAATATTGTCTGGGCAACATGTGGTCTTCTGGGGTATGAGATGTTAATCACAGTTCTGATACGACTGGAGGCTGCTAGTTTCTCAAAGCCCAGCAGTTAGACACCCTAAATCTCTCTTCAGCCCACTTAAAAGGCACTTTGAACTTGTAAACTTGCTGAGCAAAAGCTTTCCCAGGGAAGTGCTTGTCGCTGGAATCACTGCTGAAGTGGCTATCCACTTACCCTGTGTGCCTAAATTGGTCTCCCTCTGCCCCCGAGGGTTAGGGCTGCAAGGCGGCTCAGACCTCGCCCTTAGGTTACTTGGTCACTGGGTTACCAGCTCCCACCCAATTGTAGGTCTGCGACCCTGAGGGTGGAGCTTGCCGGGGCAGATCGCTCACAATGGCTGCCTGTGACCCAGAGCCAAACACTATTAACTCCGTCTGGCTCAGCGGCTCAGACTGGGGCCCTAGACAAAGGCCAAAGTTCTCCGCACTCCCGCTCAGGCTCTCCTTAAGGCAGTTCAGCTGAGTGCCAAGTCCAAAGACACCAAACAGTTCACAGATAAGGTCTTTCTGGTTTGCAGTCTCGCTGCTACTGAACTTACAGTTGCGGGCGCGTTTAGACAGATTGAACACACGCGACCACTTGCCGTTTTTCCACTGTTTTAGTCCTCCTCTTGGGGTCCAGAAGTCTCTCGCTGACTCCCTGTATCCTCTCAGGGGTGATGATAGGCAGATCCCACCAGCCAGAGATGCCTGGAGTCCTATCTCCCCAGACTCATGGTGCCCAGATGCAAGGAAGCTGTTACTCATCTGCCATCTTGCTCTGCCTCCCCGAGTTGTTGGAATCTTATTTTCAGATACATGTGGATTTAAAGCAACTAAAGTCAAAAAAGACAAAGATGGTCACTTTATATTGGTCAAGGGAAAAATACAACAAGAAGACATTTCAATTCTAAATATTTATGCACCCAATTTAAATGCTCCCAGATTCTTGAAACAGACCTTACTCAGTCTGAGCAATATGATATCTGATAATAGCATCATAACAGGGAACTTTAACACTCTTCTTACAGAGCTGGACAGATCTTCTAAACAGAAATTAAACAAAGATATAAGAGATTTAAATGAGACCCTAGAAAACCGTGCTTGATAGACGCATATAGAACACTCCACCCCAACGATAAAGAATATATATTCTTCTCATCACCCCAAGGAACATTCTCCAAAATTGATCATATCCTGGGACACAAAACAAATATCAACAGAATCAAAAGAATTGAAATTTTACCTTCTATTTTCTCAGACCATAAGGCACTAAAGGTTGAACTCAACTCTAACAAAAACGCTCGACCCCACCCAATGGCATGGAAATTAAACAATCTTCTGTTGACTAACAGATGGGCACAGGAAGAAATAAAACAGGAAATCATTAACTTCCTGGAGCATCACAACAATGAAGACACAAGCTATCAAAACCTGTGGGATATTGCAAAAGCAGTCTTGAGAGGAAAATTCATCGCTTTAGATGCCTACATTCGAAAAACAGAAAGAGAGCACATCAACAATCTCACAAGAGTTTTTATGGAACTGGAAAAAGAAGAACAATCTAAGCCTAAACTCAGTAGAAGAAAAGAAATATCCGAAATCAAATCAGAGATCAATGAAATTGAAAACAAAAGAATCATTCAGAAAATTAATGAAACAAGGAGTTGGTTTTTTGAAAAAATAAATAAATAGATAAACCATTGGCCAGACTAACGAAGAACAGAAAAGTAAAATCTCTAGTAACCTCAATAAGAAATGATAAAGGGGAAATAACAACTGATCCCACAGAGATACAAGAGATCATCTCTGAATACTACCAGAAACTCTATGCCCAGAAATTTGACAATGTGAAAGAAATGGATCAATATTTGGAATCACACCCTCTCCCTAGACTCAGCCAGGAAGAAATAGAGCTCCTGAAGAGACCAATTTCAAGCACTGAGATCAAAGAAACAATAAAAAATCTTCCAACCAAAAAATGCCCTAGTCCAGATGGCTTCACTCCAGAATTCTATCACACCTTCAAGGAAGAGCTTATTCCTGTACTGCAGAAATTATTCCACAAAATTGAGGAAGAAGGAATCTTCCCCAACACATTCTATGAAGCAAACGTCACCCTGATACCAAAACCAGGAAAAGACCCAAACAAAAAGGAGAATTTCAGACCAATCTCACTCATGAATATAGATGGAAAAATTCTCAACAAAATCCTAGCCAATAGATTACAGCTTATCATCAAAAAAGTCATTCATCATGATCAAGTAGTCTTCGTCCCAGGGATGCAAGGCTGGTTTAACATACACAAGTCCATAAACGTTATCCACCTTATTAACAGTGGGAAAAATAAAGATCACATGATCCTCTCAAAAGATGCAGAAAAAGCATTTGATAAAATCCAGCATCCTTTTCTAATTAGAACACTGAAGAGTATAGCCATAGGTGGCACATTTCTAAAACTGATTGAAGCTATCTATGACAAACCCACAGCCAATATTTTACTGAATGGAGTAAAACTGAAAGCTTTTCCTCTTAGAACTGGAACCATACTTGGTTGTGCTCTGTCACCTTTACTATTCAACATAGTGCTGGAAGTTCTAGCCAGTACAATTAGGCAAGACAAGGAAATAAAGGGAATCCAAATGGGAGCGGAGGAGGTCAAACTCTCCCTCTTTGCTGACAACATGATCTTATACTTAGAGAACCCCAAATACTCAACCACAAGACTCCTAGAAGTCATGGAAAAATACAGTAATGTTTCAGGATATAAAATCAATGTCCACAAGTCAGTAGCCTTTGTATACACCAATAACAGTCAAGATGAGAAGCTAATTAAGGACACAACTCCCTTCACCATAGTTTCAAAGAAAATGAAATACCTAGGAATATACCTAACGAAGGAGGTGAAGGACCTCTATAAAGAAAATTATGAAATCCTCAGAAAGGAAATAGCAGAGGATATTAACAAACAGAAGAACATACCATGCTCATGGATGGGAAGAATGAACATTGTTAAAATGTCTATACTTCCCAAAGCAATCTACGTATTCAATGCCATTCCTATCAAAATACCAACATCATACTTTCAAGATTTGGAAAAAATGATTCTGCGTTTTGTATGGAACCGGAAAAAACCCCGTATAGCTAAGGCAGTTCTTAGTAATACAAATAAAGCTGGGGGCATCTGCATACCAGATTTTAGTCTGTACTACAAAGCCATAGTGGTCAAGGCAGCATGGTACTGGCACAAAATTGAGAGATAGACACTTGGAATCGAATTGAAAACCAAGAAATGAAACTAACATCTTACAACTACCTAATCTTCGATAAACCAAACAAGAACATACCTTGGGGGAAAGACTCCCTATTCAATAAATGGTATTGGGAGAACTGGATGTCTACATGTAAAAGACTGAAACTGGACCCACACCTTTCCCCACTCACAAAAATTGATTCAAGATGGATAAAGGACTTAAATTTAAGGCATGAAACAATAAAAATCTTCAAAGAAAGCATAGGAAAAACACTGGAAGATATTGGCCTGGGGAAAGACTTCATGAAGAAGACTGCCATGGCAATTGCAACAACAACAAAAATAAACAAATGGGACTTCATTAAACTGAAAAGCTTCTGTACAGCTGAGGACACAATAACCAAAGCAAAGAGACAACCTACACAATGGGAAAGGATATTTGCATATTTTCAATCGGACAAAAGCTTGATAACTAGGATCTATAGAGAACTCAAATTAATCCACATGAAAAAAGCCAACAATCCCATATATCAATGGGCAAGAGACATGAATAGAACTTTCTCTAAAGATGACAGACGAATGGCTAACAAACACATGAAAAAAATGTTCATCATCTCTATATATTAGAGAAATGCAAATCAAAACAACCCTGAGATATCATCTAACCCCAGTCAGAATGGCCCACATCACAAAATCTCAAAACTGCAGATACTGGCGTGGATGTGGAGAGAAGGGAACACTTTTACACTGCTGGTGGGACTGCAAACTAGCACAACCTTTCTGGAAGGAAGTATGGAGAAACCTCAAAGCACTCAAGATAGACCTCCCATTTGATCCTGCAATCCCATTACTGGGCATCTAACCAGAAGGAAAAAATTCCTTTTATCATAAGGACACTTGTACTAGACTGTTTATTGCAGCTGAACTTACAATCACCAAAATGTGGAAACAGCCTAAATGCCCACCAACTCAGGATTGGATTAACAAGCTGTGGTATATGTATACCATGGAATACTATTCAGCCATTGAAAAAAAATGGAGACTTTACAACCTTTGTGTTAACCTGGATGGAAGTGGAAGACATTAGTCTTAGTAAAGCATCACAAGAATGGAGAAGCATGAATCCTATGTACTCAATTTTGATATGAGGGCAATTAATGACAATTAAGGTTATCGGGGGGGAAGCAGAAAGAGGGATGGAGGGAGAGGGATTGGGCCTTGGTGTGTGTCACTATTTCTAGGGGCAAGACATGATTGCAAGAGGGACTTTACCTAACAATTGCAATCAGTGTAACCTGGCTTATTGTACCCTCAATGAATCCCCAACAATAAAAAAAAAAAAAAGAAAATTAACAAAATGAATAGTTGGTTTTTTGGGGTGGCCCCTGTGGCTCAGTGGGCAGGGCGCTGGCCCCATATACCTAGGGTGCTGGGTTTGAACCTGGCCTGGGACAAACTGCAACAAAAATATAGCCAGGCATTGTGGCAGGCACCTGTAGTCCCAGCTACTTTGGAGGCTGAGGAAAGAGAATCACTTAAGCCCAGGAGTTGGAGGTTGCTGCGAGCTGTAATACCATTGTACTCTACATGGGTGATAAAGTGAGCTTCTGTCTCTTTAAAAAAAAAGTTGTTTTTTTTGAAAAATAAATAAAATTGATAAACCTTTGGTCAGATTAACTAGAAACATAAAAGTAAAATATCTAATAACTTCAAGCAGAAATAATAAAGGGGAAATAACAACAGATGCCATAGAAATACGAGGTATCATGTCCAAGTACTACAAGAAACTCTAGGCCCAGAAATTTGCCAATGTGGAGTAAATGGATCAATGCCTGGGATCACACCCTCTCCTGAGACTTAATCAAGAAGAAATAGATCTCTTGAAGAGACCAATTTCAAGAACTGAGATTGAAGAAACAATAACCCCCCCCCCCAAAAAAATGCCATTGTCCAGATGACTTCACATCAGAGTTCTATCAAACTTGCAAAGAAGAACTTATACTACAGAAATTTTTCCAAAAAGTTGAGAAGGAAGGAATCTTCTCCAACACATTCTATGAAGCAAACACCCTGATACCAAAATCAGGTAAAGACCCAGTTAAAAAGGAGAACTTGAGACCACTTTCACTAATCAATATAGATGTAAAAATTCTCAAGAAAATCCTAGCTGATAGATTAAACCTAAATATTAAAAAAAATCATTCATCACCATCAAGTAGGTTGTATCCCAGGGATGCAAGTCTGGTTTAACATACACAAGTACATATACATAATTTACCATCTGAACAGAAGCAAAAACAACAATCCTCTCAATAGATGCATAAAAAGCATTCAATAAAATTCAGCATTCATTTCTAATTAGAACACTTAAGAATTTAGGCATAGGGAGGTGCCTGTGGCTCAAAGATGTAGGGTGTTGGCCCCATATACCAGAGGTGGTGAGTTCAAACCTGGCCCCGGCAAAAAACTGCAAAAAAAAAAAGAAAGAAAAGAAAAGAATTTGGGCATAGGTGGCACATTTGTGAATCGGATCGAAGCCATCTATGACAAAGCCACAGCTAATTTTCTACTGAATAGAGTAAAACTGAAAGCTTTTCCACTTAGAACTGGAATCTGACAAGGTTGTCCTGAATCACCAGTACTATCAACATAGCCCTGGAAGTTCCAGCCAAAACAAGCAGGCAAGAGAAGGTAATAAAGGGCATCCAAGTTGGAGTCAGAGAGGTTAAATTCTCCCTCTTTGCCAACAGTATGATCTTATACTTAGACAACCTGAAAGACTCAACCACAAGACTTGGGGAAGTGATTTAAAAAACTACAGCAATATCTCAGTATATAAAATCAATGTCCACAAATCAGTAGCCTTTGTATATGATAATGACAGCCAAGATGAGAAGGTAATCAAGCAAACAATTCTCTTCACATTAGCTTCAAAAAAAACCAATTTTTTTGAAATACCTAGGAATATGCATAACTAAAGAGGTGAAGGATCTCTACAAGGGAACTTGTGAAATCCTAAGAAAGAAATAGGAGAAGATATTAACAAATGGAAAAAACATACCATGCTCATGGTTAGGAAAAATAAAAATTGTGAAAATGTCTATACTACCTACAGCAATCTACAGGTTCAATGCAATCCCCATTAAAATCCCAACATCATACTTTGAAGAACTGCAAAAAATAATTCTTTGTTTTTTATGGAACCAGAAGAAACCCTGGATAGCCAAGGTAATTCTTAGTAATAAAAACAAAGCCAGAAATATCATTCCACCAGACTTTCTGCTATACTACAAGGCCATGGTGATCAAAACAGCATGATATTGGCACCAAAATAGAGGCATTGACATTTGGAACCAAATAGAAAACCATGAGATAAAACTAATCTCTTACAGCCACCTGCTCTTTGATAAGCCAAACATGAATATACATTGGGAAAATGAAACCCTATTCAATAAATGGTGCTGGGAGAACTGGATAACACACTGTAAAAGACTGAAACTGGACCCGCACCTCTAACCACTTACAAAAATTGGTTCAAGATGGATAAAAGATTAAAATCTAGGCATGAAACAACAAAAATCTTTAAAGAAAGTATGTGGAAAACACTGGAAGATATCAACCTGGGGAAATATTTTATGAAGACTTCCATGGCAATTGCAACAACAAGCAAAATGAACAAATGGGACTTAATTAAACTGAAAAGCTTCTGTACAGCTAAGGAAGCAACAACAAAAATAAACAGACCACCCTCAGAATGGGAAAAGATATTTGCTTATTATGAATTGGATAAAAACTTATAACTAGGATCTATGGAGAACTCAAATTAATCAACAACAACAAAAAAGACCTAACAATCCCATAGATCACTGGGCAATAGACATGAATAGATCCTTCTCCAAAGAAGACAGATGAATGGCTAACAAACATATGAAAAAATGCTCATCATGTCTAATCATCAGAGAAATGGCAATCAAAACCACCCTGAAATATCACCTAACCCAGTGAGAATGGCCCACATCATAAAGTCTCAAAGCTGTAGACACTGGCATGGATGTTAGCAAGGGACACTTTTACACTGCTGGTGGAACTACAAACTAATACAACGTTTTTGGGAGGAAATATCGAGAATCCTCAAAGAACTCAAATTAGACCTCCTATTTGATCCTGAAATCCCATTACTAGGCATCTACCCTGAAGGAAAAAAAAAATACTTTTAAAGACATTTGCACTAGACTGTTTATCACAGCTCAATTTATAATTTCCAAACTATGGAAAGAGCCTAGATGCACACCAATCCAGGAATAGATTAACAAGCTAAGATATATGTATACCATGGAATACTATTCAGCCACTAAAAAAGATGGAGACTTCATACCTTTTGTACTAACCTGGATGGAGGTGGAACACATTTTTATTAGTAAAGCATCACAAGAATGGAGAATGGAGAACCAAGAATCCGATGTACTCTATTCTAATATGAAGGCCAATGAGCTAATACAAGGGGTGGGTTAGGGGAATGAGCAACTAGAGAGAAGGGATGGGGCATCCCGGTGTATGGGACACCTCCTGGGGGTGGGACACAGTTATAAGGGAGACTTATCTAACAAATGTAATCAGTGCAACCTCATTCTTTGTACCCTCAATGAATCCAAAACTACAAAAAAATTAAAAAATTTTAAAAGTTGATCAATTTTTAATTGCATTTTTACAAAACATTAAATACCCTGAAATCAAGCTAAAAAATAATCCAAATGCTACCATCATCCAGAGAAGTTTAAAAGCTTTGTTTATAATTGTTATTACATTAAACTGTTGAAACTTGTTCACTGAAATGTTTTGACTTACATTAATGCTTTATATCCCCACATTTGTACTGAAAATTCACCCACAAATAAAAATGGTAAACTGCCAATAAAAAAAAATAAAGTTTAAAAATGGGATGTTTGGGAGGTAATTAGGATTAGATGAGGTCATGAGGGTGGGTAGGGCTCTCATGATGGGATTAACCCCCTTACAAGAAGAGATACCAGAGCACCAGAGCTGCATTCTTTCTCTCTCTGTCTGTCTTTCTCTCTCTCTGTATGTATTTGTGTATATAATCTTTCTGTCTGGAAACCAACAAGAAAACCTTCACCAGGAATTGAATTGTCTAGCACCTTGATCTTAGACTTCATAGCTTCTACAATTATGAAAAAATAAATTTCTGTTGTTTAAACAACCCAGTGTATGGTTTTTGTTATGGCAGCCAGAGTGGACAATACAATAGGAATTATGTTTCTCACTGTGATAGAAGGAGCCTACAAATATGGAAAGAAAAAATATTGAAATATTGAAATTAATCCTGTAATGTTGCACTGGAATTGGAGACATTAGTTTGAACTCATGTTTTTCAACATATATGTAGATTAGTAAAAAATGCATATAGATGTAAATATGTACCTATATTTTCACATATGTTCATTCCTCCATTACGTCCACCAAGAGGCCTGAGTAATCCCAATACTAATGTGCATACCTAGCACACTGATCTTTGTTTCTAAATATAATTTTCAGCCATAAGGAATTTAGGGATTTTGGGGAGAAATTGCTAATTATAAGGTTGGGGCAGGCAAAGTACAAGATGAACAGTAAGGCAGAAGGGATGGACTCAGAAATCATCATTTGTCAACCATCATACTAACAATTCAGACATAAAATATTAATGGATGCTAAAACTATTGAGGGAAAATTTGATGAGAAATGGGATAATTATTTAGTCTCAAGATTTTTTAATTGAAAAGGGAAAAATTACTTTAGAATGAAAAAACCTAGAAGCCACCATCTTTATCCAGTGATAAAAGTTAATACCACTGGTAATTAGGATGAATTAAAATTATGTACCATCTGGTAGAATACAATAAGGATGCAGCATCACTCTATCATTTCTGTGATACTCCTAATAAAAGGTATCACCTGAATTGTCTTGAGGAAATATAAAAATCAGTATTTAGCGACATCCCACAAAATGATCTTAATTTTCAAAGTAATAAGGTCATGAGTGTCCAAGACAGTCTGAGGAACTATTTCAGATTGAAGAATAAAAACAGACATTGCTAAGTGCAACACACAGCTGTGGATTCAATAATTTTGCTATAAAAACATTATTGGGAATACCTCCAAAATATGAATGGTGACTTTGGATTTTATCATAGCTATGTGTCAATGCTGCTAAATTCCTGATTTTAATGGTTGCATTGTGTTGTGATAGGTGAATGCTCTTGTTTGTGTAAATTACATAGACAGTATTCCGGAGTGGTTGAGTACATTGTCTCCAATTTACTCTCAAATCATTCAGGAAAAAAATTCTTTGAGTGTAGTTCTAAATTTTGTGTTAAAAGTTAAAAATATTTCAAAATGAAACTTTAAAAAACACCAGCCATATGCTATCTATAGGAGATAAAATGTAATAAAATACTGTGCAGTAGGATAAAAAAATAACAAGGGGAAAATGCTAATCAAAAGAAATCTGCTATAGCAATGTTTCTACATCATATGAAGTAGACTCCATGGGTAAAATTCTTACTAGTGATAAGGCAGATAATGAATAAAAGACAACATTTACAAAAAATATATAATAACTTTGAAGGTTTCTATCCTGAAAATATAACCATCAAGTGCAAGTCAAGCAGAACAGTACAACCTCCAGAGTTGACCACCTTCCTACATTGAACACCTCCTTAAGTTGACATAATTTTCATAGACTGATCACAGACCCTACATATTCAATGGAAGTATGACCTCTATATATGGGCCATATCTGTAAATCGTATGCATCTGGACTGTGACATGCATTATTAATTTGCCCTCTGTAAATTGACGAGTTGTGTGTACTCTACCTCGAGGGGTAGAAGGTATAGGGTTTGATCCTTAGGTTTATTGTATTTTCTTTTGTATAAGATCTTTTTTTGTGTTTTGTTCTTATTGCATTTTGGAGTAGTTTATCACGTGTTGTGGAAGATTTTTTTCAACACGAAAGACTGGTGTGAATTCCATGTATATCCTACAATTACTGAAAAATTTTACAATTAATTGAGATTTCATGGCCCAAAGGAAAGATCTCAAAGAGCTGAAGAGCTGACACTGAAGGAAAAGATTGATCTACATTTTCTGGAAAGTTAGTGGCCCAGAAAGAGAAACATTTTGTGTTAGCAAGACCATAGTTAGCAACTTCTAAAAACATAAGCATGAGTGTGTGAAGAGTGAGCAGAGAACTATAGCAGGAAAGGAGGAAAACATCTTTTACTAAAGTCAATGAAGTCACGTTAAGCTGATTCAAACAAATGGGGGCAGTTAATGCCTGAATCGCCAGGCTGATGAGCCAAGTAACTTATAAAAAATTTGCACAGGAATTTGGAATAGAATATTTCCAAGCATCAAGTGGTTGGCTTGAGAAATTTAAATTGCAACATGAGATCTCCTAGAAAGTCTTGTGAGGTGAAGCCAATGAAGTTCCAGTAGAAATTGTGGAAGAGTTCATCAGAAAGTTCCTGCAGTTCACCAGAGGCTTCAAAGATGATTACATTTTTAGTGTTGACAAGTCCAGACTCTTTTTCAAGGCAATGCTTAAAATGAGCCTCATCATGAAGGGTGACAAATGCAAGAGTAGAAAATCTTCTAAAGAACGTTTCACGGTTCTGCTTTGTGCTAGTTCACTCAGAGAGAAATGAAAACCTTTGGTGATGGGTATGGCAAAGCTGTGTTCATTCAAGAACCTGAAGCCTGAAGATCTCCCCACAATTTGGAGATCAAGAAAATACACATGGTTGACCTGTTCCTTACTTGAAGAGTAGGTAAATGCTATCCACTGACAAATGAAGAAGAATAAATGATTTATTTTACTGGCAGTAAGTGATTTTCCTGGCCTCTCTCAAGTGAACTATCTCACAAACATGACACGGAAATTTCTGCCTCCAAATACAACTTCAAAAATCCAACCTCTTGACTATCATCAAAACATATAAAATGCACTACTGAGCCCAGCTCCTGAAGTGGGTGGTTCTAAAACACAAACCTGTGGTCCACCCATGAAAGTAATTTCATCCCCTGCATTAGTTAGTACTCTGGATGCTGTCCTCTGCATCAGTTTTTCTTAGAATAAAGTTCAACTGGAAATGATACAAAAGTGTTTCAAGAAATTTGGATTTGTCACAACACAAGACCATGATATTTTGGCCCTATCAGATGGTCCATCTCCCTTGACAAAATTCAGAGAAGTAGATTTGAAGGTTTTGTTGCAATGGATGATGAAGTGGCAACCTATAATAAACCTGACTCAGAAGCAGTTTTCCAAGCAATATTGACTGAAGTACAGACCAGGCTAAAAGTGCATGAAGCAGCTGATGAAATGGCACAAGCAAGTGAGGATGACAAAGAAATTTGAGAGACTCCAAAAGAAGTGGATGTCGGGCATCTGATAATGTAGTTGAAGTCATCTGCTGGGGGGAAAATGCCCAGGTACACTGAATGGTATTGCCAGCATTGAGAGTGCATTCTCCACTTATGTTTGTAATAAGAATAAAAAACAGACCAAGATTGGCTCTCTTCAGAAAGAATGATTCAAGTATGAGAAACAGTATATGTATTGATTTTTATATGCTATTGTGTGCATGATTTTACTGTGTTTTGATTTTGTACAAGTTCATATGATAATCTCTAATAAAAACTGTATAAGAAAGTAAAGTACATGTATGTATCAGTACAGTAAGCCTAGTTCCTTATGTTGACCATCTCCATATGCTGACCTGTTTGTTACAGTCCTTTGAGTGGTCAAATTATAGAGGTTCTATTGTATTTAATAATAATAAGTTTATAGATGCAACATTTTAAGTACGTTTCTAATATTTGTGGTAGTTAATGATGTACCTATCTTGAATTCACAAGGTTGGCTTATAACAATTATTTTTCAAGATTAACATTGAGTAAATATTTGATAACAAACTTACCTTTTCAGTTGTTCCATTACTGCTTAGTCAAAACTACAATTTCCCAATGTTATTTTTAATAAACTATGTATAAAAAAGTTTCTAGATCACTAGTTCTAGTAGCATTTGAATACACAATTCTCATTATTTGATAGATTAAAAAAAGAATTGGTAAGGATACAGAGATCTTAACTATACCATTAACTAACTTTAAATAATGTATGTTTATGGAAGTCTGAATCTTTATATTAAATTTACATTTTCAAACATATGAAATTTACAAAAATTGACCTCTTTATAGCTGCAAAACCAGCTCATTAAACAAAAATAATGTTATACAAACTAGGTTTTCTAACAATGCTATGTAAAGGGGAATCAATAATCAAATCAACTATAAATGCACACACACAGACACACACAGATACACACACACAAAGCACAATTGTAGTTATTTTTTCTAAAATAAAACATAATGGATATTTAGAAGGGAATGACAGCACTAAAACATATAGGATGCAAATAAAGGAGTGTTTTCAGAGTAATTTGTATCTTCTAAAGGTATTTGTTAAGAAAAAAAGGAAATTTTAATTTTAAAATTTTTAAATCTAATAGCTATTCTTAAACTTAAGAACCAAGGAAAAATCTAACAGAATAAATAAAGCAGAATAAAGAAAATTACAGAGATAGTTTAGTGAAAGAAAAAAACTCCTAAATATTAGAGAGAATAAAGACAATCAACCAACAGATAGCTCTTTCAATGTATTGATAAAACATACTGTATTTGCTATAGCAAGAATAATGACAAGGAAAAAAACCCTAAATAATCATTGTTAAGAATGAAAAATAGAAAACTTCACAGATGAAAAGGGACTTAATAAGTTATAAATCAATTCTGTGGAGAACTTTAGTAATAATTTTGCTAAAATGGACAATTTTCTAGACAAATATAATTTAACACATGGAATTTACCCATAAATCCATTGAAGGAATCAAATAGTGGTTTTAAAATCTTCCATCAAAAAGTATCATACTTAAGGTAGTTTTAGAGGCACACACATGTCAGATAAATTTCTACCTTCTATAAATGTTCCAGTCACTAGAAAAGCAGGGGAAGTTCCCTAGTTCTTTTGACATGCCCGTATTAGAGGCTTTCTCTAACATCGTCCCATACCTCATTTTCTCCTCTCTCTCCTCTATCCCATCTTTCTTTTAATTTCTAATTAGTCTCAAATGACCATGAAGTCCCATATTAACATGAAATTCTTAATTTTTAGTTCAATTGATCAATATCTATTGAGTATTTAACTATATTCCAGGCCCTCCAATAGTCTTTGAAATAAAAGAGACATCTATCAAGCAAATTGGCTGTAAGCTCGATGCACTCAAGTCTCAATCTTGAGTGACAATACAATTGGTAATTTACAGTCCCCTAAATCATCAACTCATCTGTATTTTCTCCCTTGCCTTTTCCCAAATATGTTGGATTATTTTGGAGATATGGCTTTAAACACAAAATCAGTGATGAAGACCCACTCCAGATATTACAGTGGCAAACTAATTACAGCTGACTAGCATTCAACAGCACAATCCAGAGGCAGAAGCACAAATGAAAATTAAAAGACCTGGTTATGCATGCTCTAACTGAGGCAAAACAGTTTATCTACACATGCTCAATGCAGAGAGAACCACTGCTACCTCTCCTGTTGGTTTTGCAGTATTGTTGAGAAGCAAAAGGAATAAAATTAAAGAATAGTCCTTAAATCCCTTTGAAGAGTATAATGTAAATAAAAGTGGGGTTGTTACCATCTTCATCATCATCAATATGTGGCGTATAACATTGTATATGAGCAAGATAAATTTCCATTTTAAAAGTGAATTTTGGTACAGATTTTAAAAGCAAGATGAGCGTAACTTCACAGTGAAGAGGATTTTTCAAGAAAGCATTATTATATTTTCTCTAGTTTGCATATTTCATAGAGTAGTATTCCACAATGCTACAGCCTTTAAACTTCTGACTACAGTTCACATAGATTGTGGTTCAATAAACACGCACACATACATATACACAACTATAAATATATCATTTGATATACTGTTAAAAGATCTCACCAAACAGTATTCACCTTTTTAGTAGTAGGTGGAGTTGATATTTTCTATTTTACTTCACTATATTGTGTATAATTCTATTTTATTTAATTTTTAAAAGCTGCATTTATTTCATGTCTCTAGTTGGAAAACTGATGTTTAAATATTTATCTCATGTTTGTATCTTTTTTTGAAGATAATTCCAATGAAAACAACTTATTTTTTATTTTTTATTGTTGGGGATTCATTGAGGGTACAATAAGCCAGGTTACACTGATTGCAATTGTTAGGTAAAGTCCCTCTTGCAATCATGTCTTGCCCCCATAAAGTGTGACACACACCAAGGCCCCACCCCCCTCCCTTAAAGCTAATGAGATAAGAACAGCAAAATTCAAATTCTTTTTGTTGGACTCCAGAACAAGAAGTACTAAAAATTTATGTTCTACAATTGAAGAATTACGATTGTATTGCATCCAGACTTTAAAATTTTTAGCACAAAAAGTTGATTAAAGAAAATTCACTAGACTTTCTAGTTCTCTTCCAATGACCTCTAAAAGGAAGAACAACTGAAGGGAATCCTTAAAGATGAGCTCACAAGGTGGGAGGAGATTCTACCCTGTTATATTTTAGAGCATGAAGTAATTAAAGTCAGCTGAATATTTGGGACTATCACATCTGTCTTTTTTTTTTTTATTAAATCATAGCTGTGTACATTAATGCGATCATGGGGCACCATACATTGGTTTTATAGACCGTTTGACACATTTTTATCACACTGGTTAACATAGCCTTCCTGGCATTTTCTTAGTTATTGTGTTAAGACATTTATGTTCTATGTTTACTAAGTTTCACATATACTCTTGTAAGATGCACCGCAGGGTGATTGGTGGTATTACACATCTGTCTTTTTAAAAAGAGAAATTACCAATAAAATTAGACAATTGAAACCTGGGATACCTCTGCATTTTTTTCTCCTCAACTTAACCTTTAATATATACAAGTGATGAAAATCATAAAAGTTCATAACACAACATACTAACTTTTATAAAGTGAGAGGGTTTCATGGGCAGAGAAACACCCATGAAACCCTTCTTTATTTGTATAGGAAGAGAAATTCAATACACATTGAACCAGAAAGCAGAGTAATCTATTTTTTAAAAACTTTGATGAATCACGATGTGTATACACATTTATATTTATACCTGTAAAGCAGCTGAATTTTAAAACAATTGAATTGTGAGCTACTTATTTCAATTATATATTTTTAAAAATCTGTAAAAGAATGCATTAGTATATTAGAGCTCTCCAGAAACAGAACTAGTAGGATGAAGAGGAAATTTATTATGGGCATTAGCTCATGAGGTTGTGGAGGCCACATCCCTTGATCTGCCATCTGTAAACTGGAGACCCTGAGAGCTGGTGGTGTAAGTCAGTTTAAATCCAAAGGCCTGAGAAAAACTTTATATTTACCTCAAAATTATAAATATAGTACAGAGGGTTTCTGTACATTCTTCAACTTATGTTTCCCTATGTAAAAATCTCATATAACCCACTTATTTTTATTTAAAATTAAATAGAAAATAATTTGAGTAACTCTTAGTTGCCCGTGTTTGAGGAAATCATGTGGTACTTGTTAGAATAGAAGAGAATATTATAGGAATCACTGAGTCAATCACAGATAATTACAGGCATATAGAAACACCTGAACTTAGAACTTTGGCTTTGTAGAAAAATAACATGAGTCTGAGAGTAACCTTGATATGTTGCTTGGACTGAAGCAATTCTTCTGCAAATAAACAAAAAAAGGTATTACTCTCTGGGAAATGCTGAAATGAAAGACTGAGAAATATGAATCACAGTATATCAAGAAAGGACTGAATCAACTCTGTATTCTATATACAACTGATTAAAGAATCAAGTCATAATGAATATGAAAGTATACAAATATATGTAGAAATATACAGGATCTTTGATAGGAAACCATATACATTCACATAATGGTTAATTGTAAGAGTATGCATTTTATTTCAGCAGCCTATGTACAGCTTTTTATACTTTTATATTACAGAAGTGTAAATGTCCTTAAAACATAATAGTTTGGATTTATTGTGAATTTAAGTATTATTTAAAGTTCTTTAGATTGAGTGACATATTTGATTTAGTAAAAACAATAAATTATTCAAGCAAGGGTTAGTAATTATAATCTTCCATAGTATGTGTTTCATATGTAATAAATAAATAGAACTATATAAACAGGTTTTGCTTTCTATTTTTTAACCATTGAATATACTCCATAAGATAGTAAGATAGTAAGTGATTGGCTCAATAAACTATGTCTTCTCCGGGCAATGTAGGTGTATATCACAGGCCTAAGAACACCATCAGTGGAGTTTTACCAAGAAGCCCCTCCCCTACTGGAGGGAGAGCTGCTGCCTGCTCTGTATTCACTGTATGTTCTTGAACATGTCACCTCACATTCTTGAACCTCAGTCAACCCATTTGGAGAATTAGGTGAAAGCTAAGCCTTAGTGAGAAACAGATGCTACATCTGAGATGAGTTTTCTTGTGTAAACAAGTAATTCCATAGTTTAGTGCCACAGAAAGTTGCTGTGTGGATGGCCATGATACATGGCCTATCTGAGATTTAGATGATTGTATCTTAATAGAAATTATAGCATCACAATGTTACATCTGGGTTCCTTAAAATATTTTTCTCTATTTTTTATTACCTTCTGCTTTGTTATAATATTGTAATTTTTTATGTAGAATTTATTTAACACTTTTGAAGCATGTTATGATTTTTATATGGTGAATTATACTTCTAACATGTCAATTAAATCGTCAAGATGGGGGGGATATAACTCAAAATAGTCCCTTGTGAAAGTCAATGAATGTAGAGTCTGCTTTGTGGATAAAAGTTAACAATCAAGGGATTTAATTCATATAGTTTTATTTATTTATTTATTTATTTATTTTTGAGACATGGTCTCACTATGTCACCCTGGGTAGAGTGCTGTGGCATCACAGCTCATAGCAACTTTCAACTCTTGGATTTAAGCAATTCTCTTGCCTCAGTCTCCCAAGTAGCTGGGACTACAGGCACCTGCCACAATGCCCAGCTATTCTTTGTTGCAGTTGTCATTGCTGTTTGGCAGGCCCAGGCCGGATTTGAACCTGCCAGCTCCTGTGTATGTGGCTGGCACCTTAGCCACTGAGCTATAGGTGCTGAGCCTAAATTCATATAGTTTTAAAGTCAAAAGGTGTTTGTCATTGTGTTTAATTCCCAGTAGATTATTTGCCACTTTGGAAAATTTTTATATTCTAAAAATACATTGCTACTAAAAAGATAGATGACTTAATAAATTGAAAAGCATTTCTGAAAAGAAAGCAAAATTTCTTGAGAAATACTGGTGTAAGTTTTCGATTGCTTTCTCTCCTCTACTGCTACTTGTTGGATTGAAATAGCTACAAACATCAAAGGAAAATCTATTGTTCCAGAAACTCTCTGAGCTTACCATAAACTTATATTTCCTTTGTTGATCTACACATCTTGCTAACATTGGTGCACATGTCAAAGCTTCAGGTTAAGTGTGCTGTGGTTTTTCCATTGCATAACTTTTTTTGTATTTTCAACTAGTGTTAAATTATATGTGAATCAGCAAGCTAATGGGTACTGTTGAGGATTCTGTGTCTGTGAGTTGGTGATGATCTGGGCTTTTTTTTTTTTTTTTTTCCAGCAATGGTGTCCCTGCATTTGACATTAACTAAAGAGTAGTAGCTTGGCCTTTGAGTGGAAAACAATCCAGGAATTTCAGAGAAGAGGAGCTAAGCAACAAGAGGCCTGGAGCTATTATCCTCTAAAGAAAGATGAAAGCACGCCTGTCCCTGTGCTCTCTTTGGTTCTCTGCACACAACTCTTTTGACTTCAGTGTGAAAAGAACATATCTGTGGCAGAATTTGGCCCTGGGGGTCTTTAGAAAATAAGAAAAGTCCACTTGAGTGAGATGCAAAATATGACTAGATTATGAGCACGCATGGAAAACTGAAAGCATGATGGGTGTAAATCTAACAGCTTGCAGGGAAACGAGGAAAGCCTATTTTTGGACTTCATATCTAGAGAAAATATCTAGTGAAAATATTCAATTCACTGAACATTTGGATAAAAGCAGTAAAAGGCCCATTATTTTGACATTTTGAAACTATTTTGAATGAGATGTAATTATGAAGAATCCAAGAATAGCCTCACTTAGAGAAGTTCAATTATACATATTTTCCCTCTAAAATTCTTATGAGAATGGCATGAATTCCAGAAGAAAAAATAATAATTCCTCATATAATATATTCTTCATGTATGTTGTATATTAATATATATTCATATATATGTGTATATAATATCCTCAAATGCACATGTAGTATCTCTCCAGGTTGTGGCCAAAGAAAATTCTTTCAAAGTGTACAAATGAAGAGTAGTTTTTCATGCCAGGAAAGGCCATTTCCTCCTGTAGTGCACCCCAACTTACCTATGGACTGTGAAACTCTGACCGCTTTGCCATTACCTGGAGCTGTGAGATTGATGAACATAAAACAGGACACATACATGGGAATGTGTATATTTGGGGGCTTCTTGTGAATTGGAAGCTCTTATAGATTGGAGCTATGTGGAAATAATTAGTCCAATTTCATCTGGCACAGAGTTCAAGCTCTACCATTACTCTATTATGCAAACATATTCAAAGAATAAGGAAGTTATATAGTAGAAAGAAAATTTTGGAGGAATGAGTTCCTGACCTAATCTTGGCCCTGAAAGTTTACAAGAAGTGAATCAATGGTATCAAATGTCCTATTTTCAACTTTAGTGAATAAAATTGCTCATCTGAGGCCACCTTCACTGGAATTAAGTTCTATGCTTCAATAGGATGAAAAAATGAATGGTCCAAAAGTTTTATACAGTAGGTTATTCATTAATATCTTTAATGAAAATTTTTACAAAAAAGAGAAACTTGTCTTTTAAGATAGACTTCAAACAAAAACCACACCAAACCAAACCAAAACAATTTTTCACTGGACTCTTTGGCATCATGAGGTAGTTTCATATAAGATTCTGAAACATGCTCTCTTAGTTACGTATCTATTTTTGAGGTTAAACTTTCTGCTTATATACATCTCCGAAGAGACGTTTGTGTGTATTTTATTATGCACTGATGTTCAGAGTATATGCAATACTGAGTGTGTAAAGTGGAATACACTTTAATTTGATGAAATGACAACCACAAAGGGGTCATTGATTTTCAAAAGATCAATATGTTTCATCTTTTATTTTATTTTGATTTTTTTTGAGGCAGAGTCTCACTTTGTCACCCTTGGTAGAGTGCTGTCGCATCATAGCTCACAGCAAACTTAGATTCCTGGACTCAAGCAATTCTCTTGCCTCAGCCTCTCCAGTAGCTGGGATTACAGGTCTCTGCCACAATACCCAGCTATGTTTAGAGACAGGATCTCGTTCTGGCTCAGGCTGGTCTCAAACTTGTGAGCTCAGCGATCCACCCATCTCCGCCTCCTCGAGTGCTGGGATTACAGGTGTGAGCCACTGCTCCTTGCCATGTTTAATCTTTTAAATGGGACTGAAAATTCTTTTTTTTTCTTGTGATGTATAATACCTAAATAGGTTTGCATTTCTACGTGTTTATATTTTTAACACTTATTTTTCATATGTAGAGACTTTTCACTAAAAAACTCATTTTTTTTAATTAGCATCTCATCCAACAGTTTGTAAGTCAGAGAATTTCAAGAGAAGCATATTGGGAGGGAATAAATAGATTGCTTTAAGAAAAATGCAATCCCTTAAAAACCAAAGATTATTATTTGCACTCTTCTTCCTCAGTGTTAATAGGGATCACCTTGATGCTCTTAGGAATTAAGTAAAAGTGGGAAAAGTGTTTCGTCCTATTAATAACTGATCTACCTCTTCACTGACTTGAGATTTATTCTTGTATTTCCATTCAGTTGTTCAATGAGTACTCCCAGTGCCTTAAAGGGGAGCCAGGAGTATGAGGTGATTATTACTTTAACCAGCATGACTTCATAATACCATCTGTTTCTCATCTACTTTTTTACCCAAATTTCTCTTTGGAAAATTGAAATAGTTACAGTGAAGAAGAGTAATGTTTGTTAATACTCACTAATCCCGAGCATGCCCAGATCCTTTCTTTATCCTTTCCATAAAGTTCACCAGTTATGTTTCCATGTACAGAATCTAGCCACTATTCTTTTGATAATAACTGATTTTCAGTTGAGAGGTCGCCTTGCTTCCATTCTTGGTCTATGTGGTACAGATGGGGTTACAATATCCCCTTGGATCCATGGGTGGTTACATGACTGAGGTCTGCCCTTTAGAACATTCCATTCTTCTGACTACAGTGAGATCCAATTTAGGCTAATGGTACTTGATTCTGGGATGTCTGTTGGAAGCATTGATGTTCTAAAAAATTATTTACATCACAGTAGCTAAGCTGGGAAGATGCTATTTATTGCAAGAATAAAAATTACCCAAAAATGAGGGTAACCCAGAGGAAGAGAGGGACAAATGTTGATAATATCATTTAAGTATTTGCATTTCACTAGGAACCCACGTCAGAAGCATCTGAAGATAATCCTGAAATATTTAGTTATAAATCCTTTCCTTTCAATATTTTTATTTAGCTTAATTCACTTTGAATTGCAGTTCTGTCATTTGGGTCAAGTGAATTCTTCTGTTCGTATTTCATTCCCAAAGCAATTGTGCTTAGGATCATTTGAGCAAAATACCAGTATGATGCCTATCAGGCTTATTTACAAACGAGTTGAAAAAGTTCTATAATCTAATGTGTGGATACTGGAGAATGTCATCTTCATAATCAATTTTCCCTATTATATTGTTTTAAATTTAAAACACAGGCTATTAGAGAATCACAAGATTTTCAAGTTAGAGAGAATGTCATCATTTCCTTCAACCTAGTGGTTCTCAACCCTTCTAATGCCGCCACCCTTTAATATAGTTCCTCATGTTGTGGTGACCCCCAACAATAAAATTATTTTCTTTGCTACTTCAATTTTATGTTGGGGGTCACCACAATATGACGAACTGTATTAAAGGGTCACGGCATTAGGATGGTTGGGAACCACTGCTTTGACCCTTTCAATTATCTGGCAGTGCAGTACATTAGGTTATAATAAGAGACTATATAGCAGAATAGAACAAGCACAGATGCACTCTACACCCTCTTTGTTACTTGTTAGGTGAATAATAGAGAAAGGGGATATAAGATATGTATGTCTAAATACATCATGTTTTGCAGCTAACTTTGGATTCATGTAAATTTTACATTAACATGAAATGAAATTGAATAAAAATTAATCATTTAAATTTGTTTCTATTTATTAATTTTTTGTTTCAGAATATTATGGGAGTGCACGTGTTGAGGCTACATAAACTACTTTTGTGCAAAATGACCCAAAGTTAAACGTATGTCCTTCTCCCAGAGAGTGAGCATTGTAGTCATTAGTGAATTTACCAATCCCCTCTTCTCCCTCCCACCTGCTTGATTTTCATTGAGTTTTGCTTTCCTATGTGCATATAAGTGTTGATAGATTATTTCTAGCTTAGTATTGAGTACAGTGGTGTTTGTTTTCCCATTCTTGTGATGTCTCACTAAGAAAAATGGTTTCCAATTCTATCCAGGTTGTTACAAAACACACTAGATCAAAATTTTTTTATGGCTAAGTAGTACTCCATGGTATCCATATACCACATTTTATTTATCCACTCAAATATTGATGGGCACTTGGGTTGTTTCCACATCTTTGTGATTGCGAATTGTATTGCTCTGAACGTTCGAGTGCAGGTATCTTTTTTACAAAATGTCTTTTTTCCCATTGAGTAAATACTTAGTCCTGGGATTGCTGCATCAAATAGTAGGTCTGCATTTAGTTTTTTAAGGTATCTCTGTACTGCATTCCATAGAGATTATACTAGTTTGTAGTCCCACCAACAGTGTATGAGTGTTGCTTTCTCTTCACATCCATGCCATCATCGGTAGTTTTGGGGACTTTTTTTGATAAAACCCATTCTTGCTAGAGTTAGATGATAGGTCACTGTGGTTTTGATCTGCATTTCCATGAAGATTTGAGATATTGAGCATTTTTTCATGTGTTTGTTGGCCATTTGTACGTCTTCATTTGAAAATTTTCTGTTCATGCCTTTTGACCACTTTTTAATGGATTTGTTTAGTTTTTTTCTTACTGATTTGTTTGAGTGATTTGTAGATTCTGGTTATCAACCCTTTATTAGATGCATAGTATGCAAATATTTTCTCCTATTCTGTAGGTTGTCTATTTGCTCTATTGATTGTGTCCTTGGCTGTGCAGAAGCTTTTTAATTTGATTAGGTCTCATTTATTTATTTTTGTTGTTTTTGCATTTGCTTTGTAGTCTTAATTTCTACTTTTTCTCCACTAGTTTTATGCCATTTTATTGAAAAAAATACTGAATGTGATTTCAGTCTTCTTGGATTTGCTAATACTTGATTTGTAGCCTAACATCTATCCTAAAAATACTCTGTATGAACTGGAGAAGAATGTTTTTCTGCTCCTGTTGGATGGAATATTCTGCATATATCTCATTTTATTGTATCCATTTATGCTATAATGTTGCTCTAATTTATTATTTCCTTTTTGATTTTTCTGTCTGGATGATCTATCCCCTGTTGATAGTGGGGTATTAAAGTCTCATACTGTTATTGTATTGATGTTTATTTCTCTATCTGGTACTCTTAATATTTACTTTACATATTTAGCATTTTAAACTTGGGTGCATGAATATTTACAATTGTTATATCTTCTTAATGAATTGACCCATGTATCAGTATTTAATAACTATTTTGTCTCTTATATGAGTTTTTGACTTAAAATCTATTTTTTTTAAAATAAGTGTAGCCACTCCTATTCTTCTTTGGTTGCTATTTGCATAATGTATCTTTTCCCATCCATTCATTTTCAGGCTACGTGTGTCCTTAAAGCTAAAGTGAGTTTCTTGTGGGCAATATATAGTCACTCTTATTTTTTATCCATTCAGCCACTCTATATCTTTTGACTGGAGAATTTAGTACATATACATTAAAAGTAATTATTCATGTGTAAGGATTTATTGTTGTCATTTCTTTAATTGTTTTCAGATTGTTTCTGGTTTCCTTGTTGCTTTCTTCCTCTCTTATTGCCTTCCTTTGTAATTTGATGAGTTTTTGTGTTGGCATGCTTTGAATCTTTTCACTAATCTTGAGAATCTGTTAAAAGATTTGTTTTTGTGGTTACCATGAGGCTACATAAAACATCTTATAGTTACAACAACCTATTTTTAAGTTGATAGAAACTTAAATTTTTTCACATACAAAAACTCTATGACTTTACTTTTCCCATCTCGCATTCTAAGTTATTGACATTAGAATTTACATAATCTTTATGTTATATACTTATTAACAAATTAATTGTATTTATAGTTTTTTAATAGGTTTACCTTTTAATGTTTATACTAGAGTTGAAAGTGATTTGTGCACCACCATTACAAAATTAGGGAATTCTGAATTTGACCATATATTTACCTTTTCTAGTGAATTTTATGCATTCATATGTTTTTTAATGTTTATAAACATTGTTACTTAGCATCCTTTTTCTAGTTTAGGAACTCCCTTCAGTGTTTCTTATAAAGTAGGCCTAGTAGTAATAAACTCCTTCAGCTTTTGTTTGTTTAGGAAAATCTTGATCTCTTTTGCTTTTTGAAGGATAGTTTTGCCAGGTATAGTATTCTTTGTTGAAAGAGAATACTATTTCTTTCAATATTTGAATATATCACCCCACATTTGGCCTTCAAGATTTCTTCTGAGAAAGCTGCTGATAGTTTCATGCAGACTCACTTTTATTTGACAAATTGCTTTTTTCTTTCTGCTTTCAAAATTCTCTCTCCATCATTTACTTTTGTCAATTTAATTATAATAAGTTTTGGTATAGATCTTTTTAGATACAACTTCTTAGAGAACTTCTAGGCCTCATAAATCTGCATGTCCATTTCTCTTCTGCCAATTAAGAATTTTTTAGCCATTATTTCTATAAGTATACTTATGCCCATTCTCGTTTTCTCTTCTCAAACTTTCATACTTTTGTATATTGATTTGCTTGATGATGTTCCATACATTTATAGCCTTTATTCATAATGCTTTATTCATTTTTCTTTTAGTTTTTTTGGCAGGGTAATGACAAATACCATGTCTTTCTGGCTGATTACTACTTCTGCTTGTGAGAGTTCTGTCTGAAATTGAACTTCTCTATTGAATTTTTCCATTCAGTCATTTTATTTTTTAGCTGTAAGATTTCTATATTTTCTTATGGCTTGTATTTATTTGTTGAATTATACATTTTGTTCATGTGTCATTTCCCCAATTTCATTTAGTTTTCTGTTTTCTTGTAATTTACTATGATCCACAGCTGGACTAGACTGCTGTTTAGTGATCTGAGTGAGGAAGAACATCTGACTGTGCTTCCTGGCCATATGGAACCACACTAGGCTCCACAATTGAGTGTAATCTCAGCTTGTCTCTATAATGGGGTGAAGGCAGTGGCAGAGATGTGGCACAACCACCAAAACTCATATACTGGTACCTGTGAGCCCTTTCACCCTTCTTTATTTCTAACTGACTCTAAGTAGTCTATCCCTGACAATTTCCCAGATTTTCCTATTAAGCAAACAGAAATAGGCTTCTTGAGAAGCACCCTGGAATTCATAGAAATCTGATTGTTCAATTGAGGATCTTTCTTCCCTACAGAAGTAACTATAGGTCCAAGAAATCTTTTTTCTGTTGTGGTCTTATGCAGCCAGAGAGGCCTGATGTGATTCAGTAAAACCATGCTTCTTAACTCTTCCAATGTGACTTTTATTGGTTTTTTGAGCCCTAAGGGGTATGTTTTAGATTCATCTATAGCTTCTGAGAATTTAACAAACATGTTTTTGTCTGTATATCCTAGTCAATTTTTTTTTTGAGGAGTACTAAAACCAGAGACCTTCTGTTCTGCTATTGTACTGACATCACCATCAATCATAAATAGTATTTAGCATACAAGGCTACAGAATCCATCTTATATATTCTGGCCTTGATTACGTGATCAGTTCTAGGTTGATTAGATGGCTCTGCTCACCTACATTGACTCAGTCCAGGAGTTAGTTGTCAGTAAATCTAGAATGACTTGGCTAAGAGACATAGCATGGCCTAAAGCTCTATTTTTATATGTTTAATGTCTTTTGGTGCCAGTTACTCCAATAAGCTATCCCAAGCATGTTCTACTGGTAAACACAGATATGCAGGAGAGAAAATGGAAATAATACCTATTTTTTCTTAGCCTCTTCTTGTTTTAAGGTTGTTGAAATCCTACTGGGCACTGCAAGTCATTAAGTTGCCCTGACATACAAATGAAAAAGAACTACAAGTTTACACAGCCAAATATGTAAATTTTGGTGTGTAATTTTGGAATTGGTGATAAACTGGGGCAACTAATGACATTAGTCTATCACATTATTGTTCTGTAATTGTTGTGTATATAAAATAATAAAACAAAGTTATTAAGTTGCTATTTATGGAATCTAAGGTTTTTCCTGTGGTATAAAGAAGATATCAAAATATTAAATAAAAACTATATTTTGCATTTTAAATAAAAGCATCATTATAATCTTGCAAAATGTTTTAGCCACAAAACAAATCTAAATCTAGATCTTTCTACTGAAAATATAAAAACAAAACAAATATAAAATCTAGATCTTTCTACTGAAAGGGACTGTCCAGAAAGAATGACCAACTCGGTAGTAATAAATACACTAACATATATATTCTAGATTCTCAATAACATAACATTTCCTAGTGATATAAATCACATTTTTTTTAATTTTTTTTATTAAATCATAACTGTATACAATGATATGATTATGGGGCATCATACACTCACTTCATAAACCATTTGACACATTTTTATCACAGTGGTTAACATAGCCTTTCCGGCGTTATCTCAGTTACTGTGCCAAAACATTTACATTCTACATTTACCAAGTTTCGCAAATACCCCTGTAATATGCACCACAGGTGTGATCCCACCGATTCCCCTCCCTCTACCCACCCCCCCCTTTCCCACTTCCCCCTATTGTTAAGTTGTAGCTGGGTTATAGCTTTCATGTGAGAGTCCCAAATTAGTTTCATAGTAGGGCTGTGTACATTGGGTATTTTTTCTTCCACTCTTGGGATACTTTACTAAGAAGAATATGTTCCAGCTCCATCCATGTAAACATGAAAGAGGTAAAGTCTCCATCTTTCTTTAAGGCTGCATAGTATTCCATGGTATACATATACCACAATTTATTAATCCATTCGTGGATCGATGGGCACTTGGGCTTTTTCCATGACTTAGCTATTATGAATTGGGCTGCAATAAACATTCTGGTACAAATATCTTTGTTATGTTGTGATTTTTGGTCTTCTGGGTATATGCCCAGCAGAGGAATTACAGGATTGAATGGCAGATCTATTTTTAGATCTCTGAGTGTTCTCCATATATCTTTCCAAAAGGAATGTATTAATTTGCATTCCCACCAGCAGTGCAGAAGTGTTCCCTTTTCTCCGCATCCACGCCAACATCTCTGGTCTTGAGATTTTGTGATATAGGCTAGTCTCATTGCAGTTAGATGATATCTCAAAGTAGTTTTGATTTGCATTTCTCTGATGATTAAAGATGATGAGCATTTTTTCATATGTCTGAAGGCCGTGCGCCTGTCTTCTTCAGAGAAGTTTCTCTTCAAATCCCTTGCCCAGCCTGCGATGGGATCCCTTGTTTTTTTCTTGCTGATGCGTTTGAGTTCTCTGTGGATTCTGGTTATTAAACCTTTGTCAGAGTTATACCCTGCAAATATCTTCTCCCATTCTGAGGGCTGTCTGCTTGCTCTGCTTACTGTGTTCTTAGCTGTGCAGAAGCTTTTTAGTTTGATCAAGTCCCAGTAGTGTATTTTTGAAGCTGCTTCAATTGCCCGGGGGGTTCTCCTCATGAAATACTCACCCAGACCAATTTCTTCAAGGGTTTTCCCTGCATTCTCCTCTAGTATTTTTATAGTTTCATGTCTTAAGTTTAAATCTTTAATCCAATGAGAGTCTATCTTAGTTAATGGTGAAAGGTGTGGGTCCAATTTCAGTCTTCTGCAGGTTGCCAGCCAGTTCACCCAGCAGCATTTGTTAAATAGGGAATCTTTTCCCCACTGAATGTTTTTAATTGGCTTGTCAAAAATCAAATAGCGGTAAGTAGCTGGATTCATCTCTTGGTTCTCTATTCTATTCCAGATATCTACTTCTCTGTTTTTGTGCCAATACCATGCTGTTTTGATCACTATCGATTTGTAGTAAAGTCTGAGGTCTGGTAGTGTGATTCCTCCTGTTTTGTTTTTATTTCTGACTAATGTCTTGGCTATTCAAGGTTTTTTCTGATTCCATATAAAACGAAGTAATGTTTTTTCAAGATCTTTAAAATATGACAGTGGAGCTTTAATAGGGAGTGCGTTGAAATTATATATTGCTTTGGGTAGTATGGACATTTTGATAATGTTGATTCTTCCTAGCCATGAGCATGGTATGTTTTTCCATTTGTTAACATTTTCAGCTATTTCTTTTCTTAGAGTTTCATAGTTTTCTTTATAGAGATCTTTCACGTCTTTTGTTAGGTAAATTCCCAAATATTTCATCTTCTTTGGCACTACTGTGAATGGGATAGAGTCCTTAACTGCTTTTTCAATTTGACTGTTGTTGGTGTATATAAAGGCTACCGATTTATGAATGTTGATTTTGTAACCTGAGACGCTGCTGTATTCCTTGATCACTTCTAGGAGTTTTGTAGTAGAGTCCCTAGTGTTTTCCAGATACACAATCATATCATCTGCGAAGAGCGAGAGTTTGATTTCTTCTGACCCTATATGGATACCCTTGATCGCCTTTTCTTCCCTAATTGCGGTGGCTAAAACTTCCATTACAATGTTGAAAAGCAATGGAGACAATGGGCAGCCTTGTCTGGTTCCTGATCTGAGTGGAAATGATTCCAATTTAACTCCATTCAATATGATATTGGCTGTGGGTTTGCTGTAGATAGCCTCTATCAGTTTAAGAAAAGTCCCTTCTAGACCAATTTTCTTGAGTGTTCTGATCATGAAGGGATGCTGGATATTATCAAAAGCTTTTTCTGCATCAATTGAGAGAATCATATGGTCTTTGTTTTTTAATTTGTTTATGTGCTGAATTACATTTATAGATTTACGTATATTGAACCAGCCTTGAGACCCTGGGATAAAACCAACTTGGTCATGATGTATAATTTGTTTGATGTGTTGTTGGATTCTGTTTGTTAGGATCTTGTTGAATATTTTTGCATCTATATTCATTAGTGATATTGGTCTATAATTTTCTTTTCTTGTTGGGTCCTTTCCTGGTTTGGGGATCAGGGTGATGTTTGCTTCATAGAACGTGTTGGGTAGTCTTCCTTCTTTTTCTACATTTTGGAACAGGTTGAGTAATATAGGTACTAATTCCTCTTTAAAGGTTTGGTAGAATTCTGACGTGAAACCATCTGGTCCCGGGCTTTTCTTTTTAGGGAGGTTTTGTATAGTTGATGCTATTTCTGAACTTGATATGGGTCTGTTCAACATTTCCACTTGATTCTGGTTAAGTCTTGGAAGGTGGCGTGCTTCCAAGTATCGGTCTGTTTCCTTCAGATTTTCATATTTCTGAGAATAAAGTTTCTTGTAATATTCATTAAGGATTTTTTGGATTTCTGATGAGTCTGTGGTTATTTCGTCTTTGTTGTTTCTGATTGATGATATTAGAGATTTTACTCTTTTTTTCCTGATTAGGTTGGCCAGAGGTTTATCTATTTTATTGACCTTTTCAAAAAACCAGCTTTTTGATTTATTGATCTGTTGTATTATTCTTTTGTTTTCAATTTCATTTAATTCTGCTCTAATTTTGGTTATTTCTTTTCTTCTACTGGGTTTGGGGTTGGAATGTTCTTCCTTTTCCAGTTGCGTGAGATGTCCCATTAAGTTGTTAACTTCCTCTCTTTCCGTTCTCTTGAGGAAGGCTTGCAGTGCTATAAATTTCCCTCTTAGAACTGCCTTTGCAGTGTCCCAGAGGTTCTGATAGCTTGTGTCTTCATTGTCATTTTGTTCCAAAAAATTGGTGATTTCTTTCTTAATCTCATCTCTGACCCAGCTGTCATTCAGCATAAGGTTATTTAACTTCCATGTTTTTGTATGGGTATGCAGATTCCTGTTGTTACTCAATTCAAGTTTTATTCCATGATGGTCCGAGAAGATGCATGGAATAATTTCTATTCCTTTAAATTTACTGAGGTTAGACTTGTGACCTAAAATGTGATCAATTTTGGAGTAAGTTCCGTGGGCTGATGAGAAGTATGTGTATTCAGTTTTGTTGGGATGAAATGTTCTGTAGATGTCTGCTAAATCTAAATATTGGATGGTTAGGTTTAAATCTAAGATTTCTTTGCTCAGCTTCTTTCTGGAGGATCGATCCAACACTGCCAAGGGAGTGTTGAAATCTCCAACGATTATGGAGCTGGAGGAAATCAAGTTACTCATGTCTGTTAGAGTTTCTCTTATAAATTGAGGTGCATTCTGGTTGGGTGCATAGATATTAATAATTGAGATCTCGTCATATTGAGTATTACCCTTAACAAATATGAAGTGACCATTCTTGTCCTTCCTTACTTTTGATGGTTTAAAGCCTACTGTATCTGCAAATAAAATTGCAACACCTGCTTTTTTCTGATTACCATTTGCCTGAAATATGGATGACCATCCTTTCACCCTGAGTCTGTATTTGTCTTTTAAGTTGATATGTGACTCTTGTATGCAACAAATATCCACAATTTTTTTTTGAGAAATGGCTAATACCAACAAGTGAATAACATGCACTTAGAACACCTTGTCACAATATCTCATCACATTAAATAATGTGAGCATTATTAAAGACAATTTCGCTCACATTAAAAAGAAGCAATTTGAGGAAATGCCCCTGGTTAAAGTTGGAAAGTTTTACATGAATACAAATAATGATTGCAATGGTTTTTAAACATCAAATGTGTTTAAAGCTATAAGCTTAACTTAATATAAGTACAGAAAACCAATTCATTAATTAGAAATTCAGTAAATAAAATAAAGAAATTAAATATTTATACTGCTTTTACTTTATAAAATGCCACAAGGTAATAGACTCATTATTGAGAAAAGATCCTCCCCAGAAGAATTTCAAGCAATAAATAAAGAAATAAATATAGAATTAAAATATCACAATTTTGTAACCCTTGATAAAATAGCTGCTAATATACAATGAAGCGTGACAATCAGAAATTATGTGTCTCCTGGTAGAAGTCCACAACAACTTCTGTGAATCTTCTTGACAAAAAAATAAAACCTATAGGTAGTCAAAACTTTAAACCTAACTATCAATTTAGAGAGAAGAATATTAAACAGCATCAATAGAAATGCAATCATCAAAGTCTATGGTGAAAGATACTACAGGATGAAGAATCTGCTTTCTTCAGCAAATGCACTGAAGAGAAAGCAAAAGCAAAAAGAAAGGAGAAATTTGTAGATTAAAGCAATTTAAGAGACATATACCCCTGTTAAACTGTTCAAACCTTATTGAGAGAAAAATTTAATTAATTCATACCAAAAAAAATGAGGAAATCAGAGAAATTTAAATACCTATTAAGTAAATACAAACATGAAGGAATTATTAATTTTTTAAAGTTATATAATGCCATCATTTTAAAAAATAACCTTATGTTTTAGACATCCATACTGAATTATACCTGATGGTGCCATGGTTTGAACATTTCCCCCAAATTTCATATGTAGAAAACTTAATTTCCAAATTGCATATGTTGATTGGAGGTAGGCCTTTGGGAAATAATTAGGTTAGATAAAGTCATCAGGGTAGAGCCCCAGTGAGGGGACTGAAGGCTTTATTAGAATAGGAAAAGAGACTTGAGATGACATATATGCTCTTGCTCTCTTGCCATGTGATGCCACCTGCTCTGTTAGAATACAGTAAGAAGGCTCTTAGATGCCAGTGCCATGCTCTTGGACTTCCCAGCCTCCAGAACTATGTTAAATAAATTTCTGTTCCTTATAAATTACCTAGTCTCAGGTATTAGATTTTAACAACATAAAATGGACTAAGACATATGGAATAATATAATGTTTAAGAAATTTCCTTCAAGATAATCCAGAGTTGGGAGAGTGAGACAGGATTTTGCTGGAGCATGATTTGCCATGAGTTGATAATTGTTGAAATTGGGTAATGGGTACATAGGGGTTCGTTTTGCCATTTATTCTTATTACATGTTTAAAATTTTCCTTATTGCGGCACCTGTGGCTCAGTGAGTACAGTGCCAGCCCCATATGCCGAGGGTGGCGGGTTCAAACCCAGCCCTGGCCAAACTGCAACCAAAAAATAGCTGGGCGTTGTGGCCAGCGCCTGTAGTCCCAGCTGCTCGGGAGGCTGAGGCAAGAGAATCGCGTAAGCCCAAGAGTTAAGAGGTTGCTGTGAGCCGTGTGATGCCACGGCACTCTACCCGAGAGCGGTACAGGGAGACTCTGTCTCTACAAAAAAAAAAAAAAAAAAGAAATTAAAAAAAGATTCTTAGAAGCCTATTATATGATGATTTCTATCCTAGATTTAGGAAATTGTTATGGATAAAAATAGTCTGTAATTAAGAACTTGGGCTTCACATCAAATTATGCTTGAACTCTGTTTTCTTCATTTACTACTTAAGGGACATTGGGTAAACTACCTTTCAGCACCTCAATTTAATTATCTGTAAAGTGAGATTATTAACAGTTTGTACTTCATAGAGTTATTGTGCAAATTATAAGCTACAATGTATAAAGTGCTTAGCACAGTGTGAGACGCATAGTGATTACTCAATACTGGGTATTGTTATCATTATTAGAGACAAGTTTTGCTCTGTCACACAGGTTAGCATACAGTGGCAAAATCACATCTTGCTGAAACCTCAAACTTCCAGACTCAAGTAATCCTCCTGTCTCAGTCTCCCAAATGGCTGGAAGTAGCGGCACATGCCACCCTCATGACTGCTTTTTATTTTTTTAGGATATTGATGTTATTGTGTTTCTCAGGCTTGTCTTGAACTCTTGGCTTTAAGCAAACTTCCTTCAGCCTCCCAAAGTTCTGAAATTATAGGCATGAGCCATTGCAACTGACTTGTTTATTATTTTTTATTGACATATATGATAATGTTGAATATACAGATAAAGGGCTAATGAGTTTACTCTAACTGGTAATATTAGTGACCTCTAAGGCAAAAAGTAGGAATGAAGAGAGATGCAAGAGAAGGTATTATTTTATTCCACATGCTTGGTCATAATAATGTTAATATTATTGAAGTGCTTGTGTAATAATTTCAAGAATTCTAAGTATTCTCATTACAAAGAAAATTTCCCGATCAATTACATTTAAAATTTTTGACTGGGGGCCTTGCCTGATAACCCAGCAAACTTCCAAGGCTCAGCAATGACCACAGTCTTGTTTTGATCTTCCAAGAGCCTAAAACTTAATACAAGAATAAGATGAGCATAAAAGATAACTAGATGAAAATTAGAATGTGATGTATGTTCTAAAACAATTTATAAACACAGGAACACTAGGATTTAGAATGTGATACTAGACCAATATCTACTTAAAAAAAAAAAACCTACGAATTTAAGTTTATGCAAAAAGCTTATGTTAAGGTAGAGAAACATCTAGATTATAGTAAAAGAGAGATCATGAAAGCCAGTGGGAAATCACTGTGAGAGTGCTTGGACAGTTGCCACCACTTTATATTCAATACACAGATTACTACCGTCTTATTATTAATATGAATTCGAGTAAAAATCAGTGTAATGTTAGCTTGTCTTGGATACTGCTTAATAAACATGTCCTATGAAAATTCCTTTAGAGAGAATGCCCTGGCAAGAGCCCTTATAGCAGTACTATGTGAGGGTTCACTATGTTTATATTACCCATCACATTCTACCGGGAAGAATCAAAGATTTAAAAACTGATTGTAGCTGTCAGTTGGCATTATCACATTTATATTTAAAAATGACAAGCATCTATTTTGCCACTAAATGTTCCACTGTGTGGACCTGGTCAAGTATATAAAACTCTCGCATGCTGTCTGACCAGATAGGGAGGCAGCATAATCTGGGTTGCCATTTTTGCTCAGTGACTCTGGAAGTCTTATTCATCCCCCAAAGCCTAACCCCACATCTTACAACATACTGATAAGACTAGTCCCTACCTCACTGGGATTGATGTGCAGATCACAAGACATGATGCCTGTGAAGAGTTAAGCCTCGTGGAAAGCACACATCAGGGTTTAATAACTCTCAGCAGTTATGTTTAATTACTTTGCTTCCCTTGAATAGAAGTGCCTAGAAGACAGGACATTGTCACGTGTACCACTGGGGTCTTGGGACAGAACTTCATGAGGATTTCAATCGAATATTGATTTCTATTTCCCATATTAAAAAGACCAGTTGTACTGTCCAGCAGGAAATCCTGCAACCCCTCATGGAGGAGTTCCATAGGAAAAACCACTATTTACTGTGAAAAGATTTGGGCCCTGGAAACTGCTGTTCCCTCTTCACACCACTGCATTTAGGTAAAAAAGCATGATCTTCTCCTCATTGGAAGCTTTGCTAAGAGGGTATTTATTGCATTTGTATGGGGGATTGAAATTGAAAGTAGGGGAAATCTAAGTGACATTAAGGGACCACTTTCCCTGAAAAAAAAAAAAATAAAAGTAAAGTACAAGAACCATGTTAAGTATATGCTTGTCAAAAGGGAATAAACCACTGTGGGCAGGTCAGCCTGGTCTTTATCTGCTTCCTAAACAGCTATCTTGTGTTAGATAAAAGGCAGGGATTTTCTTTAGAAATATAAAATGTCAGGCATTAATAGGATTTTTATTATTTATTTTCTGAGCTCTGTTATATTTGATGCTGTCTTATTTTTTCCATTATAAATACCTTCTTCTCAAGGGGTTGTAACTCCCCCCAATAAAAAGAATCGCTTTGGGCAAACACTTGAAGCATTTGCTCTCAGCTTAAGAGGACTTTTGTTTTCCCAGGTCTTGAAAATAAAAATCCATTAAATTCTTTTCAAATTAAAGGAGTGTTAAAGTGGAAAAAAAACACAGAAATTATTGCTTTCATATGTGTGCTCTTACTAACTGGACTCAGATTTTTTTTTTTTAAAACAGGAATTTTGCAGGTCCTCTGATTATATTAGCATCCCTCTCTTATCTGAGAAAATTCGATATTGCCTATCCGCTCTGAGTCCATTGGCTTCCTCAGAGATGCTTACCAGAGATGGTTTGATGGTTAGTTAGTGCTAGATAATTTCTCTTTCACTGATAGATAATATAATGTCTCCCAGGAAAACAAAAAACAAATAAACAAAAACCAGTCCATTCAGTACCTGGTCACCTTCCCCCAGTGAAAGCTACAGTGGTCTGTTATCCTCAGGGTGATGGTGAAGAATGGACTTTGAGCCCCTGAAGATCAAGGTGTGCTGAAACAGTTTCAAAACATCTCTCTCTAATTTATTCCCAGAGAAGTGCTGATCTGGAGACTATTGTTAAGCTCCTGGTTTGAGGCCAAGGACAGGGTCAGGCTAACGAAGTAATAATGACACATTTCAGAGACTCCCTATAAGCCTGATGTCAATGCATGGCAGGAGTTGAAAGCCTTTGGTTGTGCCAGAGAGTCCAGGGTTTCAGGATGTGGCTGTGGATGACCTCTGGGAGCCTAGTAACATGAAAGAGACCCTAGCATCTTTAATATTCTTTATTTTAAAGCAACATTTCCAGAAGTTAATTGCCTCTGGAATTATATACTCCTTCATATACTCCTCATATGCTATATTTCCTCTAGCTACTTTTGTCTAAAAAAAAAAAAAAAAAGCTTAAAAGAGAGGATATTTCCTTTACAATGGGTTGCAATTGTCTGGAGAGACTACTTTTAATAATAGAGACAGAATCATAAAACAATAGCAATAAATAATCTGTGAAAATCAGTTGTTCAGATAGAAAAAATGAAATTAGATTTCTATATTACATTAAAGAAAGATACAAATGGCCTTTGGAAACAAATATAGGGGAGGATCTCATAGAGAAGATGCAAAACTCCCAAACTTTAAAGTAAAATATTAGAAAATTTAACTACAGCGTGAGAAAATTCTAAACAACTATAGACCTCAGAAAGTTAAAAGATAAATAATTATTTGAAAATCATATTCCCCTCAAGATATTATTACCTAGGATCTATACAAATTCCTATAAATCAAAAAACTATAATAAATGAAATAATTGAAAAAATATGTGAAGAATATAATAGGCAATTTATAGGAGAGGAACAGTCAATAAACTTAAGAAAAATTGTGCCCCTTCAAAAATTACAAGAAGTATAAATAAAAATAAAGGAGAAATACCATTCTACAAACATTAGATTGTATAAAGGGCGGTCCTTGGGGCTCAGTGGGTACACGCCAGCCCCATATACTGAGGGTGGTGGGTTTGATCCTGGACCCAGCCAAAATGCAACAAAAAAATAGCTAGGCATTGTGGCGGGCACCTGTAGTCCTAGGTACTCTGGAGGCAGAGGCAAGAGAATCGCCTAAGCCCAAGAGCCTAAGTTGCTGTGAACCGTGATGTCACGGGACTCTATGGAGGGAGACAGAGTGAGACTTTCTCTCAAAAAAAAAAAAAAAGAATTGAAAATATTTATATTATTCTAGTAACCAAGCATATGACCAGTGAAGACCTAGGATATGAAGAAGTGAGGACCTTAATGAAAGTAGGAATTGGTAAAAAGAAAAAAAACAACAACAATTGGAGAAAAACAATTAATAATACCTAGAAATGTTGAATATGTGTATATCCTTCAAAGCCTACAAATTTCAATTCTAAGTATATGCTTTTGAGAACCTCTCATGCATTTGTTTAAGGAGATATGTGCATGAGTAGTTCTTTGAACGATGCTCGTGGTGGTGAACAACTGGAATCAACCTAAATATTCATCCACAGAAGAACTAGTAAATCAATTGAAGTATAGTCAGACTGTGGAATAGGCTACAATAGCTAAAAGAAATGCAATAAATACGTATCTACCAACATGAATACATTTTAAAAATACAGTGCACACCAAAAGCAAGTTGCAGAAATACAAAATAATATATATATTACTATGACACTTACATATAACTTAATGCATCAATAAAGACTGTGTATATATAACTTTTGGTTACATAGACTTGCTATATAATTTTTAGTTACCTAAACTTACTTGTAAACAAAATTATATAATAAGAGTTTCACTTTTAGCAAATAAAAATACATGGAAATGATTAACATTTGATGATAAATATTATCTGTGGGCCAAGAGAAACAAGAATAGAGTCAAGCCCATAAGAAGCATCATTGTTTCTGTAATCTATCTATTATTTCTTAAAAATAAAGAATTTGGGAGAAAGTATGGGATAATTTTAAGGATCTCATAACACTGGATGGTGGAAGCATGGGAGACATTTTGAAGACTTCCCCTTCCTTAGGTCTTATTCACAATGCACCCTCTTCTTAGGAGTCCATTTCTATCTAACTCACTAATGGCTCTGGCTTAACTTCATACCCTTTTGAAACTCTCCATATATGCTATATCAGTTTGCTAATATGCTGTTGCCTTGGACTTACTGATTTCTTACTTTCTGAACTTTTTAGTAGAAGAATGACAGACTAGAAAGGCCTATTCTCTACTGTTAATACAATGTTGGGTGATGAAGGTCCTAGAAAGCATTTCACTATCTGTGCACTAAACACCAGACTAGGTAATAACTATATTCAAAAGAAGAAATCTATTGTTTTTCCTTTCCTTTACATTCCAGGGTTATCATGCTTTTCAAAAAGCATGAGCAAAGCTGAGTACATTAAACAAAAATAAATAAGTAGATGTTTGCTAGATGATGAGAGACCAATTTTGAGCAGTGAAGGCTTGGACAGTAGAACTGCAAAGTGCTAGAACAGGAAAAATCAGAAGCATGACCTTATAAAATTGGGAAAAGGTGGCTGTCCCAATTCAGTACATGAATAAGAATAGTCATTGATTTGACCTGTGGACTAAGGCTTACAGTATTAAACAAAGAAAATCAGAAAGGGAACATGGAAAGGAGACTTATTAGTTCTGTATTTTTACCATCCATTTAGCTCTTTAATTTTTTTTCTTTATTAAATCATGACTATGTACATTAATGCATTTATGGGATAAAATGTGCTGAACTGACAAATAATGTGGAATGCCCACATTGAACTGATCAACGTAACCATCACCTCGCTTGCTTATTTGTTGTGGCAAGACATTTATACTCTATTGTTAATAGTTTTGAAATGTACCGTTGTATTATGCACATTAGGTGAGGTCCCACCAAGTACCCTCCATCCTCCGGACCTCCCCCTTCCCCTCTCTCTCCTCTTCCCTCTTTCTTTCTGGACTATAATTATGTTTTATCATTTGTATGAATGTGTAGGTGATTCTATGTTGGTTTCATGGTAGTATTGAGTACATTGGATACTTTTTCTTCCATTCTTGAGATACTTTACTAAGAAGAATACGTTCCAGCTCCATCCAGGTAAACATAAAAGAGGGAAAGTCTCCATCTTTTTATGGCTGCATAGTATTCCATGGTGTACATATACTACAATTTGTTAATACATTCATAGGTTGATGGGCACTTGGGTGGCTTCAATGTCTTGGCAATTATGAATTGGGCTGCAGTAAACATTCTGATACAAATGTCTTTGTTGTAAAATGAGTTTTGATAATCTGGGTAGATACCTAGTAGAGGAACTGCAGGATCGAATGGTAGGTCTACTTTTAGTTCCTTGAGTATTCTCCAAATTTCATTCCTAAAGGGCTGTATTAGTTTGCATTTCCACCAGCAGTGTAGAATCATTCCCTTCTCTCTGCATCCATGCCAACATCTGTACTTTTGGGATTCTGTAATGTGGGCTAATCTTACTGTGGTTAGATGATATCTCAAAGTGGTTTGATTTGCATTTCTCTGATGATTAAAGATGATGAGCATTTTTTCATGTGTTCATAGGATATGTGCCTGTCTTCTTCAGAAAAGTTTCTGTTCACCTCTCTTGCCCACAAAGAAATGGGCTTATTTGTTCTTTTCTTACTAATTAGTTTGAGTTCTCTGTGGATTCTAGTTATCAGACCTATGTCAGAAACTTAATCTGCAAAAATCTTTTCCCATTCTGAAGGCTGTCTGTTTGCTTAACTAACTGTGCTCTTCTGTGCAGAAGCTTTTTAGTTTGATCCAGATCCCGGTTACATATTTTTGGTGTTGCTTCAATTGCCAGGGGGGTCATCTCATAAAATATTTTCCCACGCTGATTGCTTCAAACGTTTTCCCTGCACTCACTTCTAGTATTTTTATAGTTTCATGTCTTAAGTTTAAATCTTTTATCCAGTGAGAATCAATTTTTGTTAATGGTGAAAGGTGGGAGTCCAATTTCAGTCTTCTACAGGTCGCCAGCCAATTCACCCAGCACCATTTGTTATATAGGGAGTCCTTCCCCCAATGAATGCTTTTGATAGGCTTATCAAAGATCAAATGATGATAAGTGGCTGGGTTCATCTCTTGGTTCTCTATTCTGTTCCATACATCTACCTTTCTGTTTTTGTGCCAGCATCATGCTGTTTTGATTACTATAGATATCTAGTATAGCCAGAAGTCTGGTAAAGTGATACCTCTTGCTTTGTTTTTATTTATGAGTGATGTATTGGCTATTTGAGTTTTTTTCTGATTCCATACAAATGAAGTACATTTAATTCTTAATTAACCATTAAGCAATCTAAGCAGGGTGCTTAAGGAAGAAAGGAGAGGGTGCTAAAGAGTTCCCTGACCTGATCATGTCTCCCTTGACTTTAATTCAATTTTTTTTTTTTTGGCCGGGGCTGGGTTTGAACCCACCACCTCCGGCATATGGGACCGGCGCCCTACTCCTTGAGCCACAGGCGCCGCCCTTTAATTCAATTTTTGTATCATCTTTACCTGCCATATTTTACTTTAATCTACATTATTAAATGTTTTCTTTGGCATAGTAAGTGATCAAAGTTTAAGTTTGGCTTGAAGATGTCAGACACCATATTTTGTTTCTAGTTCATAGTTTGAGAGTTTTGATTCCATTCAATGTAAGCACAGCTGGCTGTAAAAAATCCTTGAACTATTTTCGGCAATGGAAGCTCTGAGAGGGCACCATACTGGATGGTACTGATGACATCACCTTGCCTAAATTCAGCCTGGTAATTATTTATTCATTTATCTCATGTTTTAAAGGCTCCTGTGTGCCAGGCATTATGCTAAAACTGGAAATGCATGATGAAAAAGACCCAGTCCTACTTCCTTTCAAGATAGGTCAGGCTAATAAGTAAAAAGGAAGTCATAATGCAATAATTAAATATTATGATAATAAGTTCACTTAATACTCTCAGCCATAAGTCAGACTATGTGTTGTAGTTACATTGATCCAAATGTCTTCTTTCTCCCAGACACAGTTGAGTTTTCAACTCAAAAAGCAAAACCCAGATTTTTTTATGGAGGAAAATATCCTAAAACCCAAAATATCCCCACTAGGCCATACTTATTTACAAACATAGACATTTCAGCTTTTCTATTTGGAGAAGAAATTCTCAAACCATAATTGTCTAATTTCATCTTCTATGGTACGTATGCATCCTCCTTGCAACCGAAGGTAATTATCCCTGAGTACGCGAACCTAAAATTTGGATTAGGACTGCCTGAAGCCACTCTGGAAGTGCTGAAACCACAATAGAAGAAGGAATGAGCGCAATACCAGCGTGGGTTGTTAAGCATAAACATCAAAATCTGAATTTTCTTTAAAAAACAAACAAACATGGATCAGTAGCTGTAACCAAGGTCTCATAACTTTACTGCAAGTGATGTAGATCTGTGGATCCTCCTTTAATTTTACTATTTAAAAGAACAGTTTAGATTTTCTTCAGAGCTGGTCCTAGGTTATGGGAAAGGGAGATATATATCCTTGAGAAACCAACACTATATATCTACATACTTAGATCTTTATCTGAATCTATCATCTACTTCATCCAGATACACAAAGATTTGGGATATAAATAAAAGGTCAGTGTAACATTTTAAATCACCCAAAATATTTTTTCATTTATAATGGAAGATAAAGATGATTCTGACTCTTACAAAGTAAGGAAAGTGAGGCTTAGACATATCTGTGATTTGCCCAAGATCACGTACAGTTGTTCAGTGATAGAGTAAGGATTAAACCTTGATGGTTTCTCAGATGTCATGTCAGAAACGAAGCCCATGTCAGAAAAACTGGGGCCTAGAGGTCATTCATAATGTGTCAGGGTCTAGTCACAAAAATGAAACAATAGCAAGAAAGTCATTGTAGGAAATTTAATATGGAAAATTCACCACAGGTTAGAAGATCTTGAAAGAGCAACCTGGGAAAGTTGAGGTAACTCCATGATAAGCAACTACTGGAAATCATCATTACCCATGAGGCTAGAGGGAAAAGGGAGAAGATGCCCAGGAAATGGGAAGCTTGCAATGAGGGGGCCATCCATGGGATACTAAAAACAGGACTACTGAGGGAAGATGCATCTAGCAGGCAGAGTAGGGCAAGTGCTAGGTAGGTATTTAAAAATGAGCAGGGAGGAAGCTGAATGTGCTCAGCCTATTTTGGCTATTTTGGACTGGCTTGGGTCAGGCTGGCCCAGGCTGTTGTAGGAATGGGGCTAATCAAGGCCTTGCAAAACAGGATCTTGCAGGTGGGTTGTTTGGGGAGCTGGCTGTTTGGGGGGACTGATTAATGTCCCTTGAACTTTCTGATGAGGACAGGTATATATGAGTTGTTACGGGAACATGTTATGGGAGCAAAGTTGATCAAAACCCTGGGAAACCTACAAGCAGCAGCTGATATTTCTCAAAGCCGTGTATAAAATCTAGACACGGCACTTTCTGCAGGGCCTGTGGTCACTAGGACAGGACTTGGTTTGTTGTCCAAACTGTTAAAATAAATATTTCCTTTTGTAAAACTTTACTTACTCTTGTTCACTTTGGTTATTTCGGTGACTATCTTGAGCTGTGGCCGTGCTACCCTAACCGGAAGCATTGGTTTTCAACCTTCCTAATGCTGTGACCCTTTAATACAGTTCCTCATGTTGTGGTGACCCCCAACCATAAAATTATTTTTGTTGCTACTTCATAACTATAATTTTGCTACTGGTATGAATCGTCATGTAAATATCTGATATGCAGGATGTGTTTTCCGATGGTCTTAGGGATTGTGACCCACAGGTTGAAAACCGCTGATAGGGAGTTATTCTCTTTGCAAATAACCTGCCGGATGAGGCGCTGGGAGACCAATTTGCAAGTTATCCTGGGAGACACAGTGGGAGTCCCTCCCCCCTTGGGGAAAAAAAGCAAAGTGTGAAAAGGACGAGGAACAAGTCTGAGGAAAATGACCATCCTGCCATTTTCTTTTTTTTTTTTTTTTTTGTAGAGACAGAGTCTCACTTTATGGCCCTCGGTAGAGCGCCGTGGCCTCACACAGCTTACAGCAAGCTCTGACTCCTGGGCTTAAGCGATTCTCTTGCCTCAGCCTCCCGAGCAGTTGGGACTACAGGCGCCCGCCACAACGCCCGGCTATTTTTTGGTTGCAGTTTGGCCAGGGCCGGGTTTGAACCCGCCACCCTCGGCATATGGGGCCGGCGCCTTACCGACTGAGCCACAGGCGCTGCCCCACATCCTGCCATTTTCAATTGGAATATCTTGCATGTATGTGTTTTGCCTCTTAGTGATATTTTACTTGAAGAAGGGAATCTACATCCCCAAAACTGGAAGCTTGATATTCAGTAGGCTAGACAGACTCACGTTTAAGAGGCCATTCTACATCTTTCATTAGTATAGTATTTGTACTTAAAAGGTAGAAAGTGTGTTTCCTCTTAGAAAAATGAAAATTATCATTTTTTTCTTTTTTTGCAGTTTTCAGCCAGGGCTGGGTTTGAACCCACCACCTCTGGAATATGGGGCCGGCGCCCTACTCCTTGAGCCACAGGCAGTGCCCTTATCATGTCTTTTTTTTTAAATGAGGAAATTAACGCTTAGAGTAATAGCCCTCCCCTGTAAGACAGGGCTAGAAGGTGCAGCAGTCGGGACTGGAACTCTGGGTCTTGGGCTTATAATTTAAGTGCGACAGTACAAGTTCCCAGTGGTTGCTGAGGCACTGTAGGGTGCCCAGCAGATGTGAAGGGACGACACTAAATATTTTAGATCACTGAGGGAAATATAGTAACATCTTTTGGCTATACCTGAACTACTAACAGTTGCAAGGTTCAATTTCTGTGGTTCCACTTGATCACAGCATATCTTTGTAAAGGGGGGTTTTCTAGGATAAAAATCAGGACCACATGAAAACCATTTTAGGCAGAGGAAATGAAGGTAGCAGTGTCCCATATGATTCCAAGGTCCACGAAATTGTGCTGTGCTCAATAGATACTAACAAGTAATTACAAGTTTTTCAAACTTAACTACCTTATACCTTAAATGGTTATGTATTTCTTTTTGTCCAAGGTGTGCTATGAAAAAATTATTATGATATATAGAACATCCTAAACTGAGAAAGCCCCTCTGTTTTGGGGACATTACCCCATTAAGACTGAATGCAATAACCTTAAGAAATTGAGATCGGAGGGCAAGGAGGATATAAGGAGGGAAGAACTCACAATCTCCTAGGTTGTTCTTTTAGAATTTTAGCCACCCTCTTTGTTTGCTTGTACCTGAGGAGTTAACATGAGCCATGGTTGAGATGAAATGACATCTAGTTTAACAATGTGAAAGTCAAAGTCATTCTTACTAAGACAAGAATGCTGTGAGCATCCTTAGACTATTTGGTCTTCAGATTGAGGAGTGGAAATTCTGGTAGGTAACTTCCAAAGCCCACTGCACGACCAGCATGGCACATCATCCCTAACACCTCCTATCAGTGGTGGTTGTTATCTTGGCCTCTGTCAAGGACTCTCTGCGAAGCTTAACTGTGGCAAGAAGATTGCCATCTCTAACTGTCATTCAGATGTTAGGTTATTTTTCCCCTTCTCAAATCTAATTCTTGAAATGATTCTTATATCTCGAACACTTCCTCCTTATCTCTGTATAGAACTCTAAAATCTGCCTTTTAGTGAAAACTACACCTGACAATATATTCTCTGAGAATCATAGACATCTTGCAAGATCAAAGAAAATAGGCATTGAAATTTGTAAGTGATGTTATTTTAAACAAAATGGGTGAAACTGACATCCCGTGACAATATGGGGTGCTATGATGTTTTGTACTTGAGGAACTAGAGAACTAAATGTCTTAAGATCAAAAGATGAGGAGCAGAAATAAGAAAGAAATCAGTTGCAATAGTCCATAAACTGTTTCCTTCTTGTGAGTTAGAATGTAACTGGAGTCAGTATAATTTCAACAAAAGAGACTTTCACTTTAAATTTTTAAAAATGTACATCGCTGTGACTTCTTAATATGCAAAAATTCTCAGCCCTGGTTATGAAACAAATCATTCCTAGAAATTAAAACAAAATGTGAAGGCCCTGTCCCAGACCTTGACCTACTGATTCCCAGGGGCTACGGCTTTTGAATCCATGTATAAAAAGTGTCATTTAGGTACAGCTATTGAATCAGAGAATTATTGAATTAGCTGTCGTCTGCTTTGGAGCCATAAAGCTGCAGCAAGGTTGATTGGTGTTGCCTGGGTGTTTATGACAAAGGTAGAATCTCAGAACCCTGAGTCTGCATCCAGTTCAACAAGGTTCCGAGTGATTTGTATTAAAGTTCCAGATGCAATGGGCTAGGGGAGACAAACACCAGACTGGGACTCCAGGCACTTGTATGCCATTGTCCTGTCACTTACATAAGTCACATATCCTCCGTGAGTCTATTTCTCCAGCTAATGCTATAGACATAATTACGCCTACCCAGTTTACTCCAGGATTGTTGTAAGGGTATAAAATGGGATATGGAAAATATGTGGAAGTACTTCAAAAGATGAAAAGTGCACTGTTTATGTAAAATGCTTCTCTAATGTGGTCAACAGAACCACAGATTTGTAGAGCTACTTGGCTTTTCAATTTATTCCACCTCTATATTTTGAGCCACATCCTTGATTGCTACATGGTTAACTCCCACTCACGTTTATTCCTACTACAGATGCCCAAAGGTAGCACTGCAGTATTTTTTTCTCATAACTTTAAAGTCATAAGGAAGTAAAAAATAACAGCAAAAGGGAAGTTCAATTAGTATCCATAGACTACGTGTTAATCTGCTGTATATGTTAAGGAAACTGTATTTGGAATTTTGCAAATTAAGGATTTCAGCAGAGCCACCCTGGCTTTATGAGGCCTAGTAGTTTCTCTCGTCTTTATTAGTTGGTATTTTATTCATGTTTTCTTGATTAATAGGTAATCTTCTAGGGGTAAGCTTCTCTGGGACACCAATGTGTCCCAGGAATTTGGTCCTAGAGCTGTCATTCTGTCTAGTAAAATAAAAACGGGAAGAACCTCGTCTTTAGAGCTTCCCTGGGCCCTGTTCTCCCTCCTCCTTTTCTCCATTTCTGACACTTGGTGCTATTTGAGACTTCTTTTACTCCCAGCCCCTTCCCTACCTATCAAACCCTTTCTACCCCACCTCCATGCCTACAAAATGTCCTAAATGGAGCTTAGAACGACTTAAATACAAATCTGGATTTGCCTTTCACTCCACTCCTCACTTTTTACTTCTGTTTTACTTCTGAGCTCGCTATAACCCTGAGGCTCCACTCTGCCCCTTCTACTTCGAGAGTATCTTTCTGCAGGTGCTTGGTGTTCTTAATACATTTCTCAGAATCCTGCTGTGCCAGATGCAAATTCTAATAGCATTATTTTGGACTTTTTTTTTTTTTGCTTCTTCTCGCGCACTCTTGATTTTCCCTTTTTTGCATGTCTCCTGCCTGAAGTTACCCAGTACATTCATTGCTCCCCACCACCATAGGGAGCATGACCTGTCTGTCCATGGTATTGCTTCTCTGTGCCTTCAGCACATTCGCTTGAAGTTTTTTTTTGAGACAGAGTCTCTCTTGGTCACCCTTGGTAGAGTGCTGTTGTGTCACAACTCACAGCACTCACAGACTCTTGGGCTTAAGTGATTCTCTTGCTTCAGCCTCCCAAGTAACGGGCGCTACAGGCGCCCACCACAACACTGGCTATTTGTTGTTTTATTGTTGTTGCAGTTGTCATTGTTGTTTAGCAGGCTCAGGCCAGGTTCAAACCCACCAGCCTCAGTGTATGTGGCTGCCCACTGAGCTACAGGCACCACCTCACTTGAAGTGTTTTCATTCTACTAGGCTCAGCTACAGTCTTTTATGTTTAGATTCATTGTATTTTTCTTCAATCTGTGCCTCTAATTTTAGGTTGCATATTCTTTGATCATCTGTCACTAGGGGCAGACTTCAGCAGAATGAAGTATTTTACTTTCCTGTTCACATGTTTCTTATTCTTATTTCCTAGATGATGGGGGACATGATTTATTCCATCAAGAGCCATCATTATTCTGGAGGCATAGTGTCTTAGGATGCAACTGGAAAATCAGTTCTGAGGAAACAAAACCAGCTTGGGCTCTCTATTTCCTTTGATGAGCTCATGTCCAAAAAAAGAGATAGGACCAATGAGTCAATCATCCATTAATATTTTGAAAAAGTAGAAAAACATCTTCTATTTATGCCTATTTATGGTCTCTATTTCATGTAGGGCACATATATGGCATTTTTAACAGAGGGTTTTTTTTTAGTAACAGGTAATAAACTGTTAAAACTGAGAAACTGTTAAAACTCAGTTTCTGTATTACAAATTGTACTATTTAGTTACGTGGCTACAGGCTAGTAGCAACTAGAAGTTAGTTTAGAATTCAAATGGTTAACAGCTTATTTTTTCTTGTTTTAATTTCTGTTTTCAAAACTTAATGAGGTCCCTTCTATGCATGTTATTCTGTGTCTTCTTAGTGTTGAGAGGGAACGGGAAATCGAATCAACAAACATGATGAGGTATCTGTTATTGAAAGATTTAAGAACAATTAAATTAAAAGAAAGGAAGAAAAGGAAGGCATATGTCCTATGATCTCAAACAAACCTGGTCACTTGCATCTGGGCTTCATTTTAAAGTGTGAGTAGTTTTTGACAAACTCTGTGCAGTATTCCGTGAAATAGTCCAATACTAAAGCACATGTCAACTAGTCATGCTCTGAAATTCTTATTGTCAATTATCTTGCAGTTCATCTTTCATCATTATTCTTTCTGGCATTGTGTTTTTTCCTTCACCCCTGGACTAGATTGTTGTAGCCCATCTCCATGATTTTTGTCTTCTCACAGTCACTCTTGTCTATGTAGGAATAAATTATGTCATCCATAGGTCACTGTGGAAATAATGGAATGGGATTTCTGAGACTAGGTGATAGAAGACATTGTGCCTTTTTTTGGCTATTTTTGGGTCATTCGATTTGGGAAAGCCAGATACCATGTTGTGAGAACAATCAAGAAGCCCTGTGGAAAAACCTATGTGGCAAGGACCTGGGGCTTCCCGCCAGAGAGGATCTGAGTCCTCTTGAAAATAGACGTGAGCAAGCAATTCTGGGGAATCCCCCAACAAGTCCGTGGATGACTGCAGCTTGATTGACATTTTAAAAGACATCTCATAAGACAACCTGATCCAGAACCAAATGCAACAAAGCTACTCCTGAGTTGCTGACCTACAGAAAATCTGAGACAATAGATGTTTGCTGCTTCAAGCAACAACTTGTCATACAGCAGTAGGTAACTAATGTGTAGACACTGTGTTATCAGATCTCTGATCTGAATGATGTTAAATACAAGTCCCAAGTTAAACTGCTAAAGAAATTAGCATCATCCATGTCTAGTTTATTTATATTTTTGTATCTCTCAAATAAAACTATTTTTCCTTGATTTTATATTTGAAGATAATTTAAGCTAAAATAAAGAAAATAACACTATTAAATTAAATAGGGTAGGAATTTAAAAATAATCAATATGAAGGTTATTTGTGGATCTTAATTAATTATAGAAATAGTTGCTCTAATCTCTAAATAACTATAGAAATCAGTAATCTCTATTCAAATTAGCAATTTTTGAGATATAATAAAGAAACTAGGTTAACACAATTAAGTGCCACTTGCCAGTATTTTCCAGTTCTCTATAAAGTTAACTGAACATATAAAACATATTTTCTCCTGCTGTTGACTTTTTATTATCCTAAGCCTGTAGTAAATGTAAGGCTGCTATGCTTAAGGGTATAATTTTGTGCAGGAAACCACAATATGGTCTGGGAATAATTGCCCAAAGACTAAGATGAAAAGATAAAGTTAGCAAAAATCTTTGGACATTCCTATCCAAGTCTGTTTTCTGAAAGAAAAATTCCAATTATTTCTTCAATGATAAAATCAATATTAGAGGAAATGCAATAGATTTTATTTTGTTGTATAGTTAAGCAACATTTTAATCTATCTGTACTTACTTTAGGCAAAAAAGAAAAATTAAAAGTCTTAAAACTTTTTTGAGTCAAACTAGAGAAAATTTTTAAATTTTTAGTTTTCTTTAGCTTTAAATGTTTCTAACAAGTTACTCTCCCCCTTCACAAAATCATTCCCTTCAGTTATCCTCTTTCTATTTTTCGTTACGATGTTATAGAAAGTAAAATCAGTTTGGGCCAAACAGTGTACTATTAGCATTATGGAAAGATTCTGGCCATTTCCTGGGGAGCCACACAATGGCCCTGAAATCAGACCAGTCTTCAGGTGTTTTCGTGATCCTGGACCACTCGTTGAGGTCTACAGAGTTCAGAAGTAGCTTATAAAGCTCAAAAGATTTTGTATCTTTTTGAATTTTTATCTAGGATCCATAAGTTGGTGTAATGATTTTTTTTAAATGTACCTGAAGGGAGTTTGTAGTTATCAGCTTAACTCAACTGAGCGGGAGATCTTTGAGAAAATATACCATGCTCCTCGTCCCATCTGTGTCTTTACCCCAGCATTACCCCTGAGTCAAAGTGGGAGCATGTATTCTGCCCACAGTCTTTGTGAGAGCTTGCGCCTCTTACCAAACCATCCCTGCCTTGGGATGGTTTACTAGAATCCCATCAACACTTTTACCTGAGGCTTTAATAGGGAGATCCCAGGAAAATAAGACTGAAAGATAGCTCCTGTAATTAATTCTTTGTCAGGAAACCATACATAATATAGAACAACATATTAATGTGAAGAAAATGGAACTAAAGAGTCTGATTTCACAATAAAGACAAGCTGTCATTCTTTCCCAAATAAATATTCACTGGGCTTATTACAGTCATGCAGCTCATGGCCTGCATAACAGAAATTTTAAGACATATTGTAAACAGAAGTTTCAACACTTTGAACTAATGGACAGAGATGGCAAAGAAGAAAGCATAATATTGAGGCTTCTGTTTGTTTTTCCAGGGGAACTCAGCCTTTATTGTACATTTATTACTAGAAAGATATCATATTGTTAATAGGCAAAGTCAATGACAGTGATCCAAATTATTGGAGGACCTTAATACCCATGATCTCAATTTGACATATAAATCCATATGGTTTCAACATATGAATCCGTAGTTATTTGAGTAGGACTGCAACAAATTGATGACTTGATCAGCATCTTGAAACTTCACTTTTCCTATCTGAATTTGTGCTAAACAACATTGGTTTTGAGCAGAGAAACAAACTATAACTTCAGCTGGTTGAAATCCAAAGCTCTGTTTTCCACAGACACATAAAAGTTGAGAGTAGCCAATATTCTAGCCTGTACTGCAGTCTGTTACAACATCCCGTCTGCAAACCAGGTGCTCAAAATATCACAAGGAAGCGAAGTCTGGTTGCCAGTAATTAATGGGGTTGTTTGGTGGATGAAAGTCAAAGCAGTAGCAATATACTATCCTAAAGAGTTAGAAAAGTTTTCCTGAAGCTAAAACAGGACCTTGCAAATGAAAGCTTCCAATATCAGTGAACTAGGATATTCTTGGATTCATTAAAATTCAGTGTCTAATCATCAACCCTTGCTTAAAGAAGAGAGGAAGGGAAATATATTTTTACAGGATGGATAAAATATTCCCTAGAAAGCAAATAAGGCAAAGCAATTCATGCTAATGAACTGTGAAAATAATGGCCCCCTATTATTTTAGTGTGCTTAAGTGATAAAATTAAGGTTATTTCATATCTCCACTCTTAAAATGTGTGCCGTCTGGAAAGTTTGGCTCATGATTGGTGCTGGAATCTACACTTGTTCTCCTATATTTGACATTATTTTCTTTAAATACAATCATTTGAATCATGTCTAATGATAAAGAAGTAAGAGCTTATTTTGAAAAGATGGGAAGTAAAAGTATTAGAAGTCATTGATTACTGATCATTTGGTTACTTACGCTAAATAACTACAAATAAATGATTTTTTACATGAAGTGGGACTATGTTAAAAAGAAATGAGATTTTGGAGGTTTTATAAACTATATAGTCACACAATAACTCTAATTTTCTTTCATAATAAAATGTATCAAAGAAAGTTGAAAGATTATATACCACGGATGAAAGAGAGTTATCCTGTTTGCATCCAGAGTCAAATCACTAAATAAAAAATGAAAGCAAAATCAAAACAAAACAATAGCAAGAACAAGGAAAAAATAATCCCTTACCTACTGATAGACAACTGTCATTTTCTATGTAATGAATATTTAGTCGTATTTCCAGGTGTTTGGATAGGAATCTTTTAGTAAATTAACAGTTCCTCCCAGATCTTTAACATTGGACCAGACTAAGCTACTGTGATTTGTACTAGGAACATATGGTCAGATTGTAGTTTGTAAATGCAGATTACATAGATACAGAAGCAAGTAATTAATATCAATTTGTAATCTTTTCTGAGTATAAATGTTATCTCTCTCTCTCTTTTTTTTTTTTTTTGCGCTGGAGCAGCAAACCTATGATTAAAATTTAGTTAGCCAGTATGAGATGATATATCACTCTGATATTCCACTCTAATGATAGACCAGTGATACTTGATCTCTTTTGGTGGTTGCCCCCTTTTTTGAAGCTTTTTATAAAAAGAGTACAGTTTAAAATTATTGAATTTGTAATAAAAAAGAAAAAGTATTAAGAATCAGATGATGCACCTCCAAATCATGACACATATACAAAAAAAAAAAGTCTCTCTTACCTACGTTCTTTGTAATAAATATTTGGTCCAATTTCCAGCTGTTTTGGATGGGAGTCAATCAATTAACAAGTGCATACATAATAAAGGTAGTAGAAATCTCTGCTTTTAAACGCGATTTTCTTGGAAAAAGTAGTTCTTTGGTTTCACTAATGGGTGGCAATTGTAGCCAAATATAGGAACAAAACCATCCATGGGGTATGTTTAGAACACAAAGAGGATTGCAAGAACACTGGGTGACGGTGATGGTGACGCAGTTAAGAAAGAGAGAATGGAGGAGAAGAAGTCCCTGAAGGGGAATAAATAACAAACAATAGTCGGAGAGGAAGGAGAGATGTCTGAGGAGTATTATGACTGTGATGAAGGAGCTTGTCATCAAGGATGAAGTGAGCACTAATGCTAAGTGTCCCTGAAGTCAGGCAAGAGAAAGAGGTCAGCCATGTGACTGTTTAAGAATAGAATCAAAGTTCCCAGAACCTGGGCACTGGGCACTTACATGATTAGAACTTAAGGTTTTCAATGGATTTTGAAATTCTCTGCCATAATTTCAGGGCTTAGTGTGGGAAAGTTCTTTATCCCAGGACTTCTTTGTTCCATGTGAGTTAGGTTCTGGGAAGTGGTGAAAATTTGTGGATTCATTCTGACATGCAGGTTCAAGCCAAAACACTGAACAGCAGATCTAAGAGGCTCAGAGAAAACCAAATAGTATAAATACCAACAACTCTACATGTAGGCATATCCTTTTCAAACTGCAGAAAACCAAAGACAAAGAAAAAATCTTGAAAGAAGACAAGGAAATAAAGTACCTTAGCTAGAGAAAAACAAGATAAAAATTAGAGCAGATTTCTCATTAGAAACTATGACAGCAAAAAACAAAAAACAAACAAAAAAAGTGGTATCAAATATTTTAAGTGTTGAAAGAAAAGCTGAAACATCAACCTAGAATTCTATAACCAGCAAAATATCTTTTAGTAGTGAAGGAGAAATAAAAATTCCTTAAGTATTTCAAGACAGTCAAGTTTGAGAACCACTAGTTTAGAAAAAGGTGGCTTATGAGGTCTGACAATTAAGTTCTCAACTCATCCTAGAAAAAAATTCTACATACTTCATTGCTGAATACCACTATAGTCACCTTTGCAGTACTCCCTTTGAGAAGCTATGCACCAATAACAACACCTAGTCGGCCCTTTAAAGCAATTTTGGAATTCTTTCTGGAATGAATATAACCTGTTATTATATTATCCTTAATGTCCTCAATGTCATCAAAATGTCTTCCTTACAATATTTCTTTTATCTCCAGATAAAGAAAAATGTCATTGGGGGCCAGATCAGGTGCATAGCACAGGTGTTCCAATACAGTTATTTGTTTACTGGCTAAAACTCCTCATAAACAGTGCCCGGTGAACTGGTGCATTGTCATAATGCAAGAGCCCATTTTGTACACACTTTGCTCATGCCAAGATTTTCAGTGAAGATTATCCTAACTGTTTCTTTACTTGGTCTGCTATGCTTCCCACAGTCGGCGGACAATTTTATGCACAATTCGACACAGTTTTGCAATGTTTTCATCAGTTCTGCTTGTTACAGCTGCCTTAACCTCTCTTTGTCAGGGATGCTTGCTCCCCTCCAAAAAAGATGTCACCCATTTGTACATTGCCTTTTTCTTCATGACAGCATCCCCAGAAACTTGGACTAACATGTTTCTGATTTCACTTCCACTCTTGCCAAGTTTAACAAGAAATTTAATGTTTGTTTGTTGCTCCAATTCAAGCCCTAACATTCTAGCAACAACAATAATGAATGCCACTGAGCAAGACATCGTCACATGTCCGCACAAAGACAGCTGTGAGGCACTGATATAGCAAGGTTATGAGCCCTGACCATGTTGTGTGTACAGTAAGCTCCTGCTGGCAGGTTCACAAACTTAATTGTCAGAACTTGTATACTGCAAAAAGATATACAGTGGGTTTCATAAACAGAGTCAAAACATTTTAAATTAAATTTATCCATAGTTCTTCTTTCACTGAATACTAAAAAGAAGTTTGGTTTTGTGGTCTCAAGTTTCTCTTCCCCTTCCCTTTTAAGAGCATCTTACCTAACAGAAAAAGAAATAGTATAGAGAATAAGACTAATCAACAACTTACAGAAATTTTTTCTTACTTTTTCTTTCTCATGTGTGTTTGTGTGTTTTGAGAGATAATCAGCATGAAAGCAGTAGCAGTATATCCACTGAATGAGGAAAACTTAAGGGAAAAGAAATGAAGTTTTTGAATAAGTATTGCCATAGTGTTTACCCCTTTAATGATGTTGGAATGATGGAAGTACGTAAGTTGAGTTTGCTTTCACTTATTGCTCTGTGTTCTACTCTGCTCTAATAATGGACAAGTGGATTTTGACTTGAATAAGTTCATATTAAAACTGTATCTCACAATTATCTTCATGAAAATTTCCCCAAATTTGTTGAAACAACCATATGCTTCTTAAAGTTTCCATGATCACATCATGGACATGCATGGATGGATATTTTGTATTGATTGTGAATTGGGATAGGTTTAGGGAGGCTTCTATTTGCTTTGGTGAGGGCATTGCACAAAATATCTCAAATATGATATGAAGGACTGCTTCATATCATACATGATCTGTAGCATATTTATTGCTGGGATAATTTGACCACAGAAAGACGTCAATAGATTACTCAAAGTATTTCTCAAAAGTGGACAATTTAAAATAATTATTTCTCTCTCAAGAGGGAATATGTTGTCTTTTGTCTCAATCTAGTGGTTGCATAAATCTTTTCTAAAAACTAAAAAATGTGCCTTGAGTTTCAATGGGTCAAAAAAAAAATAGAAACATTCTAATAATTAACCAAGCATTGTTCCCTCCCCCTTTTATTCACTTTTCTTTGATTTTATTTTCTCCCAACGAGGAGATAACAGATAAACTACAGGATGATGGAAGGCACTGGACTTGTGTGTCTTCAGAGTTTGTAACTGATTTGGTCTGTTTTTGTTTCTTTTTTTATGGGAGGAGAGGAATTGGTGAAACAAAAATCTGAACTCATGCCCTGGTGATAAAACTTTATCTTTGATTCTTTACTTTAATCATAACAAACAAAAGTACTTCACAGGCAACTAAATTAGAGACAGCCCAAGGAGTTGAAATCTCTTACAGGAATGGTACAGGGCTAGAGTGAACCAAGCTGTGTTCATTGAGCCCTTAATCCAAATAGAACTATTTTTTCTCCCTATCACTCAGGGGCTCCACCCAGTGTAAAGGGTTGAAGGAATCTGGGAAATCTGGCCATTTGCTCATTCATTTAGCATAGGATTTAAATCATATATTATGATAACAACTAAGTCTTTTAAATAAACACAGTGCGCATACAGATGCAAATAGACATGTATATAAACTATATATATAAGCTTTATTTAATTTTTTAAAACTGCAAAAATCTCTCTATGAGTAGAATTGCTGTGATTTAAGGTATGCAAATGTTTAACTTTTCAAGATAGTACCTAATTATTTTTTAAATGGTCACAAAAATTTGCTTTCCTCAAAGCAATGAATATGAGTTCCTATTGATCCACATTACCCTCTCATAAATTGTCATCTCAAACTTCTAAATTTTTGTCAATGTGATTGGAAAAAAAAAAACTCATCCAGAACATAGAAGGGCAGTAAACATTTCTTGATGTATTTTACAAAGTCTGCATTATCATTTTGATAAAAGCAAGAACATTATAAGAAAAGAAACATTTAGGCTGATATTTTTCATGAATATAGATATAAAAAACCTTCAACAAAATATCAAAGAAAATTCAGCAATATTTAAATATGTAATGACACCAAGATTAAGTGGGTTTATCTTGAGAAAGTAAGACTGCTTCAATATTTATAATCAGTGTAGTTCAGTAAGTCAATAAACTAAAGAGGAAATGTGATTCTATATATACAGAAGAAGCATTTGACAAAATTAAATATCCATTAATGATTTTAAAAAAACCTTGACAAAATAGGAATAACTTCTCAACGTAATAAAAGGCTGGACTGAAACAAACAAACAAACAAAAGCTAACATAGTAGTTACCTGTGAAAACTGAATTCTTTCCTTCTAAGATTGGAAAAGAAGAAAGTATGTTCACTCCCACCACCACTCTCCTACTTAACATCACACTAGAGGTTCTAACCAGAGCAATATGGTAAGTAAACTAATAAGTAAATAAATAGATAACATACAGGATTGGAGAGAAAAAAATAAAATTCTCTCTATTCAAAGATAACATTTCTCACTGTCTATGAGGAACCTACAAAAAAAGATATTACAAGATCATAGAATATGTGGTCAAAATACAAAAATCAGTTTTATTTATTCACACTACTCATGAATAATTTGAAATTGAACTGAAAACCTAGAAAGGAGTATAACACATGTCTGGATACTCATTAATTCTATTGACTTATTTTTCCCTGTACAGGATATGATTAAGAATCTTAGTCAGGACTTGGATTTTCAGAGGGCTTCAAAGAAAATAGTTTATTTATTGGGTTAGCTTTCTCATGGTCTCATTTCAACATTTTCTTTGTCTCGCTTCAAATCTCTGATGATGCAATCAATTCAACAGCTGTTGCATGCAACACAGATTGACAAGATGTTCATTTTCAACAATGGGTCTAGAATAGTTTAGTCAAAGTTAAAATAATTCATGGACGGAAAATGCATCTGATCTGCCTCATGGTATCTCATCACTCAGAAGCATAGGTTCTTAATAGGTTTCTTAATAGGTTTTAAGAAAAGAACAGAAAATGAAAGATGTCTTCAAAATGGACTATTGAAAATGACACTTGAAAAGACTTCCAGATTTCTTAGAACCCAATATGTCACTATACATTTCATATATGAAAAATACACCTTTGAAGCATAGATGTGGTCTGGATATAGTTCACCTTTTATTTACTTTTAACTTAAATATAGGTATTTCCCTCAAACCACTGACTTGAAACATGGTAGGTTGCTATCTCTTTAACATAGATGTTTCAGTCTATGTTTTACGAGGTGTATTATATGATATGGCACTGCCACGTTCACAGACTACCAAGGTGTTTCTCCTGAGCTGCCCTGACGATAGGTCACCATTATGTGAGTCTTCACTAGAGATATAAGGCAGTGAAATTTTTCTTAGCCACAAGTCCTCAAGGCCCTCAGAAGAGGAAGTAATTATTTTCCAACCACTACAATGACCTAAGTAAAAACATCTGGTATTTCTACACCCACTATTACAGTAGAAAGGTAGCCACACTAAATCTACTCAATGGCTGGTTAAATAATTATTTCAGAAGAGCATTATGCATTCCTTAATGGATTTCATTTTAATTTTTTCCCTATGGATTTTCCTAAATAGATTATTTATTTGCTCATTCATTCTTCAAATATGTGAGAACTTAGTGTCAGGCAGTGAACCAAGATACAAAAATAATTGAGTAGCAACCAAAGTGAAGCAAAATTATATGGAATTATTTCTAAGCACTAATCCATCAAAAGAAACAGATCCTCAAATCTATAGGATCTGTTGGAATTTCTAGATTAGTTCTCTATAACCACATTAAGATTACCGTTTCATTCTGCTCTCTGGGACAAAAAGAATGAGAAGACAGCTTTTAGAGGGCCTAATGCTATCATTGTTCTTTTGGCTTTGAATCTCATGACTAATTTTATTTATTACTTCTTAATTTCATAGAAGAATGCCAAATTAAATATATTAGACACTTAAAATATAAATGTTGCTAGAAAGGTAAAAGGATATGTAGCCTCTTGTTGCTCTGCCAAAATAACTAAAAAATATACTTGAATTGGAAGAAAGAGAGATTGATCTTGAAAGTTTATACTGGATTGTTGTTTTATGCTCTGGAGAGATGGTATCAGCTCAGAGAAAAGAAGAGGAAGGATCTGTAAGTGAAATCTAACAAGTTTATATCAGCGATGGTTGGGATTCATGTCCTTGAGTTTTGTTTATTCAAAGGAAAAACAAGGTCAACCAGCCCAGAAACATTTTGTGGGCAGTTCGTATATTTCAAAACCATTTTATTTGCTTTTTTGGCTCACTCTTCTTAAGCAAAATCCCATGTTTTTCCAGCCACAGTAGCCACACCATTGTTCTGAAGAGTATACTTTCTGTATTATAATATTAATATCTAGTTGCCACAAATGCAAAGAAGAGAAGAAAAAATACACCTATTTCTTTTATATTTATATTTATGATACCATTGGGAAAAGAATTTTATAAAATTACAGACAAGACTGAGGATGCATAAATGGCATGTGTTAGTTTTTACAAGGTTGCTTTGAACTCAGTATAAGTTGGGCCATCTAGTTAGCAGAGTGCCTCTTTAAAAGCTCGTAATCTAGTGATCTCAATTCTGATAATGGCAAGAGAAATATAAGTAAATTCTTAACAGGATTTTAGAGTTGAAATTAAATATTTGGAACATACTAGTAGTTATGAAGAAAAACAATCGCTTTGACATTATTTCTTTGGAAGCTCTTGTGTGACCAGAGGAGATATATTTAAAGTCAGAGAATTCCGTGATAGCTGTGGGAACATATTCCAGTTGAGTTAATTGCACCTCCAGTAGGAGACTATTTGAATCAGTTTGAGCTGTGTTCTAGATCTCTGATGACACAATAGACATTCTGAAGTTGTTAAAACACAGAATGCTAGGTTCCTCTATATAATTGTGAGATTCCTCTATCTCATTGAACTTGAGAAGATATTTTAGGATGTTAAAAGAGTATTACCAAAGAATATTTAAGTTTAGGTGATTATAAACTGTTTGACCTCATTTCAGGGAATAAGAAGAGGAAAAACAGCACAGAAACCGAGGAAGAGGCAGCAAAATATGAGGTAATCAGCATGACGGAATTTACGTGAGAAGCGTAAGTGGTTCATATAATGTAGTCAGCACAAGGAAGTGTGGATTCCAAGAGTACAAGTTCTTGCTTTGGGGAGATGTTCTGCCTCTGTGAATATAGAATCTTCAGGTGTAAAATTGGTGATTACCGAATTTAGCTTGGAAGATTATGGACAGCAGTAACCTGATCCTAAGATTAAAAGATAGTCAGCGTCCAATAATCTCTAGCCTTTCCCACTTATTGTTCAATATGGCAACTGTATGTTACACTGCACTATGAGGTCATTGAGTAATGAGCCATGTCTCTTTCATATTTATACCCTGAGCACCTCATCACACACCTGGTGATAATGGAGCTAGAAACATTAAATGGAAGTAACAACAGAATTGTTGTTATATAAGAAGACCATGAAGTGACATATTTAAAAAAATAAACATACTAAATATTGTCTAAACATTATTGGTAGAATTGTAACAATAGTAAGGTTAGTAGAAAAAGATCAGAAATAGTTTTAAAATGCAGTGAAGGATTTGAAAGCCAATGGATTATGGTTCAAGAGAGTTGTGTATCAATGACTAAAAATGTTCTTTAGTTCTCAGCAGCTCTGTAAGAATCAAAGATGTGCTTAACTGTTCATTCCTCATTTACCTCAGTTCAGGGGATAAGTAAAGGAATAAGGAGAGGAGAAATAGTGAAAAGGCAGCAAAATATGAGGTAATCAGCATGAAGGAAGCTCTCTAGGTCAGATGAACTTCCCTTCTTTGACTTGCTGCTACATTCACTGCCAAGATCACTTGCTGCTACATTCACTGCCAAGTCATGGTCAAAGTCAGTCTCACATAGAAGCAGAGTTTGTTGGTGTGATGCTGGAAGCACCGTCCTACACCCTGAAGACAGAGGTGAAGGAGACAGTCAAGGTCCTTAGTGCCCCAGAGCTTACATTCTCACTGAGGAGCTAACAATGAGCTGAGACCTGATTCTTACTTAGTTCTGTGTTTTGCATGTATAAATTTTGTCTCTGTTCTTTCTCTTCCCAAGGAAAAAAACTAGTTCTATGAAAATAGAAAATCATCATATACTTCTTCCATAAGTTTAATCCTTGCTAGGATCTAATGTCTTAAAAACAAAACAAAAGAATAAAAAACCTAGTAGCTGGGATGGGATAGTAGGTTTTCAACTTGCTCCTCTCAGTTTCACCATTTCATCTTTGTGTCACTTGGATAGATCAATTTTAGAAACTAGAAATAGGTTACATAGGAAATTTCTAAATAGGAATAGTTAGAGAAACTTTCAAGAGAGACGTGATTAATGATCAGAATAAAAATGCTTAAAAGAGTGAATGCTCAATTGACATGCCTCCAAAATAGTGTGATGTCTTAATTGGCCGTACTCTCCACCCATATCACAAGTGTGGGAGAGGTAAAGAAAAATGACCTTCTAAAATTCTATCTGGAATTGCTCTGGTGAAATTGCAAAACCTAATGGTTCCTAATTATTTTACAAGCTATTGAGATACAGCTGAATTCTTTTTTCCCTGTGCAGATCTACTGGGTAAAGTTATGATGTGTAACTTATAGTTGAGATATTTAAGTTCATTTTATAGGCTACTAATCTATGGTAAGAGTGTTATCCAATTCAAAAACAAAATCAGAAAATGCAAAATTATTTGCTAAATGCAAAAGTTACTTGGTAACTTCAAACAAAAAAATTCATAAAATTCCTTAACTGAATAGTAAAAGGCCAGCAAAATAAAATAAAATCTTAGAACACCAAGAAATAATTAAATAGTAATTAATTCAAAAAAGTATATTATTTAACATGTAGAGATTATTTTGCTGAAGCAATAGTGTATATTTCTGACCAGTAATTTATAAACACACATAAAAGAAGATTAAAAGAAGTAACAGAACATTTTCTCTAGTAAGATATATTAACATAATTAAGGTGAAAAATTACAAAAATGATTATTTCTTTCTCAATGTCTATATCTATAATCCCAAATATAAAATCAGTAAATGAATCCACCTCTAGCTTTACTTGATAATATTTAAACATTTAGGGTGAAATACAGAACATTAAAATATTTGGGAAAATGGTTTATATTAAGGGATATTAAAATTAAACTCAAAGTATAACTTTACTAGATTGAACTTAAGGAAAAAGTCAAATGGTATGGTCAACCTGAAGAAATCATCAGCAATAAGTACATGGGCACCTCACCTTAGGGCTCTGGGAAAGAATTATATCCTTCATCTCTGTTTCCTTTTCATTTTTCTTTACTCAAAGGTTTATATACTAAAAGAGAATTAAAGCCCTAACTGTAGTTTATTACATAGAATGGTTATGTCTTAGAGAGGGCAAACTACAGTAATTACTTGAAGTGATGGGCAACAGCCTTTCCTAAAGTGAGCAGACGATGAAAGCACCAGTGGGGGGTCCAGCCTTTCTTATTGTCTAGTGATAAGAATTTGAATGTTGGAAGTAAGAGGATAGAAGTGAAACATTTTTGTCTTCAATATGTAGAATTAATCTTTATTTTTTGTCTAAAAGAGTGGTTAGAAACTAAAGTTGAAAGTAATATACAAATGCAAACAATTTTAAAACAGAATTATGTCTAATATTAAAATATGTAGATATATATGTATAAAAATGTCTAAAACTATTTCAAGGGATAAGTGAAAGGAACCCTAAACAAAATGAATAGATCCTAAGAAACCCTCTTACATTCTGCATTTTATGAAGGGGGAGGGCTCGTTTTTCCAAAACATCTCTGTAGCTCCAGAAGAAATTTATTTGAATAATAAATACAATTTATTTGATACAATCACAGTTGGATTAGGAAAAATACGTAATTTGGTGTCAGCATAGCTCTCTTTTGGTATTAGTTATTTCCTTTCTTATGCTGCTTTAGGAATTGGTTTGCTCTTCCTTTTCTAATTCCTTCAGATAATTCGTTGGGTTGTTGATTGCGATTTGATCAGTTTTTTAATGTAGGCATTTAAGGCTATAAATTTTCCCTTTAGGACTGCTTTTGCCAACCCCCACAGATTTTGATTCGTTCCCTTTGTCATTTAGTTCAAAGAGTCTTATGATTTTCATCTTAATTTTCTCCTTGACTCAATAATCGCTCAGTAGTAGATTGTTTACTTTTTCTGAATTTGCACAGAATTGAGTGTTTTGATTTTTAATTTTATTCCACTATGGTCTGAGAAGACACATGGTATAATTTCTATTTTTAAACATTTTTTTCGACATGTTTTGTGGTCTAATACGTGATCAATCTTGGAGAATGTTCTGTGTGCTGATGAAAGAGTAAATACTCAGTAGTTTGGGGAGTAGAATATTCTGTAAATGTTTGTTGGGCCCATTTTTTCTAGTGCAGAGGTCTCCAACCATTCCCCCCCCCCCCCACTGCACATTGGAAGAAGAATTGCCTTGGCTAACAAATTAAATACAAAACTATTAGTGATTAGCTAGTGTTTTGTATTTAATCAACACAAAGCTGATTAGCAAAAAAACAAAACAAAAAGCAAACAAACAAAAAGATGGTCTGTGTATACATTTTGTGAGATCTGGAAAGCACAGATAAACAGTCCCTACATAATCAATATGTGGCCTGCAGGGTGCAGGTTGGGCCCCCTGCTCTAGAGTCTTATTTAAGTTTCATGTTTCTTTATTTATTTTCTTCTTGAAGGATCTGTCCAGGCTTATCAGTGGGGTGTTGAAATCCCTGACTACTACACTGTTGCTGTTTATCATTTTGTTTAGATCTCTAGGTGCACATGTATTGGGTGCAATAATATTTAGAATTATTATGTTTTCTTGTTAAATTGGTCTCCTTACCATTATGTAATGATCATGTTTGTCTTTCTTTACTTTCATTGCTTTGAAGTCTACATTACCATATACGAGATGTCTACACTCACTCTCTTTTTGTTTGCATTTGTATGGATATTGCTTTTCATCCTTTCAACTTGAGTCTGAGTCCTTGTGGATCAGATGCCTTTCCTGGAGACAGTAGATACTTACCTTGTATTTTTTGTTCATTGAACCAGCCTATGTCTCTTGAGAAGGGATTCAATCCAATCACATTTATTGAAAGAATTGATAAATAAGGTGGATTTCTGTTCATCCTGTTGAGTAGAATGTCACTGCTCTGTTTTACCTCTTGAGCCATTGTGCAATCTGGGCTCTGAATTTTAGCATGTGTGTGATTTTATACAGGTGGTTTCGATTGCGCTGTTCAGTGAATAATGCAGATCTGAGAACTTCCTGTAGGGTTCATCCAGTCTTGACTAATTCCCTCAGAGTTTGCTTGTCTAAGAAAGTCTTTATTTCTTTATCATACAAGAAACTTAGTTTTTCAGGATATAAAATTTTAGGCTGTCTATTATTCTGTTTGGGAAGATTGAAAATTGGGTCCCAGTCCCTTTTGATTTGTAAGATCTCAGTTGAGAAGTATGCAGTTAGTCTGATGGGTTTTCCTTTGTAGGTTACCTGATGCTTTCACCTTATAGTTCATAGAAGTTTCTCTTTTGTGTTAAGACTGTTTGTAGTGGCAATTCCCTCTTGGTGATGAGTCTCCCCGGAGACTGTTGTGTTCCTAGTACCTGAGTGCCCAGATTTCTAGCAAGAGCTGGGAATTTTTCTTTAAGTATTCCTTCAAATAGGCTGTCCAGACCTTGTGTATCTTCTTCTTCCCTTTAAGGGATGCCTATAATTCATGTATTATGCCCCTTTTTATAATCCTGTATTTCTTGCAGTCTTTCTTCATTCCTCTTATTTCTCTCTCTCTCTCTCTCTTTTTCACTGACTTGTTTATTCAAAGGTGGTGTCTTCTATCTCTGAGATTCTTCTGCCTGGTCTAGCTTATTCATAAGAAACTTTTTTTGGCTAATTAGCTTTTCTTAGTGTTTATTTATTTCATTGAATGAATTTTTCATTTCAAGAAGCTCTGATTGATTTTTTAAATAATTTGATTAAAATAATTAATCAAAATATTTGACATTTTTATTTGCTGCATTGTTTTGTGATTTCTTTGTGTTGGGTTTCTATTTTCTCTTGTATTTCATTAAGCTTCCTTACAATTCATAATTGAAATTCATTAGTCATTGCAATATTCTCATATTGGCTAGTTTTCATTTGTACAGAGTTATTGTTTTCTTTCAGGATATTCCTTCACTCCAATTTATCATGTTTTCAGAATTTTTTCACTGATTCCTTCTCATCTAAAGCAGCTGCTGTTTCTTAAATCTGGATTTTCTTTTTTTATTAGACAATGGCATGTGCCTCATTTATTCTCAAAGACAGTAGATGGTGCTTGTGGGTGAGACTCCTTCATACCCTGTATGTCTGAATCAGTAAATGAACCCCAATTTTGAGACACTGTGAATTAACCTATTGATTGTCAATGAATGGTAGGGAAATGAATCAACAAAGAGACTTTTAAAAATTGTCACCTAGATATTACTGCCTCTTCATACTCCTGGCTAAGGAGCATGACATTAGATAATAGTGGGTTTTTTTCTCTGACATACAGAGAAAGAAAATTCCATTTGAATGGGCATAAATTTGAAAATAATTGCGCGGCTAGAATTCAAGACTATTGAACAATAGTAGTTCCCCAAACAGGATCATATTTTATTATGTTTTCTTGAATTCCATTTCTTCTTCTCCCACTTCTTAAATCACAGAGTTAAAAAAGAATACACATAAAATTATGTTTAGAGTATAATAATCTCAGCATATGAGAAGAAATACCATACAAAAGGGATGGGAGGAACACTACCAGAAAAAATGAAAGCAATGGGTTATAGAATTATGAATTTCATTTTTATGAACTTTTGTTTCTTTATTAATTAAAAAATTGGAAAACCAAAAGTCCCAAATTAAATATGAGTTTATGTTCAACTCTTGTGGGAAACAAAAATTTAGAAGTAATTTTCATGAGAAGAGTGAGCATACTTGACAAACCAGTGGAAAAGAAAGCAGAGTTTCTGGGCATTTCTGGAAAAGCAGCACATTTGAAAGCCTGTCTGACCAAGTCTCATCTCGGCCATCACTTAATTTCTCAAGCCCCCGTTGATCATCCATTAAATGAGTGAATTGAACTAATTGATCTCTAAGACCCTTGCAATGTTGACATTATATAAGGTATATATGTCTAAAACATTTAGAAGACAAATCAATTTGAAGTAAATATCAGTAAGAAAACTTTTAGATTTTCTTCTTACAGTGTAAATGACTTTGCATTTATTAAGCATTGTCCATAGAATAGGAACTGTGATAGGAGCTTTACATATATTGTTTTAAATCTTTATTAAAAACCTATGGATGAATTATAATCCTTATTTTACCATAGTAAACTGATCTTCAATTCAGCTAACAAATGACTGAGCCAGAATTTGAATGCTTGTGTGGCTAACTGCAATACCCATATTTTCTCTAGCACAGTAAGATTGTCTATTGAGATTAGTTCTTGACAGGCCTGTAAAGGAAATTATGAAAGAATATACTGAGTTATTTTACCTTAGAGGTGGAAGTAATAATTTTAAAAGACAAGGAATGATCATTAATGATTTTACTCCTTGCACAGTATGCTAAAAAGGATTAGAAGATAGTTCGTTTTCTCTCTCTCTCTCTCTCTTTTTTTTTTTTTTTTGCAGTTTTTGGCTGGGGCTGGGCCTGAACCTGCCACCTCCGGCATATGGGGCCAGCACCCTACTCCTTTGAGCCACAGGCGCCTCTCTCTCTCTCTCTCTTTTTTTTTTTAAGTAGATTTATTTAAAGTTAATGTGAGAGTACAAACAACCAGGTAGGGTCCTTATTGTGGTTATATCCCGAACAGAAAAGATGTGCCAAGTCCTCCCCACCCTGTGCTCAACCCCCTGCCCCTCCTTCATTGTAATTCCAACAACTTGAAATGAGTTTTTCACTCATGTGGGCATGCATCAAATCATCTACTGCCTTCATATTAGTATTGAGCACATTGGATAATTGTTTTTCCATTCTGTGATACTTTACTAAGAAGGATGTGTTTCAGTTGCATCCACTAAGTTTGGTTTTAGGTGTACCTGAATAACAGTTATCATGTAAAGTATGTTCTACAGGTGTTTACTTTTTATTTTCCTGAATGTTTGAAAACCCTTATACATGTTTGTGTGTGTGTGTACACCATCATGTATATTTATTCTTAAATCTGTAATTCTACCTAGGTGGCAACGAATCTGTTGCATATTTCATGCTCAATTAAAAAGAAATATTGCAAGATTCCCATGTATTATGGAGAGATCACCATCTGTCCCCTGTCTAATTAGGTCCATCCTGGTCAAGTTGAATGTGCTCTGGCTCTCTTTAAGTAAATTTTCTAAATATACATGAAGAAGCAGTTTTTAAAAAATGATTGTCAGCAAGAACCATAGGAATTCAAACAAAGAAATAAACTCCAAGAGAAGCTTAACAAATAGAACTACCTCCTATCTGAATACTTAGATTGAATAAAATATTAAAAATTCCTCTTTACCTCTCATGACTAATACACACCAAAATGCAAACGCAACTTGAAACCAGTCATTTTGGAAGCAGGAGTTTGGTTAATTTTTCCATCCTGTTACTTTTCACTTTGGAACACCTTTAGGCGTTTGGGATCTAATTGGAGCCAGAAGTGGAAATGCAGAAAAGACTATAGGAAAGGCTTGTTCTTGTTCTTTATACCTGATTTGAGGAAGCAAAATATTACTATACATTTTACACTAACACACACACACCCACACACACACACACACTTTTATGACTGAAATTTCCAGTGGGCAGAACAGATGCAAGAATAAAATAATTCAAATAATAAAACAAAATTTTGATAATCATGCAAAAGTAAGGAATTGTTAGAGGCTTCACAAGAGTAAGGGATACAGTACCACGTCTAGGCTCTGAGGCTTAGCTCTCTCCTTTGCTTTGCCATAAATTCTATGATTGTTTTCAAATGTTTCCCCTAAGTTTTCCTACTTAAAAATACATAACGGCAATCTTTTCCCATGCCTGATTACTAGAGATATGTGAGCATTTGAAGAACCCACAATTTCCTTTTTAATTCATTTATTTATGAAGGAGGGAGGAGAAGGGATGGGAAGGGAAGGGGGAGGCCAGATCCAGGGAGGATTAATGGTGGGATCACACCAACGGTGCATAATGCAAGGATACATGTTAGATCTATTAGTATAGAGTATAAATGTCTTAGCACAACAACTAAGTAAACGAGATGAGGTGTATATTAACCAATGTGATGTAAGCATTCCTTATTCTATATGAAATCAGCACATTGTACCCCATAAATGCATCAATGTATACATGATCTATTGATTATGATTTAATAAAAAAGTATTTATGCACTCAACAAATATTTGCTTGCCAACTACATAGTAGCAAGTCTAAGTTCTGGGACTACAATAATGAACAAAAAGTTTCTTCTCTAACAAATTATAAATTCCAGAAGTGAATAAATAAATATGTAATATGTTAGATTATATTAAATGATATGCAAAAAATGAATCTATGCTGGAAATATTTTTATAGAATGTTTAGGAAAGGTCTTTCTGAAAAGTGCCATTTAAACAGAGACTTGAGTGAGTGAGCCATCCAACATCCTGGGAAGAGTCCCACAAAGTAGGACAACACGTACACAAGTCTTGAGGTGCTTTGAGTTGGACAAACAGTGAAGACAATGTGACTGGAGAGGAGTGAGCATGGAGGAGAATGGGAAAAGACGTGTTTGGAAAATTGGCAAGAAACAAACAGTTCCTAAGTACTTCTTGATGCGTTAAGCAATAGTAACCAGCACATTCAGGGACACAGTTGCTATTCTTCCATGATACAGGAGAAAAACAGGAATTTACACTTTGCTCCCTGAATTTACACTTGCAGAGTCTACCCTACATCCAATTTGTCGGGCAATTGGTAGAAAACAAGAGAAGGAGATGACTGGGGGAAAAATATCAATCATCTCCTAAGTGAGCTATGCATTATGAACAATTGCATCAAATTTCAAAATGGTGCTTTCTGTTCCTCTTCTTCCTTCTCTCCCCTTTTCTTGCCTTGTGGCCTTCTCTTCCTTTCTCTTCTCTTTTCTTGCCTTCCCTTCCCTCCCTCCACCGTGCCTTTCTTCACTTCCCCTCACTTCCTCTCTCAAAGGTTACATGCCGTATGATGTCATTTATATAGGATTCTTGACATGATAAAATTATAAAATGGAGAACAGATTCGTGGTTGCAGGTGTTAAGGAGAGGGTAGAAATGGGAAGGCAGTGGATTTGGTTAGAAAAGGAAAAGTGAGAGATTCTATGGTGAAGGAAAAGTCCTATAGTTTTATTAATTGTAATACCCTATTTCTGATGTTGTACGGTAGCTTTTCAAGATGTTACCATAGAAGGAAATTAAGTAAAGGGTGCAGAAAATATCTCTGCATTATATATTGAAAGAGGATGTGTATCTACAAACATCTCCCAATAAAAGTTTAATTTGAAAGACTGAGCATCAGCCAGGTATAGGGGCATGTGGCTTAGGAGACCTAGGGAGGAGGATTATGTGAGCCCAAGACTTTGAGTTCCAGTTGGGCAACACAGAGAGACCCCATTTCTAGAATGAATGAATAAGTAAAAATTTCAAAATAATAAAATGCTGAGCATTTTATATACTAGAGGATGCCTTGGTACCAAATATATTCTAGTGGTTCTCAACCTTCCTAATGCCATGACTCTTTAATACAGTTCCTCATGTTGCGGTAACCCCCAACCATAAAATGATTTTTGTTGGTACTTCATGACTGTAATTTTGCTACTGTTATGAATCATAATGTAAATATCTGATATGCAGGATGTATTTAGGCGACCCCTGTGAAAGGGTCGTTCCACTCCCAAATGGGTCGTGACCCACAGGTTGAGAACCGCTACGTTTGGCACATTGATCCCTGGTATGGTAAAGTATCATTACCAATAATTTAAATTAGTTCTCTATTAAGCAAGCAGACTGTGATACTGTGATGAATGAGTTTTGTATGTTGAAGCTTATGAGTATAGCCAGTGAGAGCAGAAAAATCACCTAGATGAACAAAAATGCTTTTAGAGAAATAAGAGAACTTCATCTAAAAACTCATATAGAATAGAAAAGGGCCGGAAACCTTTGGAATATTTCAGCTAAGAAGAAAAATTAAATTGACTGTCCTTCTTCCTTCCTTTTTCAAAGCAGTGAATGAGTCTTTCCATTTCACCAAATTACCTCCAATATTTGCTGTTATCAGAATTTTTAATTTTTTTCTAATCTAATAGGTACCAAGTTGTCCCTTACTGTTGTTTTACTTTCTAGGAATTTGTAGGACTTCTTGGTATATTCTGTATAGTAAAATAACTCAGTATTATGTATTGTAAATATCATTCCCCTTTCTGAACTTTATATGAGTGTCTATGATTTAAGGTTGTATCTTAAAGCTTTGTTAAACCTTCCCTGAAACTATTTGGCAGGTTAAACTTTTAGTCATTAAGACTGTGTTTTGGCAGTAGGAATAGTTTTAGGAGAGGCTGAAGAGTCAAAAAATAGACCCACATACAGGTTGGAGTCTGGTTTCTGAGTAAAATGATGATATGCCCTGGCTTTCCAGGGATAGTTCCTGCTAATGCCTGTTTTCCCAGTATAATTATTAATAATGTCCCCGCTCAATTTCAAAAGCTTTTTGGTTTGGATGAAACAAAACATATGATCTTCCTACATATAACAGGGGCAAACTTCGAAATCAATAGGAGTAGCTTTGACTATTCATATCAAAAAGAATAAAATTTTATTTACGTTTTATGTACCATAGCGTAAAATAAATTTCACACGAATTGAAAATCTAAATGTGAAAATAAATCTTCAAACTTTGAGAAATAATTACAAGAGAAAAGCTTTACACCATTAAGATGGACAAAAATTCTTTAAAATTAGGTGAAAACACAAACCATGTTAATTTTTTTCTCAGCAAACATTAAGTGCTTTATTAGGAATTTTTTTCTGTTTGCATTGGTTCACATTACAGCCCTAAAAGGAAAATTTAACCATGTTTTCTTAAAGATTCATCACGAGCTGTTTTCTTTTAGTGAATGGAAGTGTTTGACAAAGAAACAATTTTCTAAGGTACCTTTAGAATTTTTTTTGACTTTATATAGATTTAGAAGATATACGTACATATTTGTTACATGTGTACATTGCATAGTGGTGAAGTCTGGGCTTTTTGTGTAACCCTCCCTCAGGTACTCTACATAGTACCCATTGTGTAATTTCTCAACCCACACCTCCATCCCACCCCTCTGAGTCACCAGGGTGAATTATTCCACTGTCTATGCCCATGTGCTATCATTAGTTAGCACCCACTAATAAATGAGAACAGGCAGAACTGACTTTCTATTTCTGAGTTATTTCACTTAAGATAACAGCCTCTAGTTTCTACCAACAATGTGTAAGCACACCCTTTTCTCTGCATCCTTGCCAACATCTACCATTTTCTGACTTTTTAATAATGGTCATCCTGCCTGGGATAACGTGGCATCTCATCGTGTTTTTAATTTGCATTTTTCTGACGATCAGTGCTATTCAGCAGTTTTATATGTTTCTTGGTCATTTATATGTGTTTAGATTTATATGTAAATCTATGTATTTATATGTAAATATATTTATATGGATTTTTCATGTCCTTTCTACACTTTTGAAAGTGTTTATTTGGGTTTTTTGTTGTTGTCGTCATTTTATTTGAGTTCCTTGTAGATACTGGGTATTTGTATTTTGTTGGTGAGAAGTTTGTGATTTTTTTTAACTCATTCTGTAGGTTGTCTCTTTACTCTGTTACTTTTTTCTTTTGTTGCTCAGAGGATTTATTTTTACTTTTTTCTTTCTTTTTTTATTTTATTTTATTTATTTATTTATTTATTTTTTTTTTTTTTGAGACAGGGTCGCACTCTGTTGCCTGCACTGGAGTGCAATGGTATGATCATAGCTCACTGTAGCCTCAAACTCCTGGCTCAAGTGATCTTCCAGCCTCAGCCTCCCCAGTAATTGGAATTATAGCTCTGTGCTACCATGCCTGGCTAATTTTCCTATTTTTTTTTTTTTTTTTTTTGTATAGAAAAAGTTTTACTATGTTGCTTAGTTTCGTCTTGAACTCCTGGCCTCAGGCTATCCTTTTGCCTTGGCCTTCCAATGTGCTAAGATGACAGGCATGAACTCTCATGCGTGGTCCAGGCTTTTAAGTTGAATTTATTTATTTTTGTTGCATTTGCTTATAAGGACTTAGTCATAAATTCTTTGCCTAGGCCAATGTCCAGAAGAGATTTTCCTCTAAAATTTTTATAGTTTCAGGTCTTTAATCCATCTTGAGTTTATTTTTTTATATGGTGAGGGTTATAGGTCAAAGTTCATTCCTCTGTATGTTCATTCCTACTAACTATCCCAGCACAATTTGTTATGAAGAATGTCCTTTGCCCAGAATATGTTTTCATCTACTTTGTCAATTATCAGTTAATTGTAGATATATGGCTTTATTTATGAGTTATCTATTCTGTTCTACCTATCTGTATGTCTATCTTTATACCAATACCATGCTGTTTGGTTATGGTAGCAAAGTAGTATGATTTGAAGTTAGGTAATGTGATGCCTCCAGATTTATTCTTTTAGTTAGGTTTATTTTGGCTGTTTAGGCTCTTTTTAAATTTCGTATGAATTTTAGTATTGTTTTTTCTGTTTGTAAAAAATAGTGTTGTTATTTGATAGGCACTGCATTGAATCCATAGATTGCTTTAGTCAGAACAATTACATTAATGATATTAGTTTTTCTGATCCATGAGCATGGTATGTATTTCCATTTATTTGTGTCATCTATGATTTCCTTCATAAGTGTTCTGTATTTTTTCTTGTAGACATCTTTCACCTCCTTGGTTAAGTATATTCTTAAGTTATTTTTCTTTGTTGTTTTTGTTTGTTTGTTTGTTTTGGTAGCCATTGTAAATGGGATTGGGTTCTTGATTTGGTTCTCAGCTCAGTTGTTTTGGTGTAGAGAAATGCTACTGAAATTTGTACCTTGATTTTGTATCCTGAGACTTTACTGAATTCATTTACCAAACTGAGGAGTAATCCATATGGTCCTCTCAAAAGGTGCAAAAAAAAAATTATTTGATAAAATTCAGGGTCCCTTTGTGATTAAAAAAACCCTCAACAAACTAAGTATAAAAGGAACACACCTCAAAATAATAAAAGTCATATATTACATCTAACATCACGCCGAACTGAGATAAGTTGAAAGCAGTCCTCTAAAGATAGTGGGACAAGATGAGGATGCCCATTTTCACTCCTCTTATTCCACATGGCAGTAGAAGTCCTAACCAAAGCAACTGGGCGAGAGGAAGAAACAAACGGCATCTAATGGGAAAAGAGGAAGTCGAATTGTGTTTGCTGATGATATGAACTTACACTATGTTAAAATTTATTATTAAATATTCTCTCTGGACACACTTTGGAGAACAACTTGAAAATATGTGGGAAAGTTGAAAGATACTAAACCCTGAAATCCTCTTTAGTTACATGTTCAAGAGAATTTGGACTTTGTACACAAAGGAACTTGTGCAAGACATTTACTGTAGCAGTGTGTATAAAAATTTAGAAATGACCTATATATGCATCAGGTTAAAGAAGCATAAATAAATTGTTGTACTTTCATAAAATGAAATGCATGGCAGAAGTTAAAACAAATGAACCACGTAAAAATTAGCACAAATCATATAAAGGCATATTTTGGCCTTTTCTCTTCAAATTGACTAGGTCTCCTGTTCTGCATACCTAGAGTTCTGAAGGCAAATAGATGGTTCATCAAAGACTATTTTTATGAAAGAGGAACTGCAGATACTTTTATATTTTTAAGATTTCTTGGCAAACTCGGAAGTTTCAAATAAAACTCTGTCTATAGTATTTTGGTTTTAACCCCCAAGTGAGGTCTTGGATATAATGAAGCCTGCGATCTAAGAAAGAATTCCATCTTAGAACTTAAAACATTTCCAAAATTGCTGTCCTATCTTGTGTTACTCTCAGACATATTAATATAAAAATTTACTAGATCATGTGAGATTTTACAAGTCCCCAGAAAATAAATATGACATATGTAGTAGGGTGAATTAAATATATATTATATTCAATTGTCTTGAGTTAAACCATTATTTGCACCATTTGATGACCTTTAACACTTATTCTAATCTAAGCTTATTTTTACTCCAAAAGGTTTTTTTAAATTCCTATATTTGTTCCTGGCCACTGGCTATTGAAATATGTTCTAACTCGCTAAACCAATATTTGTCCTTGCCTCATGGAGGTTTGGGTCTTTCTGTTGGGCTTGAAAAGTATTTCTGTTTTTTACCTTTGTTTCCACTACTGGCCAGCCACCAGTTTACCATGGTGTTAAAACTGGATAATTGGAAGCAAAATGGCTATCTGTACTGAAAAAAAACTTTTGGTCTCTTAGATTGGCAACTTGATGGTGACACGGAGGAACCAATCTAGGGACTAAGACTCAAGGATCTGTGTCATAAGTAGTATCCAAGGTGCAGCAGGAGGTTGGTGTTCTAGTAGTTTGTTCAATTTTAATTGTACTTCTTCATCTCGGAGCTGAAAATCCCTCATACTTCCCATTTCGCTTTTTGCTCCTTCACATGCCTTATAGCTGGCAAACTAGTTACTACAGTGTATTGGAGGCAGGGATGCTGGTGATAAGGTTTTAGTAGAATAATCAAGGACTGATTTCCCTTTACTTTGTATATTACTAAGAAGTTGGATTGGATTATTGATAATATAATTTATTCTACTTGGTAGCCACTAGAGTATAACTGCTTTAAAAATGTCTTTCATCAGAACCCAAATGGGAAAATTGACCCAACTGACACGAGAAATGACAATGTGGAGGGCTATTGAACTTGTGAGAAGTGCTGCACCTTATTGCTTTGACTGACCTTGGCTGTGTGGTAATTGTTAGGAAAACATCTGGTTGCTGTCACATATTTTAGTATCCGATCTCATTGCATGACATTTTGTTCTGTGACATTTAGTTCCCACTTGGGATTAGGAACTGGAAACCTAACATTAAGTCCCATTTCCAACATAATAATAGGGAATTGTCCTGGGTAATGATGTTTGAGGTTCTCAGTAATGGAATTTTAACACAGCACATTGGAAAACAAAAATAATAGCAAATTGTTATCAGTAATTTTCTTTAAAAAAAGGTAAATATATAGGCATTCTGAGGACACAGGCCTTAGAAACTTTTTGAAGAGGCTATTCTAGACTTTAAGTTTTGAGAAAATTATCCTTTGCTTAACTCAAGGTAAGTTAAAATGAACTCACTCATATACCTACATGTCTTTCATTTTCCCTTTATTTTATTTTTTGTAAGGAAACTTAAAAAAATGTTCCTTTTGAAATATGTTAGTATACTTTTCTAACATTTAAGTTTTCTGAAGCATAATAGGTTCTTTCTTCTGGTTTTTATATAAAATAAAAATGGAAATAGCTGAGAGAATTGCCATTTTGCCTTGGCCTGAACTTGGTATCTAGGTAGTGCCCATGTGCCTCTCTAGTTCCTATGCTGGGACTGGACTGGTAAATCCATGGGACTCATGCTCCCTCCAAGCTGGTCCTAAGTATTGCTGCTTTCCTCATCTATTTGCTCCTAGATAGTGTTGGGTGACTTCAGGTTTCTTCAACGGACTTATTAAATTCACATGCTATTGAAGTTGCAACCATCATTCAGAAGAAGAAACAGATTATGTTGATGGAGGCTTACATGTAGGAAGTTAATTGGGAAATGCTCTTGGGAACATGTGTGAGAAGGTGAAGAAAGCAGGGCTGAGAATAGGAGACAAATGATACGAAACCAAGACACAACAAATGTCTCAACGGATCCTACAAGGGATGACTCTGTAGAATTATTCTAAGTTGAGTCACACGAAGTTTGCATTCCTCACACTGAGGCTTCATTAGATGTGGTGCCCCAGTGGAGACATGCAATTTGTCTTCAACAGCTAAGGAGTAAGTGTCTGGTGCCTAGGATCTGGGGAATGCTGCATTCCATTTACTACACAGGATTCTAGAATGGTAATTGTTTTCTTGGGCAGACGTGGTGGCTCATGCCTGTATCCTAACACTCTGGGAGGCTGGGCAGGAAGATCACTTGAGCACTAGAGCTCAGGAACTCAAGACCAGCCTCAGCAAAAGTGAGACCCACTTTCTACTAAAAATAGAAAAATTAGCTGCGAGTTGTGGCTCACACCTGTAGTCCTAGCTACTCAGGAGGCTACGGCAGGAGGATCACTTGAACCTAGGAGTTTGAGGTTACTGTGAGCTAAGCTGACACTATGGCACTCTAGCCTGGGCAACAGAATGAGACTCCTGAAAGAAGGACGGACGGAGGGAGGGAGGGAGGGAGGGAGGGAAGGAAGGAAGGAAGGAAGGAAGGAAGGAAGGAAGGAAGGAAGGAAGGAAGGAAGGAAGGAAGGAAGTTTGGTTGGCTTTATTAGGAGCAAAGATGGCAAATAGGTAAGTTTGTCTTCATTTCCCTATTTATTTAGGCAAGGATTAAGAATGTGACAGATAATAGGTGGCTACACAAAATCTGTGAGAGATTTGTTCATTTTCTTGTGCCCCTATTTCCTATGGGCCGGACAATTTTAAAATTCTGTAGAAGCGATGCTTTGATTAAACCATGGTTTTACTAAGACATTTACATCTTTCGTAGAAGCCGTCATGCTAGTAGTGTATATGCCCTTCCTTTCAAAGGAACTTCATAAGACATTACTCATTTTTAGTGGTTTTTAAACCAAACTTCCTATAGTGTCACCTCCTTTTCTGATGTAAGACAGCCATGTTCATGCTTAGCTCTTTTTTACATTATCTTTGCCCCTTGCATTCTGATGCCTCAGAAAGCCTATCTTCCCACAAGGAAAAACTGTGGTTCAGAACAAATGTGCTGGCCCAGTGCCCAGTAACCCACAATGCTGAGAGAAATATGAAATGATGGTCCAGTCAATGTAGTCAGAGAAAGGTTTTCTGGAGTAGAAAGAAATATTATACAAATTAAACTTGAAATCTGTATAGTAAAATAATTTCTTGAGTGAAGAGTGGATTTTGAGGGTAACCCATTCATTGTTTTTTTTTTTGTTTTGTTTTTTGGTTTTTGGCTGGGGTAGGTTTGAACCTGCCACCTCCGGCATACGGGACCGGCGCCCTACTCCTTGAGCCACAGGTGCTGCCCCCATTCATTGTTTTGATACCATACTTTTGTCTTCAAGGGTTCTTGGTCTTGGTGATTGGAAGAATGAATCCACCCACCACAGATCAGTGTAAGACAGGATTTATTTAAAGAAAAGAAAAGAATACAAAAACACCGAAGCTCCTGGCAGAGAACCCAGGTTGGGAACAAGCTATCTCACTCCCTCTCTCTGCCTCTCTCTGGGCTCTTTGCTAGGGGTATATATAGTTGCATGGGGTTATTTAGCCAGAACTCAATTGTTACATTTAGCAGACGTGAGTCTTCTCAGTTAATGAATGGCTACAGTCCCTTCAGTCAGGGGTTCTCAAACTTTTTAAACAGGGGGCCAGTTCACTGTCCCTCAGACTGTTGGAGGGCCGGACTATAGTTCAAAAAAAAATATGAACAAATTCCTATGCACACTACACATATCTTATTTTGAAGTAAAAAAACAAAACGGGAACAAATACAATCACACCACCGCATGTGGCCCGCGGGCCTTAGTTTGAGGACCCCTGTTACTAGGAAATTTACATGAAATTGACCAGGCCTAGAAAAAGGTGGGGTTCCCCATTCAGCCAGAAGTGCAAGGGGAGGGACACCTAAGGTGCTGGTGTCCCCCAGCAGTTGTCTGGTCTCTCTGGTTACTGGAGCCTCCTATGCCACCCTCCCCTCCAGCCCACTGGTTCTGCTGCCGGCTGTGGGGGCACCAACACTGCCAGGGCTAAGGCAGCAGGTCCTCCAGCTCAGCTTACCTGGCTGAGGCCCACCTGTCCTGTATCAGTTTCAACACATGAGGAAACTTTTTATAAATGTTTACAATTGACCAGAAAGAAAAGAGGAAACCAACATGGACTGAGCGCTTGTTGCTGGCCAGGCTCTATGCAAGATAGTTAACTCAAAAGCTAACATTCAACTCTTATGACCATCCCAAGGGTTAGAAATGATAACCCAAGTTTTTGTCCATTTGATTTTACCTTAAATCAGATAATCCTTCTAAGTTTGATGCTTAAAAATTGGCAGAGCCAGAATTTATAATTACATTTTTCAGATTCTAAAGTACATGCTATTCTTCCCATAAAAGTATCTGCAAAGAGAGATGCGCCATTAAAATGAAACACCTTTATTATCCTTAGCATTACATTTCTGAAAAATGGAACATTGGACTACAAGAGATATAGTGGATTATTTTTAAGTGCTCATATAATTGACAGAAAAGCGATTTTAGAGTCAGGACATCTGCTTCATTAGTTAGCAGTGAGATCTGGGAAAGAAAGTGAACTTCAATTTTCTCATTTATAAATAAAGACATTAAAGTAGAATGCTAATGATCAACATTTTCGCTACTGGGCTACATTTGATATAGCACCCAAATCTTGAACAAGATTTCTTATAACAGGACTATGTTGTGTCTCGGAATCTATTTGAGGTATTTTGAATGTTGAGTGCTTTGTAACCACTGTTTGACATAACTTTAGGTTATTCCAACATAATTGAATTTCTATTTTGTTGAAGTTCAGCTAGCTCCTTGTTCATTTACCTGCTAGTAAGAACCAAAGAATATGGAAGTTCGGATGATGAAGGCAGGATGAAATACAAAGCACTGTAGGAATTCTGGCTTTTATTGGCTTCCCCAGTAAATAATCAGAGAAAGTTAGACTTTTGCCCTAAATACCCACACTATGATATATCTTCCTGTGTGAATTCAAAATTACACAAACCCATAGTCCGTTTAAATATATACTATGTGATATGTATGTTAAATATATATCATAACCAAAGCAGGAATCAGAATTACAAGGCTCATAAAATACTTAGCAATAAACTTGATGAGAAACGTACAGACCATATAACAAGGGTCTAGTAAAGAAAGTGATAAGTGTGTGATGGGAGAAAATATTATTTGAAAGTTTATTTACCTCATACTAGTGACATTTTTGGCTGTTACAACTGGTGGGGCATCATGAGCGTTTAATTCATAGAGGCCAGGGATGCTGTGAAGCATTTTGCAACACACAGAACATTACAGCATACAACAAAGGTTGAGAACTCTTGCTTTAAAGAACATCTTCAACAGAGAAAATCACTAAATCCATTACAGGTCAAGTACAGTTTGAAAACAAAGCAGTGGTTTGCCAGTTGTTTAAATTGTTAGTCAAGATGCTAAATATATTTTTACTTTTCTGCAATATTAAAGGAGGGTTTGAGAACTTTATGTTTATCAAAGGGATAATGGATTTAAAAGTATGTGAAACATTGGGTGGTGATTAACAATTATAGTGTTTAAACCTAATGTAGTTAATAATGACTCAGGAAGGTTTTTAAGAAACAAACTAATTAGGGGTGCCAGTTTGGCAAATGTGACTCTATTCACAAAAGATCCTTGTAGTTTGAGGGTAAATAACACATTGTTCATTCTGGATGGGTTTACTAAAGTGTTTGAAGGACACCCTTGTTATTTATCCATCTTGTGGATGCACACAGTAGGAACTTAGGAAAGAATTCAGTAATGTGTTTGGATTCGAAGTTGATTATACAATTCTATTGAGAAAAGTAAAACTGGGATCAAAATATGCCTTGACAGGAGACAAGAGTCGCAAAACTTAATTAAGAGAGCATCTGACTTTGGGCCAGTGCAGTGGCTCACGGCTGTAATCCTAGCACTCTAGGAGGCTGAGGTGGGTGGATTGCCTGAATTTACAGGTTCGAGACCAGCCTGAGCAAAATTGAGACCCCCGTCTCTACTAAAAATAATCAGGTGGTGTGGCTGTCGCCTGTAGTCCCAGCTACTTGGGAAGCTGAGCAAGAAAATTGCTTAAGCCCAAGAGTTTGAGTTTGCGGTGAGGCAAACTCTACTGGGGGCAACAAAGTGAGATCCTGTCTCAAAAAAAAAAAAAGGAAAAAGCATCTTGTTCCTAAAATGAGGACTATGAATATAAGTAAAGTCTTTTAAAGTTGTAATCTGATGTAGGCAATATCCATTTTGATATATACATTTTGAAATATTAACCAATTTAATTATTTTATAGTCATATCTCCTTGATAATGTAATTTCAAATATTTTTATGTAAAAAGATCATTATTAAGAGATGTGTTACTCCATAAAATTTGGTATAAATTAACTGGAATGAATGAAGGCTGCCATAAATGTAATATTAGCTTGATTATGTTTTTTCTTATTTCCATAGTAAACAGAGAAGCTAAAAAATTTTTAAAAATTTAAATTACCAGGCGGCGCCTGTGGCTCAAGGAGTAGGGCGCCTGTCCCATATGCCAGAGGTGGTGGGTTCAAACCTAGCCCCGGCCAAAAATCCAAAAAAAAAAAAATTTAAATTACCTTTAGCAAGTCTATTCCACATGACATTTTCTGGCCTACATCAAACTTGTCTAACACGCATATGTTAATGTGCTTATTTGAATCTCTCATGTTTAGTGCCACTGGGATAACTATATAATAAATTTAGAAGGGTAAAGCATCACACAGTTAAAGACTTATTGTGAAAACCCGCATGTGGGGCTTTGCAGTGACATGCCATGGGGGCTCATTAAGGCTGTTTTGCCAACATGAATATTGGTACCAAATAATTCTAGTGTACCGACTGAAGGATTTAAGATTCCAGATGTGGCAGGCAACTTCCCAACTCTGAGTTCTGTGGTCTTAAGTTAAAGCCCCTGTATTAGTTTCCTAGGACATCCATAACTAAGTATCGCAAACTGGATGGATTGAGCAACAAATATTTATTGTCTCACAGTTCTAAAGACTAGACATCTGCAGTCAAGACGTTGGCGGGGTGGTTCCTTCTGAGGGCCAGAGGGAGAAGCTGGGCCATGCCATTCTCACATATTCTGGTGGTTAGCTGGCAATTTTTGATATTCTGAGACTAGAAGACTCAGAACCTCTGTTTCTGCCTGTAGGTTCTTGTTGTAGACTGAATGTATGTGTCTCCACCAGATTCAGCTGAAAGCAAATCTCCACTATGATAGTAGTAAGAGGCGGGTGGGGCCTTTGGGAGGTGATTAGGTCGTGAGAGCAGAGCCCCCTTAGATGGGGTTAATACCCTTATAAAATAGACCTAGAGAGCTTCCTTATCCCTCTGCTCCACGTGAAAACACTGAAAAGTTACCACCATGAGCCAGGAAGTGGGCCCTCACCAGAACTCAAGCATGCTGGCAACCTGGTCTCAGACTTCTAGCCTATGAGAGATAAATTTCTGTGGTTTATAAAAGCCACCCAGTTTACAGCATTTTGTTACAGCAGCCTGAATAGACTAAGACTGTTCTCCCTGGGTGCCTGTCTCTACATTTCCCCCTTTTATTGCTACTACAGTCAGGTTAGGGATCCACCCTACTCTAGTCCCACTTTGCCCTACCTAATTACATCTGGAGTGACCCTGGTTTCTAATTACACCACTGTCTAAGGCATTGGGATTTAGGACTTCAACCACAACACCCCCATGTTTATTTTTTTCCTAATACCAGGAGGACTGAATAATTTAAATTATGAGGTGTCAATAATTCTCTCACTAGAAAATGTAATTCCAGGTTCTCAATACTAATAGCGTCCAACAATCTCTAACTTTTCTACAGTCTTTACTCATTTGAAGCAGTTGAAGTAGATAATCGGTTTAAATAAAGTCAATCTTTTTCTTATGAATCTAGTAAGAAAATACATGTCACACAGCTACTGAATATCGCCTGGCATTAAAAATGAGAAGAAAGGGGGTGGCGCCTGTGGCTCAGTGAATAGGGCTCCAGCCCCATATGCCGAGGGTGGCGGGTTCAAACCCAGCCCCAGCCAAACTACAACCAAAAAAAAAAAAAAAAAAAAAATAGCCGGGCGTTGTGGTGGGCGCCTGTAGTCCCAGCTTCTCGGGAGGCTGAGGCAAGAGAATCAGGTAAGCCCAAGAGTTAGAGGTTGCTGTGAGCCGTGTGACGCCATGGCACTCTACCCGAGGGTGGTACAGTGAGACTCTGTCTCTACAAAAAATAAAAAAATAAATAAATAAAATAAAAATGAGAAGAAAGAGAAAGATTAACTACTGCAGTTGAAATACACTGATGTGACTACCTCTTAGGAGATGTTGGAGGATGTGGTGTAGAACCTTATAAGATGATTGCTGTACTTACTTAAAAATCCTATTTAGTCTCATTTGTTTGCTGCATGAGAGTAAGTTTGAACTGTGAAATGCATTTTTGTACCCGGAGTATCCAATATATCAGGAAAGCAAATCAGATGTTATTCACACCTGTGCTTCCACGCAATGCCCTCATCCAGGGCTTCCCTTTTGTTTTTCTCAGTTGGAAAACTCGTTAAGTCAGATTATTTTAATAACATGTTTCTAGATATTGGCTTAACTATCACTAGTGTCTGATATTCATATTGATCGTGTCACTGAAAAAAAAAAAGACTATCTAGAAATCTAGTGTTTAAATATCTGATGTTAAGATATTTTTAATGTTAAATTGAATTGATGTGACCCCTAGCCCTAATGCATCTCATAACTATAAAAATCCAGTCTTTTTTATTTATAATACCTCATGAAACACTGGTTTTAATTTTCTTCCTCTTGAAGGACCTCTCTGAGAATATTTTCATTGTCAGCAGCTTAAATTGACCACAGAAATGATAACTAAATAATTTAGAAAATTGTAAGCTGATTTGGGCATTCAATGTGTATAAGGTAATTAAAACCAAACTTTAGGAGGGGTAAGGCCACACTGCTGTTGGTTATTCTACAGCTGGGGTCACTGCTTAAGTGGTACAAAGGCATATGTTTAATTTAAAGTTGTAATGAGGAACATGGGATGTTTTGATTCTTCATTCGCTGTGCTCATCTCTAGAGGATGCAATTGCCTATATTAAAAAATGAACACAGGCTCTTTTGTGGAGGATAATAAAAACGTGTAAGATAATACATGCCACATGCATGTATGGTTGGCATATGGCTTTTCTCTGACTATAGAATTGTTGCCCTTAGTTGCTATCACGGAACAGGCTCATAGAAATGTTCACTATTAGCCACTTGGGAATGAGACTAATTCCTTTGATCTCATTAGTTTGATCATGCTTATTCCATTGTAGCTAATACATAGTGTTTGTAAAGGTGCTTTCAGTAGATTATCAACTTGCAAGGGCATTTTATGTTTTATATCTTTTCCTAATCTGCGAAAGGAAAGAGATGTTCAAGTTATAAAGTGTCTTTTGGTCACATGTTGAATATATACAAGACATAGTAAAAGACAAAAACAGGCTTTTTCTTTTTCCTTTTTTTATTTTACAATTTAAAGAAAATGAACGACATTGATGTTAGAGTTTTTTCTATATGCTGATATACTTGAAGATACTAGTTACATAATTGGGATAAACTTAGAGAAATATTTATAACATCACTTTTTGATACAAGTTGATATTTAATAGGAAGATCAGCTTTTTTATTCAGTGAAAAGTTGCATTCATCCCAATTATCATTCTATAAAGTTTCCAGAAACACAGAGAACCTGGCTATATTCAGGGTCCTACTCTTGGCTTAAACCAAAACAACACAAATATAATCTTTCCATTTTAAAGAATGTATGAACAAGAAATATCTTTAAACCTCTCTGATTTAGACAAATAGGTGAAGACTAGAATCAGTGAAGAAAAATACAGGAATAAAAAATATGTTTGTAAAAAAAAAATATGTTTGTCAGTAGTCTCATTTAAATAGATGTAGCTAACAACCATTTTTTTTTTGCACCTGCCCAGTTCTGCTTTCTCCTTGGTACCCCATTCTTCAGTACTTCCAAGTGTGTGGGCTGCCAAAATCTGCACCTTGCTCCTCTGTGGTCATGTGACTGAAGATGGGCCAATCACAGTGCCCAAATCCCTTGTCCTAGTGATTGCTCTAGAGGTTGGTATGTCATCCAAACCAGGCCAATAATGAGTAATATCTAGGATGTTGTCCTCTTTGGATCCTGAGAAAAAGGAATTTTGGATTTTCGAGTTGTAAGGAAGTAAATCGAAGGCAAGCAGCAGCCAAGGGAATAAAGCCAGAGATCAGAGGAAACGAGTGTCAGAGAGGAAGCAGATCTGAGTTGCCTCCTTTCCCATAGAACTAAAAGTTTCCCCCTTTTCTCCTAGCATACTTTCAAGGTATTCCTCTCCCTCTCGTTCTTTTTTTTTTTTTTGCATTTTTAAGTTTCAAAAGTCTTGTCAATGAAATAGACAAGAACTCTTAATCAACATGGTATTTGTTTGCCTGTCTATATGCTTATGTACAGACATCTCTTAAACATTTCAACCTTCCTATACATATCTTTATTAGACAAAATTTGGACCAACTAAACCATTCACTGATAAGAAAAAGGTAAATTTCACTTCACTGAATAATCATAAACTCTGAATTAACATTTAAATTACGAGGACTGCGTAGCATGAATGCTGATCCTTTTAAATTATGTTCATAAAATTGCTTGGGCCCTGGAAGCAACTTGCATTATTATGTATTTTTTTCTCTCTACTTTTCAAACCAAATTCATTGGCCTACTCCATCCCCTTGAAATCATATTTTGCAGCCTCCTGGCTTCCCTCCAAAAGCTTTTCATTGTTTCACAAGCCATCCTTGTTTTCAATTCATTCTTCTTTATCCACTGTGTAAACTAGGTGGACCTGAATACTTAGGAAAAATCAAAAGCATTTGGTTGTTATTAGAGTAAGGATAGCTGACTCACACATGTGAAACATTAAAGAAACCTTACAAATGTTTGAGTAATTTTTTTTTTTCTGTTGTTGTTTGGGGTTTGGGGGGTGGCAGCATTTAACCACATCCTGCCATGCACACAACACTTGAGCTTCTCTTTTTATTACTAGGTAGAGTTTTAGGCTAATAAAACAAACAAGGACAATATTTTTATTTTCTTTTCCCAGCATTTTTTATTGTTTTTATTCAAATGTAACATACTATACATTGTTAAGCCTTTTGGGAGGTAGGAGGAGGGAGTGATTCTATATCTTTATGAGGAATCTTCTCAGAACCAATACTCATATGAACAAAAATTTGTTGGCTGATACACCTTAACTTTGTGGGCCAGAGCCCACACTTTCCACAGAGGCAGAGGCCCCAGAATCCCAACTGCTTTTTTTTAAATCTACAACATTCAGGGCTGAAACTGTTTTTCATCAGTAGTTGCAAAGGGGATGAGAATTGTATTTCAATATCAAGCAAAGATATCATTTATGTCATTTTAAAACGCAGGAGAATTTCATTACTCCTTACAAAAAGGTTTCTGTCTTTATCTCTGTTAAGATCTGGGTTTGAGGGAGGATTTAGGAGGGCAGGGAGGGAGATGTTTTCTATTTTTGGCCTCTGCAAGCTTTGATACATTTTGCTAGAAGCTATTTTAGTGTCTTGAGTACCATAATGATGACTGTTTACACATAGTCTCTTTGGTAATCTAAATGGTTATGTGAAATAAGAATCCAGTTTGTGCCCTATTTGCTGTTACTGTGGTCATATAATACTATATTTATCTCACCAAACATTTAATTTTGTTTGTGGGTGGTCCGTGTTCATGTGTCAGGTGCAATTATTACTTTAAAATAAAAGAAAAAAGGTATCTAGTTCTGATAGGAATGCATTACATTATAGTTCTCAGACTCAGTTACAAATTACATGTTAACATCCAGATTCCAAACACAAAAATTAAACATTTTTAGAATCCCATTTGTCAAAAAGCAAGTTGGAAGCAAAGTACCATGAGATGCAACTTGCTCCATCAGCCAAGACATGGTGCCTCCAATGCATTTCTTTTGAAATATCAACTTTTTTGAAGAGCAAGAGAAGCTAAGACCTTTAATGAGATGATTTTATGAGAAAATTACTTAATAAAACTAATTTTTAAATACCAGACTAACTGGAAGTGCTGGTTAAGCATTGACACAAATAAGTTATAAGAGAATCACAAAACACCAGCCTTTCTAGAGGTCAAACTTTGTTAAAAGACACATTTAGTGAGTCTTTTCCTTATGCCAAAATACTGCATCCAAACAATGAAAATAAACAGACTTTTTCAAAACAAGAAATATGAGGATAAAATTGCAGCATCAATATACTCTTATAGTTTATCGCTTAAAGTATTTAGAACAAATAATATTTTTCTACATTGTTTAAATCACTACAGACACTGCAAATAAGGCTTATGTATGTATCTATTTAGTGGAATACAATGTGAAGATGACTGGTAACCTCTTATGCGCTGTTTTCTATACCTGCTCTAACAAAATGAATTCCAACATGGTTACAATATGGAACCTTCTAAAGCTCTTTAAATTTACAGAAAATTTTGTAAAGACTAGATCAACAACTGGAACAGCTTTTAGTATGTGATTACACATAGATCAGGACCTATTTGCTCAGTTTAAGCCCCAGAAGAGTTGCACTTCTTACCAAATTCCTTGATCATTCCTTTGGGGAGATGCATTATGTGGGACTTACAAAGGGTTCTTATATACACACACAGCCTCTTCATCATTTACCACTGTGACATAAGGCAACAAATCACTAGTAAATAAGGAGGCGAAGTTATGAAGTTGTATTTACCAATTAATTTTCCTTCTTTATGTGTATTCTTGGAAACAAATCGATGTATCAAAAGAGAAGAATTTGGCCGTCTGGTCTATTTCTTAGAAAAGGAAGCCTCAGGGGTAATATATGTTTTTAAAGGATGGCAGGTATCTTCACTCAAACCCGGGGCCAGCACTGCCATGTTGACTGTGGATGGCGCTTTCTGCAGGAGTGCAGACTTAGTCCACTGACAGCACACGTGTTACTCCTATTGCTTCCCTAATCTCATCTCCTACTTTTGAAGTGCTTGCCAAGTTTTAAAAACATTGTCATGGACGTGCAGGTGATGTGCTGAAGAAAAAGGAAAGATAAATCAGAGGGCAGCTGCTGAGGATACTCTTTAAAACCCCAAAAGATATTTAACATCCTATTAAATAAATAACTTAGAAAGAAATAGAAAGGGATGAAGGCAGACTGCACAAGCATACGATACGATTCATATTGTTAGAACAGTTTCACACTAACATGTTTATGTTTTTCAATCCTATCCAATTCTTCCACAAGGCCACACCCAAAACTCTTTTGGTTGTGCATAGATGACCAAATGCTTTCCAGTAAATGCTTGCGTGTTATTACTGCTCACTGAATCACTAGGTTTGAATGAGCAATGAAAGTCTTTGATATGAGTTCGTATTCCATAAATAACTTTTCCCGAAGATCATTCAACAGATTGCTCCATGTCCTTTATGTTCTATCTCAGAGGTTCAAAAACAAAAACGTAACAACAACAACAAAAAAACCCCAGCCACAACGTTGTTTGTTTGGGAAAAATCTCCATCCCATTTGATCTGCTTATATCTTGATTATGAGGCATGACACAGAATTATTGAAAAGAACATCATGTGACAGCAGTGAGTACAAAAGCCTTCCAAAGCCTGCTTTCTTTTAAGCAAGCAGATATCTGCAATGTGTCTTTGCTTTTCCAACTACTGTCTTCATGAAGAGTAGCAACGATTCCTGGCAAAAGATCCTTTGGTTCCACTGCCTCTACTATCACTGCCTTCCCCTATGACTGTACTACCATGGGAAGAAAGTGAGCTGAGGTGTTTTTCCTTCGGGTTTTCTGTCCTCTTCTGGGAGCTCCTTTTCCATTCAATGCCACATACATTTGTCTTCCTTTGTGCTGCCAGTTAAAGGATGCGTAGGTATTATATCCATTTTCCTCTATCCTCTCCATCAACTTACAGTCGTTGTTAAATTCTTTCTGCAAAGGAAAAACATAATCTTTTATTTCTATGGTGATACTTGATTCTATTTGACCTAGACTATCTAGAGAATTCCAGTTCAAGAGTGTTGCTTTTAGTCGCCATTTGTACATACATCGTGCACTTAATATATAATGTCAACAGCAGAAAGTATAACTCATAACCACAAAACATTCTGTGTTTGAAAGCACAAGATATATTTCCATTAGTCATGGTAGCCAACTACGGAGGCCCTTTTCAAAAAGCTGGTGTGCTTTGAATATGACATGGTTTTGGTGCCTAGAAAGACTGTCGAGAAGCAGGCAACCCACTATCAATATTTGCGATGAACAAATAATAAAGAATCTTTCATAGTGATAGAAAGATCTTTCACTCTTCATAGAAAGCTCTTTCACTGTTTTCCCCAGTGAAAACAGAATGGTGGGAGGAATGTGGGCTTATCAAGTTTGTAAACTTCACCTACAAATTCATATTTCATACGCATACATACATTGATAAGAAAGAAGATATTATAGTAAAACTTAAATAATCCTACATCACTGAAAAGGGAAAACATCTACCTCTTTTCCAAGTACCACACTTCTAAGTTTTACTAGATTATCTACAATTTTCCATAACCTGGGATGTGAATAGATTTTTCTCTGAACTCTAGGAAGGAGTGAAAACTAGGATCCAGAATGCCTTGTTTTGTTATCTACCATGTCAAAGAAATTATGAACCTGGTGACTAGCAATGTCTGTATCGGATAAAGCTGAAGACTTAAATCCTGGGAAATTCCACTTCATAGCCACAGCTTTTTGACTTTGTTTCAGGTAGCCAAACGGTTTTAAGGAGATCTGATGGGACAAAGATTCACTCTCATTCACTCCGCAAGTCCAGGATCTTCCCTTGAAGTTAACAAAAGGGAGGTACAGTGATCTCAAGACTTTAGGTTCAGAAATGTTCCTCTTCTCTTATACCCAAACTAAAATAGTTAAGAAGCTAAAGATCTGGGGCTTGAATTGTAATCAAATCTGGTTTCACCTTCTTTATCCAAACTAAGAGTCCTGTGGGCATACTGCAGTTGGGTTCTCTACTTGAGTTTTTATTGAGACTTTTTGAAATTTCTACTAAATTCTAAATTCTTGAATATGTGTATTGATTATAATTTTGAACATTATCAGAGCCATTGCAAGCAGGCACATTTTGTGTTGTTACCAGTTTGAGCTTCCTTTGCTAGAATAAATTAGTCCTAAAAGCTTCTCTTCTGTAAGGAAATATTTAAATGTAACATTCAAATGATGACTTAATCTGTTAAAAGTAAGAAATAAAGGTAAATTATTTAAAGTATGGATTTTAATAAAACAAAACAAAATTCTGCATTGGAAAGGACTTATATCCTTAGTGTGCGTTTATTTCTTTTCTCTTTATTCATCTCAGTCTAAAACATAGGTTTTGAGCATAGGAGATTATTTTTTTAATATGGATAATTATGCTCATTTTAATAAAGGATATGCAATTTTTATACTAAAGGAGGGTTGAGATTATTCCAAGTGATTTCATATTTGAGACAAAGCTGTGCATAGAAAAGTGGGAGTGGATGCTTAACTATTTTTCCTCCCCAAAATTAATTTATAGGATATTATTTCTTAAAGTGAAGTTCATCTGTGCTAGCTTCTTCATTTGGGTGTTTTTAAAGACTTGGGACAGAGGTCAAAATTATAAGAATCTCTGGAGCCAGGACCTAGGAATCCCGATTTATAAGATCTAGGTGAATCTTAAGTACTTCTGTTAAAAAAGTAGAAAAGTCCAAGTAAGACCTGGATTTTGAGACTTGCTTTGAGCAAGATCTCAAAAGCAGGATTTTGGTCATTTGGAAAAAGTCTGAATTTTTTCCTGCTACCTGGGAAATTTCTTTGGTCCTGAAATCATGCTTTATGACTATCTGTTATATTTAATTCAGCTTTATAATTAATTACATAATTTCATCAGTCAGTAGAAAGCTCACAATACAACAGATATGATGTTCACGGAATGAATAATGAAAATGTAAGAAAGATATACAGTTACCAGAAAGTAATAGAGAAAAATAATTCAAGAAATAATAGCTACAGAGCTGGTTTAATCAATCAGTCTGAGTGTTTCTCCATTTGAGACTTTTAGGAAAGCTTAGGAAATCAATGAAATAAAATGAAGACAGCAATCGCAAAAGCTATCACCTGGTGTAGAGAATTATGTACATTCATGAGTACGTACTCATGATATTTGATGGTATACTCTGAACAAGCATCAGTTTTTCACTATTTCTGGTAATAATGCAAAATTCCAAAAGCAGAACACTGTGTTTAGAGAATAGATTTCTTTCTGAGACAGCCTGGAAGTGGAAAGCATATTCTCTAATGGGCTGAGCTACCAAGATAGGCAGTTTCTGCACTGTTTAACTTAATGCTCTGTATGGTGCTAAGTGCTGAGCAGATAGTGGAGGTAAAGCTGGTCCTGCCCTCGCTAAGGTCACAATCTACCAGGAGAAGACAGTCAACAACATGTACATTGAGAAGACTCGCAGATCGGTGCCACTACAGAGAATTAAAACAGGACAATATAACAGAACACTACAGGGCATCTACTTCAGATGAAAAGATGGAAGGAAATAATTTATAGAGCTCACCACCCAAAAGGAAGCACAAGCAGAATTCATAGACTGGTTGGGGTAGAAGAAAAAAGTAGAGAAATGGGAGGGAAAGTATTAAATATTTTTACATCAGAGTTCATCTAAGTCATCCATTTTTCTTGATGTCATGTCTTTAAATAAGTGTATTTTATCAATTATAAATAATATTATTTAGATATTTTATATCAAAATTATTTGCATTTTCTTCCTTAATTTAAATTAAAATTAGTGTTGGCTGGCTTTGCTTTAAAGTATTGGCTTTTCACTAAGTGTTGGTACATCAGTATCTCTTCAAAGAATATATACCTGGTCCTCTTCCCCTGTATTCCTGATAGAGTAGATCCAGGAATGGCCGAGGTGTGTACAATAAGAGCCAAAAAATGTCTCAGAAGTGATTATGTTGCGAATGTCTACATGAAGCTGCTTTTTAAAATGGTCTATTACTCTTCTAGGCTCATTATTGGAGCAATGCATAATGGAGAAATTTACCTAAAATTCTTCTGACCCCCATGCAAAAAGCATTTCTACTAGCCAAAGGGAACACCAAAAGCATTCCTGATTCCCCAGTTAAAAGTGGACCTGATATGAAAAAATGCAAGTCTATTCTATGTCCAGACCAGTGGTTCTCAAATTGTGGTTAGTGAACCAGCAGCATCAGGTGCACCAGGACCATTAGAAAGGCAAATCACTAAGTCGGGCATGGTGGCTCACACCTGTAATCTTAGCAGTTTGGGAGGCCAAGGCAGGAGGATCGCTTAAAGCCAGGGTTCAAGACCAGTCTGAGTAACAAAGCAAGACTCCATTTCTAAAAGAAAATAAAAATTAGCCAGGTATATTGGTGTGTGCTTATAGTCTCAGCAACTCAAGAGGCTGAGACAGAGGGGTCAATGGGGCCCAGGAGTTTGAGGTTACAGTGAGCTATGCTGATGTCACTGTACTCTAGCCCCAGCAACAGAACGAAACCTGTCTCAGGAAAGGGAAAGGGAAAGGGAAAGGAAAGGGCAAAGGAAAAAGGAAAGGAAAGGAAAAAGGAGAGGAGAGGAGAGGAGAGGAGAATAGAAGGAAAAAAAGATTCCCTAAACCTCACCATAGACTTAGTGAATCAGAAAATCTAGGCATAGGTCCCATCATTCTGTCTTTTAATAAACACTTCCATTGATTCTAATGCATACTCAAGTTTGAGAACTACTCCCTCTAAACAGTCACTATAATCATTCTTATGCTAATGAACAAAATAAATTCTGAAATTTCTTTTGATCCTAAAAACAATATAAAAATGACATGAGATCTTGTTGGAAAAAAAGATTATTTAAGAGATCTATGTCATAGGTCTTATTTCTGGCCACAGAATATTGTTATACATCCTTCCAAAACATGCAATTAAACTTTTTTAAAGATCAAGTTTATAGCTGGCTTCAATGTACTCACATAGAATCAAAGGAAATCAAAGGAATCAAAGGAAAAAACTTAAATTTAGTTCGAATTTCCTTGATTTAGCTCTCGGACCAACACAATAAAATGTAACCACCTTCATAAACTGATCCACACCTGTCATCAACAAATGCTAAATAAGAAATGAAAATTTAGTTCCCAACTGTATAATAGGGTGGCTCTATTACTGCAGGTCCTTCTTTATATTTAACACTTAAATGTTCTGTAATTATTTCACTCTTTTTCCCAGATAAATGATCAGAAGTGAATTATTTGAAGTCAAGGCCCACTTCTTATACTTCTTTCTTACGCATTTTTTTCTTATTCACCTTTGATATCTCAATTGATACCCGGCATATAATAGATGTTGATACGATTGGTTGATATATTTCTTTTAAAAACTTGAAGAAAGGGCGGTGCCTGTGGCTCAAGGAGTAGGGCGCTGGACCCATATGCCAGAGGTGGCGGGTTCAAACCCAGCCCTGGCCAAAAACCACAAAAAAAAAAAAAAAAACTTGAACAAAATAAATTGTTGCACTGTTTATAACTTCATTATAACTATAATTATAATTTTAATTCCAAAATCACCATTTGTTATTTTAAGTGAGAGCTTAGGCTAATACAATTGGTCTAAATGACTGTGACCCAAGAATGCAGAGGTGATTGATATTCAAAACACTGGTATGGAACACAGGCATGGATGTATCCAAAATACTCGTTGGATACTTGTTCCACATGCACTTTGTTGCATGGGATAATATTTCTACATATATATGATGTTTAGGCATGATTTCATTAAGGACTATGGCCCAGATAAATAAAATCCTAGAGTTGATAGAACAACGTGCAAAATAATGAATTTCTTGATATGTTTTCCCATTTCAGATTTTAACAAAACGCAAAACATCTGAGCCCTTGTTTTATCTTCAGCTGCAACACACACACAGCACATGGTTTTCTGCTTGATTCAAGGTCTTTGTTTTTAATGATTCTTCTCCAAGTTGTCTACAGCTCCTGTGCCAATGTGACCAGATGCTTCCGTGAGAGTCTGACTGGTTAGCAGTTCAGAACATTCAGACAAATGCCAGTAACAGCTTGTGTGGTAGACTAATGGGTGAACTACAGAGGAGATTATAGAGTTGGAAGAGCTACTTTGCCACTCTTGAAAAGCTGGTAAACAGCCCACTGTGTCTCTATTTACTTGCAATAGAATGATAACAAAGCTATTTAATGTTTGGAGGAAACATTAACGAAACTGTGGTAATGATTTCCTGCAGTGGATTTGAAAACAAAAGCAGAATACTTACTGAGCCATAGAGTTTCCCCTTCTTGTTCATGGCTAAGTAATAGTTGCTGTTAATGGCTTTAACGGCAACAACTCCAATTTCCACTGAGGTTATCTCCAGGATACCTAAAATATACAATGAGAAAGGTCTAAGTATAAGAAATCATACAAATTTAATTGAAAAAGTAAAAAAAAAAAAGAAAAAGAAACACTGAGTTTATTTTTATTTACTTATTTATTTTCAAATTAATATGAGGGTACAATCCCTAGGTTACATTGTTCTCACTTCCAAGGCAAAGTTCCATTTGTAGAAGAGCCCCTCACTAGGGGTCATGAAAAAATGCTCATCATCTTTAATTATCAGAGAAATGCAAATCAAAACCTCTCTAAGATATTACCTAACCCCAGCAAGATTAGTCCACATCACAAAGTCCCAAAACACCAGATGCTGGCATGGATGTGGAGAGAAGGGAACCCTTCTACACTGCTGGTGGGATTGCAAACTAATATAGCCTTTTTGGCAAGAAATATGGAGAATCGTCAAAGATCTAAAGGTATTTTTTTTTTTTTACATGCTTGCAAACTCATTTTATGAGGCCAGCATTACCAAAGACATCACAAGAAAAGAAAACTACAAACCAATATGTCTGACAAATATAGATGCAAAAATCCTCAACAAAATAATAACAAACTGAATTTAACATCACATTAAGATGATCGTAACACATTACCAAGTGAGACTTATCCCTTGGATGCAAGGATAGTTCAATATAACAAAAGTCAATTAATGTGATATACTACATCAATGGATAAACAGAAAAATAGATAAAAATCATATGCTCATCTCAATAAATACAGAAAAAGCATTTGACAAAATATACCATCCTTTCATTTTTTGATGGTTCTAAAAACAAAAGTCTAAAAAAGGATATTGGGAAAAAAACAAAGCAACATTCTTGATGTATCTAAGAACCCAGCAAATATTTTCAGCAAATATATGAAAACAAGCAGGAAAGCTTTAAAAGAATTCCCCTTCATTTTATTCTGAGCATATATAGGAGAATATTGTTTTAATTAAAACATTTCCTTTGTTAACCCTGCATTTTAAACCCCATAAATATTGAAACAACACTTCTCCTCTCAACCTAGATTTCACAGTAACTTATCAGAGCCCATATCTGTACTATGGGATTAAAGTAAATCTATAGCATATGTCAATAATATGTCAGATTACCTTGATCAGGAAAAACAGTGGTCAACTATTTCTTTTTTGTAGGACACTTGGATAAACTAAATTGCTTGGCCACATTTAAGTGGTAAATTCCCTTTTGGCAAATGTGTTGACATTCTGAGATGCAGAGAGACTAATGCCAACACCAACACTGTCTTTAAAATAGCAGAAGGCCTCTTGTCTAGTGGAGTAGTGACTCTCGTCTGGGGGAAAATCCATCAACATTTTGAAAAAAAATTTTTTTTTTTCCTAGAAAGTAAAGAAAATTGAAGGAAGTGGTAACTAGTAGACAAGAGGCCTTTCTCCCCTCACACACAGGTCTTAATTGTGCATTTTCTCTGCCAAGGGGATTTTCTCTGCCAAGTTTGTAGGTAGATATAAGAAAGGCATTTGATATTCTACTCAAAGGGCTCACCAATTTTAGGATAAGAAAACCTCAGAAAATAAAACTACTTATTTCATAATTTTCAGGAAAGCTTTCTCAAAGTAGAGAAAAGGCATTGCAATGAGCATGTATCCTCTGGAGCCAGAATATCTAGGTTCGCCTACCGGGTCTGCATTTGTTAGTAAAATGGTCCACAGAAGACGTTATGAACTGCTTCAAGTCTCAAATTTGTTTGTAAAACAGGCAACATCATAATCCCTTCCTCATAATCTTACTGCAAAGATCAAAATGAGATAATACATAAAAGGAATAGAATTTGCCTAGAGCTTAATATCTCCAAAATTATATTATTAGGAAGAAATCTTCCTTCAATAGTTCTAGGTTTGAAAACTTTCTCAATGGGCTGTATAAATCTTAAACATACAAAACTGCCATTGGCTTAGGCCATAGAATGAAAGTTGGTCTTAAGTTACCATTTATCATGTATTTCCTATCAGGAACAACACCATCCTAAATGTAGTCCACTAATTATATGTTTATACTCATCCCTTATGGATAGAATGGTGGCTTATTTCCAAGAGATGAATGTTTCTTTCCTTTTCTACTTTCACAGGTTAGCCCTGATGGAGATTAATAGAAATGCTTGAGTTCCCCTACTACAAAGTTGACCTAACCAGAGACTTATGCCAAGACTACATACCATGTACCCTTCTGTCCACATACCCACAGGAAGTCTCTGACCTACCACAGTGCTCCTTTCTATTAGAAGAGAGAGCTCAAAGGCCAAGAAAAAATTGTAAAGAGTGAAGGACACAGTACAGTAGAACCTCCATAGTTGACCACCTCGCTGCACCAACCATCTCCTTGATTTCACCTAAATTTCATAGACATGCATCACATGTACGTATCGTACAGCAGGCCATGTTCTTCATGTTGACCAACTCTGTGTGTTGAACATTTAGTTACAGTCCTTTGGGTGATCAATTAACAGAAGTTCTATTGTACTTGTATTTTTAATATCTTTTCCCTTTTGCTGGTTACCTTCAAAGTATATGCACACCAATATATTTATTTATATATTTTTAAAAGTACTTTCTTGTAGTTTATGTCTTTAATTCACATAGCAGCCTTCTAAGGAGGTATTGTTATTCTTGATTACAGATGAAAAAACAGAAGATACTTAAGTTAACTCAGACATAAGATGATAAGGTGACATAGTCCACCTGAGACCCTGACTTTCAGGCCACCTTGCTCTCCTTCCCTGACTACTTTGCCTCTCCATCAAATCTCCCCCTCTTCCATTGTCTCATGGGAAACCTGTAGGAAAACCATCTGACTAAATGACTCATCGAGATAATTGTCTTTCATGACTTAATGTGCTATTCTTCCCAAGAAAAATGATGTGCCACAGAGAATGATGTCTGTTTCAGAGAACAAAATCTAATACATGTCACAAGCAGAAGATAAAGAGCAGAGCAGGAGTAAAATTTTAGGTAAAATATTTAGGCTGCTACTTACTTTGCTTGCCCAAGAGGCAAGTAAGTACGGTTAGTAAATTGCAAGACATTCCCTACATATGCTTTTGAGACTGAAATTTAATAGAATGAAGAATGAAAGCTGATTTTGAGCAAGGGGCAGACCAAGATTTTTAAAGGTGAATGGAAAGATAGTAAGAATAAACTGAAGAGACAGATGAGTAGACAGAAGGAAAAACATGATATAAATGTTACCAAATCCTTGATGGGTTATTTCCAAGAGTGCACTGTACGTGGTAGATAATATTCAGCTCAGGTACCTGTGAGTTTCTTTCTGCTTTGCCAGATACAGGAACTCAAAAAATCAACCAACCATTTTTTCCAGTCTGCAACCAGTTCAGGCTAGCTCAAAAAAGTCTAGCATTATTGCTTCAAAATAAAAAGAGGAAAGATCTAGATAATTTGAGGCCCTTTCAAATTTTGAAACTAAATTTTTGGATGCATGATATGGAGAGTAAGTTATAATTTGATAGTCTCCTGGGTAATGGACAATGATTACATTTATTATAAACATCTGTGAATGTGAAAAGTCACTTTCTGGAGGACTGAAGTCTAGAGGACTTCCCCATTTTTCGAAAGGAATCATTCTGATTTTTTTCCATTCTTTGGTAAGGAAGTTTGCCTGTGAAGTTATTTTTGGACAGGAGCTCCAGAATTTTTTTTTTTTTTTAGGGTTATTAGACCAATAGCTTATACTTCAACATATGTGTACTTTGATGCATAATTAAATGCCAATTAAAAGAAAGAACCTCTGGTGGGGAGTGAGTGAAGATACTGGATCTCCCTATGTGTCTTACAACTTATAGACTCTACAATTACCTCAAAATTAAAAGTTATTTTAAAAGCATTGGTTTTTTTTCATTCAAAGAAATATGAAAATCTTATCATTAGTAAAAAGGCACATAAATTATATTTCCCATTCACAAAAAACAGGTATTTTATAAATTTAAAGATATATTTTTGCAATGAAATTCTATTATTTGCATTAAATTTTAACTACAGTATGTCAGTTTTGATGGCTGAAAATCCTGGGTGGGAGTGTGAATCTGTTTAAGGACTTTTGGACTGTTTACTTTAAATACTTGGGGAGATGGAGGAGGAGAAGGGCACACTTTTAGGAAATAGAAATAAAAAGTTCATCTCTTGAAGTCTATGTTCTGTTGGGAATAAAAGACAAGTATACAGGGAATTATAATAAAACATATTACATGATAGTTAGAAAAACACCAATTGAGGTAAACTGAATTGCACAAAAATAAAAAACTGATGCAGAGTGACTTTCATGTGTATATACTTTTATATCTTATTCGTATCTTAATGACTGTTTGCAAAATACACCAGATGTGAGCATTACGTCCTATAAATGTTGAAAATGAGCCTTGGAGAAATTAAATTAACTGGTGAACATATATTCATTCAGCTATGATAGATTGTTTCCATCCAAAGCCTATTCTCTTTCCAGTACTTCACCAAATAAAGTTGACAATAGCAAAATAACCAAGAAAAATGATTAGCGTAGTTTTTCCCATTTTTAATATGTTCCTCCATGTTTGATTGTTACTTTTCAAAAGTGTTTTAGAGAAGCATAACATTTAATCCACACAAAGAGATGAAGTTGCATAAAGGTCTGTGTAAACAGTTTTCCTGCACCTAACCTTACTTATTTATATAAAAAAAGAAACAATTTGGCGTCTCAATCTTTAGGTTTGTGCTTTCACATATGGAGATTACTAAGCAAAATTGAATGTTTTCTTTGATGACCCAGGGTTACTAGCATTAGCTTTAATTAGTTTCTTTACTATGAAAGGAGAATGTTCTCAAGAGCAACTTAGCATCTGCGTCAAAACAAATATTGTGCGTAAGCCTGCTAGAATTGAGTCAGAAATATGAACAAGGTCTGGTGAATGTTCTTTTCTGAATACAGGACACGAGAGTCTGTGTAGAAATCCTAATATCCCTTTTCAAAAATTCTCAGTTGTAGTATAGAGAGTAGACAAATATACAAAAGCGATGTTACAATTCTGGAAGAACTATAAAAATACATAGTTTTATGTCTATGATAAAAAAAAAAGTGGCAATTTGCCCTAGTCTATGTTTTTAAATTAGAATAGAGGATTTGCAAATAATATAATTGAGCATAACTTTGCTTCATAAACAGTGGTATAGAAAAATATATACAGAAATTATTATTTTAGCTGGTAATTCATTACACCCTTGAATTTGTTAAAAACATGATTGCACTGTGATTATAGACATTAAAATGTTACCTTACCACCAGGATGCCCAGTAGATTTTAGGTCTCTATGATCATGCCACTCAAAAATAAATTTTTTAATATCTAAATTTTCTATATCTGAATAATTTCCATCATAAAATAACTAGAAATATTTCAACTAATGATACTTTCATCTCTTTTTAAATGTGAAATAGTTATATTAAGTGAAGCCTCATAACATTATGGGAGCTGGGAATTCCCACACAGCACAAAGGATTTCTTGAACACAGTAGTAAGTTTGTTATTTTGGACTAGTAAACTTTAGTCTGGCTTTCACCTGCATAGGCCGTGTAAAAGTGACCTCCCCAGGCTCTCATGCTGACTCTTTGCTAAACAAAATGCAATGCTGCCAACCGCCAAACGTAATTGTCCCAACTCACCCTGCCAAACCACTGTATTTCCCCCACTTACCCCTCCTATAATTTTCCATTTCCACTTAGTCTCTCATCCTTTTTTCATCCCCTCATTTTCTCTTTCTTATGGTACCTTTTGTTCCCTGTCTGTCTTTCCTTTGAAAACCTCAGTCACCTTTGTCTTGGTTGGAGTTGGGTTCAGTTTACACTGAGTCTTTCCTCCTGCAGATTGTCTGAAGAACATCTCTCTTGGCTGCATTGAGTAAGTGTCTAGTGCCATTTTTTTCCTTTGACAATTACATGAGATTAAAAAAATCTCATAGAGATGTTGGAGTAGGAAACTGTCGCCAAATTTGCGAGCAAATGTGCCCAGCATGTGCCCAGCAAAATGGAAACATTTTGGAAATGTAGATGGAAAAAGGAAGGCGAGATGGGCTGTTGAAGCCTGGTTAAGGAAGGCCCTTAGTGGAGAGGCAGAATTGTGTTAGGGTTTGTTAGCATAGGGTCACATGCTCTAGACCTGTCCAGGACAGCATCTTTGGTTGATTCAGCAATCTCAAAAAGCTCACCAACATTGTAACTTAACTATCTTGAAAGAATGTCAAAATGCACCCAAGTCATTTGCTGTATGTTGAGCGTAGCTGGAACATTTGTGATATTACTTTTATTTTTGTATTACTTTTGTATTTTACTCTCCCTCTCCCCACTGCACAACTTTTGCAAGGGAAAAGGGAAGTCGCTTTTCATGTGATGAAATTAATGGAGGAGCTTAGCCATCAATGAGAGAGAAATGAGTGAGAGGCCCAGCAGAACAGAGGGGTTTGGCTTTTCCTCTTAGCTTGGCTACGTATGTAGTTGTGTGACCTTGGATAAGTCAGTATACTCCCTGAGTCTTGGTTTCCTTATTTACAGTTTGGGATTAATAGGCTTGCATAGAATCTCAGAGCGTGGGTGTTGGATTTATTGCCTTTTATTGCCTCCCAAACAGAATGGTGACAAGTTAACCAGTCTTATGTGGTTCTCAAACTTGAGCCTTCATCAGAATCATCTGGAAGACCCATTTAAAGACAGATTTCTGAGATTTCTGATTTAGTAATGACAGGTTGAAGCAGAGATGTAGAATGTCTAGCATATTCCCAGGCAATGCAGACTCTGCCGCTCAAGAACCACATGCTGCTCTATGTCCTCTGATTCAGAGAAAAAGCCCAGCTTTGATGTAAAAAAGCATTGACAGAAACGTGTGCAGAGAAGCAGCACCACAAACAGCAGTAGATACAAATAATGGCAGCGGCTTAACACCAAAGAAAGAATTTCAAAGCCATGTGGGAAAAAGTAAGGGATTTTTCTTCTGCCTGTTTTTGACAGGTGTGGGATTTTTAACATCTGCACGACTGAGACTGTGTGGATTTGAGATTTGTGTACAAACTGAGAGATTATCTCCAGTCAGGTTTTTAGAGACTTACAAAAAGACCATTATCAGAATATTTTCTTTTTCTTAATAAGAATGTGCGAATGTAGTGGAAACTTAAGTCCCTGCAACTGTCTTTGAGTATTTTATAGGCATTGATCATAGGCTCATTGTATTAAAATTAAAAAACTGTACGGCCCCCTTAGAGTTATGACTATAACCAAGACATCTCAAAGCAGTAGGGCTTCATGTCATCCCCCAACCTCAACCCAGAGTTGAAAAGTATACGCTTGCCCTAGAAATATGTCATTGCCTTTAAAAATACCAGACGCCGCTAATCACTGCTCTAGGTCCGGTCCACCGGATCCAGCATATGCTCTGGCTGCCTTGTCAACATAATGCATTAGACATAGTGGTTCTCAACCTTCCTAATGCTGCGGCCCTTTAATACAGTTCCTGTGGGTCACGACCCACAGGTTGAGAACCGCTGCTTAGAGCTATTTAGTTTCTTTACCTGCCACAGTGCTTTCAGATACACTTGACATTCATTTAGAATTAGAGAGAGAGATGAAACCTGAATGAGCAGAAAATTTTTACTATTGCTACGTAAGATATATCCTCCCGATTTGCTAAAGGCTGAAATGACCTGTTACATTCTCACCTGGCAATCCAAATATAGGATAAATGCAAGATTATGTTGGCCTTATTGGTGAGTGCAGTGGCAAAGTCTAAAATACTTTTCAATTTAAAGCTATAGTTAATTAACCAATATGTCATTTAACATTTTTATTTATCTAACATTAAAAATAGCACAAATTTACAATGAAATCTTACAATTTTCACCAGTTGTAAATTCATTACTAAATGATGTTCAAGATCAGTTCCCTACTGCATTTTTGCTGCAAATGAAATGGGACTCCAGATCGTCCCACACTGATCATTAGTGAACAAGTGTTTGCAGATGGTCATCTTATGTGTCTTTTTACTACACTGTGTTTGATCAATAGATTTAATAAACTTGACATTGTCTTTATAATTTTTTTCCTCACCAGCAGAGACTCCTTTTGTATGTCCATTTAACTTTATGGAAATACATCAGAAAGTAGATAATATCTTATCAATATTGCAACAGTATCAGGGTTTCAAGCATCACCTTCTATATTCTTAGGCTAGATTCACAGAGAGACATAACTGGCATGTTTCTGGAGCAGGAATTCATTTGGAATTCTTGAGACTTGTGCACAGTGACTGCTGATATAAATTAACTAACTCAAAAAGTGAGAAAAGGTTCTATAGCTAGTGTTGGGTGAAATAAAGACCTGGAAGGCTTGTGTGCCCCTAGAGATAGGAGCTCTAGCCCCACTCCCAACTAGCAGGAAAGAAAAACAAAACAAAACAAAACAAAACTGGAAATATTTGCATGTTTGAGTCATTTGCTATGACCCAAGATAATTCACATTTGATACCATTTTGCAAAGGAATAAATGGGAGATAGCATTAACACAAAAGAATTTAGAAAGGGAGGCTGAAGATCAACTCAGAAAAGTCCAGCCTAATACACTTAAAAGGCAAGAAAATCACAAGCAAGGCAGAAATTACTGGAAATATTTCCTTCTGATAAATAAATGTATTTCTGTATCAAAAATTATATTTTTATATAAAGTTTTATGAAGCAATTTATTAGTTTGGCCTTTTCTTCCCCTATTTCCTTTAGTAGATAAATAAACCCTTCAAAAATTTTAGGAAGTGAGGAATGCTGGTTTCATGCCAGGACATCATGGCCACACCCCACTTTTGGCTCTACTATTATATCTCCTGCATTTCACATTGGGAGAAAAAGCCTAGGAGTTATCTCTGTATTCCTCATGTCTTCTCATCGAACATGCAAAGGAAGGAAATTCTGCTGTTAATAGTATAGAAAAAATTCCATACACCAACCATACAAAAAGAAAGGATAGTCATTACAATGCTAATGCTTCTGCAAAAATCTGTATAGAATGCAAAATAATATTAGAAACATATTATGCACTAGTAAAAGCCAGCTGATTCTCTAAATTTTATCTATTATGATAAGGAGGCTTTGGCAAGCTTGTCACTTGTCATATCCACCCCCCAAAAAAACTATAAATCATCACATGGATTATTTTGAGAAATTGTCCATGTTTGATCAAAACCTCTGATAAGTCCAATTGAAACTGTGGATTTCAAAGCCTCAACATGAACTAAAATGACTAAATTAAACAACCCCCCCCGCCAAGATTTATTTTTCTCAGAAAAGTTTATATCATTTTAAGACTTCAGAAAAAGATGGATCTTAAGCAAACTGTAGAGTCAGAGAAGAGTTTGAAGAAATCTAGAGATTGTGGGCTTCATGTCTGATTCTCTTGGGTTATAGATCACACTGGGAGATCTAGAAAGATTGGGGAGCTTACTCTAGCACCCATAGGAGGTTAGTTGGAGCCTGAAATAAATATTTAACCCATGTGCTTTCTACTGAACCATGAGCCTCCTATAGACAGACTATTGGAAACCAGGCACAGGTTTTATATCTACTTAATGTTTTATGGACTAATTTATCTTATTCATTACACAGAAATAATTCATTCTATTTGAGGTTGACCACTGGAACTTACTTATAAAGGAAGGAAAATAATTTAAAGCATAAAGGGTTAAGGGAATTACTATATGGCATATTTCAATAAATGAACACCATGCTAATATAGCCAATTACTGTAAAGATAAATAATAAAATGTCTACCACATTTACCAAAATTTCTATAATTTTCTTTAATGTAACTAATATAGAATATCTTTTCTTCTCAATTTAATGACAAAAATAAAGTGGGTCAGGGAAACACATCATGATGTTGGGTTTCTTACAAGAAGAAGTCCTACATGATACATTGAAGTGTTCACAAATCATCTAAGCATGAATGGCCTGAAGTAGTTTGAAATATTAATATGGAACCTGTTTGAGGTGTTCAAGCTCAAGGCTCACTTTGATCATGTATAGTGTAAATTTCACAAGCTTCCAATAAATTATGGGATAATGTATAATTAGCCTCTTAACCCTTTCAAAGATTCTTGGCATGGTTAGATAGTGGGTAGTTACAATACTTGTTAAGTAATATAAATACTACTAGCTCTTTTGTGAATTTTTGATAGTGTAAAAAGCCAGGATTTTGCAGAGCATATTAGAGGGACTACTTTCATAGAAATCAATATAAGGGGGTTCCCTAGTACTTAAAAACAGTATTTTAAGAAACTGTAATAAACAAAGATTAAAAATCAGCATAAGAAGCCGGGTGTGGTGGTGGCTCACTTCTGTCATCCTAGCACTCTGGGGGGCTGAGATGGGTGGATTGCTTGAACTCAGAAGTTTGAGACCAACATGAGCAAGAGTGAAACCCGTATCTACTAAAAATAGGAAAAAAGAAAATGGCCAGGCATCATGGTGGACGCCTGTAGTCCCAGCCACTCAGCCCTGGAGGCTGAGGGAAGAGGATTGCCCTAGCCCAAGAGTAGGTTGCTGTGAGCTATGATGCCAAGGCACTCTACCCAGGGTGACAGAGTGAGATTCTGATTGGAAGGAAAAAAATCAGCATAAGAGTCAGACATTGTAGCATAGGCAATACGGGAAAAGTAATTTGGGGCTAGGAAATGTTCTAAGAACAGATACTATTGCCTTTACCACACGGAAGGAGAGAGGATTATCGTTACTCTGTCCTTCGAGAGATGCAGCTAAGAATATTAGAATTCAGCAATAATGTTTCATTATTTTTTGTGATGGAAAGTTAGGTAAGATTTTTGTGATGCTCATTGAATATTTTTGTTGTTTTCATTAAGTCTTGGGTCAACAAACTGTAGAGAAATTCTTAGGCAGGGTAAGTCTACTTGACACATTATGATCTGTTTCCTCAGTATGAAGAAACACCAGAAATATCTTAGTACTATAGTTCACTTATTAAAAATGCTTAAATTGGTTTAAAATAGCATGTTCTTGAGAAAGTGCACGTGCCCTTTAAGAGAAAACACGATCTTTATCTGATCCAAGTCTGAAAGTGAAAACTGATGTGTTGATCCCAAATAATCAACGAGAACGTTTAGGAGGGCTTTAAAAATTTGAAGAGGAAAATAAGTTGAATATAAAAACACATATGTATGTATACACATACACACGTGTTATTTCATACTTGGTGCAAGTCTTAGCGAAGAGTTCTAAATAAAATATGTTACAATTTCCAACCCTTACAAGGATAGGTTATAACTACCATGTAATTGATTTTGTGCGCATGCACATAGGATATTTCTGGGATCCAGATTAGAAGACAAAGGAGATAAAGAGATTTTGTATATTTGGCACTAAAACATATATCCAAACCATGCTAATTGTAAATATATAATTTTACATGATTAAAATTTTATTCAAAACTGTTAAAACTTAAAAACTTAGAAAAACAATATTCAAAGAAAAGTTATTTTAGACTATGTAGTATACCTAGGTTTAACTGGATGAAATGCGACAATATAATATCATGAAGAAATATTTGCATTTCCATTTATTCCTCAGTCTGAATCTCCCCCCTAAGATGCTCTCAATATTATATAATGCACACATTAAATTGCAAAAAGGAATTTGAATTGATTTCTTTAATCCTGAATACTTTGTATCAGATGATTATTAAATTCAACTGAAATAAAAGAACTAATTTTCATGAATCTGTAATGATTAAAATTTTTGGTGCATAGATATGGAACGGGGAAAAGCAGAGGGTCAAAAAAAACTGAAAATTTTTGAAAATCCAAATGGCCATCAAAATGGAAAAACACAATTTTACATAAAATGGCTGGCTGTTTAGTAGGTCAGAGTAATTAATTAAGTGTAACATCTGTAAAAAGAATAAACAATATCCAACAGTCTAGTACTATTCCATTTCTATTGTAAATTTTTCCCCTTTCCTGCTGATTAGGGAAGAGCAGGAAAAGAAATGTGTTTGTAACATCATTTAGTATAAACTTTGAAATAGTTCAATGTAAATCATTCCTGGATAAGATTCAAAATGGATCCTGTTCATTTGTCTTCATATAAGGATCTTACAAATGATCCAAATAGACGTCAAATTTAGTGTCATAATTTAACTTTAGAAGGAGCTATATTTGAAATCTTCATATTTTAACAAAATGGATTCAAATTCAGGACCCATCATACAGCACAGATGCCAGTCATTGTTAATAGGTAGATTACCTTATACATAAACCTTATACAAAGGTTCGAAAAATAATTTAAAAATAGAAATGAAACCTAATGAAAGCAAAAGTAAATAAAAATAGACATGCCCTTAAAAAGCTTGAAAAACTTAATTAAACTATGGCAGACTATGGAAATGAAGCTCACAAACAATTCAATTAAGCAATTTTGCTGATGGATAGATTACAGCTACACAGTAGTTGAACTTGTTTCTTTATGCTCGATACAAGAACTAAGCCTGTTATCATTTCAATGAGAAATGTTTAGTATGCAAATTTCAAGTTATTTCAACATTCTGATGATTGATCACATGACAGAAGGGAAACGTATGCTGAAGAAAGAGGACAGTGAATTTGACTTGAGGCAGGAGGAAATCCAACTTGCTCTTAGTTTATACTGAAAACATGACTCTTCCATTTCTTCATGTGGGCCTCCTTGATGCTATACCAGCAGCTGATCCATATTACATATGTGTGTACATATGTACTCAGCTGACCCATATCATAAATGCATGTGTGTGTGTGTGTGTGTGTGTGTGTGTGTGTGTGTGTGTGTGTGTGGATGTGGATAATTTAGCTGAAGAAATTCATGGGCAAGATTCCCTGTTTTAACTTAGGCAAACTCATTAAAAAGAAAAAAAGAAAGGAAGTCTGGGTATTCTTTCTGTTCACCATGGTCCAATTCTTAGATTTAAAAGGGACATTATAGGAAAAAGGAAGTTACTCTTTATTGGCAGGTACTCCTGCTTTAATTATATGCTGATTCTACCCAGGGTATTCAATGGATTGGAATCAGAAACCCTCCCAGGGAAGGCAGAACTGTGGAGTAGCACACCCACACCCTTACTGCCCTGATCTGTCTTCCATCTCCAGTATAGCCCCCAGCCTGCAGACTGAATCCTCACATTATTTTGCGGTATAATCAACTCACGGTAATGAACAGGTATCCAACTCACATAATATTTTGAGTATAATCAACTCACAGTAATGAACAGGTACCCAGAGGGACTGATTGCCAAATGTAACCCTATGAAAATCACACTTACAATATCTGATGTTTCTGCATATGAAAAGCCCCATCCACTAAGCATAGAGGGCCACTTTGACTTGGATGCTATAGGAAGAAACAGAATAAAACAGAGTCCCTGGGTTAAACCAGAAGTGTTCTGCTCAGACTTTTTCTACTGAATCTACTGGTTTCAACCACAACAAAAATCAAGGACTACTTTGTTCCCTTTTTTTACACAAATGGGCAGTCATAAGAACCTTTTAAAAATGGTTTTAAAAGACAGTCCCTTAACCACTAAGTCCAGCATCTTGGTCCACACCCTGGATGTTCTTTGCAGCAGAAACTTGGCCAAGGATGTTAAGGTAATGAGGTCTGCTGCAAACATCCAAATATAAACAATTGCTTGATGACTCTAAAACCCTGATGAGTGTTTTCATCTTGAGTGCTTAACAGTTTTCTGACATAGCAGGAGATCCTATCTTTTTTCCTCTAGCCAACAAACAGCCTTCTCATCCCCCGCTTGCCTTCTCAGTCATTCAACACTTCAACTACAACAAGGATGACAAAGGCTTTTCTTTATATCAAGACTTAAAAAGTCTACTTGGAAGAGTAAAATCATTTCACACCTTCCTCTCTCATCATCATCAGCTCCTTTTTTTTTAGTGTTTCTCCCACTTGCCAGTTGATGAAGACAGCTGCTAACAATGTTTGCTGTCAGGCTACGTGATCTAATTGCACAGGCCTGCGCCACATGCCTTGTCCGGTTACACAGACTTGATTTCCAAAAAGAGGGCTTCACAGACTTTTCCTCAGATGGCTTCCCACTCACAAGCTTCAAGGGATGTATTTGTATACTATTCTGTTCAATGGCTGCCCTTGGACATTTTCATCTATTTTTCTTCCACCTTCATTTAACCCCTCCAAAAATACTGGCACCGATGTCAGTGAGGAGTGTACTACTCATTGGAATCTGATAGTTTTCTTTTCCAGTTGCCCTTGCTAGCTCACTCCTTTGTAAGGTAATCACGTTGGAGAGTCAGAGATATTTTTGACTTTGAAAGTGAAGCAAAATACTGACACAAACACTTTTGGTAGCAAATCTGCCGGCAAATACATTACAGGCAAGAAAATACACAATCGGTTACTTTCTTTATAAGACACTTTCTCAGATAGATTCTGTACATTTCTTTAACCCTTACAATAACCTTATCTATAAGATCTTTATACTGACAATCTCATCTACGTTCATAAAATACTTTTTTTCATAAAATACTTTTTTAAAAAATCTAAGAAGTAGAAACCATATAAGGAAAATTATTTCAAGTGGGTTTCTGTCCAAAACAACTAGTTGACATATTGGAAAAATTACTGATGTAGATTTTGCTCTCATTGTTATCAGATAGGTACATCTCACTGAATTCTTTTGGTTTCAAGTCTAGTCTTTACTGTGTTTATAGAAGCAGTTCTCTCCCTAATAGACTGACATATTTCGATCATAGCCTTTTTTTTTTTTTTTTTTGAGACAGAGTCCCACTATGTCACCCTCAGTGGAGTGCTGTGGTGTCACAGCTTACAGCAACCTCAAAAACTTGGGCTTAAGCGATTCTCTTGCCTCAGCCTCCCAAGTAGCTGGGACTACAAGTGCCCAACACAACACCCGGCTTTTTATTTTTTGTTGCAGTTGTCATTGTTGTTTAGCAGGCCTAGGCTGGACTCAAAACTTGCCAGCCTGGGTGTATGTGGGCCAGCGCCCTATTCACTGAGCTACGGGTCCAAGCCTGATCATAGCCTTTTAACTGGATATCAGTCTCCTAACCTCCAGCTTAAACTAGAACTCATACCCACACAATACTTGAAATGGAAAAAAAAAAAAAACCCACAAAATAAGCTTGGCATCCACTATCAGAAACACTGCTTTGAAATTTATGGCTCAGACTATCTAAAGAGTTCTAGCAAAATTACCAACTAGCCTCCAACACAAAACAGCTGTTTAGGTGGCAAAGTCTTGTCAAGTTAAGGCACCCTTAAAAATGGGTAATTGGCAAGACCTTATTCCAATTCATCTTTAGTCTCTACTGAATGTGGGCAAACAACTGTGAATTTGTGACAAATTCCTCCTGCTGTGATGGGCAGCCTGGCTTCCTGCAGAGATGTGCAGTTTTCGGAATGTTAGTGTTCTTGGGGTATCTGCCCATACAAAGCTAGTTTAGAATAAGCCACAGTAATAGCAGTTTCCTGTTATTATTCTTAAGCTGTCCTTTTATATTTAAGAACTTATTCCCATGAATTAAATATTTTAGATATATTTTTGATATTTCAACATTTATCTAATACTTACTTGAACTGCAAGTTGTTTAATCCTTTACTAAATAGTTGTTCAACATTTCCAAAAATGATTGGATTTTCAAAAGAAAGTTTGTTAAAAGAAATTATAAACAAGGAGCAAGGAGACGATGGCAGTTGATCCTTCTCTTTCTCACCATATGGCTTATGTTACGCCTGAGCAGGACCCCAGCTTTTATCTCTGGGAGCTGTGAAGTTGACTGCTCGTAAGGTTTCAGTGTTTAATTAATCCTTACTTAAAATTCAACTAAGTCAGTCTAACACGGATAGGAAGTTGGTTTCTGTTAGCTGTTCCACCTTTCACCCTACCAAACATCTGGGAAATATTCAGTTTAAGATCTGATCCAAGCTTTTTGGCATTAACTACCTTAAAACATTAAGATATCACCAGTAATTTGCCTCTGTTTCGGAAAATTAAAAGCACATTTGAGATATAAACATGAGGGTCCTGCTAATATTATTGGCAATGATTGAGAGCTGTTCTTTTGTTATAATGGGGAGGAAAAGAGGATATTCTCAGATAAAATATGTAGACTAAGGCCAAATTGCAATATTACTGTCCTGAAATAAATGCATATGTATTTTTGTGTGAATGCTAACAATAAAACATATTAAATGCTTCTGTTTTTTTTTCCATAGGTATTGAGCTGTTATTAAGGTAGAGAAAATACATAGTCTATATAAATACTACATAGTATAAAATCTGGTTTATCTTTTAGGTATCAAAATAAAAATTGTAAGTGTTCAAATTATAAATAATGTATTATTAGCTCAGTTAATCACATGTCATTATTTTTGGGTAAGATTATTGACTATTTGGTTTAAAGGGGAAAAAAACGCTTACTTGGATATTTTCTTCAAACTCGGATTCAAGCTGGTGACTGTCTTTGCATTCATATTCTTGATAATTAAAGATGAGCTCATGGGGAAAAGACACTCTAATCAGTGATTACTGGTCCAGTCATGCCAATTGGCTGTGACTTCATCTATGTACTAGAACTAATCGTAAAGGATAGATAGATCAATGAGTAGTGCTTTTCTGTGGTTTGAGACATGGCTCTGAAAAATTCATTTGGGAGCTAAGTTTAAATTTCTTACAATCCCTTTCCTTTTGTCAAGGTACAAATTAAGCTGGGCAGATAGTCCTTAAAATTTTTTTTGTGATTATTTTAGGAGCCCCTTTGTTGCTAAAGTTCACTCCACCAAGACTTGGTCTCATTATATTTTTCATTTTGGAGCTTTGCTTAACAATTTGGACTTTTTCTTAGAAACTGCTTGCAAAATATCTATCAAATCCTTATGCTCATAAACTTTATGTGGTTATCATTGTTATTAAATAATTGCATTGACAAGTAAGAGAAAGAGGGAGAGGAAATTGAAAATGTGGCTTTGTTCCTTTAGATGGAGATTCAGAAATTTTTCTCAAGTAATTACCATGCTTGGTTCAATGTTTTCTAAAAAAGCATTGACATTTAAAACATTCTTTAAAAGGTCATTTTGAAGACATGTGAGCAAGTTGTACTGAGGGTGCTGTATGTGCAATTAGGGTTCTTTTCTCTATAAAGCCTTGCCAGTTTCTTAGATGAATGAGGATATACCAGCTAAGTTTTCATCACCTTTTAAGTCTTTGGGTCTGACACAATGTTGTTGATCCCATATTGCATGCAAAAAACATGTGAGATTGAGAATTAAAAGCAGTTACTAGCCAAGCTATTATAACACATGTAACAAAGACCACCAAGGGCAGAAATCACGCTAGCATTGTGCCAAAAGAAATGTCGAACAGTGCCACGAGTGTAATGGTTACTCAATACTTAGTGTTGGTTGATATTTACATGTGGACACTTTTTGGGCCTGAGATGGAGACTTCCAAGCTATGGTCTGATGGTGGTGCAGCTGAATATGAATAACACACCGGGGGAGGGGCCAGAAGCCTGCAACCCCCTCTAATCTCTCTCAGAAACTAAGAACTAACAATATTAGACTCACCATATGTGTAAATCACAAGGACAAACCCCATTTTACCAGTGGAATAATACAAAAAGGTGGTTAGCATCTTGTTAAAATTTCTTTTTTCTTTTGGTAGAGACTCTTTATAGTTTTAGCTTTGGCTTGGCAAACTGTAAACAGTATGAATTTGGAAGAGGCAGTTAACCTATCAGAGTCTCCTTCCTCATCTGTAAAATAAGGAGGTTGCCCAGAGGTGATTATCAAAGCCTTTTCCAGCTTTATAATTCTATGATCTATGAACAAGAGCCAAAGTTACAATTTAGGATTTGGCACCTGATTTTATATTACATGAGTGCCATGGAACTGCTTATTTCATTAATCTCACATGTTGAATTTTTCTGTATAACCTTTGTTGTTTTTCCTTTAAAGGAACTAAGCATACTATCCGTTTGGCAACTGTAGATGGTTCTTAAAAGAGCTTTTAATCCTACTTGGGAAATAAATGCAATGCCCAGTGGCACATATGTCCTACTGCCCCCTAGTGGAGGACACCGTATCTTCCCGAGATTATTCACTGATCACCTAATCCCAGTGAAAATGGCTTTTACATGTATAAAAAAAAAAAAATCAACTGATATTGGTGTGGATGCAGAAAGGAACTCTAATACACTGTTAAGGGGACTTCAAACTAGTACAAATTCTATGGAAAGTCGTTTGGAGAACTAAAAGTAGACATACCATTTGATCTAGCAATCCCACTATTGGATATTGACCCATTTTATAAAAAAGACATATGTACTCAATTATAATTCTATAATTATGCAATTGACCCATTTTATAAAAAAAGACATATGTACTCAAATGTTTATTGCATTCAAAGATGTATGGAATCAACCCAAGCACCCATCAATACATGAGTGAGTTAATAAAATGCAGTGCCATGGAGTACAACTTAGCCGTAAAACAGTGAACTAATGCCTTTTGTAACAACCTGCATGGAGCTAGAGACCATTTTTCTAAGTAAAGTTTTACAAAAATGAAAAACCTAACACCATATATGCTATTAAACTGGAAGTGATCGACCAATACCCTGGTGCACATTTGGTAGTAAAATTCAAGGGAAAGCAAGCAGATGGGGAAGATGGGAGAGGAAGGGCAAATTCACCCCAACAGGTATGATGCACACTATCTGCGAGAGGGGTGCGCCTGTAACTTTGACTTGAACTGTGCGAAAGCAAGTCATGTAACCCAAACATATGTACCTTGTAATATTCGGAAATAAAATATATGTTTCAAAAACATAGTGTGGCTCACACTTTATGCAAGTCACTTGAAGCGAGGCATTAGCGTCTGCATTGCAAATTCCCAGGTGATTTCAATACTGCTGGGCCCAGGACCACTCTTTGAGTACCAGAAGTTCAAATGATTAATTTTCCTTGTTATATAATTGGTTTAAAGAAGCAAGGAAACATAGTCTGCACATGATATGAAAGAAGTTTCTAGTTAGCAGAAAAGGAAGAGGGGAGTAAGCAGGAAGGGAAGAAGGAAGAGAAGGAAAAGGGAGAAGGGTAAGGGAACAGAAGGAGAAGGAGAGAGGACAGAGATGAAGAAACACTTCAGTTCACCGCATGAAAGAGCTCTTGTGGGAAAACCACATTGCTCTCCATCACTGGAAATCTCTATCAAGTTTGTAAGTCTAGGCTCAATATGACCCTGAGTGCATTCAGACTTATATTATATTATATATATTATATTATATCCCTCCCCATTATGATTTACTCTATTCTAGTACATTTTAATTAAAAAATAGAGTTCATATGACCAAAAAAAATTGAGTTGAATCAGTCAGGATTTTACAATTCTATAAATGCGCAAACATATTAAAATGAAAAACTCGCCCTTTTTTGAGTAATTATTACAGAAGTAAGCTGTGTTGATGTAACCATGACTCTATGTATATATGGCACTTAACTCTCTCATGTTGGGATTTCTTTACAGACAATAGAGTGGTCTAAGTTTAGCAACAAAATACTGTAAGTTCAAAGCACTATACAAAGCACTATGTATAGACCTAAACAATGAAGCCGATAGTGGTGGTATTCTGTTAAGAGTTTATTTTAAAAAGAAGAGAGAAAACAAACATACACACATATAACCATGTTAAAGCATAACGAAATTATACAAATTATAATAAGAGAATAGGAGCTCCCTTTTAGGGGACATCCCTATGTCGTCTATCCTGTGTTAAGCTCACTGTTGTCATGAATTTGATAGCCTCATTATATGTCCCATACATGCACATGAAGAAGCTAAAACTGAAAGGGCTGAGGTCTAAATTCATGTATGACATCCAGTATTCACCAGTAGATGGGTTAGTTTTCAAAACATTCACTCCAGTTAATTAACAGATGAAGTGTATTCTTCTCTCTGTGATTTGACTTCCACATTCTCAACAGCTGCCTCTTCAGTGCAGCAGAAGGCCCTGATGTGAAGCTCACGGTTTGCATAATTAATGGTGTGTGTTGGCATCTCAGTCTCTCTTCATTTCTACTCCACATGTGGGGAGCATGAGCGTCCTAAGAGGGAGGAGGTGGCCACAGTAGGGAAGAAAAGCCTGATATTCACATTTCTTTTTTGGATCTGGTTCCCTGCTTTGCCTCTTGTAGGAGCTTTTGTTCTCTTCCACTAAGACTTCTGGAGCTTTACACCCTCTTTCTTTTCCAAAACAAATGGTCATAGAGCAAAAGATGATTCTCATCCCCTTTGCTGCTACGACCAGGTTGGATGCTATTTCCTTACAATAGTAGTAAATGTTACTCCAAATTTATCTTCCCAGTTTTCTGTTTCTAGGTAAGTCTCAGTTGTCTCAAAACTTTGCAATGCCCAAATTATTATTATTTTGGATGAGGACATAATTTCCTCCTCTACGTTCTCAGCATTGCGCTTTCCATCTTGTCATATCATCCCTGCCTCCAAAGTAAGACTCCATTTGAAGATGCTGCTGCTTGTAGCTCTTTCCTAGAATATTCTGTTTGTATCTGGAATATTTTTAGGCCTCTTCTACAAAGAGTTCTTGAAATCCAGCATAAGGTGTCTCCCAGTTCGCTTGAAAAATAAATGCTTGCCACCTTTCATCACAACTACATAAGGATATGTGGCCACTCCACATAAGAAAAACGGAATTCAGAAATGCCTTAGAAGATTATTGATGGAAGTCCCCATTAAGCAATGTTGGTACTTAAGACTGGCACGGCGGATATCCCAATGGTTGACTGAATTACCAAGCGTCATACAACTTGCGGTTAGTACAGCTAAACTTCAAACTTGGGTTCTTTCGATCTCAGTCTAATGTTCCTTCTACTAGTTCTATAAAAATGATAGTACTGCAGAATAGCTATCACCTGAGATGGTAAGGCCAGGTGAACAAGGAAGCTGGTGCCTGCCATTGTTTAGTCAGCTGGAAAATAAAGACACTTGTCGTAAACAAACTCAAGTAAAGGTCAATGGAAACTAATCGTAATGCTGGAGGATAAATCCTAAGAGACCATAAAAGAAATTTTTACATTATAGAAGAATTATTCTCTTTTCTCTCTTAATCATGCTTATTAAAATTTCTTTAAAGATACAATTTTATATTTGGTTTTATTTAATCTTTTCTTCATACTGTCAGATTCAGAATTTAACCTCAATATGAAAGAGCGATGAGAGATTAATGAGAGAGAATAATGAGAGATTAAGTTAGATTAGAATAGATTATCTTTTTATAACCATCCTTTACAAGGACTAAGGCCTCCATGTAGAAACATGTGGGTCATGACATACCAATAATCACTCATAACAATGATCACTTACTAAGATGCATTCATTCATCTCTTCTTGGTGGTGAGGAGAAATGACCTCCTGACCTATTGTCTCATCCTGTAAGTGAGCCCAAGTAAACTAGAAGCCTCCAGCTTTCCTTTATGAATCAAGTCAAACTTCACTTTTGGTTATATGTCTCATCTTATTCATAGCTAGCATTCTACTTAGTATACATTTTCATATATAATAAAAAAATCCCCTTTCATATCAAGGACACTTTATAAAAATTAAAAAAAAATTAAACAAATGCCTTTTTGGGAATTCTACTGGTATGAATCACTTAGATTTTATAATCTGAGATCTTCATGCCAAAATATATTTTACATGTTAAATTATTCACTTATTTATAACTTCAACACGAGTAATAGAAATCAATGAAGTTTTATTTATTTTATTTAAGTTACTATTTTAAACTACGTTTTAGTACATGGAAGCTTATCATGGTAAGTAAGTTCTTCATATAAATTCATGTGGTAAGTAAGTAGAGTTTGCCTGTCTAGCTATATTATTTTCTGTTTACTACACATATTGAAAATGTACAGATTGTGAAAATGAGAAAAAATTCTGTAAACAAACTTCACAGAATATGCTGGTTTACATATGCATGCCTGTTTAACTTGTTTAACTCATATAACTATTCATATTCTTGAGTATTTGAAATATCAGAATATAATCAGTGCATATTAATCATAATAATGACTTCCACAGAGGACTAAAGAAGAGGGAAATCCTGTGGATTCAAATCTCTGACAGACTAGAAAATAACAATGAAGAAAATTTAAATAGGATAACATAAAATATATACCCTTTCTATGAGTATTGAATTGCTTTATCCTTGTCATTGCATGTTGGTGAACCAACATATTTTTAACATATTTTAAAAACAAGTTTTTACCAGCATTTCATTCATAATCTTGGAAAGCTTTAGTTTACTGTGCTACTTCTTAAGTACTTTATGTGTGAATTTGAGTTCCTTATATTCCCTTTCATTTTTTATTTCTAATTTATTCTGTCTCCTAATGAAGGTGACCTACAATATACAATTATTTTCTCTCTGAAACAATATTTAAGTAGTATAAGAAATACTGATGTTTTTACAAAATTGTTTTCATGATATATGAATGCATGCTTTTGTGCTAGTTAATATATATTTTATTCTCGTTTTTTGTTTGTGTGTGTGATTTGGTTTCATAATGTTGACCCAAATCCTTAACTATCAGATTCTTTGTTTTGTTTTGTAGTAATCGTATCACTTCATTTCCCCAAGTCTTCCTCCTCTAGAAAGAGGTGGGGGAATCAAGGAATGATTTCGATAAGTAACATAATGGGCAAGGAGATTATATAGAGCAATGCTTATGAAGTTTGGTTTTGGAAGTTTCAGGCTGCTAGAGTCCCATTCTTGACTCCATCACTTACTATCTCTGTGATTTTGGGCAAATCATTCAAGTTTGCTAAGCCCATTTTCTTTTTTTAGAACTGTGGTTAAGAATCAAATGAGATGATGTCTCCTGGAGAATGGTGACAACGGCACATGGTAAAAGGACAGTTATGATTATTAATCTCTTTGTTTTGCACATTTCAGAAGTCAGTAACTTCATCTAACTTAAGTCCCTCTACGGTGAAGTCTAAATAGAGGAAGTGACATAGAGGAAACAAAGTGCTTACAACCAATTGGGGAGGGACAGGGTGGGAAGGTACAAACCAGGAAAGTAACAAAAGGGGAGCATGAAATTTCCTTACACCCTGTATTCCACAACAGCTAACTCAAACTGAGAAAAGGAGATACCTTAATAAAGACAGAGTAACATTGTTACTACCCCTACTAATACAATTTCTTCAATCCTAAAAACAGGTTTTAGGATTTACTGATGGAATATTATCAAATTTTCTAAAATAGTTAAGCTCATGCTATATTAGTGATTCCAATTTGTTTAGCAAAAAGTAGCATGACATTGATACTGACATATGATGAAGATAACACACAAAAAAGCTACTATTAAATTCTAAATAACATATAATCAGTTGAATTCAGTATAGTATGGGAAGACCCTATTAGGATCAAGTGAAATTTATCTCAGGAATTCAAATATATGTTCCTATTAGGTAAACTATATCCACGGACACAACTAGTATTTAACATCAACCAAGAAATACAGGATAGTGCAGTGTAACATTTTAAGCAAAAATTAGAAGGGTAAGTACTGAAAAGAGGAAGCCACCTCATCATTACCTTTAACCATGCTTTAAGTTGGCTTAACAAAAGATATAAATCAATCATTTTTCTACACACCTACTAGTAATAGGAAATAAAATGATCAGAGATGCCAAAACAGACTTATGCATTAAAAAGTATATTGGGGGCGGCCCCTGTGGCTCAAGGAGTAGGGTGCCGGTCCCATATGCCTGAGGTGGTGGGTTCAAACCTAGCCCCAGCCAAAAACCACAAAAAAAGAAAAAAAAAGTATATTGGAATCATAATACATAACAATGACAAACTGGAAACAATCTAAAATTCTAATTAAATGTATGTGTTCAATAAACACAATTATTCTAGTATATTTTATTTCCACCAACTATCATAGAAAATATGCTAAAACAAGTGAGAAAGAGCATTAATGATCTGAGGAATTGCTAATAATGTAAGCTTTAAATATAATGATATTGTATAATTATAATTTTATAAAAGTTAAAATTCAACAAATATGTTTGTTTCAGAGTACAAAACTGATTTTCAGAAAAGAAGACTTAATAAGCAAATTTGTCCCTGGAGGTCCGCGGCCATTCAGAGGAGATAAATGGCAGATCTACCTGGAAAGATGCGACAGGCATACCAGTGAGGTTGACAAAAGCATCTGCCCCACGTGTTTAGCTTTCCTAAGGCTTTGATGTGTTTAAAAGATCAGCGAAGCTCTCCCCTTGTCTTCCCTCACTGCAGCACAAGTTCAAAGAAACACGTATTATGCAAAGGCTAAATTGTAACAAATGCCTCTCTTCAGTTTTTTTTTTTGTAGAGACAGTCTCACTGCACCGCCCTGGGGTAGAGTGCCGTGGCGTCACACGGCTCACAGCAACCTCTAACTCTTGGGCTTACGCGATTCTCCTGCCTCAGCCTTTCCGAGCAGCTGGGACTACAGGCGCCCGCCACAACGCCCGGCTATTTTTTTGTTGCAGTTTGGCCGGGGCTGGGTTTGAACCCACCACCCTCGGCATATGGGGCTGGCGCCCTACTCACTGAACCACAGGCGCCGCCCGCCTCTCTTCAGTTTTAAATTACGATGTAAAGCCTGTGGCTCAGTGAGTAAGACACCGGCCCCATATACTGAGGGTGGCGGTTCAAATCCAGCCCCCGCCTAACTGCAACCAAAAAAAAATAGCCGGGCGTTGTGGCGGGAGCCTGTAGTCCCAGCTGCTTGGGAGGCTGAGGCAGGAGAATCACTTAAGCCCAAGAGCTAGAGGTTGCTGTGAGTCCTGTGACGTCATGGCACTCTACCCAGGGCGGTAAAGTGAGACTCTGTCCCTACAAAAAATAAATAAATAAATAAAATAAAGTTTCTCTATAACTTTAATTTAATTTTTTTAAAATGCCCCAACAGCCGAGCTAAAGTACTGTATTAATTTTCATTAGCTGTTTGTGATTAATATATTCTGTTTCAAGTACCAAAGACAAAAGAATGAAACATGTTATTGTTATTCAGCAAGGAATATAAGAAGATAACAGTGACTTAATGCAGAAAAGTAAGCTATGTCTAGATTGAGGTTATCTAATCAGTGACAATAATGAATTTCAAGCATGTTAAGAACACAATTAAAATCTGGATAGATTTTCATGTAAACCTAAACTGATGAATCTTACTTTCTGTTCATTTAAGACCAATTATATTTAATTTTTAAAAGCCTCTTTCCCTTTGTTTTTTTTTTCTTTCTAAAAGTGATCAAAGCCCACAATGAATCCATAGTGTGATTTAAAGAGGGTATTTCCCCCCAAATTTCCAAATATCTAACCTGTTTCCAAGCAAAGAAATTAAAATCCAAGCATAAAAAGGCATTTTAAAATTTATTTAGTTGTGTTTATTTGAAGTCTGTACTTCTCAGGTTTTAAATGTTATAAAGAGAGGATAGAATAGTTACATTGTTCTAGAGTTCAGTAATACAAGTAACCTATAGCTCAGAAAATGTTACACATATTTAATTGGCTTTCAAATTTAAAATGTGCAAGCAAAAATATTGTCCTTACAATATATTAAAGAAATTTGGGCTTGAGAAAAATAAACACAATTGTAAAAATATTTAGTAGAACGCACTTCATTAAGGAAATTATCTTTCTTTAAATAAATGGGCTTTGTTCCGGTATGGCAAGACAATTTTCCTTGTTGTGTATTTGCAAATTATCTAAAATGCAGAGATAACCTTCTTTCAACACTCTATTTGTGAAACAGTAACCTATTAGGCCCATGCTGGGAAATTTCCCCTTCCTTCTTTTTTTCCACTTTGCACGTCTTTGAATGATGTCTTCTTATCTTCAAGGTTTCCTCTGGCCATTTGACCCCTATCTTTAGCGTCATGCTTTCTGCTCTTTGCTCTTCAGCTCCTCACCTTCCCACTTTTGGCTAAATTCTTTCCCTCTTTTAGGCTCCTTATTATCTCAGACAAAAGCCTGGCACTTCAGGCCATCTGCCCCATTCTTTCATGTTCCTATCAACACCCATCTCTTGCATCTGAAGGCTCAGTTTTTCGTTCTTATACACTGCTTTAAAATAAAGCATAACCCACTTCATTTTCTCCTTAACTTTAAATGTCTGCATTACTTGGCTAAGAGGACAGAAAACGGTAAGCAGTGAGGATTTATGGGAGACCAGGAGTGAAGCGCTTTCGTACATAGTCCTGTCTTTGCCTCATTCACCAATTGCCACTACTGTCAAAGTGACCGTGAGATATTCCACTTCATACTCATCTACCACCTTGGACAGCGAAGGAGGAGTGATGTTAAAAGAGGGAGAAATCTATAAAAATGACAATGGCAGATGAGACTGAAATAATAGTAGAAGGACAAATTGCATGGACATAGAATTTGGAAGCTGAGATGAAAGCAGTCCAAAGAATAGAAATAATGTCCACTATGCTTGCTCCTTTCCAGTCCCTTTAAGAACTGCGTGGAAGTTATAAACTTGAGTGAGAGTCATAAACCTTTAAAATCTACCCTTGTATCCTCAAAAGGCCTACTTTTTAGCTTCTTGATGTGTTCCCCTTTAGCTCTGTAACAAGCACACAGATCTGACCTAATAGTAAAATATTATGAGCCATAATAAAAGTTTGAAAGTTTAAGAGCTGGTATATACAGGCATTGAAGCAGGAAGCATTAATCCCAGGACACAGGGAACTGTTTCTTTATTATGACGGCTACAGGTATTGTCTTCTGTCACTGTGATAGTTTTACTTTTCATTATTCTGAGAGTATTGAAATAAATCATCAATTGCCCTCGGTTTCACTTTAGGACTGCAGAGCGTTACCAGGCATGAAATTCGAAAAGAAAATGCCTTTCGTGAATGTATGCTCCAATGGAATAGGTTTTTTGATACACAGCTGGCTTTTTTTTTTTGAAGGATTTAGCATCTACTACCTTGGTAAATTCAGAAAGGTAAAGAAGAAAAGAATATTAAGATTTTATTTATTCTCTTTTACCTAAAAGAAAAAAAAAAAAAAAGCAGCAGTATCAAAGAAAGAATGGCTCCAATAAGGGGAAGATATACTTCCTCACATAAATCCTAGAAATTTACAGAAGAAGCATCCTGGGTTAAGAATTGAGTTATAGAATGAATTAGCTTATATTTTCCATTTATCAAGAGAAGAATATATTCTAATCAAGTCTTCGTTTTTAATTTTTAGATTCTACTCTAGATTCTAGAGTAAAAGTTTGCATATGAGTTCTAGGTGAAATAAATAGCAACAAATGTTTATTAATCTATAACTATCCTAGCATAATGTTTTCTAATAGAATTTCTTTCTTTCCTATGTATAGTATACAGATTTATTGAACACGACTTCTTGGAAATTTGGTATATGCAATAAATGCTGGGTTATATAAAAATCAGTTAAAATTTAGCTTTTAAGGAATACACAGAAAAGAATAAGAATTTTATAAAAAGTAAAACAACATTTTACAGTTTTACTTCATTAGATCATGATTTACTGAATGCAGGGAGAGACAAATATAATATGGTTCATTGTTTTATATAATCACATAGATGATAGGTAAACAGTCTTAGCGATCCCCATACCCCACCTCCACATCATTAGAAAATAAGGACACCAAACTTACTTGAGTTTGCAAGTATGTAAGTTGTTTTAACCCATCCTTTGAGGCAGAAAAATAAAGTTCTTTGCATTATAAATCACCCGAATACAATTTCTTCAAGGTTTTTCCCTGCACTCTCTTCTAGTATTTTTATAGTTTCATGTCTTAAGTTTAAGTTGGTTCTCATCTAACTCCAGTAAGATTAGCCCATATCACAAAATCCCAAGAGCAGAGATGTTGGCGTGGTTGTGGAGAAAAGGGAATACTTCTACACTGCTGGTGGGAATGCAAATTAATACATTCCTTTTGGAAAGATGTTTGGAGAACACTTAGAGATCTAAAAATAGATCTGCCATTCAATCCTATAATTCCTCTACTAGGCATATACCCAGAAGACCAAAAATCACATCATAACATCATACCAGAATGTTTATTGCAGCCCAATTCATAATTGCTAAGTCATGGAAAAAGCCCAAGTGCCCATCGATCCACGAATGGATTAATAAACTGTGGTATATGTACACCATGGAATATTATGCAGCCTTAAAGAAAGATGGAGACTTTACCTCTTTCATGTTTACATGGATGGAGCTGGAACATATTCTTCTTAGTAAAGTATCTCAAGAATGGAAGAAAAAGTATCCAATGTACTCAGCCCTACTATGACACTAATTTATGGCTTTCACATGACAGCTATAACCCAGTTATAACCCAAGAATAGGGGGAAGGGGAAAAGGGGAAAGGTGGGCGGAGGGAGGGCGATTGGTGGGATTACACCTGCGGTGCATCTTACAAGGGTATATGTGAAATTTAGTAAATGTAGAATGTAAATGTCTTAACACAATAAAAAAAAAAGATTGTTGTAAAGAACAATAACAAAAAAAAATCAGACAGACTTGAACCCAGGTCTTTTACTCTTTTGTAAGCGATACTCTGGGTATCACTCTTTGTGATATTGAACAACTCTACTACCTAATAGGATTTATTTAAATAATAAGTTATTTAATTTATGGAAAATATTCAACAAATGGTGGCTATATTTATCTCTCTATTCTAATTAATTCAGTGAGCTTTGTAGAAATACCATTTGGTGATGAGGGAAGGCAGAGGTAAGAAGGCACCATTTTCTTTTCTATGATAATCTTTTAAAAATAGATATGTGTAACTTAATAACCTCATCATGCCAATAATATTTGTGTATTTAAAACAATCTGGATGTTAATAAATTTATATTTTCAATTCATGCTACCTCTTAGTAGGTATTCCATAATTCATTGTCTTCTCTATGAAATTATTTTAGTCTTAAATTTGATCTTCATAAGCATCACAGACAAATTAATGACCACTTATGAAGTATGACTTATGTATTATTTACATAAGAAGAAGAAAAAGTACACAGAAGTAGAAGTTACACTCCACTTACTTGTAATTTAGCCACTGAAATTTGGTGAGCAAGGTGTTAGGCACATTCTGTCAAAGGACAAAACAATTTGTCAAAAGTTAAAAAAATATTAGATGTCATAAATCCTTCTGCAATATATGAGCTGCAAAAGGAATTGTATAAACAAAAATTTCAATGGTAATTAAAAGGTACAGGATTTTGGATTAAAAAGCTTATGGAAGTTTTTATTAAAAAGCCAGAATCCATTATTCAAAGTACAGTATGTACTGAGGGCCAGCTATAGATGGATCACCCTAGTAAAAGGGGAAAACCAAGGTATCTTACAGGAAAGGGAATGGAAGTATTTAGAAAATTTTTTATATCCTTGTCCACGCTAAAAGGGATCTATATATTTTTTAAATCAATCTTATGCTTTGAGATGTTTTAGTAATTTAAGTTTTGGGTCCTTAGAGAAGCCCAGTGATGTCTTCGAATTTGAGGATATCAGTCTCTTTCTCTCAAATTAATAAATGAAATATAGAACATTAAGGCAATTCTATCAGAATTGTCTCTAAATTTTAATCTTTTTTTTTTTTTTTTTTTTTGAGATAATGTCTCACGCTGTTACCTCATGGCAACCTTAAACTCTTGGGCTCAAGTGATCCTCCTGCCTCAGCCACCCAAGTAGCTGGGACTACAAGTGCCCACTATAAGGCCTGGCTAGTTTTTTTAGTAGAGATGGGGTCTTGCTGTTGCTCTGGCTGGTCTCAAACTCATGAGCTCAAGTGATCCACCTGGGATCTTGGAAACTCTTAGATGGTTTCTTCATTAGACCATTTTACAAAATGATATTGGGAAAGCAGATCACACTGAATGACATAGAATCTGTGGATAGCGAATATTACAACTCTTTGAAATGGATCCTAGAAAATGACCCTACTGAGCTGGACCTCATTTTCTGCATAGATGAAGAAAATTTTGGACAGATGTATCAAGTGGATTTGAAGCCCAATAATAATGGGCTTCAGAAATAATGGTAACAAATGAAAACAAAAGGGAATATATTGATTTGATCATCCAGTGAAGCTTTGTGAACAAGGTCCAGAAGCAGATGAATGCCTTCCTGGAGGGATTCACAGGACTGCTTTCTACTGACTTGATTAAAATTTTTTATGAAAATGAACTAGAGTGGCTGATGTGTGGTCTCAGTGATGTGGACGTGAACAACTGGAGACACCATTCTATTTACAAGAATGGCTACTGCCCAAATCACCCTGTCATTCAGTGGTTCTGGAAGGCTGTGCCAGATTTCAGGTGTGAGCCACTGTGTCCAGCCAGTCCCTCACTTTTACTGTATTATCTTCTAGCCCAAATCATCAATCCTCCTCTCAAAATGCATCACATGTTTGGTAGGATCTCATTGGTTTTATAATAATTCTCTTATCATTCTATCAAAGTCTCCCAATGGCAGGGAAGAAATATCTCCAGACATAAGCACCAATTCAAATGGAGGAGGAGTGGTTGTACTTTTACATGGACAAATAAAAATAGTCTACAGTTTTCATTTTATAAGAATGTTTTTCATTTAGAAGTTCTATTAAAGTTTAATTTAAAAAGGGACTTCTTTAATTAAAAATTTTCACTTTATGCACAAGTTAGATACAAAGTACTCATTCCCCACTAAAATCTATTCTACAAAGCTTAATAAAGTCTTATCAACTGACAAGAAAAATAATTGTTAAAATCATAACTTATCTTGGATTCTTAAACTCTAAAGATTCCTTACAGTCTATTCCTAATGTTATAGACCAATCATAGGAAATATGGCTGAAGATCATGCATTAGCAGATGGTATTACTAGTTTTATCTATAACTCTGACAGGTAGTTTTATGTTAAAATATTCTCTCTCCTAAAATGTGGGACAATAACATTCTAGTTGTTACACAATATGTAGAGATATTTCTGAGGTGACCATAGACTTGGCATGCAATAATATTAAATCTTCTAATGAGACATTTACTGCTTTTCAGTCTTGATGATGTCAAAGAAAGCCTCAGTTTATGCTAATATGTCTTTTTTTTTTTTTTCTTTTTTTTTTTATTGTTGGGGATTCATTGAGGGTACAATAAGCCAGTTACACTGATTGCAATTGTTAGGTAAAGTCCCTCTTGCAATCATGTCTTGCCCCCATAAAGTGTGACACACACTAAGGCCCCACCCCACTCCCTCCCTCTCTCTTTCTGCTTCCCCCCCCCCATAACCTTAATTGTCATTAATTGTCCTCATATCAAGATTGAGTACATAGGATTCATGCTTCTCCATTCTTGTGATGCTTTACTAAGAATAATGTCTTCCACTTCCATCCAGGTTAATACGAAGGATGTAAAGTCTCCATTTTTTTTAATGGCTGAATAGTATTCCATGGTATACATATACCACAGCTTGTTAATCCATTCCTGGGTTGGTGGGCATTTAGGCTGTTTCCACATTTTGGCGATTGTAAATTGAGCTGCAATAAACAGTCTAGTACAAGTGTCCTTATGATAAAAGGATTTCTTTCCTTCTGGGTAGATGCCCAGTAATGGGATTGCAGGATCGAATGGGAGGTCTAGGTTGAGTGCTTTGAGGTTTCTCCATACTTCCTTCCAGAAAGGTTGTACTAGTTTGCAGTCCCACCAGCAGTGTAAAAGTGTTCCCTTCTCTCCACATCCACGCCAGCATCTGCAGTTTTGAGATTTTGTGATGTGGGCCATTCTCTCTGGGGTTAGATGATATCTCAGGGATGTTTTGATTTGCATTTCTCTAATATATAGAGATGATGAACATTTTTTCATGTGTTTGTTAGCCATTCGTCTGTCGTCTTTAGAGAAAGTTCTATTCATGTCTCTTGCCCATTGATATAAGGGATTGTTGGCTTTTTTCATGTGGATTAATTTGAGTTCTCTATAGATCCTGGTTATCAAGCTTTTGTCTGATTGAAAATATGCAAATATCCTTTCCCATTGTGTGGGTTGTCTCTTTGCTTTGTTTATCGTCACCTTAGCTGTACAGAAGCTTTTCAGTTTAATGAAGTCCCATTTGTTTATTTTTGTTGTTGTTGCAATTGCCATGGCAGTCTTCTTCATGAAGTCTTCCCCCAGGCCAATATCTTCCAGTGTTTTTCCTATGCTTTCTTTGAGGATTTTTATTGTTTCGTGCCTTAAATTTAAGTCCTTTATCCATCTTGAATCAATTTTTGTGAGTGGGGAAAGGTGTGGGTCCAGTTTCAGTCTTTTACACGCAGACATCCAATTCTCCCAACACCATTTACTGAATAGGGAGTCTTTCCCCCAAGGTAAGTTCTTGTTTGGTTTATCGAAGATTAGGTGGTTGTAAGATGTTAGTTTCATTTCTTGGTGTTCAATTCGATTCCAAGTGTCTATGTCTCTGTTTTTGTGCCAGTACCATGCTGTCTTGAGCACTATGGCTTTGTAGTACAGACTAAAATCTGGTATGCTGATGCCCCCAGCTTTATTTTTGTTACTAAGAACTGCCTTAGCTATACGGGGTTTTTTCCGGTTCCATACAAAACGCAGAATCATTTTTTCCAAATCTTGAAAGTACGATGTAGGTACTTTGATAGGAATGGCATTGAATAGGTAGATTGCTTTGGGAAGTATAGACATTTTAACAATGTTGATTCTTCCCATCCATGAGCATGGTATGTTCTTCCATTTGTTAATATCCTCTGCTATTTCCTTTCTGAGGAGTTCATAGTTTTCTTTATAGAGGTCCTTCACCTCCTTCGTTAGGTATATTCCTAGGTATTTCATTTTCTTTGAAACTATGGTGAAGGGAGTTGTGTCCTTAATTAGCTTCTCCTCTTGACTGTTATTGGTGTATACAAAGGCTACTGACTTGTGGACATTGATTTTATATCCTGAAACATTACTGTATTTTTTGATGACTTCTAGTAGTCTTGTGGTTGAGTCTTTGGGGTTCTCTAAGTATAAGATCATGTCGTCAGCAAAGAGGGAGAGTTTGACCTCCTCTGCTCCCATTTGGATTCCCTTTATTTCCTTGTCTTGCCTAATTGTATTGGCTAGAACTTCCAGCACTATGTTGAATAGTAAAGGTGACAGAGGACAACCTTGTCTGGTTCCAGTTCTAAGAGGAAAAGCTTTCAGTTTTACTCCATTCAGTAAAATATTGGCTGTGGGTTTGTCATAGATAGCTTCAATCAGTTTTAGAAATGTGCCACCTATGCCTATACTCTTCAGTGTTCTAATTAGAAAAGGATGCTGGATTTTATCAAATGCTTTTTCTGCATCTATTGAGAGGATCATGTGATCTTTATTTTTGCCTCTGTTAATATGGTGGATAACGTTTATGGACTTGCGTATGTTGAACCAGCCTTGCATCCCTGGGATGAAGCCTGCTTGATCATGATGAATGACTTTTTTGATGATAAGCTGTAATCTATTGGCTAGGATTTTGTTGAGAATTTTTCCATCTATATTCATGAGTGAGATTGGTCTGAAATTCTCCTTTTTGTTTGGGTCTTTTCCTGGTTTTGGTATCAGGGTGATGTTTGCTTCATAGAATGTGTTGGGGAAGATTCCTTCTTCCTCAATTTTTTGGAATAATTTCTGCAGTACAGGAATAAGCTCTTCCTTAAAGGTTTGATAGAATTCTGGAGTGAAGCCATCTGGACCAGGGCATTTTTTGGTTGGAAGCTTTTTTATTGTTTCTTTGATCTCAGTGCTTGAAATTGGTCTGTTCAGGAGGTCTATTTCTTCCTGGCCAAGTCTAGGGAGAGGGTGCCTTCACATTGTCAAATTTCTGGGCATAGAGTTTCTGGTAGTATTCAGAGATGATCTCTTGTATCTCTGTGGGATCAGTTGTTATTTCCCCTTTATCATTTCTGATTGAGGTTACTAGAGATTTTACTTTTCTATTTCTAGTTAGTCTGGCCAATGGTTTATCTATTTTATTTATTTTTTCAAAAAACCAACTCCTTGTTTCATTAATTTTCTGAATGATTCTTTTGTTTTCAATTTCATTGATCTCTGATTTGATTTTGGAGATTTCTTTTCTTCTACTGAGTTTAGGCTTAGATTGTTCTTCTTTTTCCAATTCCATAAGGTCTCTTGTGAGATTGTTGATGTGCTCTCTGTCTGTTTTTCGAATGTAGGCATCTAAAGCGATGAATTTTCCTCTCAAAACTGCTTTTGCAGTATCCCACAGGTTTTGGTAGCTTGTGTCTTCATTGTTGTTATGCTTAAGGAAGTTAGTGATTTCCTGTTTGATTTCTTCCTGCACCCATCTGTTATTCAACAGAAGATTGTTTAATTTCCATGCCTTTGGATGGGGTTGAGCATTTTTGTTAGAGTTGAGTTCCACCTTTAGTGCCTTATGGTCTGAAAAGATACAAGGTAAAATTTCAATTCTTTTGATTCTGTTGATATTTGTTTTGTGTCCCAGGATATGATCAATTTTGGAGAATGTTCCATGGGGTGATGAGAAGAATGTATATTCTTTATCTTTGGGGTGGAGTGTTCTATATGCGTCTATCAAGCATAATTGTTCTAGGGTCTCATTTAAATCTCTTATATCTTTGTTTAATTTCTGTTTAGAGGATCTGTCCAGCTCTGTAAGAGGTGTGTTAAAGTCCCCTGTTATGATGGTATTATCAGATATCATATTGCTCAGACTGAGTAAGGTCTGTTTCAAGAATCTGGGAGCATTTAAATTTGGTGCATAGATATTTAGAATTGAAATGTCTTCTTGTTGTAGTTTTCCCTTGACCAATATAAAGTGACCATCTTTGTCTTTTTTGACTTTAGTTGCTTTAAATCCACATGTATCTGAAAATAAGATTGCAACTCCTCTTTTCTTCTGAATTCCATTTGCCTGAAAAATTGTCTTCCAACCCTTGACTCGGAGCTTTAATTTGTCTTTTGAAGCCAGGTGTGTTTCTTGCAGACAGCAAATGGATGGCTTGTGTTTTTTAATCCAGTCAGCCAATCTATGTCTCTTCAGTGGGGAATTCAAGCCATTAACATTTATGGAGATAATTGATAAGTGTGGTAGTATTCTATTCGTCTTATTTGGTGAGAGTCCATTGCTTAGTTTTATCTTTTGCATCAGTGTGGAGGTTAGGTTCTGTCCTTTGATTTCTGAGTTCTTACTTTGCTGCTGATCCATTGTGGTGGTCAGTGTGCAGAGCAGGTTGAAGTATTCCCTGTAGAGCTGGTCTTGTTGTGGTGAATTTCATCAATGTTTGTATATCCGTAAATGATTTGATTTCTCCATCAATTTTGAAGCTTAGCTTAGCAGGGTACAGAATTCTGGGCTGAAAATTGTTCTGTTTAAGTAGATTAAAGGTAGATGACCATTGTCTTCTTGCTTGGAAAGTTTCATTAGAGAAGTCTGAGGTCACTCTGATGGATTTGCCCCTGTAGGTCAACTGGCGCTTACTCCTGGCAGCTTGCAGAATCTTTTCTTTTGTCTTGACTTTGGACAGGTTCATCACAATGTGTCTTGGAGAAGCTCGGTTAGAGTTGAGGCGACCTGGGGTCCGATAGCCCTCTGAAAGCAGTGTGTCAGAATCTTTGGTGATGTTTGGGAAATTTTCTTTTATAATATTCTCTAGTATGGCTTCCATTCCTCTGGGGCATTCTTCTTCCCCTTCTGGAATTCCTATAACTCGTATGTTGGAACGCTTCATAAAGTCCCATAATTCTGACAGTGAACGTTCTGCTTTCTCTCTCTTCTTTTCTGCCTCTTTTACTATCTGAGTTATCTCAAAAACTTTGTCTTCTACCTCTGAAATTCTTTCTTCTGCATGGTCTAACCTGTTGCTGATACTTTCCATTGCATCTTTAAGTTCCCTGATTGACTGTTTCATTTCCTTCAGCTCTGCTATATCCTTTTTATATTCTTCATATCGTTCATCTCTGATTTGATTCTGTTTTTGGATTTCCTTTTGGTTATTTTCCACTTTATTAGCAGTTTCCTTCATTGTTTCCATCATTTCTTTCATTGTTTTCAACATGTGTATTCTAAATTCCCTTTCTGTCATTCCTAACATTTCTGTATAGGTGGAATCCTCTGCAGTAGCTACCTCATGGTCCCTTGGCGGGGTTGTTCTGGACTGGTTCTTCATGTTGCCTGGAGTTTTCTGCTGATTCTTCCTCATGAGTGATTTCTTTTATCTGTTTCCTTGCCCTAATTTTCCTTTCACTTCCTCTTGCTCTTTAAGTTCTTGTGCCTGTGGACTAAGGGTTACAGGACCAGAAAGGTGAGAAGGTTGAAGAGCAAAAAAGGGATGAAAGAAAGGAGGACCGAGTGATAAGAAAAAAAAGAAAGATAGAGAAAGGAGAGGGGGTAGGGATAAGGAATATTGACAAAAAGAAGAGAGGCACAGAAAGAGGGAGACAGGGCAATATAGGTGTACAGTAGGGTACTTTGACACAACCTTAAAAAACCCCACCTTCTGGGGGTTGGGTGCCCAGTTGGGTGGTTCCCTTGAGGTCAGCAGCTCTTTGCTAACCTGGTCAGACACAGTACCCCACGTCCACCAAGTAGAGAGGAAAGACAAAAATGCTATAAGTCAGACTAAAACAAGCAAACAGAAAACTTTATGGCGATAAAATTGGGTGAAAAACCAAGTGATAGCGGTAGAAACACTAGCAAAAATGAAGTTGTAGTTATTAAAAAAGGCAGCAATGGGAAGTTATAATTAAACTAGAAAAATTGAGAAAGAAAAAGGGATCTGTATGGAAAAGATTGAAATTAAGAAACAAAAGAACATCAACAACGTCAAAATAAACAAACAAAAAAAAACCCAACCAAACAAACAAAAAGAAAAAAAAATACACAACCAAAAACAAAGCAGTTTGTATATGTTGTTGAATATTGTCTGGGCAACACGTGGTCTTTTGGGGTATGAGATGTTAGTCAGAGTTCTGATACGACTGGAGGCTGCTGATTTCTCAAACCCCAGCAGGTAGACACCCTAAATCTCTCTTCAGCCCACTTAAAAGGCACTTTGAACTTGTAAACTTGCTGAGCAGAAGCTTTCCCAGCTTTCTCGCTGGAATCACTGCTGAAGTGGCTATCCACTTACTCAGTGTGCCAAAACCGGTCTCACTCTGCCCCTGAGGGTTAGGGCTGCAAGGCGGCTCAGACCCCACCCTTAGGCTACTTGGTTGCTGGGTTACCAGCTCCCACCCGTTTCTAGCTCTGCTACCCTGAGGGCGGAGCTTGCCGGGGCAGATCACTGACAATGGATCCGTGTGACCCACCGCCAAACACTATTAGCTCCGTCTGGCTCAGCGGCTCAGACTGGGGCCCTAGACAATGGCCAAAGTTCTCCGCACTCCCACTCAGGCCTTCCCCAAGGCAGTTCAACTCAGTGCCAAGTCCAAGGACATCAAAAGAGTTCACAGGTAAGGCCTTTCTGGTTTGCAGTCTCGCTGCTACTGAACTTACAGTTGTGGGCGGGTTTAGACGGGTTGAACACACGCGACCACTTGCCGGTTTTCCACTGTTTTAGTCCTCCTCTTGGGGTCCAGAAGTCTCTCGCTGACTCCCTGTATCCTCATAGGAGTGATGATAGGCAGTTCCCACCAGCCAGAGATGCCTGGAGTCCTATCTCCCCAGACTCACGGTGCCCAGATGCAAGGAAGCTGTTACTCGGCTGCCATCTTGCTCCGCCCCCCGCTAATATGTCTTTAACGCCTCTGGAAAGCTTGCTTATTTCCCTAGCAAATAAAATATGATTCTTTTGCAAACACACAGTGTATAGCCAGAATTTAACAATGGTGTCTTGTTTTCATTATATTTCTATGATTACCTCGTACTCATGGCAACAGATATTGGCTTTCTCTTTATTAGAGTTATATGATAATTTCTTTTTGTGTGTGAGAAGTAGAATTTTTTAATGGGTTAATATGAGGATACGTATGGTTAGGTTACATTATTTGCGTTTGTAAGGTGCGGTCCAAAGTCTGAGTTGTAGTTGAGTCTTTCCCCCACAAAGTACATCGTACTCCTACATCGTACCTGATAGGTGGCAGCTAGTAGGAAGAACACAATTTAATTCAAGAAGGGGTTGGGAGAAGGGGGGGGGGCTCAATAATTTCTTTTTAAAAATAAATGAGTCAATTTAAAGAAAAGGATATAGTTGGGTGGTGCCTGTGGCTCAAAGGAGTAGGGTGCCGGCCCCATATGCTGGATTTGGCAGGTTCAAAGCCAGCCCCAGCCAGAAACTGCAAAAAAAAAAAGAAAGAAAGAAAGAAAGAAAGAAAAGGATATAGTAAAGAATAGGATAGAGACCTGAGAGACAAGGCAACATCTGTGCAGTAGTGTGTGAATGACCGATGTTAAGAAAATACTGCTAATGATCGTTAGCAGTAAGAGTAAAAATTCCTGCTGTATGTAGACATGTCAAGGCCAGGCTATGACTAAAGAACCAAAGTTGGGAACAGATGTGACTAAGACACAGGGACCAAGTTGGATGGTTAGAGATCTGGTCAGGAGAGCAAACAAAGGGATGGCCACGTAGAAAGTGAGACAGGTGAAACTGAAAACAGAAAAGTTGGTGGCTCCAAGGCCAAGACCAGCTCTTTTCCCAGTTAAGCCCTTCGATGCATACCATTGTCCAAGAAGGGTTTGCCGAACTTCATGACTGAATGGAAAATCTCAGGCAGATCACAACACCATATTCAAGACAAATTCTTAGGAAAATAGCATTTACAGCAATTGGACTTGTCACTAGGTTGCTGTAAAACCATAAGCTGTATCATTTGAAAATTGTTAAAGATTAAATGAATGTTTTTTGTTTATTAACTTTCAACAAATGTCAGATTTGAACTGAGTTATAATTTTGGCAAAAGTTAAATTTGTTTCCCCCTTTTCACTACAACCAGGGTTTTTACTGATTTGCTTTTTTTTTGTTTTTGTTTTTGTTTTTCCTGACTTCCTGACCCACTTCTTCTTCCAGGGACAAATATTTTGTATTTTCAATACTTAGGATTGAGAGAGTACAATTTTTCCTTCAAGATCATTTTCTGTGGAACATTTGCTAATAATAACAGTAAATTTGAGCATTGTTCTGATTTTATGGTATGTGCTGGGTCAGTGGTTTCTTAGGGGTCAGTAAAAGAAAGGAAGTTTTTGAAGTTTCAAAGGATTTCAATTGAAAAAATGACTTTTTGAATTTGGATAAAGGCACTTTTATATTCCTAGTAACTTCCCTGAATCAGGGTACATATTTAGATACAATTATTTTTCAGCTTTCCTCTTTTCATATTGTATATGAACCACCAATCTGTAGCCACAGGTGTCAGAAGACTTGAAATTATTACAATCGATAGTCATGTTACAGATTGGTTATCACTTTAAATAAGCATTTATTATGCATATATACTATTTTTCAAATACACATGGATATTTTAGTGATAACATAAAATTTCTTTTAAAGCATCCATACTCTCTTTTTATCATGATGTATACAACATGATTCCCTGTGGGAGTCTACAGAATATCTTAAGTTCAAAAACAGTCTTCAAATTTCAGAAGTTTGAGAATCACTGGAAGTGCCTTATTTGTTTTATTGGAAAATAATGAATAATAGAATGAAAAAATGAGAAGATTTGATTTGAAGATACATTGAGGGAAAAGTATGTAAAAAAATAAACTAAATAGTCTTTTCAAAGAGTATCAGGTTTCAACCAGATTTTTTTATTCTTCTGTTTACAAGAATATTTGTATGTTATAATTTCCCATTATTATTTAATTTCCATTCATCTTAGCCTAAGTGAATGATCATTGCTGTCATAAACATATGACAATCTGTGAGAACACCCTCTGACAGATGCTAAGATACCTCTCAACTGAAAAACAACTTTCTCTTGGCTTAAAGTTTTTCTCCAAATTTTTCTCCTTATCTTTTCTACCCTTTACAGAAAAATATAAAAGTTTTTCTGCACTGTCTTAGTTTTCATTCTCTTTCTCAGCTCAACAAAACTGGACTTCCCCTTGCCTTTCATTGGGCACCAACATTTCCCATGTTACAATGCTATTTTCTCCCTTACTCTTCCTCTCGGTGACATTTGTACCCTCCCTGCCTCTAGTAGCAGTTTTCTCACCTGTCATGTGAGACACCATGCTCTCTTGATTTTCCTCCCTTCCCTTTAGAATGTCTTCTAAATCATGTTCTATCTTCTTCCTTGCCATATGCAGTATGGAAATATCAGGTTGACTCTGGCCTCAAGCTCAAACGTTTCATGCCGTCTCCCCAGAGACCTCTTTTTCATGACTCTAAATTCCACACATATGTTGACGATGCCCAATCATTATCTGTCTCCAGTCCTGAGCTCTTCCCTAAGCTCATAAACCTCTTAATACTAATATTATCCTGAAAAAGCTGCCTTTGAAAGTAGTGATCTTAATAACTCTGGAATTAACTGATGTGTCCTTTCTAAGCTGTCCCTCGTCTGTATGTTTTTTATTCTATTTTTTAAAAAACATACATATATTTAAAATTATACATATATATTTTAAATTTAGTAATGAACTTTGGAAAAATTTCTCGACAGTGTAAACTGCATGGAGGTGAGAATGTCTTTTGTCTGTTTCTATATACTTAATATATACTCCTCCATACTAAAACCTAGAAGGCGGCCCAGGACAGAGTAGATAATAAATATTTATGGAAGAAATGGGTACATGAACAAATGAATCCATCTTTCTTCCTCTGTCTGGCAAAGTCAGGCCATTAAAATAGCACCCTCTCTATTCTCCGTGGGGGCTATTCCTGCCTCACTCAAATCTCCCCTTCATGTCACTGAGTGATATATGTGATCAAGTTACACACTCCTGCTTAAAGCACTTGCGTTTTTATGTTGCCATTGTGAGGAAGTGGTGAGCATCCCTTTATGATCTGGAAACTTCTGCCCAGGCTGGCTCTGTCCACTTCATAGTCCACTCTCAAGCAGCACCAATAGACTTGCAGAGTTTTGCACACATAGTAGACTGGTATGAACAGAATTTCCTTTTCGTGTTTGGCCAACCCATATCCATCCTTCAAAATCCCAAAGGACTGATCTCTGTGATGTTTCTTCTCTGGAAAATCTGCCTTCTCTTGCTAAGAATCACTCTTTTTCTGCCTTTTGGAGACTTTCTATATTTTGCCCATACATTGCTACATGAATAAATCATACTTGATGACAAGGACTGTGATTTACTTTATAACCTTAGCACAGGGCGAAAGATCTAGCTAGAACACGTACTAAGAGCTCAGTGAATAGTTGCTAACTCGACCTAGCGCATGCCTCTACAGCAGGCTCCCCTGACCTGTGGATGAGACCCAGGGGTTCTGGCTCAAGGTTTTTATATTCCTAATAGAAAAATAATTTATTTTCTTTTCTGCTATTTTTCTTTTACAAAATAATTATTTTTAGTGTCTGGGTAATATGATTATATTTATGTTGGGACCATGTTATATTTTTCTTTAATTTGAAAGGTAAATGCAAATGATTCCACACAATCATTCTGAAGTTTGTAACGTTTCCTAAGACTGTCACAGTTTGGTAAAAAAATATAAATAGAACTTGACTGAGTAAAAATATTTGACAAATAATGAGGATAGTTGACAGAAGTTGCCAAGGATTCGACCTACCTTCTATCTACCATGGAGGAAGTGAGTAATAAGGCATTAACAGACCTGCAATGTGTTTTAAAAGAAATGTCTTAACTATTTTGAAGAGCTGTGCATTTAAAGGTAGGCTAGCAGTAAGTAATTAAATATGCAATTTTCTTTTAGGAAACCACTGGCAATAGTAGGATGAAATATTCTATAAGTATTAAACAAAGTTAACACTAATAAAACTTACTGATGGAATAGTCTTGCCATAAATGGAAACAGAACTAGGGACAGAAGAAAGGGCACTTCACATGGGATCTGGATTTTATATCATTCTGACAGTAATTGTGCATATTTGCACTGACCAGACCCTCCGAGTTGTAAAAGAGGTTCAGTGCAAGTTTCTATCATTCCTGTCCCAGATAAGGTGGGACCTGCCAGCCTTCCCATTGTCTCTGGAGGTTCTCAGGAGCAGGTTGCCAGACTTAGCAAATAAAAATACAGAATTCCTAATTAAATTTGAATTTCAGGTAAACTATGAATAGCTTTTTAAGCATATATATGCCCCCATGCAGTATTTTGAATATGTTTATTATACAAAAAATAATTTTTTTGTTATCTGAAGTCCATATTTAATTAGAAATCCTATATTTTTATCTGGCAGCCCCATGTGTGGTGGGTGCTGGGAAGTGGTGACCTGTGCTTCTCCTTTTCACTTCTTGTTCTAAATCCTTGCACACCCTAAATGCTCAATCTCATGTGTCCACTAAGATTTCTATCTCACTTTCCAAGATTTTATTATTTGTTATTGTATTGTGAAACAGAGCTTCTTTCTTGTAATTTATCTCCCAGAACTCATTCAAGGTTATTTGTGGATGCAGCAGACTTGGCTTACCATTGGCCACTGGAGAGAGGTTATAGACTATGTCCACATAAATCATTTAAGATTAAAAAAAAAAAAGATGTGCTTATTTTCTAGGAGACTTCAGTCACACTCCCTCCCCCTCTTCAACTTTCCACTATGAGTAAATTTCTCACTATCCCCTCCTCTCCATAGTCTTTCCCCTTCTTCTATCTTGTTACACATCTTCTTTCATTGCCTGAACCTTCTCTCCTGTCTTGCTACTTACTCCGGTAGCCAAATCTCTACTAAGTCCAAGTACAATGCAATTTGGAAATCTCATCTTTTTCATTATCACTTCACAAATTAAGGTCTTTATGGCCTTAATATATACTGATAACATTTGTTCTCTTGTAGATTGTATCTTGTACTTCTTGCAATTGAAGAAGTCGAATGTGACTTGAGTATTACAAGTTTAATACAGTTTTTTTTTCTTTTCTTAAAAAGTGTATACATTTGCTGGCACTCTCTGTATTTTTAACAATGGTGATTTTCCCTATGGAAAAGAAGAAAGTAAATAAAGCATTTCCGATTTATATACATCAGAAATGCTGGTATATATAAAAAGTCTATGTGCCATATCACCTTGACTCCTACTTGATTTTGAAAATAGTTTGATCTTCTAATTTTACTATGGTTAAATATCTTTAGGACAAAACCCAGAAAATATGTCTGGGCATAAAAAAACTGAACACTCTTTGATCTAAAAATTTGGTTTCTAGAAAAACATTTGGAGACAGTGAAGTTGAGTAGTTAAAATCATAGCTGTTAGAATCATACAGACCTGGGTTCAACTCCTAGTTTTGCCATTTGTTAGCTGTGGAAAATTTGTCTGACTCATTTGTCTAGAAAACTGAGATGATAAGAATATTAAATTATTGTTAATATTTTAACTACTGATAGGTATATCTCCTAAATATATAATAAATATATAGATAAATAACTAAATAAGCTGTGATATAACTAAGTCAGGATATTATAAGAATCTTAAACTAATACACACAAATATTTTTAATGATACAAAAAAGTACCCACAAGAAAAACAAAAAAACTATAACTGGGATAAAATGTATGATATACAGTGTGATATCTATTCAGAGTATCCATTTAATGTATAATTAGGTAAACATACACACAGAGAAAGGAATAAAAGGAAATTCACAAAAATAGGACAGATACTTCTAGGTAGTAAAACTATGAGTAATTATTATTATAATATATCTTTATCTTACATATTTTTAACAGTGGGCATGTAATACTATTAATTATGAAAAAATTACATGTGCATATACAAAAGTATATAAGTATAACCTACACACACATCTAATACCTAGGCTTATATGCATAATATACATATGTATTTGGTAAGGGTGCAATTTAAGAAATGTATCCAGCTTAAAATGTCCCATAAAAATTTTTTTGAATGAAAGATTTTTATTCTATCTATAGTTTATTTCATGAAAAAAATTAGTATGGGTATAACAAAGGCCTTGTCAAATTACTGTGGTTTATTCCTGGTCTCATTACATGTATTAGAATGGTACTGTTTACTACAATTACTTCTTTAAAAGAATGTGATTTAAGGCCAAATGCAGTGGTCAATGCCTATAATCCTGGCACTTTGAGCGGTTGAGGTGGGAGTATTGCTTGAGGCCAGGAAGTTAAGACCAGCTTGGGCAACATAGTGAGATTTCATCACTAGAAAAAATAAATAAAATGTAAAATAAAATAAACAGTGATTTTAGTAACTTCCAAGGTGAGCAAACTTACATTTTTTATCTGTATCCTTAGGTAGCTTGGTAAATAATACCCAGTGAAAATCATTATGTGTATTATATTGCAAATGTCTAAGGATTTTAAAAGTACTTAAAATAGGTAAATTTCCGTTAATTGAAATTAACCATCTCAGGTCCAATTGCTTAAATATGAACGAAAAAAGCTATTTCCTTTTAGCCCACATTGAAACATGAATTTTTTTTGGATCTAAAATACTCTTATCTTCTTTCTTTAGGGAGATGATGATATTCTATAATACAATTTCTTGTTTATCTCATTCAAAATACACTAGTCAGTTATATAAGTTATGCTTTACAGACATGTCAGTACCTACCAATTTCCTTGCACAAAGGAATGGCTCAATTTATTATCCCACAATAGATAAACCATAAGATAGTTAGATCATTAATAAAATGAGTCAGCGGTTTGCTGTCATGGTCTTGATAATTAAACATTATGTTGAGATTTCCCATGCTCAATAAAAGATAGGTCACATTCTCTGATATATCCCATTGAATATGATATAACTTCTCTTTTACAATTAAGTGATTTTCTGAAGGTCTAAAAACAGAAAAATCTCTGTAGATTTGAGAACTATTATAGGTTGATGCAAAAGTAATTGCAGTTTTTGCATTGCTGAAATTTGCCATTTGATACTGGAATACATTCTTAAATGTGTTTATGCTATACATAACATTTAATTTTAATGCATATTTCTTGCTTTTTTTGGCTAAAGGTTAGTACTTGCTGTTTATTTTCTATTTATTTTGAACTATGGAAATAACATTAGAGAAAAAGCAAATTGGAGTGATTTTCTTATTTAAGTTCAAAATGGGTTGTAAAGCAGCGGAGACAACTTACAGCGCCAACAGAGCATTTGGCTCAGGAACTGCTAATGAAGGTATGGAGCAGTGGGGGTTCAAGAAGTTTTTCAAAGGAAACAAGACCCTTGAAGAGGAGAAGCATAGAGGCCGGCCATCAGATGTTGACAACGTCATTAAAGGTGATCCCCTGACAACTACATGAGAAGTTGTTGAAGAACCACAGCTGAGTTTTCTATAGTCATTAGGTATTTGAAGCAAATTGGGAAAGTGAAAAGGCTCCATTAGTAGGTGCCTCATGAGCTGATGGAAAATCAGAACATCATTTTCAAGTGTGGTCTTCGCAACAATAACAAACCATTTCTTGACTGGCTTATGATGTGAGTTGAAAAGTGGATTTCATGTGACAATCGGCAATAGCTAGTTCCGTGGTTGGACTGAGAGGAACCTCCAAGCACTTCCCAAAGCCAAACTTGCATCCAAAGAGGGTCATGGTCACTGTTTGCTGATGTGCTGCCAATCTGATCACTGCAGCTTTCTGAATTCCAGTGAAATCATTACATCTGAGTGTGCTCAGCAAATCCATGAGATGCACTAAAAACTGCAATGCTTGCAGCCATGGCCAGCAGCGGTCAACAGAAAGGGCCCAGTTTTTCTCCACTACAATACCTTACTGCAGGTCACACACTAACCCTTCAAAAGTTGAACGGGGCAATAGCTCATGCCTGTAAATGTAGCACTCTGGGAGGCTGAGGCAGGTGGATTGCTTCAGTTTAGGAGATTGAGACCAGCCTGAGCAAGAGCAAAACCCTATCTCTACTAAAAAAAAAAAAAAAAATAGCTGGGCATTGTGGTGGGTGCTTATAGTCCTATCTTCTTGGGAGGCTAAGGCAAGAGGATTGCTTAAGCCTAAGAGTTTAAGGTTACTGTGAGCTATGACCCCAGTGCATTTTACCAATGGTGACAGATTGAGACTCTGTCTTGAAAAAATAAAAATAAAAAAATGTTGAAAGGATGGGGCTATGAAGTTTTGCCCCATCTGCCATATTGACTTGACTTCCCATCAACCACTTTTTCAAGCATCTCAACAGATGTTTGCAGGGAAAAATGCTTCCACAACCAGCAGGATGCAAGAAAATGCTTTCCAAGAGGCACAGTTTTTTATGTTATAAGAAGAAACAAACATTTCTCATTGGGAACAATGTCTTGAGTATAATGGGCCCCATTTTGACTTAAAAAGATGTGTCTGAACATAGTTACAATGATTTAAATTTCATGGTCCCAAACCACAATTACTTTTGCACCGACCTACATAAGTGAAACTTCAGCTAGATGATCAATGACAAATACTGTTTGCTTAATTGAACAAAGAAACAGGATACAATGTGAACTTTACCTCTGAAAACCAAAAGTACATGCTTTCCAAGGCAGCCTCATTATTGGAATCTTATTTGCTTTTGGAAAGAAGACTCCCAGATTACCCACGGATAAGGCTATGCCAACGTTTCTATTGATATTTTGCTACTATTATCAGTTTGGTATTTAGAAGTACTAGATTAAAACAAGTGAGTTTCCATTTTTGTAAAATAATTTGGTAAAATGTAATCAATAGTATGTGACTCAATTTAATAATTTGTACCAAAAAAGTGAGTAACTGTATGTTCTTTAAATTTAACACGCAAACACACACACACACACACCACACTGGAGTTAAATATTTACTCATTTGTTTGTGTCTGGATTTTTTAGTTTAAGGTCTGGGTTTTCCGACAAGTGGGAATGGCATTTAAATTTAAATTTAGTGATAAAAGTTAGAAGCTAATGGATGTTCATAGAATAAATCAGTTATGCTATTATTAGTGATTCCCTTTCAGAAGAAAGCTAGCCTAAGGTGATTAGAAGCATAGTCCATGAATGGGGAATTCAAAACATTTGGAAATGAATGGACATATAGATAGGCGACTATTATTGAGCAATGTCCACAACATCAGGACTGACAAAGATAATGCCATGCCATTGACCCAGCAAGGGGATTGGAGGAAATTTTCTGATGTTTTGATGCACAAAGCCAGATGTTAGAGCAATATCTAAAATCTATTGTTAGAGCTCAAGGGTTCTGTAAAAGAGTTGCTTAATCACAATGCAAAAGCTACCGCAGAGGGAACTCATGCCTGGCCCTCCATGGGTCCAAAAGGCAACACATACAGAGATGGCATGACCCTTAATCCAGCCAAGGTGCAAGCCAGGCTCCTACACATGGACAACAAAACATCAACTGTGCCTTCCAGGAACTCTACCCGACTGACTCTTACTACTTCCTGTCAGAACTAGGAGACAATTGACATTTGAGATCAGCATTCTAAAGCCCTAGAACATTCATGAAAATATTCTAAAACTCCTCCTAGTACTAACTTAGATAAGAAGGGGTATGTGATTCAGATATTACCCGGGGCAATTTCAAGGTTGTATACTTATGGGAACCTGGGCTTCTTTTGCAGAAGAAAAAATTTCCAAATACATTCCAATTTTACTAAGAGAACCTTCCAATTTAGAAGATATCTGAGATGTTCTCATTATATTACTTGGAAAGTACCCTCAGGATTTTCTCTATGACTCTTTTTCTTTATCAGTAAAATAAGGATATTAATTGTATCACAAAAGGTATTTTTCTGGTGTTAGAATAAGTTAATTATAGGATGTGTTCAATAAATGCTAACCGAAGTTGGTTTTGTTACTATTAAACAAAAACTTTCTGGCTTCCTCATCAATACTATATTCTAACCTTGCCACAAGAAGGGTTAAGAGATATTTTCTTAGAAAAAAAGTTTTGGAATTAAAAAAGCCAAATTCATAAACATGGCATGATTCCATATCTAGGTGGAATAAACTACATGTTTTCAGTGTTCTTATCCTTCTAAGGGAGAAGTTACTTATTTTATGGTGATGTTGTGTTGATTATAAATTAGATTATTCATATGAAGTACCTACAACAGTGTCTGATCAATACTTTCTTCTCTTTTTTTTGGGGGGGAGCACTTTCTTCTTAGTTAACATTAGTTTCCAAATGTGTAATCTATACTTCCTCCTCAGTATCCACATAAGAATCCAAACCATGATATATTTTTATTGTCTAAATGACCTGCTTGTTTTCTTAACATACTTTTAGCCTCTGAATGACCTATTTCTTGTTAAACTGTTATAGAGTATCACTTTGTTTCCCTCGGTAGAGTGCCGGGGCATCACAGCTCACAGCAACCTCCAGCTCTTGGGCTTAGGTGATTCTCTTGCCTCAGCCTCCCGAGTAGCTGGGACTACAGGTGCCCGCCACAACACCCAGCTATTTTTTTGTTGTAGGTTGTCTGGGGCCGGGTTTGAACCTACCGCCCTCGGTATATGGGGCTGACGTCCTACTCCCTGAGCCACAGGCTCAGCCCATAAACTGTTAGTTTTTTTATTTTGTTTGTTGTGCTTTGTTTTTTCTTGAGACTATATGCTTTATTCTGCACCCCCCCCCCTTCACCTTTCACTCAGCTTGGAGCTAAATGTTACGCTTTTAGCAAATCCTATTATAGCTTTCAATAAAACTAGTGTCATTATTTGAATTTTATTCTTGTTTCCTCATTTTATTGGTTTTGTTTTGCATTTGTACTTTGATTTTAAATTGCCTCAAACCTCTTATTAATTGGATAGATATAAAGTAAATCCCAAGAGTACTTTCCAAATAGCAACGAGATCTTCTTGGATTCCTTCTAAATTGGAAGATTGTCTTAGTGGAATTGGAATATATCTAGAAAACTTTTCCTCAGCAGAAGGAGCGAGTTAGTAAGGAAATTGGTGGAAGCTTGACAATCTCTTCTTATGAGTTTTAGATTAAGTGAGCTGTCTACTAAGTCAACAATGGAAGACAAAGGCTCTTGTTTTCTCTGATACAATATAGAAAAAGCTTGAAAGAGAACTTCTGGTTTATCCATCTAGCTCATATGTTTCTATTTCTGCAATAAAATAATATTTCCGAAAACATGTTTTTTTATTTCATAAAGAATATGAGGCTTTTCCCCTCTACTTTTATATTTCGTAGGTAATAATACAACCAGGTAACAGCACAAAGTAAAAAGACAGAGAACAATGAGCTATAATTCTCCAGAATTCTTAGTTTAGGCAAATGAAAATATGTTGGATCTGCCTTATCTTTTAAATATTAGAACTTATTTTTTCTTAAGAGAATACAAAAAAAAAAACAAAACGAGGAACACGTTAGATTCTTCAGTTGCATTTCTGATAACTCCTTTTCCAGTAAAAGGAGTTGGAGAATAAATAGGAAGTGAGATTAGATGGCATGTTAAACATTACATTTTAATTTTTACTACAATGTTTTGTCTAATATATATGTTGCCTTAATATTATGACCAATGATATTTCTTACACTGGCGAAGAAAATGGTATGTTTTTAATTATAACTGCTCCTTAAACCGTTAGCTAAAATCAGTACTATATTTTATTTAATATTATATCTTCCTTGACTTTCCAACTACCTCATACAAAAGGAAAATTACATCAGCTTTTTTAAGTCAAATAATCAATTTACTCTTAAATCTATTTGCCGCTGAGGACCTTGAGCTCCCCTAAATTTTGTTCATTTTTACAGCAGAGCCATAAACATCACTTAACAAATATATCTAAATTTTCCATTCAGCTTGAAGGTATCCGAATAGACTCCATCCTCATATAAATGTGAAAATCTCTAAAAGTGGTGGTAGGTATGTTGGTCCATAGCAGGGGTTGGTCATGTAAGGGAATTTGTTCCATGAGAAAGTTTCAATGCAGCTGAAGTTTGATACTAAATCTGTAATGGATAAAACTCCAGGCTACTGGTTCAGCTACTGCCTGCCCTGAGTCACACCATCTCCTCTCCAAAACACATGTAACATATTAACAATCCAATAATTAGTGCAAATTCCTGCCTGCTTCTTAAAAGCTCACTCCCAGACACAGCTTTGGTGTGATGCTGGTTTTATTAGTTTTCAGGATTCACTACCTTTGTGATACCAGTTCCGTTTTCCATTCATTAGGGCTTTATATCTGGCTAGGCAGTGTTGATATAAACTCAGATGTAAAAAGACAGTGACTTCATCCTCTTTGCATGCACCTGCTCTCTAAATTATGAGTCTATGTAGTATAGAACTGTTGTCTTTGTGGCATGAAAGGAAAGTAAAATTTATAAGAATGTTCATTTCACTTCTTATTTAGAGTTGGGAAAATAGGGTAGAAGAGGATAAAATTGATTTGCCAGGCACAGCCATTGTCTCCTGGCCTACGCCGGATGTGTAAAGTTCATTTTACTAACCCACTTTAATGTAGGTACCACACCCTAATACTATAAAGTACCTTCTAAAGGATATACGTAAAGTTAAAGTGTATATTCCCGTTCTATGTAGGACAAATGCCTTTCTTGCAGACATGACCAAAGATTGAATAGAAAGAAGGAACAAATGATAAGAATCTAATATGAAAAGACCCAAGTAAAACAGGAAGCTTGTTAAGGGCTCTGAGTACAGATTTATCCTTCTATATATTAACAAGGTATGTTTAATGGTACCATCTACTCAGAAAGGACAGAACTACCAAACATCTCAGATTCCTGAGTATAAAACAAAGGAAGATGTTAGTGTATAGAAGCTATCATAAAAAAGATACTTTCTACAATATTATAGCAAAACTGAGAACAATAAAGTACAATACATCATGGAAGAGGTGACTTCTTATCTATGTATAACTCTGCATAGCTATTTTGAGAGCAGGGTGTATTTATTTATGTTTAAAATATCAGCATTCAGCTTTCCTTTTCCGCATTTTATAAGTAAACTAAGTTGAGATAAATTATCCTAAGTTGTACTTCCCAAAAGGCTCAATCCACTGATACTTTAACAAGAGACTAATGGTCATGTAATGCTCAGTGTCAAGAAAGGGAGGGAGGTATAATTGCTATCATCTCCCCCAAGAAATCAATGATGGGAGGCTGAGGATTTAATTTCAGCCCCATTTCTAAACTTTGACTATCTCCATTCTGGCTCACAGTCATAGGTCAGCCAACATAAGAAATATTCTTTGCCAATTTCATTTTAACAAATTTGGGAATCAAAATCAATTAAAATAGATGACTATTAGCAATTCAGTAGAGATTGGCCAACTTTTCCCACTAACAGGGAGGGATTCCCATGGGTAATATTTAGATAAAGAATCTCACTCCCTGTTATCAACAAAAAGTTGGGTCTGTTTCAGTTTATCCAAAAATCAACTCTCTTGGTCCCCACTGGGGAAGTGAATTAAACTCAAATTCAGCTTAGATTTAAGTCTAAAATAAGTAATTTTATTAGCTGATCTACCTAACACTTTGTTACACAATGCATTCAGTGTTGTAAACATAGTTTTTGGCAATCTCTTACTTTAGCTCAGGAACTGAGCTGGAAAACGCTGGACAACATTTGGATAATGACAATTTCATCTTGTCTTCTTTGGAGAGTAATAATGTAAACAAAATGAACTCTTTACTGGCAGCCAAATGCAATGGAGTTTGTATCTGTTCCTTTTCTAATATCAATGTCCCAGGGCTGTTTTCTGAGCACACGGCAGAAAGACTCCACGTCTCTATTCAGAAGGAGGATATTTTATGGTATTATCGATTGTGTTTCTCAGACTCTTCTAGGGAAAAGTATTACTCAAGAAAACCACTAATTTATCTGCTATTTTAAACAAACAGTTCTTGAAGTTCTCTGATGCTTGAATGGAGGCATATCCACAGAAAGTCATCTCAGATGGTTTTAGTTGTCAGGAAGGGCAAGGGAGCCTTGTCCAACTGATGCAGTTCTATCCAACTGCCCTCCTCGAGGAGCAAGAATGAGGTGAGAGAGGAAAGAATTACACACTTCAGACTAAATGGGTGACCTGACATCTTTTTCCCCCAAAATACTTCGCTTTTAAAAATCTAATGTTTCACTTCTTCCCGTTTCAACTGCCAAAACTATTAGAAAAAAGATTGTTACAAAGGAAATACACATATGTGTAGGTAGGAGATGTCATTTAGATCACTGACACCACCTGTAATTTCCTGAGATTTTATGGAAAACATTCTAATGTAATTTGGAACCATGGTAAGTTAGTTATTTTGGCTTAACAACAACAAAACTATAGAGTTGGAGTATTTAGATGTTATACCCAAAAGCATCTCCTTCAACCTCCTTATTGTACAGCTGAGGAAACTTGAATCCTGCAAAGATTAAGTGATTGTTCAAAGTCACAGTTGCCAGTGCTTGGGGCAAAATGTTATCTTGTAAATTTGTGGGGGGTTTTTATTTTTCTCATTAATTTACTGATAAAAGATTGACATATATCTAAATGATGAACAATGAACATGTTATCAGAGCAATGGATGACATTAAGATTTCTCAGTTGGAATTTTGTTTAACACTTGCCAAATGACATATATCAAGTCATTTAAAATGTCCTAATAGCCCTGAGGTACTATGAGTATCTTACTGAGAGGTAACAGCCGCTTGAGGTTAAATAACTCACCCAAGGTCACAGACCTCCTAAGTGGTGAAGCCAGAACTCAAACTTCAGCATCTGACCAGTGTCCTCACTGTTAACCATGCTATTTTTCCACTCTTTGTGAAGTGCCTAGGTAGTTTGGAGACAAAAAGTGCCAATCTGCAGCAAAATTCTCCTACCTTTTCAACATCAGGGGCGATATAGGTTTCTCTTATATGTAAACAGAGCCAAGTAAATGCCTTCTCACTTACAAGGTTATTGGAACACCAAAGTTTCCTAATCTTTTCTGCCATGGAAGTGCTTAGGAAGACCTCTAGAAATTATGCATGTTCCTCTGTCTCCTCCAGAATTTACTAAATCCACCACATTATAAAATGATGGAGCAAAACTCCTGTGGAACTGGTATGCCCCAGAGCCTGAGGGACTGACTTCAAAGTCAGGAGGCTCCACGTAGGGCAAAGGCATTTCCGGATCAGCTTAGACTCCCTGGTGTTTTTCCATTCTTCCTTTGTTTAAGAAGAGAAGTAGTGTTACAGATAAGAAGATTATGGTTCATTGATAATTAGGAAGATTCTACGTGGCAGAAGTTCCAATAGATAAGACACGGCATACTCAAGGGAAAAGATCTTGAACCTGTGTTCATTGGCTAATTTCTTTACAAAATTTCTGCAGGTTAGCATGGCCTCCAGTGCCAAACCATGTACTCTGAAATTCTGGGTGAACACTGGCATACTTTCCCGGCATGCAATGGGCTGCTCTCCTAGGGCATGCAGTCTTAAATTAAGAACTATTTCCTAGATTTGATATTTAATGATTTGGCTTCATAAGTGCACATTTGATTAAGCATACATTAAATAAAACAGGAGGGCTATTTGAGTCAGAAGCTCTAAAAAAACTAAAGGACATTATAGGACACAGACAGCTAGCTGCTTTCTTGCTCTGCTAATAAAGGTCTCCGTCCAGACTGTTTATGTAGTATGCACGGAGTGTCAACTGATGTGGATTGTACTGGAAACTTTCAGACATAATTAACCTCGGTAGCCTTGTAATGCAGTTTCACCTATAATGCACAACCCAGCCTGTACCCCAGAAGAATCTAACAGCTAGCTCACCCCAGGATTGCAACATTTCATGAAGGATCTGTGATTAAAGCCAGACCTATAGACAGGAAGAAACCATGTGGTGCGTATTATCTCCACACATCAGCTTTAATGGTACATGCCCTACCCATGACAACACTAAAAGTCAGTACATGGTATCGTAAATTGATATATCTATTTTAAAAGCCAAGAAACAATGGAAATTATGTAATTTAATAGGATTAGCCTCCCCAAAATAAAAATCTCACAATAATATTCTCCAAGAAAGACTCTCTGCTTTTGTGATACATTTGTTTTCTATGTGATACAATATACACTGGATCAAATCTTAGTATGCACAGAGGCTAAGCCTTTCAGCAGTTTGTTATGTTCCGTATTACATCCCAACGAGAGCCTCTAACAACACTCACTGCTCAGAAAAGGCAGGCTATCATCTTGTACCTCTTTGGAACCATCCGTAGCTCCTTGCAGAGGGCTTACATTTAATTGCTGTGCCAATGAAGCTTTGAGGGTTTTCTTCCTGCTATTAGGTATGCTGTAAACTTGCCTATTTTTGCCTAAAACACATTGTAAGGGAAAGTTATTTTAACACACCTTGGATGGATTATCATTGCAAAAATCACACAGGCGTATTCAAAGATACTGACATATGATGTTGTGGATCTCATAGGGAAAAAGAATCTTTCATTAATCTACCTGGCATTTGTTATTGTTTAGCTCTTCCGAGAAGTCATTGAAAAACTTCCACATTACCTCGGAGAAGGAAAGTCTGGATTAGATAAATCTCTTCTGGGCCAATCCTGCAGATTGAATTATAGGGAGGATGTTACACATTAAACATTTCAGTGTTAAGAGACTGGGCTAATGTCTTAAATTTATTACTTGGGTAACATCAGTAAATTGACTTAATATCTCAGAATCTTAGTTTTCCTAATTATAAAATGGGAACAGTGGCACTTTCTTCACTGGGTTATTTTGGTGACCTAGAGCATAGCACATGTAAACATTTGCACATGGCATTCACTCCTCAGTGATTGCTTACTTTGCCCTCACATAGCGTGTGCTGGCTAGGTAATGGCAATCTAATCTGACTGGGCTGGAAAACCTAATTCCATCTTGAAAATATGTGATTGTGGGTTAGTCCTCTGATTGTTTAGAAAATGCTATCTTCCTGGACTGAGTCACTTTCTTGGAGTACCTTTCATGAACCTTAAGAATTGCCCTTCAAATCATCCTAACCCTCACAATCCTGAAAACCAGAAAGAATTTGCATTGACTGGTATTCATTCAATGCTTGAGTTCAGAACCTCATGGGAAGGCTTTTGCCAAGATACGCTTGGAAAATTTTGAAATTCAAATGTTATCATTCATTATGATACTATAAAATGACTTCATAATCAAATTATAACCATCTTTAATTAAAACAGATTTCACTGAATTGTTCCAAATATACTCCATTCAGAACAGAAGTTGTAAAGAACAATGTTAAAGAGTTAATGTGTTAAGGAGCTTTCCTACTTAGCCCAACAGTTGAAATCCTTTGATGGTTTTTGATATGTCCATTTAGCTTTCTCTATTAATCTCCAACACTCCTTTCTCTGGGGCATTCATTCAGCCACAGGTTCTTGATTGCTGAACATACCAGCTACACTTGTAATGTAGGCCAAGGACACTGCTTTCAATTTCCTGTCATCACTCCTCTAGACTGAAGCCTTCAGATGGCTCAGTGTTAAATAGCAGGTCCTGCGTGTTGATCTCCATGGCTTCCTCATGCCTGGTCTGTTGGTTACCCATGTACATGTCATCCTGTTGTGCTGCACAGGAATTTTTATAGGTACTTATCATGAGACTACCTGCCTTGTTTTCTATAGTAGATGGCAAGACTTCTAAGCAGGGTCTTATGTCTCTTTCTCTCTGCCTGAGGGTATTTAATGAATAATTTCAGGGCATGATGATAATCATTACTATTATTACCATTAAAAGAAGAAAGATGCCTCTAGAAACCCAACCACCAATTGAATGATTGCCAAAGAAAACTGATAGCATAACTTTATCTAGCAAATACTCTGCTTTAATGATATTTTGATAATTGGATCTTCTGAGGATGCCTACTGCAACATGGGTGAATTCTCCCATTTTCCCAACTTCAACTTCTAACTTTTCTGAATAATGTTGTCTTAGTTATCTCATTGGCTCAACTACAGAACACAAACCAAAGTATCCAGAAATATCTACATTAAAAGATACTCTGTATACTTACAAGCAATAAGAAAAATTTTAAATGGAAAGAATTGCCTTGCAGCAGGAACTCTGTGTCAAGATTCTTCTTCAGTGTTGAAATCTTGACTGGAATGATGACAATCAGAGGTTTTGCTAGTTCAGCTAAAAGCAGCTCCTGCTGCCCCACAGAAGCTCCCTGTGTCTTCTTAACTTGTGGTTTATTGCTTTCTGAGTTAAAAACTTTTTAGGTTGGAGAAATAACAGCTGAGATTTTTCAGACACTCATGAGAGCCTTCTATTTTAATACTGAGGCATTTGAAGGCCACTCAAGGGTCCAAGCATCCCTCTCCTCCCCAAAGGCAATGTCATAGATATGAGAGTCTGGCAGTCCAGTTGCTAAGAACTACTGGGTGCATGGGGATGACCCACAGTGTTAATTAGGAGAGCAAAGCTTGATGCATCACTTGGAAAACTCAATGGGGAGTAAGAGTTCCACTCCAGATGATTGATCATCAAATAAGAATTTGGAAGGGGTCAGAGCATCTGGAATTATCTCTCAAGATAATAGTTGTGTTTAGGAGCTGAGCCAGGGAGGAGAGAGGTCTGTCTTGCATAGTCTGGCAAGAATTAGACACATTAGGTTTCTACAGATTCTTTGTGCCTTACAAACTCATAATTGTGTTGCACTTCATAAATCTGCGTTTGATATTTTCTGTAAGTTTGCTTGAAATCTTTCACTGACTTTGGTTTATCTACTCAGCAGTTTTGTAGTCTCTGTTTCCTAAGTACCTAGAGAGATTCTCATTCCCTTTCTTCTGCATTTGCAAAAGTATCTCTCTCTCGAATGCACCTACACACAAAGCCACCTCCCGCCTCTTTCTCCATTGCTCTCTTTACTAGAATGGAATCTATATTTACTTTTCCCAAACAAATATCATGCCTTTATGCCTCCTGATTCCATTCCTGAAGGTCTTTAAGGATACTATACACTTGAAAAAGCTTTGCCGAACCAGATAAAACACACAGAAGACGGATGATATTCTACCAGACCTCGCTTGGCATCATGGCTATGCTACTTACTGTCCTTGTCAATTTGGACAAGTTACCCCTTAATTCTTTGAAAAAGGGAAATGACATTACCAGTTCCATATTATTTTTGATAAAATTAACCAGGACATAAAGAAAGCTCCTATAACTCAGCATGTACTACATAACACAAAGAGTTCTATACTTCCTCACAGTTGACAGCTAATATCATTCTATGCATAGATAGAATGTTCCGGTGTTCTATGCATGCTGTCATATTCTCTAGCCTATGACATATATCATAGAGCATTAATGGATACTGTATGTCGGAGAGCCAATACCTGCCCAGCAGGACAAACTGTTATAATCACATCAGCCTTTCTGTGTGCCACGTTCACTCTATTAACAGCGTCCCTGATATCCTGGAGATATTCTTCATCCTCTTTTAAACAGAGTCCCACTTGGAGATACTTGAACTGACATCTCTGAATTTTCCTGACCCAAACACTCAGACATAGGCAGAGCTAATTCTTCCTATTTTCCATGCCTCTTCTGGTCTATTATTCCATGGCTGACTGTGCTATACAATTACGTTTTTATGTATTTCTCTCTGGTTTTAGGCTGTGTGTACAATCTGGGAGTCAGCAATTACTAATTTTGTTGCCCTACAAATATTTCGCAAGCCATGGAATGTAGTAAGTACCCAATAAATAGTTGCTGAATGATGAATGTGCTCTCAATAAAGGTGCCTATAACTTTTCCAATACTCCATGACAATATCAATTTTCCTAGACTTTAGTTTTGAAAAAACAACTGATGAATATAATTTAACTAAAAATTGTATGTTAAATAAGAGAAAGTTTCTTGCACTTGCTTCCAATCTCTAAATTTCCATTATTTAACATACTGATAATACAGTTTTTGATTAGCAGTACCAAAAATAATGGCTCTTTAAATGTAAACTTGCATGAAAGTAACTGGTTAATTTCAATTAAACATAATTCTCTTTTAATGGCTATTTGTATCATCAGAAAGCTTAAATAAATGGAAGTAATAAAATTAGAATTTTAGCCTTTCATAAGGAATAGAATTATACTTACAGTGAAACAGCCAGAATTAGCCATTAGACATTCTTGTAATAAATAGCAGTTTTTAAAAAATACAGATTGGAAGATTAAAAGACATTTCAAATAAAGTTTGAGCGCCCTAAATTTTCTGAGTACTTTGGTCCAAGCAAGTTTCACAGAGTTTGATCTTTCTCATGAATTATCTTATATATTCAAGAAGCACCAAAAAAGCGATATTTTCCTTGAAAACTGAAAATAGAACATGAAGGATTAGTCCATTCTAAATGTCATGTTCCAGTGAGATCACTGACATTATCTTTCTCCAAAAAGTCTCTGCAGTATGAGGAAGGTAACTTTCAGCTTATGTTTTAGGGAAATTTATTTTTAACTTAAGAGTGTGGGGCGTTACTAATTACATATTGAAGTCACTCATAATTTTGTAGACACTTTTTGTCTATGGAAAATCCTTAATTCTTCTTTTTTTTTTTTCCATGAGTTCTTTTTTTGATTGCATTTTTCTTCATAGTTTATGCCTCCCTAGTGTTCTCATATACCCCTAGTTACACAAGTAAGATAGCTCTGGATAACATAGTAATGAAGCAACAAATTAGCAACAATAATCACAACCTTTTTGCATTGGAGTTGCATTGTAGAACTCACTATGTATTTCAGAAACTCAGAACTTTAGGGAGCATCATAAAAAAGAAAGACAACTTGGGCTTTCAGACCCTGGCTCTCCCCCAAGGGTTAGGTGGCTAAGAGACTTCCAAAACTTATCTGAGTTACATTTCACTCTTTTACAATTAAACTTTTAAGAAAAAAATAATAAATAGTATTTCTTACTATGTCTCTTTTTAAAGGAAAGGTGGAAAATTATTTTTCAATGGGAAACTAAAGGCTTTAGAAGTTTTTAGGGGAAGTACTGGATTATGTCTTCTCGGAGGGGACAGGTGCAATTATTATATAAAAAAGATAGCTCAAGAAATCTCTGTGTATTAATAGGAAGATGCACATCTTACATTTAGAGGATCTCATGACACCAAATAGTGATTAAATAGTTATTCTCCAGATATTTCAGGTTGTCAATCCCTCAGCCCACAGGTCGGACAACAGTGATTTTGGGTTGTCATAACTGGGAGGGTGGTGTTACTGACCAGTAGTTAGAGATAAGGCATGCTGCTAAACATCTTCCCATACCCAGGACAGCTTCCTACAACAACGAATTATCTAGTTAAAGTAGTGCTGTAGCCAAGAAACACTGCAGAAGAAATACCAGGCATGCCAAAAAATGTATACACATTTTAAGAGATGTTATCTATGTATTACTTTTCAAAGTTGAATTCAATTAAGGTAGCAATGTGTAGTATGATATTCATTCAAAAGCACTAATCAAATGAATGCAACACTTACCAATTCGACAGAGATGAACAGGATAGCTTTTTCTCTTAAAGTGTGTATGCATTTTTTTGTGCATGCATCATACCTTGGAAAGATTATTAATTAGAATCACAGGAAGAGAATTCTAGTTTAAGTGCAATATGATGAGATTATTCCCATGTATAATAATGAAGGTATCACTGTTAGGGGTGAGGGATCAGGTGTCAGATATCTGTGTTCCTAGCTTTTTGGTTCCCAGTACTGGGGAACGGTCACTGGTACTGAGTTGACGGAGTAATTGAGCAGAGCAAGCAGGTGCAAGCCGGCAAAGTGCCAAAGTTTAAACAAGAGCTTTTCCTGGCTGGCTCACCGAAATGTTAGGGCAGTGCAGTGATGCTTCAAGGTCGTTGCCAAAATAATTGACAAGACCAAGAGCAAGAAGAATTTTAGCAAGAAAGGAAAAGTTTATTTTAACAACCTGTGGAAACAGCCTAAATGCCCACCAACCCAGGAATGGATTAACAAGCTGTGGTATATGTATACCATGGAATACTATTCAGCCATTAAAAAAAATGGAGACTTTACATCCTTCGTATTAACCTGGATGGAAGTGGAAGACATTATTCTTAGTAAAGCATCACAAGAATGGAGAAGCATGAATTCTATGTACTCAATTTTGATATGAGGACAATTAATGACAATTAAGGTTATGGGGGGTAAGCAGAAAGAGGGACGGAGGGAGGGGGGTGGGGCCTTGGTGTGTGTCACACTTTATGGGGGCAAGACATGATTGCAAGAGGGACTTTACCTAACAATTGCAATCAGTGTAACCTGGCTTATTATACCCTCAATGAATCCCCAACAATAAAAACAAACAAACAAACAAAAAAAAAAACCTGGATAGCAGGCTGGTCTGGTCCTAAAGGCCACAGGCGTCATGGAGAGTGCAGTGCTGGATTTTACGCACAACTTTTGAGAGGTATAAGCTGTATCTTAGAAGTTTCCCAGGGTTTTGATCAATTCTGTTCCCATAACATGTTCCTATAACAGCTCGTGTCTATCTGTTCACATCAGAAAGTCCTCGGACATTAATCAGTTTCCCTGAAACAACCAGCTTCCAAAACAACCCATCTGCAAGACCTCAATTAGCAATAAGTCCCATTCCCATGATAGCCTAAGCCAGCCTGACCCAAGTCTGTCCAAAATAGCCTAACTGCATCCACCATCCACCTTGCTCATGTCTAACTAACGGCCTAACATCACTACCTTCCCTGCCTAATGGATAGAGCTATTGTGTAAACCAGATAAGACTATATTTGTAAAAGTATCTTGTAAACCAAATAATGGATCCAAATGAATTTTACCCCAGTATGAGTTCTTTTGGATTATTGATATCGAGTTAGAAATCTGGTAATATGATCTCTGTGTATGATTTTTACATAGAAAATGCGATTATTTCTCATGTTTACTGAAAAGAAACTGTAACACAATAAGCTAAAATTAGAGACTCAGAAATTTGAGTTGACAATTGTAACTGATCTTAAATTGTAACATTTAAATAGATATTATAGCCCAAACCTAGAGTTAGATATTAATGATTGCTGTGGATTATCCAATTATAATTATTATTGTCAAATGCCAGTGCCTAAGAGATGTCTAAAATAACAAAGAATGTGACTTGTGAAAAGAGGTCGAAGTGACCTAAATGACCTCTGTAAGCTTCTTCCATACCTAAGACCTCCACTCAAGACTTTATATCCTCAGATTGGCTGTCAATGGGCTTCGGCAGATTGTCTTGTAGGATTCCAGACATTGCCACATTCGGGAGCTCTTTAATCAATCATATCCTTTTGGTTTCTTCATGCCTCTTCCCAGGCGGTCAATTCCATTCTCAAATAATTTGCCAAAGGAAAAAAAGAGCTTTCTTTTTGTAATTCTTTCTCACAAATCCTGATGCGGTAATGCTATTTAAAAATACATTTGGAAGGAAACTCAAAATCTTTTTTCTTGCATCTCCCCTTTCTTGCTCCATAAAATTCCTACTCCACTCTGAGCCATGACTAACACGTACAGTATGCTTGCCATGAAAATTGTTCCCCCCCACCCAAAATGTCTTAACTCCAGTTTTCACTCTTATGACTTTTGGCTTTGATGAAGACATATGTTTGAAAGTAAGAATCATTTTCATCTCCGTCGCAGGTCCCTTCTTTTGTCACTGAGGTACTTGACAGGAAGATCTAACCTCAGTACATATTGTAGTTAGGTCCAGCACAGAGACCCTCAAATAGCTTATGCCACTAAAGGGAAAACACACAGGGTTAGAAGGGCGAGAACGAACTACAAACTACAAACTGCGTGATTGTGTGTATCTCAAAAGAACATTTGGCTCTTCTTCAAAGTATAAAAGTAAATGTAAATAAGGGAAATGTTAAAAAGAATATAGCTTATGCACAATTGACCACAGTTGGACAATTTCTGGGTACATAGATTTAAGAGAAATTTTACTAGTATTATATCAATCATCTTTGATTTGATCCTTTGAAACTGGTCTTCTGTCATCCTGATTATAATTTTCCTAGATGTTAGCCAATCCAATGTTAAAAGTTCACTCTCTCACCTCTTTATCAATTATTTCCTATATTGTGCTATTTTATTTTCCCATCCCTCCCCTTCATGGAAGCCAATTAGAATAATGAGGGCAAAAGGTTATATATACATCTGGTCCCTGCGTTTAACATCCTGGTTTATCTTTTATGCCTTGTTGAGAACAATGGTGAAAGGTGGGCAGGGATATCCTCTTGTATATATTTTTGATGCAAAAAAAAAAAAAAGACATTCATTCACATATGTGACATCTGAAATAACTCAGACATGGCAACATTGAGGAAATCATTGCTTCGTAGTTTCATGTTTAATTGTCAGAGCCAGGAAAGAAGGAGGTGAAGAAAGAAGGCAGGACTCACACGGGCCGATGCTCTTGGAGGGACTGGGCTAGAGCAGGCATGGCTTTCATTAGATTTAAGTGAATTAGTCTGTTTCCTTTAAACAGGAGAGATTAACAAGCCACCAAGGGCCTGCTGTGGGATTCTGACACTTTTAGTGGCTTGTGACATATGATTTGTGAATATCAATTCACCTTCAAAAGCAAAAAGCAAATCTACCATTAGCATGAAGTATGCCAAAAGCTGATTCTAGGTTAGTTTGGTTGAAATTCATTAGAAAAGGCATTTGTTAAGGTGGGAAAATAAATATTTAATTTGATACAGTGACTACATAATTTCAAAGTTATCCTTTCGACTTAGAAATGGCTATGTGTAGATGTGTTGTATGTGAATGAATTTAATAAAAGAATACTTCAAGAACTTTGGAACTACGGTGAGGTTAAATAAAAGGGAAAGTATCAGCAATCTTAAGTAAACTTATCTTAAAATTGTGCTTTCTTAGTGAAAGAGTGTCTTCAGGCAATTTTATATCAAGACAAATATTCCTCAAACTGCCAGAAAACAAAATAAATATTTTTTTCTCACATGTAAGTTAGAGATCACTGATATTAAATAAACGACAGAAGGAATTTCAAGCTGAAAGTACTGATAGAAGAATGAATTCGTGGTACATAACTATTTTAAGAACATTTCCATTTACCATCCTCTGAAAAGCTTACTGCAGGTAAACAAGCACTACTGATCAAGAGCAAGACTTTTGAAGCTGCAGGTGAAAATTTATGAATTTATAGTTGGCAAGAGAAGATATTTTTCATCTTTATATAATAATGTTGAATCAAGAAAGCACAGAAGACATAAGTTTCCTTTAGTTATGAAGTTTAATTTGTGGGTATGTCATGGTGCCCACTTTGGCTCTGTTGACTGAAGGATTTCAAATTAGACTAGTTGTATCTTCTTGAGAGACCCAATAGCATAGCGATGGAGCACCCGTGAACTGAAGCCAATGACCTGGATTCAAATCCTGGTCCCACAACTCATTAACTCTAAGACTGCAGGGAAGTTAGTCTCTTAGCAACTTCAAATTTCCCCATGGGTAAAATGGGATGAACTAGTGTTCACACGTTGGGATTGTTTTGATCATTAAATGAGCACACACATTAAGTGCATAGGATTAACTAAGTATTCAATACTGTTAACTATTATTATTTTGTCCTGGTCTAAAAACAGAGCTGAAGCAACATCAAAACCAGAAACTAGGTATCCGTAGTTAAGACTATTTACCCAGGGTGCATCAGTCATTCAGTGCTACCTAATAAAATCCTAATAAACTGTTGTTGTTTTTAATCTACCTGTTTATCAAATGGATTCTCCTGGTGTACAAAATAATAATAATAATAATAATAATAAACAAGATAATGTGAAGAACTCATATGTTGATTAAAACTAAACTGCCTCAAAACATTTTCCATGATCAACCTCAGGATTGAGGATTTTCTATATAATCGAGCTTAGAGATTGTAGGGGCATTTCTGAATTCTTCATTTATTTTTAATTTAAGAGCAAGATGAATTTAATAATCCAACTTATTCCAAGTTTTAATTTTTCCCTTTCTAGTTCCAGGCTCTATTTCATCATAAAATGTCACTATTACTAGTTTAAAAGTTTGTTAATTTAATTAGAGTGTCATTCACTGATTAAGGACGGGAGAAGGCAATGTGTTATAAGACAGAGATAGCATGTGTTTATTCTATAATCATAATCACCAAAAAGGGAAAATATATAATTGACAACTGATGGATGACATTTTTCAGGTGAATAAAATTGGCAGTATGCGATTCAGATTCTTTAATAGTAGAAATAATTTGATGCCTTCTTTGGGGCACAAAACATTAGGGAAAAATGCCTTTGGCCATGTGCCTCATAAGATGTAGGACAGCAAGACATAATGAACAATTTCAACCCCTTGTGACATCTTTTGGGATTGTGAAAACCCAACAACACTGGTTAGGTTGGTCTGTATAGTAGCAATCACAGACTAATAAATTATGGCCAATGTAAGTGGTTACATACCACTAAGCTCAGTTGAACCTCTTCTGGTTAAGCTTATTAAATGACTTTGAAGCCTTCAGTACAAAGAAAAAAATATTTTAAAAAGTGAATAGAGAAAAGGGTGGCACCTGTGGCTCGGTGGGTAGGGCGCCGGCCCCATATACCGAGGGCAGCAGGTTTGAACCTGGACCTAGCCAAAAACTGGAACAACAACAAAAAAAATGAATAGAGAAAAAAAGATGCATCAGAGGGTTTGTTACATGTTGTGAATTCTTTATCAACATCTTTAGATTCATATTCCCCATGACTTTGCAGAAAATATTCCATGAGTTACATGGTACATAAATGTGACTTTAAATATCTTTTTGTAGGTAAAAGATATGCCATTTATATCAGAAGTGAGGCTGTTATTTGCGTATTCAATGAAATACCTTATGTGGACATTCACAGCTTTTGCTGTAGTGTCAATTCCAGTCATCTGAGCAAAGGGTCATATACCAAAATGGAAACTTAAATAATTTCCACAGCTGAAAAAGAAAGAAATCCTGAAAACACAGGACATTTTTGTAATAAAGCATGGGACATTAAAGAACTGCTTGAGTTTGGAAGATGGCTCCCAAGAAACTATAGAATCCCACCAATTTTCTTTGTTCACGTTTCCAGCTTTGGAAGCTTCGTTGCAAATTCAAGTGATCATTTTGAGGGTTAGGTTCCTGGCAACACTCTTGAGGTTAGAAGCACGTATGCATAAATTTCTGTGACTTAAAAAAGAAGCAGAGAGGATCCCTGGATCTCTAAAAGTTTGTTTTCACAACTGTCATTTGCTGTAACATCCCCAGCTCTTCCTCATAAATAGCAGTGGCGGAACACTTTGACATGGTGAAAAAACAGCCAGCTTGCTGGAGTATCAGGTCTTCTCCCTCCCTTCCGTTGTAGCACACACGCCCGCAGACATTTACAGTAGTGAGCTGAAAACAAATCTAATCTCAGATTTGTCAGAAAATCCCCTCCCCAAACCATGGTGTATTTAAACTTAAACATATGTTTTGACCTATTTTAAAAACTGCATCCTTTTTACAGAAGATACTGATACTTTCTCCTTTTCTAGAATGTGTGCAAAAAACTAGAAAATGTACAAATGTGAATATATGCATGAAATTCATTCTGTCAAGTTTTTCAGATTATCTCAAGTTTAAAACACCTTTGACCTTTCCTCCCATCACCTACACACTTAATTTGTTGTCACTCTCAATTTTGTTGTTTAATCTTAGAGTTTTGTATGTATTAAGAATCACTTAGAGATGTTTGTTAAAGTTCAAGTTTTTATGCATGAACATGGTATTTGTCTCTTTTCTCCAACTTTGTGCACTATTTCTGGAAGGAAACTTTTATAATTTGCATGTTGAGCAAGCTCATTCTGATCATGGGATCCATAACCCCAGTTTAAGAAAAATCAATTATTGCCTATTATCATTACCTATTTCTAACCTGGCCTTCCTCCCCTTCTGCTCCAAGCTTTTCTTCTAAATCATCATTATAAGGAAATTTCTTTTGATAAAGAGAAATGAGTAGGGGCTGGAGTTCAAATTACAATACACAGCTGTCTCTGTGGCCATTCTATGACTAAAAAAAAGTTTAGAAACCTTCTGGAGATTTGAATGGACCTGTGATATTTTTCTAGTGTCAAAGAATGTAAGTAAAATATCTTTAAATGCCAGCAGGGTTGGCAGGATTCATCCTCACTCTAGCAAGCTCTCTGTACTCTGGGTAATCCTGGGTCATATCTCTTACGCAGGTCCCTTGCACAAGAGCCCTATTCTTAATTGCATCCTCCTTTCCTAATATCACCACCTTACCTCTCTTCTCAAATTACTCTATTTCCAGCACTCAGTAGACAATGAGTGTTAAGGAGATAAAGAAGTAAGCTTCATAACAGTCTAAACTATGAGGTGTCATGGTCAGCCTCAGCTTGGCAGAAGCCTCATTGCCATAAGACTTGATGGCAAAACATTTATTGGCTGCCTGAAACTTCATAGCCTGTTACTGTGACAGAAACTAATTTTCTGTAAGAGAAAAAGCCAGTTTTAGAATCTTGCTTTTTTTTCAGGCCCTAAACATTCAAGTGATATAAACAGATGTGATAATGAACTTCAGGAGAATTATGGAAATATTCTGATGGGAGAGGCTTTAACGTAGGATGTGACATGTGTTCTATGCACAGTGAGAGAAGACAGATGAAGACAGATGATGCAAGTTATTCATTTTAAAGAGAGCAATTATATAATAATCCAACATATTTCAATAATCCAATGTTGAAAAAAAGTGTCACGTACTGACTTTGCTATGATTTTGATATCTGTCCCCTCTAGACCTCATTTTGAAAGCTAAACCCCAATGTGGCAGTGTTGAGAGGGAGGGCGTCTAGAAGGTGATTGGGTCATATGGGTTCTACCTTCACGAATGGATTAATGCATTCATAAATTAATGGATTAGTGGTTGAATTATTCAATGGGTCATCATGGGAGTGAGACTAAAGACATTATAAGAAGAGAAAAGGTAGCCCGAGCCCACGCACTCGCCCCCTTGGCTGTGGGACACTTCATGCTGCCTTGATACTTTGCAGCAAGTCCTCACCAGCAAGAAGGCCCTCAACAAATGTGGCTTCATGGCTGTAGACTTCTCAGCCTTCACAACTCTTAAGGAATAAATTGTTTCTTCTAAATTACCCAGCTCCAGTATTCTGTTAAAAGCAACAGAAGATGGACTAAGACAACATTAACTATTTGGTTTTTAATTGATCTTCTATCACCCTTCACCGTAATGGGGCTTCTTTAAACAGAGATTTATCACACATCTTCAGAAAAGGGGCCCTTGGGGATGGGTTTAACAGAAACTCTTTAATCCAGTCAGATTAAATTTATAACCAAATGGAAAAACAGAACACTTTTATAGATAGGGTTTGTGTCAAACGATCAAAGGCCTTTGCTTTTGTAGATCCTGGCAGTCAAGGTAGTAGGAGCAAATAAGCTACATTCTCAAACAATGCGTACGGACGTGGGGGCGTTTAAACTTGTTATCCCTTTAGATTCAGCTAAAAGTTGAGGTTCCGTTACAACACAGATACTTTGCTAGGTATTTCACATACGTTATTTTGTTTAATCCTTCAGAGGGAATGAGGACACAGAAGCTTAGAGACTTGTCTCAGTTACACAATAAATAAGAGGTGGAAATGGCGCTGGGACTTTTGCATCTATTTGAGTCCATGCTTAGTGCTTTCCACCATAAGATGCTGCTTTTTTTCTTTTTTTCTGTCAAATTATCCTGAACTGGGGCCACACAAAGTTGTCACAGGCTGCTGCATTACTTTCCAAGGGCTGTTATAACAAATTACCACAAAGCAGTGGTTCAAAATAACAAGAGTTTATTTTCTCACCGTTCTGGAGGCTGTAAGTCTAACGCCAGTTCCACTGGGCGGAAACCAAAGTGTTGGCAGGGCTGCGTGCCCTCCAGAGGCTCTCCAGGGGAGCGACCATTCAGTGTCTCAGTCAGCTTCCAGAGCCACATTCCTCAGCCCATGACTCTTCTGCTCTGTCCAAAGCCAGCAGTGTGGCATCTTCAAACCTGTTTCTATCCTCAAATCACCTTCTGCCCTCTGTGTGTACATCTAATCTCCCTCTGCTTCCCTTTTATCAGGACATTTGTGAGGACATTTAGGGCCTCCCTGGATAATCCAAGATAACCCTTTCAGCTCAAAATCCTTAATTTAATCAACCCATAAAACTTCATTGTATAAACTAATAGGCACGGTTCCAGGAATCACAAATCTTGCCATCTAAATAATCTAAATCAGGCATGGATGAGACTCTGCATATGATCCATCCTGGGGCAAAGTTATTCTCCACCACTCATCCTATGAAAGCAACTGATCAGTTCTCAAAATATAAGGGTGAATTCAACTTAATAATAACCATCATAAACATCCTCATTCCAAAAGGATAAAAATGCTAAGGAGAAATAAATCACCAGTCCCAAGCAATTTCAAAACCAAGCAGGGCAAACGTACTGAGGTTTCAAGGTCTGGGAACAATCATTTGTGGCTTGAGGTCCTGCCTCTGTGTCCAAGGCACCTCCTTTGTGCCTACGGCTCTGTAGTCAGAGGGATTTTTTTGAAAACTATCATGTGTTTGTAGCTAAATTTTGTGCCTGTAGAATTTTGGGAGTCTGACAGCGTTTCTTCATTGTGTTCTTTGACCCTTTTAGCTCATGTCATCTGTGTTTCTGCTGATACAACATTCTCAAAAACTTTGTGAGCTTTCTGCGTGCGTTGTGGGGACTCATGCCACCAGAGGCTCCTCCACAGATCTTTCCCATGTAATCTCACGGGAGATCGTTTTCGTTGAGATGACTGATGAAATCCACCAGTCACACGTCTCAGCTCTTCAGTGGTCGCAGAAGATTGGCGGTCTTCTCTTCAGAGCATACCCTCCTAACCGTGAATCTCCTCACTTAGTGATGTTTGCAATCAGGATAAGCTGAACATTTTGCTGATCATCGAATGCTGTTTGCATTTTGCTTAACAGTTCTCCCTTTGCTTCCCCCCACCCCTTTTACTACGAGCAGCAAGAAGAAACCAAGGTCATCATTCAACACTTCGCTTCAAAATTTCCTCAGCAAATTTACCACTTAGAAATTCTGCTTTGCACAAAACTGTAGGATATAGTTAAGCCAAATTTCTGACACTCTATAGCAAATGTTGCCTGTCCTCCAATTTCTAATAATTTGTTCTTTATTACCTCTTGAGATCTCACCGAAAACACTTTTATTACTCATATTTATACCAAAATACTGTTTATGATGATATATACGTGTGTACATATGTGTGTATCTATATATATGTGAGATAGGCTTTGTCTACCGTACCGCTCCTCTCCTCCTATGTCCTCAGCAGAGCTCCTTTAATGTTCATATTTCTAACAGAAGTCTATTTAAGAAAATCTAGTCTTTTTTTATCATGTGCATGAAAGTTCATCCAGCTTATACTCACTATTCAATTCCATAGCCACTTCCACATTTGTAGGTGTTTGCTATAACAACACCTCATTGTTTCTATTGGGTAGAAAGTTATCAAAGTTGATGTCTTTAAACATGTAAATTTATAAATCTATACTCTCACAGTTCTGGAGGTCAGAACCCAAGGTCAATTTTACTGAACCTAAATCAAGGTGTCAGAAGTTCCAAGTTTCTCTATAGGTTCCAGGAAGATAATCTTGTCTCTTCTGTCTTCTAGAGCATATTCGTCAGCTCATAAATCCTTCATCCACTTTCAAAGCCAACAACATCGTATCTTTGAATCTTTCTGTTTCCATTGTCAAATTGCCTTCTGCCTTCTATGTATGTCTAATTCCCCCTGTGTCTCTCTCCTAATTTTAATAATGGCATTTAAAGAAGGACTAACTACTTAGATAATGCAAGAAAATCTCATCTCAAGATCCCTACTGTAATCACCTCTGCAAAAACTTTACCATATAAAGGAACATTCACAGATTCCAGACATTAGGACACGATGTCTTTGCGTGACCATTATTTAGCATACGATAGCTGTTATTTCCTAATATACTATGTCCTGGGATGTGGACCTTAATCTATGAAATGAATATACTAAACTATTTTCATAATTGGTTCAATATACTCATTTTTTAGATTACATCTCTAAGGTTAAGATAAAGTAAATGATCTGCTTAAGATCATATAGTAAATATTTTGACATAGCCAAGACTACAAACCATCTCTCTTTACTCCCACTCTTTGCAGTATTTTTTCCTTCCTCACTAAAATAATTAGTAAGAATTGCTCATTTCAATTGCCACCAAATTATCCCAGAATCCAAACACAACTCTGAAACCTATAAGACTGTCTCACATCCAGCAGGAATTTTGAAGGGCAGTAAAGTCATTGCTAATCACTACCAACCATAATTAATAGTAACCTCTGATAGGAAAATTGGAGAAATACAAAAAATTATCCAGTTTGTGATTACATAATTTTGATTCAGAAATTTGGAGGAATTTAAGTGCTTTACTTCAGTTAAATAATGATAGCCTTACTAACACTTATTTTGCGAGTTTTCAGAATTATAGAACTTAGAAATGAATGAAATTTTATGAGAACATTTCATTTTTAGTTAGGTAGTATAGTAGTCACATTTTCCAGAACAGATGACTGAATCAAAGTCCAAGTAATGTGATCAAGGTCATGCAGTTAAAAGGAGAAATGTACTTAATAATAAATATATAAATAAATATATAAAAGAGGACCTATTATACACTAGACACTATTTTAAGTACTTGCATGTAAAGGTCACTGAGACGTCCTCACCCTCAACAACTTTTCTGTTTAGGAGAAAACTAGATAGGTAAATAGTCAATCAATCAAATGTAGAATTGTAGAAGTATAATACCAAGTACAGGGTTCTGGGACAGCACAAGATTTGAGAGGATAGTAGAGTGGTCTGGAATGCTTCCTAGAGATGAGTCTAACTGAAATCTGAAAGAAAGGAAAGCTGGGAACGAAAGCAGGGAAACCATCCGAGGCAGTCCCAGTAGTATCTTCAAAGGCTAACTATGAGGATACAAGGATAAAATCAAGCTAACATTAACTCCAACCTTCTTCCAAGTCCAGAATTCACATTCCTTCTCCCTTCTCTGCTTGCTGAAGGAGGCACCCAGCTCTCCCCATGGGAGGCTCCTTTCCAGCTGCCTCTTCAAAGCACTTCTCTAGCCATGTTGTTTGGTAGAGTTCCCAGGTGTTTTTTTTAAGCACTCACTTGTTTCTTCCATAACCCTCACCCCAATCTTTTTTTTTTTTTTAATCACATATCGCTTGGCTTACTTGTTGTTGTTGTTGTTGTTGTTTGACACTATCTGTAGAGTATAAGTTCATTGAGAGCAGAAATACTAACTTCAATACCTTACGGTCTCAGTATCTCACTGAGTATCTGACGTGAAGCAGACATTCAAATTTCTGCTGAATGAGTCAGTGAATGAATACATGATTTTATTTAATCTTTACCAGTAGGAAAGAGGTATTGTTAATGTCCTTGTTTTATTGATGAAGTAATATGAGGTCAGGCAATTAAGTTCACAAACTCATCATAGAAAAAGTGCCACATCTCTCATTGCTGAATATCACTACATCACCAGAGGCCCAAAGGGAGTTCTTCAAAGGTGACTATAGCGATATTCAGCCATGGGGATAAGGTCACCAACTTAATTGTCAGATCTCGTATACTCTCATCTGGAAATTTCCATCCAGGCTTGTAGTTTCCAAGTCTACTTTCACTCTGGGCCTCTATAGAATCAAAGCCCACACTTTTAATCACTCTGTCATACTGCCTCACAGGCAGGAACGGGGGCTCAGCCTTTCCTACTTTGGTTCCATGGCTGAGATTTCTTCTGTGGGATTCCCCTTAGATCACAGGATCTCACTGCAGTTAATTTAACAACCAGTCAAATGCCAGGGCCCGGGTTCTACTTTGCTCAGACCTTTCTTGTCCTGTCACTCCTTTTCCAGTGCTCCTCCTCAGCTTGATCTTCAGGATCCTGTCCTCATCACTTCAGGAAAACATCTTCTCCCTTCACAGAATCTGTGCAAACCCTCCATGGCCTCTTCCACTTTTCCCTTTTTCTATGTGGTCTCTGCTATCTCTCTTGCTTCTTGGGTGTCAGCATTAAAACACTCTTAGGCATTTTCATTCATCAAGTTTTTATACTATAATCTAATTAGTATCTCTAGCACTTTTTCCATGTTTATAGAAATCATATCTTTCCACATATCAAGATATTCTAAAAAAGAGATCTGGTAATTACTGCTATTAATAGCCTTATAAATATATTTCATTCTCTTTCATTCTGTGTCATAAATGGCATGTACATCAGTGTCATATGTTAACATTTTCTACATGCTACAGAATATTGATTATTATTTTAATAATTCTATCAATAAAATTACCTAACATTTTAAAAGAGACATCTGACTTTTAATTATTATTACAGTTACAGATAAATTTAAGATGCATAAATTGTCAGATTCTATATATAATAAATATAAAATCTAATTCAGCAATGAGTGCCAAATTTTTTTTCTCAGAAGTGAACATACACAACGTAAATTCAGGTGCTAACTGTTATCAGTGTTTCAAAATATTCCTAATAAAGACTTGTGCATTTCTATAGTTGGTTAATCAAAGTACATGTACATATATATTTTATATTACTTCCCCTTTAATAACCACTATTCATGAGAACACAGATTTTGTTTTAAAAGACTACCTACATTTGGTTGGAATTTAATAATAATCTAAGTGACATTCTGGAAGTCGGAAATATCAAAGACCTCCAAATCAGCATTCACCCTCTTTGAAATAAATGATGACCAAGATTGAAGAAAAGTAAGAATTAGATTTCCTAAATCATCTTCACTTTCTTTCTCTTACAGGAGTCCTGACAAAGGCAAAAAGGTAAGGAAAATGACAAAGTAGCCAGTAAGTATTACAGGTACTAAAAAAAAAAAAATTAGAAGTAAAGTAAACTGAAGCTGCAGGGAGAGTTACTTGGAGAATTAATCTGGAGGAAATATGCAGAATGATGACCTCCTGACAATGACTATTCCTTCTCAGAAGGGCACTTTCTAAGGTTTGTCCACTTCACCAAGACTTGAGTTCTGGGATACGGAAGACTTCACTGGATCTTCAAAATGAGAAGGGGTTTCCAATGGAGTACATTGAAGAAGATATTTTGCATTGTTGAAGATTTTTGTGCATAGAATATATATGATCAGTTTTGAATGTTTCATATCCAAAAATATCTAGGCCTCTGGCCCCAAACATCACCTGGGGTGCTAAGAAATGCTGCTGAATGTCCCTCGCCTCAAAAGTACACACTGTCTTTGTAAACCAGGGAAAAAGCCAAACACAACCAACCAAGTAGGAAAAATCCAATCAACCAAGCAAGGTGGAGAAATTAATGGAGTGGTGAAGAAACAGTAAAATATCAGGGATTCACAATGCCCCAGAAGAGTGTTGTCATAGAATACCTCAAAGCAAAACCTTGAATTAGCCTTGAATTGTAAAAACAAACAAACAAACAAAATTTATGAATACGCAACTTGTCCTCAATGGAGGATCAATATCTTAAAAAAAAAAAAGAAAAAAAGGCTAAGGATAAAAGAACATGTATATTTACTAGCAAAGCATATTAACACAAGGTCCCTGAAAGACTGCAATAATGATCATAGAAAAAATATTAAAATTCCTTTGTAAAAGCTCTAAATCTTGAGGCTATCCTATGGTATTCACAATTAATTTGCATTTCACCCACACTATTCAGAATTAGTTTATAGTAGCGGTAAAATTATAAAGTTTGTTTAGTTAAAAATTGAAGTTTGGGGTACATCAACTTAATCTATATTTTGCCTTTTACTAGGGTTAGTTAGATGATTCATTAATATCTCAATATCTCAATGAGATTCATTGAAGGAAGCATGCCAAACATTTGAGTATTCTTGATTAATAACACAAATACTGACAGATTAGGAATAGGTAAAGGTGGATAGATTTAACATCAAGAATTATTAGGTGAACTATAAAATGAGTTAATGCTTTACGGCCAGCACAATGAATCTATCAAATGGTAATTGGATGCATGTGTTAACAGCAGTAAAAAGTCACTGTCCAGTTTTCCACCTTACATGGGAATCTACTCTGTGTGTCTTCTTTGATTTATTATTCCAATTAGAACATAGTGTTCAAAGAAAGAACACAGCAGATCTGATTTAAAAGCAAGGGAGCCTTTAAGGCCATTATTTCATGGGTGACCTGGCTCCCTTTTATATATCTTGAAACTTTCTATTTGTATAAATTGTGTACATATTAAATACCGAGTTTTGATTCTGTAAGGCATCAACATTTTGTCCTCATTAATTCAGTATCAGAGTTATCACTGGTGGCTTCCCAAGATGCAAGTATATTTCCTTTCACTAATTTCAAAGGCACATTTCTTTGTATGTATATTGACTGACTGTCACAGGTAAAAGGTAACATGTACTGAGAAAAAAGAATACCTATCATAAAAAGCAAATATTTTATATATGCAAAACCATGTAACAAACACCCTTGGTCAAATGGCAAATGCAAGTCATCTTAAATCATTGTAGTATCCCATGGGAGATTAAGAAAGTTTTGCATAAAGGAGAAGGATTTGAGACAAAATGAAGTTCATTACATTTCTAGACTGTGATCAAACTGCATTAAAATTATGTAAACATGAATGTTATGCCCTGTCTTACTGGAAAATTAAAAGAAATCTTTAAGTTCTGGAAGGAAAATGCTAATATTTTACTTACTTAAGCAAACATCAACTATTAATGTTGACAAATGTTGGAACAGTAATACTAAAAATGTCACTTGAATTACTCTTCATTGCAGAGTTCACAGAATTAATGTTAAGATAGATTAAAATCACTTTGAACTAACACACATGTATTACTCTTCTTTCTGAAGCATAATAAAGAAATATCATTTGCACCACAATTTTGGATAAGCAAGGAGACATGTAAGGCTTAAGGAAGATGTAGATGTTCATAGGCAGCTCATAAATGTGAGGAACATTAGTTCCATTTCAAATGAGCTGTCAACTTTTTTCCAGCATTTTGGCTTGTAGAAAGTTAGACGTTTGGATAATAAATGTAGTTTGCCTCCGAACATTAAGGTACTTGTAAAGGAATTTAAAGTGCTCCTTTGTGTTCTGCTGTAAGTTCTTTAAATTCTAAAGAAATGCACCAGAATAGGTTTTTCACTCTGAACTGGATAGTAAAAATGTAGAAGAAATATGCATACAACAGAGTTTCTTTGATTCTACCAGAAACAGTTCTTCTTTTCCTCTTTTTAAAAACTCTGTGATTAGGCCTGAGTGGTGGCTCACTCCTGTAACCCTAGCACTCTGGGCAGCCAAAGTGGGAGGATCCTTGGAGCTCTGGAGTTTGAGAGCAGCCTGAGACCTGCTGAGCTTTGTGGTGGTGGCCACCTGTAGTCCCAAATACTCAGGAAACTGAGGCTGGAGGATAGCTTGGATCCAGGAGTTTGAGATTGCAGTGAGCTAGGCCAATGCCATGACACTCTAGCATGGGTAACAGAGAGAGACTTTGCCTCCAAAAAATAAAAACATAAGAACTCCAACTCTGTGCTTAAATAATATTTTTTGAAAACTCTTGCTTTTAAAAGGTAGGCCACATTACTTAGATACTCAAGACCTACAGATTAGTGTCTCTGAATTCCCATGCTCTGATACTGATATGTGATTCCTGCCCACTGTTTTCTTGGGTTTCTTCTAGTAGGTGGTTATAAATCAGGTTTATGAAGAGGAAACTCTCTTGAATTGTGCATTTTTAGTGGATTTATGATAAAGCCATCAAGGCGGAGGGTCCATATGGTAGGAATGCAGTAAGGTAACAGGACAGTGTCATGTAAACATTAAATACAGTGCCTTTCACCTTCATAAATCTCCGATGCTCATGATTAAATGCTGGTGGTTATAAATTATACAACCAAATTCTAGAAACAACCACAACTGAAATAAGATATCAGTGGAAGCCATAAATTGCTCATAGCTTTTTCTCCCCAGAAAACATTAATGTATTTATTAGGAAAAAATATTTCCTCCCACAATTATTTTTCTCACTTTATTTAGCTTCCTGCAATAAGCTCTAGTTCTGATTTAAAAATAGTAATATAAGCCTTTCACCTGTCATTTTTATGCAGTCACATGCCTTTCTGATTTGCAGACTCATTTTAAAGCTCATTATTAAGATAATGTATCTACCGTTAAGTCTCCAAGATTTTGCCCTTTTTAAAGTCATGTATCAGAAGTTTCTGCAACAGCCCAATTTCCCACAGGTATTTACAATCAAATTATTTTATTACACATGGGAACAATTAAGCATTTGGCCCTCAGCTGTAAACAATTACTATTCACAATGCCATTCATGGAGTTTTCTTAAATGGTCATGTATTCTTAATGAGCTCTGTTACCATAAGTGAGATTGATGTATGCGTATTTTGTGTGTGTCCATAAGCAATGATATTTCCAAACATAATATTAAAAGAGAGATTTCACCTAGATAATATGCTAATGTTGTCTGATACCGAGTGGCCACCCTCAATGATGTATCTAACATATTTTATGTCTATTCCACTCTCATTTCCTTCTGTTCCAATTCAATTCTAAAGAGCTCCTGGTGCCCATAATAAAAAGCAAGTAAGGTTTCGGATAATTTGGCTTTTTGATATTTGTGGTGTCTAATTCTAACAAATCGATAGCAGTGTTAGAAGTAGCAGATAGGTACAGTAAATAAGGAGAGATATAGCCAAATAGGCTTAGGCTTTAATCCTGGTTCTGCCAAATTCTAATTGAATGACCTTGGACAATTTACTTTCTAAGCTTTTATTTTATGTTTGAAAAATGTGGATAGTCATAGCTAAATCATAGTCCTCTGGGGAGTATCAAATGAAATATATATTTAAAGAGAAAAGGCACATGACACATATTCAAAATATATTGATTTCTCTATTTTTCCCTTCCTAGAAAGGTCCATCAGCTCTGTGACTTTCCACTTTGGGAATCCATCCTGAGTTGTCTCAAGTTTAGGGATACATTTTCCTTTCACTAGATTCCTCTTTTATATAAATGACAACCATGGGAGAAGCCCACAGCTGTTTTACTCATGTCCAGAAATAAGTCAACTGGTCCCAGTTGCAAGGGTACCTAACAGCTGTATCCAGCCTTTCTAAGAGGCCAGAACTGGAGCCGAGTGGTAATGTTTCAAGGGCAAAGCTCTACATGTAAAGAATGATAAAACAAAACCTAAATGAGCCTGCACACATCTAGTGACAGATACACCACAGCGATTCTAAATTATTCAAGCTTTCTCAGACTTCTAGCAGGAGAAACATAATTTACCTCTGCTCTCTTTATTCCACTTTCATATGATGGCAAAGAAGGAATCAAAAACAAATCATAATAATCCTTTAAACTAAGAAGAGTTTCTTTAGCACATGGAATATTTTTAGAACCATCCAATTTCTGGGATTGAACTTTGGAAATAGAAATTAAAATAATTCTGTAAGACTTATAGGTTATTTCCTTACTTTTTTCCCCTTACTTTTCTTTCCTTAGCATTTTGCTGGAAAATGCAAAACAGTTGTTTAATTACCCAGGACTTCACAAAAATATAACCTCTTAGATAAGACATTATTGTATTATAGCAGCAATAATGCCAGAGTTAAAAGTAACAAAGAAAACTAATCTTCAAATAAGCAGATCTCAAAAGAATAGCTTTCTTTCTCTAATGAGAATAGTTAATAATCTGTTTAGGAAAATGTTACTGAAATGTGGTTTTTGGAAAAGGAACTGACACTCTTCAGAGGTTAGACATCCTAATATTTAACAGGCTACCATTTGGTGTACCGGTGGCTGGCTACCCTGTAGGCATGGCAAGAGTTTGTTCACATGTAATTACCCAACATTTAGACAATATCTTCATGACACCATGTATTTCAGCTGAATCAGTCCAGTTGGAAATTGTAGCAGCATTCTGATTCCCTAGCCACACGTGAAATTAAGTCTTTTTCAACCTCTACTTGTTACTTGCTATGTTTTGATACAGATGTTCTTGGAAAGCCTAAATTATTTATGACTTGATAACATTTAGCCAAGTGAACCTCTCTTCTTTCATTTTTATCCATTGATTAAGATTTTATTGCTATGCAAAATATTTAGCTTGTAACTTTAACAAGGAATATTAATATACCTTACCATATGGAAGAGATACAAGTACATTTTGGACCATTAGGATGGAACTTTTCTACATCCATTTTATACAATGAAAATTGTACGCTTTTCTCTTTGCAGTTAATTCATATTGTAAAAATAAAATTCAATGTGTATCATGGAAATCCTTTTGCTAGATAATCACACAGTGATCGTTATTTTAGAAAACAGTAATTTAAGTTGCATAAACTAAAATAGTATGGACTTGTTTCTTGTTTATTTTTTAATTCCCAGCACTCTGCTCAGTCCACTGTGTGGACAGCTTCTTTCCCACCCTCCTAATTGAATGACACTAACAAATATTTTTTTTTTTTAGAAGTAAACGAAGGTTTTTAATTTTAATCAAGAACCATAGAGTCTACACATAGCATCCAATGAATTGAAATAACAAATGACTTTGAGACAAAAATAATCTTCACCATTAATGATAGGCACTTTCTATGAATCAGAATGGACTATTTAATATCTCTAGTACTAAACCTAAAATGGAACACTTTAAAATACTTCTACAAATAATTTTATTACTTGTAAACATGTTGTTAATTTTAGTAACTAGAAGTTGTAGCTGAGGAGGAATGGAACTCAATGTTCAATGTGTCTGAGTTCCCAAGGACGAAAACCAAGTCTTAACTCTTACAAATCTCAATTCAAAAATAAAATGCTAGACCTGGTACTTTGCGAACCAAGGAATCTTGACATATGTCATGCACAAATTTAGGTTAGCTGACAAATATATGCTTGGACTTCCCAACAACCAGTACACAGGAAAAATTCCATTAAAGGCGACAGGGAAGTTACCACTGAGGTAATGCTAAGTGCTCATGAAAGATGTTTAAATGTCATTGTCTGCTGTCTTCTGCGTGCCTTTACATAGCCTTGGGATCCTTTCAAATAACAATCAATAGAAGATGAGTAATTCTCACCACTTGAAAGTAACCAGGAAAGGAAGCAACAGAGTAATCTGGCTTTGTTGGATTGATTCAAGAAGAGACACAGTATCCACCCCTTCTCTCCTCCTCCCTTCCCTATCCAGCCCACACCCATACTGAGAGAGAGAGAGAGAGACACTTCTCGGGATCCCAGGCATAATGTATACTGAGGAGGAAACCTCCCAGTATGGGAGAAACTATACCCATGGAAACGGACTTATGACTTTTATTTTGAAAATAAAAGAATGACAATGAAATTTGTGTGAGGTCTGTATGAATCCCGTCCCAGATGTTTACAATGGTGTAGTAGTATGGCTCTGCAATATGAGAGGTTTCAGAAGAAACAGTACAGCAGGACACCACGAAGCAGCGCACACGCTATTGACGATGCAGACAGGAGCATCATGTTACCCAGAGCGAAGGCAGGCGGAAGACAAATCGCCGCGGTCCTGCCTGAAAAGCCCACTGCGTGGACTGCAAGCCCTCAAACCAGGACCAGGAAAGGAAGAAAAGAAAGAAAGAATCAAAACCAGAAAAAATGCTTTTCGCTTCTATCTAGAGGTGGTGGGGTAAAAGGACGGGGCTGGGAAACTACTTTTCTCTCTTAAATAAAGTTTCCATAAAGCCCCTATAATTGACAGTGGATAATTATTTTCAGCTTGAGGAGCCTGTCCCAAAACTCGTAACAAGATTGCCAGCGAAAAGAAACAAAATGTGTTTACTTGAGCTACATCCAGGAGGAAGGAAAAGGAGATGTTTGGACAAGGTGGGGAAGGGCGGTGGAGGCAGAAAGGGGCACCTTTGCGCCGCAGCCGCCCTCTTCGTGCCCTGTGTGGTCCAGCAAGTGACAGGATACACCAGAGCCAGGGGCGGGGAGGGGGCAAGGGTGGCGGTGTGGAGAGAGCGCGCCTAGGGGCGAGGAGGCAGCACGACGTATATACTGGCGGGGGGGGGGGATTTAGTGTGAAAGTATCCCGCTTAATCATTTTACAGGGGCTGGGGACGTAAATATTTAGCTGGCCACATCTGGAACAGATTTCTCCCCCCACCGTGCGGGCTGGGAGCGGACAACTGGAAGGACTAGGGGCGCGCGTTCGGGACTTACTGTACGGGCAGTTCTCCTTCTTGGTACCGCCGACCTTCCCGTTCTTCTCAATCTTGAGAAAGTACTTGGTGAAAGAGAAGAGCTTTCTCCAGCGGACATCTCCTTGGAGGTGATTGTAGCTCCGCACATGCCTCCCCGCACTGGAAGGAGAGGAGGAGGAGGAGGAGGAGGAAGAGTTGGTGGCTTCGGGTGACACCATGTCCTGACCAAGGGCTTGGCAGGTGGCGGGGACAGAAGACACCAAGAACAGCAACAAGAAGCAGCAGCAGCAGCCGGGCAGGTGGGGAGAGGCTGAGGCACAATGTGTCAGTATCCATTTCCACATTGTACTGAAACTCTCGGCACTGGAAATTGTCTCATCAGAAGGAACATACTGGAAGGGTAAGACCTGGGGCAAGGCAGGGAAACCGCTGAAGGTGGCTGCTGCTGGTTAGCTCCCTCTGGGCGCGGATCTGGCCAGAAGCGAATGCGCCAACATCCATAACTCCCGGGGAGAGCCGCTGTCTCGCTCCTTTCTCGGATTCGCCGCCTGCGCCTCTCCAGTCTCCGGCGAATGGTGGACGTGGGTGGCCGCTGCGGCAGGAGCTCGCAGTGGTGGTGGCGGTCACCAGCGCTCTTCGCTCCCCCAGGAATTACTTTGTTCTCTTCTCACTCCTTTCTTCACCATGTTAGATGCAAAAAGGGTCTGAAAAACAGATGACAGCACGGTGAACAAAACCCAGAGGGGGTGGCGTGGGCGGCAGGGGGAGGTATCCGCGCCCCTCTGCGGTTGGCACCTTCTGGTCCCCCTCGGCAGAGCCCTCGCCCGCTGGCCACTTCTAAAAGTGCGTCCTTCAGGAGTTGTCAGAGCTGGAGGCAGCTGCCCGCTCGCCGTCGTTTCCTTCCCCCTCTTCTTTTCTGTTTTTAGTGGTGCCTGTTGACTTGAAGGCTCCAGAAAGTCACTTTTTGTTTGGGGGGACGGCGGCTGGTGTTTTGTTTGGCCCTAGCCCCCACCCCCCTTCCTTGGAAAGCCGCTTTGTAAACAGGTTGAAGCCTGGAGTCTGAATGTCAGTGATTCTAAGCCAGAGGTGGGCTCTGCCTCTGCTGGTCAAACCTCATTTGCTGGGGTGGAGGGGCGGGGGGAGGGGGTCAAACCGCGGTGGGACATCTGAAACCCTCGGCTGCTGGGAACGCCAGGGAGAGAGAGAGGGGGAGGGCTGAGGGGGGGAGAGCAGGGGAGCAAGAAGAGAGCGCGATGCCTGTGCGCGGAGCTGGGGGCTGCGGGGCTCCTTCTGCCGCCGCAGCCTCCGCCTCTGCCGGCGCCTCCCGCCCAGGCCGGTTGCAGCGAAGGGCTCTGTGCTCGCAGCGCTCCCCACCGGCGGCTGTATCCTCCTGCCCCCCAACTTCGCTCCCCACCGGCGGCTATACCCTCCTGCCCCCCAACTTCGCTGCCCACCGGCGGCTGTATCCTCCTGCCCCCCAAACTTCGCTGCCCACCGGCGGCTGTACCCTCCTGCCCCCCAACTTCACTCCCCACCGGCGGCTGTATCCTCCTGCCCCCCAAATTCGCTGCCCACCGGCGGCTGTACCCTCCTGCCCTCCAACTTCGCGGCCCACCAGCGGCTGTACCCTCCTGCGCCCCCCCCCCCCAACTTTGCTGTCTTCTGGCCGGAACCAATCCCCTCCGGGGAGCCCCCTTTTCACTTGTTTTCCGATGCTGATTTTTTTCCTTTCTTTTGACAGTGAAGTACTTGGGAGCCACCTGGAGCTTGGTGTTTGGCTGGCAACCCCTCAACCCCCCAACCCCCTGCCAGAATGGGGCTGAGAGAAAGCAGAAGATGCTGAGGATAGACCCCCCCAAAGCAGCCGATTATAAACTGGTCGGAGAGAGACAGAAAAGGGCCACATAATTAGCTTCCTTTCCTCCTCTGCCAGCTTCCAAGGAGGTCTCCACTTTAATGAATCACTGATTTCTTGCTTCCGTTGCTGAAGTAAAAAGTTCACACTTTGGCCCTCTCTGATTTTTAAGCTCAGGGAGATTTATCGTCACCTTTAAAAGTTGCCTCTCTTGGTGTAAATAAAATCTGGGACCCAAGTAACCGATTTCTAATTGCTAACATGAGTCCTTTACTGAATCAAGCGGGCACTTCAAAGCGAACGCACTTTATGGACATCGCAAAGATTTTGCAATACGATTTGACCGAATACCCTGCCGTTTTCTTTTCTATGCAATTTCCTTTGCATTTTGGCATAAAAGGGTATTTTTTCTATGTTCACCTATAATCTGATATTTAAATGGTTCTGTTTAACAACGTAACTGCACTACAGTCACACCACCTCCCAACTTCCGCGCTGCTCACAGAAACCAGCTCACAGCCCAGATAGAGGCAGAACTAAGTCCAAGGCTAGAAAGGCTTTGCCAAAGTTTAAGAGGCACAAAGAAGGGAATACAGCGATAATCCATTCCAATCCGAGTGAGAGGCATTTCCTAGAGGACCACTTCCTCCAGAATTGCTCTAAAGCAGGCGAAGTTTGACTGGAAGGGTTGCCTCAACGTGTATTGGTGTGAAGTATTTGTTATGTAAGGCAGCTGGACGTTTCTGTCTTGTTGAAGCCTATGAAACTGCCAATGTTTTAATGTTTTCCATCTACAGTGGTGGCAATTTCAAACGGTTCAACCTAATAGTCTCCCAATCCAAGATAGGAAAACACTTCAAGGCGAATTTGAGAGTTTAACAACTGCCTCAATAATTTGGAGGGAACTAATCGGAGGAGCCTGTAGTCACACAATAAGCCAGAATCTTTATAATGGCATTGGCCTCAAGCTTTGCTGTGAACCAAAGAAAATACAAGGAAATTAAAAAAACATTTAGCTTTAGAGATGCGTGTTAGGAATAATTGCCCAATTACATAATTTAGTGATTTGAAAAGTAGGTTTATATGCATGCTCTCTTATATTTTCCTGTGCATTCAGAGTATTTAAGTAGAATAATTTAATGCTAGAATCAACATTTTAATTGCATTATTTACAACTCATTGCAATGCTTATTCAGAAGATTTTAACAATGTGGTGAACCTAACAGCAGATTTTTGAGTTTAATATAATTAGCTCTGCTATCTGTAGCTATTAATTGGAAAGTTAAGCAAATAAAAGCACATACCTCAAACAAATCCTGCTCTTTGATTAAAGCATGGATATTTAAACCCATACCGCTAATTCCAATTTTCAAGTTCACAATTTTATACCTGAGTGGGAAACTGCTTGAAAGAAAGTGCCAGGATCTCAGTTTCAGCTCAGTGTTTCAAAATAATCCAAATGTTTGAATTGATAACTAATTAAAACTACTTTTTTTTTTTTTAAAGAAGCTTACATTTGATGAAACCATACAAGAAAGTTTCTGCTGTGAAAAGTTACCAAACACAGGAATTTGTTATGTGGGAGTTTCTTTACACTGGGAATCAATACTATTGATGCCAGCTTGGGATTTAAAAAAAGTATTAACTCACACTGGACACCCTTCCAACCTAAAGCTCCTCTCTGTCTCTCTCCCACACACCCCTACCAACTTTCTGCTCCTGTAGAAGCTATTTAGATCTTTTACCTAGAAGTTTTATTTTTTTCTGTCTAAAATGAAAGAAAAGACATCTTTAAAACTTTCATGTTAAAATATAGTTGTAGCAGGTGCAGCATTTGAAAGTTCTAGAGCCCTTTCGCTACTCTTCTGTACAGCGTGATGACAGGAAGGGCATTTACAAAACAGCCCAAAGGAAAAGCTGACATAGCTTTTTAGATTATATCTCATTCTTCTTTTTCTTTTCTGCACAGCCTTTCTTTTATAGCACAGTTGAATCCCTAAATACCCCACTACTTTGCATTGTTAGGTCACCTCTTAGGTTAGCCCGAGAAAGCCTGAGAAAAGTTCCACAGGAAAGATGCACTATTTAACGGAATTCGATCTCTCCCAATAGATTTGAATCACTAACATAAATGTATGAATGTAGATTATATCTCTGTAATGAGGCCTGAATCATTCTCAGTTACTTCAAAGGACTGAAATTCTACCTTCCTTTTTTAGCAGCAATAATCAGGTCTTAATGGGTTCCTTTATTAATTGTTTCTCTGGTAGGATTGAAAAGGACAGTACAAGCTTCAGATTAGAGTGGTAGCTACTAATTCTAAAAGGCTCTTTTTCTCTTTTATCCAACCTCTGGAAGGCAAGCTTTATTTCTATGCCCTAAACATGTCTAGTAATAGTAAGCTAACTCTGTACTGAGAGTAATAGATATGTGCCTTTTGCTAAATGTAATGTCTTGAAAAATCATCAAGGATTTTTATTTATTTTTATTTTATTATTAAATCATAGCTGTGTACATTAATGCAATCATGGGGCACCATACACTGGTTTTATAGATCATTTGACATATTTTTATCTCACTGGTTAACATAGCCTTCCTGGCATTTTCCTAGTTATTGTGTTAAGACATTTATATTCTACATTTACTAAGTTTCACATGTACCCTTGTAAGATGCACTGCAGGTGTAATCCCACCAATCACCCTCCCTCCGCCCATTCTCCCCCCTCCCTCCCCTCCCTCTTCCCCTTCCATATATTCTTAGGTTATAACTGGGTTATAGCTTTCATATGAAAGCCATAAATTAGTTTCATAGTAGGGCTGAGTACACTGGATATTTTAGAAATGATCGAGGATTTTTAAAGCAAGATCATAGCAGCAGCCATTGAAGACTCATAAAACGTGGCTCCTGAAGCTCAGAGAAGCAATCTGTGTATGTACATAGGACTACCAGATCCTTTATTGCTCTGTGTGAGCAGTTCACATTTTATGTGTGTATTTCCTGGATTCTTTATGTTGCTCAGCATTATCTGTGGTTCAATTACAAGACATGCATTCTAGTATGGGTGAAGTTACTGGCCATGTCAGTAAGCTGCTGCAAATAATGCTAAGTCAGGTTAAAAGCCAGCCAGGCTGTTTGGCGATTTAGACATGTGTGGGCCTTATTTTTTAAGCCTGTTGTGCAGCTCTTTGGATGTCTCAGCCCATTTTCCCTTTTGGATACAGGAGTTGCCAATTTTAAGGCATTGTAAGAGCTTTTGGGCTTCCCTTGCTGCAGCTCAGTGGCATTTGGGCAAATGAAGTTGTGCTATCTTATTATTATTATTTTAGTTAAGAGCTTCAGGTGAAAGGAAAGGTGTGGACCCATAGAGAGTAATGGAAAGCCTCGGAGCCCGCGGGAATCTTAGCAGTCGCTGAGTTTGCTGCGTGCGTTTAATAGATGAATGAAGCGATCCCAGGTCACTTAGTAGTAGAACACAGTTTGGAAATCCCATGATAGACCTTAGGCTAGTACCCTAATTTTTGTAACACCTGTCCTGTTTTCTTTTTTCTTCCTCCCGGCTGTTCTTATCATTGACCACTCATCACTCTATGGAGTTTGAAATGCCACACCGGAAGTGATAAGAAGAGTGAGAGGTCTTAGTTAGGGAAAATCCATATATTTTTGCTGCAATAGATGAGCCAGAGAAAGAAATAACATAGTTTAGTGTTAAAGTACCAGCTAAGTAGCCAAAATAAATATTGGTATATTCCTGGCAAAGGAGTGTATTTTATTAAAGCTTGTGTGATTAATGTAATTAGAAAGCAATGTATACTACTTATTTTCAGGGTATCCAGGGATTTTTAATATATAATGTGAGTTTATAAATTATCTGCCAGGAAATTGATGACACCTTCTAGGAAAATATATTTCCAATTTGGTCCAGCTTTCTGTGTTCTAATATTAAGTTTCCGTAAAGCAATGTGATATTTCAAAGTAAGTATTAGCCTAAATTTTTTTTCAAAGTTTGAAATTAAGGTAAATTTTCTCATTCCTCTCTTTCAAACAGTCTTAATAATCTGTTATTGGTACATAAATATGGCTAAAATTGTGAAAAGGATCTTTAGAAAGAAATATATATATATATGAGAATATTTAACACAAATAGCCAAAATTTCCTGGAAATTGAACTATACATCCTTGGCACCAAATACTGCAAACATATTTCCACAAAGCTGCTGTTTATGTCCCCCAGCGGGTGGTAAACAGAACCTTCCCTTAGCAAAGTTGTGAAGTCACTGGAGAGTTTGGTTTCTGTGTTCTCAGCCATCCCTCTGTAGATCTGTACCTCCTTCCACTTGGGAATTTAAACATTCTGATGTTAGCCATTTATGTCTGTGAATTAGGTGGCAGATTATGAATATTTTTAGAGCTTTGATGTCTTGCCATAACAGATATTTATAGTGTGTTCATTTCTTCATCTAGTCACTTAACTGGTGCTTAGTCAACTAAAGTTTATTGAGTACCTACTATGTGCTAGTTAGGGACTGCTAAGTAAGGCAGGATTTTTTTAATAAATAAGACAGAGCAATTCACCTGGTAAAAATCATGCATGCAAGAAAGAATAAAAAAATTTAGGCACCTTTATCATGTGCGATGGGCAAAATAAAGTCACCTTAGGACTCAGAAAGCAGATGGAGAGGTCTGTGAGAAGGAAGAAGAGCCCCCGACAATTCTTTCATTTGTCCTTTTTCCTATAAAAAGAGCTAAGAGCAACAGTGATTGCTATTTATGGGCTTCAGGATGGGTCAAAACTTGATCTTTTCCTAATTCATGTCCCCGATACATTCCTTCATTCTAGATTTCTCCTACAGTGGGGCGATGCTGGCCACTTCCTGCCAACTCAACCTGACCTTCTTTCCTTTCCTTCTGCTTCTAGACTCCTGAACATATATTTTATGCCTTCTGGCTTATTTTAATTATTTTCCTATGAAAGTTCCCAACTCATCAGTTGCCCTCCAGCCTTCTATCAAAGCATACATATTATAAAATATAATTGAACCTAATATCTATTCTATTCGTTTTGCCTCTGTTAAATAGACTTTTTAACAAAGAAAACGTATTTCCTATGAATTGCTATTAACAGAAATATTATTTTGTGGAGGGAAATACAACGTTTGCCGTACTGGTTTTTCTCAGATCAGCCCCCAGATCCACTCTCTCACCTGCTCCGCTCCCTGCTGACATCCTGCCCCCCAGGTTTTCTTTGACAGATGACTTGCTGTTGGCTTTGTCAGTAGGAGAATGGGATCTTCAGATCAGCTCACTGAAGGACTGGAGAACACTATGTAGTTTTTGTTCCCCTCCTCCTCTGTTTTTCTCACTTTTCTGGAAGTGGGTATATCCTTCCACATCTGTACTTCCCGCTGAATGACCTTTCCTCCAAGACTCCAGCCATCACTGGCAACCTCGTAAGAATATTTCCTCCCCTCCTGCTTTAGCTTCAGGATTGATGACAGTTTCTTGCTATTGTTGGTTTGCATCATCATCCTTTGCTTGTTCCTTCAATGGTAATTATACCTCTGTAACTGGTAACTTCATTAAAGTGTCTTCACTTGAATCAACTGGAAAGAATTTTGTCCTGGTCAGGGCACCAATGGCAGACTGCTATATACTTCCACAATAAGTAACTGGGTGTGGTAATGTGGTTGTTGTGGATCTGCAAGTTAACAGGGAAGCGCAATTTAACACAAAGCACATTGTGTTTGGTGATATGCTAGTTCTTTAAACTGTACACATGCATTTGCCCTTCAAAAATACATAGCCTAGTATTGATTTATTATTGCAGAGCTTTTTATTTAGCTGTTGGTTTTGAGGTCCAAAATCAAAGAGTACATCATTTTTATTGCTCAACGTTCAATAAAATATTTGCACATAAAGAAATTCAGTAAAGTAGAAATTATATTCATGAATAACTTATGTTTGTAGCATTCTATAGTTAGCTCTAGATTGAAATTAGCTTTCTTCTTTTTTAGTTTATTATGAAAAATATCAACATTTCCTAATATAAATCTTTAATAATTCTTAAAACCATTAACTTTTTGTGTGAGCAAACAAATTATGCAGACACTTGCCTATAGTTTGGCATAGAAAAGAAGGAGTGAAATTAATAGTATTATTTTCTAGCCCACTGAGAGCTATTGGACATTTTATTTTCAACTAAAGACAACTCTTTATAAATGGAGAAGTTAGGCATTCTTTTTTATTTTATTTTATTGTTGGGGATTCATTGAGGGTACAATAAACCAGGTTACACTGATTGCATTTGTTAGGTAAAGTCGCTCTTGCAATCATGTCTTGCCCCCAGAAGGTGTGGCACACACCAAGGCCCCACCCCTCTCCCTCTTTCCCTCTCTTTGCTTTTCCTTCCCTCCCCCATGACCTTAATTGTCATTAATTGTCCTCATATCAAAATTGAGTACATAGGCTTCATTCTTGAATTGTACAGTTAGCTGCAAAAGCTGGAAACAGGACCAACAATCCCAAGATGAAATACACAGACAGATAATTTTGTGAGTTGATTACTATCTAGTCCAGCAGTTCTCAACCTATGGGTCGCGACCCCTTTGTAACAATGAAAATACATCCTGCATATCAGATATTTACATTATGATTCATAACAGTAGCAAAATTACAGTTATGAAGTAGCAACAAAAATAATTTTGTGGTTGGGGGTCACTACAACATGAGGAACTGTATTAAAGGGTCATGGCATGAGGAGGCATTAGGAAGGTTGAGAACCACTGATCTCATCAGTTCCACAAATTTCACGGACAAATGACTTCTTACAGAGATCAATACAGCCTAAAATGTATGAAGCCCAGATCAAGGCTTTGTCTTTCATCCTCTCACCATCACCTTGGGCAATTAGAGAACTTTAAACCTGTATGGCTGAAAAAGAATTTAACATCCTTAGTCCTACAACCTTTACTTTACAGGTGAAATTAAAAAGGCTGGGAACTGGAAGGAAGCTTCCAGTAGCGATAAGCTGCGCTATACGCACTAAAACTAGCAAATGGCGAGGATTTCAGCTTTTACATGCTTATGGGTGTAATACATGTTCAAGAATAATAGTGGTGCCTTTTGAGGCTATGGGACAGAGAGTGAAAGGGTGCATTTCAGAGCCTCTGGGGCACTTAGCATGTAATGTTCAGAAAATTGTCAATAAATTCTTTATTCACACATGTTCCTTTACAAGATAGTGTCCTTGTGATTGAGAACATACAAGGTTATTCCTAAATTAGGAAAGCATCCTGATAAATCTCTTGAATGTGAGCTAAGAATAAGACTACTCCCAGGCTAATGGTTCAAAAAATATGCACCTTTCACATTTATTTCTGCTCAAGAATCTCTAATGGCTCCTTCTTGCCTATAGCATTAGATCTAAATTATGGATTTTATATTCCTATTTTGGTTATCAGTGGAAGTTTGGATATTTTGCTTTGATATTTCAATTTTATTGACAGGGGGAGAAAGGACTTAGAAATATTTCTTTGATCAACTTGCGAAAAAGAAATATTGCTTTTAACTACTGAAGTCCATGCTCATTTGTGGGTGGGTTAGAGTGTATTCTTCCTACTTCACAGAACTAGAAAGGAATGTTTGCTGGTTTTATTTATTTAGCTTGTTCTGTTTTGAGTGTTTCACCTTTATTTATTACAGGTAAAATAGGGATATGTATATATATATTTAAAACTTATTTGTGGTACATTACTCTATTCAGTTCTATCATTTTATACACATAGACACACGTGCACACACACCTTCAAAGTCCTCTTGTTAGAAATCTCTTCTTGTTTGGAATCCTTAAAAAATAAGTTTGTTGGATCTCTTGGAATTGTTTAAGAGAGTAATAGTAAGAAGGCTCAAAGTCTTACATAAACAATCTTTCCCCAGTTCAATATTTACCAATAACAGATAAATGTTACTCTATGTATTAGTGCTAGACTCTGTCTGTTTTTGAGGTCAAATTCTAGACTGACAGAAATAGCCTTCATAAAAGAATTGCCTAAGAACAGGAAAAGGAGCCCATTGTAACTGGAAAGCAATTGCGAATAGCTGATGTATCACAAAGATTTAAGCATTCTACAAATAGACATGTGAGTTCTTTGTCCTCTAGTCTGACAAGGAAAAAGAGGCAGCAGAAAGGGACACGGGACCTTATATATCTATGTCCAAGTCCAGGAAGGTGAAGTCGTGTGCCTAAGTGGCAGAGCCGGGACCTTTCCTCTTCTTCTGACACAATCCTGGACACCCCGATTCAGTACTTTGAATCTCAGAAATGCCAATTGGCAAAGTTTAGGGGGTTCTCTGTGTTGAGAGGGGCTATAGGGAAAGGACAATTGATGTCTTTTTATATTATTCTCCTTCAGCTGTTTGTTTATTCCAGAAAGTTCTGGGCTGCGAATGTCTAATCAAATAAAACCAGTTCCTCGGCTTGTCTGTTTCATTCCTAAACACAGACGTTTGTTCTGCACAAACACCTCCCCTATTTGATTATTTATTTATTTACTTATTTATTTTTAGAGTTGAAGTCTGACTCTGTTACCCAGGCTGGAGTGCAGTGATGCTATCATAGTTCACTGCAATCTTGAACTCCTGGACTCCAGAGGTCCTCCCACCTTAGCTTTCCAAGGTGCTAGGACTAACGATAGGCACATGCCGCCGTGCTCTGCTAATTTTTATTCTTGTAGAGTAATGGGTCCCACACTGTTGCCCAGGCTGATCTGGAGCTTCTGGCCTCAAGAGATCCTCCCGTCTGGGCCTCCCCAAATTCTGAAATTACAGGTGCTACCCACTGTTTGATTATGACAGTGGTAATAGTAACAAGAGCCTTGGGACTGTGCACCGTGTCAAGTTAACCCTTCTTCTTCACTCCCTTGGGACAGAGACCTAATTCTAGGACTACTTTTATGCCAAGATGAAAAAAAAAAAGTGTTATTTTGCTTAGAAACCTAAGGGTGGATGGCTGCACCGAGGCTCTATCTAACCAGTGGAGAATATTTTTCAAGCTTGAGGACATTCCCTGTGAGCATGTGGAACTTCCTTCAGGGAAGATTCTTAGACAGAAATCCTAATCTGACCACTAAAGGCCTGAGGCATGATGTCAATTTTTTATCTTATTATTTTAGAAAACAATGAAGGCTGTGAAGAGAAAAAATAACCTCTGCTTACTCATTACTGGAAAGTTAGAATTTAACAAACTTGCCATTTTCACCTCTGTTTTTAAATTTTAGTGCACTTTTATATTAAGTAAAATTTTAAATTGAACATAGCCAACCTAAGGACAGGATTCCCCATTATCAAAGTCTAAAATAAAATTGTTTGTAAGATTTAAAAAAAAAAAATGTAAGTAAGTAAAGCCAGTGGGAAAATGTGACTAGTTATCTTTTGGTAAATAAGCAAGGGAAATGGAATACAGACAGCAAGGAAACCACATATTTGGTAAAGATAGAAACCCCAGTTTTTTTTTTTTTTTTTTTTAAATAAAGCAACTTCCAGATTTAACAATATAAAATATAATTAGTTTGGGTACTTAGATAAATGCTTTAGGAAGAAGTTAATTGTTCTATAAATTTTGGGGAGCCAGTTTCATTTTTATCATTTTTTTTTGTCTCAAAAGTATTTGCTTCTGTCATTTATATAGAATCTTTTTTTTTCTTATTGACCTGTCTTTATTACAAAATGTATCTTCCAAAGCTACCCTCCTGAGGAAGGGTGGTTGACTATAGGGAAAATGAAAAAAGTGTGGCTGATACTATGTTGGTGGAAGGAAAAGAGAACTTCCAGCAGGAAAGAGAAACAGCTGAAAATTGAAGATTAAGTTCAGAGGGGCTGAAGGGAAGGTGGGATGTTTTGTTAGACTGCTCCCTACTAAGAGTCTAGCGAAGTGGGGGGATGCAGTAAATAAAAGGCCCTCTGTTCCAGACTCCCATCTTTCCTGAAAGTGCCTGCAACAATAAGAACCTGAGCCCAAGAACTTTCTTCTTCATTGCAGAGAAGCAGGTGAGCCATTGTTCCCAATTTAGAAGGGTGTGAGGTTCCCGTGGAGGATTGGACACTTAGGTAAGAATAGACAGAAGGCTGTGGTTGTCCCTCTTAAATATTTTCCAAAAGTAACACTATTTTAGTAATGCTTACCTAAATCATCACTTAATATTTCATAATGTTTTATTTCTAGCACTACCGCATACATGTAGATGTTGAAGTTAGTAAAAGTAACATGCTTTTGTTTGATAAATAAGCAGGAGAAATGAAATTCAGACAAGGAAACCACGTGCTTGCTAAAGATAGAAACCCCAGGGTGGCACTTGTGGCTCAAAGGAGCAGGGCGCTGGCTCCATATACTACAGGTGGCAAGTTCAAACCCAGCCCCTGGCCAAAAACCGCAAAAAAAAAAAAAAGAAAAGAAAAAATAGAAACCCAGTGAGAGAAACTTCAACTACTTTATTTTATAATTTTTATAATAAATTAACATATATTGAGCATGAAGATCATGCATATTAAGTTGGACAATATTTTGTAAAAATCAGTGTTTTCCTCAGCAAATGTGTGTGCTGTATGCTGTTGAGTATTATCCTGGATTTATCTTTTAACAAAAGTGAATTTCCTAGAAGTGTTTCTTGTAGGAAAATAAACAACTTCGTTTTTGCTTTTAAGCCTTTTATATTACTGAAGAATGCTGAGTTTATCCAGGATACAAGTGAGGTGTGAAGGTACCAACACCCAATTTACCTCATGAATAGTGTCTTCTATGATGTTCACGTGGGGAAGAAAAAGTAATTCAAAGTATTTGTCAGGCTTATATATTTTCAGATGAATGGGAACAGAGGGAAGAGTAGTAGTCTTGGAAGTTAGGAAATCTTGATCATATTTCTGCTTCTAATGTTAATAATTATGTGGCTGGGGGGGAGGATACTATTTAGGCAAAGGAATAAAGATCTTTAGACTCTAAAATTTTCTAACTCATGAGGCCCAGAATAATGAAATATGTCCTATGCTAACAGTACACTGTGGCAATAGTAAAGATGGATGGTATTTAACCCAGAAAGCCTGACCTTGTTACTTATTTCATTGAAACATGGAATGATGGACCTGAAAGGCCTGTCTTATATCAAACTCTATTTTCATTTTTACCTCCTACAGTTGCAAATGAAGCAACTATGGTCCACAAAAGAAAAATTACTTTCCCAGGATTATCCAGTTAATTAGTGACAGAGCCTTTAGAAGACATTTACCCTAACTTTCTAATATTCTTTTCATGATTCTAATACATGTATTCTACAGCAAACAGAATGTAAAATTTGGTTGTTTTTGTAAAGAAACATTTAATGAGTAATGTAATGAGATACATAGTGAGCAAATGCAAATGGGGGTAAAAGTCACATAAGTGTTTTCATAAAAAGATGTTGACATAAATCTAAGACAGGAAGAGGTTGGAAGTCAAGCCCATAGTACATGATGAAAATAAGAAACCCAAAGTAGGTCACCCTGTTGAGATGAGCCCACCCTGTCCGGTTATTTATTTACATCTGTAATGTTTGGGAGTCCTCAATGGCACTGGAGTCATCAGCACTTAGAGAACTTCTTAGCCAGTGGGAACTATTTGACAACAAAATATCAAAAACTGCCTGAATGAGCAGAAAAATTATATAATTTTTAGGAATTTATCCCAAAGAAAAAAATCATTGGCCTTACCTTCATCTGTGTGAATAGGCTTTTTTTTTAACATTAGTCTTCACCCTTGACCCAAGTCAATTTCATCACTGCCTATTTTGGTCCTGTTCTCTTCTAGGAATAATGCTTTAAGCAGAGAAGTTTGCTTTTTTCATCATCTTGTGTTATACTTTTGTGATGGTTAATTTTATGTCTCAAGTTGACTGGGCTATGAAGTACCCATATAGTCAAAAATTTTTCTGGGTGTGATTGTGAGGGTGTTTGCAAATGAAATTAAAAATCAGTAGACTGAGCAAAGCAGATGGCCCTCTCCAGTGTGAGTGAGCCTCATCCAATCCACTGAGTAGAGCTCAAAGTCCTACCCTCCCATCAGTAAGAGAGAACTCTGGTCTGACTGGGTGACCTGGGACATTAGTCTTTTCTTGCCCTCATACTCAAACTGGAAAATTCATCTCTTCATGCGTCTCAAACATTTGACTTTCAGACTGAAACTTACATTACTTTCTCTGTGGGCTCTCAGCCCTTCAGACTGGATTGAAACTACACCATTGGCTCTCTTGGATCTCCAGCTTTCTGATTACAGATCTTGGGACTTCTCAACTTCCATAATTTTATGATCTTATGAGCCATAAGATATCTCTCTCTCTCTCTCTATCTCTCTCTCTACTAGTTCTGTTTCTCTGGAGAATTCTGACATACAACCTTTCTTTTTTAATGAGAAATCTTACTGTAGGCTTTTTAGAAAATCTTAGTCTAATCATTTCTCTTTGTCCATATTTTTTGTCAATATGATTATATATTAATCTTCATACTTTCCCCTAGAATGTTTTCATGATTCCTTTCTAACTATACTTAGAATAGCAATAACTTGACTTTTAGCTAACACTGATCTCACTCCCATTTAAGTGGCTCTACAGTTAGGTGGAAATAAACCTGGTTTTCACTTTATGAATTTTCCAATTTGATTTTTATAAAATTATGTAGTAATTAAATTTAACAGTACCACATTGCGTAATTCTAGGGTCCATAAATTTTGTGTTAGTCTATGTGGAAAGCATCTTCTGGAATTTTGCAATGCAGAGAGGTTATATAGCAGATGCCATTGGCTGCTTATCCAAGAACTACTACTAGTGTTTTTTTTTGGTGACAAAATCTCTAATTTATTTGGTGAACCCACTCTTCTCCTTGAGACTGTATAACTCACTGAGCCAAATATAATATATTCGCTTTGCTGGATGAACATGTGACTTAGTTCTGGCATAAGAGAAGGCTTCTGGCAACCTCACTAAAAATAAAAAGAGACATCTCTTACATTAGCCATTATCATATGTAGATATGGTCTCAGGAACCATGTCAGAGTTTGTGACTAAAAGAAAGAGGCTGAGGATAGGCTATAGTTAGTGGCCATGTGGGATGATTAAATCTCTATTGGACAACCATAGGCTTCTAGCCAAAACACAAAAAGATAGAATGACAACCATTGTAAAGTGAAGGGAAATCCAGGAAGGAGGAAAGCCAGAGAATGGAGAGCCCAAATTTTCTGTATATATAAAAAAAATTATCTGGCTGGTTAGAAAAATTATCTGGGCCATGTATGCGTAGAAGAGACCCCAGCTAAAGATAAAGGAGCTGAGCTAAGATCTAAGTTACTGCAGGATTTATAGTTTGAATCCAACCAAATGAATCAGTCAGAAGAACACAACAGAATACCCAACATGTCACTTACAATGTCCAGTGAAGAATCAGAAGAATGTGACCCTTTCTTAAAAGAAAGGACAATTAGCATATACCAATACCAAGATGATCCAAAGTTGAAATTAGCCTAGCAGGACTTTAAAGTAGAAATTGAAGCAGAAAGACAGAAACTATTCAAAAGAAAAAACATTCTGGAACTGAAAAAATACACATCCTCAGTAAAGATTTTAGTCAATAACAGAATGGACATTTCAAGGTAAAGAATCAGTGGAATTGAAGAATCAAGTCAATGGCAATATGTACAAAGAATAAAAATTAACAAACTTAAAAGAATAAAAATTATACAATAATTGCTTTCAGGTTACAATGAAATTCAATTAGAAATCGAACTAAAAAAATAGCTGGAAAATTCCAAAATACTTGAAGATTAAACAATGCACTTATGAGTAACATGTGAATCAAATAAGAAACCTCAAGAGAAATTTACAAGTATTTTCAAGTAAATGAAAATGAAAACACAACCTATCAAAATTTATGAGATGATTGACCAGGTGTAATGGCTCAGGCCTGTCAACCGAGCACCTTGGGAGGCTGAGGCAGGTAGATTTCCAGAGCTCAGGAGTTTAAGATTAGCCTAAGCAAGAGTGAGACGCCATCTCTACTAAATATAGAAAAACTAGCCAGCCATTGTGCCGGGTGCCTGTAGTTCCAGCTACTTAGGAGGCTGAGGCAAGAGGATTGCTTCAGCCCAAGAGTTTGAGGTTGCTATGAGCTATGACACTACAGAACTCTACCCAGGTAGACAGAGTGAGAATCTTTCTAAAAAAGAGAAAGAGAGAGAGAAGAAACAATGCAGCAAAAGCAGCAGAAAGAGGAAAATTTATGACATTAAGTGCATATGTAGAAAAAAGTAAAATCAATTATCTAAGCTTCAACCCTATGTGGCAAGTAAAAAAAGAACAAATTAAATCCAAAGTAAACATAAAAATAAATAATAAAAATTAAAGTATAAATTAGTGAAATTAAAAGAGGAACTCAAGAGAGAAAATTAATGAAAACAAAAGACAGCTATTTTAAAAGATCAATAACAGTAATAAAGCTCTGGCAGGCTAACTAAGAACATTTTAATGATACAGAATGAAAGAGGGACCATCCCTATAGATTTCACAAAATTAAAAAGATAATAAAGAAGTATAATGAGCAATTCTGTGCCCACAAATGAGATAACTTAAATTAAATGCACCAATTCTTTGAACGATACCATTTGCCAAGGCTCATGCAAGAAGAAATAGACAATCTGAATAGACCTGTATTTATCAAAGAAATTGAATCAATAATTAATAAATTTCCAAAACGGAAAGAAACAGGCTCAAATGGGTTTTCTAATGAAGTTTAACAAACATTTAAGCAAGAAATTGTACCAATTCTTTACAACATATTCTTGAAGATAGAAGCTCAGCAAATTCTCTCTAACTCACTCCATAAGGCCCGTATAACCCAAACACCAAAACTAGATGAAGATATTAGAAGGGAAAAAATGCAGATAGGTGTCTCTTATGAACATAGATGCAAAAATCTTCAACAAAATATTAGCAAACCCAATGAAAAAAATGTGTATAAAGAATCATAAATAACAACCAAGTATTATCTGAACATAGATGCAAAAATCTTCAACAAAATATTAGCAAACCAAATGCAAAAAATGTGTATAAAGAATCATAAATAACGACCAAGTATTATTTGTCACAGGTATTCAAGGCTGATTATTGTTCTAAACTAATTAATGCAATCCATCACATCAGCAGGCTAAAGAAGAAAAATCACTTGATTATATCAACAGATACAGAGAAATTGTTTGTCAAAATTCAATATTCATTAATAATGAAAACTCTCAGAAAACTAGGAACAGAAGGAAATTTTGCCAATTTGTTAAAGAATATATATACACACACATATCCTAACTATTGCAATAAGACAAAAGAAAGAAATGAAAAATATACAAACTGAGAAGGATGAAAAAAATATAGTTCAGTTTCCAGATGACATAACCATTTGTGTAGAAAATATTAAAAAAACATTAAAAAAATAACAAAAGTACTCTTGGAACCAATAAGTGATCAGAGCACTGTTGCAGGATAAAAGGTTAAGATACAAAAGTCAATCACTTTTCCCTATACCATCAATGAACAAATACAATTTGAAATTAAAACACAATTCCATTTCCATTAGCACCTCACCAAAATGAAACACTAGGTATAAATCTGATAAAATATGTATAAGATCTATAAGAGAAAAAGTCTAAAACTTTAATGTAAGGTAGCAAAGAAAAATTAGATAAATGGAGAACCATGAGGTCAGACAATTAGTTTGTGAGGTCATCTTAGAAAAAGTACTACATATCTCATTGCTGAATATCACTATAGTCACATTCAAAATATTCCCCTTGGGAAACTGCACCAATGCCAGGGCCTAGTTTACCCTTCAAAGCAATTTTGGAACTCTTTTTCTGGAATGGCCTTCAGAGCTGTCATCATATAACACTTGATGTTCTGAATGTCATCAAAATGTCTTCTTTTCAGTATTTCCTTTATCTTCAAGTAAAGAAAAAAGTTGTTGGGAGCCATATTAGGTGAGTAGGGAGAGTGTTCCAATACAATTATTTGTTTATTGGCTAAAAACTCCCTCACAAAGAGTGCTGTGTCAGCTGGTACATTATTGTGATGCAAGAGCCACGAGTTGCTGGAGAAAAGTTTAGTCTTTTCATACAGTCTTTTCAGCATTTCCAAATAGTAGGCTTGGTTAACTGTCCATTTAATACAAATTCATAATGAATAATCTCTCTGATGTCAAAAAGGTTAGCACCATCATTTTGACTCCTAATTTGAACTAATGGAACTTAGCTGATGATTTTGACACACAATTTAATGACTTTTTGTAATGCTTTGTCAGTTCTACTCTCTACTGGCCCCCGGACCTCTTTTCATCAGTGACACTTTCTCTCCCCTCAGAAACACGTTTCATCCCTTTGTACACTGCCATTTTCTTCATGGCATTTTCCTCATAAACTTATACTAACACATTCCTGATTTCACTTCCACTCTTGCCAAGTTTAACAAAAAATTTATTTTTGTTCTTTAAGCTAATTCAAGCTCTGACATTCTCAGTGATGGCACACACGAACATACAACAACAATAATGAATGCCACTTAGCAAGACACTGCTCTCTGTCAACATGGACACGGCTATGGGGCACTGATATACCAAGATTATGAACCCTTTCCAAGTTGTTTGCTTGTGCTGTCAACATAAGCACACAGCTGCAAGTTCAGGAACTTAATCATCAGACTTCGTATGTTCATAGATAGGAAAATTTAATATTGTCAATAAGGGCTTTCTTCCCACTTTGAACTATATATTTAAGGCAAAATCAATCAGAAACTCAGCAAATTCATTTGTGATACTCACAAATTGGTTTGAAAGTTTATATAAAGAGTCAAAATACTCAGAATAGCTAGAAAGAATTCGAGAAGAATAATGTCAGAGAACTGATATTACCCAAATGAAAGATTTACTATAAAGTTATAGTAATTAAGAGAGTGTATTGGTGAAAGAAGAGGCAAATGTGTCACTGAAACCAATTATACATTGACAGAAGAACTAGGGCAATACTGAGGAGAAAAGATAATCATTTGCTTGCTGGTAGGAATGGAAAATGGTACAGCCACTTTGGAAGAGAGTCTGGCAGTTTTTTACAGAACTAAACATACTCTTACTATATGATCCAACAATCACACTCCTTGGTATTTACCCAAATGAATTGAAAACTTATGCCCACACAAAACCTTCACATGGATGTTTATAAAAGCTTTATTCATAAGTGTCAAAACTTGGAAGCAGCCAAGATGTCCTTCAATAGAAGAATAAAACTGTGCTACACCCAACAATGAAATAATATTCCATACTAAAAAGAAATGAGCTATCAAGCCATGAAAAGACATGGAGGAAACTTAAATTCATATTAAGAACTGGAAGAAAATAATCTAAAAAGGGTGCATACTATATGATTCCAACTTTATGGCATTTTACTAAATTTGAAAGTTGATATCCCTGACATTTCACTTTGATTCTTCTTTTTAATTTTCATTGTGAAGGCATATCCTCATTCTTTCAAACACACATTTTGGCTTAGGATTATCTTTCCAATTTTTTTAGAACAATTTTTGTGAAACCATGGATAACTCAGAATTCATCTTATTTTTGAATATGAGTTTCTGTTGTGCAACCAATACAGCACAGACAGCTTGAAATATCAATAAAGTATTTGTGAAGGATGTAGCTAAGGAACAGGAATACATCAATAGTTTGAGAAGTACCATTCCAATCATTTTAATCTTGAAAATGAATCACATGGGCAACCTGAGACTAAGGTGGATAATGATGAGCTGAAAGGTATAATGGAAGCAAATTCATCTCAACCGAGGCATGACTTAAATTAAAAGCAAGATTTGAAGTTACTATGCCAACAATATTGGACCATTTAAAACAAATTGGCAAGGTAAAGAAGCCGGATCGACAGGTTCCACGTGAATTAAACAAGCATCAGAAGAGAAACTGGCTGCAATCTTGCCTTTCTTTGTTGTTACAACACAAAAGTGAGTAATTTCTACACCATGTTGTTACATGTGATGACAAATAGATATTTTTTGATGATTGCAAGTATTTGGCACAATGGCTGGAAAAAGATGAAATACCAAAACACAATCCAAAACTGAATATCCATCAAAAAAGCTAATGGTGTCTATTTGGTGGTCCAGCACTGGTATTACACACTACGGCTTCATGAAACTTGGGTCATCAATTACAGAGATGTTACTGCAAAAAGTTGGATTAAATGACGAAGATGTTTGCAATTAAGCAGGCAAGATTGATCAATAGAGACAGGCCAGTGTTCTTGCAAGACAGCACTTGACCACATGTCACACAAAATATGCTGCTCAAACTAGAGAATCTGGACTTGAAAACTCTGTGTCATCCACTGTGTTCACCAGATCTTGCACCTGCCTAAACCAATTCTTCTAGGCTTTGGACTACTTCTTTCAAGGAAAAATGTTCAGTTCTCAACAAGCTGTGGAAAACACCTTATGCAATTCCATTGCCACTAACTCTCCAGGCTTCTTTGCTGCCGGCATAAATAAGCTGCCATCAATGTGGCAAAATCCTGTCAATAGTTTATGCATACATATACTCGGTTAATTGCACTGCTTCTTATTTGTGTTATAAACAACTGAAACTTGTGACTCAAAATGGAAGAATTCATATTTAATGACTTAAAACAGTATATATTCTATATTTATATATAATGGCCTAATATATATAATAAAAGTACATTTTATTTTTAACATATATATATTTATCTGGAAGGATGGTTATGTAATATTGTTAAGTGGGCAAGGGAAGGTAAAAAATACTATGTATATATACTGTCATTGCTTTTGATAAACGAAAACAAATCTTATGCATATGTTCTTTTTTTTTTTTTTGTGGTTTTTGGCCAGGGCTGGGTTTGAACCCGCCACCTCTGGCATATGGGACCGGCACCCTACTCCTTGAGCCACAGGCACCACCCCCACATGTTCTTATATTTGCATAAATGTGAATGGAAATGTTAACAATAAATAGGTAACAATTTTATTTATTTATTTATTTATTTAGAGAGTACTGTGGTGTTATAGCTCACAGCAACCTCAAACTGTTGGCCTCAAGCAATCCTCTTGTTTCAGCCTCCTAAGTAGCTGGGACTACAGGTACCTGCCACAATGCCTGGCTAGTTTTTCTAATTTTAGTAGAGATGAAAGGTATCCATCTCTTGAGGTATCCAACTCTTGAGCTCAAGCAGTCCATCTGCCTTGGACTTCCAAGAGTGCTGGGATTACAAGTGTGAGCCACCACACCCAGACAATAGGTAACAATTTTAAAATTGTTAAACAATTTTAAAATTTAAAATTTAAAATGAGGTTGTAGAAATAGAGGAGAATTTGTGGGAGCTTAGATTCTTTTTTTTAAATATATTTTTGGATTGCTTCATTTGTGGTAAGAAATCACATACTGCTTTTGAATAAATAATTATTAGAGAAACTCACTTTTTATGAAGCTATGATCAATATTTTCGATGTAAAATATTTTGCATATATACTTGATAATTATATTTGGGGAATATTATTTGATCTTATTATGTTCAAAATTAGTTTTAATTATGCATTGACAGGTGCATTTGAATTTAAATCCCTCCTTGTAACTCAAATGCTTCCTGAATGTCTTCCAGATTTTGTATCACATTTTAAAAGCATTGTTATTTAAAATGTCAAACCTTACTTATGCAATATTTTCATTAATAAGACATTTTATCATAATACAATTACCATCTCTGTATACCTTATATTTTTCTTTTAATTCACCTTTTAATCTAATTTATGCCAGTATGTCTTGATAGTGATGGGTGAACTTATACTTTGTTTAGCCATTAAAAAATTATGGTTCTAGGTCAATTTATTGTCATCTCAGATAATTTTTGTTACAGTTATCTTTTAAAGTTTTTGTTACATGGCTAAGTTTGTGGGTTTATTTTAGTTGATTAAAATGTAAACTATTTGATTTCTAATTTTTGGTGTAATTGACTTAAATATTATTTCCTCCTAAAAGAATATCTACTCATGTAAAAAAAGTTTTTTGCTTTTTTTTTTTAATGGAACAGACTTTAAATACTGTTATAGTATGAATATTGGTGTAACCCCAAAATTGGTATATTGGAACCTAATACCCAGTGTGATGGTATTAAGAAAGGAAGGCTTTGGGAAGTGTTTATGGCATGAAGGTTCCATGATTGTGAATGGAATTAATATCCTTACAAAAGTGGTTGGAGGAAACTCTCTTATCTCTTCTGCCTTGTGAGGATATAGCAAAAAGACATCATCTATTAAGCAGAGAGTGAGCCCTTACCACACACCGAATCTGCTGGTATCTTGATCTTAGAATTCCCAGCCTCCAAACTGTGAGCAATAATGTCTGTTATTTGTAAGTTATCAACGTATTTTGTTATAGTAGCCCAAACAGACTACGACACATACATAGACTAAAATAACCTGTAATATCACCACAATTATCAATCTTCTGCCCAGATTCCTTCAGCTGTCTTGACTGTTTCACTCAGCCCTAACCCTACATTTTTGGTACTTTTTCTTCCAGCAACTTGTGCATATACAACTGCTTAAAATATGACTACCTTCATCTCCCTGTGAAGAGAGAGAGAGCAGAGCATCCTTACGTCCACTCAGGATGATTCTTAGCTAATGATGGTCTGGTGAAATGCAAGAGCATGAAAGCCAGCCGTCCTGTGCTGGGGCAGGGTAGCTCGGAAGCATAGCCTACATCTCCACCACAGAGAAGCCTGGTGGAATCAGGTTGCCTCTATCCTCCAGAGGAGGGGGCTTTTCCTGAAATTGCATTCTTGTTTAGGGGCACATACTAGTTTTTCTAGAGAGCACTTTCTTCATAAACCAATTGCACATGAATTCTTGTATCTGAGTTTGTGTCAGGGATACACAATCAAAGAAAGTTACCCTCAAAATATATGGCTACTAAGTTCTTAAATTATCAAATTCAAATCTTCAGTCTTTAAGTCTCTGCTTTTTTTTGCTGGATAACAACCAATTGAACTATTTCAAAAGGGGATTCATGAATTATAACCTGTTGAAACTATAATATTTTATAGAAACTTCTGTCAATAATTCGTTATTCTGCACAAATGAACTTATTGGTTCAAATTCAAAACTCTATTTGAAAATTTACTCAATATAATATGTTTAGGAAGAGCCAAGATCTACTTTTTTCAACTCAAGTTACATTTACATTTATTACCACTTATGTCACATTTCTAGAAATTTTCTCTGGTAGAATTAATTTCTATCCTAGCTATTGTTTAAAACCAAGTTTCTTGCTGTCTTCTTTGTTCTAGGTCCTTTAAATACACTGTCTTATCCTACCCTCTGCCCAAGACATGTGATTCTGGTGATTACCCAGTTTTGACCTGTTTCTCAATGTGGCTTTCCCTGGATTCCTGGCTGTCTTGACTTTCACTCACATTTCTTTGGTTTGACAGCACATTTGGACATATTTCTGCAAACTGATCCTTGGCGTCTCTTCTTGGAACTCAATTTGGTATTTGGACTCTGGTGCCACATACTACAAATGTGAACAAAAGGCTCGTCCACCTTCTCAGGCAGCTCCTCAACTTGAGCCAGCTAGGCCAGGCCCATCCAGCTTTCTTTCAGGAAGAAGAATTGGAACATTGCAGCTTATTGACTTTCCCAAATATCAGCACTTAACCAGGCTCAGAAGACTAAGCTTTATGAACTTTGGACTCTTGCCTATGGTTACAATCCTCAAATATATTATCCTCATTTTCAGCCTTTGTCGTTGTTGTTGTTTTCCTGACTTCATCTTGAAAATCCCTGTAGTCTATTTCCATTTACCCTAATCTTACTTCAAATCTTGACTAAAGAGACGATTTCCTTCAATGAAATCAGAATATAAAAACTTCAAGTAATATTTTTGAACTTTAAAATGTACTCCTAAATTTTAGTAAAATGGGATTTATAATCAATTTCTGAAGATTAGTAAAAGATTAAAGAATAGATTCTACTATAAAGGTAGTTTATAGTCAATGTAAAGAATATAATATCTGGTTCATAAATCAGAAAGTCATCTTCTTTCTTGGAACCTCAGAGCTATACTTATTTGTTGAATGGATGATGAATGAATTTGTCTTGGTCTTTGCTCAAGTCTTATCTTTTAGCTGGAATTCTATCTCTATCCCTTATGGCCTCATGAGTTCCTAATAATATCCAGGCTCATTTCAAATTTTTAACAAAGGATTCCACAAAGTTTAGAGTTGAGGTGTATTACTGGTAGATGATTTTATACAACACTATGACCAGAAAATACCTACTTTTTCCTTAGTGATTTTTTTTTAAGGGCTGGAGAGTTTATATGGAGGTAAAAACTACTTTACACAAAATGTTACAGAGGTAGCTTATGGTTCAATAAAAATCTCTGGAAGCCAAGAGACAGAGAGAACACTGAATCCTGGGGAGAGTTTGCAGATTCAGCAAAAGGTACTCTCAGTCAGAGTGGAATGCTTGTTCTGGATATGTTGGGTGCCAAATCCTGAAACTTGTTCCAATATATTTACACTAGAAGCATGTGAAGATTTTGGGGGCGCGGGCTGTGTGTGAACTGACAAAGGTATTCCACTATTTCCTACAATTCCTATGGGCTATAGCAGGTGGAGCAGAAATTCATGAATTGGTACTGGAAAGTGACTTCTCAGGTAAGTGTTGCATGTCCTATCTCTCCTTGCCATTGGGTGTTACCATGATGATTGAGTTCTATCTAGTGGAATATAAGAAATAATATTGCTATTCCAGACCTGGCTCATGAGAGTCCCACTTGGTATTCCTCCATGCTCTTTCCTCTCTCCTAATGCCTGTAATGGAAACCTCTGTAAGGGAACTTTGGGAGGCTCATGCTGAAGATGCTAGAAGCTTCATCATCCTGGGTCCCTACATGACTCCATGGGAGATAACAGCTTCATTAACCTGTTATCTGACATGACGCAGAAATGCACTTATATTGTTTTCAGTCTTATATGTTTTTGAGTATTGTGAATTTGCTCTACTTAGCTCAGATGCCCAAGCTGTCCTGCTATGGAGCTAAATAGAGTGGGATGAAACATTACAAAGGCTATTGACATGTGGTACTGTTAGGACTGAGAACATTAATGCTATGGACCTTACTGTTATTAGAGGCTTGTGTAAATTAACCAGATAGCAATAACGACGAAGGAAGAGCTTATAGTAGCAGAGGACAGTGGGGAGTTACATTTCAAACAGACATTGGAGATATAATACCCCTTCTGTTGCTAAAGAGGTGGGAAGGGTCAAGGCATTTGAGTTCCTGAATGAACATGAGAAATTAGGAATAACAGTTTTAATATACTGATATTAATGTGACCTAAGATGTGCCCTAGATTGTGGGGCATGTGTTCGTTGTATTCTGCTTTCCTACAAAGGGACACAGTACAAGCCCTCAATGAACGCTTGAATGAATAGACGAATGCCTGCCATGCTGATGACAACTGAAAGCATTCATGGAGAATGTTCTGGTTAAGGAGATCAGGACATTACAACAGAGGCTGTGCTCTTAGCCAAATGTAGGCCTGCAGATCACTCAATCATTTACAGATGTAGTAAAGAGTCAGAATTCATAGTACTCATTCAATCAGTCATTGAGAAATATTCATTGAGCATGGTGCTAGGCAATGGCAATATGTATGGTGGATTAGGACAGACAATTTCTCTGTTTTTGTTTGGGGCTAACATGCCAGTAGGAAAAATAGAAAACATAAAAATTATAAGTGTGATGATAAATGTTGAATTTGGTATTTTGAGGAAAATAAGTATTCTGTAATGGAGAATAACAGAAAAAGTGTTAATAAAAAGGAGGATTCAGACATGTGAGGAGTGTTCAATGCAGTGAGCACAGCAAGCACAAAAACCCTGCAGCAGGAAAGAGTTTGGGAAATTCAGGGTACCTGGGAGGCCAGTGTGCCTGGAACCCAGTGTGTAAATGTGGATCTCCTTGATAGAAGATTGCAGTGCTCTTAGGGGTTAGATCAATCAAAACCTTGTAGATCGTGAGAGGACATTGAATTTTTATTCCAAAAATAATGGTAAGGGAAGAAAAGAAAGGTTTTAAGCACAGCAGTGAGATGAGTTGAGAGGAAGTAGGGTAACCCATGAGGAAGCTATTGCCATAAACCAAACCAGAAATGTGGTGACCTGGGAAAACAATGGCAAAGATGCAGAGAAATAAATGGATTTGAGAAACATTTTGGAGGTAGGCTCAAGAGGATTTATTTTGCTGATTGAAGGAAAGGGGGGCGACTAGGATTACTGTGAATTTCTTGCATTGTAATTAGGTAAATACAGGATGACCAGGGATAGATCAGGTAGGTGGGAAAAAAATCAAGAGGTCTTAGATATGCATTTTTTGAAGTGCCTCCCATACTTACAAGGTCTGACAATTAAGTTTGTGAACTCATCCTGGAAAAAATGTTACATACCTCATTGATAAATATGGTCGCCTTCAAAGTGTTTTCCTTGGCCAACTGGTGACCACAGTGACATTCAGCAGGCCTCCTATGACAACAGCTTTGATGGCTATTCCAGAAAAAGAGTTCCAAAATTGCCTCAAAGGGTGGACTAGGCACTAGTTTTAATGTATAGCTTCCCAAGGGTAGTACCTGGGAGGTGACTATGGTGGTAATGAGGTATGTAGCACATTTTCTAGGATGAGTTGGCGAACTGAATTATCCCTATATCAAAGAAGAGTTATTACATAGGTAGCAGAACACAGTAATGTTATCATCACTTTTATGCTGGTCTTTCTAGAGAGGATTTAGCTTTCTGATGTCCTGCTTGGTGTATTAGCTGTATTTAAGTATGCTTATGGATTTAACTCAAGAGAAAAGATAGTTGTCTTAGGTCTTAATTTTTAGTCTTTACTCCTGACTACTAGTTGTTCCAGTTATATTTCCATGTGAAAATTATTCCAAAATACAATGGCTTAAAACAACAGCCATGTTATTATATTGCATTAAATCTATGGGTGATAAATTCAGGTAGAACTCAAATCTGTTCTTTATGATAGCTAATGAAGTCATTCATTGGTATTCAGCCAATAGGCTGGACTGTAAAGCCTAGATTGACTTCATTCACTTGTTCAACACTAATTTCTTCATGTGGCCTCTCTGGCATGGCCAGAATAGTCAGACTTCTTCTGTGGAGGTTAGCCTTTCTCAGAGTGATAATTCCAAGAAAGCCTGGCAGAAGCTGCAAAAGCTTTTCTGTCCTCTTCTTAGAAGTCATGTAACATCACTTCTGCTGTATTCTACTTGTTGAAACAGTCACAAGGCTTTTCAGACTCAAGAGAAGGGCACATAGACACTACCTGTGGATGGGAGGACATTCAAAGAAATTGTAACCATCTTTTAAAACTGCCACACTGTTATAAGCACCCTTCTGGTATGAGTCCTCTTTGTGCTGCTATGGCAGAGTACCTGAGATTGGGTGATTTAGAAAGAGCAGAGATTTATTTCTTACACTTCTGGGGGCTGAGAATTCTAAGGTAGAGAGCCCTGCATCTGGCGACTTTCTTGCTGCATCATTTAATGGCAGAAAGTGGACGGGCATGATGGTGAGTGAGGGATCAAACTCACAGTGACAAGCCCTTTAATAATTGGCATTAATGGAGGCGGAGCAAGATGGCAGCCGAGTAACAGCTACCTTGCATCTGGGCACCATGAGTCTGGGGAGATAGGACTTCAGGCATCTCTGGCTGGTGGGATCTGCCTATCATCACCCCGAGAGGATACAGGGAGTCAGCGAGAGACTTCTGGACCCCAAGAAGAGGACTAAAACAGTGGAAAACCGGCAAGTGGTCGCGTGTGTTCAATCTGTCTAAACCCGCCCGCAACTGTAAGTTCAGTAGCAGCGAGACTGCAAACCAGAAAGGCCTTACCTGTGAACTGTTTTGGTGTCTTTGGACTTGGCACTCAGTTGAACTGCCTTGGGGAGAGCCTGAGTGGGAGTGTGGAGAACTTTGGCCTTTGTCTAGGGCCCCAGTCTGAGCCACTGAGCCAGACAGAGCTAATAGTGTTTGGCTGTGGGTCACAGGCAGCCATTGTGAGCGATCTGCCCCAGCAAGCTCCGCCCCCAGGGTCCCAGAGCTAGAATTGGGTGGGAGCTGGTAACCCAGTGACCAAGTAGCCTAAGGGCGGGCTCTGTGCCGCCTTGCAGCCCTAATCCTCGGTGGCAGAGGGAGACCAGTTTGGCACACTGGGTAAGTGGATAGCCACTTCAGCAGTGATTTCAGCCACAAGCACTTCCCTGGGAAAGCTTCTGCTCAGCAAGTGAACAAGTTCAAAGTGCCTTTGAAGTGGGCTAAAGAGAGATTTAGGGTGTCTACCAGCTGGGGTTTGAGAAACTAGCAGCCTCCAGTCGTATCAGAACTGTGATTAACAACTCATACCCCAGAAGACCACGTATTGCCCAGACAATATTCAATGACATATACATACTGCTTTGTTTTTGGTTGTGTGTTGTTTTTTTTTTGGTTCGGTTGTTTTTTTTTGTTTGTTTATTTTGATGATGTTGATTGTTGTTTTGTTTTTTAAGTTCAACCTTTTTATACAGATCCTTTTTCTTTCTCAATTTTTCTAGTTTAATTATAATTTCCCTTTGCTGCCTATTTCAATAATTAGAACTTCATTTTTGTTAGTGTTTCTACTGCTATTATTTGGTTTTTTCCAGCCAATTTTATCCAGTAAAGTTTTCTGTTTGCATGTTTTGGTTTGATTTATAGCATTTTTGTCTTCCCTCTCTACTTGGTGGAGGTGGGGTACTGTGTCTGATCAGGTTAGCAAAGAGCTGCTGACCTCAAGGGAACCACCCAACTGGGCACCCCCAGAAGGTGTTTTTTTTTTTTTTTAAGGTTGTATCAAAGTACCCTACTGTACACCTATATTGCTCTGTCTCCCTCTTTCTGTGCCTCTCTTCTTTTTGTCAATATTCCTTATACCCACCCCCTCTCCTTTCTCTATTTTTCTTTTTTTTTTTCTTATCACTCGGTCCTCCTTTCTTTCATCCCTTTTTTGCTCTTCAACCTTCTCACCCTTCTGGTCCTGTAACCCTTAGTCCACAGGCACAAGAACTTAAAGAGCAAGAGGAAGTGAAAGGAAAATTAGGGCAAGGAAACAGATAAAAGAAATCACTCATGAGGAAGAATCAGCAGAAAACTCCAGGCAACATGAAGAACCAGTCCAGAACAACCCCGCCAAGGGACCATGAGGTAGCTACTGCAGAGGATTCCACCTATACAGAAATGTTAGGAATGACAGAAAGGGAATTTAGAATACACATGTTGAATACAATGAAAGAAATGATGGAAACAATGAAGGAAACTGCTAATAAAGTGGAAATTAACCAAAAGGAAATTCAAAAACAGAAACAAATAAGAGATGAATGATCTGAAGAATATAAAAAGGATATAGCAGAGCTGAAGGAAATGAAACAGTCAATCAGGGAACTTAAAGATGCAATGGAAAGTATCAGCAACAGGTTAGACCATGCACAAGAAAGAATTTCAGAGGTAAAAGACAAAGTTTTTGAGATAACTCAGATAGTAAAAGAGGCAGAAAAGAAGAGAGAGAAAGCAGAATGGTCACTGTCAGAATTACGGGACTTTATGAAGCGTTCCAACATACGAGTTATAGGAATTCCAGAAGGGGAAGATGAATGCCCCAGAGGAATGGAAGCCATACTAGAGAATATTATAAAAGAAAATTTCCCAAATATCACCAAAGATTCTGACACACTGCTTTCAGAGGGCTATCGGACCCCAGGTCGCCTCAACTCTAACCGAGCTTCTCCAAGACACATTGTGATGAACCTGTCCAAAGTCAAGACAAAAGAAAAGATTCTGCAAGCTGCCAGGAGTAAGTGCCAGTTGACCTACAGGGGCAAATCCAGCAGAGTGACCACAGACTTTTCTAATGAAACTTTCCAAGCAAGAAGACAATGGTCATCTACTTTTAATCTACTTAAACAGAACAATTTCCAGCCCAGAATTCTGTACCCTGCTAAGCTAAGCTTCAAAATTGACGGAGAAATCAAATAATTTACGGATATACAAATATTGAGGAAATTCACCACAACAAGACCAGCTCTACAGGAAATACTTCAACCTGTTCTGCACACTGACCACCACAATGGATCAGCAGCAAAGTAAGAACTCAGAAATTAAAGGACAGAACCAAACCTCCACCCTGATGCAAAAGATAAAACTAAGCAATGGACTCTAACAAAATAAGACGAATAGAATACTACCACACTTATCAATTATCTCAATAAATGTTAATGGCTTGAATTCCCCACTGAAGAGACATAGATTGGTTGACTGGATTATAAAACACAAGCCATCCATTTGCTGTCTGCAAGAAACACACCTGGCTTCAAAAGACAAATTAAAGCTCCGAGTCAAGGGTTGGAAGACAATTTTTCAGGCAAATGTCATTCAGAAGAAAAGAGGAGTTGCAATCTTATTTTCAGATACATGTGTATTTAAAGCAACTAAAGTCAAAAAAGACAAAGATGGTCACTTTATATTGGTCAAGGGAAAAATACAACAAGAAGACATTTCAATTTTAAATATCTATGTACCCAATTTAAATGCTCCCAGATTCTTGAAGCAGACCTTACTCAGTCTGAGCAATATGATATCTGATAATACCATCATAACAGGGGACCTTAACACTCCTCTTACAGAGCTGGACAGATCCTCTAAACAGAAATTAAACAAGGATATAAGAGATTTAAATGAGACCCTAGAACAACTGTGCTTGATAGACGCATATAGAACACTCCATCCCAAAGATAAAGAATATACATTCTTCTCATCACCCCATGGAACATTCTCCAAATTTGATCATATCCTGGGACACAAAACAAATATCAACAGAATCAAAAGAATTGAAATTTTACCTTGTATCTTCTCAGACCATAAGGCACTAAAGGTGGAACTCAACTCTAACAAAAATGCTCGACCCCACACAAAGGCATGGATATTAAACAATCTTCTGTTGAATAACAGATGGGTGCAGGAAGAAATAAAACAGGAAATCATTAACTTCCTTGAGCATAACAACAATGAAGACACAAGCTACCAAAACCTGTGGGATACTGCAAAAGGAGTTTTGAGAGGAAAATTCATCGCTTTAGATGCCTACATTCGAAAAACAGAAAGAGAGCACATCAACAGTCTCACAAGAGATCTTATGGAATTGGAAAAAGAAGAACAATCTATGCCTAAACTCAGTAGAAGAAAAGAAATATCCAAAATCAAATCAGAGATCAATGAAATTGAAAACAAAAGAATCATTCAGAAAATTAGTGAAACAACGAGTTGGTTTTTTGAAAAAATAAATAAAATAGATAAACCATTGGCCAGACTAATGAGGAATGGAAAAGTAAAATCTCTAGTAACCTCAATCAGAAATGATAAAGGGGAAGTAACAACTGATCCCACAGAGATACAAGAGATCATCTCTGAATACTACCAGAAACTCTATGCCCAGAAATTTGACAATGTGAAAGAAATGGATCAATATTTGGAATCACACCCTCTCCCTAGACTCAGCCAGGAAGAAATAGAGCTCCTGAACAGACCAATTTCAAGCACTGAGATCAAAGAAACAATAAAAAATCTTCCAACCAAAAAATGCCCTGGTCCAGATGGCTTCACTCCAGAATCCTATCAAACCTTCAAGGAAGAGCTTACTCCTGTACTGCAGAAATTATTACAAAAAATTGAGGAAGAAGGAATCTTCCCCAACACATTCTATGAAGCAAACATCACCCTGATACCAAAACCAGGAAAAGACCCAAACAAAAAGGAGAATTTCAGACCAATCTCACTCATGAATATAGATGCAAAAATTCTCAACAAAATCCTAGCCAATAGATTACAGCTTATCATCAAAAAAGTCATTCATCATGATCAAGTAGGCTTCATCCCAGGGATGCAAGGCTGGTTTAACATACACAAGTCCATAAACGTTATCCACCATATTAACATAGGCAAAAATAAAGATCACATGATCCTCTCAATAGATGCAGAAAAAGCATTTGATAAAATCCAGCATCCTTTTCTAATTAGAACACTGAAGAGTATAGGCATAGGTAGCACATTTCTAAAACTGATTGAAGCTATCTATGACAAACCCACAGCCAATATTTTACTGAATGGAGTAAAACTGAAAGCTTTTCCTCTTAGAACTGGAACCAGACAAGGTTGTCCTCTGTCACCTTTACTATTCAACATAGTGCTGGAAGTTCTAGCCAATACAATTAGGCAAGACAAGGAAATAAAGGGAATCCAAATGGGAGCAGAGGAGGTCAAACTCTCCCTCTTTGCTGACGACATGATCTTATACTTAGAGAACCCCAAGACTCAACCACAAGACTCCTAGAAGTCATCAAAAAATACAGTAATGTTTCAGGATATAAAATCAATGTCCACAAGTCAGTAGCCTTTGTGTACACCAATAACAGTCAAGATGAGAAGCTAATTAAGGACACAACTCCCTTCACCATAGTTTGAAAGAAAATGAAATACCTAGGAATATACCTAACGAAGGAGGTGAAGGACCTCTATAAAGAAAACTATGAAATCCTCAGAAAGGAAATAGCAGAGGATATTAACAAATGGAAGAACATACCATGCTCATGGATGGGAAGAATCAACATTGTTAAAATGTCCATACTTCCCAAAGCAATCTACCTATTCAATGCCATTCCTATCAAAATACCAACATCGTACTTTCAAGATTTGGAAAAAATGATTCTGCGTTTTGTATGGAACCGGAAAAAACCCCGTATAGCTAAGGCAGTTCTCTGTAACAAAAATAAAGCTGGGGGCATCAGCATACCAGATTTTAGTCTGTACTACAAAGCCATAGTGCTCAAGACAGCATGGTACTGGCACAAAAACAGAGACATAGACACTTGGAATCGAATTGAACACCAAGAAATGAAACTAACATTTTACAACCACCTAATCTTTGATAAACCAAACAAGAATATACCTTGGGGGAAAGACTCCCTATTCAATAAATGGTGTTGGGAGAACTTGATGTCTACATGTAAAAGACTGAAACTGGACCCACACCTTTCCCCACTCACAAAAATTGATTCAAGATGGATAAAGGACTTAAACTTAAGGCATGAATCAATAAAAATCCTCCAAGAAAGCATAGGAAAAACACTGGAAGATATTGGCCTGGGGGAAGACTTCATGAAGAAGACTGCCATGGCAATTGCAACAACAACAAAAATAAACAAATGGGACTTCATTAAATTGAAAAGCTTCTGTACAGCTAAGGAGACAATAACCAAAGCAAGGAGACAACCTACACAATGGGAAAGGATATTTGCATATTTTAAATCAGACAAAAGCTTGATAACTAGGATCTATAGAGAACTTAAATTAATCCACATGAAAAAAGCCAACAATCCCTTATGTCAATGGGCAAGAGACATGAATAGAACTTTCTCTAAAGACGACAGACGAATGGCTAACAAACACATGAAAAAATGTTCATCATCTCTATATATTAGAGAAATGCAAATCAAAACAACCCTGAGATATCATCTAACCCCAGTGAGAATGGCCCACATCACAAAATCTCAAAACTACAGATGCTGGCGTGGATGTGGAGAGAAGGGAACACTTTTACACTGCTGGTGGGACTGCAAACTAGTACAACCTTTCTGAAAGGAAGTATGGAGAAACCTCAAAGCACTCAAGCTAGACCTCCCATTTGATCCTGCAATCCCATTACTGGGCATCTACCCAGCAGGAAAGAAATCCTTTTATCATGAGGACACTTGTACTAGACTGTTTATTGCAGCTCAATTTACAATCGCCAAAATGTGGAAACAGCCTAAATGCTCACCAACCCAGGAATGGATTAACAAGCTGTGGTATATGTATACCATGGAATACTATTCAGCCATGAAAAAAATGGAGACTTTACATCCTTCGTATTAACCTGGATGGAAGTGGAAGACATTATTCTTAGTAAAGCATCACAAGAATGGAGAAGCATGAATCCTATGTATTCAATTTTGATATGAGGACAATTAATGACAATTATGGTCATGGAGGGGGAAACAGAAAGAGGGAAGGAGGGAGGGGGGTGGGGCCTTGATGTATGTCACACTTCATGGGGGCAAGACATGATTGCAAGAGAGACTTTACCTAACAATTGCAATCAGTGTAACCTGGCTTATTGTACCCTCAATGAATCCCCAACAATAAAAAAAAAAAAAAGAGGAAAAAAAAATAATTGGCATTAATTTATTTACCTATGCACCCCCCATTACTACCCACTTCCCAACACTGTTGCATTGGAGGTTAAGTTTCCAATACATACTTTGAGGGGGCCACATTCTTTTTCTTCCTTTTATTTAATTAATTTATTTATTTATTTATGTATTTTTTGAATCAGAGTCTCACTATGTCACCCTCTGTAGAGTGCCATGGCATCAGAGCTCCCAGCAACCTCAAACTCTTGGACTCTAGCGATCATTTTGCCTCAGCATCTGAAGTAGCTGGGACTATAGAAGTCTGCCACATGCCCCGCTATATTTTTAGAGATGGAGTCTCAGTCTTGTTCAGGCTGGTCTCAAACTCCTGAGCTCGGGCAATGCACCCACTTTGGCCTCCCAGATTGCTAGGATTACAGGTCTAAACCCCCGCTCCTGGCCTAGGGAGACATGTTCAAACCATAGCATTTCCACATCTGATACCTTCAACTACAACAGTTATGCAAGATGGTTTTAGTTTCTGAGCCCCTTAAAATACCTAAGTCCATCACTTTAAGGTGAATATTAACTCAATAAATGGAAAGGTAAAGAGGCAAACAAGAAATGAAGTAAGTTTTCTAGTGATAGGAATCTTAGGATTCTCTTGATAACAAAAAGTCTTCTAAAGGAACCAAAGTAGTAAAGAAGGAACATAGACCTATAAATAAGAAAATAGTGGAGAATTGTTCCATGCTACCGGCATTGGAGGCAATCCTTGGCCACAAGTCTGCACACTCCTTTGCAAAAAGGTCTTGTAAAAGCAGAACCTTTCTTTTCACCTTTGTTGTTTCCTATGACCCTTGCATTATCTTAAAAATAAAGAAACACATCATCTTTTCTCCAGCACGACTTTGGCTGTGGTATTACCAGTGCTGGATGCACATTCTTTCTAAGCTCTAGATTGCCTTTCTTAACTGTGGTCATCACCATGTCACCCACACCAGCAGTGGGAAGTCTCTTGAGTCATCCCTTAATCCCCTTCATAGAGATGATCTACAGATTTTTGGCTCTTGTGTTGTCTGCATAGTTGATTGTTGCTCCTACAGGAAGACCCAGGGAAATCTGAAATTTCTCATCAGAGGACCCACCACATCCTCACTTTGACATCTTGAATGGCCAGAAAAGTAAGAGTCTTCATTTGTAATAAGAGAATGTCATTCTGTTCCACAAAAATTAAGTAGTTCCATTCTTCATTTGTGTGGTAGTAGCATAGGGTGATGGTTAATTTTAATGTATCAGTTTGGCTAGTCCATGGTATCTAAATATTTGGTCAATTGTGTTGTTGTTGCTGTGAGATACATATTTTTAGATGAGATTAACATTTAATTAAGTGGACTTTGAGTAAAGTACATAACCCTGCATAATGCGGGTGGGCCTTATCCAATCTGTTGAAGGCTTTAAGGAAAAAAGAAGGAAGTCCTTTAGGGAGGAGGGAATTCCACCTGTAGATTGTATTCCAACTAAAACTACAACTCAGCTTTCCCTAGGACTCCAGCCTGCTGTCCTACCTTACAAATTTTGACTTGCCAGCTTTCAAATTTACATGAGCCAATTCATTAAAATACCCAACCCCATCTACACACATACACATACCTCTATCTCTCTCTCTAGCTATTGACACACATGCGCGTGCACACGCACACACATTCTATTGATTCTGTTTCTCTAGAGGACCTTGACTAATAAACATGATAACAGAGGCTATATTCTGAAATGACTGTTTATATCCCTAATCTCAGCTAACTAACAAATAAACATGTGACCAACGGCAGTGTAGGAAAATCTCTCACTAGAATTTGGATAACAGCTGAGTAAATTGGCTTCATTTTAAATGTGGAAATCACCACCTGTTCCTGTGGTGGATTCCTGAAGGAATTCCTGTAGGAATTATCATCTAAGTAGAAGAACAAAAATACTCCCTATGAGATACAATAACATCTATTTCTTTAGACCAGGAGTTCTCAATTTTAGTATTAATACCACCTAGAGAACTTGTTAAAAGATACCAATGCTTTTAATCCCACCCCAGACCGTTTAACTTCATTTCTAAGAGAAGGGCCTGGGCACGTATAGTTTTGTTTTATTTCCATTTATGCCATGACTTTAATGTGTAGCTTGTCTTAGGAACCACTGACCTAGACTAAAAGTTACAACATGACAACAGTTGGGCTGAAGCCATATTTTCTGGGCTAGCTCTGTTTTTTGTTTGTTTGTTTTCTAATAATTTGAATTTGGACGCTTTGTGATATCTACTTTGTAGTTCACCACAAATAACACTTTTTTCAGTTACCTTTCACCTACCTGCTTTACCAATTAACATTACCTTCTATGCATCTGATGCCTTTTGAGTGCAAAGCCCTGAATACTAGGCTGTAAATTATAATCATCAAACACACACACACACACACACATACACACACACACTCTTTAGGTGAGAATAACAACGTAAAGGTTGGAAAATGCATTTGGCAGTTCACGAGGAGCATGTTTAAATTCAGGCAAGGTGACACTTAGGAAAACATTGACTCTGATTATTCCAAGAGCAAGACTTCAAGAAGAATCTCAATGATGAAAAGAAACTTCGTCTCTTCAACTAATTGAAAAGCAGACAGATGATACTGTGATTGTTCAGGTATCTTTAAATGTATATGCTTGGGTGGCGCCTGTGGCTCAAAGGAGTAGGGCGCCGGCCCCATATGCCAGAGGTGGTGGGTTCAAACCTAGCCCTGGCCAAAAAATGCAAAAAAAATGTATATGCTAGATTTTTCTTGTTAATACTTAAGTACCTTATTGGTTTATAAATTGTTAATTTTAATTCGATGCTTCTAAGTTATCATGAAGATCTGTAATTCCCTCTCAAAAGTATGTCTATGCTCACTGCTTTTGAAATTTGTGAGAAAGAAGGCTTTTAGCTTTATAGTCACAATGTTTTTTCATGTAAATGCTCTGGTAACAATGTCCAGAGAACTTTGGTAATTGTTTGATTTGGGCAATGATGTCATTGACATTTTATTGCTGAAAATATATTTTTTTAAATCAAAGCTAACTCTTGCCTTAAGTATTACTTTTATTGGGGTAATAGAACTATAAAAGAGGCAAAACCCATATCTAATTTCAGTACATCAACTTAGAATTATCAGAATTTAATCAGAGTAAGAATTTTAAAAATCAAACACTTTAGGAGTTCAGACTGCATTAGACAATTGTCACAGATGTTTTCCAGGCTTATGTTGGTCCAAGCAATAAAATTTGTTATAGATGGCTGGTGAATGACCTACTTTTGAGTTCTTCCTCCCATCTCATGAGCTATCTATTGCCATTCTACACTGTTTCCATGGAAGAATGCTTTCTATGAGGTAAATATTTTGAGTGAATATCTTGAGTGAATTTAACTAAAATATAAAGATTGCAAGATACTCTAAGAAACTTATGAGCATTTTCAAATCAGTATCAAAAGATCTTGATTTCCTGATGATGAGGAAGGTGCTGAATGTTCCAGAACAGGACTGTGTCAGCTGTTAATTCTGATAAGATTGTATTGCAATAAAGATTGTGTCAATTCTATTACTTAACAGAAAATACACTTTCCTTAGGCATGCATGGTTATAAATTCTTCTTCTACTGTTTAATGGGAGCCAGAGGGAAATTAATAAATGGCTTAATAGGAAGATGCAAAATCTTGGGAAGTTAAATCATTTGTTCACATTCTTGCAGTGAAAGTAACCCTAAAATCTTCCAACATTCAAAAGAGTTGAATAAATAATAGATTTCAGCTGAATATTGTTCACAGATGCCTTAGGCATGTAGAATTTTCCTGAATCAGGTCAGTACTTATTTATTTTGAAATAGTGGCTATAGTTTATGGTGTGGTCATTATTTTGATGATGTTAGAAAAATTTCTCAAATTTTACAATCTTATTTTGGTGCCAAGCTCAAAATTATCTATTGTATAGCAGGCTTAGTCATATTACATCTATTGCTTATGCCCAGATTTAATCCATGGGTAAAAGCCCTTTAGAAAAACCTTAAATCATCTTGGAATTCAATGAGCTCAGGACAGCCAAGCCCAATTAATGGCAGTCAATACTTTGGTTCCAGTTGTTAATGGTATCACATGAATGTTCTGACTACGGTTTTTGATGCATATATCAGCCCCTTTCCCAGCTATGTTGGCAAAAATCCTATCATATTTCATTTCAAACCTGAAGCACCTGGGAATTTTTTGACAGTGCATTTTATGCTATTATTCAGTAATCCATAAAGAAAGAATCTTTGGAATTAAGAGCATTTTGCTTTGCCTCTCATTAAATTAGAAGTGATTTGATTCGGTAACTAATGCCTCTCTTCCATGCTGAAATAGTTCACAACACTATCATCAAGTTCGGGAACATTTGTATTCTCTTGCCCCTCAAAGTTACAATAACCTCTTTAAAACATAGAAAATAAATAATTCATAAACCTCAAAAAAGGGTTCTGAATAATTGAGTTGTTAGTTTATATTTGAATAGATATGAGCGATCAACAGACCACATTTCATTTTAAGTTGTCATTATTGTGTGCAGATCCTAATATACATTATATGACTCAGTGGTGAAGTCACAATTATTTAAATTTAGGAGTACAACTTTTCAATGAAGGAACATTTCCCCCCAGTAAAATTCCTCTGAACGTTTGGCTCCAAAACCACTTTAATTTATCTGTTTAATCATGATGCACATTGATTAGCAAATTATCTGAATTTTATTAATATTAAAATAAATAATTGAGGCCTCATGATATTATATCTTCTGTCTTGCATTATTTAAAATGTATACAATATGTTTGGGATTAAAAAGAAGTTTCTAATGTGCATTTATGTGTTCTATTTTCCTTAAGCTGCCAGTTATTTGAAAAAGTGTATGAGTAAAAGCTAATCATTAACATTCAAATGAATTCATCTTTTCATCACATTGTAAATTATTATCATAATAATTAGCTCAAAGAACTTAATTTACATAATGTGACTGTACTTTAGGTTGCCTCTTTTCAAGAAGCAGAATTCATAGGCAAGAAAAAACAAAAAAGAGAAGGGATTTGAAGAGCAAAAAACTCTAATGTCACTAATGTAGAGGGTATTTTAAAGAGTACCCCGGGCAATTTTCCAACATTACCATTCCATCATTCCTCACCAGAGCCCCGGCTTTCCAAAAGGTGTTCCCAATTATAATATAAGATAATGTGCCAGGATATAAAGAAATAAGACTAATACATGCCTCCTTCTCACGTTTGGATATTGCTTGATTCTTTATTACCTACATTTCGAGGAGTACTTTTAGCCTGTACTAAAATAATAATATTGCTTGTTTGAATTATTTCTTAATTTGGATGAAATAAGAAAAATCTCACAGGTGAGCATCAGAATGTCTTATAAAGTTTTATTCAAAAATATAATGCCTGGTTTCTACCCATACAAATTTCCATTCACTTTTCTGGAAGTTAGTTCATTTTTCTGCTATATATGTATATATTTTATTGTTGGGGATTCATTAAGGATAGACAGAGGCCGTTTACATTAATTGCTTTTGTTAGACAAAGACCCTCTTATATTTGTGTCCCACCCCCAAAAGATCCCTTGACCCCACACCCTCCCTCCTTCCCTTTAAAACACTGTAGAGCCCAGGTTGAGAGCCACTGGGGTACAAATAATTAAAAGGAGGTAAGAGATGAATTGAGTTATGTGTTTTTGTAAAAGGGAAAATTTTATTGTCACTGAACAACTGTTTATAAATTAATTGCATATTTTTGCATGTTTACTGCAAGAGCAAATACTTGATGGAACAGATTAAAGGCCACGTGAATGAAGTGAAGTTGGAGACTGAGGCTGGCTCACCATCCTGGGTTCTACAAGGCAGCAAAGAGGGAGTGGAGCCTTGTTTCTAGTAGGTATGGAAAAAAGTTATGTTTCCGTAACAGTAAAGCCTCTACTGTTACTCTACTATGTTCAATGATTATGCAAAATGACTCAGAAAGATGATTTTGGTAATATGAGGGAAGTTTTTTTAGCTTCATATGGTAATAACCACAGACTGATGTTGCTAAGTAGACTTTATGATAACTAAAATTATTAATCTAACTTTAGCTTAGAAAACTTGAGATATCTTATAAAAAAAAGAAAGAACATTAAGTAGTTCAGTATAGTAGATATTCCAAGCCATAACTATAGAGGATTAAACATCATACTTACCACAACAGTCACCAATATCATAACTTATCTGAGGAATTACTGAGAAAAAGACATTCTCCTGGCAAGCCTGGAAAGCTCTTGTGACTTGCAAGGCAAGGCACCAAGTAACTCAGTAATCCTGGAGGAGCAAAGTTCAGTCCGATAGGAGTAAGGCTAATGGTCACGACACATAACATGCAAAACTTTTATTTTGCGTTCATTAATCTGAGTCTATCCCATCAATAGATGGTAGGGAGTCCTAAGACAACAATTCATAGTCAACATAGTGTAAAATGTGTTTTCTGTGCTGAGCAGATCTGGCCTAGAGAAGTCACTTCGTAGGATTATTCTCCACTTTCAGTTAGGTAGTTTGATTAAAAACAATGGATAAAATGACATCACAACAGGCCCATAGGCTTTTAGAATAAAAGGGGGAAAATGGGGCATTCAACTGCACAATTACACAGTTAAAGTATTATAATCAGAGCTCAGGATTGAATTTCAAGAAGCAGGGAAGGGGCCAGGAGAGGTGAGAAAAATAAATAATCAGGTAAGCACAGGGAGAAGGGAAGACATTGCTTTTCAAGGAAGACGAGTCCATCCATGCCAAGGTCAGGCTTCAACTGGAGAGTGACTATGAGGACATAGGAGCTCCAGTCTGAAAGACTCTTACTGGAAAATGGCCCGATAATCAAAAATGCTGCTGCTGCTTTACTGGTGTTGATATATTTACTATGTGCCAGCTACTATTCCAAGCACTTTGCCCATATTAATTTATTTAAGCTTCATAACAACACTATGGAATAGGTACATTATCATCTCTTTTCCATAGATGAAGAATTGAGGCAATTATTAATTTACTCACTCAATACATATTATAATGGTATGACAGAATAGAAGAACATATTGCTGAGAAGTCAACCAACAAAATAGAGATGATCAGACCATTTATAAGGTCTGATAATTAAGTTCATCCTAGAAACAGTGCTATATGCCTCATTGCTGAGCATCACTACAGTCACCTCTGAAGCACTCCCCTTGGGAAGAAGCTCTGCACTGATGCCAGACCCTGGTCCACCCTTCAAAGGAATCTGGGAACTCTTTGTCTGGAATGGCTATCAAAGCTATTGTCATATTGCCCTTGACATACTGAATGTCATCAAAATTCCTTTCAGTATTTTCTGTGTCTTCATGTACAGAAAAAGTCAGTCATTGGGGGCCAGATCAGGTGAGTAGGGAGGGTGTACCAGTACAATTGTTTGTTTAGTGGCTAAAAACTCCCTTACCGACAGTGCCACGTGAGCTGGTTCATTGTCATGATACAAGAGTCATGAGTTGTTGGCCAAGATTTTCAGTTAAGATTTTCATGTTTCTCTATTGATGTGCACTTGGTCTGCTATGCTTCCAACAGTCATCTGACAATGTTGACCCATGATTCAATGAATTTTTGCAATGTTTTCATCAATTCTTCTTGTTACTGGTTGTCCTGACCTCTCTTCATCAGTGACACTTTCTCTCCCTTCAGAAAAACATTTCATCCATTTGCACACTGCTGTTTTCTTCATGGCATTATCCCCATAAACTTGAACCAATGTCTCCCTATTTCACTTCCACTCATGCCAAGTTTAACAAGAAACTGAACGTTTGTTCATTGCTTTAGTTCAAACCCCCACATTCTCATGACAGCACACAAAAATACACAACAACAATAGTGAACACGACTCAGCAGAACACTGCCACGAGCAGCGCTGTGAGACGCTAATATGTCAAGGTTTTGAGACCTGAGTTATTTCTACTGTGCTACCAAGATTAGTGCATGGAGTCAAGTTTGCAAATATAACTATCAGACCTCATCTGTTTCATTTGTCCTAAAAATTCATTAAATCAATAACTGAGTACCTATTATGGAACAAATTGCATGCTAAACACCAGATACACAAAAGGTGGACATGTCATATGTGATTCTTAATATTCCTGGAGTTTATGATACCATTGGGAAGACATGCAGTCTCACAGATAATCTTTTTTTCACTCTTGCTAATTACTAAATTGAGTTTGAAGAATCAGGGAGAGGTTGTCAGCCTAAAAGAGTTGTCGAGTGTCTAGTTCTCATTATTAATGAATAGAATAATTCCTGACTGATATTTTGGCAGAGCATATTGATGTTTATTTTTAACATAATCATTCTTTTAAGACTTTACTGTAAAACACAAACTGTAAGGCCATGTTTGTGACTAACAGCAACAACTCTCCTATAATGACCTCCACGTAGAGGAGAAGGACAAAGTATAAAAAACACTTAAAAACCGTTTTAGGGTTTATCCCAAAACACACCCACATACACACATGATGGTATAGTCATAACATCTCTGGGTCTAGAAAGATTTTTAAAAACTAAACTCTGTTTTCCAAAGGATTTACCTTTATCCCTTTTGCATCTTTTTAAGTTTTATTTTTTTAATACATATATTGTGATTCTCTGACATCCATCAACATCATCTTTAAAGAAAATTTATTTCTATCTTTATCATAGATAAATATTGAGGACTTCACATACTTTCGTTCTTAGGGTTTTTATTTTGTTTCTTTTTGAAGTATCGTTGCCAGATAAACTATAGTATGTTCAATTTAATTTAATTTTAGATAAATAATGATTTGGTTTTTGCTGCAAGAAGTTCCTTTTCATTTGACATATCTGGCAATCAGAAGGTGGTTTTCAGAGCTATCCTTGTCAATTCATTCACTTTTTAATTAATTTATTCAACTAGTATTTATCAAGGACAAATTATGTGTCACCATTATGTGTCATCATTCTAGGCATGTAGGGGTAGGTTGGTGAACAAAACAGAGACTTTGCTTTCAGAGGCAGATATTTTAATGAAAGGGAAGGCAAAGGAGCAGGTTTATAAAATACAAACATTTTGTAGAGAACTTAGGGACAGAAATAATTTCTAAAACATTCCCCTCTTTGTCACAGTGAGAAAAAATATCTGCTAACCAAAAAACCTACTTGGAGTATATAGTATAGTTTATAAGCTGGTTAAGATTTGTTCATTATTATATCCACCATAAATTTGAATGATCTAATGCTTTATCAATCCACCCATTAATTAATATTTTACTCTTTACATGACCCTTACCTGAAAAGTAGAATCACTTCTATAAACCAAAAATTTTTATATAAAGAAAATTTCTGTTCCCTTCCTAACTCGTTCCATTATTACTGCTAAAGATAGTTACAATGGGTCAATGTCGATGGAGACACCTGATAGACTCCCTGACCCCTTGGTTGAAGAGTCCTAGAAGGGATTTGATTTCAATTATTTTATTCATTGGACTGACACTTGTACATTTATTTCAGATGAAAATTTTGGGATAACAGGCCAAAACTGACAAATACATTCTCAGTTTTACAAAGTCTATACTTAGAAAACTTGACATTTCAGAATGCTCTGTGATCAGGTTTCCATACAAATAGACTCACTACTGAGAATAGATACCGAAGTCACCAGAGGGGCCCCAGGCATCACTTATCCAGGATTGAGGACTTTATTCTGCCTGGCTTGCTCTACTCACTTTTTCCTCACCTGTACTTTTTCCTCACCCTACATATTTGCTTCTGGCTCTTACTTAGGAACACATTCCTATTGGTTCTGGAAAATAGTTTCCTTTTGAAAATAAGAGGAAGTCTAGAAAACAGCCTAGGGTGAGAATTTGATAAAGTGGGTTCTAGGCCAGGATTTGCAGCTAATTAGTTTTCTGGCTGTCTATGGTCAGGTTACTTCATTTTTCTGGGCCTCAGTTCCTCATTTGTAAAATAAATAAGATAAAGGTCAGGTTCAGATGAACCAACTAGTCCAGCCTTCCTACCAGTTCAGTTATTTATTCTTATATTTACCATTACTGACAAGTTCTCTAAATCCTGCTTAAATATTTCAGGGGCATTCTGTTCTACTTACTGTATGTTAGAAAAATCTTCCTTATTTGAACTTAAATCTCCCCCAACATGGTTTCCAATTTTGGTCTAATTTTTGTCCTCTTGAGTATCGTAGGTCAAAGGTACTCATTCTCTCATTTTTGAAGACAGCTGTCCTGTCTCTTGTCCCTTCTACACTTCTCAAATCTCAGTCCCAGACTTAATAGTCTGAGATACTTTAAACTTCCTTATAAAACGATTTTTATTCTTTTGTTGTCTGGGTCACCTGTCCCTGGAGTGGGCTGTGTATCAATGGTTCCCGTAAAGGGCAGAACCTAGAATAATTAGTAATAACTAACAGTAACAATAGTAACAGTATTGTTACTGTTATCCAGTGCCTGTTACGTGCTAGACAACATTTTAAGTTATATAGATATAGGTATAGAGAGATAGAGGTATAAAATTCCATTTGATTAATCTAGTGTATTCTAGTAGCTTCATGTAGTAGTACTGTTATTATCCACATGGAAACTGTAAGAAGAAGTTAAGCCATTTGCTGAAGAAAATGAGAGATATGGCATTTGAATCCAGGGTAGTCTCGATATGTCTAGTTGACATATCTGGCAATCATAAAGTGGTTTTCAGAGTAGTTTTTGGCTGTATAGTCTATGTCTTAATGACTAAGCTGTACCAAATTTTCTAAAGTGTATACTTTTGACATATTTTTTGCATCATTCGATTGACTGGGACTTCCCCTCTCATAATCTAGACCCTACTTGGATGAATACAACCAATGTTTGAATTATATTTTGTGTATGCTTCTGTTCCATGTGTGTAGAACAGAATTCCAATTCTGATATTTAAAATTTTCATTCTAGGTCACTTCATACTGGCCAATGGAACAATACAACAAGGGGATCTTTCAATTCTAACTATTACGCACCCAACATAAATGCTCCCAGATATATCGAACAGACCTGGTAGAGCATGTAATCTACCTAAACAGAAAGATGTTCACGATTTAGGTAAATTGTGTGGCATAATGCAATACTTCCACCACTAATCTGCTTTTTATCTTTTGTATCAATTCTCATTCTTCACTTTCCAGAATAAAACAAACCATAGTCGGAAACAAACTCATCTGTGGACAGGCTATTCTATTTACAATGTGCCTGTTTCTTTGTGCTATTCTTACTATAAAAATATCATTAAAGAAGTAATTCTGTGTGCCTTAAGAAACTTCAATACATTTTAAGATTTATCAACTTGCTCATAGAGGCAATATTCTTTTAGGCTTGGATCATTCTTTTTCTTCCTTATTTTCCTTTCTTTAATTTTCTGTATATGTTATTATTTTATTTAATTGACGCGTGCAGTATATGGAAATCCCCTTCAGAATTCTTTGAGATTATAAAGTCAAAATTTCACTTTTGGAAACTGCATCCTGTATCATTGGTTTTCGATTTGAGCCATCCTATTTTCAGGAGTTGACCCAAGAAATCTCAACATTCTGTGCCCTCTGAGACTTCCCTTCTGGCTATCCATGTTGCGTGTCCCTGTCCTCTTGACTCTTGTTTCAGGTATTCTCTGCCCTTTTTTACTCAAAGCGTGGTCCATGTACCAGCAGGATCAAGATCACCTGGGATCTTTTATAAATGTGGCATCTCAGGCCCTCACACTAGGCCAACTGGATTAAATTGAACATATGAAAATAGACATGTAGTTATTTTACAAACACACTGAATTAGAGAAGCACTAGTTTAAGATGATGGAAAAGAATTACTTTCTCCAGACAGTCTCTCATTTCTACTTCTCCAAAAAATTTTCCTTAACAGTCAAGTTGATGAATTTTGGTGGAAAATGATTTACTTGAAGGCAAATAAAGAATTTATCAGATCATTTACTTTTAGCCGAATGCTAATAATAAGAGTAGAGTAACATTTATACACAGATGACTATAAGAGTTGTGCAAGGTACAACTCTTCCTGATATTATTAAGTGCTATTATTATAATTCTCACTTTATAGATGAGAGATTTGAGGCTGATGTAGATATTAATGGTTTTGATGAAGGTCACAGAGTCCTGCATAGCCAATTTACACATTACGCCTATTTGATTCTAAAATATGTACTTTACATGGTTATATTAAACTTTGTTTTCCCATGAGAGAATGAGAGTTTTAACAGATTACAGGGAAGCTGGAAATTCCCATTCCGTATTTGTTTTCCCTTCCAGATCTGTGCTCTTTGATTCCCCTAAGCTGCTGCCACTGCCGCCTGCCAGTATTCCTGCCCACACCCATGTCTTATGCACTAAACATCCCCTAGAAGCCTAATCTAAACACTCTCTTGCTGTCTATTGCTTTAATCATGAATTACTTGTTCATAAATTTTCTATAACATACTTTCTCACTGTTAATCCTTCCAGTTTTAACTACTTTTTTTCCTGCCTTGTCTTCATCTTTAAATCTTCCATTCAATACTGTTTTCCTTTCTTATTTTTTCTTTTTTGAGACAGAGTCTCACTCTGTTATCCCAAGCTAGAAGTGCACCAGTGTCATAGCTCACAGCAACCTCAAACTCCTGGGCTCAAGCCATCCTTTGGACTCAGCTTCCCACGTAGCTGGGACTACAGCCACCTGCCACAGTGCTGGATACTTTTAGTAGAGATGGGGTCTTGCTCTTGCTGGAGCTGGTCTCAAACTTGTGAGCTCAAGCAATCCACCTGTCTCGGCTTCCCAGAGTGCTAGGATTACAGGTATGAGCCACCATGCCCTGCCTACTATTTTGTTTTTCTTCCTTCAGCTACAAGGCCTTTAACTACTTAGGTGAACACTGTTCCTAATATGAGGTAGCCCTGGACGGCTGCATTGGAGCCATCTCCAGACACAATTTCAGGTCTAAGCTCATTATAGTTCTAGAAGCAGAAACAAGACCTTCTTTCAGTAACTCAGCCGTGGAGCATTCTCTCCACTATTTTACTTTGCTCTCTCTTTTCTATCATTTTCAATGGGATATTTTCTTCCATGATAGCAAGGGCAGAATTAAAGAGTTCTATAAAAGCTGACATGTTCATGAGGTGACATGTAGAGTTCACCTGACTCTTCTTCCAAGTCTTTACTTGAACAAAGTACAAATTTGCACTGTTGTGATCCTAACTTTCAAATGACAAATTTTAGTGTTTTACTAACTTAACTCATTCTGAAAATGTTGCTGACTCTATGAGCATTGCCGTACAGGATTCTTGACCCCTTTTTTACGAGTTGTTCACTATGAATTTTTTATCTATATCGTTCAATACCTGCTCTATTGTAATGGCCCATGCCCCTGATGCATTTACTCTTATAGCTTTATCTGACAATATTTTCTTCCTTCTACATTTTGAATTTATAGTATAAACCTGGCAGGCTTCCAGATGATTCTGTGCAATACACTTCCCGTGTTCATCAATGTGGCAGAATAATCCCTGGTGCAGCAACCAGACCCTGTTCTCTACTTCTGTTTATCTAACTAACCATTATTTTCCTGATCTTCTATGTACAAATCCTCCAACTCTAAAATGGAAACATATGGCTCAGTGCCCGTAGCACAGTGGGTAGGGCACCAGCCACAGACATTGGGGCTAGCGGGTTTGAGCCTGGTCTGGCCTGCTAAACAACAGTGACAACTGCAACAACAACAACAACAAAAATAGCCAGGAGTTATGGCGGGTGCCTGTAGTCCCAGCTACTCGGGAGACTGAGACAAGAGAATCACTCAAGCCCCAGTGTTTGAGGTTGCTATGAGCTGTGACACCACGGCACTCTACCGAGGGTGACAAAGTGAGACTCTGTCTCAAAAAAAAAAAAGAATAAATAAGACTCTGCTACAAAAAAAATCCTTTAGTTTCCTTCTTAGGGATTCATAGTTCTGAGAGCTGTTCCAAAATTTCTTCTATTATGTCATTTATCCCTGTTCAACATGATACGTAAGTGATGATGAGTCAAAGGATTTGTTTATTTATTTATTCATCTTCAACTTACATCAATTGATTACACCAGGGACAATATTAGTCAAGTAAGTTGGTAAGTCACAGCCAACTTTCCATCAAGAGCAACTAGTTATTTCAGGAAGAGAAAACTGCTACTGATGACCTGTGAAGGTTCTACCAATGGCTATCTCCATTTGATTTCTTCTCTGTAGATCCACTAAGCTCTTCAAGTTTCCCAACTGTAGAAGATCCTCCTATCTTTTTAAAGAAATAAAGCATATTGGTTTCTTTCCATAAATTATGCATCTCTTCCTAAAAAAAATCCCTCAAATGGATCAAATTTCTTTCTCCCTTTCATCTTCCTTTGTATAATATTCTTTAATTTTTAGTACTTGGTCTGGTTTGATTTTCCGGTACCTCAAAACATCTTGTATTTTCATTTCTTGCGTAGGCCGCTGCTTTTCTGTGTTATCTAGGAAATAACTTTCTCTTTAATCATTAATCTTTTACTTTCTTTGAAAGGTTCATCATCTTGCAGCTTCCAACGTAATTTGTGATTTCTTTTGGAAAGAAGAGTAACAGAGTCCTTATACCAATTGTCACCCCTCCCCGTGAGGAAAGCTACCTGAGCAAACTCGTGGGACGTAGAGCCCATGTAGATGGTCTCAGTGCCTTCTCACCTCTGGACTTCCTGAGTGAATTAGATCAGTCCCTACCACTAGTATGACAGCTTTCAACTCATCAAGTACTAGGATGAGGTATCCTGTGCAGTTGCCAAATAGCGGCAGCTACTTAACCTTTGAATAAAACCCCAATTCTTTTCTCTGTTTTATTCTTTCTGCTTTCCTGGTAACTGTTATATGAATTCCTAACCGAAAGCTAAAGTTCCTTTCAACTAACTCACAAGTGTAATTTTCTAGTGTAAGGTGCCCGTTATGTGCCATTTAAGTAGCTATGTGGTTGAAAACTATGTATTCCCAACTGAGGACTGATATTTTAAAAGAGAATTTCAAGTAGGTTCCATGAGGCATGTTAAAAATCATTAAATGTTTAATTACTGAGACACTAGTTTGTTGTTATATTTTGTTTCAAAAGTGAAAAATTACCCTCTATGAAACCTAAAATAAGATTACCAATGTATTAAATTAAACCTTTTTATGTACACTGGGAAGTTGATTTTTCTCTTTCTTTTATATGGCCTTTGTAACATAAAAGATATAAATTCCTTTAACTTATATGCTACCCACAGAACTTGAAGATACGTGATAACTTTGAGGGTACGCATCAAATTATGTGTACCTTGTGGTGTTTATGAAGGTTATGCATGATGCTGGCTAGCTTTTGTAGAACACATACAGTTTTATGTCCATAATCCCCTGGGATGGTTCTCTCTTTGTTTTTTGTTAACATGAAAGGAAAAGGAAATTACAAAATACCTACATGTAAATAAAATTAAGAATGTAACACAAACTGAAGTAAGCAAAAGAAATTTTTTCATCAGTTACAATTTCAAAGAATAACTGGACTGAATTTAGAGTTCTCTGGATCTTTTGTGTTTTAATTTAAAATCTTTTCTTTATTTTAAATGAAGTAGATTTTCTATGACACGAAGGGACTAGCTGGGGATGGAAAATTCTAAAGGAGATGCTCTGTGGGTTTCACAAAATAGGAAGTGTTTTAAAGTTGGCCTAATGGGGACCTACGTATTTGACCAGGAGAATTAGAGCCATGTTTTATTTAAACAGAAATGCCGATCTAAATAAAGGCAAATGTGTAAAGGTTGGGTGGTTAGTCCTTTTAAAAAGTACCAAATTCTACCCTTAGTTACTAGTATCCAAATAAGTCCTGAATCAAAGTGCTGCTACCCCCTGTTCAAAGTGTCATCCCACAAGTCCTAGTGATTTCAGTTATATTTGGTTGGAGTGCCCTGAAGTAGATAGTGTTGTTTCCCTCATAAGAAAACTGAATCCTGTGTAGGTGAATTGATTTGTCCAGAGTTACATAGAAAGGATATCAAAGAAGATGGTTTATGTGTGTGTGTGTGTGTGTGTGTGTGTGTGTATGTGAATTAGCTATATTTTAAAGAATTCTAAAAAGATTTCAAATACTACCTGTAGAGTTTAAGAAGAGGTGGCCAACCTGGTTCAGCTCTCATCCTCATGACAGTTCTGTGTTTTGTGTCTTTCAGCCTAGAGGGAAGTGTGGAAGTATTCTCCCCTCTTTCCTCCTTAACGAAAGGAGAAGTGGCTGTTCCTCTGCTCAGACAAGAAAGGATCAAGAGAATTCCTCATTGAAACTGTGAGTCCTCTTGAGGAGGCTGCTCATTCCTTGCCTGGACATTTGCTGAGCATCAGAAACTTCTAGGCCCATCTCCAGAGTAGATTATGACAAGAAAGATCCCTGGAGAAATTGACATCTTGAGTTTGAAATCACTCCAGAGAGGTCTCTGTATTAGTTTCAAAAAGTTTTTATTTAATAGTGTGTTTATAACCTATCCCTTGCCTAAATCTGAAAAGGATCTAATGTGCTTTCCTCAGTGTTAACCTTTCAACCAGACTATGTGTGAAGTACTCTTCCATGTTCTTGTCCTTAACAAAATATTGAAAGTAAATTATTTCATAGTTGAGATAGAAAAGCAATAAATAAATTGGAAATGGCAATAACCTTTAAATCTCATAGTAATGCCAAATCTTTGAATTCTCATCACAATAGTTTAGTGATATCTTTACTTACATGTATTTCACAATGACTGTTTTGTAAAAAGTTGGTCAATGAAATGAAGCCTTTGCTTTCTACAAGGATATGAACTGAGAAGAAAACACTTTATTTCAAACTATTCTAAAGAACATTTTAAAGAGACTTGAAACATACTTCCCAAACCTTATATTATGTTCACTGTTTATTACAGTCAATAGAATTTTAGATTTTAGTAAAATGTATGATCTTAAACTTAATTTTCATGAAAAATAAATAATTTATAATGCATTGACATTCTCGGTGTAATCTAAGGGTAGAATGTATGTATCCTTAAGGTTTTTTATTTTTATTAGCGCTTTCTTTCAATAGAGGTAATATAGTAAGAAGGAAAAATGACTTCATAAGTTAAATGATTTTGGTGGGTCTTTCCCCATTTATCAGATGCTACATGAACTCAGACAAGTTAGGTAGGCTGTTCAGACCTTAGTCATTTAAAAAAATGACGGTGAGAGGAGGTTCAGCAAGTTGCCACTCAAAGGAAGAGTGCACAGGTGGATGGCCACTTCCTCGGTGAAGGAAAAGCTGCAACTCAGACCCTGTCTTACAAATGCAAAGAATGTAGCCTATTCCTATGCCCTCTCATATTAATCTGAAATAAAATAAAATGAAATTTAAAAAGTAAAAGTAGAAATCTGGAAACTGAAAAAAATGAGTATTTTTAAATAGATAACATGTGCTCTACTTTTTCACTTAAAATTTTATGAACCCAACTGTAGACTAAGTGAAATATTAAAATCTAATATAATCAGTTGAGCTACGCAGTGCTGAAAAATCCAGCAAGTGGTCATATTTTTATTTTTGAGAAAAAATATTATTAACTATGTCCAAAATTGTGTCTATTAAATATCACATATATTTTCTAAAATAAATACTGCTAAACAAATATTAAGTGTAATGCTATACTGGATGATTTATCTTTCCTTTATCTTCCATGTAACAATATTATCTTCTACCTACCCCAATGAATTTCTAGCCAAGAACATTGAGTAGTTATTGAATTTCACTATAAACTTCAAGTACTGTCCACTACTGTGAGAGACAGTTTAGATTAAGCTCTAAACCAAATGTCTAAGTTGGAAAGACATTTGATAGAGTAAAACCACTTTACTTTATTCCTTTGCTTAATGATTTCCTGCATTGAAAGTTCAAAAATTTATAAATCCTGGCCAAGAGGACTTTAAAAACTATATAACATGTGCTTTCCCCAGCTTGTAAATAAATACTAACTTTGAAGAAATCGTATCATCTCATTAAAATAAAATGACAACAAAAAAGTTAGCCCTTTGACTATAAAGTAGAACTAAAAAAGAATGCGTAGCGTGTCTGGGCAGCCCTCTGAATAAGAGAAAAGGCATTGTAAGAAGTGAAGAGAGGAATGAAGATCGTCTGGCCTCATTTATGTATTCAAAATATTTAACTTTTACTGGTGCCAGATGTACAAATCAAAATCTCTTCCCTTAAAAAGATTAATTCAATGTGTGAGGAATGAGTGTGTGGGTAGGAGATGTCAATAAAGGTTGAGTTGTCCTGGTAAGTGTGACAGAAGTGATAAAGAAAGGATTCCTAAGGAACAAACAGGATGGAAATCTACTTCTACCCTGAAGTAATTTATGGAGAATAGGATGTCACTGATGACTAATAATAGGTAGGTCGAAATTACCCAACTAATGACAGCATGATGATAAAACAAATCCAAGTAGAAACTACTAGCCATAAAAATATATATGAGAAATGATGTGAAGTAAACAAGAAAACAAAGAGAAGTAAAAATGGAGGGAAAGATAACCAAGACCATATTAAGTCTTGTATAACCTATTACGGTAAGACAAATTTGCATCTGATACCATAGACAAAGGGTGCCACTGGGCCATTCAAAGATATAGAATATAGAAATTTTTTTTTCTTTTTTTGAGACAGAGTCTTACTATGTCACCCTTAGTAGAGTGCTATGGCATCACAGCTCACAGCAACCTCAAATTCTAGGATTCAAGAGAGTCTCTTGCCTCAGCCTCCCGAGTAGCTGGGACTAGAGGTGCCTGCCACAACCCCCAGCTATTTTTTTGTTGCAGTTGTTATTGATGTGTAGCTGGCCTGGGCCGGTTTGAACCCACCAGCCTCAGTGTATGTGGCTGGCACCATATCCACTGAGCTATGGGCGCTGCCAGAATATAGAAATATTATGTGTTTGTAATGTTAGTTTGCTAGAGATGCCATAACAATATACCACAACCGGGTGGATTAAACAATAGGAAATTGTCTCACAGTCCTAGAGGCTAGAGATGTGAGATCAAGGTGTTGGCGAGGTTCCTTTCTTCTGAAGGCTGGAAGGAAGACTCTGTTCCATGCCTTTCCCCTGGTTTCTGGTGGTTAGCTGGAAATCTTTGGTATTCCTTGGCTGTAGATATGTCACCTCCATCCCTGCCTTCACACTCACATCATGTTCTCCTTGTGTGCATGACTGTGTCCAGATTTATTCTTTTTGTAAGGCCATCCATCATAATGGAATAGGGGCCCACCCTACTCCCATATGCTCTTATCTTAATTAACTACATCTGCGATGACCCTATTTCCAAAGAAGTTCACATTCTGAGAGTTACTTGGGGGTTATGACTTCAACATGAGATTTTTTGGGAGATACAATTTAACATATAATAACTGTCTTATGTTAAACATTTCCCAAACATTATCCTGGTAGCATTATTGTAGCTGTCATACTAAAAACAAAGCTGGTATCAGCAAGACCAACGAGGAAGTTCTTGTCATAATTCAAGAAGCACAAACTATTGGCTTAAATTACAGCTGTAGATACAGAGAGGGGGAACAGATGAGAGTTATTCAGGCAGCAGCAATAGGATATATGGCCTAATAGTATCTAAAGTTTGATGGCAAAAATAGAAGCTGGGATGATTGAGGTTTCTGGAAAACTGAACAAGCTATGGAATTATTAGTAGGAAATTATCATGATTGATTGGTGATGTTTGCCTTGGATAAGGCAGAGTAGTCACTGATATGGCTGCTGAATTTTTGCTATCTCTGCCTTAATGGCTGAAGTAGAACGTCTATCTTGCAGACTCTGACTAGAAGTTACCTGTTGATTGTGCCACTCTTTCGCTCAAAAACTTAAAATCCTTTAAAACTTTCCATTGCCTTTAGGGTAAAAACCCAAGAGAGTTCTTAATGAGGCTTTCAAGGTGCCAGCTAGCACTGTTGTCTCTTGCCGGGTTCCGCCTCATCTCCTGTATTTCAGTCTCCCTTGCCTTGGTGAGAGTCTTCCTGTAGGTTTTTATCACTGCCTGGAAATCTCTTCCTCCTCTTTTTTACCCAAGTACTTTTTGCTCATTCCTTAAATCCCAGATCAAATATCCTTCTTGAGGAAAACTTTGACAGTTCCAGAAAGTTTCATTTAACGTGGGCTCATTACAACTATCATAGTTTATGAAAATTATTTGTGTCGGGAAGTGCCTGTGGCTCAGTGGGCAGGGCACTGGCCCCATATACCGAGGGTGGCGGGTTTAAACCTGGCCCCGGCCAAACTGCAACAAAAAAATAGCCGGACTTTGTGGCGGGCGCCTGTAGTCCCAGCTACTCGGGAGGCTGAGGCAAGAGATTCGCCTAAGCTCAGGAGTTGGAGGTTGCTGTGAGCTGTGTGATGCCATGGTACTCTACAAAGGGTGATAAAGTGAGACTCTTGTCTCTACCAAAAAAAAAAAAAAAGAAAGAAAGAAAAGAAAATTGTTGTGTCACTATTTGATTAATATGTTTTCTATGACTAGTTCATAACATTCTTGAAGGCAGGATCAGACTTTGTTTTATTCACAATTTTATCCTCAGAATTGACCACAATGTGTGTTTTATACTATGTCTTGATTATATATTTGTTGAGTGTATAAATGAATTTATGTATTGGCTTTAATGAGTTTAAAGCCATTTTGTCCATTAACAAAAATTAAGTTTTTCCTCAAGCAATAATTACAAACTTAATTAGGGCTCTCTAAGTGTAATAAATAAATAAGCATTATTTCTCCCCCAAGAAAGAAGAAAAAGAAAAAAAAATGTTGTAGAAGCAGGTTTGAACAAAGATCGTGTGTCTAGTTCTGGGTATCTAGTGTGGGATACCCATGTGGACATGTTAAGAGGACAATAAAACACGGCAAGTGGCTTCTAACATAGGTTAGAGCCCAGAGTGGTGCCGTGTACCTGTACTCCCAGCTACTTGGGAGACTAAGGCCGGAGGATCCCTAGAGTCCAGGAGTCTGAGGTTGCAGTGAGCTCTGAGATGTCATGACATTCTAGCCTGGGCAACAGAGTGGGACCTGGTCTGAAGAAACCAAGCAAAGGACTCAGGTTGGGTCTTTTCTCTCTCTTCCTCCCTATCATTTCCTATCTCACTCCCTGCCCTCTGCTCTTCTCTCTCTCTTTCATCTCTTCCCTGCCTTCTTTCCCCTTTCTGTAATATAAAATAAACTTACACTTTTATATCTAAAAAAAAAGCCCTCAGATTAGAGATTTGGAACTCAGGATAATCAAGATGGCAAGTGATTAAGTAAGAGAAACAAAGGAAAGAAGAATCAAGAAAACAAATACTTAAGAGTTGTTTTAAGAAAAAAGAAACCCACAATGACTCAGACTAAGTAAACATGGGGTGATAGATGAATTAGAAAAGAATCATAGAAACCAAGAAAAAATAGTGTTAATAAATAGAGAAAGTGGTCAGTAATGTCAACTACAACAGAGTCCGGTGACTAAAAATTATCCACTAGAAATCACTGGCAATTTTAGCCTGGGAAATAGCAGAGAAGTATGGTGAAGACCCGTTACAGATACATAACACTTACTTGAATTCAGTCAGATGCCCTCAGCTAAAATAATAACAATAATAATAATTTAAATAATGTGGACAATTGTGTCTGACTTTCTAATCAATAAGAACGGTATATATGTCCAACAATAAACACCAGGGGAGTTATGGCTTTGCCGATCTCCTAATTCATTTTGGTTTTATGTTGGTTCTAAAAACTGAGAATCTTTTCATGCTATGCAATTCTGGTGCTATAGATACTTTTCTAAATTTTGTACATCACGGTCCTTGTCTTTAAAGCATAAGTTACCAATATACCAGATATTCAACCAAAACAAAACAAAATGAGTCATCTCTTTACTATTGGGAGAAAAACGGGATGAGATAAATTTATAGAGAGATAGCAGAGCAATCTTCAACATGCCGTTTTCCTATCAGGTTTATAGCAAATTTCACTCTCTGAGATCTTTGCATTCCAAGTTGACTTTGGAACTTAATGTCTTTCTATCACTTCATTTATCTATAAATGGTGGCATCTGAGAAGACATAGCCAACCAAACCGGGCTACTGAGAGGATAAACTGGAAGTAAAACTTGTGGAAAATTAAAAAAAAAAACAATGATGGAACAAGTAAAATAATTAGTTTGTGTAAATCAATTTTGTTCGCTGATTGACTCGCTACAATCACCTTGCTTTTGACTATAACTGATGATGTTATTTAGAGAAGGGTAGAGAGTTCCGACCAGCAGCATTCACTTTCAGGAACTCCAGACCGCCTTCTCTCTACCCTTGCTCATACTCCCCACCATTCTCATGTCAATACCATGAAAACAAAGGCTACACAATGGCCCAAAGAACTGCTCACGGCCGCTTCCTTCCAGGGTCCTACAACTTGGAGATCAAATAAGAATTGAAAATGGATTTCTTTGTTTTATATTAAAAGCATATGAGAATTAATGTCTCTGGGCTAGTTTAATCCCTGAGGTAAGAACATGAACCAAAGGACCTCAGTCAGAGGAATTCTTTTGTTCCCATCATTCTAGGAGGTGTTAGAATTTTCTTGAAAAGATAAACAATAGTCACTACTGAATATTCATGAATAGAATTGTTGTAATGTTGACAGGGTGCTTTCAATTTATTTCCTTAGAAGCACTTGGATGATGGTCCACAGCCACAGAGGCAAAAAATAGAGGTCACATTATGGGTTTTGTACGTGCTGTGAAATAAAGATTAATAAGAATAAATGGCTAATTCTGCGTGTGGAAATTCATAATGGTGTTCATATGAGGAGAATTGGAATCAGCTAAGCCAAGTATGTCTATGAAAATAGCAAGGAGGAAGAAGCTGCTGACGATGAAGTATTTTGCCTATTGAGTAGTAAGAAGAAGAAAATCCCAGAGAACTATAAAAGGTAAGGAATGATCAACACACTAGCAGCTAATTTCATTATAGACAAGGACCAGGGAAAATAATCACAAAAAGAAAATCAGATAGTTTATATCTGCTGATAGTTTCACAATGTTCTGTAACCTTCCAGCACATTTATGCCTTTTTGTGGTATGAAAACAGTTACCTTTTAAAGTATGCTTATTGGAGGAATGGGTGAAATACTGTTTATGAAACAAATAGAATAAAGAAATTATAATGAGCTTTGGTCATATGCTAATAAATTGTCAGTTTCTAGATTAAAAAAAGTTTGAAGAAGACATTTCACTAATTTACAGAATTTCCAAACTTAATGATTGTTCCTATTTCGTCTTTTACTTGTTACTGAGGAAACATCAACACTGAAAATTTCATCCCAAAATATGGTCCTGGAATAAAGATTATTTTTCAATTGAAGGCCCTTAGATGACAATAGACTTTGGAAGGGGCTGTCCCTCTTTCTGCATAAAAAACCAAACCCATCAAATAGAACAATCCACTTTCTTTCCTGTCCTTGCTTTCTGAGTATATTACAGGAAAGAAGAGCAAGAATGAACCAGACCAAAAAAAAAAAAAAAAAAAAGCAACCAGACCTGACCCAAATCATTTTAAATATGATACCTGTCTCTCAGGTTAATTTAATTTCCAAGGAGAATCATGTATGAGTCAATCTGTTTCCCTATCCATTCTCCCGAGTATCTATTCATCCTCCTTAGTAACCAAATATTGTCCATAAACCCTGTATTTGTCATCTCCCACTACCTTATAAGATGAGGGCATACACATTTCCAGAACCCACTGAAATCACTCTATGATTCTCCCTGTGAGCATGGTAAATAAATCTCTTTCTTTTATTAATCTTCCTTATTGTGAATTGATCTTTCAGGGAACTTTCCAGGGTAAAGGAAAGTCATTCCCATAACACCAAGAAATGATCAAGGAAAAAATAGAGACATAGCTGGTTATAAGTTAAAGTTTCTCAGAGAAATGATTAAACAAAGGGAAGAAAAGATGTTATGGAAAGAAGGAATATTATGTTTTCATTTTTCCTTGGTAATAGTACTTTTTCCTTTGGTCTGAGACTTATTGAAGGAGTATATACAAACACATGCTCACACATACGACCACATCCTTGCTCTCACTCTTCATTCTTGTAAAAACCATCTCCATAGACACTCTGACACACTCATAGGCATTTATCACACCCTAACTGTGTTAGATGACAAGAAAGGTGAATTCTGCATGCAGCTTGGTGCATAGGGAAGGCAGAAGAAAGGACACCAGCTAAAAAACTTGCAGATATGGTTGGAGGAGGAGGATGAAAGTTTCAATTCTTGATCCAGGGAAGCAATTGGAAATACTAAGATGGTTATATTATGACATGGGAGACATAAAAAATTGAAAAATTTTCTCTTTATCATGAAACGATGATGGGGGCAACACCTTCTAACTCAATTCCATGACCATCTGTCATGGTGCACCTGGGCAGACTGGCAGGTGCTACAGTCTGTCCATATCAATCTACTTATTCTTTGTTGCCTCTAGTGTGAAATATGTTTTTTCAAAGTAGAATTAGATTTCCTGTTATTCTTTGCCTCTATAAGTGAGCATGTGACAAAGGTCACCCGGTAAGAGTTTAGTGGGAGTCTGTCTGCTCCACTTGCCTCTTCCCACTTCCCTGACACCAAAGGCCACTGTACCAGCCTTGTGTTTCCAAGCGTTGTTTTTTTTTTTTTTTTAGCATAGCATAAAAATACTCAAGGCTCTGCAGTCAAATTTCCTGACCCTCATCTGTAATTGCAATTTGTAACTGATACAGGATGATAGGAGAAACATAAAATAAACAGCAGACAAAGAAAGGAGGAAGAAACAATGGGTGAGAAGATGGGAAAGGTCTTCTGGAATGACAACCATCCAGAAATAGAAAAAAATCATTTCCTTCCAACTCTTGTATCAAATGCAGTATGCAAAGGATAAATTTATAAATTTGAATTGATGTTATGTCAGGGCAGAAATGTAGAGGAAATGATAATAATGCATCAATAATTTATCCAAAATTCTTAGGGCCCATTGTATTTCAGACATAGAGTTCTTTGAGTATAGACAGGTAGAATGTTTTTTTATGCTCAATTTAACATTGCATCCCCCTAGCAGGGTCTGTAATCAAATACATTAATACTTCTGTACAGGTACATTAAAAGGGATAATGAGGCTGGGTGCAGGGGTTCACACCTGTAATCCCAGTACTTTGGAAGGCTGAGGTGGGGTAGATCATCTGAGCTCAGGAATTCAATGCCAGCCTTAGCTAAGCAAGACGCTGTTTCTACTAAAAAAAAAAAACAAAAAAAATAGAAAAATTAGCCAGGCACTGGGGTGGGTACTTATAGTCCCAGCTACTCAAGAGGAGGAGATAAGAGGATCCCTTGAGCCCAAGACCTTGTGGTTGCTGTGAGCTATGATGTCATCACACTCTACCCAACAACAGAATGAGACTCTGTCTCCAAAGATAAAAAAGCAAAGGGGTTAATGAAAGATTGCAAATAGTATCATGATATTTAACTTTGGTGCTTGCAAATTAATCATGAAAAGTGATTTTGTTTTCAGAGTTCTTTCTAGTTTGGAGTTAGCACTCTCAAGCTGTGATAGCTGCAATTTGTGTTGCATTTATATCAGGTACTCTACATATATTAATTTGTTCAGTCCTCACAACAATCTTACAAGGTGGGGGTTATAATCATCCCCATTCCGTAGGTGGAAAAAATGAGTGGAAGAGAAGTAAAGTAACTTAGCCAGAGCCACTCGGTAAGTGCCTGTGTAGGAATTTGAACACACAGAGTATAGCCCCATAATCTGTGGTTTAACTAACATGCTACACCGTTCACCTAGACATAAACAGAAACGTGGATATAACACATATACTGTGAAATAAAAATTATGGAACAGATCAACTGGAAGATTTTTTTATTTTTCCTGTATTATTTCTGAAGAATTTATGACCAACTTTTGTATGTGACTTAATCAATATTTAGAATATCCTTGAATGAAAATTGGGTTCTTAGTTGGTCAAATTAAAGAAAAAAAATAGCTAGTAGTTTTAGGAACAGAAGGAAAAGGAGAGAGACACAAACAGAAAGAAAGGGAGGGAGTGAGGAAGGGCGAGGAAGAAGAAAAGAAAGCAAACTCTTGCACCAAGCTTGGGGGATGACATATTATTTAGAAGGAAAATATTTTTATTCAACACATATTTATGACAATGATTTCAAAATTGAAATTCATATTTTAGATTTTAAATTGAGGGGTATAATGATCAGCTTAAGTAAAGCTCATAAAAGATGACTTTTAACAGATGTGAGCTTTAACTGAAAATCAAAGGAGGAGACAAGAACAGAGCAGCAAAGAAAACGCTTGGAGAAAAATGTGGAAGTGACCGGAAGAGAATTTTGTGTGGCTAAAAAGAAATGGGTGGTCCCGGGCCACCCTTGCATCCCCTGCACTGATTAAAAGGCGAGAACATCATTATGTAACAGAACAAAAAGTACAAAATGTATGAAAAAACAAAATCATGTAGGGGAACCCGTGGCCTTGCAGATACTTGAGGCCTTATGGATTCCTGAGTGCAACCTATTTATCAATCAAAACTTTACAGAACAAATCCTTTTATTAAACGGGGTGGGTGCATCAGAGATAGATGAAACTTTATTGGCTCCTTTAGTGCTTACGAAGGAGAATCTTGAAATCAGAAGGCCACAGGCGCTCCATGCTCCACAAATTCTGTTTCTATAGACAACAGGAAAAGGTAAAGGAATTCTAAGAATGGGGTAGACATCTCTATAGAAAATGCGTGCTTCTAATTGTCAAGATTTCAAAACTTCAGGAGAATGTCACAAACGTGTCAACGGATCTGGGGAATGACTGTGGAAGAAGATAGGAGATAGATCAGAAGAAATTATCCTCACGAGGTAAGCAATTTAGAGAGGCTGACTCTGGGATTAGAAGGCTCAGTTTATTCAGAATTGGTATCTAAAAACACTAGGGGCATTTAGTGATTGGAATTTTTAAGCCCTGGGAAGATGCTATGCAATTCCTCATTATTTTGGTTTTCCAGTCTCAGAAACCATTATAAGTCAAAGTCAGTTTACATTTTCAAATTAACATTTGCTACCAATTAGTTCATAACAAGTGTTTGCCTGAAATGTTTAATGACCTTAACAAAGCTTTTAAAATTGAACAACTTTTATGTTTAGGACTTACGCTAACCCTGGCTGACTTATTATTGCAACAAGTTTGATCACCCAAAGAGTTCATAAGGTTTTAAACAGGAGGACTTGGCCCTCAAGCAGAATGACAGGGCCCTTGCCCCTCTTTAACATCTTGCATAGGAAATCTTTTAAACAAAGGGTGGATCTCAATTGCTTGTTCTGTACTTAAACCTCACACTAATCCCATTGCCATCAATAGAAAGTCTGTACAGGGATTGAGTGTGGGCTGCCTATTCATACAGTCCCTGAAAAAAGAAAATGCACCTTTATTCCATTGTTAAATCCAGTTTTCTTAACAATTTCTTTCTTTTTTTTTTTCTTTTGGTCTAATTAGTACCACAGAGAATTCTTCCTGACTTTATTAGAAATACTTCTAAAGTTTCACCATTAAAAGTAGTGTGTACTCTTAAATTTTCCCATTCTTGTAAGGTTTTCTTAAATCCTGATTGAGTAATGTTATTGAATGTTGGATTACAAACTTTTACAAAGTCATAGAATTTTTCCACATTTATTCATTTTCATCTATTTTTTATGGATATATTAATTTAGAATCATTCTTGCATTATTTGGAAAACTCACTTGGTCATGATATGTTATTAATATTTCTAAAGTTGATTTGACATTATTTTATTTAGAATTTTTGTGCTAAAGTTGACATTTAATTCTATGTTGACTATCGGGTTTATACCAGTCTCAAAAATAAGTTGAATAGTCTCTCCTATTCTTTTCATCTAAAAATTCAAAATTATAGGCATAAAATTGTAGAATTTCTTTTTTAATCCTAGCTTTATCTATAGTTAAGATCTTTTCCACCTCTAATGTTTATTTGCCCTAGCCATTTTACCTTTCATCAATCTTTCCAGAGATTTATTATATAAGTTTTTATAGGTTAAGCATAAAAATAATCTCTAATGTTGCTTTACATTTTATCAATTTCCACCTTTTTATTTTCATTAACTTCGCTCAGTTTCTTCCCAAACTTCTCACTATTTTTTCCTTTTCCCCTAATACATTGATTTAACACTATAAATCTCCTTTTTAATAATAATTTGAATGCATTTCATGAGTTTTAATTTGTACTACTTCCAGAATTTCAAATCTCTGGGAATTTGATAATTTTTCACTTTATTTATTTTTAACCCAAGATTTATATAGAATGTTTTAAAAATAATATATTAACAATTTCTTTTTGCTATCTTTACCTAATATTCTATGAGGTGAGTGATATTATTTCTGAACTTTGCTGATACTTTTTAAGCTGAAATTTCATCAATTTTTTTTTATAAATATTTAATTCTTGAAAAGAAGGCATAGACTTTATTTTTTAGTGTGCTAAATTCCCACATCTGGCAGTTAGGTTGACAGAGATATATGTTATTCAGTTCTTTCACGTACTAATTTTTTGTTTTTTGACCCATAACTTTTTAAAAAGGATTGACTGAACTTCTTTATTTCTCAACTTGCCTTTGCAATGTTATTGGTTTTATTTGATGTTTCTCATGTCACATTAACTGCATGAAAGTTCATGATTAGTATGTCTTCAGTGATTTGTTCAATTTACCATTATAGAATATAGTTCTTCAAGCCTCCTTAATACTTTTTACTCTAAATTCTATTTTTCCAGTATTTATACTGCCATATTTTCTTTTTACTAAAAGATACCTGCTTTATCTTTGTTAGCTGCTGGCTTGAACTGTCAGCACTAAATGGGGGAGTCTAGGAGGGTACAAGCATGAGGGGGTAGGGCAGCTCTTTCTTAGCTAAACGCCTTTGCGTTCTCTGCATGTGAGAGACAGCTAAAGCTGATACTCTTGTGGGATGTGAGTTTCTGCATCTCCTGCCTGTAACTCATGCATCAGCTCCTGCATTGCTGGTAATCTGGACCACACAGATCATGCATTCTTCCTCCCTAAGGCAGTGTTTTAGGGTAAGATTTGAAATACCCCTGTCCTACTCTCTGTCCACATGGTCCATATCTAGTCCAAGAGAAATATTTGTAAAACCTAGGCCTGAACAAACCTTAAGAAGGTGGCCCAGTCCTGGGATATCAGCGCGTTCCTGGCTCCAGCGCTGCCATTATTTAGTCCAGTGGTTCTCAACCTGTGGGTGGCAACCCCTTTGTAACAATGAAAATACATCCTGCATATCAGATATTTACATTACGATTCGTAACAGTAGCAAAATTACAGTTATAAAGTAGCAATGAAAATAATTTTATGGTTGGGGGTCACCACAACATGAGGATTTGTATTAAAGGGTTGTGGCATTAGGAGGCATTAGGAAGGTTGAGAACCATTGACTTAGTCTAAATTGCAACTTTGAGATACCTCAGGAGTCATACTCATGTCTCTTGGCAAAGAGACACTCCTGGTGTCGTCTTGAAACAAAATCCTTCAACACTTAAGAGAAAGAAGTGTTATCTATCCTTCTAGACACACACACTTGAGGAGGAGGAATTGAGATTCTCAGCTGTCTTTCTCCAATGAATCCTCTTTAAATGCACCTCTCCACCTGCAGCAGGCTCCTTTATATTTATTGTGAATATTGTTATATTTATTTGGTGGCTCTTTTTTTCTTAGAGTGCATTAGATTAATGGAGTTTTTTAAACATCCTTTGTTTTCTTTTGTTCAGTTGACAGTCTAACGTTTTTCTGGGTAATGGTTTGAATCACATGTTCTAGCAAACTTCTTGAGTGGTCTACCCATCAGTCAGCGTGAAGGTGGTTCATACCAAAGTTGCTGTTGTGATTTCTCCCAAAGGTTATCTCGAGTTATCTCGCTTCAGTTTGCAGGGCTGTAGGGAAAATGTAGTTTTAATTTTTAGTGATTTAAGTTAAAGGGGAACATGGAGAAAAATTAGAAATATTAGCCAGGACAGCTGTGGCCAGGTTTTGGGGGAACTAAAAGTTGGGAATTTAGGTCAGATAGCTGGTAAATGATACAATTTCAAAAAACAATCAGAAAAAAGCCAAGCAGCCCCAACAACAATGAGCTAGAATCTAGTAATGCAATAATGAGTGTACTTTGGTTTTTCTTCTGAAACAGTTTTCTTTCAACACTTACCTTCATTATCTTGTAATCAAAGATAATTACAAGACTAGTTTATTTACAAAATAAGTTCAATCTTTGGCCTGATTATTTACATAAGTTTATCAATAATGGTGATGGGGGGTGGTGGCACCTGTGGCTCAGTGGGTAGGGTGCCGGCCCCATGTACCGAGGGTGGCGGGTTTGAACCTGACCCTGGCCAAACTGCAACAAAAAAAGCTGGGCATTGTGGTGGGTGTTTATAGTCCCAGCTACACAGGAGGCTGAGGCAAGAGAATTGCCCAAGCCCAGGAGTTGGAGGTTGCTGTGAGCTGTGATACCATAGCACTCTACCACGGGCGATAAAGTGAGACTTTGTCTCTAAATAATAATAATAATAATAATGGTGATTTGCCACATAGCTCTTTTTAAATTGGTTTTACTGGAACTCTTTTTTATAAGAAATTTTTCATTAGGCTTTTAAAAAGCCTCTTGAGGCTTAGGAGTCAAATCAATTATTTGGCTTACCCTCAGATTATTTGTATAATACCTGTAAATAGGGTGAATCCATCTTTTCTTGAAGGTCCAAAAATATCTTGGATTTCCTAAGTGACATTCTTGATCTGGCATGGTTACTCACCTCTGTAATCCTAGCCCTGTGGGAGGCCAAGGTGGGTGTATCACTTGAAGTAAGGAGTTTGAGACCAGACTGCAAGAGCTAGACCCACGTCTCTACTAAAAACAGCTGGGTATTGCCTAGGACACCTGTAATCCCAGCTAGTCAGAAGGCTGAGGCAAGAGGATCCTGCGAACCCAAGAGTTTGAGGGTGCTATGAACTCGGACACCACAGTACCTGGGCAACAGAGTGAGACTCCGTCTCAAAAAAAAAAAAGTCACATTCTTTACCAACTACAAGGTTATGATGAACCCTGGGAGGGAACTGTGTAGATAAGGCCAGTCTTTTCCTAACTCTACTTATAAAGTCAATCTCCCAAAGTAGCCTAGTCATATCTGAAAATATGACATTACAGTCACAGCCTAAATGTGTACTGTTACAAAAGAAAACAAATTCTTATTGAATTTATGACACAAAGTAAGATAAAGAATAGATTCTGAATTCTAAAGGGATCAGGTAGGGTAAAAGGTAAAAGTTATAATTTTCCTCATAAAATTGTATACCACCCAATTCCTTTAAGCCATAAATAGCTTCAAAGAAAAAACATTCTCTTGATTCTAGAAAATAAAACATTAAAAAATCAATTTTCAAACAAAAAGTAATAAAAAAATTATTTCAGTCCTCCATCACTTCAGGGCCAGGTAATTAATTCTTATTCTACTTGATGTTAGGTTACCAGTTTTATGAACCTAGGTTTTTTTTTTTTTTTTGTAGAGACAGAGTCTCACTTTATGGTCCTCGGTAGAGTGCCGTGGCCTCACACAGCTCACAGCAACCTCCAACTCCTGGGCTTAAGCGATTCTCCTGCCTCAGCCTCCCGAGTAGCTGGGACTACAGGCGCCCGCCACAACGCCCGGCTATTTTTTGGTTTGCAGTTCGGCCGGGGCCGGGTTTGAACCCGCCACCCTCGGTATATGGGGCCGGCGCCTTACCAGCTGAGCCACAGGCGCCGCCCATGAATCTAGGTTTTTAATTACAATTTTTGGAATTTGTATCCTTCGAATTGTATAATCTCAAAGTTATCATAAATCTTCCCTTCCCTTCCCTTCCCTTTCCTTTCTTTTCCTTCCCTTCTTTTCCCTCCTTCCTTCCGTCCCTCCCTTCCTCCCTATCTCCCTCCCTCCTTCCTTCTTTCTTTCTTTTCTTTTTTTTTTTTTTTTTAACAGGTCTCACTTTATTACCTGGGCTAGAGTGCAATGGCATCCTCATAGTTCAAAGCAACCTCAACCTGGGCTCAAGCGATCCTTTCACTTCAGCCTCCCAAAGTGCTGGGATTATGTGGCATTATAACCATGAGCCAACAAGCCCAACTCAGAAACCTATTTTTAGAAGTACTTATGGTAGTCTTTTCCATGAACCTCCTTAAAGACACAATACTTCAGAATTTACAAAGAGCTTTTAGAAAAAAGCATCAGAATAAAACAATTTGCCATGGACAACAAGATTTAAAATGGCCGCGACTAAAGATGCAATTGAAAAGGAAATTTGTTTACTTTCTGTAGTCTACACCAATTTAACCAAATAAACACAACAACAAGGAGCTCGAGTGTAATAATGAGCATGAAGATTTTAGGAGTCTCAGGCCGTTCTGGAACCCATATTAATAATATACTCACACAGATATGACTTTTAAGAAAGTTAAGCTTCATTTTTGTTATTTGACAATGCTTTCCAGGTAATTTTACAAACCAAATAGGTTAAAATGTCACTCTTGAACTTCCATGGACAGTTACTTTGAGGTAAAAAGGACTGAATTTGGAGTTTAAAATCTGATACCAGGAATTCTGTCAAAAATGTCAAAAGTTTAAAGTGTTTGATCTAAATAGAATCACAAGTCGGTATAAAATTATAGTCATTCATTTTATCCAAAGTAATAATTCAAAGATTTCAAAAAGTAAAAACTCTTACTCTTTGATAGAGAGGAGAATCATTTTTCCAAATAATTAAAACACCTATTAAAGACAAGTGAGGCACAGAGAATCAATTTTTCTCTGCTCTCTTTTTTTGCAGTTTCCCATAAAGATGAACAAAAATGCTTTATTATCTCTTATTAATACTCCACGAAAATCTTGTTTAACGAGAAAATAAAATTTTAATTTTGTATTAGTGTACTTTTGATGCTAAAAGTATGTTAATAAAACCTTGTAAACAAATCTATTCAACCTCAGTTGACTTTGATTACACAAGATAAGATTTCCATAAACCTTTTATTTATAACCTCTTACATTGTTTTCTTTTTTCTTTCTTTTGTTTAAGCATTTTATACTTTTACTATTATTTAATCTTATCTATTTTTTTAAGTTGAAACAACTTTAAAAAAACTCTAAACTAGGTAAGATTGCTTTTCCTTTAATAAAAACCACATCTTTATATCTTCTTTATAAATATTTTTAAACCAAAAACACATCCTACTTTTCTAATATACTCTATATACAGTTTTTTTATCTTATATCTAGAAGTTTTAACAATATGTATTAATTATAATTTTAACTCTTAGTAACCTGAATTTCTAGTGAAAACCTAGGAACTGTTGAAAACCTTTTGAACTGTTCACCTATCAGAATATTTTAGGAATACATATTTTAAAATTTCTACAAACATGGGCTTTTTTTGATCTTTTTAAGACAGAGTCTTGCGCTGTTGCCCAAACTAGAGTGCCAGAGTATCATCACAGCTCACAGCAACCTCAAATTCCTGCACTCAAGCAATCATCCTGCCTCAGCCTCTGTAGTAGCTGGGACTATAGGCACGCACCACTACACCTGGCTGGTTTTTACCTTTTTAGTAGAGACAGTAGTCTGACTTTGCTCAGTCTGGTCTGGAACTCTTGACCTCGGGTGATCCTCCTGCCTCAGCCTTCCAGAGTACTAGGATTACAAGCATGTACTACCACACGTGGCTAGAACAATTTCTTATTGTGGAATAGGGCATATTTATTAACAAACCCAAGTATTTTTTGTTTCTTTGAAATAAGAAGTCAAAATTATATAACTTTATAGTTAGATTTAGTAACTAATGTTTTTGCACAATGCTTTATTTGAAGATTATTTATATATTTACTGACTATCATTTAATTTAACTTAGAAAAAATTTAAGGGTATAGTTACAAAAGAGATTTGGAAACCTTTAAGTAAACATATTATTAAACATAATTAGTATCAAAAACATCATTTATAAATTTTTATTCCATTTATAATTACCTAATTTATTCATTTTTAACAAATGTATGAGAATTGCTCATGGAAAACAAAGCTACTTAAGTTATTTTTTCTTTTGGAAAAACAAAACCAACATAATTCTGCATCAGCCAGCCTCATGTTAAGCAACGTTATTAAAATACTTGATATAGTGCTCTGCCCAATGTCTTCCTCAGTTTTTCTGGGTCCCAAATGCCTATGTGATACTGAGGGTAGCTATTAAAGGCAGGGACCTTCTGTCTGAGTCCTGAATTTACACACGAGGTGTAGCGTCTAGGACAGAGGACTGAACCATGAAGATGATGCCTGAAGGATTCAACCCCTTCCAGCATGGCCAGGAGCTGGAGCCGGACCAGGGAGGAGAGGGCCGTATTGAGCTTGACTCTGTCCCGCTGCTTTTGTCCCAGGCACTATGGACACACATTTTATCGCTGGGCCTCAGCCTGGTTCACTGGTCCATCATCCAAAATCCAGAGGCTCGAAACCAAAGACATAAACTCACAGACAAATCAAGCAAGAAACAAAAGTATCACAGAAGCAACAGTTTTATGACTTTGAAATATCTGACAGAGACAGCACAAACCTCTGGAGCCAGTAGACCCAGGCAAAAAATGTCTAATTAAACCTGACATTTTTATGTTATTTTACCAACAGTTTTTTTAAAAGACAGTTTTATTTACTAAAGATGACTAAAGTCATGCGAACATGAAACAGCATTCTGGCTAGTTATTGACGTAATGAGAATTCATAATTAATAAGTCCATTTAGCAGCACATGTAGACATAGACACTCAAGCAGACAGAACCTATACACATGGCATTGAGATTAGGAAGTGTCATGTAAGGGGTCAGCGGCACCTTTTGTGTGCGTGTGTGTGTTCATGCAAGGGCTTTGGGGCACTAGAATTCCACTCTGGATCCACTGACCTGCTATTAACAATGGAAATGGGAGGAGGGGCAGAAGTGGAAAAAAATGGAAGAGCAAGGTATTAGAGGAAAAAAATGGAAGAGCAAGGTATCCCAATTTGGGAAGATTTTAAGCTTCACAAAAAAGCCAATGAAGTTATAGTTAAGGGGAGTTTAGTCAAACTACAAAATTCCCATGGGAGAAATCGGATTTAAAGGAGAACAGAGGAGAAACATGCTGTTTAGTTATGCAGATTATGCTGGCTTTTGACCAGGGAACTCTTTTCTTTCTTTCTTTCTTTCTTTTTTTTCCAAGACATCATTTTAAGTATACAAGCAGTAACTTTGTATCCCCTGAGCAGTCTTTCTGGAAGCAGAGAGGATGGCGGCAGCAGCAGCAGCGGCCGCGGTGGCTTCCTGCTGTCTCCCTGCCGCCGGGAAGAAGAGGCTCACCTGCTCACGGTGGTTCCCAGCTGCAGGAGAAGGCAGGTCTCTCCAGCCCAGCACAGGAAGGAAGACAAATGGGGAAAAGGTTGCTACTTGCTATCACACTCTAAATACACACCAAAGTTTTGGACCAAAGCTATACCTAAACAAATGACTCAAAACCAAAACAAACATGTACACATGAAACTAAAATCAAGAATTCCTTTAAGGCTTTAACCAAACACAATGATTTGTTACCCTACTCATAGCACCAAAAGTTATAGGAAAGTTTAAATCTTTTCCCCGAGGTTTCAGTAATTTGAGTCTACAAAATAAACTTCTAATAGATTAATAGGTAAAGAGGCCATACAAATGTATTAATGTGCATATATGTGCACAGGAATATAAATAAGTCGAAAAAGGGCCAGTTGGTTGATGCCTTTATACCATCTTGAGGTTATGTGAGGGAGAGGAAAGGAAAGTCATGGCTCAGAAAGGCAGTCTTGCTATGCAGATAAAACACAGCAGCTCTCGGGAAAGAATAGACAGTGCCCTGTGGTAGCAGTTTCCCCGTCAGACCTTCAAAGGTGTCACGCTCCTGTTCCCGTGAATTCACTTTTCCCACATCTGGAAAAGAGGGCCTTCAGAGAAAGCTCATCTGTCTATTTCCCTAAAGTAGAGTTTTCTCTGCAGATGAAAATCCCCTTTACAAAAAGCAGCTTTGCAGGGCTATTTCAGTCTGCAGGCCTTCTGAATAGCCATCTCAAAATATGCCAAAGTACATTTTGGGGTGAAATATCTTTGATTTTCTTTCTTCCAGACATTAGTTTTCTTTTCATGCATGCACATTTGACCTCCTCATTTAGTCTATAATAATGATGGGGTGCAGACCATGCTACCCCCAAACATGGCATCTCAAAAACTGATAACATGCGTGACGTATGAGGTCATTCTCTGATTTCTCCTGGCTTCCTGTGTGAGAGCTGGCCTTCAAAGAATGCTCTGACCTGCTTTCTCTGACAGTCAGTCATAAAAACTTCATACGCCTTACTCTATACCTGCAGGAAAAGAAAGAAGACACAGAGAAGCCGAGAGGGATCTCAACAAACAGGACTTGCTAAGTTCCTTCCAGTTGATTACCATTAGCGCATGCTTACTTTTGTCTAATTATATACCACATGACTGTCCACATTTTATCAAACCTATGCAAAAAATACAGTTTTCCCCATCTCTTTAGATCTTCATTTTTGAAGGCTCTCATAAATTCCTGTTCAATAAAACTTTTTGTTGTTGTTTTGAAACAGTCTCACTCTGCCACTTTGGGTAGAGTGCCATGGCGTTACAGCTTACAGCAACCTCAAGCTCTTGGGCTCAAGTGACCCCCTTTGCCTCTGAAAACTGGCAACCAAGAATTCTATACCATCTACAATCAGCACCTTGTGTATGTTGAGAAGCTTGTATATTGTACAATACCCATAGAGGCCATTCACATCATAAGCCATCATGCACAAGCTTAGTGGTCAGCAAGGCAGCTTTATTCTAAATATTTCTCCCTTGAGTTTTAATAAAAATGACTCATTTTAATTTTTTTATCTGGCAGGCAACATGCATAAAATTTTATCTGGTTCCATCTAAATGTTCAATACTTTTCGATTTCATCATTTCCAAGGACTTGCCAGAAATAAAGTCATTGGATACTTAAGATTAAAAAGAAAAAGGTTTATCATTCTGTTTTTCATAGCTTTATTGAAGTGTAACACATATTTACTGTTTACATTTTGAATAGTTTGTGTGTGTATATATATATATGCTTGAGAAACCATCACCACATTCAAGGTAATAAACATATCCATCATCTCTGAAAGTGCCTTGTGCCCCTTGTTTATTTGTAGTAAGAACACTTCACATGTGGTTTATTTCCTAAAATTTTTTAGTGCAAAATACACAATTGTTATCTATGGGCACTGCATTGTGAGACAGAACTCTAGAGTTTATTCATCTTGCATAACTGAAACTTGATTGAACAACAGCTCCCCATTTTCCCCTCTCTGGTGTCTGGCAACCACCATTTTACTCTGCTTCTGACTTTGACTGTTTCAGATTCCTCGTATGAATGGAGTCATCCATTATTTGTCCTTTTTTAACTGGCTTATTTCACTTAGCCCAGTGTCCTCCAGATCCACCATTGTTGCATATGGCAGGATTTCTTTCTTTTTTAAGGCCAAATAATATTCCCTGTACTTATATTTATTATTCTTTATTTACTAAATTTTTGTGCACCTATTTCTCAGGCCACTTTAATTCTTCCCACAAGAGCTTTAGCCAGAGCATGCAGCTGAGCTAACTTAAGTACGTTGGTTCTGCTCACACGGATCTTAGGCTGTTCTTCCCCTAACACATCCAGTGAACAGGGTCCAAGTTTCCAACTTACTTTGCTTTAAAGCCCTATCATCTCTTCCAAAGCTACTACACTGGAAAAAACAGACTTATAAACTGACATCTGTTTCACTTCTCTTTCTCTAACTCCATATGTCTTGTTTTTCATATTATTCCTAACAGAAATGCCATACAATTAACAAGTGTTTGATTTTCTTTCTTTAATCACAGTAGTGGGAATACTATATAATATGTAGGGAACAGATAGTTATACCAAAATATTGAGGCAAATGTGGAAAAAGTTAAGGTAGTACTTGGAAGACAGAAAGACTTGAGACTTAAGTTTGAACATACCTATACTACTCTATTTAGCCTATTCAATCTTGACCTTATTTTCTTAACTTGTAGAAGATTCAAAAATCTCACCTCTAAAATGGAGAAAAATATAATAGTTTTCACTACAGTTAGTCATTTTGAAGATTAATTTTTAAAATTCATAAAAACCTTGGCACTCTACCTTGTTGACACTAAGTTTCCCTGAAATATTTCTTGTTGTAAATTCCCTATAATCTTTGCGGTTGAAACCTCCCTCAAGGTCTTTTAAAACTCACCTTTTTAATCTTATCCGTAAAGCTTTCCAGAGTCAATCTTACTAATCAATCTGGGTTTCTTTTTGTTGCCTGAGTGCCCCTTGTATTTCAATCTTTGTTCATGCCCTTCACCTAAATCTGATGCTTAAAACAAACCTAAATATTTTATAAACACAGACTTCATTAAGTTGTTTGATTGAAAGAAGTTATCTACATTTTGTAAAGAAGCTTTTTTTCTGTTACAATTAAGGCATTGTTTATATATCCAAATCTCCAACCATTCTACATGTATGATTAAAAGATTTCTTAAAAAATTCATGCTTACAGCATGCTATCACCTGAACCCAGCTTTAGAACACTGTCATTATCTCCTAAAATTCCCTCATGTCCCACTCCCAGATCCAGGTAAATACATTTTGGGGCTCTGTTATCAGGTGCATTTATATTTTACTCATTTACATTTACATGTAAATATATATGTATACAGCTAAATTATTATATCTTCCTGAGATATTGACCCTTTTATCATTATAAAATGTTCCTGTTAATATTTCTTGTCTCAGCATCTGTTTAACTAATATGAGTTTAGCCATTGCAGCTCTCTGATGGTGACTGGTATATAGAATGTCATTTTTCTATCCTTTTACTTTCTGTTTATTATGTTTTTAATTCTGAAGTGTGTTTGTTATAGACAACAGAGAGTTGCTTCTTGCTTCTCATTCCCTATTATGATGCCTGCCTTCTGGTTGACTAATTTAGTATATTCATACTATATGCTTAGTGTTACACCTCCCATTTTGCTGTCTGCTTTCTACATATTTCGTGTCATTTTTTATTGTTCTATTCTTCCTTTGTTGCCTTCTTTTGTGTTAAGCAAACATTTCTGTACATCATCTTAATTCCTTGGCTTAGTTTAATTGTATTTAAAAATTGTTTTTTTCATTAGCTATTCTAGGTGTTATGCACATTTTTACTGATCAGAGTTAACTTCTGGTTAATATCGATTTAATTTTGTTAAAATATAGCCACTTTGCCCTAGCTCCATTTACTTCCCCTGCTTTTGTGCTGTATTACCATGTATATTACATATAATGTTATTTCAAACCCAGCAATGTACTGTTATAATTATTACATTACAATAATATGGTTTTTAAGAAAATTAAGAGAAAACATGTATATGTGGTACACACCTTTATATTTACTATTTTCCGTGCTTTTTATTCTTTCTTTCCTCTTCCTTTGAGGATTGCTACTTATACTGTGTTTTGACATTTTTAGATTTTGCATTAATTTTGTGTGTGTATGTGTGTGTGTGTATCTGTGTTTGCTGGTATAGAGTTCTCCATTGCCAGTTTTCTTCTGTTGAGCTCTTCTAATATTTTATTCCACTGCCTTCCATTGTTTTTGATGTTAAGTTAGCTATTAATTGTGCTATTGATCCCTGTACTTCATGAGTTATTGTTTTCTTATTCTGCTTTCAATATTTTCTCTTTCTAGTGGTGCTATAGCTTGATGTTAGAGCCCCAGCCCCAATCACTTGGGCCTGATTAAGAAAAAAAGGTATTTTCTCTTTCGGTTTGGTTTTTAACTGTTTGATTATGTGTCTAGGTGTATCTTCTTTTATATATCCTCATTGGTGTTATTTGAACTTTTACAATCTTTACATTAATGTTTTTTATTAAATGAGGAAAGATTTTGTCTTTTGTGTGTGTGTGTGTATCTCCTTCTTTTCTTCCATTTTTTTTTTTTTTTTTTTGAGATAAGAGTGTCACTTTGTTGCCCTGGGTAGAGTGCTGTGTCGTCACAGCTCACAGCAACCTCAAACTCTTCGGCTTACGTGATTCTCTTGCCTCAGCCTCCCAAGTAGCTGGGACTACAGGTGCCCACCACAACCTGGCTATTGTTTTTGTTGCAGTTGTCATTGCTGTTTAGCAGGCCTGGGCTGGGCTCTAACCCGTCATCCCCGGTGTATGTGGCCAGTGCCCTAACCATAGAGCTACAGGCGCTGAGCTCTTCCTTTTTTTGAAATTCACATTAAATATGTATTGATAAATTTATTTTTTTTATAGTATCTGAGGCTTTGTTCATTTTTCTTCAGTTATTTTTTCTTTTTATTCTGTAGATTTGGTAAGTTCATTTATTTTTTGTCTTGCCATCTCAAATATACTCTTGATCCCATCCAGTAAATTGTTTAATTTTGAGATTATACCTTTTACTTCTAGATATTCCATTTTTATAGTTTCTTTTTATCTATTTACCTTACCTGTTGAATCACTGTCATCATACTTTTCTTAAGTTCTTGGCTTATTGTTTCTTTATATTATTTCAACATATTTATTATAACTGCATTGAATTCTTTGCCTACTAAGTTCAACATCTGGGCTCAACATGAGCTAGCATTTATTGACTACTTTCATTTCTAAATATTATTCACACTTTCTTGTTCCTGTACATGTCTTTCAATATTTTAGTTGAGTACTGGACATTTTAGATAAATGTTAAAGTAAGTGTGGATTCTCATTTTGTTTCTCACCGTTTGTTGTTAATAATTTGTCTAGAGTTATAAAACTGCAGAGTCTGTCTCCCATATACTATGTGGCTGTTTATGTGTCTGCTCAGTTTTTTATTCTTGTTTTTATTTTTAGCTTGGCATTCAAAGAATCGTTCTTGGGTCTTCATGATCCAGTGTTTTGGGTCAAAGCTATGCTCAAACACTTCAAGTCCATAAGGCTTCTACTATCTACAGACAGTTTTGCATGTGGTTGAGAAGCACATTCTCTGCTCAGTTTATTCTGAAGCCTGCTTTGGGTTTTCTTTTCTATAAGGTCATAATGAGTCTCCCTGCATATGTACATGCAAGGTCAGACAACTACGTTTGGGAACTCATCTTAGAAAATGCGCTACCTACCTCATTGCTGAGTATCACCATGGTCACCATTGAAGTATTTCCTGTGGGAATCTATGCAGTGATGCCAGCACCCAGTCCACCCTTCAAGCACTTTTTCTAGGATGAGTTTGCAAACTCGTCAAATTGCTTATGATGACAGCTCTGATACCCATTCCAAAAAAAAAGTTCAAAAAGTGCTTTGGGGCAGCACCTGTGGCTCAGTGAGTAGGGCACCGGCCCCATATGCTGAGGCTGGTGGGTTCAAACCCAGCCCCAGCTAAACTGCAACAAAAAATAGCCGGGCATTGTGGCGGGTGCTGGTACTCCCAGCTACTTGAGAGGCTGAGACAAGAGAATTGCCTAAACCCAAGAGTTGGAGGTTGCTGTGAGCTGTGACGCCACAGCCCACTACTGAGGGCGACAAAGTGAGACTCTGTCCCTAAAAAAAAAAAAAAAAAAAAAATTTAAAAAATTAAATAAAAGTGCTCTGGAGGGTGGACTAGGCCCTGGTGTTGGTGCACAGCTTTCCAAGGGAAGTATTTCAAAGGTGACCATGGTGCTATTTAGCAATGAGGTATATGTATCACTTTTTCTAGGATGAGACTGCAACCTTTATTGTTTGACCTTATAGCTGTACACGAGCCAAGGCATACTTAGTCCTCCTTACGGTTCTCACATTTATGCTCGTCCACTACAGACCCTTAACTGGATTGTAACTTCTGGCTAGCAAAGCTTTGAGTTTTCTTATTTGTGCTGTGAAATTCACTCTGAAACTTCTGTTTATAAAATTAATAAACAGCCACAAGATGGGAACTATGGTAGAGGAAATATATGTGTGTGTATATATATATATATATACACATACATATAAAATACATATATATGCAGCCAATTTTCTCCAGCTTGCTTTCCTGTAGTTGCTTACTACTCAGAAGTCATATTGCTGATGGTCACAAAGATTCTTATCTTTCTTCATTGTTCCTGTAGATTACATCATCCTCTTGAAACCTAAGGCTAGCTTTTGAGATATCGTTAAGGCTCTGCATTTTACCGGAATGGTTAACCAACCCACCCAGATCGGTGGCCCAGACCAAGGAACTGATTCAACTGGCCTTATGACCCTCACCCAAGAACTGACTCAGCACAGAAGACAATTTCTACACACCTATGGTTTTGTCCTGAACCCAGGCAATAACAGACCCAATTGTCTAGAACTTTGCCCACCAAATTATCTTTAAGAAGCCTTTCTTCCAAATTTTGGGGGAGACGAGTATGAGAAATTATTCTCATTTCCTACCCTGGTACCTTGTAAAACAAAACTCTTTTTCTGTTGTAACTCTTTCTGTCTGAGAGTATTGGTTTCCTCTTAAGCAGTGGGCAATGGACCTGTCTGGGTTATAAAAATCCCTGTGCCCCTGCCTAGAGCCTGAGTCTGTCCATCCATCCGGCATCTTACTGTGAATGTTTGTGGTCAGACCCAATCTGGTCTTTCAAACTGAGCTGAGCTGGAAAGATGGCAACATTAGGGACAAGAAGAATTTAGACTCTTCTCTTATTAACCACAGAGAAAATAGGCCCATAACCTGAAGACCCTCTCTTAGATTTTTACAAAAGTTGGAGCTCTTTGATAATAATAATAATTATTATAAATAAAAATTCGAAAAGCTTGGGAAGGCATCATTTTTCTCCCTCAGTGTAGATCTTGAATCTTCCCTCGCAACTAGATCCCAAGTCTTGTGGTTTTTGCCTCCGAGACGTTAATATTTTTAAAATTTTCTTTTTTTAACAGAAAGTGTACATAATTTCCTGATTTAGTCTATGATCTTGGCCAAGGCAATTGCTGTTGTTTTGTCTTATTTTTGTTTTCTATGAAGTAAAGACAATAAAATCTACCATAAAGAAAGCTGTGTGAATTCAGTTACTTTTATTGGAGAGTTCTGAAGGAACAGGACTGGGATTAATCTTAAACAAAACCATAGCCCTAAATTATTCTTAAAAAGATGACATAAGAATACAACCAATTTGGGGGGTGGAGTCGCTTGTGAAGGACACGGAAAAACGTTAGAAATTGTACATAACAGTTGTCAGAGATCCCTGGGAACTGTCTGTCAGGGTTTTTAAAAGTGCTTTTAAACTTAGAGATTTAAGTGACCTAAATTGAATCTTAATTGCTCTTCCTCTGGAGCAAAATAGCGACACCCAGGTGGGTGGTTGCTCTTTATAATGAGAAAGTAAGGTAAACCAGCCACTCCTTTTAGAAAAACATCCTGTTTTGGTTTTCGGTAGCCTCAGGCAGTCTGCAAAGCTCAGATGTGTAAATTCGTTTCTGAAGGGCATTTAATTTGAAAGTTCATTCTATTTCGCTTTTGAAAACACACGTACTATTGTGTTTTCTTCTTTTCACCACAGTGATCAGAGAAAGGAGAGAACTAACAGATGGTAAAACGACTTCAGCAGGGATTTATCCACTTGAGACTGATAGACCTGGAATACTGGTATTTTTCAACTCTGATAAGGAGAAATAGTTGTCTTCACCCAGGTTAGGGCTATCAGGTAGAAATAACCTAAACTTCTGTAAGCATTTTTCTCATGAAAGAGGAATGTCTGTTGAGGAAAGATGCACCATCAAAATAATTTTCTTCTGTAAAATCTTACTAACTTTAATTAGGAAAGAGGCACTTGCATTAATGAGAAGTCTGAGACTCTTCATAAAGCTCTCCAGTTTGTTTTTGCTTATTTCATTTTTATGTCCACCGCGTAGGGCCTGTTAGCTAACTCTTCTAACCATAGATTAGACCTGCTCTATGAAATAAATAAAATTAATTTGTAAGCAGTGGCATATTTGCTTATAATTAATGTGTTTATGGTTTTAAAAAGAGTTGCTTCTTTTAAACTGTTTGAGGGATTTTTGCAATGTTGTTTATGGTGTCAACTTGGATTAGGTAAACCAGAGGTCCTATGTAACTTGGGTTGAATGGCTTTTTGGAAATTTTCAGAGTTGCCAGAAATCTGACTTTCAGGACGTCTGGCCCCATCTTCTTTCCTAAGTCATTCTTGTTCTAGTCTTCCCATAAAAAATCCTATGAAGAGAAGGCTCATCATACTTGGAGGCCATAAGATCCACGTCTAACACTGTACAACGTGTTATCGGTGCTCTATAAATAATTAGGAGAAAGACATTGTACCACATGTGGAGGCGCTGCTCTGTCCTACTGCCAATCAGCTGTCAGGCGTGCTGTGTGCTTTGCCTGTGTAAGTTTCGGTTGACTTTTCTCTGATCTCTGGATTCAGGGACACCGAACTGTGTAATGATTAGGAACACATCCAGAATCACTCCCTTTGTGCGACAACTTTCTTACCTTTTATCTCAAAATGTCCATTTAAGGTTGAAGATCAAATAATAATAAAACGAACAATATTGAATGATTACTATTTATTACAAATTATAAGTTTTAAACTCTATTTCAACACTGCTAAAACTTAAAGTGTTTTAGCCATTTTATTTAACCCTCACTACACTCTTATCAGTTGGGTATCATAATTACCCCATTGTAGGGATAAAAAACCATCAAGTATAGATGATCTTGTTACTTGCCAAGGTCAGACAGCCAGGAAAAGTCTGATTCAGGACAGGAAACTAGGTCACCTAGTTACCTAATTGCTTCCTTCAGGATTCAAACTTTCAAGTACTTCTGGAATCACCTGCCCAAAGCTTTCTTTCTTTGTTTCCCTTTTTTTTTTTTTGTAGCTTATTCTATGCTTCTAGGTACCTAAAAAAAGGCTGCTTCTTTCTTTCATGATTTTAATTTTTCTGTTTGCAAATAAATGATGCTCGTTCAGATGTTTGGTCTGATTACAGCATTGATTTGTAAAATTACAAGATCAGAAATTCTTTCCTTTATACTTTTCTTCCTTTCCTTGTTGCTGTACTTTTTCTCTTCCTCTTTCTCCTCCTCTTATCTTTGTTTCTTTAAACTTTTCCCCCATAAAACTATAGCTCCAAATGAAATCACATTTTCGTCTCTTTAGCAGAGCTTTCGTTAATGTCAAAGTTTTAGAAATTCAGTGTCTCAAAAAATAAGATATTACTTTTATTTAAAGTAATAAATAGTAAAAGTAATAAAAAGTCATTATATATCCTAAGTATTTATAAGTCTGTAGAAATTCTTGCTATTGAATGAAGTGCAACTATGAAGGTTCCACATTACCTCTTTGGAACTTAGATTCTTCATCTATATAAGTAGATGTTGGACCTAATTGATGTCTCCCAACAATAATCCACATCTAGGTGGGAAACAATATCAAAGGTTTCTATTTTTCTTCTCTTTGTTAACAAGAAAGTGCTCGGTATTTTCTATCTTCCCTTCTTTCTTATATTTCTGGTGTCCACAATAGAAATTTTGGCAAACAAATGAACAAATACCCCCCCAAAACCAAGGCAATCCAGCCAACTAATGCTTTCCTACTCATTGTGTAGTGTAGAATGCTGTTCATAGAAATTTTTAGTATTTGTATCTACAACTTGAAAAAAATTACAATAATAATTAAAAAGTATTGCTTATATTGTTTAGCATATTTATGAAATTTCATTGTCTAGCTTCATATAGAAAATTTACAGTGTGATAGACTTTCAGGATAATGTTCTTAGACATTTGAGTGAATAGCTTCCAAGTTTTTTTTTTTTTTATCATTTTCAAAACATATGTATTTTTTTTTTTTTTTTTTGAGGCAGAGTCTCACTTTGTTGCCTGGGGTAGAGGGCCATGGCATCCTAGCTCACAGCAACTCTAAACTCTGGGACTCAAGCCAGCCTCTTGCCCAACACGTGCCTATAGTCCCGAGCGGCTGGAACTACATGCATTCACCACCATGGCCGGCTAGTTTTTCTACTTTTTAGTAGAGATGAGGTCTCACTCTTGTTCAGGCTGGTCTCGAACTCCTGAGCTGAGGGAATCTACCTGCTGGAGTCTCCCAGAGTACTAGGATTACAGGTGTGAACCACTATGCCCGGTAATCAAATAAAAATATTTTCAAAATATGCAGTAAATTCTCTTTGTGCTTTATGGAAAGAGTGAGCAATACTGATTGAAACTCAATCTTTTCCTGGTGATTTAGGTTCACTATTATTGAAATAAACATGCAGTGTTGTGTTCAAGATGCACTGGTAAGTTCTCCCTAAAGGAACCAAGACTTCTGTATTCCTTTATTTATTTATTTATTTTTATCTTTTTGGCAAATATTTGCTAAGAACTCACTGTGTGATAGATACATCCTAAGCACAATAGAAATGCAAGGAACTACAGGCTAATAGAGAAAGCTTTGTATGGATGCTTTTAAATTTTCCACCTGGTTATTGTAACTGTTCTTTCCACAGTTATTATATTTCAAGTATATAAATGAACAATATTTTGTTTGAATCTGCACACTTTTTATTTGGCTTTGAGGAAGTCACATTACCTATTTGGAACTTAGTTTCTTCATCTATACAAGTTGATGTTGTACCTAATTGATGTCTCCCAACAATAGCCCAGATCTAGGTGGGAAACAATATCAAAGGTTTCTATTTTCCTTCTTCTCTTCATTAATAAGAAAGTGCTTGGTTTTTTCCATCTTCCCTTCTTTCTTATACTTCTAGAGTCCACAATAGAAATTTCGTGTGCTATTTAGATACTTACTGGGAAAAAATAATTAGGTGTTTTCTGATGTCTCATTCATTATATAGCATTCCAAAATCCATATTTTTATATTTATACATCTATACTTGTATTATCTGATAGATTATATTTTATTATAAACAAAAAGTTAACTTGTAGAAATGATGCATTAGGAAAAATAGAAGCCATTTCCAGTAGAGAAATTGTAAGAGAAGTGAGATCTGAAGAGGGTAAATACATTTGGTATAAATTATTTAATTTTAAAAGCTCACAAGAATAAACCTTTACACGTTTATCTTTTTAATGCTTTAATTCCTTATAAATATCTCATAGGTTCCCTAAGCGTGAACAGAATATTAAGAAATAAAGCACATATAATTATAATACATAGTGACAAGCACGTGCATGGCCTAGGACTAGGAAACATTTTTGTATATAATTCTGAGACATACAAATATTAGACAAAAACATAACTTTTAGCCTTTTTGAACTTGAAGGACTAAATGTACACACACCACACACACTAAAATAGAGTCAAAATTTAGAAACATTACTAAGAGAAGCTGGTAGGTAGCTTTAAGAAAGAATGTATCACCTCTAATAACTTAAATTTTTCATTGGCAACAGAATACAGCATTTGTTATTGCCTTTAGATATTTATTCAAAATATCACCAGTAAACTTACTACTATTATTACTGCTATTGAGAGTCTGTTTCTTATATATTGTCTTCATGGAACTGTTCAAGTATTTATTCATGTTTTTAAATTTTTTTTAATGTTTACTTCCATTTTATTAAACAATGTGCAACATATCTCTGTAGTTATACTTCCTCTGAGAGTGCCTACAATCCTTTGAAGCCTTCTCTCCCTCTTCACAGAATCCCTGAGGGGCATTATCATGGTATTCTAGTTTGGAAAAATAAACCCAATAGAATTAAATCATTGTTATGATTACTGGTGACCCTGATTGAGAAACAAGACAATTTTCCTCTTTTAGGGCCCTATGGAGATTTTATGAAGCAGTAAGTATTCTTTTTTATTTAGTTATAGTCAGATCTGAAATACTTGAATTTTCCTTATTCAAGAAACTAATACACTAAAAACAAAATTCCAGAAAGTATCTCAGATGTTGCCAGAGATTTTTGAGATCAGCCATAGTGAAAAATTTGTTACTAATAGTTTTGATATTTGTTGGCAGGTTTTGAGTAGGACAAAATTGTGGACTTGAAATTACAACTTTTCTTTTCAGAAAAAAAAAAAATTATCTTCTATCCCGTCTGTAACATAAGATGAGTACTATGAAAAAAATCATAGTGGATCAAATAACTTTTTCTTCAAAACATTAGATTGCATCTGATTTGGAAAGTCTAAAGTTTCAGAGTATCCTTATCCCTCCATTTTTAGAGTTAAAGATGGGTACCAGATGGACACCATCTGCATCTATCATTAATGGACAAATATTTTTCTGAAATGGTCCACAAATGGGAATTAAGAAAGGTATATGAGAAGTTTTCATAATAATGGAAAATAAATGTGCCATTGTTCACTATTTGGGACCAAAGTAAACTACATATGAGTAGCTTAAAATCCTAGCTAGATGTTTAAACTATATAATACCACGAAAACATAAATAGCAAACATTTGAAGAAAATAAAACGGAATTCATCAGAGTATATAATTGAATGCCATCTTTAAGTTTTATGAAGCTCAAAAATCATTTAAAATGTAAATATAGTGAAAGTGGTAAGTAAAGTAATGCATTTATTCTGAGAAATATTTACTGTGCAAAAGTATTTACTGAAGCAAAAAAGTATTTACTGTGCTGAGACTATCCCTGCAAAAGGAAACAATAATGGGGGAAAGGAGAAATCTGAGTTCTCAAAAAAGTATGATTGAAGGAAAGAAATGTTTTCAAAGCTTGTGGACACTCTCCTGGTGCCTCAGTCTCCTCCCTCTGGTAACCCAATCAAATTCAAAGTGGTGTATTTGAATACTTCCACTGATACAAGTTTAAAAACTCAAATTCACCTTCTGACTTTTAAAAGTTTTTATGTTATTATTCATGACTTTTATCCATTTATTCTTGTTTGATCCTAATGGGTACAGTAGTAATAGTACAAACAAACATTTTACTTTTTTGAAAGTACACTTTCATATATATTCCTTTGATATTATATGATTTTTTATGTCTTCCTTATAAGATGATTTGATTGTTACTATATTTTAGGGAGAGATAGAGATTCAGAGAGTGTATTCGATGTTTTGTAGCCAGCGAGTGAGAAGTATCCATCATAAACTTACATTTTCTGACACCAAATTATTCTACATTATTTTCATGATATATATGACACTTTATTATAGTATAATTAAAATATTTTAAACATATATTGGTTGCTCAGATATTCAAAGACACCAGATAATACCATTGCCAGGCAGTATTATAGTTAATAACTCAAGTTCCGGAGTTAGACCTAGGTTTGAAGTTTCCACTTACAATTTAGAGACCTTGAAGGAATTACTGAACCTAAGAAATTATCTCTTCATTTACAAAACAGAAAAAAAAAAAAAAGAAAAAACTTCTTAGAACAAAATTACACAATTTAATGCAATTGATGGTGCATGGGTAATGTTCCATTAGAGCTAGTTATTTTATTTCCTTGTATTATCGTTACCGTCATTACTATTTCCTAGCATCCCAGCCAGCTTTCACTACTGTAAATTAAACATCCTCAGTCCTTCATATATCACTTGCATTCTCCTCATAATCCTGCTTTTACTTCTCTGGATCAACTTGGGTTCATCTGCATGATTCTTTACGTGAGGCACACAAATACAGTAACACTCAAGTTTTTGACATAATTCTCTTAATATAAGCAAAGGATTAATTTTTAAGAAATTATATCACATTTGGTCTAGTAATTTACTCTCAAGACTGAAGGCTCCTGAGTGAGGGGTCATCACTTATTCTACCTTTGACTTCAAAGTCTAGTATGTATAGGCAGGCAGGCTGATGCTATTGCTTATCCTGTGAACTACTAGCTCTCTCTCATTTTATATTGTAAGTTAGTTTCTTTGTATTTGACTTATGAATAGTATTTGACTTTTTTTTTTTTTTAAAGAAAAAGTCTCACTCTGTCATGCTGGGTAAAGTGCCATGGTTTTACATCTCACAGCAATCTCAAACTCTTGAGCTCAAGCGATCCTCCTGCCTCAGCCCCCCAAGTAGCTGGGACTACTGGTGTGCTCCTCTATGTCCTGCTAATTTTTCTATATTTTTAAGTAGAGCTGGGGGTCTTGCTCCTGCTCAGGCTGGTCTCGATCTTCAAAGGTGAAACAATCCACCTGCCTTGGCCTCTTAGGGCCTCCTAGAGCCACAATAATGTTTTACATGTATCACTCTCAGATTATACCCATTGCTCCAAATTCCTTTAAGTTAATATTTGTCTTTAAATCACCCATTTTTGTCACTAAGACTTTCCTATTTTTCAGCATTTGCAGTTGGCAATGATATCTTTCAAGTAACTTTTTATTTTATATTTTCTAGTACTTTATGATTTTTTTCCAATTTATTTATTTTTTTATTAAATCATAGCTGTGTACATTAGTATGATCATGGGGCACCATACACTTGGTTCATAGACCGTTTGACACATTTTCATCACACTAGTTAACATAGCTTTCCTGGAATTTTCTTAGTTATTTTGCTAAGACCTTTACATTCCACATTTACTAAGATTCATATACTCTTATAAGATGCACCGCAGGTGTAATCCCATTAATCCCTCTCCCTCCACCTACCTCCCCCCTCCCTCCCCTCCCTTTCCCCCTTCTCCCTATTCTTAGGTTGTAACTGGGTTATAGCTTTCATGTGAAGGTCCTACATTAGTTTCATAATAAGGGTGAGTACATTGGGTACTTTTTCTTCCATTCTTGAGACACTTTACTAAGAACAATATGTTCCAGCTCCATCCATGTAAACATGAAAGAGGTAAAGTCTCCATCTTTCTTTAAGGCTGCATAATATTCCATGGTGTACATATACCACAATTTATTAATCCATTCGTGGATCGATGGGCACTTGGGCTTTTTCCATGACTTAGCAATTATGAATAGGGCTTCAATAAATATTCTGATACAAATATCTTTGTTAATGATGTGATTTTTGGTCTTCTGGGTATATGCCCAGTAGAGGGATTACAGGATCAATAAATCAAAAAGCTGGTTTTTTGAAAAGGTCAACAAAATAGATAAACCTTTGGTCAACCTAATCAGGAAAAAAAGAGTAAAATCTCTAATCTCATCAATCAGAAATAACAAAGACGAAATAACAACAGACTCCTCAGAAATCCAAAAAATCCTTAATGAATGTTATAAGAAACTTTACTCTCAGAAATATGAAAATCTGAAGGAAATTGACTGTTACTTGGAAGCATGTCACCTGCCAAGACTTAACCAAAATCAAGTGGAAATGTTGAACAGGCCCATATCAAGTTCGGAAATAACATCAACCATACAAAATCTCCCCAAAAAGAAAAGCCCGGGACCAGATGGTTTTACGTCCGAATTCTACCAAACCTTTAAAGGGGAATTAGTACCTTTATTACTCAAGCTGTTCCAATAGGTAGAAAAAGAAGGAAGACTACCCAACACGTTCTAGTAACTTTAAAATAGAGTTATCAGCAAAGTCTTGCTTTATATCATTAGAAATTTTCATCTACAGTCGTATAGATTTAATTGATGATACAATTTAAGAAGATATTCATTTACTGTTTTCAAACTTGTATTGCTCCTTTTGAAATATCTGTAATTGCCATTTGAATGCTTTATTGAGAAGAAAGTGGTAGAGCTTGAGGTTGGGAAATTAGATGGAATAAAATAATACTATTTTTTCTTTTTTTAGTTAATAAAGTCAAAGATTTCAACTTCATTCAATAGGTAATGGGCAAGCCATTTAAAAATTTAAACCTGAAAATGACGTGGTCATGTTATCATTTTAGGAATACAACTCTGTTGGGAATGTGAAATGTGCGTTAGAACATATGAGACTGCAGGCTCCCAGAATGTTTAGAGATTTACGACAGTTCTTTAGAAAATAGTACACAAGAACTGCAGGCAAGGAAGTGAGATTTCTGCTTTCCTTCTAATTATCCATAAAATATCCTGTAAGAAATACATCTAGAATTTAAAGTATATAAAAAAGAATATCTTTGCAAAATGTCAGAAAATATAAAAAAGATATGAAAACTACTTAGGACAAATAGTATGTTTACAGTAAAAGTTTGAATAAATAAAGTTTAGAAAATCATGAAGACTATAAGTTTTTGAAAAACTTATGAGATAGTGAAACTGTATCACTTAAGGCTTGCATCAAATAAAACCAAATTATGATTAACTGCCATGTTTTCCTTAGGAATAGCATTGCTTTCTTACTGTAGTTTTCTTATTTTTCCTTAAAAATTAAGAATTTGGATAATTCTTTATCTGATATTTAATTGCCTCTCTGATAATTATAAAATTGTTGTGTAGTGCTACTCAAATTGTATAGTTCTAAAATTGATTTAATTAACTAAAAAAATTACAACGGATCTCTTAGCTTAGCTATATCCTATATACATATGTAGCATCCATTGGTGACAGCTTTGAAATATGAACAAATAAGCATATTAAACTGAAAACCATATAATTTTATACACATGGGCAATATTGATACTGAAAATTATAATATGAGTTTCAACATCACTTATCTGTGCAACCCTGGTGTACTAGTATTTACATAATGTTAGTGTATCTCTCAGTCAAACTAAACACACTAGCAAAAACAAAACCTTAATAAGCCGTTGGTTTGACTTAAGTTTTTTCAGCTCTAAAAGATAATAATGTTGAATCTTAAACATGAAGAAAATAAAGAGAAATTAAAGGAGATGTAAAGAGTGCTTAAAAGTTTAGGAACTATGTGAAAAGTTATATTAGTGCTGCTTTCAAGCTGCTCTGAAGCAACCATTTTCCCCCCCTATCTGTAATCAGCTGAGATTAAGCTGATCTCATTTGGGCTTACTGAGTGTAAGAGTGCAGGGAGCTTCACCTCAAAATACGGCTCCCAGGTATAATGAATATTTTGAATCAAAGGTCTTCAGGGATTAAGACAGGGTAGAAGAGGCTTTTTCCTATTTGCACAAACACCCATGGAGGACAGACCCACCAAGGAGAACCATTGTCCCCCTCCCCCTTTCTCTCCATCCTCACCTCTCCCAAAGCGCAAGCTGAAGTTCCCTTATCTGCCTAATGTCCGGATCTACCAAAAAAGAAAACAATCACTTCTGGTCCCTTCCCTGAGTTTTCATTAACTGAATCCATATCACAGGAAGGAAGACTAAAGTCTGTCAACAAACTGGGACAGCATTCTGTCACAAACCATTGTCTGCTCTCTGGACCCAATAGACTTTGTCCCAGACCATTGTATGTTCTTCAAGTCCATTGAACTCTGCCTAGTAATCATTTATTGCCCCGTACCAGAATTCTTCTTCTCTCCTCTCCTATATCCTATTTTGCCAGGATCAAAGCTCCCACTCTTTTTGTAACCTGCAGATATTATATAAGGTTTTGCACACCATTGGGATATTGGGTTTTCATTCTGAAGGCTCTTGTGTCATGTAAAGCTATGATCAAATAAATTTGTATGCCTTTTCCTTTATTAATGTGCCTTATTGTGAGCTGATTTTTCAGTGAACCTTCTAAGGGTAAAGGGAAAATTGCCTTGACCCAACATGAAGCTTGGGCCCAAGTCATTGGGTAGGGTCAAGTTTCTTTTTGTGCTTCTCATATTTTTTTGAATTGGTGGCCTAACTTCAGTATATTCTTGTCATGGTGATAGCACAAGCTCAACATGTACAAAATAATTTACTTCTGCCCACATTCCATTGATCAAAGCAAATCACATGGCTAAGCTCAAAGCCAAACCATGGAGTGAAAAAATACACCATCTCTTGTCAGAAAAACTGCAAAATTACTTGCCAAAGTGTTCAGATGAGGGAAGGAGAACATTTAGGATAGCAATTTATCATAAAATGTTAATTGAAAGTCTTATTATAAAGTTTAGAGAAGAAAGCCACGTACCAAAAAGTTCAGATTCAGGTATTCCACAATGGGAAACACAATTTTGAAAAGAAATTGCTTAGAATTATGCAAAAGCTATGAATTTGCATGAATTTTCATGTCCACTCACCTAAGATATGTCATCCAGCTTCACTGCTGCCCTCTGAAACCTCCTCAGACGCATCTGCAGGCTTCCAGAACTGCCAACACAGGTTCAAGGCCATTAAGAAACGTGTCAGAAGAGCCTCCCGACTTGAGCTAATAACAGCATTTACTTTTTCATCATAACTCTTCATAGTGGGAAAATGAATGAATCATATTTGCTTTTGCAGCTCTCCACTGCAGGTATTCATCCTGGAGCTTTTCTGTTCTTGGGCAAAAGATATCTAACATTTCCAAAATACCATCCAGGTGGGTCACTCACCTAGAAATGAATCTGTTGTTATTCTTTTATTATCTTCTCAGCAAGGAAGTGGAAAGGGGGATAATAATACTGGAAGCAATTGGTACGTGGTGAAACTAAGCACATGAGCTTTCAATGCTCTTACTTCCAGATGTGAGGGCTTCATACTGCCCTATAGGACATAGAAAAAAATCCCACATTTCAAATGACTGCCCATTATTAAAGTAACTACATTCTCATGCCATTTATATCCCATTCATGGAATTAAGATCCTGGAAAGGCAAGGCCAGGACCAGGGATTCTCATATTCTGGAATCTCTGCTGGGTCCTAAGAGCTCCATCTAACCATAACTAGTGAAGCCAAGCACTCACCACTAATAGGCAAACACGTATTTCTGGCCTAATGAAACTGAGTAAGTAGAACAGATATAATAAATAGAGGGGTATTAATAAATAGAGGGGTAAGTCTGTGCCTCTCTCTTCCATTCTCAGGGCCTCAGGACTTACAGTGGGTCCTGACGACTCTGCATTTGGAGCCCCCTCACAAAAATCACTGACAGTCTCCAAAGTCCCTTATTTTGGCCACCCAAAATCAGAATTGTGGATGTGCTTAATAAATCAAAATTAATCTGACTCAAAACAAAGTGTTTTTGTTAATATATCAGATGCTTGGACATCTCAAGGAGAGAAGACAGACAACCATGGAAGCAAAAGAAGCTGACCTCCTGGTCCTGCCAAATAGATAGATGACATTTTCAATTTGTTCATATATATGAATGCTACGTAGAAAAATATGCAACATCCTTCTATTCATCAGTGACAAATACCCCTCAATTTATTATATCTGTTTTACTTACTCAGTTTCATTAGGCCAGGAACTATGTGTTTGCCTATTAGTGGTGAGTGCTTGGCTTCACTAGTTATGGTTAGATGGAGCTCTTAGGACCCAGGACCTACAGACCAGACCCGTCTAATTCTGGAACAAATTTAACCAGAGAAGAAAGGACAATAATAAAATAATAGCAATAAGAACTCACTTGGACTGGAAGTTTATGTTGCAGGAATGCTCGGTGCTTTCCTTTCAGACACTGTGTTGGATCTGAACATGAAACCTTATTTGCTTTATAGATGAGGAAACTGCATCTCAGACAAATGATATAACTTGTCCAACATTATTACACAGCCAGCAAGTGGTGAGGCAGAAAGCCTCCAGAGTCATGCTCTTGGCCATTGTGCCATCTTGCCTCCTACCACATAAGAGGCTAAGAATACTTTTGCTGAAGTCTGGTATGTTTGGAACATCGTATGTGGCTTGTTTTTATTTATTTTTATTTTTTTGTAGTGAAACTTTGCTAAGTTTCTCAGGCTGGTCTTGAACTCCTGGTGTCAGGCATCCTCCTGCCTTAACCTCTCAAAGTGGTAGGACTAGGACTTTGCGCCTCCATGCCTGGCTCCTCTTGTCTCTAGATATGCTGTTTCCTGGTACCTACCGTTGGATTCATATTTTTGTTTTATGAAAGATATTTATAGTTACATTCCAGTTCTAAATCTCAACCTAATTGGTTGAAGCCTTGAAAATCTACCTATTCCTGATCAGACTGTGTGTTTGCCTTTGGAGTCCTAGATGTTGTATACCTGGATACTGCTCTAAAAAGAGTTCCAGTTAGCCTTTCTGTTACCGTATTTTAATTTGAGTGTCTGGCCACTCCCAGAGGAGCAAGTCTTAGATTGTAACCTGTGTTCTATGGTTTCTTCCCTTTTTCAAGATAACCACTCAAGTTTAATAATACAGTAGGTCCTTATTAAATGCTGTCAATAGGTTCTTGAAAACTATGACTTTAAGTGAAGCCATATCAATGGAAATCACTTCTACCATAGGCTAGTAAATATGAACAAGCGTTAAGTTCCTGTAGCAAATTTCTGGTCACAAAAACATAGCCAAACTTCTAAATAAATACCAAAATACTTTTAGTGTTAAACATTGAAATAAACATGAACTATACATAAAGAAGATTAATCAAAATAGGCAAGATAAGGATTTACCCAGTTTTTGGTGAATCAGTGAATGACATGATCATAGCGGTCAGTGGGTCAAATTAGGAAATGTTAGCAAAGCAAAATGTTTGGGTACCACCCACCACCACACAGTCCCCCAAACCGAAGCACAGCAGGCTTGCTCAGCACATAATGCTGCTTCATTTCTCATCATGCATTTGTAGGGTCATTGCAAACTATGGGAATTTACATTTTATATTAATTTGTGCTCATTAATTCATTTTCCAACCTGTTTATTGGGTTATTCTGGCAGCTCAGGGTACAAGGTACAAGGTGGGAACCAGCCTTGGACAGGATGCCATGTGACCTCTGGGCATACTCACACACACTCCCATATTCATTCACACGGGACTACAGAGACAGACTGATTCACCCAAGTGCACATCACACTGGGACCAGAGAGACAGACCGATTCACCTCAAGTGCACATCACACCATGACCACGGAGACAGACTGATTCACCCAAGTGCACATCATATGGGACCACAGAGACAGACCCATTCACCTCAAGTGCACATCACACTGGGACCACCAAGTACACATCACACTGGGACCACAGAGACAGACTGATTCACCCAAGTGCACATCACACTGGGACCACAGAGACAGACTGATTCACCTCAAGCGCACATCACACCATGACCACAGAGACAGACCAATTCACCTCAAGTTTACATCACACTGGGACCACAGAGACAGACAGATTCACCCAAGTGCACATCACACCGGGACCACTGAGACAGACCCATTTACCTCAAGTGCACATCACACCACGACCACAGAGACAGACTGATTCACCCAAGTGGACATTACACTGGGACCACCAAGACAGACCCATTCACCTCAAGAGCACATCACACTGGGACCACCAAGTACACATCACACTGGGACCACAGAGACAGACTGATTCACCTCAAGCGCACATCCACAGAAACAGACCAATTCACCTCCAAGTTTACATCACACTGGGACCACAGAGACAGACAGATTCACCCAAGTGCACATCATATGGGATCACAGAGACAGATAGATTCACCCAAGTGCACATCTCTGAGATGTGGGAAAAAATTAAGGACTTGGAAAACACCACACAGACATGAGGAGAACGTGCAAACTCCACAGTTACAATGGTACCAGCCAGGAATCAGGTTTTCTTTTTTCTTTCATTGACCTTATAATGAAATGACTTTGAACAAGTGATGCTATTCAAGTACCTGCCATGTCTCACAGCTGAATCCCTCTAAATTGTCAAAGAAATGGACCTGCAATGAGTCTTCTACCCCCTTATTGTGGCTCATCACCAATAAGATACATCATAACAGAGACAGTTAGAATAATGTCCTCAGTCCCACCCTGGATTGAATCTATGACATCTTTGTTATCATTATATTGTATCCCAATATTTCTAAATTTATTACCCCAAACATTATCAGGTCTCAATCAGTTGTTAGGTATCACAAATTGTTACTCAAAATACTGAAGTTTGTGAATGGATTTTATTCTATAAATTCGCTCATAGCCACTATTTCAGTATATGAACATTATTTTTATTCACTTGAATTCCCTTGTTTTCTCAAATTGGAGGGAAAAAATGGTGGCATGACAGTTAGCAATTCAGAATTTATACTTCATTGTTACCTGTCATAATAACGTCTTCCTAAAAACACTGACATTCCTAATATATGGTAAACTATCTCCAAAAATATAGAATTTGTGTATATTTCTACTAATTGAATTATGCCAACTTCCATTTCTCTGGAAAATGGACCAAAGAGTGTATTAGATGATGTGATACATTTTCCAATGGTTTGCCAAGTAGTTGAACAACTTTTTCTTTGTGATGCTAGGTGGCACTACTAGTCAAGACTTGGTATTTTACAGCTGGCTTTCTTAGTCTAAAAGTTGTATACGGGCATATGAAATAAAATTTCATCTTGAAATTGGATGATTATGTCCTAATTAATTATCATGAACTTTCAGAGTAAACTTGCATTTGAAAGTTAAAAATCTTTCAAAGGAAAGAAACTATAAAGTCACATGTAAAAAAGAGCTATAGAACAAAAACTTTTGGCTTTATTATTCAATTTGTAATTAAGGTGTACTTATTTTGTCGGCAGGTGGCAAGAAAGCTTCCATGTCTAGCAGGTACTTTACTGGAGTAAACAAAGAAACGTCAGTCTGCAGAATTAAATGCTCATAGACACAGTGCTAGTGTTTTTACAACTCTTAAAATATTTCTCCACAGAATATTGTCAAGTGCCCTTTCACTTAAGTTTTGTAGTCATTAAAAATAAAGAGAAGCAATTTTCTCTTATATTATTCAGATTTCCCTGCATGAAAGCATCAACCCGTTTTCAGGTGATTTTTGTTGTTAGATGTTTATGGAAATGAGTATGCTTTTGGTAAATGGCAATAAACTTATAAGCAAGGACAATTGAAAATCTGGTAGAGAAATAAAGGACCCTAATGTCTTTCCAATGCCACATAAAGATTTGTGTCTTGAATACATTCATCCAGTGTTATCGTCCGTTCCTGCTCGGTGTTTGGTTAGTATCAAATACCAGCCTTTTGTTTATTGCATAGGAAGCTTACAAAGAAAAGGAAAATTCTCATCCATTTATGCAGACATTTGAATACCATGTTTTAACGTTTGGATCGTCCATACGGAACCTACAGCATTCTGACCATTAGCTGGGTCACTAGCGAGGCATCGAGGGCCTCACCTGAGTAACTCTAGAATCTCCTCAATCTGGCTCTTTGATTTGCCTTTCACAGGCCAGTACTTTTTATTTCTTCTCATCTGTCTGCTATCATGTTAACAAGCCAAGGAGAATCTCAGCAGCTCATTGACAACATAATAAAAGAAGATTAGAATTTCACCAGTGAAAGAATGGCTTACTTTTAGGGCTTCAGGCTTGAGACTAATGTTTGTGCCTGCCCTGGTGATCAAATAAAAGGAAAAAAAAAACACCCTAAAACACAAATCAAACAAACAAGTAAAACCATAATGGTTGCCCACAAGAACTACTTGTTCAAGTCGGCTGAGCCTGATTGAAAACCCAGATAAATCCCAAACCAAAACAACACATCTTTCATGTTACTGACATATTACTGCCAAGCTCATCCCAATGTTGTTTTTATAACACTAATAACTGTTATCTCACTTACATTTTGTTAATATGATCCCTAGTTCGAGGAAAGTTGATGACATTTGGAGCTGCTGGAAGATTGCTCGTTTTTGGTTTACTTATTTTTCTACTTTTTTTTTTAGGTGTTTAGAACAAACAGGTTAAGGATATGGTCACTGAGTTACTGAGGTGGATATTGTTTTAAATATCTCATTGGTACTGGAAGCTTTGGAAACCTCTAAAGGCATTCTTAACTAACATAAATAAAACTTTCAAAAAACCCCAAACAAACCTGGAAGGAAGACAATGTTGTTTGTTGTGCAAGGATAATCAAGAATCCTACTGGGGTGTTGTGACACAGAGCTGCAAATGAATGCTGTATCTAATCTCAAATACGTGCAAGACTTTTAGCTTTCTAAGTAGGCTGACCAAAAAGACTAAAACAAATTGTCTTAATTGTGTTTATATTTTCAAGCCACATTTTCCATATACAATTAAGTTATTTAAAATTCTTCAATTGGAGTACTTGTCTTTAATGATAAGGTCTAGGTTTATTTGATTAAAATGTGATTTGGCACGGTTGGAGGACTAATGTTTTAATTAAGAAAATTGTATTTGCTTTTTTGATATTTCTCTATACTCTGGCTGTTTTATCAGTCACACAGGACACATCAACACATTTTAAAAGTTACTTCACTGGTTCTTCCTTATTCTGCAAAATTTAAATAGCAGAAAGATGTATGCTATATGTAAATAATGTATGTGCAGATTAGCTTTTGCATGCAACATGAAGTTAGGTCATGTGCTTTAATGTGCTTTATTCATTATTGATTAGGGCAACACAAGAACTTAAATAGCCAGGTCATTTTAGCAAAAATAAAGATGTTTTTAAAAGAGCAACAGTTCCGAAACAAATCTCATTTCTCAGCTACACTAATTACTTTCATTGCATTTAAATCCTTGCTAGTGCTGACAGGTAAAAGAGAGCTAGGAAGCTGCATGATGGAGAAACCCAAACAACACTTAAATTCTGTGCCTTGATAATTTGCCATCTGAACTGTATACCTTATGCAGTATTTTATCCCTCAAAAACACAGTTTTTAAACAATAGCATGTTGCATTATAGAGTACTGTTTCACGATAAAATAAATGTCCCATACATTGAATTATCCTGGTAAACATTTAAAAACCTCTCGTATGCCCAAAGTGCATGCTGAGGACAGGCACTTGCTGGTTTGGTATTGAGATACCACAGTGTAGGGTTGATAATATCTAATCTAGGGTTGATAATTTATTATATATATATATGTATGTGTGTGTATATATATATATTATAATCCACTTTGCATTTATTGATAGTTAGGGGAAAATGTTCCAGAAGACATATGTCAAATTTTGCTCTTGATTTGGGCTTTCTCAAGGTTAATTAGTATCCAAGTGACTACAATGTTTTATTCCTCTTTAATACTTTCATCCTAGGGATATTTGCCTGAGGTTGAACTGTTTTTGATTAACTCTATGTGATAATGAAAACCATGAGAATAGCCTTGTGCAGGAGTTCCTATTTTTCTGATGTTACATATAAAACTGGGGAAATCTTAACAATATTTAGCATAGAACTTTTTTCCCTTTCTGCACCCAGAACTCAAATTAATTATGAATGTGTAAGGAATGATTTTATCTAAAGTCATTACTCATTTTTGTAAGGTGTGCCTAAGTGAAGAGTTCAACTATTTTTATTGGGGTAAGGAAAAACACATTCTAATGAGGGTCCAAGGTGATTTTTTTGTGGTCTCCAAGGACAGGCAGGGAGTCAGATCAGCAATTTTACATGGAAGATTGGTCTACGAATGGATTTGAGCTTCCTCATGAAGCGCACATTTTGAGCTAATGACTAATAACTACTGGTGTTTCTTCCTCATTTTGAGTTTATCATAGAGAAACAACTCACTGGATAAAATTGTCAAAGTTGTTTGAGAAGGGCTATAAAGGAACAATAATTCTTTTTCCTCCATAAACGATGTAAGATTGTGAAAAAAGAAAACTCTTTTCTATTTGATTTTACTTCAGTTTTGGTGAGCTCATTTTGATGCTGAATTATCTATAAATGAAATAGTTGATGGGTTCACTGTGCACGTGAATCCATAGATAGACTCAGTAATGAGGCCTGAATGTATCTAGAGTCATCTACCTGTAACATTTCACCTTTTGTTTTTCTCTTTGCAAGTTAGACCTGAATCAAAAAGGAAGAGATCATTCATCAACCAATTTGTTAGATTATCACTTTTATAGTATCAAGTAGCTAATACTCAATACTGTATTATACTTCTATTCAGTTTTCTTCACCATTGGAGCAATTTTAATCCATGAAAAATGTTTATATCCAACATCAAGTTGTAAAAATAAATTCAGTTTGCTTCATAAATGCAAGGTTATGAGGCATCATAGACAACTGTAACATCTTTCATTGGTGTTTAGTTTAAAAAATGTTGGGATTGCTATTTAAGAGCTGGTCTGGTGAATCAACAGCAATCCCATTAGCTATTGCAAAAGCATTGAGGCACTTCTCCATTTCTATTTATCCCGTTCACTCAATTGCTAAGTAGGCTGATCTCTCTCTCTCTCTTTTTTCTTTCTTTTTCTCTTTCTCATAAGTGGGTAAAAAGAGGTTCCAACTGGTCCGGCCAGTCACCTCCAGAGTAGATGGACACACTGGTCAGAGTCTCCCTTACAGCTTCCTTGCCAGATGGTTGCTTTGTCTTATTTCCTGTGTCCATTCCAGTTAGCTATAGTCCCCGCAGGCCACTCATGGTAAATTTAAGAAAGAAAAGTGAGAGAGAATAAAAAAGTCAATTCAGGAATAAGAAACACATCAGACTGGGGTTATAAGCATTCCAGTGAGTCTGAGATTTCTCACAAGACTGCTATAAAACTGGCAGATAATTTGTGTAGCCTGACGATGCATTTGGATCCAGAGAAAATAAATATTTGTTTTTTGTTGTTAAAATTTTACTATTTGGGTTGCCCAAAGTATGACTAAGTTAAAACTGAAAAAATAACTATTGGGAAAAACTAATATACAGTGAATCAGACTAATAATCACAAGAAATGTTAAAAGTAATTTTCTATTTAAAGATACTCACAGGGCACAGTCCCCTTCTCTCATCAGTGGAGTTCTATGAAACACTTATCCATTAGTTCCTGAGAGCTTCTAATGAAAACTGACATAAGCCAACATGTCTGGATTCCATGATTTCCTTAAAGAAATACATTTCAAAGAAACTGAATCATGATTGAATGAACTAATTCTAGCAATTAAGTGGTTATTTAGTGGACTACTTCCTACACAGCATATTTTTCAAAAGGAACAAAAGTCATGAAAATGGTTTCAGACACAAAAGAATAATAAATTTTTAAACTACAAATCTAATAAACTAGACAAACTGGTGTCATGCTAAGGAAACCCATCCTAGTTCATTAAAGTCTAACATCTGAAACCACTAAGTGATCTGTCCTTCCACCACCGTCGGACAAAGGTGCCAAGTTACAGGCATCGTATTAACTTCTCATACGTTTAGGCTCAACTTTTCTTGACACGCTATCAGACATATTCAAAGAAAGAGTGTTTTCCTTGAACAGTATGTGTAATAATTCTGATTATGTATATATGTATATGTGTATGTGTGTATGTGTAATTATATATATGTTTTAACAAGTCACTATCTTAAGAGAAAAATCAGACCCAGTAGCTTTTTGATGAATAAAAGTTGTACCTCCGGATACCACCCGTGAGACCATGAGGATTCAAAGGCGGTTCCACTGCTGATGGTATTGTCAGGGGCATTGAAGACTCTTAACTCCTGGAGATCAAGTTATTGTTTATCTATGGTTTCTGGGAAAAAAACACATCGAGATGATTAAAATTTTGAAACATTTGATAGCAATTTAGCACTGATATTTAAAGAAAATTGAAATACTCAAACCACTATTTATTTAATTTTTCCATAACACAAATCATGTGACTAGTAAACAGTTGCTTCTTACACATGGCTTAAATAGGTAAGTAGGTTATCCTTACTTAATTATTTTGAAAACATTACATTACACTTTAAAATAATCTGGTTAAAAATTAGTAATTTATGTTAAATCCTTGAAATTCAATGTTATTTTAAAGTTTTATCACATTTGTCAATTTACATAAATTGAATCCCTTAAATTTTACCTTTTGGACCATAATCACATAAAATGGGGAAACCTACGTGGATAAGATATGGTATACAATTTTGATATGGGAAATACGCTAGTTTAGGGATCTTTCTCGTTTAGAAAAGTTTTGAAAATAATGACATAAAGAAGTTTATTTTGGTATTTATTGGAAGCATATTTTTCCTACATATATAATTTGCTTGTAAGTTTTGATTTCTTATATAGCAACATCCACTAGGATTTTTTGCAATGATGCTCTGTATCTACATATTGAAAAATATTAATATGAGCCAGTAGTCACATCTGGCTTCTTTAGAGAATGGGTTGTACAAACTTTTTGCTTATCTGCCGCACACTGGAAAAGATAATTGTCACGGGCCACACATTAAATACACGAACACAAATAAAACTGATTTGCAAAAACAAAAAAAAGAAAAGGAAAATCTGTGCATAATTTTCACAGTATCCACCACCACAGATAAACAATAAAGTTCTCACATAATCCTCACGTGGCCCACAGGATACAGGTTGGATACCCTCCTGTAGGAAGAGTGAGATGTTATAGTATTTTCCAAATAAACCTTCGGAAACCAAGAAAGTTAAATATGAGAAAACACTTGGGCCTAAATAATATAAGAGACACTTCAACCACACAATTGTGGATGTTTTATGTTGGTGGACAAAATGTATAATTTCTGGTTTAGAGAATATCTGTAATTCCTGTGGCGTTTACTCTCAGACTTTTTCAGGTGTACCTTTAACTTGTTCTTTGGATGTACAGTCAAGCCTTTGGAAACAAATAAATATGCAAAACAGGCTACTATGAACTGACTGTACCATGAAATTCAATACTCTGAGAAAGATTATTCCATAACTCATGAAGTTCTAAGCAACAAACCACATTTGAAACAGAAGCAGTGACCAGATGTTTACCTGTATCTGTATGTGGTCCTGCAAAATTAATGTAGGTGAATGTTTCTAATTGTTATCATTGTTGATTTCGGTATGTTACTTTAGTATCTTCAGAATAATAATTTAGTGTCAATACTTTATGGCCAATTTAGAATTGCTGTATTAATTCTAACTCCTCCTATACCTGATTACCTTTCTTTCCCTCTCTTTTCTTTCCAGAATGCTGGTTTTGTCCTCAAGCCCCATTAGCCTTCCTCTCTGAATACATTACTGCTCCCTGGTTTCCAGTAAAGCCTCCTGGTTTCTGTGTTTCTAATCAAGGTCTCCATTAAACAGTCACAGAGGTTATTGTTTGGTTATGTTTGTAGTTAGTAGCTCTTAGCTTTATCTGCTTAGTGGTGGTTTACAAATTCCTGCTAATGCTAAATTAGAACAGTAGTTTCTGGTGGCTTCTCCTCTTATTTTCCCTTTCCCCTTCTCCTGTTGCAGATCAGAGACGGGGGAGGAGTAGAAACCACTGGGAGGAGATGAAAAGCTTTAACAAACTCGAGGGATAAGGACAAGGGATAAGGAAGATCACAGTTGTTTGGCCTTGGGATCTGGATCTTATTAATGTCACCAGGCTTCCCCAATTCTCAGTGGCAGAAATCTGGATTCTTCCTGCTGTTAACAGGCCTTAACATTAACTGAAGTTCACTAAACTTTCTGTAACTAAATCAACACAGTTGCTGAAAATTTCCTCCTTCCTTCAATAGCACAGGGAATGGGATAGCAGTTTGATGCCCCCAAAACTGACAGATGCCAAAGCACGTCAGCTGGGCCGCCCCTTTCTCAGTCTCACCTGCTTTCCTAAATTTAGAGGTTAAAACATGTAGTTATATAAAACACTGGAAGAGTGCTATGTTTTTTGCATTGTGCTTACTCTTATAGTCTGCTGAAATAGAGCAAACTTCTGGTTTTGCAATTTAGTTGATATCCCAGATATTTCAAGAACAAATAGCTAGTAAAAGGATTGTTTAAAATATTATACATGAGAAATGAGGCTTTAATTATACTCTGATAAAGCATTTAGGGTATTTATTTTAATTTTTTCATTCCATTAAATTCAAGATATTTATTGATACAGTGCAATAAATCAGTAAATGTATAATTTAAGAGAACGTATTTAATATGTATGTGTGTAGGTATACATATTTTGCTGATTTAATAATACAGCAAATATATTAATAAATATCTATTACGATAATAAAAATTATGTGATCATTTAGTTTTAACTATTATTTAACAGTCACAATAATTTATAGAGGGAAGATAAGATTTTATGGCAGAAAAATATTTTTAAAATAATGAAAACTCCTAATCTGCCAGCTGTGGTGGCTCACGCCTGTAATCCCAGCACTCTGGGAGGTCAAGACAGGTGGATTGCTGGAGGTCAGAAGTTCAAGCCCAGCCTGAGCAAGAGTGAGACGCCATCTCTAAAAACTAGTCAGGCATTGTGGTGGGTGTCTGTAGTCCCAGCTACTTGCGAGGCTGAGAGAAGAGGATGACTTAAGCCCAGAAGTTGGAGGTTGCTAAGAAATGTGACGCCACAGCAATCTACCAAGGGCAACATAGTAAGACTCTGTTTCAAAAGAAAAAGAAAGAAAGAAAGAAAACTAATGTAATTTACAATTAGTATAGTTTAGTAAAATGACTATAATAAGAATGTAACTTACTGGATCAGTTGGAAGGAAAACCAATAGCTGTTAATAATTTGTGGGATTTTTTCTTTCTCAAAAATTCTAGTAATATTTAAATAATAATACATAAGCTCAAATAAAAAATCCAGTTTATTTTAAAGTATGGAGTTGAATCTCAAACTTAGTCAAATGTAACTGGTTAATGGGAAATCAATAACACTGACTTCATGCCTCTCTCTTTACATATGGTGGGTTAGCTTGTCTAATCCTCGTTCCAACCCTATGAGGTAGGTACTAATATTATCTCCATTTTTTAAATTAAAAAAAACTAAGATATCAAGATGTTAAGTAAATTGGTCATGAGCATACAGCTAGTAAATTGCAAGCTGGGACTTTAACTGAGGAGGTCTGGCTCTAATATCTATAAAGAGAAATAAAGATGGAATTTATAATTAAAAGAGAAGCAGAATGGGCTCAGTGCCTGTAGCTCAGCAGCTAGGGTGTTAGCCACATACACTGGAGCTGGCAGGTTTGAATCCAGCCTGGGCCTGCCAAACAACAATGACAACTGCAAATACCCCCCCCCCAAAAAAAAAAAAATAGCCAGGCATTGTGGCAGGCCCCTGTAGTCCCAGCTACTTGGGAGGCTAAGGCCAGAGAATCGCTTAAGCCCAAGAGTTTGAGGTTGCTGTGAGCTGTGACACCATTGCACTCTACCCAGGGTGACAGCTTACGACTCTGTCTCAAAAAAAAAAAAAAAGAGAGAAGCAGAACATAAAGAATTGGAAAATTCCAGCTAGGCCAAGAATGAAAAGGTATGTTTGGGAAAGAATACCAAGGGTATGTCAAGGGTGTGACCATTTGATGAGGACATTAATCTGAAGAGTAGGAAGCCAAGTGCTATTATACATCAAGACAACGGGAGAATGACCCAAAGACATTTTAGAGATCTTTAGGGCTGCCACACCCATCCCAGACCCAGACTGCCAGGGACTTCAGGGCAGAATGGTCCTGAGGGACAGACTGGTCCTGAGGGACAGACCCAGGGCCCTAGACCTCCGGGCTTGCTGCCCAGGGCTATCCCCATTCCAATGCAGTGTGTTTCAGTTGCCTGGTTTTGGCTCAGGAGGGCGCTCAAGTGCATATAGGGGCACTGCTCTAGAAGGCGTAAACTGTAAACCTTGACAGCATTCACAAAGGGCTCATTCTGCAGGCTCTACAGAATGCAGGACCAGTGGACACATGTTTACCTCTACCTAGGTTTCAAAAGATTCTCACACAAGCCTCAGAGCCAGGACAGAGAGACTTGTCACAGGGGTGAGGCTGCTTCTGCTAGGGAATGCCCAACAGAACTTAGAGGGACCATCCCAGAGACCCCCCCAGCAGGGCAGTGTTTACTCTGTGGAGCCACTAGGGTGCCATGCCAGTCCAGGACAGTCACAGGCACCCAACTCTAACCCATGAGAACTGTGGGGGCTGTGCCCAGCCAGGCTATAGTGTCTGGAGGTCAGGAAGTGGAGTCAGAAAAGATCATTCTCAGCCTTATTGTTTAATGTTGTTTGTCCTGTTGTGGGGTTTAGTCTTACCTGGAACCCATTACTCCCTTTCTACTTGCTTATTTCTTGCTTTTGGAATGAGAATGCCTGTGCCTGTTTTATCATTGTATTTTGAAAGTGTCTGACTTGTTTAATTTCAGTTTTAGACTTAGAGGTCAGTTTTACCTTGGGATGATAGCTAGATGAGATGCTGAATTTTAGACTTTAAAGTTGATGTGGGAATGACTTTTTTTGTGGCAACTGGGATGGAGTGAATGTATTTTGTATTTGAGAAGAACATGAATTTTGAGGGGTTGGAGGAAGTGCTAGGCTTGAACGTGTATCCTGTAATACTCACGTGTTTCCAATGTGATGATATTAAAGGTGGGCCTTTAAGAGATGATTAGGCGGTGTATGTGTGGGGTCCCCCTGCCTACCCTCCAGGCCACTGATTCCTCTGTTGGTTGCCACTGCACCAACATCGCCAGGAGGTGGCTGTTCCAGCTCTGCTCTACCTAGCCAGCTGGTGAAGTGCCTCACCTGTATCAGCGCCTTTTCAGTTACAAATCCTGAATGGTTTGTAATAGTGCATTCTATGTGGATAACTAACAGCCTATACCAGGAAAATCAGCAAAGTTTTAGGTAAGCAGGAGGCGGAGCAAGATGGCGGTCGAGTCACAGCTTCCTTGCGTCTGGGCACCGTGAGTCTGGGGAGATAGGACTCCAGGCATCTCTGGCTGGTGGGATCTGCCTATCATCACCCCTGTGAGGATACAGGGAGTCAGCAAGAGACTTCTGGACCCCAAGAGGAGGACTAAAACAGTGGAAAAACGGCAAGTGGTCGCGTGTGTTCAACCCATCTAAACCCGCCCGCAACTGTAAGTTCAGTAGCAGCGAGACTGCAAACCAGAAAGGCCTTACCTGTGAACTGTTTTGGTGTCTTTGGACTTGGCACTCAGTTGAACTGCCTTGGAGAGAGCCTGAGCGGGAGTGCGGAGAAATTTGGCCGTTGTCTAGGGCCCCAGTCTGAGCCGCTGAGCCAGACGGAGCTAATAGTGTTTGGCTGTGGGTCACAGGGAGCTATTGTGAGCGATCTGCCCCGGCAAGCTCTGCCCTCAGGGTCGCAGAGCTAGAATCGGGTGGGAGATGGTAACCCAGTGACCAAGTAGCCTAAGGGTGGGGATCTGAGCCGCCTTGCAGCCCTAACCCTCAGGGGCAGAGTGAGACTGGTTTTGGCACACTGGGTAAGTGGATAGCCACTTCAGCAGTGATTCCAGTGACAAGCACTTTCCTGGGAAAGCTTCTGCTCAGCAAGTTTACAAATTCAAAGTGCCTTTTAAGTGGGCTGAAGAGAGATTTAGGGTGTCTACCTGCTGGGGTTTGAGAAATCAGCAGCCTCCAGTCGTATCAGAACTGTGATTAACATCTCATACCCCAGAAGACCACGTGTTGCCCAGACAATATTTAATAACATATACATACTGCTTTGTTTTTGGTTGTGTTTTTTTTGTTTTTTGTTTTGTTTTGGTTATTTTTTTGTTTATTTTGATGTTGTTGATGTTGTTTTGTTTTTTAATTTCAACCTTTTTCATACAGATCCTTTTTCTTTCTCAATTTTTCTAGTTGAATTATAATTTCCCATTCCTGCCTTTTTCAATAACTAGAAATTCATTTTTGCTAGTGTTTCGACTGCTATTATTTGGTTTTTCACCCAATTTTATCCCATAAAGTTTTCTGTTTGCTTGTTTTGGTTTGATTTAGAGCATTTTTGTCTTTCCTGTCTACTTGGTGGAGGTGGGGTACTGTGTCTCATCAGGTTAGCAAAGAGCTGCTGACTTCAAGGGAACCATCCAACTGGGCAGCCCCAGAAGGTGGGGTTTCTTTAAGATTGTGTCAAAGTACACTACTGTACACCTATATTGCTCTGTCTCCCTCTTTCTGTGCCCCTCTTCTTTTTGTCAATATTCCTTTTACACACCCCCTCTCCTTTCTCTATTTTTCTTTTTTTTTTCTTATCACTCGGTCCAACTTTCTTTCATCCCTTTTTTGCTCTTCAAACTTCTCACCCTTCTGGTCCTGTAACCCTTAGTCCACAGGCATGAGAATTTAAAGAGCAAGAGGAAGTGAAAGGAAAATTAGGGCAAGGAAACAGATAAAAGAAATCACTCATGAGGAAGAATCAGCAGAAAACTCCAGGCAACGAGAAGACCCAGTCCAGAACAACCCCGCCAAGGGACCATGAGGTAGCTACTACAGAGGATTCCACCTATAAAGAAATGTTAGGAATGACAGAAAGGGAATTTAGAATACACATGTTGAAAACAATGAAAGAAATGATGGAAACAATGAAGGAAACTGCTAATAAAGTGGAAAATAACCAAAAGGAAATCCAAAAACAGAATCAAATAAGAGATGAACGATATGAAGAATATAGAAAGGATATAGCAGAGCTGAAGGAACTGAAACAGTCAATTAGGGAACTTAAAGATGCAATGGAAAGTATCAGCAACAGGTTAGACCATGCAGAAGAAAGAATTTCAGAGGTAGAAGACAAAGTTCTTGAGATAACTCAGACAGTAAAAGAGGCAGAAAAGAAGAGAGAGAAAGCAGAACATTCACTGTCAGAACTATGGGACTTTATGAAGCGTTCCAACATACGAGTTATAGGAATTCCAGAAGGGGAAGAAGAATGCCCCAGAGGAATGGAAGCCATACTAGAGAATACTATAAAAGAAAATTTCCTAAATATCACCAAAGATTCTGACACACTGCTTTCAGAGGGATATCGGACCCCAGGTCGCCTCAACTCTAACCGAGCTTCTCCAAGACACATTGTGATGAACCTGTCCAAAGTCAAGACAAAAGAAAAGATTCTGCAAGCTGCCAGGAGTAAGCACCAGTTGACCTACAGGGGCAAATCCATCAGAGTGACCACAGACTTCTCCAATGAAACTTTCTAAGCAAGAAGACAATGGTCATCTACCTTTAATCTACTTAAACAGAACAATTTCCAACCCAGAATTCTGTACCCTGCTAAGCTAAGCTTCAAAATTGATGGAGAAATCAAATCATTTATGGATATACAAACATTGAGGAAATTCACCACAACAAGACCAGCTCTACAGGAAATACTTCAACCTGTTCTGCACACTGACCACCACAATGGATCAGCAGCAAAGTAAGAACTCAGAAATTAAAGGACAGAACCTAACCTACACACCGATGCAAAAGATAAAACTAAGCAGTGGACTCTCACCAAATAAGACGAATAGAATATTACCACACTTATCAATTATCTCAATAAATGTTAATGGCTTGAATTCCCCACTGAAGAGACATAGATTGGCTGACTGGATTAAAAAACACAAGCCATCCATCTGCTGTCTGCAAGAAACACACCTGGCTTCAAAAGACAAATTAAAGCTCCGAGTCAAGGGTTGGAAGACAATTTTTCAGACAAATGGAATTCAGAAGAAAAGAGGAGTTGCAATCTTATTTTCAGATACATGTGGATTTAAAGCAACTAAAGTCAAAAAAGACAAAGATGGTCACTTTATATTGGTCAAGGGAAAAATACAACAAGAAGACATTTCAATTCTAATTATCTATGCACCCAACTTAAATGCTCCCAGATTCTTGAAACAGACCTTACTCAGTCTGAGCAATATGATATCTGATAATACCATAATAACAGGGGACTTTAACACTCCTCTTATAGAGGTGGACAGATCCTCTAAACAGAAATTAAACAAGGATATAAGAGATTTAAATGAGACCCTAGAACAACTGTGCTTGATAGATGCATATAGAACACTCCACCCCAAAGATAAAGAATATACATTCTTCTCATCACCCCATGGAACATTCTCCAAAATTGATCATATCCTGGGACACAAAACAAATATCAACAGAATCAAAAGAATTGAAATTTTACCTTCTATCTTCTCAGACCATAAGGCACTAAAGGTGGAACTCAACTCTAACAAAAACGCTCGACCCCACCCAAAGACATGGAAATTAAACAATCTTCTGTTGAATAACAGATGGGTGAAGGAAGAAATAGAACAGGAAATCATCAACTTCCTTGAGCATAACAACAATGAAGACACAAGGTACCAAAACCTGTGGGATACTGCAAAAGCAGTTTTGAGAGGAAAATTCATTGCTTTAGATGCCTATATTCGAAAAACAGAAAGAGAGCACATCAACAATCTCACAAGCGATCTTATGGAATTGGAAAAAGAAGAACAATTTAAGCCTAAACTCAGTAGAAGAAAAGAAATATCCAAAATCAAATCAGAGATCAATGAAATTGAAAACAAAAGAATCATTCAGAAAATTAATAAAACAAGGAGTTGTTTTTTTGAAAAAATAAAATAGATAAACCATTGGCCAGACTAATGAGGAATAGAAAAGTAAAATCTGTAGTAACCTCAATCAGAAATGATTAAGGGGAAATAACAACTGATCCCACAGAGATACAAGAGATCATCTCTGAATACTACCAGAAACTCTATGCCCAGAAATTTGACAATGTGAAGGAAATGGATCAATATTTGGAATCACACCCTCTCCCTTGACTGAGCCAGGAAGAAATGGACCTCCTGAATAGACCAATTTCAAGCACTGAGATTAAAGAAACAATAAAAAAATCTTCCAACCAAAAAATGCCCTGGTCCAGATGGCTTCACTCCAGAATCCTATCAAACCTTCAAGGAAGAGCTTAATCCTGTACTGCAGAAATTATTCCAAAAAATTGAGGAAGAAGGAATCTTCCCCCAACACATTCTGTGAAGCAAACATCACCCTGATACCAAAACCAGGAAAAGACCCAAACAAAAAGGAGAATTTCAGACCAATCTCACTCATGAATATAGACGCAAAAATTCTCAACAAAATCCTAGCCAATAGATTACAGCTTATCATCAAAAAAGTCATTCATCATGATCAAGTAGCCTTCATCCCAGGATGCAAGGCTGGTTTAACATACGCAATTCTATAAACGTTATCCACCATATTAACAGAGGCAAAAGTAAGATCATATGATCCTCTCAATAGATGCAGAAAAAGCATTTGATAAAATCCAGCATCCTTTTCTAATTAGAACATTGAAGAGTATAGGCATAGGTGGCAATTTTCTAAAACTGATTGAAGCTATCTATGACAAACCCACAGCCAATATTTTACTGAATGGAGTAAAACTGGAAGCTTTTCCTTTTAGAACTGGAACCAGACAAGATTGTCCTCTGTCACCTTTACTATTCAACATAGTGCTGGAAGTTCTAGCCAATACAATTAGGCAAGAGAAGGAAATAAAGGGAATCCAAATGGGAGCAGAGGAGGTCAAACTCTCCCTCTTTGCTGACGACATGATCTTATACTTAGAGAACCCCAAAGAATCAACCACAAGACTCCTAGAAGTCATCAAAAAATACTGTAATGTTTCAGGATATAAAATCAATGTCCACAAGTCAGTAGCCTTTGTATACACCAATAACAGTCAAGATGAGAAGCTAATTAAGGACACAACTCCCTTCACCATAGTTTCAAAGAAAATGAAATACCTAGGAATATACCTAACGAAGGAGGTGAAGGACCTCTATAAAGAAAACTATGAAATCCTCAGAAAGGAAATAGCAGAGGATATTAACAAATGGAAGAACATACCATGCTCATGGACAGGAAGAATCAACATTGTTAAAATGTCTATACTTCCCAAAGCAATCTACCTATCTACCTATTCAATGCCATTCCTATCAAAATACCAACATCGTACTTTCAAGATTTGGAAAAAATGATTCTGCGTTTTGTATGGAACCGGAAAAAACCCCGTATAGCTAAGGCAGTTCTTCGTAATAGAAATAAAGCTGGGGGCATCAGCATACCAGATTTTAGTCTGTACTACAAAGCCATAGTGCTCAAGACAGCATGGTACTGGCACAAAAACAGAGACATAGACACTTGGAATCGAATTGAAAACCAAGAAATGAAACTAACATCTTACAACCACCTAATCTTCGATAAACCAAACAAGAACATACCTTGGGGGAAATACTCCCTATTCAATAAATGGTGTTGGGAGAACTGGATGTCTACATGTAAAAGACTGAAACTGGATCCACACCTTTCCCCATTCACAAAAATTGATTCAAGATGGATAAAGGACTTAAATTTAAGGCATGAAACAATAAAAATCCTCCAAGAAAGCATAGGAAAAACACTGGAAGATATTGGCCTGGGGAAAGACTTCATGAAGAAGACTGCCATGGCAATTGCAACAACAACAAAAATAAATAAATGGGACTTCATTAAACTGAAAAGCTTCTGTGCAGCTAAGGAGACAATAACCAAAGCAAAGAGACAACCTACACAATGGGAAAGGTATTTGCATATTTTCAATCAGACAAAAGCTTGATAACTAGGATCTATAGAGAACTCAAATTAATCCACATTAAAAAAGCCAACAATCCCATATATCAATGGGCAAGAGACACGAATAGAACTTTCTCTAAAGATGACAGACGAATGGCTAACAAACACATGAAAAAATGTTCATCATCTCTATATATTAGAGAAATGCAAATCAAAACATCCCTGAGATATCATCTAACCCCAGTGAGAATGGCCCACATCACAAAATCTCAAAACTGCAGATGCTGGCGTGGATGTGGAGAGAAGGGAACACTTTTACACTGCTGGCGGAACTGCAAACTAGTACAACCTTTTTGGAAGGAAGTATGGAGAAACCTCAAAGCACTCAAGGTAGACCTCCCATTTGATCCTGCAATCCCATTACTGGGCATCTACCCAGAAGGAAAAAAATCCTTTTATCATAAGGACACTTCTACTAGACTGTTTATTGCCGCTCAGTTTACAATCGCCAAAATGTGGAAACAGCCTAAATGCCCACCAACCCAGGAATGGATTAACAAGCTGTGGTATATGTATATCATGGAATACTATTCAGCCATTAAAAAAAAATGGAGACTTTACATCCTTCGTATTAACCTGGATGGACGTGGAAGACATTATTCTTAGTAAAGCGTCACAAGAATGGAGAAGCATGAATCCTAGGTACTCAATTTTGATATGAGGACAATTAATGACAATTAAGGTTATGGGGGGGGAGCAGAAAGAGGGACGGAGGGAGGGGGGTGGGGCCTTGGTGTGTGTCACACTTCATGGGGGCAAGTCATGATTGCAAGAGGGACTTTACCTAACAATTGCAATCAGTGTAACCTGGCTTATTGTACCCTCAATGAATCCCCAACAATAAAAAAAAAAAAAAAGAGATGATTAGGCCATGAGGGCCCTTCTTTAGAATGAGATTAAGGTCTTCATTAGTTAAGCGAGAAGTCTTTCCATTTCTCACTCTTCTGCCTTCTGCCACGTGAAGACATAGATTTCCTTCCCTCTGCAAGATGCAGCCCTCACCAGAAAACTGAACCTGATGATGCCTTGATCTTGTACTTCCCAGACTCCAGAAAGATGAAAAATAAATTTGTGTTGCTTCTGAACTACTCATCTTGGGCATTTTGTTCAGCAGCACATACTAAGGCAGAGAAAAATTACTCAGTGCTTGTTAATTACTGAAATCCCATCATCATAGGAGATTTTGGATCTTTGAGAGTTGTTTTTCTTATAAATGAGGATGCAATATCCTAAACAACATATTAACAGGTTGAATTAAAAATTAATGTTTAAGTAATGTACTTTGGTTACAATTAAATCCAATTTATGTGACAGTTGTTCTTAATGTTTCAGTGGGCTCCCTCAACAGGTGACAATTACTTAAAAAAAAAAATCCTTCCCTTCTATTTACCCAATTTGCCATAGTATAGTCTTGTGAAAAATGTTGGCTTTTCAGAAAGAGAGGTTAGGGGAAAAGGGACAATTTATTTTTTTCCTTACTTTAATGGCTTTTGATAAAAGAATTAACTCCTACACTTGATCCTAGCCAAAGGACGAAGAAGCAATAAGAGTTAACTCCTAAATTCACAAAATTGCAAAAGAAGGTGCAGTGTCTCACATTCTTAGAGCATAATATCAATTGGGAGAGACTTGGACTTTAATGATCAGAAAAATACCAGTTCAGTGCTGTTGTCTCTAAGGACCTTCAATTTCCATGGTAGCATGCCTCTGGTAGTGATCAGTGGTTCAGCCATTTGAAAATCCCAATTTTTGCATAATTAAGGAGGTAGAAATGGGAGTGACTATATATTCTGTCTGCGGGAGACAAACGTACATAAAGATGGGAGTAAATGTCTTATTGGCCAGTAGACTCTGAGAGATGAGGACATAGAAGCCTTGGTAGGCCTTCCTTCCAACACATGAGAGCCATGCAGTAATCGCGCAGGGAAATGGATGTGCAAGATTCTACAGAATGGTTGTGAGACTTGGGCAGTGAAGGACCAAAAATGAGAGGTTATCCTGAGGCGTGAATGAAAGGAAGCAGAGTCAGGTTTTGTGTGGGCAACGTGGCTGTTAGTGACTCTGGTGCAGCAGGCGAGTTTGAAAAAGAAGTCAGCACGTGGGTTACGTGGGTGGGGATATAAGGGTTGTGTGGGGGTAGGGATTGGTGTACTCATTCCTTCCCGGGCGGGACATTCCTTCCTGGGTGGGCGGTTCTGTTTGGGTGAGTCCCTGCATTTGGCCCCATCAAGACTATTTCTCTGCTTCCACACATCACTCATAAATTAGTCTGCAGTACCAGTATTTTTAGGTGTATTCCTACCCTTTAATTTTAGTCATTCTAATGACAATATGTCCTGGTAAAGTCCTTTTGCAGTGTATTTACCTGGGGATCATTGAGCCCCCTATATCTGAATTTCTAAGTATCTTGCTAGTCCTTGGACATTTTCATCAATTATTGCCTTAAATAGGATTTCTAAACTTCTTTTCCTCTTCCTTCTTGGGAATGCCAATAATTTATAAATTCAGTTACTTCATGTAGTCCCAGATATCTCAAAGACTTTGCTCATTTTTCTATATTATTTTTTCTTCAGTTTTGTCTAATCAAATTACTCCAAAAGACCTGACTTAAAGTACTGAGATTCTTTCTTCTGCTTAGTTTAGCCTATTCTTGAATTCTTGAAGGTTTCAAATGTGTTTTTTATTTCCTTCAATGAATTTTGCAGCTCCAAAATTTCTAGACTTTTTAAAAAAGATATCTATCTCCTTGGTAATTTCCCATTTATATTTTGAATTGATTTTCTGGTTTCTTCATTCTAGTTTTCAGGTTTTGCTTGCATCTCATTAAGTTTCTTTAAAATTAATATTTTGAAGTTTTCTCTGGCATTTTGAGGAATCTGCTTTGATTTGGATCTGTTGCTGAACATTTTTTTTTGGTCCTTTGGTAGTGTCCTTGATTTCTTTCATGTTTCTTGTGACCTTTTTGTGATCTATACATGTGATGCAGCATTCATTTACTCTGATTTTTTAAAATTGCTTTTGAAGTGGAGAATTTTTTCCTGAAGATATATTTATGATGTCAGTTGAATAGGACACTCTGGCTTTGATTCCTGATGCCTGCAGTTGTATGATCTTTGCATAATTTCTTAGACAATGCATGGAGTCAGTAATAGTGACTTAGTAATAGTGTGATTTCCTTGGTGGCATAGGATATAGGCTGTGGTATAGTTGAGGCTGTGGTAAAGTTTTTCTGAGAACTTGAATGCCCGTCAAGTCAGTCTTTGGGCCCCAGGTCTGGCAGGAGTGAGCTAATCATCCCTAATTTTAGGCCCTCAAAGCAGCTTGTGTTAGTAGTGATATTAGTGTGTCATCAGGCAGCCTGGTCAGATGCTAGTAGTTGGAGCATAAGGGCATGTTTATGAGCAGAGTCTTAGGTTCTTGAGCAGCTGATGTGTTGTGGAAAGTGGAAACAGAGGGGCCACCAAGTAGGAACCAAGTGGTCCATGTTAGTGTTATTGGCAGCCGTGATGAATTGGGCAGTCTGGTCCCTTGTCCCACCACTACCTGTGTCAATAGGGGGTATTGTCCTATGTATGCTTAGGAGAAATGGGTCTTCCCTAACTTTTCGTGGCTGGCTGGTGGCTGCAGCCACATTACCTTGAATTCAACCTAAGGAAAGGGCAGACACCAGTGTCAAACTCACAAAATAATGCTGGCAGTGCTCTTGTAATCAAAGAAATAAAGGCTCCTGTTAGGTGAAGAGCATGGGCAGGACAGTGTAGGGAATGTAATGCCTACACTTATGCTTATGCCTCAGTCTCAGAGAAACCCACAAGAAGGCAGTGGGAACTGTCCTACATATGCGTAGGGGAACTCAGGTTTCCCTGTCCCTCCTGAGCTGCATGAGGCTGCAGCCATGTCAGTTTGGCTTTAAACTCCCCAAAGGGAGCTGTGACCAGGGTGGGTGGGGCTCCTTCTAGGCAAACACCATGTACAAGATGCTGGGGGTTGAGCCATCAACTCAAGACTCAGTCTCACAGCACCCTGTAGCAGGGCAATGAGAATTGCTCGAGGTATATGAGGGGACTCGGGCTTCCTTGTGCCTCCTTTGCTGAGCAGGGTTGCAGTTGTGTCAGTCTGAACTTAGCCTGAGGGCAGAGTGCTGTCCAGCTTTAAACTTCAAAATGATGCTTTGGGCCTGTGCCCAGAGAGGGCAGGGTTCTTTTCTGTCCAGCTGCATTTGGCAATACACCATGTGTTGAGTGTAGTTTCTCATAGCAGCTTGTTTCAGGATGGGGGCTGGGAGTATTGTCTTAGATGTGTTTCGGAAAGTCTGGTTTCCCCCTAACAGAAGGGGATGATAGCCAGCATTAGCTCAAACTCAGCCCAAGGGTGGGGCACAGTTCAGTGTGAAACTCTCAAAATGGTGTGTTGGGCCTATGACTAGAAATGCTGGGGCTCCAGCCAGCAAGCAGTGTGGGCAATAAACTGTGGAAATGCTATAGTGCTGTAGTCTCAACAGTAGTCTACCTCAGGACACTGGAGACTTTCCTAGGGGTGTGTGGCAGGGCCTGGGCTCCTCTGTTCCTCCTTGGAGCCCTACAGCACCTACAGGTATGCCTACAGTTTCTGAGTTCCGAGCTCTCAGAACAGCACCAACGCAAGCTGCTCTAGATTCCACATGAGATCCCTGAAGTGTCACATCTGTGCAATCTCCAAGCAGCTCCCGATGTCAGGCCCTAGATCTGCATGGCTCAAGGGGGTTCTTTTATAGCCAAGATCAAAAAAGCTCATCCATGGCTGGACATGAAGGCTCACATCTGTGATTCTAGCATTTTGGCAATCCAAGGTAGGAGGATCATTTGAGGCCAGTAGTTTGAATTTGAGACCACCCTGAACAACACAGCAAAATCCCTGTCTCTTAAGAAAGAAAGATGACGAGGAAGAAAGGAAGAAGGAAAGAAAGAAGGAAGGAAGGGAGGGAGGGAGGGAGAGAGGAAGGAGTCTATCTTGCAGGATGGTGTCCTGAAGCCTTCTCTTTTTACTGTTTTCCCATGTCTAGAATCTTCTCTCAGCTTAGTCTCTGACTGGCAAGCTGCCCTGACGCCTCTTCTTATCCACTTTTGGTGCTTTCTGTAACTTCTCTGTTGAACCCTAGCATTCTCGTCTAGACAATCTATTCAAAATGTGAGAATCTGCTTACTATTCTGGATCCTCTGCATGAAGGAGCACTTACTAGGCACTCCCTGTGTCTAGTTAGCCATCTTACACACATTATTTCACACTGTTTTAATTAATGTAGCTTTGTAGCAGGTGTTGAAATCAGGAACTGTGAACCTTCTAGCTTTGTTCTTTTTGAAATTTTTTGTTGCTATTTGGGGTTCCACAAGATTCTCTATGAATTTTAGAATAGATTTTTCTATTTCTGCAAACAAAAAGTCTTTGGGATTTTGGTAGGCATTGCATTGCATTTCTAAATTGCTTTGTGTAGGATAGACATCTTAACAATATTAAGTCTGTCAGCCCATAAACACAGACAGTCTTTGGATTTATTTGTGTTTTCTTTAATTTTTTTCAGCAACGTTTTATAGTTTTCAGTGTAGATGTATTTCATCTTCCTGGTTAGCTTATTCCTATGTACTTTATTTTTCTGATGCAAATATAAATGAAGTTGTTTTCTTAATTTTATTTTTGAATTATTAATTGTTAGTATACAGAAATGCAAATGATTTTTGAGTGTTGATCTTACATCCTACAACTTTGCTAAATTCATTGTCTATAATTTTTTTTTGGTTTTGGGGTGTGCCATCTTTAGAGTTTTCTACATACAAGATCCCATCATCTGGGTGGTGCCTGTGGCTCAAAGGAGTAGGGCACCAGCCCCAAATGGCGGAGGTGGTGGGTTCAAACCCAGCCCCAGCCAAAAACTGCAAAAAAAAAAAAAAAAGATCACATCATCTGTGAATAGAGAATAGAGATAATTTTACTTCTTCATTTTCAATTTGGATGTTTTTTATTCCTTTTTCTTGCCTAATTGTTTTATCTAGAAGCGATGAAAACAGAATCCTTCCCTTGTTCCTGAGATTAGAGGAAAAGCTTTCAACCTTTCATGGTTGAATATGATGTTAGCTGTGGTCTCTATTTTTAAATGTTACTATTTAATGTCTCCATCTCCTTCTATTCTGATGTCGTGCTACAGCAATTCTGTTTCTTTTTAAGACATGTTTCTATGCAAAGATCAACTTATTAGAATGCATCCTGTCCAGATGCATTGATTTCCAGATGTTTAACAAGATACGGTATGAGAGTGCATCAGAATGTGTGTTCTCCATCATGATACCCAAGTTTTATTGCTGACGATTCCTCCACCACCTTCCCAAGGCTAATGAACCACCAGATGCCCTTTGTTCACCACTAATTCCTTCCCTTGGGTCCAAAGGGGAGTCTCCTTTTCTTTCTTTGGTTTATTTTATATTTTGGGGGCCACACTCAGACACACATAATCAGTTTATATTTGGTGTCCCTGTTGGTATACAGTAAAGTAACTTAGCACCTAGGTTCTGTTTCTGTCCTTCAATTAAGTTTTGTGAGTGTAGTGTATTCAGTACTTTGCAAACAGTAGGTTCCAGCCAAGGTTGACTAAAGACTGGCTGAAGCTTGTGAAGTAATTTTATTATCATAGCAATCACATCTCAACAGTCACCAACAAATGCTGCTACTTAGGACAGTAGCATTTCACAGCTGCTAATAAGCTCTGTGAGAAACTACAGCTGTTGACTATCACTGAGGATGACAAAAACATTCCAGTAAGAGCAGGAAGAAGGAAAAGAGCAAGTGCAGAAAAGAGCAAAGAAAATATAGATCAGCTTCTAATTTTCAAAGTATTTTAAAGAAGGTAAATCTATAGCACTCCACTTTTTAAAAAGAAGCAAGTGTAGAATTTCACTGGTTTTAATGACTGACATGACTTCTTGTATATTACTTAAATCTAAATTATAAAAAGTCATAAAATAATGTTAGAACTGCAAAACACAAAGAGTTTAAGTAAAACTAAAGTTATGTATTTATCTAAAGCTGTAGGACCAGATTATCACAACCTCAACATACTTCTTCAAGAAAAGAATCAAAATTATTTTAAGTCACTATTGAAAGTTAAGTCACATGGTATGTGAGAACCGCACCCTGGTTTTTCCTTCTGGCAATACACTCACCAATATGATGGGCATTTAATTTCTTAAGAAAATAAATTAGCACCTACTCTGAGTCAATTTATTCTGTTTAAAAGAAATCAAGAATCTGTAAAGCAATGTTAATTGCTCTTTAATGTTGTGATTATATTCAATAAGAGATCTAAACCTATGTTTCTAAGAAAAATAAAATGGAAACCACTTAGGGAATAATAGGCTGAGAATAATACAATTTACCTGAACATTTAATTTAGAGTGCATTATTCTAATGCAGGGTTGTTAATACATTTATGGAAATATTTGAGAATGAAGTATTGGGCATTCCAAGATCTTTTTGTCTTGCTAAGAAGAATTATTATAAGGTGGAAGCCATTTTTATAGCAACACACGTCATAGATCATAACATTTTTAACATTTGTTAAATGGGGTTGTGTTATAGTTTTCCCCAGATATTGAAAGGATTTGACTCATTTCATATAGATTGGAGAAAGAAGAATGAAATATGACACCTATTAATAGCTGGCCTCTTGATGGGGGAATATTTCATAGAGAAAGGGAAGTGCTTTCATTCAATCACATTTCACAGAAAATTCCAGAATAGCCACACTAATTTTCTCTTTCTTTCCCGAAGAAAGCCAAACGTGAGTTGTCACAAAGGTAGAAACTATGCACTGGTATCTCAGTGATTGCTGCCTGGAAAAGAGGATTTTTTTCTCCTGTTTGGAGAAACAAGATTAAATCTAAAATTCATTACATCCTCACAGTCTCTCATACGTAAATAAAAGATACTTACTCAAGTTCAGCACTTTTATCAATGAGCACTTCAGTTGTTCAAAAGTGATTTTTCTACTTTCTGTAAACTTTTTTACAACAAAAGTATCATATAAATGATAACATGGAGTTTTATTTTTCTGTATTGGTTTTCTGGAAAATTTTAGATTTTATTCCTATTTTATAAAAGAGAGAAAGACATGGTAGGATAGGATCATAAAAGGAGCCTTGGGCTTTGGTTTGGGCTCTGCTTTCTTGAACTAATTACCTAAACTTCCTTGTGTTTCTGGCTTCTGAAATATAAAATGAAGATGTTATTTACTTTTCTTTTTAACACTCCCATGCAAACCTTTGGCAATATCATAAGCTAGTATGTAAATATATATTTTCTTTTTATTCAAATTTGAAGCTATTATTTTTTTTGTAGAACGTTATATGAGAAATACGAACTGCAAAATTGCAACCTTTATTATGATTTAGACACTCTACTAAAGGCAGAATGCCAACCACATAATTGGGACTATTATCTCTGCTTTATAGAGGGAAAACTGGGGCATGAAGGGTTGAAAAACTTGTTAATAAATGTCTCCTATTACAACATTATGGCAATTCTTATGGCTAAAGATACTGTGTAGTCTGAGGCATTGTCTTTGGATGAGATGGAAAATATCACCCATCATGTCTGAAGACTTGACTAAAACACACAGAGGCAATGACATTCATCGACCCTTAGTGAGGGTTGTGCTGTGTTGCAAAAGTGGCAAAATCAATAGAAAATACATGCATATATTTTCTCCATAATGATTAACTACATCAGGCTGCAATGACCTAATGGTCCAGCTCTACACTTGCTTATTTCACTAACTGGTTGGTATAGCTTTCTTTCCATCTCCCATGATCACACGTATAGATGATGGTGCAATACCAGATCTCAACTTTTTATTCTCTTGCTCTTCATGGTTCATTGTCTTTTTCTTCCTGCTACTGGATCATTCACAGGACAGCTGTGCTGACGCATATTTTGAAAGTTCCATAGAGCTCTCTAGTCTTCTTAATGGGGGAAGAAGTGATTTATTTATTTTATTCTTTTGGAGAGGAGATTGTCAATTCTATATTTAAATGACATTTTGGACAAGTACGTTGACACAAATTATCAAGGAAAACAGGTTCATCCAGCCTTATTTAGGCTGTAGAATCTCTACAGTGAGAGAGAGAGGTATGTTGTGTAGAGGAAAGGATATTGAAACTGCTGCTTTGGTCCTTGCTTTGCAGCCTGTTAAGCTGCTCATTACTCCAATTAGATTTTAAAGAGATACATCCCTACTAAATGTCCACCTTTTCTTCCTCACTAGGGATTCTATCCTAAATTCCTAGCTGCTTTCAGTGAGCTGGGGTAAAATGGTCATGCAAAGACAACAGATCGCACTTCAAACCTATCCCTCAAAGCTCAAATTAGGACCAGCTAATCTTTTCACTGGACCACATATTTAACCCTTCAGCGCATAAAGTGCTTAGAAAAACCATAGGTAGTCTCATCTGTCAACTCTGAAAAGGGATTAGAGGGCGGGGAGACAAGGGAAGTTGGCGGACTTTTACTATTCCCCCCCCCCCCCCGCCAAAGCCTCCTCTGATATACACCTCTGAGCACCGTGTCCCAGATGTTCTCTGATGGGTCCTCATTGATGGCATCTGTCCTACCCCCAGGAGGCTGGAGCATGTGAAGCCTCTTCCCAGGGTTTGGGGGGGCTGTAATTCCAAATTGTGCAAAGGCATACCCAATGCACATACTGGGTATAAAAACATCTGAAAATACTGAGTAAGTTGATGGAGACCTTAGTGATTGAGATCAAGTTTAAAAGAAGCGCAGCAACTATTCAGCTCTAGATTTGTGTTAAGGAAATGCAGCCTCTGTTACAGCAAATCTTTTAGGATTTTTCAAGAGAAACCAGAAACATAGTTTGTTTTTTTTTTAATTATTAAATCCTTCACTTTTTAAAAGCTTTCTTGTGTGTTAAGTAAAACTCAGACATAGGCTAAAGAAAAAACATGATCGTGCCCTTGATTTGCCCAATGGGCTTCAAGACTCTGAAATAAGAAGCAATTACCTGTTTGGTGCCAGATCAATGTGTTCAGTGGCTTAAAGAATTTATTCTTTAAAAGTTTCTTTTCAGGTTGTGGAGTGAAGTTGTATGTTTCCCTGCTAATTCTTCCTTTGGGTTATGTAATGACTCTCTCTCACTTTGCATTAACTTGGCTTAATTATCAGCTGGTCCCCAGAGACTTCTCTAATGGTGATGTCTCCAGGCTCTGAAATCCAGTTATGTACGTGCATCACTAACTTGCTATCTAATAAATAATGTTTCATGGCATCTCTTGTAACTACTACTTTTTAATCATTCAACTTTTCGTCAATGTCAAATCTTGTTTCCCTAGTAGATTGCTAGTTTTTTCTAGTGAAAGGCATATATAGACTTTTTTCTTAGCATTGTCTAAGGAAGTATATAAATTATAGGTAAGTTTAGTAAGTACTTGGATAAATATATTTAAAGTAACTCTATGCCAAGATATAAACAGATATTTAATTTCTTAAAATGTAATAATAACTATTTATTAAATTCTTGCTAGGCACAGGGCTTAAAATTTTTATTAGTTAAGTATTACTGGCTCTATATTATAACAGCAAAAAAAAGAAAAATATATCCTGAGGCTTGAAAAGATTTTGTCCATGTCACACATAACTTGTGAGCTGGGATATACTTTAATATTGAATATACTTTAATATTAACACAGGTGTAAAGTGGGTAACTGAAAAAATAAACTCCAAACCAGGTAGCAAGTTGCTGAAAATTCAGCAAATAATACCATGAAAAGAATTTAAATGCATATGTTTCCATACTCAGATGGAATGTGAATACTCAAAATGACTCATTATTCAGAGCACTGACACGGTAGCTATTTCCAACTTCTTAAAAACAATGCTTCCTCTTTTCCAATTACCTATCACAAAAGTTTTAATTAATTCTTTCAAAACCTACTTGCTGGAGTCATAAAAAATGAATAGTGGAATTAGAAGGTATTTTAGAAATTATTTGGTTCAACTTATCCATTATAAAATGAGAAAAAAGATGCAGGAAAATATTTGCCCAAGTATATACTACTCAGAGAATAAATATTAGAACCAGTACTGCGTTTCCATATAATAAGATAACGAAACATTATCTTATATAAGATAATGTTTAAGATAAAATAAGATAAAAAACATTTTATTCTTTGGAAATCAGCATGGTTTACTTTACATAGCTTGTAATGACATGCTGGGACCTCGCCTCTTGATTGACAAAGAACAAATAAAAATGGATTGTGAGCAGTTAATTCTTATCCTGGTTGACAATGATGCCCTCTACGCTGATCTGAGCTAGCTGGATGGAGGGAGAAGTGGTAGATGAAGCCCGTGATGATCAAGTGAAGCAGGCAATGTCTAGTTCCTGATGCCTAGTGAATACAATGGAAGTTTTCAAGAAAAGGAACTGTATTTTGTCCCTTCTAGCTTTTCCAGCAAGTGGCTGAATGCATGATAGTTGCTGCTTAGAAGTAAGGCAAATGTTTTCCTTCCTGCTTCTGGCCCAATTAACATTTAATGATTGCTTCTGTCTGTCACACCGTGTGTCCTAATCTTTCATCTATATTAATTGCATTTATTCCTTACCAAGAGAAAACAAAGCCAAACCACACACACACACACCCTGAAAACCTTGTGAGATAAGTAACATTTCCATTTCACAGATAAGGATGTAATTTAGAGGTGGCAATTTTTGCAGTACCTACAACTAGCAAAGCAGGTGATAAAAACCAAGATTCCAATTCCAGAACCCTTTATGCCACCTTGCTTTTTCCCTAACACTGTCTGTTAAAAATATTTGCATTTGAAGATGTTTGAGCAAATATCATGTTATTGATCCTGTTATTATACATTAGAGTGAACACAATGCTGCAGCCGTCTCAGCCATAGCTGATGAAAATGATGACAATGTTAAAGCTGATTTTTTGAATTGGACACACTAGACCTCATCACCCAATCAAATATTGTCCCTCACTGGGAAATGGTACCATTCAGTCATGAAAAAGCCATAGAGATTTTAAGATGAGAAGAAGACAAAGCATTGCTTATTTCTGTACAACAAGCCAGAAATACTTATAAAGCCCTGTGTTGGGACAATCAAGCTGTATGTTATAAACAGAAAACTCTAAGATCAATTTCCAAGGAAATATATAATACTGAAGGATGAATGGTATCCCTGCCTTGATGTTGAACTCATGAATAGTAAGGACCAAGTTTCATTTATCACTGTGAAACCAGGTACATGGAAGATGCTTATTACGTTGGTGGGTGAATCCTGAATTTACCTGTAAAATCAATAAAAATAGGCCAGGTGTAATGGGCTCATCTCATGCCTATAATCCCAGAACTTTGGGAGTCCAAGGCAGGAGGATCACTTGCGCCCAAGTTTGAGATGCTGCAACACAGTGAGAGCTTGTCTGTACAAACAAATTAAAACAAACAAACAAACAAACAAACAAAAAAAAAAAACAAACAATGGTGGTGTGTGCCAGTAGTCCTAGCTACACAGGATGCTGAGAAGGAGAATTGCTTAAGTTATGATAGCCACACCACTCCAGCCTGGGCAACACAGGGGTAATGTATCTCTAAACAAGAAATGAACAGTTAAAGATAAAGACAGTAACAAAATTTCCTACATCCTCTTCCTGTTCCACTGGCTAAGTAGGTAAGGATACCTGCAGAGGACAAGATTTTTTTCCCCAAACATTTGGTTGTGGCCTGTAATGATCAGATTTGGTCTTTATTATGAATTTTCTGTTATTAAAAAAATCAAACTTAATTGTTGTGTTATTTAAGACTATCAAAAAAAGTGCATAGAGAAATCTTGTCTTTACCAACCAATATTTGTAAGAGTTGGCAGAAAGCAATTTAATATTCACTAAAGCATATGATTGATGTAACTTTTGTTATTTACATAGCTGTGTCTGCAGTGATTAACTAAAGTTAGTCTTATTCTTAAATTACCTGGATATTTTAGTAAATTTTAATTAAAAAAATGAAAATTAACTTAATTAGACAGCTATACAGCTATAATGTTCTGCACAGGCCTGTCTTTTCAGAGTAGATATAAAAGCAGCTCAAACTGGGTTAATTTAAACTCAAACAAAAGGTCAGCTGGCAAAAAAGTAAAGACCTCCATGACCCTTGTTCAAATCCTGGAAGCTATAAATCCTGCTAAATGACTTAAGGCTTTATAAAGCAAGCCCAACAAAAGATAATCAACATTGTAATTATTGTTCAATTATGTACTGAATAATAAGCCTGGTTTTTATTTGTCAAAGCAACAGGACTTAAGTCATTTGCAAAACCATTCTAAAAGTCTGTAGGTTACATAAGCAATTAAAGAAAAATCATAAAACCAAATACTTAAAATTGGTTGAAACCTGAAAAGTATCCATTAGGCTTTTTGAAAGTCAAGGTTGCAAGGGTAACTACGATGCTAAATGCAAGGACAAAATCCATTCAGGTTTCACAATCTCCTGTGTCTCGCTTTTTATCAAAAAGTTCAGCCAAAGAAAGAAGAATAATTGAAAAGCCCTTCGGACTCCAAACCACAAGTTACGTGACCTTCGGTTTTCCTTATGAAGTGTCTCAAAAACAAGCAGCAGGATGTTCCATAAACCAAAAGTTGAAAATCTTGGTAACAGTTTATGTGTTTTCTTAATTGCTTAAAAAAATAACAATTAATGAGTGACTGGAATAAAATCCTATCCTTAATTATTTTAAGATGTATTTGTACTGCATTATTCATGCAACACATAATGCAATGTGCTTGACAATGCCCTTAGAATTGATTAATTTCAAACTATTGTATTTCCTGAAAGTTTACTCAATTATTGCTTCTAATAATTGAATAGAAGTAGTTTTTAAAACTTAATTTTTGACTGAATTCTTACACTGACTACTCCCAATGATTGACAGTATGAGTAGTTTTTAAATTTTAATTTTTATTGAAATTTTACATTTAATATTTCTACATTATTGACCATAGGCATTTCTTTTGTAAAGAAAAACCTCAGAGAGGCCTTCAGCCTGTTGCCTTTTTCTAAATATATTTCTGTTAAGAAATTAAAAACGAAAAGATAGAATGATACTTGGGGAAAGAATTGGAGACTCTCTTGAAATGTAAACTGCTTATTTTTTTTATCTGCAGATATATGCTTTAAATTTCAAAAATCTTTGTTTGGGGCTTTGTATGATAATTTATAGGAACAGCTTTGAGTGAGCTATCCCCGAGGTTACAGAGACCTTATATAATCATTCTACTGGAGGTATTTAATAAACACAGAGCAAAATCTCAAGCCCCCCAGTATATTGCTACAACATGAATTAAAGAAAAAAAAGAATGTTCTGATAAAGTGAGAATATTGTCACTGACCTCTACAATTTGGTTGATCTAAAGAAAGGAGACCCTTTCTGTGGTCAATGTGGAACCTACTGAAATCTGGTTTTTGCATTTCCACCAGTTCTCAAACCTCTGGGAAAAAGCAACATTCCGTTTTTAAGAAAAGAGGTTTACAAAGCTCAGAAACCTTGGACATCAAATAGCTCTTACAAAACAACATTTTGATGATTTAAGTGTAAATGAATGAGAAACATATGGATTAAATTTCTCTTAAAATACACATGGGTTTAAAAATTAAGGGCAAAAGTGCTTGGAAAAATTAGTTTTTAGTTTTACTGAATCCAAAAGGTTTGAAAAATAGTTCGAGTTGTTTGACAAACCCAAGGCACGGCCGGATTCTTGGGTGTTTCATTGGTGGTACCAATCGCTTCGACGTCAGGCATTGGGTGGTTTCTGTCTCCTTCAAAAGGCAAATCAGATGTATTCTCTACATTGTCCTATAACCACCAATAAAGTGGGTGAACCAATCACTCAGGTATAACAGGGTGTACATTAAATTATCAGATCAGCTGTGTATGGCTAAACCTTACAATTATTGTTTAATCATCCCAGGAAACCAAAAAGAGTTTCCAAAAATTTGAAGTCAATTCTATCTCTTTACTATTGTAAAGTTCAGAAGTGCTCATTACATCCAGTGCTGATGTTTTCCAAAATGTGGAATGCAGATCATTGGTATTAGAAATACCTAAATGCAGATTTTTCGACCCTTTTTCACATCTACCATTGCAAAATCCCCTTTTTCAGATCTACCCTATCAAAATCTCCGGGGGCAAGGTTGAAGATCTCCATAGTATACAAGCTATGAGTCTTGTGCCCTCTAAAACTTAGAGAATCACATTTCTCATTCATGAGGCAGGTACTATTACATTTCATGAGCAAAGAGCCTTCATCATATTCTATGTGGTTGACTTGAATGTCACTTTGATTCAATTTCTAGATTGAAAGATCCCCATGGGCAGGAACTATGTCCACTCATGCTCACAATTGCATCTCCTTCCCAGTACCAGTCATAAAGTAGGCTCTTGATATTTGTTTTTTTTTTAAGTGTTCTAAAAAATTTTAATGAATCCAAAGGTACATACTTTTGCTTAAAACTCTTGCATGCAATAATATACTGTGAAAGATTTTTGAGAAGGTATAAGACTATTAAATATTGATCTAGTCAACATTTTGTTCTCTGTCTATTTTTACTATTAACTTAAAATGTAAATGAAGGAACCCTTAAACAACTTCATATACCATAATTAACAGAGAAATGACTCAACATACTGTGGCCTTTGTCTAGGTAATCGTAATCTACCTAAATTGATACCCTTCTGCTCAATCTCATGAATAATTCTGTCAGGGCAGTAAATGTTAACTCCAGGATACAGTATCTTTACACAGTTACTCGCTTAATGACTCCCTGTCTGTATCTGGTATCGCCAGTTATCCCGGTAAGGTGATACTATGAAAGAAAAATAAGTGATGAATCACGATGAGTTAAAATATTTATGTAAAGATACAAAGACATATAATGACAGGAGAAAAAAATACTTTTATATCTGTGATTATCAAAAGTAGTTTTAGGTGTAAAAGTTGCGCATGAATGTTTTTTCTATGTTTATAAAATAAATATTTCATGATTGCTCAGTTTGATGACTATCCATGTGCATCATACCACCTATGGTTTTCAGTTTGCTTGTATGTTTATACACACATGCACATGCGTATATATACACAGATAGACTCTTACACACAAGAACACACATGCACACTATGCATACCACTCGTATGTATTTTTAAAAAGTGCTAAACTTGAATTTGTAACTACGCATGTGTCTTTCCAAATGAATTCATTAGTGATATTTTCCTGTTAGCAAATATTTCTTTATTTTAATGATTACAAAATAGCCCCTGTACTGACCTCCTAGTTTTGACATTTTGGTCATTTAACAGATTTATTCTTATAAAAAATACTCTCATTAGTTATTAGAGTATATTTTCAAGCACATTCCTGCTTGATGATTATCTTTGGATCAACTCTTAACATAGATTGGGTAATGATGGTAGGTATCTATCGAGCACTTCTTATGGTTCTGAACTTGAGCAAAGCCCTTTGTAAGCATTATTTCATTTCTCTCTAACAAAATATCTATGAAGTAGGTATAATTTCGTATTTTACCTTCTTTGGGCCAAGACACTAGTAAGAAGTAAAGTCAGAGTTTAAACCCTTGGCCATTTCCAAGGTATGTTCTTCACCTGGATGAAATTAGTGTGTCAAAAAATGTTCAAACTATTTTAAGGTTTGATACCAAGTTGCTCTGCAGAAAGGTTAAACCAATTTGAATTTCCTGTATGAACCAACAGTGTTAATTAGTTTGACAGAAAAATAGAAACATAAATTTTGCCTTAACTCCTATTTAATTCTCATTAAGGAAACTGAATCTTCCTAATTGTGTTTATTTCCATTTCAATTTCTGTAAAATCTGTTTTGTTCCTTGCCCATTTTTTTAACTCACTATCATTTTCTTAATCGTTTGTTGAAAAAATACTTTTTAAATTTGTTTCCATTTTGTCACTTGTCTTTAGTTTTGCAAGTGATATTTTTGATTTACAGAAAAAAATATTTTTATGAAACAAAGGACATACTGATTTCCTGCATACTGTGGAGGAGTTTTATGCTTAGTAAGCAATGAAAGTTATATTTTTATTTTGTTTTCTTTCTTCATATAACTCCTTAATTTATCTCAAACTTGTTTTGCTAGCTAAGCACCATTGCCAATTATTAAACTAGTCATTAATAATTGTTATTATTTTGGATTAATTGTATGTTTTTATAGATTTTCTATGTACAAAATGTAATCAGCAGACAGAGTTTTATTTCCTCCTTTCTACCTTTTGTTTTCAATTTCTTTTCCTTTTCTGAATGTACTTGTCAAGACCTCCTATACAACGTGCAATTGAAGTAGTGGTAGCAGAGAGTACTGTGCTTTGTACGGTGCACGATCTTTTACACAAAGTTTTCAGGGAAAAATAAGAATGCACATTATGCATGGGTAGCAGTGCTGGGGGGCTGGAGAGCCCAGCAGGGGTGTCACAGCGGGCACAGGATTCTCGTGGGAGATCTGGTGGGAGCCAGCCTGCGCCACCTCCACTAAGCGCTGAGATCAAGGGAGGGGGCGGTGGTGGGGCTGGTGATTTGCAAAACTTTTTTTTTTTTGATTCTATACAGATAATCTAATTTTTTCAATCTGTTCAAGTAAAAGAGTCAATTTATTTCATTGAATTTGCTATTACACCTATATTTTCTTTTACTTTTATTTTAAGTCTGATACTTATTTTCTCTGGTCCAAAGGCTTCTTCCGTCTGACTCCCTGTACTCCAGCCTCTTGCTCAGGTCCAGGATCTCAGCCTCTGGATTGAGTTCTTCTAGTCCGGCCTATTAGAGAAGCATTCTCATTAAAAATAATAATAAAAATAAAAAATGAAAAACCTGCAGAAAACCTATCATTATAGATTTACTTAAAATACATGAACTCTATTGGACTTCGTGTGTACAGTTAATTTTTAAAAGTGGGTTTAATCTGGGTGGTCTAGAATCTTGATCATTACATTAATTTCTATGTCAGTCTTTTTTATAATAATAAAATAGAAAAATTAATAATAGTAGGTCATTATTTTAGAAGTTTTATCTATGGAGAGAGGATAAAATGTCAGGTAATTTCTATCATAAAATAGAGTAAATTAAGTTTCAGGATAAAAGATACTTCTGCATGGTCTTTCAGGACAATAATGTAGCTAGGGAATTACATGGCTCTGACATTTCTTTTAACTAAACAGTATTTTCCCTTTCTGAAATATAAGCATATCATGTTTAGTCTGAAGTGAGCTTAGAAATTTGTTCCTGATTTGGTACATATGGCTAAAAGGGAGAGAGCCCAGAGTTATTATACAGGAAACACAGATATGGTGCAGCGGTTAATTTGCAGTTTACTTTCAGCACCTTTTCTCTTTAGTGAGCTGAAATTAAACAGGACCTTTCGGTGTTTCAATTATCATTCTACTTACTTACATAGATGCGTATTTTTTACCTATAAAACCACTTGTGACATAATAATGGAACACCAAAGAAGACAAAATTATTAAACTATATTAAACTCTAGCACATTTTTAATTTAAGTTTTCCAAAATGCATTATTTTGAAAAACTTTAAAAGTAAAGAAGAATTTTTAAAGTACAATAAACATCAGTGCATATTTCACTTAAATTCAATAATTAACAATGTCACATTGGTTCTCTGCCTCTCTACCCTCACGAACACTCTTATGAATGTGGTGCTATTTGAAAGTAAGCAGCAGAGATCCTGACATTTTACTCTTAAGCTATTTAATGCACATCTTCTAAACATAGGGACATTCTCCTCGCAAAGTAAATAACTCCTTAATAAATATTCTGGATTTCTAATAAATATCCAGTTCACATTCAAAGTTCTTTAATTGTCTCCACACGTCCTTTATTGAATTTTATTTTCTGTTTGGGTTCAAATCCAAGATCATGCATTGCACTGGGCAGTTAGTTTCCTTTCACTATTTTAGATATCGTTCCCTTGGGCCTTCTTTTCCCATGACGTTGACTTTTGGAAGGGCCCAGAATGGTTTCCTTAGAGCACAATCAACCTTCTGTGTTTGTCTGATTGTTTCTTTGTATGCTGGTTTAATTTGGTTCTCCACTTTATTGTCTGTAAATGAGAGATCTAGAATTTTGATTAGATTCAGATTATTATTATTATTTTTTTTGGCAATGATACTTTGTGTATAATGCTGTCTACTTTTGTGTTGCATATATCAAGTATCAGGTGACACAGGCTAAGTTGTCCCATGTGAACAATGCTAAATTTATTCACTTAGTTAAGGTACATTGGAAAGGTACATTTTCTTTTCTTTAACTTGTGTTTTGGATGTTTATACTTTGGCACCTAGCTTACTGTTTCCACATTATCTGTTCCTTAATGATTATAACATGCATTACTGATCCTTGCCTAAATCATGAACCAACTCTTCATCTAGCAGGGGACCAAATCCCATGTTCTCTTGTGGTTGACAAAACCCATCTTCTGGCCATTAGCATATACGCTTGATTCCCTACTCTGTTCTTATTCTTGGTCTTCTATACTTTAGATACTTTGTGGTATCATGCACACTTAAAACTCTTAATTAGAATGTCTTTCTCACTTTCCCCAATTTTTCTTTCTTTCTTTTGCATTTGTCTATATGTATTTATTTAGGCAGAGTCTCACTTTGTCACCCTTGGTAGAGTACCATGGCATCATAACTCACAGCAACCTCAAACTCTTATCAAGTAGCTGGGACTACAGGTTCTTGCTACAAGATCCTTAGAGAGAAGGTCGCACTCACTCTTGCTCAGGCTGGTCTCAAACTCCTGAGCTCAGGCAATCCACCTGACTCAACCTCCCAGAGTGTTAGAATTACAAGCATAAGCAATGGTACTCAGCTATTTATTTATTTTGTCCCGTACTTTAAGATCATTTGGGGCCTAACATTGTCTTAATAGGTACAGGAGTACAGGAGACAGATCATAGGAGAAGAAGAAAGAAGTGGGGAAGGCAGAAGAGGAGGAAGGGAAGAAGAAAAAAGCCACTGGCCAATTAGAAAGAATTCTTGTAAAAAAACAAATTATTTTCTATGGGATTTGTATGCTTCCTGTTGCTTTTGATGCTCCACTGGTGAACTTAGATGGAGCGCGCGTGTACGCAATGCTAGATTTGAAGGTGCCTTGTAGGTTTCATCTTTGCAGTCTAGAATAGCTCATCTTGAAATGATTAAGTCTTTTAATAAAAGTTAAGTTTATAAAATGGCATTTCTTTTATTTTAATATATTCAATAGATAGTGTTTATATAAATGGATTTTGATTTCCCTGTGCTTTTGAACCTCTTCAATGATGAAACACTTTCATTTTCTGATGATGAACTTGATTTTGAAAAGAGTTGGAATTTGTGAACCAAGCCTGGTTACTAAGATGTGTGAAATAAACAAAGTGATTCCAATTTGGAAACATCAAACATATTTTTCCTGAAAGTACCCAAAATGCTGAAATGGTTAAGGAGCCAATTATTGTGCCATAGTTTGCACCTGTTTGCTTATGATGCATAAAGTTTTTAACTGGCTATTAGTTTAATATTCATACAAACATAAGCATATTTTTATTCCAACTGTTAGGAAATTTGAAAAAAGTTCTTTTTAGTTATTACCTTGCAATTGAGAGCAAAATAAATAACTTCCTCCTTCAATTCTCTCCCATTTGCCTTTCCTCCCTGTATCACTTTTAACTCTTTAATTGTACCATTCCTGCTCAGAAACATTTGTGTGTTGATATGGTCTTTGGCGTAAGCCCAAGATCTGTCACTCAGAGCACTTTAAATTCTGCTCATCTTATTTATTTAACGTATTTTGTATATTCTCTTTTCCATCATTCTGGACAATCTACTTGCTTTTCCTCTCCCTTTTTCTTGATAATAATTATCAAGTTATTAATCATACATTTATTACATACCTATTATATATGAGGCACTCTGCTAAAATCTACAAATAAAATGATGAAAAAGACATATTTCTTAGCCTCAAGGAGCTCACACTATAATGAGGTTGCCAAGTCATAAATAATAACTTAACAAATAATACATTTAATGTAATTTAATAAATAATAATGTAATGTGAGAAGTGCAAGTGGATTTTCAGATAAGACTGTGGCAGACTATTCCCCCATCCACTATTATTTGCTAGTACTATTTTTTCTTTACAGTCTAAAATAAGAGATGAAGTGGTATTTATTTTCTTTCTTTTTTCTTTTTGGAGACAGAATCTCACTCTGTTACCCTGATAGAGTGCCATGGCATCGCAGCTCACAGCAACTCCACATTCCTGGGCTCAAAGAATCCTCCTGCCTCAGGCTCCTGAGTTGCTGAGACTACAGGTGTGTGCCAGCATGTCCGACTAATTCTTCCATTTTTAGTAGAGAAGGGGTCTCACTGTTGTTCAGGCTGGTCTTGAACTTGTGAGCTCAAGCAATCCATCCTCCTTGGCCTCCCAGGTGCTAGGATTATAGGTGTGAGCCACTGCAGCCAGCCAGAGATAGAGTGATACTTCAATGGTACTTTATAGAACATAAAATCCAACCCTTTCATTTTTCAATACACAAAACTCATTCTCATGAAAGAGACGGCAGGACACGTAATTACTTAACAATATCAGAATTCAGTGCCTGTCCTCCCATGCGAAAGCGACACAGGGAATATTACACAAATACCTGGAATGTTGTATTTGGTTCCCGCCCAAAAGCAGATCCATGATAAGGGCTTCAAGGCAGGTAGTTCTTTGAGGAAGTTCTCACAGGAAGCATGAGAAGAAAAAAAGGAAGGTTAATAAAAGAGATTAGAACCAGTAAAGGATGCAATTATGACTGATTTATTACTGGTAGCACTTTGAGTTCAAGCCCACTGGGGCTCCTCTGAGTCACTGTGGACACTATGCCTCAGAATTCTACCTCAGGAGGGCAGCGGAGCTGGAAGATTTGTCAGTGACTTATGTCCCTCATTATTTGGAAAGTTATTCTTGGGGCCATTAAATCCCCATATTTAAAGCCCATTGTTGAGCTGTGAACAGTTTGCACAAGTTCTCATGCAACTAGAGAAAGACCTCAGACAATGAAGCAGAGGAATTCTTGGTCAGCTTGTCCACCAGGCTGCAGGTGAGCTCAGAAACAAGCCGAAGGTATGAAACAGAGTTTCCTGGTGTCTGCTGCTTGTATGGATGAAGATTTTTTTTGGAAGATTGAATAGAGATCAATGCCACTTTCTTGATTATTCTGCCCAGTGCCAAACCTGACCATAGCCATGGTTATCATTTTATAGCTTACCTTTGGCTGTTTCTCTTATTCTAGATAATTACTACTGTGGGAGAGTTTTGTACTTTCCATCAAAGAGAGACGTGCATTGCATTTGCAAAATGACATTGCAAAAAATTATAGTAATTTTACTTATCCAAAATTTTCTCATGTAAGAGAGTTTTTCTTTATATCTCTATTTTTTTTTCTGTTCTGTGTTATAAAAGAATTATCTATCTTGGAAGGCTTGACTATTCTAGATCATAGTAATTTTTTTTATTAAATCATAGCTGTGTACATTAATGCAATCATGGGGCACCATGCACTGGTTTTATAGACCAGTTGACATATTTTCATCACACTGGTTAACATAGCCTTCCTGGCATTTTCTTAGTTATCATGTTAAGACATTTAGTAAGTTTCACATGTACCCTTGTAAGATGCACCATAGGTGTGGTCCCACCACATAGCAATATTTTTAAAATTGAGGAGGGAGTAGTCATTTTCCTTTTGCTCTAGTCAAAGTGAAAAGATAGACTAAGGAGTTTGGTTATAATGTTAAATCTATGAGCATTTAGTCACTTACTGTTCAAGAAGTATACAAGCTCTTAGAAATGAATCTAAATTATTTGGTTTGGAAGCTGTCCCTAAACCTTTTTTTTTTTACTCCAGGATATGACTTAAATTAGAAGTCCTGAGAGAAGTGTTTTGTTTCTTTTTTTGTTAGCCTGGTTATTGTTTGTTTGTTTTGCTTGTTTTTTATCTGTTATTAGACTGTATTTTGATACTTCTAACTTGTGGTTTGGGTGGAGCCCATTAAATTAGAAGGTATGTGCACTTTTAAAAAACTTCTTGGTAAAAAGTCAAACAGAGTGTCTGGAACATCAGAAACACGATTTGTGTTTAAAACTTCTTTAGACATTTAAGTTGATTCTTGCCTTGTGTGCTAGTGTGTAACAATCTATGACATACCAACGACCTATTTTCTTTGCTTTGTGTTAAAAAGACAAAGAATTTTGGTGATGGCTGTATTTTTCAAACTTACTCGACTTTTAGAAATGTGAAAATCACTCAAGTTAAAAAAACAACAAACAATTACCCAAATCTTCACTGAGTTCCCACTAGCTGTGTATAAACAAAGGAACGTGAACCTTTCTAGACCTTAGTTTCCTTATCTGTTAAACTGACAGATGTACAGTTTGAAGTCTGGTAATGTGATGCCTCCAGATCTGTTCCTTTTGCTTACAATTGCTTTGGCTGGTCAGACTTTTCTGGTTCCAAAGGAAGCATAGAATTAGCTTTTCTGGATCTGTGAAGTTACTTTGGTAATATGAGGAGGTTTCATTAAATTTATAAATCACTTTGGGTATATGGACATTTTAACAATCTTTATTCTACCTATCAAAGAGCATGCTATGTTTTTCCATTTGTTTGGATCATCTGTAATTTCTTTCCTCAGAGTTTCATAGTTCTCCTTGTAGAGATCTTTACCTGCTTGGTTAAGTGTATTCCTAGGTATTTTATTTTCTTTGTAGCTACAGTGAATGGTATGGAGCCTTTGACTTGACTCTTGGCTAGACTGCTATCAGTATACAGAAATGCTACTAATTTACATTTTGTCTCCAGGAAACACATTTAAATAACAAGGACACACATAGACTCAGCATGAAAGGATGGGAAAAGATATTCCACACAAATGAATATCAAAAAAGAGCAGGAATAGCTATTCTCATATCATTTCATAATTACATTTACATTGTAATTAATGCTATTAATTTACATGAAAGATACATTGATTTCGTATCCTGAGTCTTTGCTGAATTTATTTATCAATTTCAGTAAAATCTTGGTGGAATTTATGGGGTCTTCTAGATACAAGGTCATATCATCAGTAAAGAGCAAAAGTTTGACCTTTTATTTCCCAGTTTGGATACACTAATATTCTTTTCCTTATTGTTCTGGCAAGGACTTCCAATATTCTGTTGAATAGAAGTGGTAACAGTGGGCACCTTTGTCTTATTCAAATTCTTTGGTGAAATGTTTTCAACTTTACACCATTTAGGATGATGTTAGCTGTGTGTTTGTCATGTATGGCTTTTATTATTTTGGTTATTTTTTTAAGGCTTTTTATCATGAACATGTCCTAGATTTTATCAAATGCTTTTTCTGCATCTATTTTGATGATCATATGGTCTTTGTTTTTGTTTATGTGATGAATCACATTTATTTATTTGCATAAGTTGGACCATGCTTGCTTCCCTGGGATGAAACCCACTTCATCCACGATGAATTATATTTCTGATGTGCTGTTGAATTCAGTTTGCTAGTATTTTGTTGAGGATTTTTGCATCTATGCTTATGGGGAATATTGATCTTTAGTTTTCTGTTTTTGTTGTGTCCTTTCCTGGGTTTGGTTTCAAAGTGATACTGGCTTTGTAGAATGAGTCGGGGAGTAGTCCATCTTTCTTAATATTAATGGAGTAATTTCTATAGGCAATGTTTCAGTTCTTCTTTGCAGATCTGTTTGAATTAGGCTATGAATCCATTTGGTCCAGGGGTTTTTAGTTATCATTGAAAGATATTTATTCCTGCTTTAATCTCATTTCTTGCTATTAGCCTGTAGTCGTTAGAAATAGGAATTCTATTTCTTCCTGATCAAGTCTTAGGAATTTGTGTGTTTCTAGAATTTGTCCATTTCCTCTATGTTTTTGAGTTTCAAAAATTTTGAGAGAATTTCATAGGATTCATAGATAATATTTTGTATTTCTCTGTTATCAATACCAAATTTCTGTAGTATCTCCTTTTACATTTTACTTCATTTCATTTCTAAAAGGACATATTTGAGTATTTTTTCTTCTATATCTTGTTAACCTACAAGAGGTCTCATAATTTTATCTTTTCAAAGTACTAACTTTTTCTTTGTCTTTCTTATCTCTCTGCTTAGATTTTGTAGGCTTTGCGTTATGAACCTGGGTACTCCTGTGTTTGCTGAATAAATATTTATGATTGTTATGCCTTCTTGTTGAATTGCTCCCTTTACCATTAAATAATGACCCTGATTTTCTTTCTTTGTAGGTAGGAGAATAGCTACTTTATCTGATATGAGAATACCTATTCCTGTTCTCTTTTGATAGCCATTTGTGTGGAATATCTTTCCCCATCCTTGCATGTTGAGTCTATGTGTGTCCTTGTTATTTAAATGTGTTTTCTGAAGACAAAAGGTACTTGGGTTATGTTTATCCATCCATTCAGTCAGACTATGTCTTTGGAATTTGCATTCAATCCATTAACATTGATTGATAGCATTATATGTGGGATGTTGGACTATTCAATTTGTTTGGTGGTCTCTTATTGCTTCATTTTCTCTCTTTTTCTATGGTTTTTTAACAGTTGTGAGGGTTTTTTTTTTTAATTTACATTGGTCAGTGTCTATTTTGCTAATTTTTCATATAATGCTATTTTGAGTATTTCATAATGGTCTGGTCTGATAACAGTAAATTCCCTAGATGTGTGCTCGTCTGGAAAAGACTTAATTTCTCTGTCAATTGTGAAACTTAGTTTTGCTGGATACAAAATTCTAGGTTGGCCATTGTTCTGTTTAAGTCATTGAAAATGGGGCTCCAGGACTTGCCAGATTGTAATGTTTCTGCTGAGAAGTCTGTGGTTATTCTGATGGGTTTTCCTTTGTAGGTTATGTTATGGTTTCATCTTTCTGCTTTCAGAATTTTCTCCTTCATTTTGACTTTGGACACATTGATTACTATGTGTTTTAGAGATGATTTATGTGCTATGGGTCTTCCTAGTGTTTGATACCCACCTTATAACTGTAGGTTTGAATTTATGGCCATATCAGGGAAGTTTTCCTCAAATTGGTTTTCCATGCTTGTAGTTTTTTCTTCTCCCTCAGGAATGCCTATAATTTGAATATTAGTTTTCTTCACATAGTCCCATGTCTCTCTGTGACTGGGTTGGAGTTTTTTATGCTCTTCTCTGCCTCTTTGAGTAACTGGGTTTTTGCAAGAGCCTTGGCTTTAAGTGCTGAGATTCTTTTATCTCCTTGGTTTAGCCCACTGTTAAAGCTTTTTGTTGCATTTTGAAATTTCCCAAATCACTCTTTCATTTCTTTAAGTAATATCATATTCATTCATATGTTATCTAACTCTCTAATGACTTTTTTATTGGTTTCCTGAAATATTATTTTGTCTCTTTTTGTTTTCAATTTTCTCTTCAATTCCATTCTTCTTATTTGCTCTTCATATTCTGAATTCCATTTCTGTCATTATGGTAGACATAATGGGTTGGGTCCACTACTCTAGCTCCATTGTGTTCCCTTGAGATGTTAAATTATTCTGTTTTTTGTGTTGCCATGGTTATTTTGCTGGTTTTGTGTCATTGGCTCTCCTTTCAGCTCTGGGTTAAGCGGATCACAGGGCACTTGTTCTCCTTTGTTGGGGACTCCCTCAAACCAAGTCCGGGAGTGACAGTTGCACAGGGCTTGGGGGTCTTGAGTAAAGTGTTGGACTTCAGTGAGGTGCTACTGGTTTAGTGGTACTGGTGGGGATTCAGTAGTTGGGTCTTTGGATATAGGCACAATTCTGAAGTTTCAGAAGTGAAATCTAAGGCCTGGTAGGGGTCCTGGTGCTACAGGGACAGAGTATCAGACTTAACTGGCTCTGGGAATTTGGGGGACTGTTCCACTAGTATGGGGACTACTGATGCCCTGTGGTGCAGTCTCAATGCCTTATGGTCTGTATAAGTAGACTGGCAGTGTTGTTTGTCTAGGTTCATTCCCCATGCCTAGAACTCTCTAATATAGTTATCTTAAGCATCTCAAGTGGCTTCTTGAGGAAGCCTGCTCTGATTAACTCCCATGCAGGGGAGGAGGCATGCTTCACCTGCAGTCACAGATTACCACATAGGGAAACATTGATTTCCTCCTAACCTCAGCAGGGGTAATGCAAAGGCTATTGCTGAGATGTTGGGTCCCACACAGACCTGGCTTGGTTCCCCAGATCAATAAGGAAAAGGCATCAGTTTCAGGAACCTGCTAATGGCAAGTACCAGCTCTCTGCTGCACCTGGTGTCTGATTGAATTTCTCTGAACATAGTCTGAGCAGCTGCCCAGTCATCTCAGCAGTCTGCAGTGGACAGGGACACCGCCTTACAGACTGAGTTGCTTATAACTTTTCTCTACTGAAAGGCAGTATCCCTTTGGATTGCTTCTATTTTCCTGTCTTCCCCTTTTCAAAGAAGTGTGAATTGTATTGGGACCACCAGCTTAAGCTAGGTGCTTTTGAGTAAGAATCAGCCTTGCCCTGTTTGATTGAGTTGGTAGATGCTATGATGAGCTATAGAATTATTCTGCTTGTCAGTGGTTGATGCTTGCAGGACAGACACAACTGCAGAGATGTTCTTTTGTGACTGTGATAGTCCTTTATGTGGAATATTTAAATGTTGTAGGCTTTGAAAGGGGTTTTTTAGCTCCTAGAGGGCTGCTTGATCTCCCCCCACAGCAGAGGTGGTAGAAGGGCAAGGCTGGGTGCAGTTATGTTGTGTGAGTCTGGAAGGCTTTGCAAAGTACCAGCAGGCCTCAGATGTCATCTCCCCAGCCCCTGGGGTGAGCTTCAGGGAAGAGTCCTCAGGCTGTCTCTCCAAGCTGGAAAGGCTGCTTTTGAGGAAGAGGTTGCACTTCCCAAAGGGAGTGACTCAGTCTTGCATTGCCCCTACCCTTTGGCCCTAAGCATAGTGCATTTGGTTGCTATGGCACCAGTAGCTTGGGATCCACCCTACCTGAGCACAAACTATACCTAGTTGTATTGACCCCAGTCAAAGTGGGGGTTGGGATGCTCCCCACTGGAGGACTCGCCCTATTTTGACAGGGCAGTTTTCCTATGGAGGAAATGGACACTCCCCCAGTTCATCACATATAAGGCCCCTACAGTTTTCTCCTATCAGTTCTGCCCATGTGGGCTCTCTCACTTCCCAAGTCCAGCTTCTAACCACCCCTCATGTCCCACTGAAGCCCCCCCCTTTTTTGGATGAACCAGAGATGGTTTTATTGTTACACAGGGAATGCAAAAAAAAAAATGTCTTCTGCTACCCACTGCAGCTTTCAGTTTCACGTAGGGGTTTCAGAGTTTACAAAATACTGCCCATATTGTAGTATCCCAGACCTACAGCAGCCCCTTACTGGACTCCATTCTTCATTTTCATAAGCAAGGAACAAAGCAGCCAAGGTTGCTTGGGGTGTTGATTTGCCAAGGTCCCGGTTGGGGTAGGGCTAGAATGGGATTCCAGTCTTGTAGTTCCTTGTCTGGTTTCCTGATGCCCAGGGCCTGGGTTATAACACCAGCTATACTGCCCTCTGCCTCACCACCAACCTTCCCAGTGACAAGGGGCAGAGCCTGGAGGTGGTGGATTCCATGAAGGGAATTAGATAACCTGAAGGCATTCTAGTGAAAATCCGAAAGCTGATTATAGATAGTAAAAGAGGGTTGAGACCAGGCCCCCAATTTATTTATCCCCACTGGAGTCTGGGGGCACAGGATCTTGCCTGTGTGTCTGACCCACTGGTGTGTGTCTCCTAGACATACCACTAGGCATGGAGCTCCCAGATTGGGTGCCCCAGGTCTCCTGCAAGTTCCTAAGAGGAGAGGTGTTGGCCCCAGTCTCTGTGGGAACTTCATGATGCAGGATGGGCCAGTTGAGGGTAGGGTGCCGCTTGCCGAATTATTGCCTCAAACTACTCTCCCAGGTGCAGTGGGTAGGAAAGAGGTGGGAGAGAGAAGAGTGAATGAAAGCGAGCCTATTCTCCAATCTCTTGGGTCATTCTCCTTGGAGGGAAACCCTGAACAGAGTATCCAAGCTCTGGGATCAGACACGTTCTCTCCATAATTCTGTAGGGTGCTTAGATTTATGGGGCTGGAAAAGCTTCCCAGTAACTTGGTAGCTCTCTGTATTGTGAGAGGGAGAAAAGGATTCCCTCTTGCCCCTTTGCTGGGCTCCAATCCTCCCTGTGTTTGGTTCTCACTGACAAATATTTTTTCCTTTATCTTCCTTCTTCCCCACTTTGCAATTTCCTTTTGTGAGGTCCCTGATAGTCTCCAGGACTTCTCTAACTAAAATTCACCTGTGGTGTTTCTCCTCTCCCATATGTCCTATCCCAAATCCTCTTCCTCTCCTAGATAGTCTGGCAAATAACGTCTCCAGTCAGCTATCTCACCCCATCCCCTGAGACATTGTTTTCATTACTACAGTTTTAATACCTTCTCCTTATTGCCTATAAGTAAAATCAAAAAGCATTAGTCTTGTCTAAAACAAAGTCAAGTGCCTTGTTTTCCATATTCACCTCTCTCCTCTGACCTCACACTTAGTCCCTTAGGAACACCAACCATTTACTAAATTTTTATTTTTCCATGCCTTTGTAAATGCTCTTCTTCTGTCTCCGAGGCCTTTCCTGCCTTGTGATCTAGACGTAATCGAAAGCTTTTGTTTTGGAAAAGGTCAAACCTGTAGTGCAAAGATGTGATTTTCCGTGGAACTTCCTGGATTACTTTCATCCTTACAAAAAGGCAGAATTATGAATCCCAATAACTCTTTTCTGATCTTAATATTTCTCACATTAAAATATCTTTATTATATTTTGCAATTTGCCATTTAGTATATATGGCATTCAGCACAGGAACAAAAGAAACTTTCTACTTTTGTGTCATCACAAACTAATATCACATTTATCATATATGATACTGTACCCTCAAAAATTATGCCTTGGGTCAATAAGACAGTACTTTAATAAAAATGTGTGTATATGCATTTCTAAGTTGGAAAATCAGAGCAGCTGAGCCCTGAAAGCAACAGGTAATCTTTTAATAAAGAAAATAATTATTTTCTAATGTGGATGAACACTGCATTTCTTATTTCTTTAATCTGCTTGCACTTGTCTTTGTCTGCAGCATAATTTTCATGAGTGTTATGTCATGTTGTATATTAGTGGTCCAGAAATAAATATGTGTATTGGTCTTCCCGAAGTCAGTAGATTTATAGGACAGAGCAAATGTATTTGATAATGGACAAAATTCTTTTCATTGAGGTGTTATCAAAAGGGAGACCGGCATGTTATCTATTCCCCAATTGTGGTTTTTCCTAGCTCAAATCTTAGCTACAGTAATCACCATTGAACGGTCATTGGCATGTGGCTTTTTAAATTTAATTGACTTTTAAAATGCTACAGCTAAAATTGAGATCACAAGGTAGTTAATTTCAAGAATTGGAAAAGACTTTAGTCCATATCTCTTATTTTTACAGATAAGGGAGGTGTGACATAGGAAAACCAAATGGGTCCCACATAGCTTATTAATGGCAAATTGCAACCAGACCCCCACTTACTCCCACTCCACCTTGCTGCTTTTCTCTGACCACAGATAAATAGATCATCATGATTTACTTAGTTTATGACGTGGGTTAACAAACAAATCTGAGCAGTGACAGAAGAAAAGCCTACGATGGCATATTTAATTATCAACCATATGCTAAAGTCCTTGCGACATGCTTCCACTAGAAACTGATCTTGATATTCAACCCTATTCCAGTGCTTTTGTCTTAAATCACATTGCTGCTTCTGAGAAGCACTTACAGATACCCTAGAATCCTTTCTGCTTTTGATCTAATCTGGGATCTTATTTTGGCAGTTAAGGGACTTGGAGCATCCCACAAAGGACTGTTTGCTTTCTTATCTAATCTTTAGTGCATCTCGCAGCAAAACAGGCCATTTCATGGTATCCTTCTGCCAGAAGAAGGTTGTTTAAGGATACGCAATTTCTGTCACTTTTATTGTGTGGTCGAGTAAATAATTTGAGGCATCTCCAGCTCCTGACTGCCTCATGTATTTGTCATTTTCTTTTTTCAGCTCCAGTTTGCATCCCTCCTATAGGGACAAGTTCCAACTCAAAATCCGGCAAATGTTTTCTGAATAGGAGTGGTTTCCTCTGCTTAGGCAATAGAGATTAAGAAGCCTTGCAAAAGCAAATTTGATTTTGTTTTGTGAATTCTCAGTTACCTCCTAAGTTGTGAAAGACTTGGAACAGCAGTTTACTTGGCCCAAACTTTTCACCTGTTTCCTCTTTTCTCATCTCCTCAGTGACTTGTAAAAGTAACCTTTAAGGAAAGGATCCTATTGCCATTCCTTGTTCCTGTTCAATCACACATGAGGTGTTTGGATGAAGCTTTAACCCTACAGGTCTGTCTGCCCTGGACAAACATTAAAGTGCCCATGAGGCTATATAATACAGGGGCTGATACCAATTTTGGAAACTGGTTAAACCCTGTGGGTAATCCACGATCTGGAGCAGTTCTTTGCAGGCCAGGCCACCTGCTAAGAAGCCAGAAATATGCAAGAGGTTTGCGACCACTAGTCAGAAAGAAAATGAAGTTGTTGCCAGAAGTTTCATAAACTGCTGCACAATTTCAGGAAAGGGCAAATTAAGAGGGTAGAGAATGGATAACTGCAGGAACACCTGGATCTAATAATGCATTGGAGCGTTTTCAGTTGGCAGAAAACTTGGGCATGAAAGAAGAACAACAACGCTGCTTGCCTTTGGCCAATGAATCAATGTTACTCTGTGACGCCGCCCGTCAGTCGGATTCTGACCTCACCTACGTGCAGATGATACTTTTCGACTCCTCCCACTGAGAAGGCAGCGGTGCCCCACTGACGGCTGCTGTGCTGTCTTTTTAGTCATCTTGTCATAATTTACGGGTGATTCCTGGATGCAGCTTCTTGGTGTGTGCCAGTCTAGTGCCAGGTTTTCACGTCTGTGGCAAAATGAGAAATACCTAACAAGCTCTTTATGACATTACATCTATGCCATTTAAAGGGCTATCAATTTTTCTGGGGCATTGTTTTTTCAACTTTTCTTTGCTATTAAAATGTCTATTCCTTTATAAAATTATAGAGAAAGCAGAGAATAGATGGTAGACTTTTCACTTAAATATCCTTTGTTGGCAAAATTACAAGATGGCAAAATTACAAGTTGGCAAATCTAAGTTATTCTGCAGTCCTTTAAAAAAATGAGCCAAACAATTGTCTTAGTGGATTCAGTTACTCTAGTTATTCGTTGACCGACGAGTTTGGAGATTGCAGTCTCCTCTGCATCAGGTGTGGTTTGATCCAATCGTCTGCAATGAGGGGAAGTGGGTGTTGGACTCAGCACTGAGTTGCATCTACCTAGATGATTATGGAGATGAGATCGTGGCTATTTCTGTATATCTATTTCTCTCCTCTTGGATACTTGCACACCTGAAATGAGCAACATAAAAACTGTGCCAAGCAGATTCCCCTATGCCAGCGGTTCTCAACCTGTGGGTCGCGACCCACAGGAACTGTATTAAAGGGTTGCGGCGTTAGGAAGGTTGAGAACCACTGCCCCATGTCCATGATTCAGGCTTACGTTCTCGTCACACCTATCAGCAGTGCTGGCCAGTGTTGGCTTGAGACAGATACTGAACTCCGCTGGTAAATTTTTCAGCAGTGCTGCGCCTTTCTTTCTGTTGTCAGACCCTCTCTACGTCTCCATTCCTCCCTCCTTTGACTCTCTGCCACCTTTTCTCCTTATGTCTTGAGCTTTAATCTTAAGTCTGGCTACTCAGAATGCTCTATTGTGAACTTTCCAAATAGATCTGTCTTAGGCACCCCGCCCTAGACCAATCCACTCCTAATTAAATTTTCTGGCTTGTGTTTTATCCCTGAAAGGCTGAGACTAGTCTTGCTTGTGATAATTAAAAACAAAAATATCTTGGTGACTGATTATGACTTAATATGTCAGAATTCATGGGAGTATTCAAGTGCAAAGAGATACAGCAACTTAATCTGAAGGACTGACTTTAAGAATGTAATTTTGGTGTGACAGGTTTCAATTTACTGTGCTACCTGCCTGCATTATTTAAATGTCAGGATATATACGCTGTTCTCATGGTGACTGAGTTTAGTAATATTGGATTTCAAAAACCTCTTCTTTCACTTTTTTCCTATTCCACCAATAATTCCTGCTCATTATTTTCTGTTGCCATCTTTCTCTATCAATGCTCATGTCAGTGGTCAGCTACAAGATGAACCAATACAATGGCTTTTAAGCTGGTTCTTTGTTTCAGTTTGGCAAATTAGCCCCTCCTAACTTCTCACTCTTCTGGTCTCCAATTAATTAACTATCTCTCAATACAACTGTCAGAGTAGTTTTGTTAAAATATAACCCTGCAGCCATCCAGCTTGGAAGCCCTCAGTAATTCCCTGTGCCTATCATGGTTACCCTGTTGGGCCCACAGGTCTTGTGACCAGTGAAAGCCCTAAAGGATGTGGGCCATTTAATAATATACCACCCCCACCCCCAATACTGTTTCCTCTCTCTGAAACACTCTTATCCTCGAGCTCCACTTCCCTGAGAAGATGCATTCAAGTGTTACTCTTCTACTGGGTTACATAGGAGTCCTTTACACCCCGAAAAACACAGCAGACTGTATCATAATCATCGATTTATTTATCTGCCTCCCTCCTAAGACAGTGATCTCTCTGAGGATTGGATTTCTGGTTACGTCCCTTTATATTTCCAGTGCCTTGCTCAATACTTGATACTGAGAAGTTTTAGGAGAAATATGTGTTCAAAATAGGCAAGACTGTTTTTCTACCAATAGAACTGTGCTTTTCTGTTAAATGGGTTACTAAGGCTCTGTATTATGGGCTAGTGAGGCTTTTAGGTATTAGGTAGTTGGTAGAATCTTAGAGAAATTTACTCTACGTCCCTCATTTATATATGGGTCTCAGAGCACTGATGTGCCTGCTGCTCCCCACATACCCCTGTGCCATCTCCCAGGCTCTGTGCTTCACAGCTGGCCCTCTTCCTTCACCTTTAGGTACTTCAAGTTAGGAGGTGGTGGAAACGAAAATTAATAATTGAGGCTGGATAAAGGCTGTTTCTTGCTTCGCTTCCCTGTGTAAAGTACAGGAAGAAAGATAATGTTCTATAGGGTCATAGAATAACAAACAATAAAAGCTGAACTGGAACCTGAAAAATAAAATAAAATAAAACCACTGGAGCTTACATTCTAATGTCTGGTTCCAACCATGTCTCTATTTCTGTAAAAAGTCGCTTAATTTCCTTGGATACTGGCTCTTCATCTTTAAAATTAAGAATTGGACTATATGATTGCCGAGAACATCTGACTCTAAAATTCTATTATTCTAACTTTATTTACTCATATAACTAACATGTTTATGAGGCAAATGAAGAAGCTGCAGAGATGAATCCAACGCTAAGGAGAATTAGAAAACATTTCAATGGGGCAAAGGGGTCTTAAGATCATTTATTTAACTATTAATATTAAGGATGGGGGAAAACTGAAGCTCAGAGAGTCTAATTACTTTCTGGGGATTATCCAGCAAAAACACAGGTGGTCTCATTCCAAGTCCAATGACTTAATTTTCCTCTACAGTATACTTGACAAGCACATAATATATAATTAAGATATAAAATAAAGCCCTCAAGAGTTATAAAAATATGTTTGCAAGCATTAAGTGGGAAAAGATGAGAAAATACTATCCCTTTATCAGATGAAGAGAAAAGCACTTAAGAAACAATAGGAAAGTCCTTTTAAATTCATTCTTCCTTCATAACTGTCAGCCATTATGTCAGCATGGGAGTGGGCAATGATGTTGGGAAGTAGAGAGATACCCTAAAGTAGAGACAGGTAAAAATGACTGACTCCGATTAGATCAGTTACATCCATAGTCTTTCATACTAAAGAACTTAAGGAATTGGCCAGTCATTGCTGAGTCACAATTCATTATCTTCACAGAGGACTTAAAATGGCCACAAACAGGAATATACCATATCTGTTCTTTCAGAAGAGGATTATGGGCAATCCTGGACATTGCTGATTTAGCAGAGTAGGAAAAAGATGGATTCAAATGTTGGTTTTTCAATGCCTACAGGTTAACAGGCTTGGAATCAACAAGACTTGTATAAATTAAATCATAAAATTTGAGATTGTGTAATATGTTGCCCTAATTTATTGAGGAGTTAAATGAGCTTTAAAGAAGTTAAATCACAAATTCTTAAGAGTTTCTTTCCTAAATCAAGTATAGTGTGGCAAGTCTGGCCAGCTGAGGAGATGGATAAATGCTTATTGTTTTTGCCTCCTCTAAATTATTTTCTTCTTTTGGGTGGGTGCTTTCTCTTACACTTCAGAAAAGGAGGCTATCCCTATTATCCAGTCATAGTCAGAAATTCTCACTTCACACAAATATGAGGAAGAAATTCTCACCTACCATTTGCAAAATAACAATAATTGGAATCTTGATGCCTTTAGAGCAGTGGTTCTCCACCTTCCTAATGCCGCGGCCCTTTAATACAGTTCCTGTGGGTCACAACACATAGGTTGAGAACCTGCTCTAGAGGGTATGCTACAACACTTACATTTCAGAGAGAGAAAAATGCTTCTTTTGTTCCATAAATTATTGCCACTTTATCCCCTTCATAACTTGAACTTCTTAAAATTTTAACTTTGAGAGAGCTGAGTAATTGAATGACAGAATTAGTCCTACAAGACCACAGAATTTATTTGAGGTGAACATTGAATATAAAAATATGGCTTTACAAATAATTCCTACAAACTTCCTTGCCTAATTAGACAATGACACCGAATTCCTGTCCTTTGACTTCTAGTTGGTTTACCTGAGTTTTTATTAAGCTTTGGAACCTCCTTCTCTCAAGTTTTTATAAAAATTCTTGGCAAGGCCGTATTTCAAAGGAGAAAAAAAATCCCACAAAAAACTCAAGTTTAGATTACAACTAAATTTTATAGTCCCACATACCTGTTACTACTCTGTAGATAGTACTAGAGTGATTAAACAAATCTTTCCTCTCTGGCAAGCACTTCTTCATCTTCGTGTTTTCACAAATTTCTTTCCTTGATCTAAACTCTATTGTCATGTATTTTATTTCTTTAGGATCCTGCTAGGTTTTGGCTATTTGTCCTTTTCAAAATTCATGTTGAAGATTAATCCTCAATGTGGCAACTTTGAGAGGTGAAGCCTTTAAGTGATTGGGTTAGGAGGACTCTTCCCTCTTGAACGAACGATGGATTAATGGGTTAATGAACTGATGAGTTATCATGAGATTGGACCTGGTGGCTTTATTCTCACCCTCCTTGGCATGTGATGCCCTGCACCATCTTGGGACTCTGCAAAGAGTCCCATAGTAAGAAGGTCCTCACCAGATGATTCCTGTTCTTTATAAATTACCCAGTTTCAGGTACTCTGTTATAAGCAACAGAAAACAGGCTAAGATACACTCTTTGAGAGATAGGTCTTTTATATAATAAGTGAGTTCTGGCAAATATGTTCATTCATATTTATGCTTTATTATATTTAATTTATTAAAGGTCAATATTATTTTATTTTATTTTATTTTATTTAGACTGACTATCACTCTGTTGCCCTGGATAGAGTGCAGTAATGTCATCACAGCTCACAGCAACCTCAAATTCTTCAGATCAAGAGATCCTCTTGCCTCAGTCTCCCAGGTAGCTGGGATGACAGGCGCCTGCCACTACTCCTGGAGAGTTTTTCTATTTTTAGTAGATGGGGGTTCACTGTCGCTCAGGCTGATCTTGAATTCCTGAGCTCAAAAAATCCACCTGCCTCAACAACCCAGAGTCCTAAGATTATAGGCACAAGCCACTGTGTCCAGTGTAAATACTCATTTTAACATGTTTCCTTGGAAAAAAATACCTTAAAGATGTCACTTTCTGTATTTCTTATAGAATTCATTCTGGCCAGTGGAATAGAGTATAAGTTATTACAGGAAAAAAAAAGAAGAAATCAAGTAACCCAAGAGGTTATGGAGGGTAAACAGGGAAATAGGGCAAGTCATGAGTGGGGCCACATTTTTCCCATTAAGTAAATGCCTGTTAAATCTCTGCAGAATCTGAGACAACCAAATTTTTAGAAAACAGGTATTTTGACATTAACTCCTCATAAGGTTCTTTACTTCTACTTCTGTTTAGATGTCTTTATAAATGTCAAAGCTTGAAGATAGCCATTCTATTTTCTGAGAGTGCTAAAGCTTAACAGTCCATAGGAAAAAAATTATATTGTGTTAAAATATATGTACTCATATTTTTATTCATTGCCTTATTTTTATCTTCCATATCAATACAAATTCCATACTTCTTGCATGCAATTTCTCTCCAAATAGATTTGAATACAACTTTCATAATTGCACACACCTACTGGCTGGGGGTTTTATACTTGTTATCTTGGGAAGTGCTTCTGGGCTGTGAAAAGCCTACTTGCTAGTACTCGGCAGCTGTATTTTAAAAACAACAAAAATTGCACAGTATTGAAAGGAGTTTAAATTTTCTGTTGATGTCATATGAGTGTAAGAAAATAACTTGGGAAATTTTCTAGTTAGAGATTATTGTTCTAACTAAACTTGTGGAAGTCTTCACTTAACATATACCTGTGTGGATAGATAATGGGAAGTCCAGAGACAAGCGATTAAACTTGAGATGATTCAGGCAGAGCATGCAATTTCTTCTTACTGTAAAAAAATAAAGAACATTTCTGAGTCATTGCAGTCTTGGAATGTAATACCAAACAAATGAGAACCAGACCACAAACAGTGGGGCCAAGTACATCATTACTGAGTGAGTAATGTGAACAACTTACATAAACTGTGGCTGAAACTGAGTTTTTAGCAGACAACCATAACCTTTTGATTGCATCAACAACAGTTAAAAGCTCTTTAATCTGCGTGTTGTCCTTCAGGAAAGAAAAAACGCATCACTTCAATTCATAATCTCTAAGACCTGTAGATTTAACCCTATTTTCTCTGATCCTTTATCTCATGGCCAGGAGCAAGGTAACTAGCTGAAGAGAATGAGCTGGGGTCCAAGAGTGTCTTTCCTGTTGACCACACCGGGAAAGCATGTTACAGGTGATGGAGCCTTCTTCCTTCCATGGCAGCACTGTGGACTGTCCCACTCCAAGAGTTTAGTTAATGGAATAGCTTGTGTCTTTGTTAAATACCCTTGTTATATACTGAGTTTCTCATAGTTTAGGAAGTAGGTTTCCCAATGTATCAAGATAATTTATTCTTAATTGGAATAAACCACACCTGCCCATAATCTTATTTCCTTTAGGTCTACTATTTTCATTAAACACACGACAGGAAACACAACTTTCCATTAGCACTTTCTTTAAATGAAAACAAAACACATCAGTTATTCCTTCTGGGAAGGAGATTAAAATTTTTCCTTTCTAGTTTTACTACCTAAATAAAGTTTTAATATTCAAAGCATTGCATTTTAGACATAAATTCAAAACACCTGGTACTGTGTGAAGCCTCACTAATATTCTACCCCCTAGCTGGATTGGTTTTAAAATTTCGGAAACTTTCTTTTTCTACGTTCATATCATATTGAGAGTTTAATTTGATCCTGTGTACTTGGGAAGGAAATGAGAACAAAAAAAGGCAGCAAACAAGTTAAGATCTCTTAACTTGTTTGGTAGTTGGAATTTTCAAAATACAAATCTTGATCTAAATTCTCTCTCCCTCTTTCTTGTTCACTCCATTTTTTATACTGTAGTTGCAGAATGTAAGTCCCTACCAACTGAATCAGAATATTGATATTTTATAACTTCTCAGGTGATTAAAATCTGATGAATGCTCTTCAGTGTTTATTTAAAATTACAATTAAAAACCAAATATTCTTACCTGAAAATCCCTATAACCCTTCCTTATTTATTTCTTTCTCTTTCTTTGCCCAATCCTTTCAGTAATAATTTCCTTCACTTTTCAACTCTTGGAAAGAACTCCATCCAATTCCAGTATCAACGAATGGAATCTTTTTAATATCAAGGATTTTCAGGTCTTTGGGTTTGTCTCATCCAATCATTTTATCCTCTTCTCTCACCATTTGTCCCATAGTCATATCTGGAACTCTGGAAATTGCCTACCTACCATAATGAGTTTTGATCACCTTGCTCATCAGTACAATCTACTACCTTTTAATTCCACTTCTTATGGTATTTAAACTTAAATAAAATGTTGATCCTACTAGGACCTACAACCATTTGACTCTCCTACTTTTTCTTTTTCATTACTCTCATCACATCTTGGCTTCCTTACTTATTTGTCCTAAATTCCATGGCCCATAAATAGTCTCTTTTCTGAATCTCTCTTCAATGTCTTTGTACTTCATTTCATTTTGGAATTGTCACCTTATAAAGTCTCATCACTGGCTAAAACGGGTCTTCATCTACTGCTTTTAAGTCTTAACTTGCCTTAATTTGGCTGAAAAAAAAAAAAACACTACGAAATCATGCTAATGGTTTTGCCTTAAATTAAAGGCTGTTAACCTCTAGTAAGACTTTTTAAGGTTGCCTGGCAATTGTACTGTATTTTTCTGTCCCTTTACATAATCTACACAAATATCCACATAATACCTCCAGCACACATTCTTTTCCAATGACCATGTATTCCACTATCCTGATTCTCTGTTGAGAAACTTGCTTCTTATTTCACAAATGAAATATTGAGATCTCTCCCCCATACACATATATGCATATTCCTACATCTGGGTGCTTTCTTTATTATTAAAAAATATGAACTGTCCTGGGCTGGGGGCTGGATGGAGCACAGTGGTTATGGCGCCTGCCATATACACTGGAGCTGGTACGTTCAAAACTGTCCTGGGCCAGCTAAACAACAATGACAACTGCAACAAAAAATAGCTGGGCGTTACCCTGGGCACCTGTAGTCCCAGCTACCTGGGAGGCTGTGGCAAGAGAATCCCTTGAGCCATAGAGTTTGAGGTTGCTGTGAGCTGTGACACCATGACACTCTACCCAGGGCAACATAGTGAGACTCTCACCAAAAAAAAAAAAAAAAAAAAGTAAACTGTCCTTACTGCTAGTGAACTCAACCTGTTTATCTGAACAACAGATACCAATTCATAGTTTACCTAAAGTCTTAGCTCTGGAACTCCTCCTGTCTCTCTTACATGATCATTTTTTTCTCTCTGTGTTGGATTCACTGGCATATAGTATAGTGTAATAACTACCCTTATAAATTAGACTCATGATAACTGAAAGCCATCATCTCATTTTTATTTTCTATTCTGTAGTAACTCTTTGAAAAAGTTATCTGTATTTGTCTTCAATTTTTTCTCAATAAATTCATCCAGTAAGGCTTTTGCCTTTAGTTTTCCACTAAAACTCTTTTTTTGGAGGGTCAAAGTCAATGATTTCTGTGTTTCTAAATGCAATAGTCAATTCTAAATTTCTATTTTGCTTAATCAACATTTGTTACAATTGACCAGATCTCTTTTTCTTGAAATTTCTTCATGAATCTTTTTTTTTTTTTTTTGAGACAGAGTCTCATTATGTTGCCCTCAGTAGAGTGCCATGGTGTCACAGCTCACAGCAACCTCAAACTCTTGGGCTTCAGCAATTCTCTTGCCTCAGCTTCCCAAGTAGCTGGGACTATAGGCACCTGCAACAATGTCCAGCTATTTTTTTGTTGCAGTTGTCATTGTTCTTCAGCTGACCTGGGCTGAGTTCGAACCTGCCACCCTTGGTGCATGTGGCTGGTGCCATAACCACTGTACTACAAGCCCTGAGCCAGGAGTCTTTGAAGATAACATACTTTCCTAGTTTTCTTAACTTCGTTTGCTGTTCCTACTCAATCTGCCTCACTGGCTTCGCATTGTTTCTCTGACCTCTAAATACTGATGTATCCCAGAATACTTGGTGTTTTCTTCACCTGTGCTCTCTTCCTTGGGGACATCTTTTATTTCTAATTTTCTGGCTCTATCCCTGAGCCATTCTTTGATGTTGTAAACTCAACAAGATGGTTGTATATAAGAGTTTAGAGAGCTCCAGTTGAATGCTGAGTAGGCAATTCAAAACTTAGGGGTTCCCAAAATGAACTCCAAAGCTTCCTCCCCAAGCCTACTTCCACCTGTAGTCTTTCACATTTCATTAGGTGACAATTCTCTTTGCCCAGTTGCTCAATCCAAAGATAAGGCATTTTTGTTTCCTCTGTCAATGAATCCTGTCAATGCTATCCTAAATCTGACCACTCCGCTTTCTTTCATTTGTATTATTACAAAGTTTTCTGGCCAATTTGCCTGCTTCTGTCCTTGTCAACTGATCCTTCAGTCCCTTCCTAATAAAGCAGCCACCGTGGTCATTTAAAATCATGTGGGAGCCTATCTCCCTTCTCTTCAAAGCCCTCCAGCATGTCCGTCACATTCAAAATAAAAGTCAAACCCATCACAATGGCATTACATTGTTTACATCTACTATCCATTGGCCTCATTTCTATTTCTACTTCTTCTATTCCTTTTAAGTTAGCCACAGATGTTCCTGCCTGGGGGCCTTTGTACCTATTTCATTTGCCTAAAATAGTCTCTCAAGTTCCCCAAACTTTTTGAAAATACCTGTATTTCTACCTTGCCTAATTTCTCTCCTTTGCATTTTTTACCTAGACATCCATATCTATATAAATATCTCTATCTATTCTTCTTAATTTAAGATCTGTCCTCACGGACAGAATTTAACTTCCACAGGGCAAGGATTTGACAAAACTTTGTTCACTGCTGTATCTTCATGCTTGTTCAGTGACATACACATATTTGTGCTCAGCATATATTTTTTGACTGAATTCACGAATTTCCCATTCATCCAATTCTGAGGTGCTAGAATTGCATCTGGCCTAGACTTTCCAAGTTAGCTCAAGATTTTTACCTAATTATAGACATGTATCTTTTACAATTTTATAATGTATCTATTTCAATATTCTTCCCAATTACGGGTTGTTTAAAGGTCTATTTTCCTTGACTGGACACTGAGCATAATTATTTGATGGCTGCTCACTGTTAGCTATTCTCTTTCTATGGGATCAGCATTGATAAACCACAAAGAACACTGTCTTTTATTCACATTCTAATGCCAATTACATATTATTGTGGTGAAAAAAAAAAAACTCAGTTGTTAATATCTTTATGGATTTTTACAAGAACCTAGTAAAGTGCCCTGAACTCTGTGGGTGCTTCATAAATAGCTGAGCAGTGACTGATTACAGTCATTGAATCCACTTGAAATGAATTATTTTTAATCTTAATTATTCTTCCTTAAGTTTTGACAGCAAATCCAGACATTGCAATTTGTTTTGGGTTGTTATATATAAGCATAGTGCCCCCTGGAGAGCCCACATATACGTGAATTGATGATAAAGTGCATAGCACTCTTTCTGGCATCTGTTACAGATTTTCAAAGAAATCTCCCTAGTATAGTATCATAGAATTTATTAAATCTAGAAGCATTTCCAAAACATATGTTTATAGTTTTATATTTTGAACTGTTCCAAGAATGAATTCTCACTGGTGTTCCAGCCTCCTGCCTGTCTCCCCTCCCTCCAGTTCATCCTCATATCGCTGTTGAGTTGCACTGCCTCATCATGGTTCCCATCAAGCCATTCTCATGCTGGAGCAGTGTGATGATTCCCTACGGAATGTCAAGTAAAGTGCAAATGTATCAATATGTATGTGACATGATGAGCCTAGTAGCTACCCCATAGCTTATTCTCAATATTTCCCAAACTATGTTTTGTCAAACACTTGGGTCACATGGGATGCTAATAGTTTTTCAGTGAAAAAAAAAATGAGTACAGTCTAAGTAAGTTTGGGAAATGCTGAATTAACATATAGCCAACTTCTTGACTCCAGGACTTTTCATAGCCTTTACAATTCTCAATGTGATTCTCTGAAAAGGAGATTATTTTGACTGTAGGACTATGTTTTTTTCCAACAGAACCTTCTTCATTATACAGGAGTTTCGGTTTTCCCTGAAGCACCAATGTAAGTTAATAAATCATAACTCGACTTTTGCATTAGTATCATGCAATACAAGATTCTTTTCATCACTTGCGTGGCTGACACCATATCTTGGTACTCTCCACAGCCTTTTAGTATTTTTAAAAGTAAATAGAATGGTATTTTACTCCTCTATCTGAAGTGCCTTAATCAAAATTCTCTAGTTAACTCATACTCTCCTTCAAGAATTGGAGAAGGGGTGAGCTCCATGGAAGACTTTCCTGAGATCCCAATATGTGTAGTAGTAACTCTTAATAGAGATCTTAGCACATACACTGGCATTTTCTCTTCAAGTGCTTAGTTCCTCTCTGGTCTCTAGTGCACTGAGAATAGAGATTATATTATATTCACCTTCACATACTTAATGCCTAATGTGGTACCTGGAAAACAGCTGCACTTGATAAATACTTGTTGAAATAAAGATACTATACTAGATGAAATATATTTGAAAAGTGAACAATGGAAACTATTTGTAAATTGCATTCACCAGACACAAGCATATTCTGCAGTGTAGATGGTAGCATACCTCTGTGTAAACAGAGGGAATCAGGATAAATGAAATCATTGCTAAAATGCGTATCTCTTTTATCCTGCATATGGTGGGTACACTCTATTTCAATAATCTATGACATCTCTATCTTTTTTGGCATGTATTGTGGGTATTGACTACAAACCATTAAATGACATTGGAAAATGTTTTGAGGTGGTTTAGAAACCATATTATCTATGGACCAGTGTAGCTGATAAGTTTAGCAGGCAGTGGTTTCATCAGTTTTTTGCAGTAGTGCCCTAAGACAATTTGGCACATGGCAGTAGACAAAGAAGCAATGGCAATAGCTTAAAAAAAAGTATACTTTTGTGGCTTCTCAGCCCTTGGCTGAAGCCGTGAATGCAGAGCATGGATGAAGGAGACCCCAAGCTGTGTCACTTTTCTTCCTGTCCCTAATAGTGGGAAGGATTCCCAATATACTGAAACCAATGGTACCCACTGTCTGCAAAGAACATGTCCCTATCTAAGAAAGGCATCCCAATTGTACATTAGGAAATTATAGAGCAATTGCTTAATTCTATGCCAGTTAGTTTTAACAGTTATATTCCTAAAAATTATTAGTTTCCCTAATGTTTTCTGAATGATCCTGTGCTTAGTGATCAGTAGGAGGTTCAAAATGGGTTAAATAATTTCTGCCCTGAAAGAACATATAATATAATTGGGGGAATAGTATAAACCCCCAAATAGCCACAAGCAAAGCAGCATAGGATACCTGCCTGTTGAATAATATAAGAGTGTATGGGAATTGCTTCCATATGGACTTTTCAGGGAGGTCTTTGAGGAAGAAGAAACATTTGAGGCAGGCCATGATTCAAGTTAGTTAAAGAAATTTGAAGACCAATGAGGGAATTCAAAGTAGAAGGAAAGAATGAACACAGGTGTAGAGATGGTGAATGATGGCACATGTCCAGGAAGTGTCCTGTAGTCTAGTTCCGCTGAAGTGTATAATTTAGGTAGGGACATAGTGGTAGACAAGGCTGGAAGATGTCTTGGTTTAACATTGATTAGAATCTTAAATGTTAGATTAAGTTTATAAACATACACACTGTGTTTATATGTATTTTAAAGAAAATTGGAAGCCATTAAAGGCATAAGGGTAAGAAATTTTACCTGAACAATGGGTACCAGAGTTTCTCCAAGGGCAAGAATTTTCTGTCATTGAAAAATACATCTTGACTTCTGAAAGTGCATGATAGAATGAATATGCATTATACCCAACATGGTGAAGGTAGAGATGCTGAATGTGGGTGTTGGGGGTAATGGGGCAGAGTTGAAAGATACCAAGATGTAAAATTCCATTTAATTTTAAGAAAACAATAGAAACACAGATTTTTAACAATAAATATATTAATTTAATACTTTATATTAATATTAGAGTAACATTACCATTTTAAAAAATAGATTAATATAATAAAATGTGATTAATTCAATAGATGGTAGAGAAATAGTAAAATGCTGGGATAAGGGAAATGAATGACATCAAAAGTAGAAAATATTAGAAAAATAAATCAAAATATATCAATAATCACAAAATATGTAACTTAAAGTCACTAAGAGATGGACTGAATTTTTTAAAAAATTAAAAAAATATGATCTTTATGAGTCAGTATATAAAAACTCAGCAAAGAAATGTTGCAAATAAAGATATTGAATTAAAGCAGTAGTTTTTGATTATTTTTGGCCTCAGAACGCTTTACATTCTTAAAAATTATCAAGGGCCCCAAAGGGTTTTTGTTTATATGGTTACATTAATTGGTATTAATCTTATTGCAGTTAAAATAGAAGTTAAAAGAAATATTTATTAGTACCTTTAAAAATAAAAACAAACCCATTATGTGTCAATATAAATAACATTGTTTGAAGAATAACTGTTTCCAAAACAAAAAATAAATTAGTGTGATGAATTATATTAATTTTCATTATTATAAATTTTTAATGCTTGGTTAATAGAGGTTGGCTAGATCCCAAATCAGTGTCTACATTTGATTAATTACTATCTCAATTAATATAGTCTCTAGAAAACTCTACTATCAGGAATGAGACATTGAGTATGAAAAATAAAAAGATGTCTTTGTGGTTTTATGAAAATAGTTTTATAAACAAATTAAAAAACAAAGACCATATGATTCTCTCAATTAATGCAGAAAAAGCTTTTGATAATATCCAGCATCCCTTCATGTCAGAACACTTAAGAAAATCGGTATAGAAGGGACATTTCTTAAACTGATAGAGACCATCTACAGCAAACCCACAGCCAATATCATATTGAATGGAGTTAAATTGGAATCATTTCCTCTCAGATCAGGAACCAGACAAGGCTGCCCATTGTCTCCATTGTTTTTTAACATTGTAATGGAAGTTTTAGCCACTGCAATTAGGGAAGAAAAGGCGATCAAGGGTATCCATATAGGGTCAGAAAAAATCAAACTTTCACTCTTCGCGGATGATATGATAGTATATCTGGAAAACACTAGGGACTCTACTACAAAACTCTTAGAAGTGATCAAGGAATACAGCAGCGTCTCAGGTTACAAAATCAACATTCATAAATCGGTAGCCTTTATATATACCAACAACAGTCACGTTGAAAAAACAGTTAAGGACTCTATCCCATTCACAGTAGTGCCAAAGAAGATGAAATATTTGGGAATTTATCTAACAAAGGATGTGAAAGATCTCTATAAAGAGAACTATGAAACTCTAAGAAATAGCTGAAAATATTAACAAATGGAAAAACACACCATGCTCATGGCTGGGAAGAATCAACATAGTTAAAATGTTTATACTACCCAAAGCAATATATACTTTCAATGCAATCCCTATTAAAGCTCCACTGTCATACTTTAAAGATCTGGAAAAAACAATACTTCGTTTTATATGGAATCAGAAAAAACCTAGAATAGCCAAGACATTACTCAGAAATAAAAACAAAGCAGGAGGAATTATGCTACCAGACCTCCGACTATACTACAAATCAATAGTGATCAAAACAGCATGGTATTGGCACAAAAACAGAGAGGTAGATGTCTGGAATAGAATAGAGAATCAAGAGACGAATCCAGCTACTTACCGTTATTTAATCTTTGAAAGCCAATTAAAAACATTCAGTGGGGAAAAGATTCCCCATTTAACAAATGGTGCTGGGTGAACTGGCTGGCAACCTGTAAAAGACTGAAAGTGGACCCACACCTTTCACCATTAACTAAGATAGACTCTCACTGGATCAAAGATTTAAACTTAAGACATGAAACTATAAAAATACTAGAGGAGAGTGCAGGGAAAACCCTTGAAGAAATCGGGATGGGCGAATATTTTATGAGGAGGACCCCCCGGGCAATTGAAGCAGCTTCAAAAATACACTACTGGGACTTGATCAAACTAAAAAGCTTCTGCACAGCTAAGAAAGTAAAGCAAGCAAACAGCCCTCAGAATGGGAGAAGATATTTGCAGGTTATGTCTCCGACAAAGGTTTAATAACCAGAATCCACAGAGAACTCAAACGCATTAGCAAGAATAGAACAAGGGATCCTATCACAGGCTGGGCAAGGGATTTGAAGAGAAACTTCTCTGAAGAAGACAGGCGTGCGGCCTTCAGACATCTGAAAAAATGCTCATCATCTTTAATCATCAGAGAAATGCAAATCAAAACTACTTTGAGATACCATCTAACTCCAGTGAGACTAGCCTATATCACAAAATCCCAAGACCAGAGATGTTGGCGTGGATGTGGAGAAAAGGGAACACTTTTGCACTGCTGGTGGGAATGCAAATTAATACATTCCTTTTGGAAAGAGATATGGAGAACACTTAGAGATCTAAAAATAGATCTGCCATTCAATCCTGTAATCCCGCTACTGGGCATATACCCAGAAGACCAAAAATCACGTCATAACAAAGATATTTGTACCAGAATGTTTATTGCAGCCCTATTCATAATTGCTAAGTCATGGAAGAAGTCCAGGTGCCCATCGATCCACGAATGGATTAATAAATTGTGGTATATGTACACCATGGAATATTATGCAGCCTTAAAGAAAAATGGAGACTTTACCTCTTTCATGTTTACATGGATGGAGCTGGAACATATTCTTCTTGGTAAAGTATCTCAAGAATGGAAGAGAAAGTACCCAATGTACTCTGCCCTACTATGAGACTAATTTAGGGTTTTCACATGAAAGCTATAACCCAGTTACAACCTAAGAATAGGGGCAAGGGGGAAAGGGAGGGGAGGGGGAGGAGGTGGGTAGAGGGAAGGGGATTGGTGGGATTACACCAGCGGTGCATCTTACAAGGGTATATGTGAAACTTGGTAAACGGTCTGTGAAGCTAGTGAATGATGCCCCATGATCATATCAATGTACACAGCTATGATTTAATAAAAAAAAAAAAAAAAAAGAAAGAAAATAGTTTTGACTATAGAACCTCTGATAAGGTCTTAGTGACCCTAGGGATCCCTACATCATACTTTGAGAACTGAACTTTTAACAAAATGAGAGGGCAATATTATTATTATCGGGCAAAATCAATGTAATGGGAGAAACATTAAAAAAGAAGCAAGGAGGAGAATTTTTGTACAAATAAAGCAATCACTGAGATAAAATATTAGACCATTAAGAGAATCTCAATAAATTCAGATTTTTTTTTTGTTTTCTTTCACAGTTTTTTTTATTGAGTCATAAACACATAGATCATGTATACATTAGTGCATTTATGGGGTACACATGCTGATTTTAAATACAATGTAGAATTCTTACATCAAACTAGTTAATATAGCCTTTATATGTAGATCACATTTTCTGAGCGTGGTACTTTGAAATTAAAGACTCAACACTATGAGATAGTGACAAAAATCTCCAAGTATGTGAAACTTCAAAAATAAATTTCTCAATAATATATGGTTTAAACAGAAAATCCTAAGAAAAATTACATCACTTTAGGGTGCTACTATCTTAAACTTATTTCTTATAAGACATGAAATGCTGATGTAAGTTAATAAATCAGCTGAAGAATTTGAAGGAGGCTGAAAAGAAATATAACTAAATAGAAGAAGATAAAGGATAAAAACTTAAAATTCACGAATTTGAAAACTAACAAATGAAAGAACAAATGTAAACAATACCAAAGCCTTCTTATTATTTTTTTTTAATATTGAGAGATAAAACTATGGTAGGGTTGCAAAAGGAAAGAAAAAAAAGAGTGGATACAAACAATATTAGAAATAAATTTGGAGAAACCAATACCATGTGTACTCAATACTAAATTGGAACTAGTCAGTCAACACTCATGTGAACATACGGAAGTAAAATTCAATGATAATCAAGGAGGTGGACAGGAGCTGGAGGGGTTGGGTTCAGTCACACCTAATGAGTACAATGCACATGTTCTGGTGGAAGAGACACTTACAACTCTGACTTAAAATGTGCAAAGCCAAATTATGTAATCGAAACGTGTACCCCAGTAGTACTCTGAAATAAAAAAAAAATTTGAAGAGAATGTCATAAACAATTTTATATTCATACATGGGAAAAACTAGATGAAACTGACATTTTTATAAAGAAAATTGTAAATTACCATAATTGACACATATGTTTTTATAAAAACTTGAATGGACAAAACAATGTATAAGAGAAGAGTTTTCACCACAAAAGTGCTCCCAAATCCAAATGTTGTTATAGGTTTTAGTAGAGTGTAAGGAATAGAATTTCTCTATCACATGCATTTTGTTTTCTAGGTTAGAAAAGAAAGGAGAGCTATCTATATTAATTTAACAGGACAGTAAACCTTGATATTCAAATAGTCAAACAAAACAATTTTGCACAACAATGCAAAACCCAGACACAAACAGAAAATATGGAGAAGAGGTTTTTTGGTAGGTGTGTGTATCTAAAATAAAATCTATTCGGGATCACCTTAGAGGAAATGCACTGCTCAATGCCACTAATGTATTTAATGTTATTCCTTTTTTAAAACTTTAATTTGTTCACAGCTTTTTGAAACTTACCGATTGAGTATTATTAGCCAGTTTGTAGGACATCTAGTTTTAACATTTTTTATAATTTTTCAAATTAATTGGCTTTAGAAAATTAGTTGCTTATTAGGACAAATTCCAGAAAATCTGTTATAAAAGAAGAAAAGAATACACGTGCTAACTTTTCTGATTTGCTGAATATTGCCACACTCTACCTGCAATTATTGGTTGAAATAAAGTTCAAATATCCCTGCTTTTATTTTTCTCTAAAGGAGAATATTTGCTTTCTTACATTTTAAAAGTGTATGAACTATTTGTGAATTGTCTGATTAGATTAAAGACCCTGCACAAATCTCTTTTGATAAATATGCAGGTAAAGAGAGCCTAACTTGCCCATATAGTTTATTGACTATTTCAGGTAGGTAGTTAAATCCACTTGGCCAAAGCAAATGCTTGTGTCACTAATAATTACTTGTGTGGATAATTTCAATTGTGCTGGACTGCCCCAGGGAGTAATTGACATAGTTTGTTGGCCTGTCGGGTAACCTGTGCTTTCTGACTTTTCTCCATTTCCTGTAACTCCAAAGGAAATAGGACCTGACGTACTTAGAAGCTCTGTCTACTGACAATGACCTTGTATAATATTAGTTTGCTGGGTCTGCTTTGAAAAGGTTGCCTGACTCTAAGCAGATCCCCCTGACTTAAAAAAGAAAGCTAATTAGGCACTAAGAAAAGACCCATTCTTTTGAGAGTGAAAGCATTCCATTTTGTTTCGTTCACATGCAAATGAATAAAAGAGTTAATAATTTAAAAACGAATGTCTCATTGAAAAATGATAAAGGTTTTCCATTTATTTGTGTTACTAGTAGCAGCATAAATATATTCACATATAAATATGTAAACTCAAATTTTAGGCTAATCTACCTGAAACAGCTATGTTGACATCAGGTATTTTCTTGGTAACTTTCTATTTTTCCTACAGTTTGATTTAAAATGTGAATTAATTATTGATGAAGTTTAAATGTATAGCTTTGTTTTGCTTTCTACACTCAAACATGACAGAAAAATAAACTAAAATTTTCCGCCTAAAGGCCTGGGGTTGGGGGAGCTTTTCAGAAACTATATTATAAAGTAGCTAGAAAACAACTGGTCTTTTCATGTTAATGATACCTTATATTTCCTTCTGTTTTTCTTCAGAGGAACTTAATAGATATTATAGGAAATATCTCATTCAAATGTTCCTATACGAGTTGTAAAGGAAAGGAATCATTTCCCTCATTCTAAAGCTAGAGAAACGTAGATAGAAGGGGTACTAATATGTATTAGATAACTTTTTTGTTCTACTTGTAAGAGAGAAATTCTTTGTATAACAGTAGATTTCAGCCTGTTTCTGCATAAGATGACCTGATGAAATCTGATTGAAAATTCTCATTTGACCAGTCAGCCTGCCCTCCCTCTACATCCTTGTTTACTTCTGGTTTAAACTGGTGTCCAGCTCTCCCCCGCTCATGAAGCTGATATTTCTGCACTTAATCTTCTTGCCTGAAATGGAGGAAGATGAAATTTCTATTCTGTCCTTCTTAGCCTGTTTCCTTGATCAGTCCTGGGCCCTGGTTTTAATTATCATGGGGGTCCTCTATCTTGGTGCACACCAGAGATCCAGGGCTTAGGCAGACAGACAGAGGAAAGTCCCTTAGTTTATTTGATTTATTTTACAACTTTTTATGAAAGTTTTATTGCTGTCACTTTTTCTTCATTTCCTTGGGAGAAATAGAAGCTGAGTCCTTAGCTCACAGACTGTTGTGACCTACCATGGTCTGGAGCCAGAATAAGAGTCACTTGGAAGTAAACTTTCTGAAGTTTCTAGGACAAAAACTGGACTGCTTGTGATTATAAAGAGGCAGTCCAGAGTACAAACTCTGATGGATTAGGTCCAAGGGGGAAGTATCTTAAACTATGCATATTTGCTATGGAACATTGAGGCACTCACTACCCAAGTACCAGAAAAGGTCAGGGCTGCTTTAGTCCAATACAAAAGAACCTCACCGTTAGCTTGTCAAGTTCACACATGGACTCCTGGAGAAGGGTTATTCTTTCCTTCTCTTCATGTTCAAGTGACATAGTTCACCTGATACAGAGACTCCTACATGACACAGATTAATTAGAGATTTCTATGGACCATATATCTTTCTCCTGAGGTGCATCGGAGGCAGAGGCTTACTTTCACTCTGTCCACATGCAACAGATTGCAAGCGTTCTTTGGTAAGAAGCCTTGATTTTACTAAGTCTTTTCCACTTTGGAGAGTGAGGCAGAAGGAGATAAGAGGAGGTGAGTCTAAGAGGTTCAGATTCTAAAAGAAGAAGGGGAGAAGGAGGAGGCTTTGGGGGGATCTAAGTTCAACACAACAATCTGACCCTTAGTTCTAAAAACATTAACATCACAGTCAGTCTTATTATTAAAAAAAAAAAAAAACAACAACTGTTGGCCAGGAGGAGAGACTCACGCACTCCAGGAGGCTGAGGCAGGTGGATTGCCTGAGCTCACCAATTCAAGACCAGCCTGAGTAAGAGGGAGAACCTTGTCTCTGAAAATAGCTGGATGTTGTGATGGGTGCCTATAATTCCTGCTACTTGGGAGGCTGAGGCAGGAGAATCACTTGACCCCCAGAGTTTGAGTTTACAATGAGCTATTACGCCTCGGCACTCAAGGGTGACAAGGTGAGACTCTGTCTCAAGAAAAAAAAAAAAATTGTCCAGGGAGCATCTTTCTTGTATTTAAGTTAAATAACAAGAAAAGCTGGGATTGACTTTATGACAATGGAAGTATAGGGCAATAAGAGAGAAAAGGCAAATAATGGCATGACATTTTTAGGTGGTGTGCATAAATTCACATTTTTTATACTACATATTAATGTGTGTATTTTGAAAAAGGCCCTATATTTATAGACATACAATCTACTTTTTGCATTAAGAGCCCAAGTGATGTACTTTTATAGTCTAATTAAAAAGCAAGAGAAGAACTGAGACCCCCATATTAATCTGCTAGGGCTCCCATAACAAAATATTACAGACAGGGTAGTTTTAAAGGCAGAAACTTCTCACCACTATGGAGCATGGAAGTCCAAAATCATCTGTTACAGGTCCGACTTCTTCTGAGACCTTTCACCTTGACTTGTGACCGGCTGCCACTTTCTGTGTCTCCCCACTGCCTTTTCCCTGTGTGCATCTGTCTCTATCTCCTTCTCGTAAGGACCAGTCATATGAAATCACTGCCCCACATTTTCGACCTCATTCAACCTTAACTATTGTCATAAAGGCTCTATTTCCAAATACAGTCAGTTCAGGGATTAGGGCTTCAACATATGAATTTGGGGAGGAAAGATACAATGTGGTCTATGGCAGCCTCCCTTGTTCACTCCACATGGTCATATTCCCTGTTCCTGTGAATCTCAGATGCCCGTTCATACATGGACCTTGTTTCCTGAGTTGTGTTATGTAATGCCTATAAAAAGATCTTTTGGTTCCTGCTGATGACACTAATAATAACTAGGTCTGGACACAAACTCTGTACAATGTCTTGGTTAACCGGGAAAAGAATTCTCAGCCTTTGATCAGAGCTGATTTTGACCATATTGTGACCATGGAATATTTCCAGTCATGAAATTTGTCTGCCTTGAAAGTGACCAATTACAACTTGGACTATTCATACACAATGCACTTTAATAGTCAAAAGGGATTCCCCCCCCCCCCTTGGGATCTTTTCTGTCATTCTGTGGGAAAACAGGAGAGGATAACTTGTATATGACCTTTCAGGCTGAAGTGACTGTCAACAAGAGTATTTTCTTGTAGAAGATACTATCATTATACTACCACGTCTTAAGTAAGTAATAAAGTAAGAATATTACTTTCAGACATTATAAAAATCTATCTGGATATAATCAGGTAGGGTAAACTAAAAATCAGTACAAAGCCATACTTTATCATTTTAAATGTGCTGAAAGCTGAGATTTGTGCCAGGCCCCTGAAGAGATGAGTAAGCTGATTGGTTCAAATCATAGCTCTTTCTTCTGCTCTCTTAGTATGGGGTCAAATAGATGAAGCCTAAAAGAATCTTTGATAAGATTTACTCTGCATCATTTTCCATTTGTAAATGATGAAATAGATAAGGCTGGAGGAAGATCAAGACAGACATTAGAGGTCTATGATGAAGTACGTGAGTTGAATTCAGTAATAAATGGAAAGAATGGAAGAGATAGAATTCAAAACAATTATCCATCTTAAACTACACTATAGGAATGGAAAAATTTTCTATATCTATGGATGTAGGAAGATTTATTTAGGGGCTGTTGTGAAAGGCACCCATCACAATGCCTATTGCTTAACGTTTTTATGGCTGGATTGCAATTAGTCTCAGGAACACTTGAGTGCTTCATATATGGCTAAATTTGTATGAACTTATTAAGTTGTATTAATTTACTAATTGCTATAATTTCATTACCAACATTAATTAGCATGTAAGCTTTATCCTGATCATTTTAGGGGAGGGGAGAAGAGAAAATATGTTATTAGTGGCAGTTCAAGTTCTGCAGTGTTTCTGTCTTATTTGGAAATCTCTCATATCTTCCCTAAGATTCTGACTTAGATTTAAAAACAAATGAAATAAAAGCCATGTTCAGTCCTTGAACTCAGAGGTGACAGTCAAAATATTTGGCTCCCAAAAAGGCAGGGGCATCATTCCCTCCAGAGGGGACACTGAAGGGCTAAACTGGATGCTGGGCAGGCTGAGAGTTACTGGCTGAACCCCAACCTGGCCCGGGGCACCCTTCATTTTGTTCCACTATTCTATTCTCTTCTAAACAAATGTAAAAGAAATTAAGGTCAGATCCTGCCTGCAGATGCCTTTTGATAGAAGTCAGGGTCAGGGGAAAACTTCTGTTGATTTCAGTAAAAATTGTCTTTGTCTTCACATAATAGAGGGTAGAATTTGGCACCGAGAGGCCTAACTCCCTATTTGTGCACTATCAGCAGCTATTTGCTACTAATCTTGACGAATATTTGACGTAGCAATATTCATAAACAAGGCACCCTTCCAACATGCAAAATGCTTCTTGTTTCACAAGTTCCAAAAATAAATTAAATAAGAAAACTTAAAAGAGATTAAAGTTCTGGATAGCAAAGCAGTTTATATTAGAAGCAGAGAATATTATAAAATTCTGTGCCAGCTCCTAATAATAGGACAACACACACACACACACACAAGCAAAAAGATCTGTCTCCTCCTTTCTTAAGTTTTGAGTATTACAATGTCCATGCTTTTTAAGCTTTTTTATTCCATGGCATGTTTCAACCTATAGTTAAACTTCTGAGGCACATTTAAATTATGTTGATCAAGAATTAGAGTAAAAAAGAATATATACTTGCTGTCCTTTGAAAATCTTTTGAAAGTAATTTAACTAATGATAAAAATTTTCACAGCCCACCGAAGATCCTGTCACACGCACCAGTGTGAGTGGCACACTGGTGGAAAATCGATAATCACGTGCATTCTCATGTTGGAATAAGAAAGATATTAATATATATCCAAATGTTTAATAAACAGATTGAAAAATTAAAAAAACTTCTGTAATTAGCATATAGCCATTTTATATATATTCATTCCCATAAGCCACCCACATCCATACCTGTACATACGTACGTATTTACAATTATAGCACCTATATCTAAATCTATGTCTATATCTACATCTGGGTCTATAACCCTACATTTATCTCCATATTTAAAACCAGTGTTTTGATGCAGCTCTTGATAACTCTATTGATGGGACATAGAGATGGATTTGTGAAACGTTATCCCTAAATTCCTTTATGAGCCTGGGTACAGGCCCAGGAGTTTAGCCCGTAGCCCACCAAAAGATTAACTCATTGTCCTTTCTTTTCCAAGCCAAGAGAAGCACCTAAAGAGGGATAAAACCGTGAGATTCAGCAGTGACTCGACCCTTTGACACTCACCTGCTCCAGCTGTGCTGGCCTCCTTGTGCTCTTGGAACAGAGCATGTGCCTTCCTGCCTCGGCCTTTGCTTCTGCTATTCCCTTGGTCCTGAAAAGCTTTGTCCTGCAAGGCAGCTCCCTTCTTCCTCTCCCTCCTCCCTCTCAGGACTTTACTCCAATGCTGCCTTCTCAGAGAAGCTTTTCTGGGTTTCCTTATCAAAATATGCACAGCACTTCTTATTCCTCTTTCCTGCTCTGCTTTTCACCTTGGATGTTATAACTAACATACAATGAATAATACTTATTTAACATGTTTTTTACTTGCCTTGAAGGCTACTCAGCTCAAATTGTGGGCCTTTTTACAATACCTTGAAGGCTATGTTAACCAGTTTGATGAAAATACTTCAAATTGCATTTCAACCAGCACATTGTACCCCATGACTGCATTAATGTACACAGCTTATGATTTAGTTAAAAAAAATGCTTTTTACTTACTCTACTGGAGGAAAATGCTGTGATATTTTGACGATGCTGTAACCTCTGTGCCTAGACTAGTTCGTAGCATATAGTGAGTGGTCAATAGGGAACCAATGACTCCTTTTCCTCCTCTCTCTAACCCTGTATTCTCATAGGATATTCCCTGCTATGCTACTAGACCAATTGTAAAAAAATGACATCATTTCCTTTTGAAATTTTGGTAATTCGTTCATCATGGATTTTTTGCATTGATTTTTATTTTTTTTTACTTTTTAAAATTTTCTTTTATTAATTTTTAATTAAATTCTGATTTTAAAATATTATATCAAAATATTATCTATATTGATTATTGAAATTTCGGCTACCCCCTTAAATTTTGTCCCTCAGACAAGTGCGTCACTGGTCTTATTACTTTCATCATAGTCCTGGCCCTTGATGAAATGCCACGGTCTAGCAGTGGGTTATGAACCAGTGTTCTTAATGAGGGTTGCCTTGGCTTTTTCTAAATATTCATCCTCATTCTGGCTTCCAAAGAAAAGGAGAAAGGTTGTATTATTTCCCAAACTTACTTGAATTTGGAAGACTCCACCATGGGGGACTTTGTGAAACTGAGAAATGTTGATCTCTCATACCAATTGTCTATTTTACTTAGCTCAAATTATGGGCCTTTTATAGCTTTTGTAAGAAAATTAAAAAATAAATCAGTTTATAAAAAGGGACAAGATAGCTACAGAATAACAGTTTCAGGAAATGCGAAAGTGGCACAAGTTAATTCATGATAGTTGTGAATCATAATCTCTCAATTTATAATTTCCTCAGTATATACCACAGGAATAAATGGAGAGAGCCTCCATGAGCCAGGAGCTGGTGCCTACTTCACCTCAATTCTTCACACATCAGGAGCACAGCCCCAAATCCTCCGAAACTTCTCTGATTCAGAAATTATTCTGATATCCACAGGGGAAGGAGTGCCTTGTACTCAAATGTAAGCAAACTTAAAACATACATTTGAAAAACAATTCAAGTTTATGAAAGAATAATAATAATCAAAGAAAATACACATTTGAAAAGAGATTAGATATACCTTGGAAATCCAGACAAATCAAAATAAACAAGGTTAAAAGCAAACTTAAAATATACATTTGAAAAATAATTCAAGTTTATGAAAGAATAATAATAATCAAAGAAAATACACATTTGAAAAGAGATTAGATATACCTTGGAAATCCAGACAAATCAAAGTAAACAAGGTTAAAAGCAAACTTAAAACATACATTTGAAAAATAATTCAAGTTTATGAAAGAATAATAATCAAAGAAAATACACATTTGAAAAGAGATTAGTTATACCTTGGAAATCCAGACAAAGCAAAGTAAACAAGGTTAAATGTATATATCTGGGTGGCGCCTGTGGCTCAGTGAGTAGGGCGCCGGCCCCATATACCGAGGGTGGCGGGTTCAAACCCAGCCCCGGCTGAACTGCAACCAAAAAATAGCCGGGCGTTGTGGTGGGCGCCTGTAATCCCAGCTGCTCGGGAGGCTGAGGCAAGAGAATTGCTGAAGCCCAAGAGCTAGAGGTTGCTGTGAGTCCTGTGACATCTTGGCACTCTACTGAAGGCAGTAAAGTGAGACTCTGTCTCTACAAAAAAAAAAAAAAAAAGAAAAAAATTAAAAAAAAAATGTATATATCTAAAAGAATATCCAGAGCACTCCAGATTTACTTTGAAGCAAAAGAGAATTACGGAATGTGTTTAAAAGAGAAAGAAATTAAGGTTTATTGATTGAGGTTTTAACTTTTGGAATAGTTGGCATGAAGTTCTCTTATTAATTAATAATTAAGTTCTCTTAATTATTCTCTCAATCATCCCCTTGGTATGTGGACAAACGATTAGGTGATTAGGCTTTGGTTACACCCTGCAAGACACTGGAGGGAGGAGCCCAGGTGATAGATTGGGAAGCAGGCCTTCCCTCCTAAGAATCTGGAAACTATCATTATAAGCTAGGCGAAGACTTGTACATTCTATTATCACTATTACTCCTGATTTCTCTGGTCATACCAGTAGTCCTGATGTTATTTGCTCTTCATCTTCTAAGTTCTTGGAGACTTCATTCTGGTCCTAAGTTTTGACTGCTATAGATTAACCTCCCCTTTTTTCTTTTTTTTTTTTTGTAGAGACAGAGTTTCACTTTATTGCCCTCGGTAGAGTGCCGTGGCGTCACACGGCTCACAGCAACCTCCAACTCCTGGGCTTAGGCGATTCTCCTGCCTCAGCCTCCCGAGTAGCTGGGACAACAGGCGCCCGCCACAACGCCCAGCTATTTTTTTGTTGCCGTTTGGCCGGGGCTGGGTTTGAACCCGCCACCCTCGGCATATGGGGCCGGGGCTGGGTTTGAACCCGCCACCCTTGGCATATGGGGCCGGCGCCTTACTCACTGAGCCACAGGCGCCGCCCCAACATCCCCTTTTTTCTTCTACTCTATGACAGCCCTTGCCTTTTTGTAGGGCAAACCTTGGAAGATGAAAAGACTCATCATGCAACAAAACATGGGAAAAGTCCATTGTGTATGTAGAGTCAATGATAATTTGCTGCAGACTGAAGGACACTAACATCTCAATTGTGCTTGAAATTGTTTCCCTATGTTACAAGAAGCAAGTGTAGGTAGAGCACACATGGCTCTATTGGGATAACCAGGAGCAAGCCCAGTATTTTTAAGTTCTATGTGATTCTCCCCTCTGCCTTTTTGAGTATAGTGTCTAGATTAAGATAGGAAAGAAGAATTTAGAGGCAATGGGATACTACTCTGGATATGGTCAAAGTTAGTTAAGATTTGATCGGGTAATAGCCAGACAGAAATTACACCTCCATCATTGAAGAGTTTAATAGTTGCATTGGTATAGAGTTAGGAAGTAGTTTAAACAGAGTTTCAAATCTTATGTTTATGCTAAGTATAGTTTAAAAATGTTTAAGACCATTAAATGTTCTTATCAACACTTACAGTACTTGTATTCATTTTCTGTTTCTTCTGTAAATAATCACTTATTTAGTGGCTCAAATAAATCACTCATGTTCTATCTCCCAGCTCTCTGGAAGTCCAGTGGCCTCTGAAGGTTTCTCTGGTTCATGTCTTAAAATACAGAAATCAAGGCTGTGTTCCATTCTGAAGGCTCTGGAGGGGACTAGGTTCCTGTTTCATTGATGGCTGTTAGCAGAGAGCTGTTCCCAGTCCCTGGAGGCCACCTGTGTTCCTTGGCTTGTGGCACCTTCCTCCTGCCTCTTGTCTCTTTGACTTCAGATGGGAAAAGTTCTCTCAGTTGGTATTTATAATGCAAGAAAGGCCTCAAAAATTTCCATTAGTTAGGCTTTCTTGGAAAATCTGAATACATATACCCATATGTATACTACGTACATACACACACTGATCAGCATGCATCCTAGGAAGTTACATATAATTACATCTTAACTAATGAACAGAATAGAATTCTAGAAGTAATTTTAAATTTTAAACATTCTAAAAAAACTCAGAAAGTTTGTGTTGGCAATGGGAACGAAGTGTATCTCCTCAAATTAGAAAATCCGTATTCTAAATATTTTCTGACTTTAAAGTCTCCCTAGAATCATAGTCATGAACTTTCTAAGTCCAGTCTCTGTTTCTCAAGGTATGATTTTTTTTTTTAGACAAGGGTCTCACTTTGTCACCCTCAGGAGAGTGCCATGGTGTCGTAGCTCACAACAACCTCCAACTCTTGAACTCAAGTGATTCTTTTGCCCCAGCCTCCCAAGTAGCTGAGACTACAGACACCCAGCACAAATGGCCAGTTATTTTTAGAGAAAGATCTTGCTCTTTCTCAGGCCTCAGCCCCCCAGAATGCTATGATTACAGACATGAGCCCCTGAGCCTGGCTATTCAAGGCTTTTTTTTTTATCATTAATCGACTGGATTTTCTGAAACTAAATCAAATCCTTTCTCTTTCCTGCTAATAATTCTTCAGTGGGCATTCTTTGGATGCAGGCTAAACTCCAAATTTCTAAACAACATATATATATTTATCATAATCTCTACGACATCCCAACTCATCTCCCAAGGCTGTCTAATCCATAATATAACAAGTGAATTATATGTATTTGTTGAATGATTGAATCCATTTTTAAGTTTATAGTTCACTTTCCAGAAAAATGCACACAATACTGACTTCTTCCTACATGTGATGCATTGTAATATTGACACTTTATAGTTTTGTTCATTAAAAATATAAACACTTTGTTTATTGGTGGTTTTCTTCCTTTTTTTTTTTTTTTTTTTGGCAGTGTTTGACCGGGTTTGGGTTTGAACCTGCCACCTCTGGCATATGGGGCCGGCGCCCTACTCCTTTGAGCCTGTGGCTCAGTGAGTAGGGCACTGACCCCATATACTGAGGGTGGTGGGTTCAAACCCGGCCCTGGCCAAACTGCAACAAAAAATAGCCAGGTGTTGTGGCAGGTGCCTGTGGTCCCAGCTACTGGGGAGGCTGAGACAAGAGAATCGCCTAAGCCCAGGAGCTGGAGGTTGCTGTGAGCTGTGATGGCACAGCACTCTACCAAGGGCAATAAAGTGAGAGTCTGTTTCTGCAAAAAAAAAAAAAAAAAAAATTATATATACACATATATATATAAACACTATAATGTTCCATGTAACAGTTTTTTTTTTTTTTTTTTTTTGTAGAGACAGAGTCTCACTTTATGGCCCTCTGTAGAGTGCCGTGGCCTCACACAGCTCACAGCAACCTCCAACTCCTGGGCTTAAGTGATTCTCTTGCCTCAGCCTCCCGAGTAGCTGGGACTATAGGCGCCTGCCACAACGCCCAGCTATTTTTTGGTTGCAGTTTGGCCAGGGCCGGGTTTGACCCATCACCCTCGGTATATGGGGCCGGCGCCTTACCGACTGAGCCACAGGCGCCGCCCCATGTAACAGTTTTATATGTTAATGTTATTCAATAATTTTCTCCCGGACTAGCACGTGGGAACCAGGAGCTATGTGTGGTTGAGGATCCATTCATCCATTTATTTATATACTTAACAAAATAAAACAAACAAAAACTGTGTGTGCATCTGCTATGTGCCCAGAATTGACAGGTGCTATGAAATGTACTAGCTTTTAAAAAATACATCATTCTAAAACATAGTAATATAAAATAACAAATATTTGTTATCTCATGGCTTCTGAGGATCAGGAATTGGAGTTGTTCAGCTGGGTGATTCCCAGCTCAGGGTTTGCATGTGGCTGCAGTTGGATGTCAATGTCAGCAGTAGCTAAAGTCATCTGGGGCTTGAGTGGGGCTGAGGGATCCCCTTGTGAGATGGAACACTCAAATGGCCATTAGTTGGAAGCTTCAGTTTGTTACCGCATGGCCGCTGTGTACCTTGACCACATGGCAGCTAAAGTCCCACAGAGTGAGACAGGGAGAGTGAGAAGGAAGTCTTGATGCCTCTTACCACCTAATTTCTGGCCTTACATACAATTACTTTCCTAGTATCCTATTTGTTAGAAGCGAGTTCCTACTTTCAGTTCACCCTCAGTGGAGAGGAGTGAGGTTCTGCCTCGGGGAGGGAGAAGTATCAGAAGATGTGAGGACGTATTTGAAACCTACTACATGGAGGAACTTCCTTTCTTTTGCTTTGTATTTCCACGGGAGGCTCACTTCTGGTCTGTCTCTCTCCTAGTCACTGCCATCACTCTGTCCTTCCCTGGGGGAGAGGTGATTTACTTGACCGATGAGTTTGGAAGGAAGAACTGGCAGAGCGTCTCATCCCTTCTCTCCCCATACCTGCCTGGTCAGAGTCCATGGCTTCCCACCTGCCCCTGGTCAAACAGTGAGCTCCTCAGACAGGCTGTGTTCCTGTGCTGGCTCAGTGCTGCTTACAGCTGAGTGGGTATATCAAATTGAGGGGTAAAACATGAATAAGCCCACCTGGTTCACCCTCCTGGGCCATATCCATTTATACCACCTTTATTAACTAAAGGAGTGATATTGTGACCTCTGTCTGCTTAAGTTTTGTGTTTACCAATTGACTTTGACAGGTAGGGAAAAAGGGATGTCATTGATTATCAACATGAACTCTCCAGTGGAGTATATGGAAGAAAGACATACATGCATACGTAATATAAAACATTGTAAATATGATGTAAAACAGTTGAATGTAAAAGGGCTAGGGAGGTATAAATGCAGGTGGAGGTAACATAGCTAGGGAAAGCAAGGAAAGAGTTTACAGAGGAAGTGAAATTTACCCTAGAATGATGACTAGAAAGAAATTCTTAAGACAGAAGAGAGTAAGGGTAGTCTAGGATGAAGGTACAAAACAAAAGAGATGAAACACACATGTGTGCACAGAGACCAGCATCCTCAGAGAACACGGAAATGTCTGACTGAGGCATGGTCTGATCTTTACCTTCTTTTACATTATGTCATCTTCAAAACAAAGAGGATAGGCTAGTGCCTGAATGATTTATAATTCCCTTCCAATTGTAATATTCTATGGCTCCTCTGCAGTCAGTAGCAGAATTAAGGGCTTTTGACTCTTGGATTTGGGCTTATAATGTATTCTTTAAAAGTCATTTTAACAAGGTAGCGAGTATATGGAGGACTTTCTCTTTGCAAAGACTGCACAGTTCTTTAACCCTCAGGTTAGAGAACTGGAATTAATAAATATCAATTTCTGTATCATATCAATGCAGTTATTGTAAACATGTGAGTTTAGAATTGCTTAGCCAAGCCTCAGTCATGTAAGAAACTTGGGAAAATAAAAAGCCAAGAAAATCATTTCTTTTAATTCTGTTTGATACATATTCTGATTTTATAACACCAGTTGATTCACTTAAAGTAAATGTATTCATATTTTGGCATCTACCCTGACAGCAGAAACAAAACAAAAGGAGACAAAACAATAAATTCTGGACAAATGAGATGATTCTCTCCCAGCCTCTCACCCTTCCATCTTTTCTTCCTTCCGTTGAGGGTGGTAGTTCCTTAGTGCAAAACAATTAAAGACATTTTCATGGAAATGAGACTAAAAAAAGAAATGAGTCCATTGCATGGCTACATTACATATTTTCTAGGTGAAGGGCACTTCTATAACTTTGACTCAGAATAGACTAAAGGAAATTATGTAACCAAAGGCATGTACCCCACAATATTCTGAAATCAACAAAACACACATATAAATCAAACAGCATAATAAATGATTATCAAATATAGTGATAATTTCTTGGAAGGAAAAGTGCAGAGTACTTTGATAGTGTGAAACAGGACATTGACCTCATGGGGACGACATCCCTAAAAGACCTTGTTCACCCATAGCAAAATTTGGAAGTGGTGAGGGTGAGAGTGATGCTAGTATGCTAGGTAGAGGGAAGAGCCTGTGTGTGGCTCTGAGTCACATGGCATTTTAAAAAAGATTAAAATAAGACAATTCAGGCCAGGTAGGATGGCTCACGCTATAATCCGAGCACTCAGGGAGGTTAAGGCCAGCAGATTGCTTCATCTCCAGGAGTTGGAGACTAGCTTGGGAAAGGGTGAGACCAGGTTTCCACTAAAAATAGAAAAATTTGCCAAGTGTGGTGGTGGGTGCCTGTAGTCCTTGTGAGGCTGAGGCAGGAGGATGGCTTGAACCCAGGATTTTAAGGTTGCTGTGAGCTAGGCTGACACCATGGCACTCTAGCTTGGGTGACAGAGTAGTGAGACACTATCTCAAAGAAAAAAAAAAAGCAAAAAATAAATAAATAAATAAATAAATATAGTTCACTGAGATTGAGGTAAAGACAATAAAAGAGAGAGAGGCCAAACTTGGGGCTAGAGAGAGTCAGGGCTGGTTGATCTTTCAGAACCGCCTGGGCTATGTTAGGGGTTTAGGTCTTTATTCTAAGGATAATGAGAAGTCATTAATATTGGGAACTGGAAGGGGTACCATCAAATCAGCCTTATAAAAGATTACTTTGTAATGAGGGAAATAATTTAAGGACATGTTTTGAGATCAACAAAAGTGTTCTAGCAGTATAGCAGGCTGGAGATAATGAGAGTTTATACAGGGGGGCTGTACAGGGAAGGTGGACGGAAAGAAACCAATTTACACAGAGAGGTGACGGAGAGACTTGTTGAGGTTATGTATCTCATTTACCTTTGAACACTCAGAATCCAGCTCAATAACCAATTTTAAATAATGAGCAAAATAATTGTTGTATTTAAATAAATCAGTGACTCATACACTGTTTGATTTAAAGAGAACTGAATCGGCAGAGGAAATTATTTAAATAAATATTAACATATTCAACTCATTCCTTCCTTCTCCTTTAGGAAATGTTAATATAGGCCTAGGAAAACATAGAATTGAGTAATTATAATGTGTAAACAGCCAGTGTGGCTTATTTAGACTCAAGCTGTATAGACAGTCACTGGCTGTGGTTTTCAGTTAAGACTCAAGAGTTTCTTGCTTAGATGATGACTCCTCTGGAAACTATTCTCAATTCATTTACTTTAAACATAAGGAACCATTTCTAGGAAATAACTGAGTCTTTTTGGCAAGAATTTTTATCACCAGAAACTCAGTTGTTTTACAGAATGTAACCAATAAATAATATAAATATTGCATACTCGAAGGGAATTTTAATTTTAATTAAAGTCCACCCCTGTCTTTAAACAAACCTCTTAAAAGTATCTCCTCTCTTTATGATGGTTGTAATTTTAGGGTAATGTCCTATAACAAGAACCAGAAGTGTCTGTGATCCAATGTAAATAAAACATCTTCAGTACAAAAAATAAGGCAAAAGTCATTAAATAATAGTATTTTAGAGGTGAAAACAATTTGAAGTATTTCAATGAATAGATTTATTACATTTATTTCTCTGCGAAATTAGTTGAAAAGTTTTCTTTCAATTTTGTGAGATTTATCTCTAATGAGAATAAATTTCAAGAGATTTACCTCTTGTGCCATAACATAAAGTTATGTTAAGCCATTCAATTAACTCCAAAGGCTATGAAACCATGCATGCACATCTTAAATGACAACTAAGAAATTCCCATCACATTTGGTGCATAAATTCTCTCCTCTCACAATCATTGGTACATCCTTCCTTTTCTAGGATGTCATATGAAACTTGGTCACAAAATAGGCTGGCTTTTGTTGATTTTCAAATTCATATTGAATATGCCTTCACTGGGTTCAAAAGCTTCCCCGTGGCTATCTACTCACACACTGGATACTTAAGATGACCTTCCTGATGTACTCTTGAACATCTATTTTTTTTTTTTAACACTTTTGTAGGCTTTGCTTCCTTTTGGGGGGCACACCATCCATCATATTTGACGTCCCAGGGATTTCCTGCTACACACCTGAGCCTCCACTATTAGTGACTGAAGGTAGTGCCATCAGGTAACTGTTTTGGGTGTTAATACACAGTATAAGATCTAACCCCAGTTGCTGTCAACTGCCCTCTTGTTTCCTTTTCATCCTCTTTGATAGTTCATAATTCTTATACCAAATCAACTAACAGAATTACTGGTACTATCTGCTCCCAACATTTTTCCTCCACAGTATAGCCCCAGAATTTATCAATTCAGCAAGTGCCAAAATTCAGCATTTTTAAAATTTTGATATGGCCTATTGCTAAAATCTTTGACATATTCTAATTCAATATCCTCAACTTTTTTTTTCCATGAGGAATTGTAGACACAAAGAATGTAGATGACTCACCCAAGGTAGCAGAGTAAATAAGGGACAGGACTAGGACGCAAAGCATTTTTATGCCCTACAAAAGTAAAACTTTACTCTTTGTATGTATAAACACGGAAGGATTTTAAAGCTGTAGTGCTAAGGAAAATAGTTAAGGAACAAATTAATATGCATAACACTATTTATGTAAATTTGAAGCATCGAAGTGGCAATACCCGTTAAACAAGTTAGGACCTTGGCCTTTAGACTGGAGGGGAGGGAACGAAAGTGGAACCTCGGGGGGGGGGAAAGTCTAATAAATAACCCAAAACACTAGAGAAACTCTGCATGGATCAAATATGGCAATGTGCAGTAACTGAGTATGATTTTCTTATTGATTCCTTTCTTGGGGAGCCTTTTATTGCCTACACCAGAACCAACTTTCTGTTCACTTGTTATCAGAACAATTTTACCAAATGCAGCTTATACCAATGACTTTTGAAGAAGTTTACAAGATTAATTGGTCATCTAAACCAAATGAAATATGTAGAACTCAACTTGGCAGTAGGAGAAAAGGAGAAAAAGGTACCGGGGAATTGAGAGAAGGGGAAATTTTCAAAGCCTGAAGAGACATCATTTATAGCAGAAAATCATACGGTGTTTGCCAACTGATGTATCATGATACACAAACAGCAGATCCGTCTGTGGAGAGGAGGAGGATCTCGCTTGAAATGACCAATGCAGTCACAAACAGTTACATGCGTTATTACTAAAAGAAAAAGGTCTAAACATTTAATCAAGAAAAAGATTAATTATATTGGAAGATAGGCTCTTCAAAAAGCCTTTTATAAACGACTATTTGGAAAACAAATTAAAAATATAAAAATAAATTTTGAAGGGAAAAATAAAGATTAAAATGCTTTAACATTGATTTTTTTTTATCAAAATGACTTATGTTGATATTCCATATTTAGTTTTCAAAAGTGTATTTTTAATGGGCAATCTATGCATACTATGCCTCAAGGACACTATTTCTCTTTTGCAGATGGTCAGATCAACTGAGGAGCTGTTGACTTACCTGAGGTTAAGTATAAAATGCAACTGGAATCACAAAATCTCAGAATTTGTTCTAGAATATGATCTAGAAGTCCATGATATGATAAGAAATCAGTTCTCTACGAGAAAGATAAGACAGCTCTCGCTCCCGTCAGTCATTTCTTGTGTGCTTTAAAATAATTTACCGATCACGTTATTGACATTACAGATGGCTTGTCAAAAGACTCTCTATTATAGAGCTTTAAAAATTAGGCAGTCTCCCTTTCTCCTGCCTCCCAAACATATTTCCAGCTTAATCTATATTACTTCTACTCAAAACAATACGTTTTCCTGGAAAAATGCTGCTTCCAAATTTTAAACCAGTGTCTGCTTTCTTTTTAAACTTGCCAAAAAAGCTACCATTTTTGGCATTTTAATCTGCTTCTAGAAATAAACACATTTTCTAAACCATTTCCACAAATTTGTATATTTTATGACTTTTAGGAAAGTCCTGGCACCAGCAATGTTGTCTGTTGGGTAAAGAAACATTTCTGTTCTAAAGTATCATTTATCAAGGGTGATGGAGGTGCATAGAAACCAATTCTCAACGACGGCAGACATGAGTACTGGGTGGTCTCTTATGCCACAGAAAGTACATTAAAAAGCCATTTATATTAAGAAGAGGGCTTGCTATTTCTTTTATTGATGCTAGTTCCAGGCCCCTTTAGGTTTGCCTTAAGACCCAATGTGCCTTTTTTTTTTTTTTTTTTTTTTTTTTTTTTTTATTGTTGGGGATTCATTGAGGGTACAATAAGCCAGTTACACTGATTGCAATTGTTAGGTAAAGTCCCTCTTGCAATCATGTCTTGCCCCCATAAAGTGTGACACACACTAAGGCCCCACCCCCCTCCCTCCATCCCTCTTTCTGCACCCCCCCATAACCTTAATTGTCATTAATTGTCCTCATATCAAGATTGAGTACATAGGATTCATGCTTCTCCATTCTTGTGATGCTTTACTAAGAATAATGTCTTCCACTTCCATCCAGGTTAATACGAAGGATGTAAAGTCTCCATTTTTTTTAATGGCTGAATAGTATTCCATGGTATACATATACCACAGCTTGTTAATCCATTCCTGGGTTGGTGGGCATTTAGGCTGTTTCCACATTTTGGCGATTGTAAATTGAGCTGCAATAAACAGTCTAGTACAAGTGTCCTTATGATAAAAGGATTTTTTTCCTTCTGGGTAGATGCCCAGTAATGGGATTGCAGGATCGAATGGGAGGTCTAGGTTGAGTGCTTTGAGGTTTCTCCATACTTCCTTCCAGAAAGGTTGTACTAGTTTGCAGTCCCACCAGCAGTGTAAAAGTGTTCCCTTCTCTCCACATCCACGCCAGCATCTGCAGTTTTGAGATTTTGTGATGTGGGCCATTCTCTCTGAGGTTAGATGGTATCTCAGGGATGTTTTGATTTGCATTTCTCTAATATATAGAGATGATGAACATTTTTTCATGTGTTTGTTAGCCATTCGTCTGTCGTCTTTAGAGAAAGTTCTATTCATGTCTCTTGCCCATTGATATAAGGGATTGTTGGCTTTTTTCATGTGGATTAATTTGAGTTCTCTATAGATCCTGGTTATCAAGCTTTTGTCTGATTGAAAATATGCAAATATCCTTTCCCATTGTGTGGGTTGTCTCTTTGCTTTGGTTATCGTCACCTTAGCTGTACAGAAGCTTTTCAGTTTAATGAAGTCCCATTTGTTTATTTTTGTTGTTGTTGCAATTGCCATGGCAGTCTTCTTCATGAAGTCTTCCCCCAGGCCAATATCTTCCAGTGTTTTTCCTATGCTTTCTTTGAGGATTTTTATTGTTTCATGCCTTAAATTTAAGTCCTTTATCCATCTTGAATCAATTTTTGTGAGTGGGGAAAGGTGTGGGTCCAGTTTCAGTCTTTTACACGCAGACATCCAGTTCTCCCAACACCATTTATTGAATAGGGAGTCTTTCCCCCAAGGTAAGTTCTTGTTTGGTTTATCGAAGATTAGGTGGTTGTAAGATGTTAGTTTCATTTCTTGGTGTTCAATTCGATTCCAAGTGTCTATGTCTCTGTTTTTGTGCCAGTACCATGCTGTCTTGAGCACTATGGCTTTGTAGTACAGACTAAAATCTGGTATGCTGATGCCCCCAGCTTTATTTTTGTTACTAAGAACTGCCTTAGCTATACGGGGTTTTTTCCGGTTCCATACAAAACGCAGAATCATTTTTTCCAAATCTTGAAAGTACGATGTAGGTACTTTGATAGGAATGGCATTGAATAGGTAGATTGCTTTGGGAAGTATAGACATTTTAACAATGTTGATTCTTCCCATCCATGAGCATGGTATGTTCTTCCATTTGTTAATATCCTCTGCTGTTTCCTTTCTGAGGATTTCATAGTTTTCTTTGTAGAGGTCCTTCACCTCCTTCGTTAGGTATATTCCTAGGTATTTCATTTTCTTTGAAACTATGGTGAAGGGAGTTGTGTCCTTAATTAGCTTCTCCTCTTGACTGTTATTGGTGTATACAAAGGCTACTGACTTGTGGACATTGATTTTATATCCTGAAACATTACTGTATTTTTTGATGACTTCTAGGAGTCTTGTGGTTGAGTCTTTGGGGTTCTCTAAGTATAAGATCATGTCGTCAGCAAAGAGGGAGAGTTTGACCTCCTCTGCTCCCATTTGGATTCCCTTTATTTCCTTGTCTTGCCTAATTGTATTGGCTAGAACTTCCAGCACTATGTTGAATAGTAAAGGTGACAGAGGACAACCTTGTCTGGTTCCAGTTCTAAGAGGAAAAGCTTTCAGTTTTACTCCATTCAGTAAAATATTGGCTGTGGGTTTGTCATAGATAGCTTCAATCAGTTTTAGAAATGTGCCACCTATGCCTATACTCTTCAGTGTTCTAATTAGAAAAGGATGCTGGATTTTATCAAATGCTTTTTCTGCATCTATTGAGAGGATCATGTGATCTTTATTTTTGCCTCTGTTAATATGGTGGATAACGTTTATGGACTTGCGTATGTTGAACCAGCCTTGCATCCCTGGGATGAAGCCTGCTTGATCATGATGAATGACTTTTTTGATGATAAGCTGTAATCTATTGGCTAGGATTTTGTTGAGAATTTTTCCATCTATATTCATGAGTGAGATTGGTCTGAAATTCTCCTTTTTGTTTGGGTCTTTTCCTGGTTTTGGTATCAGGGTGATGTTTGCTTCATAGAATGTGTTGGGGAAGATTCCTTCTTCCTCAATTTTTTGGAATAATTTCTGCAGTACAGGAATAAGCTCTTCCTTGAAGGTTTGATAGAATTCTGGAGTGAAGCCATCTGGACCAGGGCATTTTTTAGTTGGAAGCTTTTTTATTGTTTCTTTGATCTCAGTGCTTGAAATTGGTCTGTTCAGGAGGTCTATTTCTTCCTGGCCAAGTCTAGGGAGAGGGTGTGATTCCAAATATTGATCCATTTCCTTCACATTGTCAAATTTCTGGGCATACAGTTTCTGGTAGTATTCAGAGATGATCTCTTGTATCTCTGTGGGATCAGTTGTTATTTCCCCTTTATCATTTCTGATTGAGGTTACTAGAGATTTTACTTTTCTATTTCTAGTTAGTCTGGCCAATGGTTTATCTATTTTATTTATTTTTTCAAAAAACCAACTCCTTGTTTCATTAATTTTCTGAATGATTCTTTTGTTTTCAATTTCATTGATCTCTGATTTGATTTTGGAGATTTCTTTTCTTCTACTGAGTTTAGGCTTAGATTGTTCTTCTTTTTCCAATTCCATAAGGTCTCTTGTGAGATTGTTGATGTGCTCTCTGTCTGTTTTTCGAATGTAGGCATCTAAAGCGATGAATTTTCCTCTCAAAACTGCTTTTGCAGTATCCCACAGGTTTTGGTAGCTTGTGTCTTCATTGTTGTTATGCTTAAGGAAGTTAGTGATTTCCTGTTTGATTTCTTCCTGCACCCATCTGTTATTCAACAGAAGATTGTTTAATTTCCATGCCTTTGGATAGGGTCGAGCATTTTTGTTAGAGTTGAGTTCCACCTTTAGTGCCTTATGGTCTGAAAAGATACAAGGTAAAATTTCAATTCTTTTGATTCTGTTGATATTTGTTTTGTGTCCCAGGATATGATCAATTTTGGAGAATGTTCCATGGGGTGATGAGAAGAATGTATATTCTTTATCTTTGGGATGGAGTGTTCTATATGCGTCTATCAAGCATAATTGTTCTAGGGTCTCATTTAAATCTCTTATATCTTTGTTTAATTTCTGTTTAGAGGATCTGTCCAGCTCTGTAAGAGGTGTGTTAAAGTCCCCTGTTATGATGGTATTATCAGATATCATATTGCTCAGACTGAGTAAGGTCTGTTTCAAGAATCTGGGAGCATTTAAATTTGGTGCATAAATATTTAGAATTGAAATGTCTTCTTGTTGTAGTTTTCCCTTGACCAATATAAAGTGACCATCTTTGTCTTTTTTGACTTTAGTTGCTTTAAATCCACATGTATCTGAAAATAAGATTGCAACTCCTCTTTTCTTCTGAATTCCATTTGCCTGAAAAATTGTCTTCCAACCCTTGACTCGGAGCTTTAATTTGTCTTTTGAAGCCAGGTGTGTTTCTTGCAGACAGCAAATGGATGGCTTGTGTTTTTTAATCCAGTCAGCCAATCTATGTCTCTTCAGTGGGGAATTCAAGCCATTAACATTTATGGAGATAATTGATAAGTGTGGTAGTATTCTATTCGTCTTATTTGGTGAGAGTCCATTGCTTAGTTTTATCTTTTGCACCAATGTGCCTTTTGTTTGAAGTGTGATTGTACCAAATCCTCCTGCAGATTCATATATGCTCTAATCGCCTTTGGTTAAAGTATTGTTAAAATGTTCATATTTACATGATATTATAATATGAAAGAGGAAAGAGGCCAAAGGATACCTTTTTTATAGAATCTAGAGATCTTGGCCTATTTTTATACTCTCAAATGTTATTTATTTATTTAGAGATTACTATCATTTGAAGGTTTTAGGGCAAATCTTTGGAATTCTTCTGGGTTTTGTACTTAAATCCACTAGTTTGAATCTAGAAAATGATACACAAGAACATTCTCCTTTGCTTCTTTTCTACATCAAGTGACCTAAGGCAAATCACTTTGCATCTTTAAACTTTATTCACCTGATTTGCCAATTGAGACAAATCCCCCTGTCAGGATACCATGCGTGTTAGTTTTTAAAACCAAATATATAATTTATGTTTATGCCTACATGTCAGATCTATTAAGTATAAAGTATAAATGTCTTAACACAATAATTTAGTAAATGAGGTAAAGGATATATTAACCAGTGTGATGTAAGCATTCAAAATTGTATATGAAATCAGCACATTGCACCCTATAAATGCATTAATGTATACATGATCTATCTCTTTATGATTTAATAAAAAAAAAACAAACAGTAATTTGGGGCTCCGAAAGTTTCCTTCAAGATTACCCAATCCAAAAGCCCTCAGCTCACATGAGAAAATTGTGATCCTCTTATGCTAGTAATGTATTTCACACACAGAAGAAAGTCAAATGATTTCAATATTTTTTTCAATAAGACATTTACTGTTAAACAAGCTCCCTTACTTTGTTCTGTATTTTATTTCCTAATCAATGTAACTGCCTTTCTGCCTTCCCAATTCTACTCCAATTGCTCTTTAAAGAATATCACTTTTTTTTTTCCAGTCGCCAAATGAGTGATGGTGGTTTGTTGAGAAAAGAACACAGAACATTTCTGAGATTCAGTTCTGCTTGGACCCCCTGTAGTTTACTGAAGAAATTTCTTGTCTATATGTGTTTTGGTTTTACTTCTCTATAAAATAAGATTTCTTTGGTTGTTGAATTTATTTACACTAACTCCAAATTATTTACACACACACACACACACACACATACACAATATTTTTTCCTCTGCTCTTATTCACCTTGCTTTACTCATGGACAGTATTTGATGCACTCTTAAAACTTTGCTGTTGTGATTCTACAGTTCCATCTTATTCTGATTTATTTCTTAACCTTTTTGATTATTTCTGTATAGGCTCTGCTTCCCAAGATCATGGGGTTGATTCTGTAATATCTTTTGTATTTTATTTGTATTAAAAGTGAATCTCAGCAAATAGTGGAAAGTCAGCAAGGAAGACTTTCTGGGTTTGGGGTTCTGGAAAGGCTGCAGGGTTGAGAAAACACCAAACTCTCTTTCTGGGCAAGATGGAGATGGATGTCTAAAAGGAGGTGCTAAATCACCAGGCTGTGGGAGAAGAGTGAAGCGATGTCCCAACGATGGCCACTCATCTGAACTTGGGTTTGAAGGTTGGGAATTCAGACACTGGGATGAACAGAAATATATTCATGAAGAGCAAAATGCAGAAATTTATATTCATGTGATCTGGATTAGAGCAAACTAGTGAACAAAGTCAGAGAGAGATCAACATCATACTGATGGTTGGTGATCATAAGAATTATTTACCAGAGTGCATGGCTTCTTGAAATAATATTTACCTCTACTTTACCTCATCCATCCCATCTGTGTTCCTACCTATGACCTTGTCAATATCAAAGACCATCTCCAAAATACTGACTCTAAGTTTCCCAGTCTATCCTACAGAATTCTAACTTTTTAGCTCATGTAATGTGCTACTTCAACTCTTTATGACTTTGTTTTGAACTTCCAACCCATGTAACTTTTATATCATTAAAATCATCTTTACATGTATCATCTACTTTCTTTCCACAAACTTAGAGTCCATAGACTTTCATTATAATTGTTTTTTGCGCACCCCATTAAATCCCTTATTCTGACATTATCTTGTTAGATTCTCCTGGAATATCCTGAATTCTATTTAAATCTAACTGTCTGTCTAGACTATGCTTACACATAAAGACTGAACATTGTTAGAAATATAGATGGCGCATGCAAGCATGTGTGCACAGACATATACACACACTCCCCTGGTGATTTGTCTCACTCTAAGGTCATGACTCAAGGCATCAAAGTGAAGATACAGTGTGGCGGGAAATATACTGGGCCCTTAGTCTCCAGTATATTTCCATTTACAAGAAAATGATTAATTTTAACTCTGATGATTTGCACCTATCTAATATCTATGGCCACCTTGCAATTCTTTAAATCCTTCCTCTCAGCTTGCCTCATTTTCACTGAAAGAAAGGAAGCAATTTGACAGGAACTACTTAGTATTCTGCCCACAAGTTTATCAAGTTACCTAAATCTGCATCCCTTCCTCCAGCATTCATCTTTACTCTGAGGATGAGGTGTCCCCTCTCTTTCCCTATCAATGTCAACCTCTGCATCTGTGTGCTTTTATTTTTCTCCAGACTGAAGTTCATACCATTTATTTATTATGAACGCAAATGAAGGGTTACCTCATCTTTAGGTGGAATTATTTTACAGTACTATATGAAAGCATGTTTTCAATTGTGTCTGAATGTAAATCAAAACTTGTCACTAAAGTATGAAGTAAATAAATGTCACCTTGAGCTCTAACTCTGATAAGAGACCCATAAAATATTTAGACTCTATTAATACTATAATTTATTTATTTTATATTAAATTTCCATTTTTGAGTAAGACTTAGTCTCCATAGTATTATTGAAGATCGTATAGATTTGTATTGTTTCCACTCTTATGGTGGAAAAACAAAGATATGTTTGGCAGCATGTTCTACTTCACATAATTTGTCACAAATTAAAATCAGGTTTCTTTTATTGCCTTGGAAATTCCAAATAGATTACTCTTCACTTTCATTCAGTCACCAAAACATTACCTTGGGGAACAGAATGAGCTTCTCCAGAGAAAATCTGGAAGAATCTTTTTGCATTAAATAGACATGGCAAAAAGCCCAAGAAAATCTAATCGAGATGCCTTAGGTCATGGCTTACAAGTAAGGATTCTAATTAAATGTCTCCCCATGGTTGAGAGGAGCACAGATTCACGAGGCACTGTCCAGTAATACTTAATTTGTTATCTATTATTCTCTTTCTTTGCCTGGACATTTTGTCTTTGACTAGATTGTGTTGGGCTACCAGGGCACACACTTTTTATTGAAGTTATTCTACCACTCCCTATACTAAGAAACTGGTTCAGACCCAGGTCAGCAGCTTTCCAAATTTTGACCATAATCCATTCATAAATATGCTTTATATTGTAAACTAATATCCACGTACCTGAATGTATGACTGTGTGTGTGTGTAAAATACATGTACAATATATAATATATATGGATATAATTTGGATATATGTGTCTTTTCAGTGTGAACTTGGTCTATTTTTTGCCTAGTAATGGCCTTTCCTTTTCCTTACTAGAAACATGATTTCCCTCTCTCCCACTCACTCTTCTCAAATTCAGGAAACACAAGGTGACCCCGTGGATAGCTAGGGTTTCTTTGGTCCTTCTGCTGAAAGAGCCTACACACTGGATCTGGGCTGTTTTCTAGGCTCTGGAAGAGGCACTCTCCTCCATGCCTCATGGCATCACACTCCCTCATCCCTCTGAAATTCCAGGTTTCAGTTTGAAAGTCTCTTCTTCAGGCATGGTTTGTCTAATATGTCACAGTAAAAACAACTTGCTCCCAGTAGACTAGCTCATTGTCGCTATTTCTATGGCTTCAAAGTGGCTGGGTGTTTATTGTTTAATATTTAGCCTCTTTGCTACATTTTGAAATGTATCAGGATGCAAATATTCTCTGACGCCATGTTTTAATTTTTTTTGAGACAGAATCTCACTCCATTTTCCTGGGCAGAGTGCTGTGGCATCATAGCTCATAGCAACCTCAAAATCTTGAGCTCAGGAGATCCCCTGGTCTCAGCTCCTGAGTAACTGGGACTATAAGGCACCCATCAAAAATCCCAGCAAGTTTTTCTAGTTTTAGTAGAAAGGCATCTTGCTAGTAGACTTGCTTCTAGTTTAGTAGAAAGGCGTCTTTTCTAGTTTAGTAGAAGGGCGTCTTGCTCTTGCTCAGGGTGGTTTCAAAGTCCTGAGGCTCAGGTCGTCCACTCACCTCGGGTTCCCAAAGTACTAGGATTATAGGCGTGGGCCACCGTGCCCAGACTAATGTCATTGGTTTATGCCCAGCATGTCATAGGGTTTAAGTGTTTAATAAATATTTGTTGAATGAACTAATTTAAAACTGCCATGAGGGGCTCAAGGGAGGAAGGTCTTAAGGAGTAATATTAAGAAGTAATGATTGGTAACGGCCCTTTTTAATTTTGACCCCAGGCAGCCTCACAGTAACAGTACTTCACAGTCATTGACTCCAAGGCTTCCTTTCAGAACTTCAGAGAACATGTTGTCTTTCTTTTCCATAAATGGCAATCTCCTGAGTTTTCATTTCTAAGTCATTGGTTTTGTTCTTAGTCAAGCAAATCTTCAAATCTCCTGTTAGAATGATTTTTCTAAAAAGCAAATTATTTCGTATCACTTCTTTTCCCAAGATCTTACAGTAACAACTGCCTTTACAAAAGCACAGCAGCCTTACCATTGCATGTAAGCTCCGCATGTCATCCACTTCTACTCTCTGAATTTGTGTTCTAGGAATTTTAAAGTTTCCTGGAAGTGTGCTCTTTCACTTCTGTGCCTTTTTCATTGCTCTTTCCTTTGTTTAGAATTTCCTTCCTCATTTTATCCTAAAACATTTCTGTTCATGCTTCAAAAGCCAGCTCACCATCTGTATTCAACGATCCATCCCTGTTCCCCTTAGAAACAGCCATTATTCCCTTCCTCTTTGCTTCTGCAAATGTTCTTGAACACACACATAACACTGCATTTAATGGCATCACATATATCTTTCTCCATGGAAGTTATTTTTCATGACACAGCTTCCCAAATCTTCAAGAGTACATGCTCCGACATTTACAATGCCTGTAATTCTAGGTGTGCTTTATCTTACTGTACTTCCATTTTCTCAACTGAAAATGGGTAACTAATAATAATACATTTGCTTCAGAGCTCAAGTTATTAAATAAGATGATGTACTGAAAGTGCATTGAATAGTAAGTACCTGGCAATTACTAAGTGTTCAAGAATTTGATAGTTATTAGCCATTTTATTATTGTTGTAATTTTTATATTAAAATATGGTCCTAATAATTTATCAGAAAAGAATATAATCATCATCATCACTATTTTTTTAATCATCATCACTATTAATTCTATGATTATTATTGCTACCATCATGAGACCTATTTTTTGAACATGTACCGTGTGTCAGTCTTGGTGATAAGGGTTTGCGGGTATTTTAGTTAACCCCAAAATATGTGATGATTGTTACTACTCACTTTAGAAGGAAAAGAAAGGGCTTTAAGAGCTTAGACAATGTTTTCAAGGACATACAGATAGTGAGCAGGAGAGGCAGGACTGAAGCTATAGGTGATGGCAGCAGTCATTCTCCACTCCTAACTGCTTTGTCACTGTATCTCCCCAAGGGTTTAATAGGTTACTTTGTCTAAATCCTAAGCTTTTTTATTAATGCCATGAGAGCATCATATGCCAATCACCAGAATATCTTGAAAATGTAGATTGGGCCATTGTATGTGAGTCCTCTTTGCCTGAATTTAAACCTAGTGCTTCCCAACGTTAAACTGTTGTCATGTTCTGGTAGAGCTCAAAGAGACAGGCAAGCTAAAAGGATCCTTTATTGTTACATGAAAATTTGAAAAAGTAAATTAAAATCAGTGTAACAAACTATGAATATAAAGTCAAATATTTTTCATTCCTTATTACCTGATACTAATTGCCATGTTCATGTTAAACTTATGTGAATTCACATACTCAACATCAAGATATATCTATTGATCAATACATAGACAGCAGGAGGAAGAATGAGAAATTAAAGAGTCCAAAATAGGATAAAAATGGTGAAAATAAGTCCTTGGATAATTGAGAGTATTATTACTATTGTTTTAATAGATGGCTGTGCCTTTTGTGTTTATCTCTGAAAAGCCAGAACATTTGTTATGAGGTAAGCATAGTCACTTAAAAGTAATTTTCCAGAAACCAGAGAATAATATGAACTGAACATTTTCTTTATAGCCTGTGATTGACCAGGGATGGTGAGCCATGCGTAGAGAACTTGTTACTCTCTCATTTTTCACTTGAATATGAAGGAAAGTCAAAGAATTGTAACATGATGAAACAGAAATTCCTCTAATAATTTAAAAACACATTATGCTTCACATAAAGGCAAAGAATATAGCTTACTATAGATAAATTCCAGCTCAACATAACACTAGGAAACTGGTAAGCTCTATGACAGTTTGTCAAATCAGTGAACTGTAAAAGGAAGCAGGAATTTATAGATCATGGGTTATTACTGGAATTAGTGTATAACACATCAAAGGCACCAAAATATTCAGCTGTCGTGTATGAGGCTACATCTGCTCCTGCTTTGATACCCTAATATGTGGGACTGTATCCACCACTATAAGCATTCTTGTCCCCAATATGTATACATGTTTATAATTTAGCACAATAATGACCCTTAAAACTGTAGTTTTAAACTATTTGGCCAGATTTCATGCAAGCAAGAAATGGAGTGCAACATTTTTCCCAACTAATAGTGGTCAGCTTAATTAAATAGATAATTTTGTCATTTGAGATTTTTCAGAAGTAAAATTAATACATTAGAATTAAATATACATGCAAGTTCTGAAGAGTTTTCTCTGACTTATTTCTTCTAATGATTTTATAGTTTCAGGTCTTACCTTTAAGTTTTTAATCCATGTTAAGTTGATTTATGTATACGATTAGAGATAGGGCTTCAGTTTATTCTTCTGCAAATAGTTATATAGTTTTCCCAGCGCCATTTATCTGGGAATGGTGTTTCTTCCTCAACATATATTCTTGGCAACTGTGTCAAATATCAGTTGGCTATAAATTCATACATTTATTTATGCTTCTATATTCTGTTCTGTTGATCTATTTTTATAACAATACCATGATATTTTGGTTACCAGAGCATTGTATTATATATAATCTGTTAGAAATCAGGTAGTGTGATGCAGTTTGTTGTTTTGGTAAGGATTACTTTGGCTATTCTGGCTCTTTTTTGGTTCCATATGAGTCATCCACAGGAGATTAATATCCAGAACATACACAGAACTCAACAGTAAAAAAAAAAAAAAAAAAATCAAACAATCCCATTAAAAATGGGGAAAAGATGTGAATAAAATTTCTGAAAAGAAAACATACAAATGACCAACAGATAGAGATAAAATGCTCAACATTGCTAATGATCAGGGAAATGTAAATCAAAACCTCAATGAGATATCATCTCACCCCAATTAAGATGGCTATTATCAAAAACAAAAAATAATAGATACTGGCAAGAATATGGAGAAAACGGAATTTTTATACACTGTTGGTGGGAATGTAAATTAGTACAATCACTATGGAAAAACACTATGGAAATGGAGATTTCCCAAAGAGTTAAAAATAGAAATACGCTTCAATCCAGCAATTCCACTACTGGGTATCTATCAAAAGGGGGAAAAAAAAATCAATGTATCAAAAAGACACTTGCACTCTCAGGTTTATTGTAGCATTAGTCTCAATAGCAAAGGTGTGGACTCAACCTAATTGTCCATCAATAGAAAACAAATTAAAAAAATGTAGTATAAATACACAATGAAATACTCTTCACTCATAAAAAAAGAATGAAATTCTGTCATTTTCAGCAAACATGGATGGAATTTCATGTTAAATAAAATTTTCCAGGCACAGAAAGACAAATACTGCTGTGTTCTCATCCACATGTAAGAGCTAGATAACTTGCTCTCATGGACACAGAGAATAGAATCACAGATACCAGAGATTAGTAAGGGTGGGCAGAGGAGGGAGGATGAAAAGAGGTTGGTTAAGAGGAACAAACACACAGTTAGGTAGCAGAAGTGAGTTCTAAGGTTTGATAACAGACTAGGTTAATTATACTTAACAGCAATATTGTGCGTATTTACTTTGTATATTTCAAAGTAAATAGAAACGAAGACTTGATATGACCCCAAAACATAGAAATGATAAATACTTAAGGGGACAGACACCCCAGATACTCTGACTTGATCATTACACATTCTATGCCTGTAACAAATACTCTCATGCATCTCGTAAATATGTAAAATATTATCTATCAATAGAAGAAAAAAAGGTACACACAAATTTAAGAAGAATCCATTGTATTTAACCATTGGTGACAACGATAAAGGGGCATTTTATTGGCAGAGTAGAACTGGAACTCAGTTACAAGTAAACTGAAGAATGGATGAGAGGTAACTGAACATAAATGTCAATAATTTTTCTTTTAATAAAACCTTACCTGTGACTAGTAGAAAGATTTAAGAAGGTGGCTTGAGAAGGAATAAAGCTACAGAAAAGAAACAAACATGAACATTTCTTGACAGTAGGAATAGAAATAGAAATATGACCTTAGATATCAAGGGTACCTCTTTCTCTCAGACCAGAGGAAAAGAGTAAAAAGTGTATGGCTGTAGGTAAGTGGGTTTGAGGCGGTGAATTATGGGGCAGGGCTTACTAGCACGCGAGGAACAATCTGTTAAAAGTGAAAAATGCTAGTAGTATAGGTGATGTGGGTTAAATAGGGTGCTGGGGAGAAATACCGCCTTTCTACCAGATCTCAGATTCTCCTTTTTGGGTCCCCCACTCTCACTGTTTCTCTTTGTATTTCTACCTATTTGTTATTATTCTGCATTTGCATATGTCACTCCACGATAGCTGCTGATACATTGTACCAGAAACCTAGAAAAATATCACTTTTGATGAGAAGCATTCCAAAAGGCTTGATAATGTTGGCCCCGGGGGTTAGTAATTTGGGGGATGTTGTTTTCTACTTGATTTTTTTCCCCCACTTTTTCCTTAGTTCTGATAGAAAGTGACATCAAGTGTCGGGTGTTAGGGGACTTGAGTAGTTTGGCTATTTTAGGAGTTATGTGAAGCTGATACACAAAATAACAAGATAGAAACCAATATTTGGTTTATAAATAAAAATTAGATCATTTATTTACGATGAATGGCAATGGCAGATGTAACTATTATAGCAAATGGCTCTCATATGTAATGTCCATATGTCAACATTTTGTCCAGCAAATATTACAAATCATTATTACTTAGAGTATCACTTTTTATAATAAGACGGGGATATTCTTTGATATCTTCTCACTAGCTACCTACAGAAACTTTCCATGTCCTCGGTTCAAAAAGATTCCTGATCGAATTTAGAATAGTAGTATTCAAAAGTTAAAATGTTCAATTAGAAGGCTTGTTAACAATTAAGTTGGCTGAGTCCTATTCCCAGAAGTTCAATATCAGAAAACTGCTCCTGTTAACAAATTTTACTAGTTACTTGGCTACATGCAGTCCTTGGAACACACATCGACATAATTTATCTATATTGACTGAGCTGGAAGCAGGTTCAAAATATCCCTTTTAGTTACTATACATCTGTAGTCTCAGGTTTTTTTTTTTAACTTCATAAAAAACTTTTATTGTGTATTGCAAAGTAATGTGTTAGTCCAATCTAAAAATGCCTACATCAAGTGGTTGTGACAATTTTTACAAAACAAAATTGTTAATTAACCAGATCCTCTCTCATTTCTGTTATGTCTCCCAACAAAGATATACATCTTCTTCTTCACCTGTATATCTTGTACTTATACAAACATTTGTATTTATATATTTATCCTTTCTTACTTTTTCTTTTTTTATTTAATTTATTTATTTTTTATTGTTGGAGTTTTTAAAACTAGTTGAGAATCTTCCTCATAGACTGCCTGGAAATTATCTTCTGCTAAGACCTAGTTACTGTCTCAAGGCTGTTCTGTTTTACAAAATTATGTCTACTCTGCTTGACTTGTATTAGTTCAGTTATATACATATCATAATGACTTACGCATAACATTTGTGCAGTTGTCTCCAAATAATAATAAAATTCATACAAAGTTCATGATGGGTGAAATGTGTTAAGATATTCTGACACTTTCAGACAAAATAAACGGAATACATAGTTTAAAGAATTCCTGTTGGCATTCTTTGTTACGCTGTCAGTCAATATATTTTTATCTTTAATTTTGTACACTTTTCTGTTCCTTCCTTCATGTAACACTGTTAGCTCTTAGTGTTCTTGCTGACATTTAGACCTGTTTTATCTGTTATTTTCAACTCTTTTTGATAATCCATAGGATTTTTTCTATAATGACTTCAGGAGGTCAGACAATTAAGTTCACCTACTCTTCCTAGAAAAGGTGCTGAATATCGTCACCATGGTCACCTGCGAAGTACTCCCTTTGGGGACCTCTGCACCAATGCTGTGCCCAGTCCACCCTTTAAAGCAATTTTGGAATTCTGTTCCTAGAGTGGCCATGAGAGCTGTTGTACGAGGACAATTAAGTTTGCTAACTCACCCTAGAGAACATGCTACGTATCTCATTGCTGACTATCACTACGGTCACCAGGTGGCTAAGAGAGGACGTTTTACTTTTAATAATAGCTTTCTAAATGTTTTCATTTACCCAATATATGATAAACTTTTTGAGGAAAAACAATTCTGAATAAATAATCTTTATGCTCCTCCTGTATCCAACCGTACTTTATTCACAGCGGGTGCTCAGTAAATACTTGTGCCACAGTTGAGCAAATCGTATGATAAATAAGAACCCAAAAGGCTATGAATGAAAGGCTAGGATCAAAATGCATGTCCTTGGTGTAGGGGATTTGTGTCATTTCTTTAGGATGCTAAGAACATCTTTTGTGTTACTGAGCTTCAGAAAGTTAAGGTTGATAGAAGACTAAGTTATTAGAAAATGCTGTAGTTATACTTTTGTCATTAAAATTGGTATATTCTCCATCCATACATATTTTTCAGTAAACATTCTAATGTATGAATCAATTCTCTCGATTTTTAATTTGAAACCAAACATCACTTTTTTGTAATCTATTATTGAAGCAAGCAAAAAAAGAGCCATTTTAAAAAATTTAGCCTCTTTGCATAAATATGTGTAAAAATAAGTGTTTATACCTCCTTACTCATTTCTTACCATGTTACAGAAAATAGCCTATCATTACTCTGTAACTTGGTACCTTTTTCTTGTGGAAAATACTCTTTAGTCTTCACGTCTGACATGGTAAAATATCATTCAACTTTATTAACTCTAAAGACTATATTTCACATTTACATATTGTTATAAAAATTCACATGCACCTTGCACTTTAGATGCTATCTTTAACATACCATCTTAACTGAAGACATTAGCTAGACTTTACATGAATGTTTTGTGCTGTAATTCAAAATTCTGTGTGCTACTAAGCCACAGGAATCTATTCAATGTGAGTCAATGATCAGTGTCTCTCCCTGGTTAATCTATTGAAAAAGAAAAAAGATGGCATATGATAATTATTTTTCTCTGCATTTGTTTACTTACAAGTAAAATTAGTCATATATTCAAGTACAAAAATAATTAAGGTATTAATGGCAGTTCCTTAAATCAGGAATTAATGGCGCTTTTTAGTATATTGCCATACTCAGCGTTTAATGACTTGCTCATATAGGCTGCCCACTTCTTGTATAGAAATAAAGGTGATGTTCGAAAAAGGAAATCAAATTGTGTTATATTGATTATTGTACATGTTGCTTGTATTGAAACCATGAGTGTTTCTTTGAATTTTAGAAGTAGAAGTAATTGACAAACTACTCATTCAATCAAAGGGACTAGTCATTGAGGTTAAAAATTATGTTTCTGCGTATCTCTTGATATTCTCTAGGTAGGCACAATCCTTATGGTTTCTGTTCTTTATTGAGTGGGCACATAGAAACTGCTATCCAGTAACCATGCAGAACCACACCCTTCATATAAAACACACATTTTATAGTCCTTAAACAGAGATTTTAAAAAAGCTCAGAGTGCAAATCTGATTTAGATGAGGCAAGGCATTCTCAAGTTATCTAATAGTTTGGGATGACCATGATAAAACCTGAACTAGATTTATTCACCTAAAATCTGCCTCTGCCTGTCCTTTGCTATTACCACAGGAAATTAGGGATGGGTGAGCCCAGCCATGTTTTGGGTTCGTCAAACATCTTGAACTACTTTTCCAATGTTCTGGGTTAGGAAAAACCCAAAATGTGTTTTGCCAAGCACATTTTCTCTTAATTCTTAAACCCAGGAGTATTTTAAGGTAAATTTAATCCATATGCTTCTGATTCATTTACACAAAACTCATCAAAATGTTCTGTCTTAAGAGCTATTTGATGCGCAAAAAACATTTTGAATATTTTATAAGCCCTTTACAGGCCTATGTATTGGGTTTTTACATCCAGTTGAGCCAAGAGCAAGTGAACTTGGACCTGAAAATCATCAAGTTTGGTTGCAAAGTCTAAAACATCAAGGGTTGTGAAGGTTTTAAACGTGGTTACACATAGTTGAATTATTGGTAAGAATATATATTAACATTATTTTTACAGAATGTAGATTGCATAACACAATGAGTAGTGAACAAAATGCAGAATAGGGCATGGAAATATAAAGAAGCCAAGTGACAAATAATTCAAAGCAGATTGAATGTCTGTTCTTTAGCAAGAACCATGCATGAGCTAACATAATGGAGGATGACACTGCATCTGTTTTCATTTTTCTTTCTTTTGGGATGACTTTCTTCTTTTTGGGCTGTATTTGGACTTTTCTGCTAACTCTCTCCCATTTCTATCTTTTGAGCAGTAACAGAACTTATAGCTCACACTAACACTAAACAGAAGAAAGTGATGTTTAATATCAGAAATAAAAGACTTTGTTTTGTTATGAAAATGCTACAATGGATTACTATTTCTTAAGATGTCATTTTATTATTATAATTTTTTGGTTTACACAGGCATGATGATCAGATCAAGATTCACTATTAAATTCAAAAATCAATTTGTTTTTATCGTACATTTAGACTGGATGATGCTTACTAAACTTTATAATAAACAGTATTCCATTTGATTCTCCACAGGTAAATTCACTTGTATCTTTCTTATCATTAGTTCTATGTGATTCAGAATAACAGACTATACCTGAGATAGTTTTCCATAATAACAGGAATTTAGGGAGCAAAAAAAAAAAAACTAGGTAGGCAAGCAGAATAAGAGAAAGCAGAATAAAAAACTGTCATGGAGAAATTATTTATCACATGCTAAAAAGCTGAAATCTTGTTCTTACTTTTTAGTTACAGAAATTGCTAAAAGCCAGAGCCAGGCATTGAACAAAGTTAAATAAAAAGCGATAATAATTTGAGCAAAGTTTTGACAGTTACACATGAGAAAAGTTTGTTTTTCCTACTGTTGTTGGCTTAAAAAGCATCTTAGTGGTTTTCAAAATGCTCCATTTCAAGAAGACACAGATGATCATTAATATCTTTGTAATCACTATCTTAACCAACCTACATGCTCTTTTAGCATTTTCTCAGGAGTGCTGAGGGGCAAGATGGATGCAGACAGCAGTGGAGAGGGTAATAACAGTGTGTTGCAGTAAGACCGAATTTCTTGACGAAAGTGACACACTTGAATTTTTCTGTTATTTTTCCTCTTTCTTGATATGCCCATTACTATTTGATAATGCCATACCAAGATTATAGTTTTTAGGAATTAGGACTTTGAATATATATATTACAGGTTTCAACCCTCACTAGCTGGTTAACATTGAAAATTATTTAGTCTTTCTTTAACTTAAAGTTTCTCTTCTGTACAATGTGGACAATAGCATAGGATTCTTAAAATTATTAAAAATGATAACATACATGGAAAATTTAAAGTCAAATTAGCTTTAGAGCCAAGTAAGTGTCAATAAACGGCACCTGTAAGATGAACAATCAACTTGTGTTTATATTCCCAGTGACGGCTCATGTGCCACCAGAAAGAGCAGTGCATGTTCCATTTCCTCAGGTCTTTTGCTATGTCCACCAGACTAGGCCATAGTCCCTAGTGATTCAAACACTAATTGAGGTGTTTCTAGGAAGGTATTTTGCAGACTTGCCTTCAAACAAGAGAAATTATCCTAAATAATCTGGGTGGGTCAGATTCAATTGGTTGAAAGGACGTAAGAAAAAAGTGGAGGCTTTCCTGATGAAGAAGAAATCCTTCCTGTGGACAGCAGTTCCTGACCAACTTGCCCTTCTTGACTGCCTGTCCTGTGACTTTTAGACGTGCCTAGCTAGTCCCCACAATTGCCTAAACCAATTTCTTCTAGCACATCTCTTAATATATATCCCCTACTTGTTCTTCCTCTCTGCTTGAACCCTGACTAATACAGGCCTATGAATAGATTTGTTCTGCAAATTGTTATCATAGTTTTTATGTACACCAAATATTGTTCTAGGTACTAAGGACTCTGTAGAGAACAAATTCAGTATTGCTGCTATCATCATAGGGGCAATCCATAATAATAGAGGATATTTCCTTAAATAAATTTTTATATAAATGAACATTTAAAATAATTAACAGTATTTTGAAGTAGAAGGAGTTGAAACTTTATTTTAAGGCATTTTCATATGGAAATAAATACATTTTTTCTCAGTGAATTTAAATTAGAACTATACTTACGTCAGTGACTCAGTTTTTTGTTTGTTTCCATGAATCTAGATTTTTCTGTTACTAAACCAGCAATTTAGATTTTCTTCTAAGTGGAAAAAAATAAATAAATAAAAAATTATGCTCTCTGCATTTAATGCATTCATTAAATAAATATTAATTGAGTGCTTTTAGGTATAGGAATCTGAGGTGAATTAGGCAGAGAAGGGCCATTTTACCACCTTAGGATCTATTTTTGTTGCCTCCTTGTTCCTCATTGCCAATATTTTAAAATTGTATCATCATGTAGCTAACATGGTGTGTTAGTTCACGTGACGATAACACAGACCTTTTAGTACTTTTGGTGGGGAAATATTTAATCATGAAATGTGTTTATCATAACCATAAAAAGAGTTCTCATGATTAAATGTTGAAAATAAGTATTAAAATTTTGAGATTTTGAGGGCACCCTTATGCATGTGTTTTTCATTTGAATCTTGAAGGAAATAAACAAACACATTGTCAGTAAGCAAATCTGAAGGGAATGCAACCCTTGAAATAGATAGTGTTACAACTAATATTTCTATTAAAAACATTATTTTCAGTTTCTTCTCAACTGTTACAATATCCAGTTAGCCTGTAAGTCATGTGTATTTAAGTTCACAAGAGTTCATTATTGTTTTTCTTTTATAATTTTGTGGAATTCTCCAGAAATTAGCTATTCAATTGGAAAATAATCAAATAAGTTTTCTCTTCTCTTATTGTCTTTTCACTCCACTTTCTACCAGGTGAGCGATGAACAGGGCCATTTTATATGTCTTAAATTTCAATTTGCCAAGGTCATTAGTGGCCAAGTCTTAGCTTGGAATTTGATCAAATGTTAATTAGATTAGAATATTAAAGCTTCCTTCAGTTGTAAATTAAATGCTTTTTTACTGAATTGGATCAGGAAAAGACAAAGTATTTAGATGTTTTCACTTTGAAAACAACAGCTTTGGTAATTGAGAAAGCAAGAAGTTTCCAAAAACATTTTAAATGTGGATGCCCAAATAGCAAATGGTTTTTTTTTAATTAACTTTTTGCAAACATGTGTTTTAATTACGTCAGACAGAAAGAAAGTCCAGTAAAGGAATGCCTAGTTTCTCAGATGTAAATAATTTTGAAAGGTTGAACGTAAGTGTTGTGCTGTACAATGCTCTTTTTTTGATTTATATTTATGTTTTAGAAAAAGAAATTTCCTATATAACTGCCAAATACCAACAGAATTTCCAAGGTGAATACTAAGGGAACAAACTT